>NC_092743.1:28955991-30205991 GCF_047496795.1 Chiloscyllium punctatum
CTATTCAACCTCTCCCTATAGCTCAAATCCACCAACCCTGAAAACATCCTTGTATACCTTTGAGGTACAAGTATAAATATGACTGGTTAGCAGGAGTATGCTAATGTTTCAGGAGATGCTAATTCCTTTGTTCAATCTCACCACAAACAGTTCCTTATAACTATTTACAATGTACTTGATTGATTCAGCTGGAATGTCAGCTTGTCACCTTGTTTTGTAAGAGGCAGACTCTGTCGCTGAATCTACTGTCAGTGACAGTGATACATGTTTATGTTCAACAAGGTAGATGTTCAGAGGCTGTTTCCACTTAGCAGGTGAAATTTTATCAAGGATGCATCATTTTAAATAAAGGGCAATTACTTAAAACAGAGATGAAGGGGTTCTTATTTTCTCAGAGGGCCAGGATACTTTGGAATTAGTAATTGCATGGATTAAAGGTTGATCATACAGATTCTTGAGCTATTGGAGAATTGAGAAAAAATATATTCTCACTTCTGAGTCATTAGATCTGGGTTCAAGTCCACTGAAGGTCAAAAATATCAAGGCTGACATTTCACCACAGTTATGAGGGAGTGCTGCACTGTTGGATCAACTACCTTTTGGGGTGAGATGCTAAACTGAGTCCTTATCTGCATGTTTGGGCGAACATAAAATACCCTATGGTATCATTTCAAGGAGAAGTGCTATTGCCCAAGTCCTGGCCAAGACTTATTCCTCAATCTAAGCCATAAATAAAGATTAACTGGTTATTCTCATCATAATCTCTATGGGAGATTTCTATGCACAAGTTGATTGTACATTTCCTGTATTATGTATGACAACAAAAGTAATTAATTGCCTATAAAGCACATTGAGATATCTGGTGATCATAAACAATGCTATATAAATGCAAGTCTTTTTTATCCATTCAAGACATATAGCCATAAAAGTATCTATATTGAGGAAGGAGACCATTTATTCAATCCTGACCATGCTCTTTCTTTAAGACACAATCCAAGTATGAATCCAACAGTGCCGTTCCATACATGCTGCTCTAAACTTAGAGTCACAGAGTTTCAGGTCATTACTATAATTGTTGCACAAAACAGTCTTCTTCATATCCCCAGAATTTCTTAAATCTGTGTATCTTAAACCTTGTACCATCAGCTAATTGTCTACCTTACTTAAACAAGGGAAAGAAGACACTGGGTGGAGGAGCTTATAAGTTCACTAACAACAGCTGTCGGTAGGTCACAGAATAAATCATCATAAAATGTGGGACATCTAAAAGATAGTATACTAATCATAGGTGACATTAATCTTCATGTAAGTTTTAAACATCAAAAGTACAAAGGTACGAAAAAAAAGCTGACTGGAACAATGTGTTATGGATCCAACTAGGGTCAGGCCATTTTGGATTTGGTAGTGTGTAACGAGGCAGATATAAGAAAGTATCTCAGAGTAAGAGATCCCTTGGGGAACAGTGACCATAACATGGTCAAGTTTAGTATTCAGATTGAGAGTGAGAAACTTAGGTCAGAAGTATCTATGTGAAACTTAAATGAGGGTAGTTACATATGCATTGGTGTTAAGTTGGCATTAGTGGATTGGGAAAGGGGTTCAGCAGAAAATGGGTCAAAGGGAAAGTAACAGTCATTTCAGAAAATGGTTCATGACTCACAGCAAAGATACATATCACTGAGGAATCAGGACTCCAGAAACAGGATAAGACAACTATGATTAACTAGGGAACTTAAAATTAGTATCAAATAGAAAGATAAAATATTACAATGTTGTAAAGATTAGTGCTAAAACAGAGGATCAGAGAAATTTTTAAAAAGCCAACAAAAGATGTCCAAAATTAATAAAGTGGAAAAAATAATCGTGAAGGCAAACTAGTAAGTAAGATAAAAAAACATACTTTGAGCTTATTTAAATATTTAAAAAGGAAAATAAAGGTAAAGTGACCATTGCTCCTTAATGAATAAGGCAAGGGAAATAATAATGGGGAACCAAGAAATGGAAGAGGAGTTGAATTAATACTTTGCATCAGACTTCACAATAGAGGACATTAATAGCATTCCAAAATTAAATAACACCAAAGAATCAAGAAGCCCAAGGAAGTAAACATCATCACCTCCAGAGAAAAGTACAAGGGAAACTATTCGGGATTGAAAGCAGATGAGTCCCAAGGAACTAGAGGGGCCCAATTTAGGATTTTAAAGGAAATATAGAGATAGTAGATGCATGAGCTGTAATTTTCCAAGAATCCTTAGGTACAGGAAAAATCCTGGAAGATTGAAAACCTGCCAATGTAAAACCATATTCGACAAGGGAGGGAGACATAAACTCTGGACCAGTTAGCTTTGGGAAAACTTTAGACTCTATTATGAAGGATTAATAACAAAGCACTTAGAAATACATAATATAATCAAACTTAACATGGCTTCCTGACGGGAAAATCATACCCCACAAATGTATTGCACTACTTTAAGTAGATAACTTGTGCATAGAAAGCTCCCACAAAGAGTATGATGAGAATAACCAGTTAATGCTTTCTTATGACTTAGATTGAGGAACAGGTCTTGTCCAGTACTCTGGCAATAGCACTTCTGTTTGAAATAATACCATAGGAACATTTATGTTCACCCAATCAGCCAGCATTTATTGTCCATCCGTAGTTACCTTGAAGAAGGCGTGTTGTCTTCTAGAAATGCTGAAATCAGTTTGGTGTTGTTAGACCAACAATGCAGTTAGTCAGTGCATTTCTAGGATTTTGACCCAGTGATACCAAAGGATTGGTAATACATTTACAAGCCAGGAAGATATGTGGCCTGGAGGCGAACATGCAGGTGATGGTGTTCCCATATATCTTTTACTCTATCCTTCTAAATGATACTGGACATGGGTTAGGAAGATGCTGTCGAAAGACACTTGGTGAATTTCTCCAGTGCATTTTGTCAGTGCTGTGCAATCTCACTATTGAGCATTGGTAGTGGACTGAGTGGATGTTTGTGGATGTGTTGAAGCTATTAACCAGCATCTTATAGAGATCCAACAGAACTTTGCTTTCTTTACAGTTCATACCTTTGTCAAGTTCCCCAATTAATATTTAACTATGCTCTCTATATGTCCTGTCACCTCAAAATGTTTGTACACATTTACCCAAGGTTCCTCTGTCAATGCACACGCTTTAGAATTCTTGCTATCAAATTTATATTGCCTTCTGTAATGCCTTCTGCCAAAATTTGCCACCTCACTTTTCTGTGCATTCAACTTCATCTGCTCATTCTGCCTAACTTCTATGCCCTGTTGCAGTTGATTTGTATCTTTTTCTTCACTGTTACACTTCAAATTTGGTATCATTGGAAAACGGTGACACTATAAAAGAATGATAGAATCATACAGTATAGAAACAGGCCCTTCAACCCATCAAGCCTGTGCTGACCAATAAACAGTAAACTACACAAATCCCTTTTACCTCAACTTGGTTCCCTGAGATTTTAAGTGTTCATCTAGAAACTATATTCCATATTCCGAATATCAATGCCACTATCATCGAGTCTGTCTTTAAGCCAATTCAATTTTCATAAAATTGATACTGGTCTTTCAGTTCCATGAGCCACAACCATTGTAAACAGTTTTAGTATGGCAAATTATTGCTTGAAGTCCAGCTGGACAACTCTCATTTTCCCTTCATTAGCCTTTTCTGCTAATTCTTCAAAAATTATCAACAGGTTCTCAGTGTCAATGGCAAGGAAAATTGAGTGAGGGGTTATAATGAACAAGTATCATTATTACCTGCCCAGGTTTAAAGTTTTACCACTGAATCTTTAATCCATTTTTTTTTTGTGTTTTTATCTTCTTATCTAATGCTTGCATTTTCAGGGAGTCGTACATTTGAATTCCCAGAAATATCTATTCTGCCATGTGTTTCAGTGCCCTTTTATTGAGTCTATGCAGATGCAAGCTGGCTCATATAAAAAGATGGAGGATTCTTCTTAATCAAAGGGGATCAGTATAATACTCTACTATAGAACCATTTGCACCTTTAAGCAATACACTGACAGATTTCCTATATGACCCAAGTTAGCTTAATGTGAGGTCAGCTAATTGCTCTGAATGTTCACGAAGTATCCTAGGCCCATAAGACACAGTCCTGCTGACCAAGGACTACATTATCTGTCCTTGTCCTGTGAGCATGATGACATTATAAAATCTGAAAATCAAACTCAGTTTTACTCTGAGCGTTTCCAGTGCCTTATTTAAGGGGTAACAATTGTGTTTGCTTGTTAAACAGTAAGTGTGTGATGCTTGTTAGATTTTACATTATTAATTATTCATTATGCATAAGCCATTTCCATAATCACATTACGACATTAAAATATGTACGTTGTCAAGTACAAAAAAAAACCTTCAATCAAGTAGAACTGGAAAAGTTGAAAGCAATTCTCATCAACAATCAATTTGATTTGGCTCCATGCTGTCACACCTCTCTTGGAATGGCAAGGTTCCAGATTTGAACCACATATCCCAGATATAAGGATGTAATCTAGGCAGCTGCTTTGATGTGGTGGTAAGAGAATGGCACATGCTTGGATGGTAACAATAATGGAGGTGATAGAAAGCATGGAAGTTAAAAACAAAATGCATTAACATTTCTGTGGACCAGATAAATGCAAAGATTCAAAATCTGAAACCAGTCCTTTGTTTTAATTTTCAGATATGAAATCCCCAGCCTTTGTGGTGAAGAAGTTCTTTTACTGATGATGTCATGTGGTGATCTTTCCCTTTAATTATTTTTATTCAGATAGTACAAGGAAGCAGATCTTGAATCCAACCCCCACCCCCAACCCCACCCTATCAATTGAATTGGGAAACAAACCCCATGTTGGCATCAATCTGCCGGGTGCTCTGGTTTCCTCCCACAGTCCAAAGATGTGCAGATCAGGTGAATTGGCCATGTTAAATTACCCATAGTGTTAGGTGCATTAGTCAGAGGGAAATGGGTCTGGGTCCGTTACTCTTCAGAGGGTCGGTGTGGGCTTGTGGGGCTGAAGGGCCTGTTTCCACACTGTAGGGGATCTATTCTTTAAAAAAAACTGACCAATCAGCTAAGCCAAATAGCAACCCTCCCACTTCTTCCATTACTATACACATGTTGTTGCAGCATTCAAGAAAGGTGGGAGAGAGAAAGCAGGAAATTATAGACCAGTTAGTCTGACCTCAGTGGTGAGAAAGATGCTGGAATCTATTATAAAGGACAAAATTAAGGCACATCTGGATAGTAGTAACAGGATAGGACAGAGTCAGCATGGATTTATGAAGGGGAAATTATGCTTGACTTATCTTCTTGAATTTTTTGAGGATGTAACTCTGAAGATGGACGAGGGAGATCCAGTAGATGTAGTATACCTGGACTTTCAGAAAGCTTTTGATAAAGTCCCACACAGGAGGTTAGTGAGTAAAATTAGGGCGCATGGTATTGGGGGCAAAGTACTAGATTGGATTGAAAATTGGTGGGCTGATAGGAAACAAAGAGTAGTGATAAACGGCTCCATTTCGGAATGGCAGGCAGTGACCAGTGGGGTACCGCAGGGATCCGTGCTGGGACCGCAGCTTTTTACAATATATGTTAATGATATAGAAGATGGTATCAGCAATAACATTAGCAAATTTGCTGATGATACAAAGCTGGGTGGCAGGGTGAAATGTGATGAGGATGTTAGGAGATTACAGGGTGACCTGGACAAGTTAGGTGAGTGGGCAGATGCATGGCAGATGCAGTTTAATGTGGATAAATGTATGGTTATCCACTTTGGTGGCAAGAACAGGAAGACAGATTACTACCTCAATGGAATCAATTTAGGTAAAGGGGCAGTACAGAGAGATCTGGGTGTTCTTGAACACCAGTCAATGAAGGCAAGCATGCAGGTACAGCAGGTAGTGAAGAAGGCTATTAGCATGCTGGCCTTCATAACAAGAGGAATTGAGTATAGAAGCAAAAAGGTGTTTCTGCAGCTGTACAGGGCCCTGCTGAGACTACACCTGGAGTACTCTGTGTAGTTCTGGTCTCCAAATTTGAGGAAAGATATTCTGGTTATTGAGGGAGTGCAGCGTAAGTTCACGAGATCAATTCCTGGAATGGCGGGATTACCTTACACTGAAAGACTGAAGCGACTGGGCTTGTATACCCTTGAGTTTAGAAGACTGAGAGGGGATCTGATTGAGACATATAAGATTATGAAAGGATTGGACACTCTGGCAGTAGGAAACATGTTTCCGCTGATGGGTGAGGGCCGAACCAGAGGACACAGCTTAAAAATACGGGGTAGACCATTTAGGACAGAGGTGAGGAGAAACTTCTTCACCCAGAGAGTGGTGGCTGTGTGGAATGCTCTGCCCCAGAGTGCAGTGGAGGCCCAGTTCTGGATTCATTTAAGAAAGAGTTGGATAGAGCTCTCAAAGATAGTGGAATCAATGGTTATGGAGATAAGGCAGGAACAAGATACTGATTAGGAATGATCAGCCATGATCATATTGAATGGCGGTGCAGGCTAGAAGGGCTGAATGGCCTAGTCCTGCACCTATTGTCTATTGTCTATTGTCTATTCTGCAGCTGTGAACTGTGATGGAAAAGGTTCCAATTCTTTTTCCATTCTATGATCTGTTAGGAATCTCTCCTGGTCTCACTGCCTGTCATTGACATATCTTGGAAGAATTTTCAAATTGATGTTCAATTCATTTGACTATATTATAAATGAACCTTCATTTACCATCAAGTCCTGGGAGCAGAACTTGAATCTGGAGCTTCTGGCTTAGAGACAAGACACTATTACTACACCACAAGACTTCCTACACTTGTGGCTCCCAAAGTAGGTGTCAGGACAATAAGTCAGTTGGGAGATACCATTTTCTGGTTGTGGAATCCAAGGTAATGATATCTGTTGTGGAGTTCAGAGCAAGTTACAACAGCTGTGCTCCTGCTGCAACAGGTCCTCTCTCTCACATGATTCATTGGGCGGGAGCACAGCTATTTTCCAGCCTTGAAATGGGGTCAGTGTGGCAAAAATGTTTGATAAACACTTTCTTACACTGTGACTGGTTGCTGTGAAATAGACACATACACATTTTGGAGAATTTCCTAAATTTAAAACAGTCAGGACTTCAGATTACAGGAAGCCAGTGTATTTCATTGCTCGCCGAATAATATGTTCACTTAAAACAAAGTGTTTTTTTTTCTGATATGTCCTGTTGCAACCTTTACTGATCTGCCTCTTCACTTTATTACATGAAGAACTTAAGTTTGTTCCTGCATATGGAAGTTGTGTCACCGAAGAAAGCACATTCAAAGCAAGTAAATGAAAGAGCTGTGATAACATAGTGTCTTGAATAACCTTCTGATGTCTCAAACCACTCTACAGCCAATTGCACGCAAATGAAGTGTAGCGACCATTGCAATGTAGGGAAAGTATCCAGACTGGAATATTAATCTTGAGTGTCTTGAGTTGGATTTCAGTGAGTTATTAATCTGACTTTATGAATAAGGAATGTTTTAGATCCCAACAGCAACTTGCATTTGTAAAGCTGTTTAAAGCATGTGAAATGTGTTAATAAGGTGAGATTATATAGTCACTTCACGTGAAGCTTCATCCTAGTGGTTTGAAATTCATAAAATAATATCTGGGGTAGGCTTAGATACAATAGAAATTTACTCATGGCCATATTGGGTCTTATGTGGAGGTGGCATAAACTGGATTCAAATTTTGTGAGGGTTTTATTCAGTACTTGCACAAACAGGTTTCTGCATTATGCAAATCATGTATCCAGGTCACCATTTGTATGCTTTGACCTTGTTAATTCATAATGCAATTTAGACAGGCATGGGCTTAAAAGAAGAAAGATAAAACTAGCATTTAGTGTCGGACTTCTTCATTTCTTTGGAGCATGAGGCACAATTGATAACTAGGCAAATATAATGACTATTTTAAGCTCAATAGGATCCCAAAAATACCAAAGCCTTGCAGCTAACTGTCAGTCAATATTAACTCATATGTGCTCCATGGCAACATCTCCACCAATCAGAGTCCACTTGCAAACTGATCAGCACTCTGGCCTAATACATTATAAATGTTCATTTCCTTTTAAATTTGTACTTTCGTGAATTGTTCTAATGAATGCAAGAAGAAAAGTTTCAACCAAATGGGTCTTATCTTCAGCATGCTGAAACAGCAGACTTGAAAGAATGACTAGTCAATTCTTTTCAAGAATGTTAGTCAGCTCACTGAGAGACTGCTGCTTTTCATTCAAATGTCCCATGGAATTATTTTTGTGCAATGTCTGTTGAACATCTCATCAGAATAACTGCACTCTCAATTATTGCACTGAAATGTCAGTCGAGATTACATAGTCAGTGTTAAACCCAAACCTTCAGGAATGCTGTAACTGATTCCAGACAATGATGAACAAGCAAATAGAGTGAAGTCTTTGTAATGGGTTTTCCTGTGTTATTACACTTTCCAAACTTGGGTCCTAGAATTGAAGAATTATCTATAGTCTCAAATCCTGAACATGATGAATGTAGATGGTCAAGTCTGGAGTCGGAGTGGGGTGTCAGGTCATAGGGGACAAAGAAGGATCAGGTTCCAGAGAGAAAAAAAGCAAGCCAGTCCCAAGCAAATGAGCATGGGTCCAGGGCTAGAGGGAAGTGGGACTTGAGCAATGCCAAGATGCTGGGTTTAGACAAGAGACAATACAGTGTCAGGTCAGAGTCTGGGGGATGTAAGTGGGCTGGAGAAGTATAATTGGAGTGAGGTAAGTACGGTTTAAGTTCAGTAGTTCATCAGGAGTTAAACTATGTATTTGTACATTATTTTATGACTAGCTATTTACTTCATTTCATTGAAATCTTCTAAATCCCTTGATTTAAAGGGAGACTTTCAGAGGGTTTCACACGTAGGGGAATTGTCCAGCAGAATCTTCAACTTCCCAGGCAATCATTTAGAGCTTATTACAATCAAAATTCTAGGGTCCCCATACACAACTTGCATCCTGCTGGAATAATGACTGTTTGGCCTCAGAAATTCTAGGACTCTAGTTTTTCCAACGCTTTGTTTATATTCATCTAAATTATACTTTTAGGGCCTTGAGGTGAATAGTTTAGTGCTTTGAAACCTAGCAAGACCCAAAAATATAGAAGTTGGGGTTGATGAGGAGCAGGGTAACATTTTTGCTGCACCAGTGCCAGGAAATAACCATCGCCAGCATGAGAGAATACAACCATCACTTCTTGACAGTCACATTGCTAAATCATATACTATCAACAGCACGGGGATTTCAAATGACAAGAAGCTGAACTAAACTAGTCATATCAGAGGTTAGGAATTCACCCTGTAACTCTCTAACCATTGCCTACGGGGCACAGGTCAGAAGTATGATGGAATACTCTAAACTTGCCTCGATTAGTTCAGTTCCAAAATAGTCCACTTGATAAACATTCAACATTCACTTCCTTCACCAATAACACATAGTAGCAGTAATGTGTATTACAAGATACATGCAATAAATTATCAAGACACCAAGTGCATAGATGAGGGCAATGTGTTTGAAGTAGTTGTCTTGGATTTCATCAGAAGTCACATGACACCAAATTATAGTCCAACAGATTTATTTGAAATCACAAGTTTTTGGAGTGCTGCTCCTTCATCAGTTGAAATGACTTGGAGTTCAGCAAAGCTTTTGTTATGTTTCTGCATGGGAGACTGATAGTGAGGTAAGGCCCTGTCAGATCCAAGGAAATTTAGCAAATTGGATCCAGAATTGACATTAGTTTTGCTGGTAGTATCTAATGGATCCTTTAAATTAATTAATCGCTGTTTAGTGTGTTGGTAGGTTTGCGGGCAACCATAATGTCAAGGGATCTGAGTAGTCTGGAAGTCATTTCCGATATGTCTTTGATGTAAGGTAATGTGGCTATAGATTTTGGTCATTTCTGAGGAATCGGCAGATTGTATTTATTGGGTACCTGTTTTTCTTGAAAATGTTGCATAGATATTTTCTTCTGCTGTACGTGGTTCCTGGGTGTGATGTAGCTGATTGAAATAATGCAGCTCCATTTATCAGTGTTGGGATGATTGCTTCTGAAGTTAAATATTTGGTCTGTGTTTGTTGTTTTTTTTCTGTGGACACTGGTTTGAAGCTCTCCATTAACTATATGTTCAACTATCATGAAACAAATTAGAGGAAACATACAACATCATCAACAATATCCTGACAGGCATAAAATTCACAAAGGAGGAGGAGAATGGCAATAGACTCGCATTCCTAGACATGACAGTTGAATGTACAGTTAACAGAGAGCTTCAAACCAGCTTCAAACAACACAACGAAAAACTATAGCCAGATTACTTGCATCAAAGATATGTCAGAAATGACTTCCAGACTACTCAGATCCCTTGGCATCATGGTAGCCCACAAACCCACCAACACACTTAAACAGTGACTAATGAACCTCAAAGATCCAGCAAAACAATGTCATTTACAAAATACCATGCAAAATACACTAGATCGGACAAACAAGCAGGAAACTTGCCACCAGAATACATGAACACCAAATAGTCACCAAAAGACACAACCCATTCTCACTAGTTTCCATACATACAACAAAGAAGGACACCATTTTGACTGGGACAACACACAGATCCTAGGACAGGCGAAAAAAAGACACGCACGAGAATTCTCACCGTCTATCCCATTTCACTCCCATCAAGCCTGTTGTGATCAAATGGAAATATGCTTGGAAGGTCCATGGAGTAAGAGCAGTGGGACAAATTGACTCACCTTTCAAAAAAAGCTAACACAGGCTCAATCTGCGGATTTGCTGTTTGACCTGATGAAATCACCATCAATTTGAGGCTCTTCATGAAAAATACTCAGTTGGATTAAATTCCTGGAAAAATGCAGCAATCTTGAGACAGCCTTCAGCAGTAAAAGGGGAAGGACTAAGCATAAACTTGACGTATGAAACTTTTAACATGTTTCCTCTTGGGGAAGGGTAGTGAGCTACAGGGGTATATCTTATGTGCATCTTCTTTTGAAGCTGAGGAAACATTACTATTTCCTTCATTTTAATTGGCTATACACTATGCAGTAGCTCACATTTTCCACGCGTTGTCAGCAGATGAGTGCTTCATTCAACTCAGCTGGAGAGACAGAGTGAGGGTGAAACGAAGCATAATGAAAAGAAAGTGTGACATTTACCTTTCCCTGACACTGCAGGTTTTTCTACTTCTACCTACGGGGAAATGTTTGTTTGATGAATCTGTACGGTTTTTGATTGTTGGTGTGGTTTGACTGTCTGCAATGTTAACAAATGCTGATGTAAACAGCAAGTAGGTCATTGCCAGTAGAAGCACGGCTGCCTGATTAATGAGTATGCGCCAAGAGGAGAAAAGCGAAAAAGGAAATAGCCAAAACCAATAATTAATGATTATGATTGTCAATTATTGATAAAGGTGTCCAACATTGATTTGGATAATATTGATTTGGATAAATTTGGCAAATTTATAAACTGAATCATTTATTTGCATTTTTATTCACAAACAGAAATATATGCATAGAAAGTAATAAAATCTCTCTCACTTTAATACAATATAATTTTATTTAATCCATTGTTTAATGTCTAGTTAAGAAAAACAATATAAATAAAGTGCATGTGTTTGCTACCAAGTGCTTGAATAGGCAAATAGATGGATAGATACAGAAATGAATAGATAGATCTCAGAATGAGTAATTCACTTTGTTCCATTCTCCTATCATTTCCCAACAGCCCTGCACATTATTCTTTTTCATTTACAATCTAATTCCCTGTTGACCACCTTGTCCACACTCTTAGGCAGTGTCCTCCAGACCTTAACCACATGGCAGCATGAGGTATTTTTTTTCTCATGTCGCTTTTATTTCTTTTGCCAATTACTTTCAATCTCCATCCTCTCACAAGTCCTTGCTATCTATTCTGTCTAGACTTGGCTTGATTTTGAATATTTGTATCAAATCTCCTCTCAGCCTTTTTTACTTCTCCAATCTATTTTTATGACTTAACTCTCTCATCTCTGGAAACATTCTTATGAATCTTTACTATATTTTGTCCAACAGTCTTCCCAAAATGCAACAAACAGAGCAGAGTACAATGGGACCTTTATCAGATGGGCCAATGAACCAAAGAGTGGCAGATGGAGTTTAATTTAGATAAACATGAGGTGTTGCATTCTCATAAGGCAAACCAGGACATGACTTATACAATTAATGGTAGGTCCCTGGGGAGTCGTTGAACAAAGAGACCTAGAGATGTGCGTACATTGTTCCTTGAAAGTGGAGTAGACGGGTTGGTGAAGAAGGAATTGTTGCTATACAGGACATTGGTGAGACCACTTTTAGAATGCTGCATTCAGTACTGGTCTCCCTGCAGGAGCTCAGAAGAGAGTTATAAGGATCTGGCCAGGATTGGAGGGTTTGAGCTATAGGGAGAGACTGAACAGGCAGGGGCCATTTTCCTTAAAGTGTTAGATGATGAGTGGCATGGATTGGGTGAATAGTCAAGATCTTTTTCCTAGCATGGGAGAATTAAAAACCAAAGGACATAGGTTTGAGATGAGAGGGGAAAGATTTGAATTGGACATGAGGGGTAACTTCTTCACATGGAGGGTGGTGTGTATATGGAACAAGCTGCTTGAGGAAGTAGTGGAGACAGGGGCAACTACAACAATTAAAAGGCATCTGGATGGGTACATGAATAAGAAGGTTTGAGAGGGATATAGGTAAAATGCTGGCAAATAGGGCCAAATCAGTTTTAAGATGTCTGCTTGGCATGTACAATTTAGACTGAAGTGTATGGTTCCATACTGTATAACTATGAGTCTACACTGAGATTCCCCTTTGTTCATTGCACTGTCTGGGACAATGGGATTGAGTGACACAAAGGTGTTCACTGCAGTATTCTCTGACCTGAACACGTTCTACATCAGATTTCTGATTTTAGTTAGTTGCTGGTGGAGTTCTAGTTGTTGTCAATGTAAAAGTTTCTATCTTTTCAATAAAGGCTCCACCAATTTGTCGAGGCTATGGCAGAGGAATGTGAGATAAATCCAACTTGCTGCAGTTGGCTATTTTCTGGACATGTAATCAGCTTTTTGAAAAATTCAATCAAATTTATTTGGCATGACCTCCACCTGATGAAGCTATGCTAACTATGCCGGATTAAACATTTCCTTTCTGAGTCATAGAGATGTACAGCATGGAAACAGATCCTTCAGTCCAATTCGTCCATGCTGACCAGATATTCCAACCTAATCTAGTCCCACCTGCCAGCACCCGGCCCAGATCCCTCCAAACCTTTCCTATTCATATACCCATCCAAATGCCTCTTAAATGTTGCAATTGTACCAGCCTCCACCAGTTCCTCTGGTAGCTCATTCCATACACGTACCACCCTCTGAGTCAAAACGTTGCCCCTTAGGTCTTTTTTATATCTTTCCTCTCTCACCCTAAACCTATGCCCTCTAGTTCTGGACTTCCCGACCCCAGGGAAAAGACTTTGACTATTTACCCTATCCATGCCCCTCATAATTTTGTAAACCTCTATAAGGTCACCCCTCAGCCTCCGACGCTCCAGGAAAAACAGCTCCAGCCTGTTCAGCCTCTCCCTATAGCTCAAATCCTCCAACCCTGTCAACATCCTTGTAAATCTTTTCTGAACCCGTTCAAGTTTCACAGCATCTTTCTATAAGAAGGAGACCAGAATTGCACGCAATATTCCAACAGTGGCCGAACCAATGTCCTGTCCAGCCGCAACATGACCTCCCAACTCCTGTATTCAATACTCTGACCAATAAAAGAAAGCATACTAAACACCCTCTTCACTATCCTATCTACCTGCGAATCCACTTTCAAGGAGCTATGAACCTGCACTCCAAGGTCTCTTTGTTCAGCAACACTCCCTAGGACCTTACCATTAAGTGTATAAGTCCTGCTAAGATTTGCTTTCCCAAAATGCAGCACCTCCCATTTATCTGAATTAAACTCCATCTGCCACTTCTCAGCCCATTGGCCCATCTGGTCAAGGTCCTGTTGTAATCTGAGGTAACTCTCTTCGCTGTCCACTACACCATGGTGTCATCTGCAAATTTACTAACTATACTCTTATACTCGCATCCAAATCATTTATATAAATGACAAAAAGTAGAGGACCCAAGTAATTCTGTCCTTCAGTATTTTCTCCTGTAGTTTACCTCCCAGTGACATGAGACTCAATGGTTGATGATTCCTTGGTTTACCATTACCACTCTTCTTGAAGTGTGGAACCCTCCAGTCTTCTTGCACCTCTCCTATGACCAGAAAGGAATTAAAAATTTGGAGAAAAGCTCCTGTAATTTTCTCCCTTGCCTCCTATAGCACCAAGGATACAGTGCATCCACACCTGGCGATGTGTCCATGTTTAAGCATGCCAAAACTTCCAGTACCTCCCTATATCATTTGAAAAACTTCTCAAGAACCTCACTGTCCCTCTCCCTGAATTCTGTACTAACATTCAATTTCACCAAATTGAAGACATGTAAAGTACTCATTTAAAATCATAGCAATTTTTTCCAGTTCCATGCAGAATCCTCCGCAGCCCACACTCCTCCTTGGTCCATAATAGGATCTACTCTGGTTATTATCCTCCACTTATTAAACTTAAAGAACATCTTGGGATTTTCCCTAATATTACCGATCAGTGTCTTTTCATATTCCCTGTTTGCTCTCCTAAGAGCTTTCTTAAGATTCCCCTGCACTTCGTTTTCCTTCTAATCGGGTTCTAAATATATCTAGTCATCCCAGATGTCAGGGCTAGTTGCTCCTACATTCCATGCTTTAGGGAGTATTGAAATCCCAGTCCTGGTCACCTTGCAATCACATCTCTGGAATAGCTATCAAATCACCTTCTTTTATTTTGATTTGTGCCATCAACTTGACTATCTTGTTTCAAATGCTGCATGCATTAAGATTTGAATGTTAAGCTTTGCCGTTTTTTTATCATTGTTACTTACTCTGGTTCTAATTTGTTCTGCATTCTCCTGCTTATATTTTCTGTCCTTTCCTGTCATACTTTGATTGTCATTCACCTCCTGACTACCCTGCACCTTTTCTTTCTCATTTCTAAGTGCAAGGACACTGATCTCAGCATATTTGAAATAAAGCTGAACCCAACAGAACAGTTCTGTCTTGACCCAATACTGGCACCAGTGCTGAACAACCAGAACCCATTTCTCCCATGACAATCTTTGAGCCACACACCTACCAGTCTCACCTTATTGACCCAACACCAACTAAAAGAGGGGGTTATGTGAAAACATTACGTTCCAAAATGGCATTACTGGCAGAAAGCCAGCTGGTAGGAGGTTAAACAAATCATCAACTTCACAAACACCTTTCACCTGACCTCAAGTTCACCTGGACCATCTCGGATATCTCCCACCCCTTCATGGACCTCTCCATCTCCATTTCTGGTGACTAACTCAATACGGACACCTACTTCAAACCCACCGACCCCCACAGCTAGGTGGACTACACTTCCTCCCACCCTACCTCCTGTAAAAATGTTACCCCCTATTCCCAACTCTTCTGCCTCCACTACATCTGCACCCACGTGGACCAATTCCACCACAGAACATCCCAGATGGACTCCTTCTTCAAAAATCATACTTTCCCCTCCCATGCCCTTCAGTGCATCTCCTCCACTTCCCGCACCTCTGCCCTTGAACTTCACCCCTCCAAACGCAATAAGGACATAACACCACTGGTCCTAAACTTACACCCCACCAACATCCGGATACAACATATCATCCTCCATGATTTCCGTCACCTACAAACATACACCATGACTAGGGATATAGTCCACCCCAATCTCCATTCTACTGAGACCATTCCCTCTGCAACTCCCTTGTTAGGTTCATGACCCCCCACCAACCCACCCTCCATTCCTGGCAACTTTTGCCACTGCAAGAAGTGCAAAACTGTGCCACAACTCCCCTATCACCCCCCAAAGGATCCTTCCACATCTGAAAGAGATTTATCTGTACTTCCGCACACGTCATCTACTGTGTCCGTTGCTCTCGATATGGTCTCCTCTACATTAGGGAGACAGGTCACTAACTTGTGGAACTCTGGGGCACACACACAAAACAACCCCGCCGTCTTATGGCTGACCACTTCAACACCCTCTCTCACTCCGTCAAGGACATGCATGTCCTGGGCCTCCTCCACTGCCAAGCTCTAGCTACCTGACACCTAGAGGAAAAGCGCCTCATTTTCTGCCTTGGGAATCTCCAACCACATGGGATTAATGTCGATTTCACCGGTTTCCTCATTTCCCCACTCCACTTTATTTCAGATCCAATCTTCCAACTTGGCACTGCCCTCTTAAACAGTACTACCTGTCCATCTTCCTTCCCACCTATCCATTCTACCCTCCTCTCCGACCTACCCCTAGCTTCATCGACCTATCGCATTCCCAGCTACCTTCCCACTAGCCCCCACCTCTCTCCCATTGATCTCTCAGCCCTCTTGGGCAACCCCCTTATTCCTGATGAAGAGCTTATGTTCGAAACATTGACTCTCCTGCTCCTTAGATGCTGCCTGACAGCCTGTGCTTTATCAGCACCACCTATTTCAGCTCTGACAGACATCACGATCTGACACTCGCAGTGGCTGGTCAATCTGTCTGAGCTCATGCTCATTTCTAAATGGTGTCCATTGAAACTCACATCAGAAGTTTGGATATAGTTGCCACAGTAGTATCACGTTGGTCACCTATGATACCAAAACATATACGCGAACAATCCGAATTCTGCACTGCACATTTTTCAGATGAGAAATTAAACATGCTTTCTTAGATGGACATCTTACATCCCATGGCAGAAGTGGGTACTGCAGATACTGGAGATTAGAGTCAAGATTAGAATGATGCTGGAAAATCACAGCAGGTCAGGCAGCAACCGAGGAGCAGAGAAACCGACGTTTTGGGCAAAAGTCCTTCATCAAGTCATTCCTGATGAAGGGCTTTTGCCCAAAATGTCGATTTTCCTGCTCCTTGCAAGCTGCCTGACCTGTCGTGCTTTTCCAGCACCACTCTAATCTCCAGCATCTGCAGCACCCACTTCTGCCTAGCTGATTTTAACCTCACTGCGAACCCTTTTCGAAGAAGTTCTCCTCCTCTCATCATTCCAGATGAAGGGCTTTTGCCCAAAACATCGATTTTCCTGCTCCTCGGATGTTGCCTGACCTGCTGTGCTTTTCCAGCACCAGTCTAATATTACATTCCATGGTATTGTTCAAAGAAGAGAAATAGAATTCTACTAGTATTTGGTCCAATGTTTCTCAGGAGAAAGTGAGGACTGCAGATGCTGGAGATCAGAGCTGAAAATGTGTTGCTGGAAAAGCGCAGCAGGTCAGGCAGCATCCAAGGAGCAGGAGAATCGACGTTTCGGGCAAGAGCCCTTGTTCAAGAATGAGGAAAGTGTGCCAAGCAGGCTAAGATAAAAGGTAGGGAGGAGGGACTTGGGGGAGGGGCATTGGAAATGCGATAGGTGGAAGGAGGTTAAGGTGAGGGTGATAGGCCGGAGTGGGGATAGGAGCGGAGAGGTCAGGAAGAAGATTGCAGGTTAGGAAGGCGGTGCTGAGTTCGAGGGTTGGGACTGAGACAAGGTGGGGGGGTGGGGAATGAGGAAACTGGAGAAATCTGAGTTCATCCCTTGTGGTTGGAGAGTTCCTAGGCGGAAGATGAGGCACTCTTCCTCCAGCCGTCATGTTGCTATGGTCTGGTGATGGAGGAGTCCAAGGACCTGCATGTCCTTGGTGGAGTGGGAGGGGGAGTTGAAGTGTTGAGCCACGGGGTGGTTGGGTTGGTTGGTCTGGGTGTCCCAGAGGTGTTCTCTGAAACGTTCCACAAGTAGGCGGCCTATCTCCCCAATATAGAGGAGGCCACATCGGGGGCAGCGGATGCAGTAAATGATGTGTGTGTGGAGGTGCAGGTGAATTTGTGGCAGATATGGAAGGATCCCTTGTGACCTTAGAGGGAAGTAAGGGGGGAGGTGTGGGTGCAAGTTTTGCATTTCTTGCGGTTGCAGGGGAAGGTGCTGGGAGTGGAGGTTGGGTTGGTGGGGGGTGTAGACCTGACGAGGGAGTCGAGGAGGGAGTGATCTATTCGGAACGCTGATAGGGGAGGGGAGGGAAATATATCCCTGGTGGTGGGGTCTGTTTGGATGTGGCGGAAATGATGACGGATGATACGATGTACATGGAGGTTGGTGGGGTGGTAGATGAGGTACAACATGACGGCTGGAGGAAGAGTGCCTCATCTTCCGCCTAGGAACCTTCCAACCACAAGGGATGAACTCAGATTTCTCCAGTTTCCTCATTTCACCACCCCCCCCCCCCACCTTGTCTCAGTCTCAACCCTCGAACTCAGCACCACCTTCCTAACCTGCAATCTTCATCCCGACCTCTCCACCCCCACTCTTGCCTATCACCCTCACCTTAACCTCCTTCCACCTATCGCATTTCAAACACCCCTCCCCCAAGACCCTCCTCCCTACCTTTTATCTTAGCCTGCTGGGCACACTTTCCTCATTCCTGAAGAAGGGCTCATGCCTGAAACGTCGATTCTCCTGCTCCTTGGATGCTGCCTGACCTGCTGCGCTTTTCCAGCAACACATTTTCAGCTCCAATGTTTCCCATTTGACCAACATCACCAAAATGCAGATTAAATGGTAATTTATTTAATGTGTTATGTAATAACTTGCTGTTTACAAATTGGTCACTACATTTTCCTCCAAAACAACAGTGATAATATTTCTAAAGTGTTTGTTGGCTACAAAACATTTTGCAACATACGCTGAAGTTGTGAAAAACATTATACAAACGCAGGTGGTTGCTTTCATTATATGTAATTTTTGAGCAACATGATCAGAAAATGGATGAATGAGTGGTTTTATTAACTTTTCTTTTTGGAAGTACGAGAATTGAACATTTCCTTTCAGTCAATCCACTCTTTTTTTGGCTTATTCCAAATTTTCTCTATGCAAGTTCTGATCATTTCTGTTTATGTTCAAAATGGCTGCCCAGTTTGATTACAGAAGCTTCAGTTACTGCATTTCAATTAATCAGATGAAGCGCATTTTAGGACCTGCTATATGTGCGAAAGCCATTTTACAGATGCAAGTTTTTTTTTCTCTGATGGGTTGCATCTGTAATGTGTACTGTGACCTTTAAAAACTGGGTGGCCTGCTTTATATTTATAACAATTTCTGTTTATTTGTATAGCTTTCTGCCACTTTCATTCCTTTGGCTAAACAAGAATCCTTATTGCTAAATAAAAGAAAGCATAATTCTTCACTGAAATGCATTGGGCTTGCAATGAGGTTACTGGCCTGCAGGGGGTGCTAAGAGAATCAACTTACAACTGACATTAAAAATGAATAAGGCACAGGCGTTGAGAAAATTATGGCTCTGTCACTTTGCAATACAGGCTGATATGCGTTAAACAAATCAAGTTTTGGTTACTGGAATTATTGAAGAACTCTTTCTTGATCACCTTGCCTTGTTGTATTTAGTTATTGATGACTATTCATCTTCTTCAGTGTAACATTCAACTCTGCTGGCAGTTGAATAGATTTGTACTTTAGCATCAAGTTATCCTAGGCCAGAAACAGCAACATTTAGATGCTGAACTCCCACTACTCCCCTGATTGTGGGCTTTGATCCCAACATCAGAAGTCTATACCCAACAGACGATTATACCACACTCAAATTACACACCTCATCACCATTGAGCTCCCACAGAATGCAACTGCCAAGTAATGCTGGATTGTAGCCAATTTGTACAGTGAGACCAAATTCTAAAAACTATCACCTGAGACTGCTTTACTCTTAGTTTAAACTTTCAGCTTTCTGACAGAGAACCATTCAAACACAAGCCCCCAGAGATGTAACAACCATGTTCTTAATACCTGGAATGCTACATCAAAAATCTCTCTATTGCATAACACAGCTTCTCTCATGTTAAGTCGATGGAACTCTCAAGCAATGATTTGTGGATCCAATGGGATGTAATCAGGGCCACTGTTTCTGCTGAATCAAATTCCCTCTTTGTTACATAGGACTCCAAACTACTTTGCTTTTCTGTTGTGTGCGGCACGGTGGCACAGTGGTTAGCACTGCTACCTCACAGCGCCGGAGACCCGGGTTCAATTCCCGCCTCAGGCGACTGACTGTGTGGAGTTTGCACGTTCTCCCCGTGTCTGTGTGGGTTTCCTCCGGGTGCTCCGGTTTCCTCCCACAGTCCAAAGATGTGCAGGTCAGGTGAATTGGCCATGCTAAATTGTCTGTAGTGTTAGGTAAGGGGTAGATGTAGATGTAGGGGTATGGGTGGGTAACGCTTTGGCGGGGCGGTGTGGACTTGTTGGGCCGAAGGGCCTGTTTCCACACTGTAGGTAATCTAATCTTGTGTTGTTGCTTCCAACCAATATTTATTCTTCAATCAACATTAGAAAAGGTCGTTCACGAGTTAATTATTATGTAGCAATTTAGCATTTACATTCAACAAGCCTCAGAAAAGTCTATCCACCAGTACATGTGATTTTGCCATTGGAAATCATTCATTTAAATAATCCAGACTGTGTTAAGAGTTAAACCAGAAACTAATTTAAGATCATCAGCCAGACTCGTGGTATGATTCAATTATGCATGGTAGAACTGCATAGCTAAATACTGTTTTATATAATGAAAAGGAATTTGTACATACATTGCACCTTTTCATAAAAAAGGGGTCACGGAGTCAGCTCATTTTTGCTATACTTCGATAGCAAAGTGCTGACAAATTTGCATCTTCCTGACTGATCTGAGAATTAAGATTAAACTGTTCTTGCTCCATCTCCAGGTCAATGGTGCCCCAACAAATCATCACATGCTGTATAAAACAGTGTCTTTTTTAATACAATCCCTACAGTGTGGAAACAGGCCCTTGGCCCGACAGATCCACACTGACCCTCCAAAGAGTAACCCACCCAGACTCACTCTACTTTTCCCCTGAACGATGTACCCAGCCTACACATCCCTGAACGCTATGGACAATTTAACTTGGCCAATTCACCTAACCTGCACATCTTTGGACACTGGGACAAAACTAGAGCACCTGGAGGAAACCCACACAGACATGAGGCAAATGTGCAAGTTCCACATAGACAGAATTGAACCCAGGCCCCTGGCACTGTGAGGCAGCAATGCTAATCATTGAGCCACCACACCTTGTTTTTCCAGTCTGTTTCTTGCACATTAATTCTGATGAATGCAAGACAAAATGCTTCAACCTCAAGTCTTCTTTCAGCAACATTTAAATTATAGTATATGCTGCTCATGGGAGTTTACTATGTACATTGTAAAATATTTTAACATACAAATATAAGAATTAGGAGCAGAGATAAGCTGTTTAGTCTTGAGCCTGCTTTGACATTCAATAAGATAATGGCTGATCTGATTACCCATATTTCCATCTATCCCGATAACCTTTTATCCCACTTCCTTATCTAGAATTGATCTACCTAAGCTGTAAAAGAAATTCAAAGACTCTGCTTTCTTCTTTCAAGGCTTCCAAATACACATGAACCTCTGCAAGGAAAAATATTCCCTTTATCGCGACATCCACTGCTTTCTGTCTTGCATAGAAATCTGTGCAGACTGGGTCATTAAATTCATTCAAGGTTAAATGGTTAGACAGATTTTGGTAAGCTCGAGAGTTAAGGCAAATGTGGGGCAGACAGGAGGTTAGAATTAAGGTCACAATCAGGTTAGCTATGATCTTACTGAAAAGCACAGCAGGCTTGGAGGACTGAATGGTCTCCTTTCAGTGTTTCCTTTCATTTCATTGTTTGGAAATCTGTAATATTTAGCAGTGATGGTACAGATTCCATTCTGCAATTCCATTTGTTTTCTGCAGAAATCTGAAAATAATTGTCTTGGGACGTAGAATCGTAGCAACATGGAATCATATAGTACAGAAGGACACCACATAACCTATTGCAACACTTTGCATGAGTTATCCAATTAATCCCACTGTCTATTTCTTTCCCCATATTTTGCCAATTTTCATTTCCTTTTCAAAGGATATATCCAACTCTCTTTTGAAAGGTCCCACTGAATTTGTTTGCACTACCTGCTGAGATTAAACCAGCTGGTTGTATCGCTGTTTTCTTTGCCTCATGATCATTCTGGTTGTTTTGCCAATTACCGTCAATGTTTCATTTTCCTGTTAAAGGCCTTCTTGCCAGTGAAAGTAGCTGCACCTTGTTTATATTATCAAGACCCTTCTTAATTTTGAATTAATCTTAAAAAAAAATATTCAAACTTTCAGTTCTGGAAGAGAATGACTTGCAATTCTTCAGTCCTTTGACATATTTGAGTGTTCAGGATGCATTCTTGGAATACTGCTTTGCACCCAAAGGCCTTGACATCCTTCTGTACCTTTAATGTTCAGAATTGTACACAATACTCCAACCATTTCTTTTTCATTATTAGAGAGTATCATTGGTTGAGAATTCTTGGTTTTAGAAACAAGGGGATAGGATTTGGCTATTCAGCCATTGAGACTGCCCTGCCATTCAATACAATAATGGCTGAGCACTTTGATACCTTTTACCCAACCCATTTCCATAAACCTTTATAATGGACTGTAAAATCTTACCAATAACTAAGACCATGCTAACAGTCTATATATTTCTATCTTCAGCCTCCCTCCCTTCTCAAGTAAGGGGGTTAGATTAGCCGTTTTTCAGTCCTCTGGACCCTCCCTGAGTCCAGTGATTTCTGAAAAACCAACACCAATACATCCACAATTTTCCCAGCTATCTCCTTCAGAACCCTGGTGTATAGTCTATCCGCTCTGGGTGACTTATCCACCTTCAAACTTTTCAGCTTCCCCAGCATCTTCTCCTTAGTGACAGTCACCGCACTCATCTTTGCCCCTGAATCTCTCAAAGTTATCATATCTCTTTATAAGAGAGTCTTTGGTTTGACTTAAGAGTGATGTAAAATGAACAGGTTTTCAGTTGCCCATTTTCTCTCTCCCCCCTCTCTTAAATAGAATCCCTACAATGTGGAAGCAGGCCATTTGGGTCCATACGAACTCTCTCAAGGGCATTTCCCACAGCTAATCCACCTAACCTACACATTCCTGAACACTATGGGCAATTTAGCATGGCAAGTCCACCTAACCTGCACAGATTTGGACTGTAGAAGGAAACCAGAACACCCAGAGGAAACCCAGGCAGGCAAGGGGAGAACGTGCAAAGTCTACACAGATGGTCACCCGAAGGTGGAATCGAATCCGGGTCCCTGGCACTGTGAGGCAGCATTCCGCCACTCTAGCGGGGTGACATACCTTCCAATCCACAGGAGTTATTCCAAAATCTTCAGAATTTTGGAAGATAATCAAAAATACGTGGACTATCTCTATAGCTACTTCCTTCAACACTCTGGGGTGAAGACTATCAGGACCTGCAGATTTATTAACTTTTCATTATCTATATTTTCTATGTATAAAGACTAAAGAGATCCTGTATGTCTCCCTTTAACAACCTAATAAACTTGTACTGTCTCCTTCAAAACTTTGTGTGTGTGAACTTCCAAATCTTTCTACTCTTGCACCAACATTAAAATTGCTACCATCCAGTTTATATTTCTGGTAAGGGGTTCTGAAAATAACTGTAACAGCTTTACAGACAAACAAACATGTCGTCACGGGATTAATTATGTCTGTGAATCATCGAACATGTCCGTATTAAAAAAGAAGTGTCAACTTATCAAACTAACATGATAATCGCATCATCATAATTCAGAGACACAGCAATTACTCCTGTTCTGTTCTCTACAATTCCATACCAACATAAAGGTTTCCAAATAGGTTATTCTAAAAGCATTCCTGAAATGATGACAATCTCCCTGTGAAGTCAGGTGGTTTAAACAAAAGTCATATAGCGATTGCAAACAAATTATTGTCTGGCAATCATCTGAATGAAAAAACCAAAACTAGTTTAAAATTAAAAAAACACTTGGCTGGGAATCCAAACTCAAAAAGTGTGGTACTGGAAAAGCACAGCCGGTCAGGCAGCATCCAAGGAGCAGGTTGACTTGCTGTGCTTTTCCAGGCCCACCCCTGTTGACTCTGATCTCCGGCATCTGCAGTCCTCACTTTTTGCTCGGAATCCAAAGGCCCAGGTTAATGCCGTGGGAACATCGGCCCAAATCAAACATTAGCAACTGGTGGAAATCCAATTCAATTAATAGGGTCTTGAAATTTTGACTGGCATGGCGAAATGGAGTGTCAGGCCTTTTTCTGTGGCTCTTTGAATTATAAAATAAGTCTCAGTGATGACCATGATAATAATGTTTGCATGCTGTAAAACCCTATCTGGCTCACAAATGTCCTTTAGTGAAGGAAATCTCTTATGCAGTCTGGCCTATGTGTAGATTCAAACCCACAGTAAACTGGTTGACCCTGAACTGCCCTCTAATATGTTTCAATCAATTCAAAATCAATTAAGGGATTGCCAACAAATTCCAGCCTTGCCACTGACATTCACATCCCATGTTCAGAAAAACCAACCTGTCATTTTCTGTCGAATGTAGACTATCATACAATATATTTTATGAAAAGAACTTACATTTATATGGTGCCTTTTTCAAACTCAGGGTGCCCTAAGTGTAGTTTTTTTTAATATAAGGAATGGGGAGCCAATTTGTAACAAAAAAACTTGTTCTACAAAAGCGAGAAATTGATAACAAACATTTTTTTTTGGAATGTAGTTTGTGAAATGAAGATTTACAGTGAACCAAGAGAATTCACTGGCTGTTCTTCCAATGGTGTTTTTCAATCTTTAACATTCACCTCTCCTAACCCCTACCTGCTTTAAGATATATCTCTATTGTCTCTATGTCATATAGCTAACATTTTTCAAGTTTTGATAAAAGGGCAGCCATCTGAAGTGTTAACGCTGCTTCTCCTTTCACAGATGCTACCTTAATGGCTGAGTATTTCCAGCATTTTCTCTTTTTATTTACAACATCCCCATGTCCTTGCCATTTGTGTTAGGCTAAAGGGGTTTTAGTTCAAAGTTTCATTAAAGGATCAAATCTCTGACAATGGAGCACTTCCTCACTATATGCACCACAGTGGACAAGATTTTGCCTTCAGGTCTAAGTGAAACATGAACCTATGACCTTTAGACTCAGTTGTATGCATGCTAACACAATGCTGTAGCTGATATCATAAGCACCCAACATTTGCACTGTTTTTCACTCCCAGTATAAATTGCCTGTCAAAATATTAAGGTCTTCAAAAAATTTTCAAAGACAAGATTAAAACAAAATCCACAAGAAACTGTGGTGATTCTATTTACAGATGGATTGCTGCTGTCTGAGCTGAATGAATGACAGATTAACTTTACACTAGGAGTGCAAAACAGACTAAGCAGATAAAGAATTTATGTTGAAGGTCATCAATTCAGCAACTAACTGTCTTCCTTCAGCTTGATCACCTCCTGTTCATATGCACCAGATGAAATGTTAAGCTTAAAATGTATTTGGCCAAGGGAGGTCAAATTCATTGATTCATGAATAAAATATTGCTATGGATTGCTCTGTTGAATTGACTTTTCATTCAAAAAGAATCCAAAATAGGAACCAAAAATGCTGTCAATGTACTTTGGCATCCGCAAGGAGGAGGAATGATTATGGATTGCTATTTTCTGAAAAGTTTCAGGCTAATTAGTGTCAAGGACTATTGAGAGTACTGCAGGAGATCAGCACACCGAATCATTTCAAGTATTGAAAGGAGGTTCAACAACCTCACTGGGTTTAATCAGGGAACACCAGGCAAGAGATAGAGGAGAGGTGTGGGGAATTTTAAGGACAGTTGGAGTTCTTCAGTCTTTGTTAGACTTTCTCACTGGCTGACCTCTCTATTGGGGCAACCTCTGCCCAAGTTGGAGGGATCCTTTCAATCTCTTTACACCCACCAGCCTGATTATCATTTTCACATGACTCCTGTCTGAGCAGTAACAGGATTAGACCTTTCAATGACATGAAAAATGTTCACTAAACAGCCTCAATTAGCCAGATGAGACAGCCATCCCCAACGCTCCCAACAATGGACATAGTCGGAAAGAATGCCAAGATGGTGATAAGTTTTCACCTCTTGATTCCTCCCTGATTATCATGACTTCTCTCCTCTCAGCCTGCCTTTGGTGAGGATCATTTATTTCCACCCGACGTGACAGCTAAAAATCTGACATCTATTGATGGACAGCACAATGGATCTGTGATTAGCATTGCTGACTCACAGTGCTCAGGACCTGGGTTCAATTCCCACTTGGTGTGATTGTGTGGAGTTTGCACATTCTCCCATATCTGTGTGGGTTTCTTCCAGATGCTCTGGTTTCCTCCCACAATACAAAGATGTGCAGTTTAGGTGAATTGGCCATGCTAAATTGCTCATAGTTTTCAGGGATGTGTAGGTTAGGTGTATTAGTCAGGGATAAATGTACTGCAATAAGAATGGATCGGGGTGAGTTGCTCTTGGGAGGGTTGGTTGGACTTGCTGGGCCAAATGGCCTGCTTCCACACTGTAGGGATTCTATGATTTGAACAATTCAAACAAGTGCCCACACTGTCTAGATGTTAGTGTGTGTGTTATCCGGTTAGATCACCTTGTTGTCGTCAGCCTAGCAATCCAGGATGTTATTTTTTAAAGAAATAGAAAAGATTCAATGGACTGAGTAGCACCTTCCTTTGCCCTATGATTATATGATTCTGTGAATCTGTAAAGTATTTACACGTCAAACTTTCCAGATATTAACCTTAATAGACAATATCACTATGATCAATTATAATCCATCCTTACTAATGACGTTCAATAGATTGCTGATAAATGGATAGATGCCTAGATAAGTCGTTAGAGGGACAAATTTAGTGTGAAATGTGTCAACAGGAGCTCAATTTCCATCTTTCACTCATGAAACATTTCATTGGTGTATAAATTTGGTTTATAAAGACATTTTGGTAAAAGAATTATCATTTAATTTTACACCCTGAACAAAGTATATCCCAACAGTCTCTTTAAGTAACTAGATTAGATTTGACTTGGATATGATCTGCAAATGTAATGAATAATTTCAGCTTATATTGGCAAATTCTTTCATACTCTAACAATCTGTCCAGAGTGGTAATCGCACATTAGTATGTTTCCTATGGTAATGATTATTAACAGTCAAGAGATTCAGATTTGCTAGCACTTAAGCTATCATCTTTCTCTCTCATTTTGCCTCACGTTCTGAACAAAATTCACTGATAACTAAATGTTAACAAGACAGGTATTCCTAATTCCTATTTCATTGCAATTTCATGATTGCATTAACATTTCCATAGCAAGCATGAAGTCTTTATACAATGCCATTTCTAGAGATAATGTAAGTTATCTATTGTTTTGTTACTTATTTAAGCTAATGAATTGGCAGTTCAAGTCATTCTCTAGTATTTTAGAGCATGATCCAAACTCTAGTGGAATGTTGTTTTGATGGAGCTATGATCATTAATGAGATGTTAAAATAAGAATCCATCCGCCTGTTTGAAATATAAAGCAGCATATGTTATTATTTTATGTAATACTACTGCTGCACAAGTGCCAGGCAACAGCCATCTCCAACTACAGAAAGTCCAGCTATCTCTCTTTGACATTCCTCAATATTAACAATTCTGAATTTTCAATTATCAACACCCCAAGGCAACATTCCTACTAATCTTTTTTTTTTCTGCAAGGACCAATGAAATCTGTACACAGCAACAATCTCCAGAAGTGGCAGTCAATCCTGCGAACAGTGTTGGCGTACTGATTGTAACGTATGGACCCTCGGATCAGTTGCATGTGTACAATAGCACAACTTTTTGTTTCCAGAATCTTTCTGCATCCTTCAACATGTAGTATGAATTTATAAAAAGATCAGGCTTTACAGTTTAGAGATGCTATTGACAAGAAAAAGCTTACCTCTTCAAATGGATCCTACTGTGTTCGACTCTGAAGCAATGTTGAACATACCTGGAATAGTCACACTTGCAATAATCTTTCCTTTATGTCATTATTTAATATTTTCAGTGAAGTATCTTCTTCATTTAATATGCATTCTATGTTTTTGTATTGTCCAGATTGGCAAAGTGGGGCCTCATAAATCACCATAGGACAGGCTAGGTTTGATAGTTATGTTTCAAATCAAAGATTTCCAGGATTTGACAGCTGTCAGTGAATCCACACCAATTTCATTACGAATTAGCTGACATCATGGAATGTTTTTTTAACGATGTATTCATACCAAAGAATCTTTGAGAAGAGGAGTTTTGAAAGATCTCAAACCTAAACCTGAAAATGAAAGAATTACTTCAACATGAAAGCTTTTCAGCAGAGTTAACTGGACAGCAGTTTCTCAGGACTGAATACCAAGTGCTGGCTCAGTTGGAAGCATTTAATACTAGTGCTTATCTGAGAGCAGAATGAAACTGCTAAGTCTGCTGATGATCTGGTGATTGCAGTGACAGAGAACAACAAAGTTGAGGCATTGCATTTGTGAAGGGTAAAAGTATAGTTGCTAAATAATCAGGTTCATTGAGCTTACTTGGTCCTGGCTAAAAGACAAATACTGAAGGAGGGAGCAATGAAGGAAGGATGTGAAATGATCTAGAAATTACTTTGCAGCATTCAGGGAAAGAATATTGGTCTCAGCCAAATGGCTGAGCATATGTCAGCAGTGCAATGTTTGCACACATGACCTGATACAAACTCATCTAAATATCTGCATTCAGCACATTGGTGCTCACCCATTCAATAGGCAAACATGTTTAGTGACACATTCAGTGCTCCTCAATTAGGGTTTACAGAAATGTTGCTGTAGCAAGCTTTAAAAGCCTGAAGTCTGAAGAGACATTGCATCAGAGTCACAGAATCATTTCAGCACCGACAGAGGCAATTTGGCTCACCATACTCATCTGCAGAACAAACCAGTCAGTCCCATGCTACCACTCTGTTCTTATGTATCCGTCAGCTTATTTCACTCAAGTAAACATTCAATTTCTTTTTTGGAATCGTCCACGGTCTCCACTTGCACTCTCTCCCAGGTAATGAGTTCCAGGATATTCCCACTCATGGAAAAAAAGATCTTTCTGACACCCCCTTACAGTTCTCCAAAATCTTAAATCGCTGACTTGAAAGTGACCTGGTGCCATGAGCAAATGAGAACAACTTTTCTTAATTTAATTTATCTAAGTCTATGTAGTTATATCATTCTTTATCCAATGTTCTCTCAATCTCTTTTGCATCAAAGAGAATGATTCCTTCTTCTTCTGAAAATCCTTCATCGCTGAAACCCTCTGGACCCCTTCTGAATCCTGTCAAAAATCTTCACAGCTTTCTTACTTTGGAGTGACCACAACTGGACCCAATATACTAATTGTTGCCTTCAGGACTTCATTAAGATTTACTGCTTTTGCACTCAATGCTTCTATTTAGTTATTCTGAAATTAAAGTCGATCCATGTCAGGCAGCAGTTATGGCACAAAAAGCCCCACCCTCTCAATCATCCCATGGCATTTACAGCACCAGAACTGCTTTTTTGACCATACCATTTATCCAGCCATTGTATGCTTCACATGAAGAGCCTTCCTCTTTATTTCACTGCTGTTTATCAACATAGCAGGGCCAAATGGGATCAGATTTATTTAAGATATCTGGTCAACATGGATGAGTTGGACCAAAGCTGTACGTTTCTATGACTCTATGACTCTGTCCCCTTCTAACTAGGGACGTGTTCAAGCAATTTGCCTCATGCTATCAACTAGTCAAAATAATTGCTTACCTTTGCTTAAGGGTTCACCTCTCAGACCATCCTTTTCCTGATAACTCAATGACAATTGTTTTCTGCTGTATTTTCTGATAGTTCCTTCCAGGTACTGCACCTGTATGTTCATGTAGTGACAACATTAAATGACAACAATGCAATATGTTTGTCTCATTGCCTGGGAGACCAGTGAAAGTGGAGACCATGGACGATTCCAAAAAGGAAAGTGGATGTGTACTTGAGTGAAATAAGCTGACAGAGTGGTAGCATTGGACTGACTGGTTTGTTCTGCGGATGAGTATGGTGAGCCAAATTGCCTCCATTTGTGCTGAAATGATTCCATGACTCTGATGCATTGTCTCTTCGAACTTCAAGCTTTTAAAGCTTGCTACTTTGGATTCGAGCATCTGCAGTTTTTTTTTGTCTCAAACTATGCAATATGTGGCTATCAATGTTGTCAACAGATTTGAACAAATAAGAAGGAAATAGAATATATGGAAGGAGATCGACCTCCCTACCTCCCACCTCTGCCCACAACCTTATTCATCTTCATCTTTTTGAGAAGATATGCCTGGCAAGGGAACAGCAAAACTATGCAGGTGGCAGAATATGGGAAAATAGGAGGCCTCTGCTTTGAAAGCACTGTTCTTTCTTTTCTTCTTCATTTATCTCCCATTCTATGTAGTCACGTAGTCAATTGTTATGAAAGGTTAAATTAAAGAACAGATTTGGTACTCCTTTATTTAACTCCAACATCATTTCTCCACCTCTCCTGTTGCTATGACTTATATATTTTTTAATCCTACCCCCAATATGTCAGTCATATTGTATAATCCTAACTAATCAATGGGACTAAATTACTTCAGGATATCTGGTCGGCATGGATGAGTTGGATCGAAGGGTCTGTTTCCGTACTGTACATCTCTTTGCCTGTATAATGGTAATACTGGATAAATCAGATCCCAGAGTAAAATCTGACTTGATAGTCATAAATTTTAATTTTTTTGCAGTTTGTTTACTATGGTGATTAGCCTTTTTCACGTGAAGTTGCCAAATTGTGTCAACAAAAGAACAAGTTTATTAACCAAAAAAAAGTTCAACTTTTTCCCCAGCATGGGTTTTACAGAGATTCAATCACAGTGAAGTGGCACCCCTATTGTAACTCTTTAATTATGTTATTTTAGTTTTGAAGGATTTCTTTCCAGTTCTGAGTCCTAAATCTCCATTTGGTTCTTGAAGCCTGAAACTTTCTACACAAACTCTCACAGATTGGAGACTTCATAATGAACCCTATCGCTTTGCTGGGGTGAAACTGTTCACTTACATTGAAAACCTGATACTAAACTGAACTCAAAACTGTTAGTGGCCCCTGATCTCTCTAACCATCATAAAAGTTTAACTTTGAAAACACTGCATCTATTGGCAGCACTTTCCGCCTTCTTGGAAATGATGTCTTTAGTTCACAGTTCATAAAAACTTCCCTTCACATTTTTTGACATCTACTTTAAAATCCTATGTTCAGATTGGTAATAGCATGTACCCCTCATCATAAACAGACAGAGCGCATGCTTATGTGATGGATGCAGAGTAACTGCAGGAACAAATTGGAAATTATTTGTTTATTAAAATGATGGAGACATGTTGGAGAATCAGGAAGTCAATCATTAACTGTAGAATGTAGAATGCCATCTGTTCTAGCCACAGCCTTTATGTGGCTGGTCAAACTGAGATTCTAACCAATGGTAACCTCTAGGACATTGATGTCTTTAATGATAATGTCCTTGAGTAGGAGCGTAATGGTACAGTTACTGGACAAGTAGCTCAGAGGACTGTATGACTGGTCCAGAACATGGATATGAACATAAATTGAAGCATTGTAGTTGGGGGAATTAAAACTCAATTACTTATTAAATCTGGTGTGAAAAGCTAATATCAGCAATAATTATGATGAAACCTCCAGATTCTTTACAAAAAAACTAGTTCATTAATTAACACCCTTCAGCAAATACAATCTGCCATTGATTTCCTGTCAGTAATAAAATGTGACTTAAGACCCACACAATGTGGTGGATTCTTAATTTAAGGCTTGCACTGTTAAGCAGAAAGCAACTTCCACATCACATAAGGTTGAGGCTTTGACCATCTCTATTGTGCTGGAATATAAGTATTTTTGCTTGATGTTCAACTTAATTCCTATTGCTGAATATCCTACTATCAACATCCCAGTGGGTTACAATTGACAAGAAATTGAAATCATAAATAATGTATCTACAAGGGCAGGTCAGAGGCTAGAAATTCTGTAGTAAGTAGCTCACTTGCTGTCTCCCCAGTGCCTGTCCATCATTTGTAAGATACAAATCAGGAGTGTGATGGAGTACATTTTACTTGCTGAATTGTTCCAACAACACTCCAATGGAAGCTTGACATCATCCAGGACAAAGCAATCTACTTCATTGACACCCATACACCACCTTCTGCATTCACTCCCTACATCACCGTAGGGAGTGGCAGCACTGTATAACATTTAAAAGATGCACTGTAACCACTCCCCCAGGGTCCTCCAACAATTCCTTCCAAGTCCATGATCCCCACCATTTAGAAAAACGAAAGCAGCAATATAACAAATTAGAATTTCTCCTCCAAGCCACATACCAGCTCGATGAAACTGTACGGCTGTTCCTTCCCTGCTACTGTGACAAATTCCTGAAACTTCCTTTTGAAAAACTCTGCACGTGAATCTATATTCCAATTACCACAGCAGGCAGTTCACCATCACTTTTTCTCGAGTAATTAGGAATGGGCAATAAATGCTAGCCTAGCTAATGATGCCTGTATGTACAAATAGTTATTTTTGTAAAGTATTAAACCAAGACAGGAAGTTTGAAAAGGAAGGAGGCTGGATGCAATGACTGGCTATAGTTAAGGCACCTGAAACAACAAAGGTATATGTGCACACTTAGCTCCACAAAGCTCTTCACATTAAAACTGGAAGACTTGGGCCAAGACTGAGAACAGTTGAATAGCAGCCTGACCTACTTATTTACATCAAAGTATTGAATATGTCAGACTTTTCCATCACCTTCACTGGCTAAGTCCTGTCCCACCAGCAGCACTGATCCGACAGTCAGCATCCACAATGGTGCAAAGTCAAAAAACTAGAGCACTGAAAGCCCACAACATTCTTTCTGAACCTCATGATGCCTCAAATCATCTAATCAAACTTGCACAATGAAACCTGACTACCATCAACTGCCTGCTTGGAAATGAAGAATTAGTACTTGTCTTTGTTGAATGCTTCTTCATTGAAGCACTGTTATTATCAGGGGAACAGAACTGACTCTGGATGTCTCCAGCTTCCATCTTATGCAGCTCTTGGCATTGCTGGACACGATCATTGAGGAACTCAGCATTGGTTCATTGATAGAACATCTCTAATTACCTTATCACACTTTCTTGTTTACCATCCTACCCAGTGAATGCATTGGGTACTAATCTTGCTAATACTTGTAACATTCTTCTTCAATGCTTCTCCTTGTCATCCATGGCATTGGAGTACTCTCACTCAGTTCTATTCTTATATATCTAGCAGCATCCAGATTACCTGGTACAATGGCTTCCTTTCCGGGCCCTGGTCATGAATATATCCTTGATACCTTTCTGTTCTTCAACCACATACCTCCACAGGATAATGCTAACTGTAAGTACAGCATTATTTTTCACACGTATACCTAAAATATCCATCTCACCAGCACTTCCCTTGAATTCTCAAATGTTGCAAAGTTATCTGGCTGTTTATCAGACATACAGTGCTCGATGAGCAGAAATTTCTTCCAATTAAATACTGGGAAGACTGAAGCCATTGATTTTGATCCCTGCTCCAACATCTACTATAAACATAGCTATCTATCCTGATGAAAGGTTTTTGCCTGAAATGTCAATTCTCCTGCCCTTCAATGCTGCCTGACCTCTTGTGCTTTTCCAGCACCACACTCTCGACTCTAATCTCCAGCATCTGCAGTCCTCATGTTTGCAGAGCTATCAACCTTCCATCTACCTGTCAACAGACTAAAACATTCAAGATTCTGAGGGTGCTTGACAGAATAGATGTTGAGAATATGTATCCACTAGTGCAGCAAATACAAATTGGGGAGAATGTTTCAGCATGAGGGGATAGTCATTAAAATAATATTTCATCTCTTAGGGCATAGCGAATAAACACTTTGCATTAGTCTTCGAAACATAACACACTGATAGCATTCCAAAAACATACTAAACAATTAATTTGGCTAAAAAATATTGAAAATAGAACAGTACTGCACAGGAACATGCCCTTTGGCACATCACGACGGTGCCAACTATGATGCCATTCTAAACTAATCCATCCACCTATACATGGTCCACGTCCCTTTATTCCCTACTTGTTCATATGTCTGTCTAAATTCCTCTTTTAACTTTGCTGTCATATGTGCTGCTACCACCTCCCTAGCAGTGCACTCCAGGCACCCTGTGTGTAAAAGATTTTCCTTGCACATCTCCTTTATACTTTTCCCCTCTCACTTTAAACCAATGCCACTTAATATTTGGCATTATCACCCTAGGAAAAAGACTCCAACTTTCCACCCTTACATGCTTCCAATATATTTCTATCAGGTCACCCTCTCAGCATCTGATACTCTTGCAAAAATAATACAATTTTGTCTGACCTCTCTTTATAGCTTTTACACTCTAATCCAGACAACATCAACTAAAGCTCTTTTGCACCCTCTCCAAAGCCGCCACATCCTTCCTATAATGTGGCAACCAGAATTTCACGCAATACTTCAAATGAGTCCTAAACAAATTTTCATGCAGCTATAACATGACTTGCCAACTTTTATACTCAATGCCCAGTTCAATTAATGCAAGCAAGCCAGATACTTTCTTTACCACCTTATTCACTGGTGTTGCTACTTTCAGGAGCTCTGGACTTGCAGCCCAAGATTCCTCTGGATATCACTGCTCCTAAGAGTCCTGCCATTTACTGTATACTTTCTGCTTATATTTGACCTACTAAATACATCACTTCACACTTGTCTGTTTTAAACTCCATCTGCCATTTCTCCACCAACTTTCTGACTATCTATATCCTGCTGCATTCTTTGACAATCTTCCTTACTATCCACAACTCCACCAATTTTCATTTGTCTGCAAATGCACTGATTAGACTATCTATATTTTTTATCCAAATCATTTATGTATATTACAAACTATGGAAGCCCCAGCACTGATTCTTGCAAAACACAACTGTTCACAGACCTCCAGTCAGAAAGAAAACCCTCCACAACTACACTCTGTCTTCTATTACAAAGCCAATTTTGTATCAACTTATCAACTCACCAAAGATCCCATGTACCTTGATCTTCTGGACCAGCAAACCAGCTAACTGCTTTAGTAAAGACCATGTAGACACCAGTCACTGTCCTACTCTCATCAATCATCTTTTTTGCTTTCTCAAAAAACTCAATCAAATTTGTGAGACATGCCTTCCCCTGCACAAAGCCATGCTGACTTTGCCTAAGAAAACCATTTGTTTTTGAATCTGAGTAGATCCTGTCTCTAAGAATCTTCTGCAATAATTTCTCTACCACTGATGCAAGGCTCACCAGCATATAATTTCCCAAATTATCCTTGTTTCCCTTCTTAAAAAAAAATTGGCTATTCTTCAGTCTTTTGAGTCCTTGCCTGTGGCTAAAGTGGATTTAAAGATCTCTGTCAACATCCCAGCTATCTTCTCCATTGCTTCCCTTAGTATCCTGGGATAAGACCCATCAGGCCATGTGGACTTACCTACCTTAACATTTTTTGAGGTATTCAACTCCTCCTTCTTCTTAATATTGACATGCCTAATCTCACCATCATCCACGTCCTTCTTCTGAATGAATACCAACATGAATACTCATATGACATCTCACGCACTTTCTCTAGCTCCATGCATAAATTACCTCCTTTATCTTTGAGTGGACCTACCCTTTCGTAGCTACCCTCGTGTTCCTAATATATGTATAAAATGTCTTGGGATTCTCCTTAATCCTACTTGCCATTTCATGTCTCCTTTTAGCCCTCCTAATTCCTTGTTTTGTGCTCCTCAAGAGTCATGTCTGATTTTTGTTTCCTCAATCTTAATATGCTTCCTTTTTCTTTTTGATCAAACTTTCAATGCCTCTTGCCATCAGGATTCCCAAATGTTTTCAATCCTATCTTTCATTCCCTCATGAATACATAGAATCATAGAATCCCTACAGTGTGGAAACAGGCCCTTCGACCCAACAAGTCTACACAACCCTCCAAAGAGTAACCCACCCAGACCCATTCACCTACCCTGTTATCTTATATTTACCCTTAACTAATGCACCCAACCTACATATCCCTGAACACGATGGGCAATTCAGCATGGCAAAATCATCTAAGATGTACATCTTTGGATTGTGGGAGGAAACCAAAGCACCTGGAGAAAACCACGCGGACACAGGGAGAATGTGCAAACTCCACATAGACAGTCTCTTGAGGCTGGAATCAAACACGGGTCCCTGGTGCTGAGGCAGCAGTGCTAGCCACTGAGCCACTGTACCACCCTAATTCGCTGGTCCTAAACTCTAATCAAAAGGCCTTTAAATGATTCCCACATGTCAGATGCAGATTTGCCCTTAAAAAGCTGGTGGCTCAGTGGTTAGCACTGCTGCCTCACAGCGCCAGGGACCCGGGTTCGATTCCAGCCTTGGGCAACTGCCTGTGTGGAGTTTGCACATTATCCCTGAGTCTGCGTGGGCTTCCTCCTGGTGCTCTGGTTTCCTCCCACAGTCCAAAGATGTGAAGGTTTGGTGAACTGGCCATGCTAAATTGCCCATAGTGTTAGGTGCATTTGTCAGGGGTACATATGGGGAATAGGTCTGGGTGGGTTACTCTTAAAAGGTCAGAATGGACTTGTTGGGCCGAAGGGCCTATTTACATACTGTAGGTAATTTCATAGTTCCTGCCTAAAATTGTAATTAGCTTTTCCCAATTTAGCGCTTTCACCAGAGAGCCAATCTTATCCTTAACCATAAATATCTTAAAACTTATGGAATTATAATCACTGTTCCAGAAATACTCCCCCACTGAAACTTTAATGGCCAGGCTCATTCATCAAAACAAGGTCTATTATGGCCCTTTTCTTTGTTGGACTATCTATACTTTGTTTCAAAAAGGTTCTCCTGGATGCACTTAACAAATTCTGCCCATCAAAGCCCCTGGCATGAAGGGAGTTCCCGTGAATATTAGGGAAACCAAAATCACCCGCTACAACAATTTTGTTTTTACTCTTTCCATGATTGTTCCTCTATCCCCTGATAGCAATTGGGTGCCTTAGATATAAGTCCATTGAAGCGATTGAACCTTTCTGATTCCTGTGTTCTCACCATGTAGCCTTACTGGATGAGACCTGCAAATGTCTGCTTTTAGTGAAGCTGTGATATACCCCTTAAACAATAATCACTCCTTTTACATCCCTGTCATGCCTGAAACATCTAAACCCTGGAAATTGAGCTGCTCTTCTCTCCACCAACTTTTTGTGATGTTTACAACATTGTAGTTCCATGTATTAATCCAAGCTTATCTACCTTACCTGTTGTACTCCCTGCATTGAAATAAATACACTTCAAAGTGTCAGTCCATCTATGTTCATTAACCTGGCCCTTCCTATTAAACTTAAAGAAGGGGATGTAACAAACATATTAATTATCACAAAAAAATAATACTGTGGAAAGTAATGAGCCTACCGGTCAATACATCTGATGGACCTGATGTGTTGCATCTTTGGATTTTAACTAATACAACTACTGAAATGGGGGACGTCTCAGTAGTAATCTTCCAAAAATATTTAGATTCTGGAAAAGTACCAGAACATGAGTGCCAAATTTGTGAATGACACAAAAATAGACAAGTATTAAGGATGATGCAAAGAGTCAACAGAGGAAAATAGACAAGTGATGTGAGTGAAAAATTCTGATGAAACACAATGTCAGGAAATCCATGTTTATTCATTTTTGCAGGAAGTACAGAAAGTTTGAATATTACCTAAATGGGGATAAACTGCCGAAAGGTGCAGTGTTGCTAAATGCTAATACCCAACTGGAGTAGCTAACAAGGAAGGCAATTGACTGCTGTCCTTCATTTAAAAAGCAATGGAGCATATAAATAGGGAAATCCTGCAAAAACTATACAGGATATGAGGTAGACTACAGATGGAATATTATGAAGGGTATAAGGAATGGCCAGAAGACATGATACACCAGATTATAGTCGAACAGGTTTATTTGAAATCACAAACATTTGGAGCACTACCCTTTTGTCAGGTGAAGTGTGTTGTGGGTAACCTGGGGTGTTGTGTGACTTTTGACCTTGTCCACCCCAGTCGACCACCTATACTTCTACATCATAGTTACCTAAGGGAAGATATATCAGCATTAGAAGCAGTTCAAGAAAGGTTCATTAGGTTGATTCCAGGCATGGAAGGATTTTCTTCAGAGGAGAGGTTCAGTAGACTGTGTATATTCATTGATATTTAGGAGTATCAGACAAGACTTTATTGAATCATATAAGGTATTTAGCATGCTTAATAGGTTGGCTGCAGAGAGATTGTTTCCCCTTGTGGGGGAGTTTAGGATCAGAAGATATAATCTCAGAGTAATGTTTGAGCAACCTCTCATTTAAGGCAGAAATGAGAAGGAATTTCTTCTCTTAGAAGATAGTGAATCTGTGAAATTCTTTACCACAGAGTGTGAGGTTAGGTCATTAAACATATTCAAGGCTGAAATTGATTTTTAAAAAGGAAGGGAATCAAGGGTTATGGGGGAAAGGGAGGTAAGTGGAGTTGAGGATGATCAGATTAGCTTGCTCTTAATAATAGAAAAGATTCAATGGGCTGAATGACCTTCCTCTATTGCTATGTCTTACGGTCACATAGATGTAACGTTTATGTCCAGAGGATAGACTCTTGGGTCAGATACTGTAAACATGTAATAAATTTATGATGCATAGAGCTTTTCATTATAACTTTTTTTTTAGATCTATGTGGCAAGTTACATATAGCAAAATCTGTGTTTGGAGATCTTACCTCAGGCGAATTTCATTTAAAAGAAATTTTCTGAACAATCATAATCTCACATGTCACCCTTTACAACATTAAGTTCAGCAGTTTTTTTTTTCTTCGAGTCTTTCATGGGATGCAGCCAAAATGTGTCTCCCATCCCTTGCTCCCTTTCCACTGAATGGCGTGCTAGGGCCATTGAGAATCTGAACCATTATTTGGGGGAGTAATTCCATGTAGACAAAACCAGGTAAAGATTACAAGAGTTCCTTCCTTTAAGGACCTTAGAGAGCTAATGACATTTTTATAACATCAGTAGCATCATATTATCCAGACTAGTTTTCATATGTATTCATTATATTTAAATTCTACCAGCTGTTGCAATGAGATTTGAACCCACATTTTCAGAACATTAACCTGGGTCTCTAGATTATTACTCTACTGACAGTCCCACTCTGCCTGCATAAACACATTTAAAACTGGAATAAAACCAGAATCCCAGACATCACTGAGTACACAATTCAACATGCTTGAAACTGTTTGTAAATGATTAAAAGCAAACAGTTAAAAGCAATTGAAAAATTCTGAACAATTAGAAATCTTTATTTATTTTACTGGACTACATTTACAATGCTATGAAATGTACTTTCCCAGTTAATTCATTTTAATTACATTTTAAAATTCATTTGAAGAACTTTCCATGCTTACTTACATTACGTTAAATGTTAGGTAAACTCATAAAAGCAATAAAATTATTCAAAGTTTAAAAATCATTCTAAAAATGCTAAATATTATTAAAACAAACTTACCATAACACTGTAATTCATTTGAACCGGAAGGGACCCTCCTTCAACCACTGACAAAGTGTGCATAGAAATTAGAGATAGGAGGAGGAGCAGGCCATTCAATACAATCATGGCTAATCATCAAACTCAAAACCCTATCCTATCATCCCCCTCATAGCCCTTGGTCCCCTGAACAACCAAGAGTTTTAGCTACTTTCTTCTTAAAAATGCACAATGTTTTGGCCCCACCACTATCTATGGTAATGAATGCCCCCACTCTCTCGATGAAGAAATGTTTCCACATCTCAATCCTAAAATGTTTGTTCTTTAACTGGATTCCTCCAACATCAGGAAGATCTTTCATACATCTAACCTGTCTAGCCCTGTTAGAATTGTAAAGGTTTCTATGAGATCCACCCCTCATTCTTCTAAACTCCAGTGAATAAAATTCTTCACAGTTCCAAAAATGCAAATCCATTTTTCCTCCACTTGAGAACCCAAGTTCCCAAATGACAGCAATACATTATAGGTGTTCATCACAGGACTCAGATTTGGCAGCATGTTCCAATATCGCAACTTGGACCACTCACCTGGTTGGGGAAAAGGCAGCAGATGCATGGAAATACCAACACTGCAAAGTTCCCCTCACTCAACATCCTGACTTGAAACTTATGTCACTGTTCTTTCCACTGTTGCTCAGGTGTAATTCAGGCAGTCCTTCCCTCACATCACTGAGGTGTGGTTACATTGCACAGATTGCAGTGACTGAAAAAAAATCAGCTTGCTTCTACATTTTCAATGGCAATTAGGAATACACAGCATTAATATCAAATGAATGATTAAAACAAAACATGATTATCAAAGGAAGGACAATAACCTGTAATAATTTTACATTGTAAACATTTCCTGCTAATTCAGCTTAAATAGAATTCGATTCAAAACCACCAGCTCATTACAACATATTGACCAAGTTTCCCAGTGCAAAGAGTTCTATGTACAGTTGATCATTTCATCTTGTATTTGCATTGAAGATCCTGTTTGAATGCTGCGCATATCTAGCAATTTGTAATGCCTTATGTTTGACATGCTGAATCTTGTCAGCTATGAGCCAGTTTGTAAGAAAGCTTTATGGGAATTCACCCGACAATAACAAGGATGAGCAGCCAACATAAAGAAAGTTAGCTTCGAGCAGCTCCTGAGGGGACAATGAATGACAAGATCCTTTGTAAAGGTTTGCATTTTCTTGATGCACCTTTCAGCACCTCAGCCTGTGGCAAAAAAACCTTTACAACCAGTAAAATATTATTTGAAGTTTGGTCGTTGTTTCAATGTAAGTTGTGGGGCAGCCAATTTTCTCACAGAAAGGAAAAACTTCTTCAAACAGCCAAGATTGAAAAATTAATATTGACCATGGCATTGTGAAGAACCACTTTGTTCTTCTGTAAACATAATATCTTTTACATGCACTTGAAGGTCTGGATTCAGTTTAACATCCAAAGGATAGATGTGGAATTTAATCAGACAGTTCTGCTTTTAGTGGCACCACACAAGTGTGAGCTGCAACTTCCAGCTTCCCATATGGCCCATGAGCCAACAGGCATACCATAAGACCATAAGACATAGGAGTGGAAGTAAGGCCATTCGGCCCATCGAGTCCACTCCACCATTTAATCATGGCTGATGGGCATTTCAACTCCACTTACCCACTTGCAGGTATGTCCTCAACATCCTGTACAGGTTGAAAGGATGACATCATGATGTGTAGTTGAGTGTGTAATCACTAAAATTGGCCAATACATGTTCAGAAAACATTTTCCCTATTCAAAACAAAAACAGAAAATTCTGGAGAAGCTCAACAGGTCTGTCAGCATCTATGGAGAGAAGACAGAGTTAACGTTTTGTGTCCAGTGACTCTTCTTCAGAATTGTTATTCACTGCAACCAAAACATTAACACTGTTTTTCTCTCTCTCCATTGATTCTGCCCTAGTTACTGAGTTTCTCCAGCAATTTCTGTTTCTTTTTCAGAATGTCTTTGTTTTATTTTTCTTACGCAGTCTGAAACAAGAGTCAGTGAGCAAGGAGGTGTGCCTTCTCAAGCTGCTTAAACAGCCATGCATGTTGCAACTGACATGGTTTTGATTTAATTGAACTCAAAGAAATTTGGAAGGGCTCCGAAAGGGAGAAAGTTCCAGGACTTTGACCAGATGGCATTCAAGGAACAGCAATATATTTCTATGTCAGGATGGTGACTGGCTTATGGACAGACTTCAGTTGGTGGTGTTCTCATGCATCTCCAGTCCTTGTCCTACTAGATTGTAGGTTTAAAAGGCACTGTCAAAGGATACTTGTTATATTACTGCAATGCATTTTGTAAATGCTATATACTGGTGCCACAGTAGTAGAGGGAATGACTATTGAAGGTGATGGATGAGTACCAATCAGTTGGGCCATTTTGTCCTGGATTGTTCATGTTTCTTGAGTTTTGTTTCTGCTGCACTCATCCAGGTAAGTGGGGAGGGTATTATCACATTCCCGACTTATGCCTTGCAGATGATGGACAGGCTTTGAGAAGTCAGGAGGTGAGTTATTCACCACACGATTGGTCCATGCATCTGTCAGAGGCTAATAGTAATTATTGCAGTTAGGCATTTCTATACTCATGTATAATCATTAACCAGCTGGATTAAACATAACTATATACAAGGATGTTGAAGGAGGACATCTTCTTGGCTACTAGCTTTGGTTTCTGGGTAACTAGTCCATAGCATTGCCACAATGCCACCATGATCACATAGTCCTCAATAGTGTAGTAGAGTCTCCGTACTGCACTGCATGATCAATTTAGAAAATGTGATCAAGTCTCTGGTATGGACTTTCAGCTCATAGGCTTTAACCTAGATATAAGAGTGATTTCACTCTGTCAAGGCTGACTGTAAAAGTGATTGTTAATTCTATTGAGAATAACAACAACATCAATTGTTTCACATATGGACAAAGCAGGCAAGTACAAATCCTTTTCGTATGCTTAGCACATTCTGAAAGCATGCCATACTGATAAAATGTTTTTTGTTCTCTAGCCAGTGTCAATTAACAGGTACAAGAATCAATTTTCTCACAGTAAGATCCTGTAATCAACAATGGACCTGTTAATCTGATTTTGATGGTATTGACTGAGGAATAAATGCTGGTGAGATCTTCACGTACTTTTAAAATAGTGGAATCATTTCCATTTACCTGAGAAGGTAGATATGTTCACGTTTTAAAATTTAATTCAAACAAAAAGACCTGCCAATTATATTAAATATCTGACAACTTCTAAAATGGGCATATTAATTTCAGTTCTTATATTTGGAAAATTAGTGAAAATAGAAAAAAATGAAAGCTTGTGTAAAGTGGCAGAGGAAAGCAGTTTCTGATGTTTTCTATTAATCGAACAGTACTTAGTGAATTTATTTTCCAAATTCATTCTCAACTAGACAGCCCGGAAATGCATTTCATATATTCAGATGTGAAGATCATTGGGTCATATTTTATATTTGTTTGAATGAATTCATTGACCAGGAAATGCCATTTGAATTTTCCTGTTAGAAAATGGACAGCAAATCCTCTTTTACTTCCATGGCAAGTCTCCAGACATACACTTCCAATGAACAAATCAATTCAAAATTAATAAGAAATCCTGCTTAAAACTCAATAAAGTTCAGCCCTAGACTCTTGACTTGGAGATGAGAAAGAAAAATATTTGCAAGGTTAGAGGGAACAAGCAGGGAGATGGGATTAATTGGATTGTGCTTTTGAAGTGCTGTTCCAGACCCAAGAATTGAATGGCCATCTTCAATGCTATATGCTTCTATGAAGCTCCACTTTTTAAAACATCTCTTCATCAGATGGAGATGAGAGCGGTTTGCAAATTTGTTATCATCCATCCCTAATTACCCTTGAAAAGAACATAGTGAGGTACCATCTTTAACTGTTACAGATCATTTGGTGTGCGCACTGTTGCAGTGCTTTTATGAAGGGGATTCCAGGAATTTAATCCAAAAACAGTGGAAGAATTATCACACAGTTTCAAAATAAACACTGGCATTTGAGTGATTTTTTTTTCCCATTGTCACATGATGTGACCTGACCAATTAAAAATCCTGTCAACCAGGGAGACAGGCATCTCCCTGGAGCTGACAGTGATTTAAGAGTCAGTTCCGAAATCTCGGCCATCAACCTCAAGAGATCTGTGTAAGAGGACTGTCATCACTCAATCCACAGCAAAGGAGTACTAAAATGGAACCAAATGTCAAGACAGATTTCAAGAGTAAACACTTTGTCATTCAGCAATGGTAAAACACAGTGGGACACTTTCAAATGACAGTTTGAAAGTGGCAGATTTATGATACCACATCAGAATATCCATCAAAACTTTCCTGGAAGAATAGCAGCATAATGTTGGAAAGAAAAGAAACGGCAATTAATGTCTTAGTGTTCAATGTAATTTTGTGATTGAGTATATTTCATTACAATATATTTGCCTTTTTTTTCTCTTCCCTAAGTTCCAGCTATCTTTGGCTCAAAGGAGTGTTATGGACAACAGGGATTTTGGCTGCCAGCTGTTACCCTGTCAATGTGGCAAATTGCATCTGACTGACCAAGAACAATTAACGGCATTTATGCATGCTGGACTTCATAATGAACTCAAGCTCTACTCTCCTCATTTTTACATATGCCCCATACAGTTTTCAAAGAGGTCACTGGATAGGAATCAGAAAAGCAAACCAATGGATATTTTCCTCTCCCCTGTTTGCCAATTCTATAACTCCATCAAATAAAAGCAAAATACTACGGATGCTGGAAATTTGGACCAAACACAGAGCATGTGTTTGCTCAGCAGGTTTGGCAGCATCTTTGAGAGAGAAACAAAGTTAATGTTTCAAGTCCAATGTTTTTTCTTCAGACTGAGCTCTATAATTCTATCCCTTGGCTGTGATGAACTGTCTCTACACAAGCCAGGAAAACAAAAGAAGTGATGTTCCTGTTTGGTTTGATTCAGAGATTCACTAAGAAATGCAGCTTTCTGTTTATGATTACAGCTTTTGTTGTTTGGATAGGCTGGATAATTTTTCATGAATTGTTTATAAGTCTGCTTACCTCCAAGTTGATTAGCTGGCAAGCATGGATGTATCTTTGCTTGCATGTGATCCAACTTTATCAATTGCACTTTTTATGATGTTAGAGCCAGCAATAAATATATGGCAAAAATTGGTAATCCCATTATGTTCTTAAATAAACTGTTACAAACCAAGAAAGTGTTCGTTTAACTCCATCATCTCTGCTGCATTATCTCATCTGAGGTTAAGTTAGCACTAGGAATACTAAAACAGCCATAGAAAACATGAAAAAAGAAGCATTCTCAACAGGCATTCTCAATTTGATGGATAGAAATTCCTGATGGAAATTCTTGAACTACACAGGCGAGTAGCAGACAAGTTGATACATTAGCATTGAGCCATTATGGAAGCTGGCAATCAGCATGAACAGTGGTTTTAGGGAAGGATTTCTGATAAAGGAGAGTTCTGACAACCATGGTCTCTACAGGAAACACCACCAAAGGCTTTATCCTCATACTGTATTTTTTGAAGCACTTATGAGGGTGAAATTAATAGCTCCACACTACTCATCCCTGGGAGAATCTACTATTTACTTATGATTGCATGAATAATTAATAACCTGTCATGACTTAAAGCAAACTGGAGGGCAATGGGACTTTGAAGGGTTATCTTCATTAGTCATAGAATGCCTAGCGGGGTGAATTCAATTTGCTGCCATTGCCTCATAGTGTGGAGACATTGTAACAGCAGAATAACTCCTGTTCAATCTCTCCTTCTACCAAAACCCACGGCTTGGCTAATCTTATGCTGCTCAGGAGAATAGATGTGTACAAATTCTAACTTAATTGTGGAGGTAGTGGAATAGATTATACACTTCCCTGTTGGCAGTTTTGAAGGCAGGGTAGAGCATGTAAAACCAAGTTAACATGCTTTCCATTCTTTCCCTACTTGCCTCTTCTCCACTTACACAGATAACTATGGGATGGGAGAGCCAATCGATGTGTACACACACATACACTGGAGCCTATTGAGGCAATTATATAATCAATTAATTGTCACCAAAGGAAGTCTTCTCCCTGTTGCCTATGACTGGGTCAGCCCATATCAGTTAGGGCACCTAGTTACATTTGCTCTGCAAGCTAGTGTTGATAATGAAAGAGGTGGGATTCTTCATTGTTATCCTGGAGCTTCAAAAGTGTTCTCATCACTGAGATCATCAGTCATCTTCTGCCTGATCTCCTGAATCAGTGTCCTCACGTACCTCTCCTCCCATCCCATTCGGCCCATTGCTGGGACCAGTCCATGGACCCTCAGAAACTGTGCCAATTTTTACTGGTATTGTAGAAGTTCTTAAAGCCTCAACAGTTGCCATCACTCCATGGGGTGCAACTATCACTACAGATTTGTAGGGCATCTAATTGACTGGAAGCCCTCTTAAACAGGATAGTTAGAAACCTTCCAACATTATGGCAGGATTCCCATGTGCAACCAACTAACATTAATCACCGTGTTAAATGACTCTGGAAAAATGGTTGGGGTAAAGTGCTGTCTTTTTAACCAGGATAGTGGAGGCAATGGTATTCATTAAATGCAGCCCTATAGAAAGTAAAGTTCAACTCCTGAAAACAAGTAGATTAGGCTGTGTTAGAACAACAAATGTTAAAAAAAAGGAACAGGGATTGAATCCAATTTTCATAGAACCTCTATAATGTGAACATTTGGTTCACTGAGTCCATGCGACCCTCCAAAATGGATTCCACTCAGACCCACCTTTACCCCATCTCTGTAACTTCATATTTCCCATGGCAAATCCACTTAGTTTGCATATCCATTGGCATTATGGGACAATTTCATATGGCCAATTCAACTAACCTGAACATCTTTGGATTGTAGGAGGAAAGCCACGCAGACATGGGGGGGAATGTGCAAACTCCACACAGACAGTCACTCGAAGGTGGAATCAAACCCAGGTCCCTATTGCTGTGAGGCAGCAGTGCTAACCACTGAGCCACTGTGTTGCCCTCATAAGAGCAGGGTGAGGAGATGTTGACCAATTATATAGAACAGAAGTTCTACACAGAATCCCTACAGTGTGGAAGCAGGCCAATCAGCCCATCGAATCTACACTGCTTCTCTGAGGAGCATTCCACCCAGACTCACCCCCTATCCTATCATTGCATTTCCCATGCCTAATCTACCTGACCTGCATATCCATGGACGCAATTGGCATGATCTATCCACTTAACTTGCACATCTTTAGACTGTGGGAGGAAACCAGACCATACTCAGGAAACCTACGCAGACATTGGAGAATGTGCAGACTCCACACAGACAGTCACCCAAGGCTGGAATTGAACCTGGCTTCTAGGTGGTGTGATGTAGCAGTGCTAACCACTGAGTCACCGGGCCATCCTAATGACAGTGCCATAGTTTTATTACATTGTCTTGCTTTTAATGCCAGAGTTCTTAATTGAATTACATTCTACCAGCTGCTGTTAGTGGGACTTGAGCTCATGTCTCTAAATGATTAGCTTGGTCCTCTGGATTACTATTCCAGTGACATTACCAACGCTGCCCCACCACATTTTGGAGATTAGCTTGAAGGAAGAGAATTTAGCCATTATTCTGACTATTATCCATGTGTACTTGGATTTTCCAGTCTCAGCTAAAACTGACAGCTTGAAGCAGATGAGAGGAGCTGAATCCTTGAGATAAGAGACTTTACAGCACTGTTTGTGAGCCTGGAAGAACAAGGCTATTCCCTGCAAACTCTAAACTTTATCCATTAAAAATGATTTGCCATGTCTCCAATGGCTTGGTCTATCTGCTTCTCTAATGCCAATATCTGTTTTCCTAACACCCTCACTATGCAAAACACTGAACAAAATCTGACACCCTGTCAACCATCAGACGCTATGCCCAATTCTCGTCCAATGCACCCACATCATTCTCCCAGGCTTAAACGGCATTCAGCTGATCAAATAGGCTACTTGCCAGTAGGAACCTCACTGAAAATAGCCCTGCAGTTAAATTTTAAAAGACTTTTGGGAAACACATCTTCCAGATTTTCTGACAATATAACAGCATCCCTCTCTTCACATGGAACTCTGATACAAGCTTATAAATCAATGCTTCAGTGAGCGAGTGTTCATTCTAATGAAATAGATGTGCTTGACAGAGAATGCAAGAACACAGTTTATATTCAAATGCAAACTTGCTTTCCAAAAACATAACATTTTGACTTAACACTCTCAGGTATTTTTAAATATTAGTGTAGCATTGGGAGAGGCAGATGGCTTTTAGCTATTCTTTGTTCAAAACAAACCAAAACAAAATATTGCGAATGCTCACGATTGGAACTAAAAACGGAAAGTGCTGGAGAAATACCAAAGACTCTGAAAAGAGAGAAACAAAGATAAGATTTCAAATCAAGCATGCCTCTCCTCCAGCTAAAGGATCCCATAAATTAGAATATCTATGTTAATAAAACCCCAGGATGTAATGAGAATAATTTTCATCCATTGTGGTGAACTAATTGAATGAATCGACACCTGTTGATTGTATTTCCATTGAAATTATTACACTGCCTCCCTCAGCATATTTTCTTTTTTAGTACGCAGTGACAGAGATAACATGCCAATAAATCAACAAAGAAGAAATCGTCCAATTGACTGATGACCGTCTGGGATCTTTGACCCCTCATGGGAATTCTCCAATTTGCAAGTCTGTACAATAAATAAATATTCAGGAATTTTATTCAATTACCTTTGAAAATTGAGGGGAAATTGTTAAGAGGTTTGTCACAGAGGCACAGTATGATACTGAGAGACAGGCACCATGTACTGCTGAGTTCACAGATCCAAACCAGGATTGCAATTCTTTGCAAGAAATTCCTAGAAAAACTCGGCAATTCTGGCCACATCTGTGGAGAGAAAGCAAAGTTAAAATTTTGAGTCCATTAACCCTTCTATAGAACTGGTATATATAAAAAAAGATCCAGGGAATAATAGCTGAATACAGAAGTTTGCTCAGTGGCAGCAAAAAAGGGTTACTTAATTGACAACATGAGTTGTTTCGACCGGAAGACTGTTTCCAGTTGAATTCCACAGGACTCAGTATTAGGTCCATGCTGTCTGTGGTGTATATTAATCATTTATATTAATGTTTAGGAAGTGTTGATGAAAAGTTTACAGAGAGTGCAAACGTTGGCTGCATTGTTGATAGCAAGGAGAGAAACTGTAAACTGCAAGAAGATTCAATGGACTAGTCAAGTGGGCAGAGAAGTAGCAAAAAGAATTCAACCCTGAGAAGTGTGAGGGGTTGTCTTTGGGAAAGTGAAACAAAACAAAGGAATGTACAATAAATTTGAAAATATTGAGTGTTTCAGAGGAAGTGATTGACCTTGGAATTATTGTCCAAGGATCCCTGAATGGAACAGGGCAGGTCAACCAAGTGATTACGAAGGCATCTGAAATACTTTCCTTTTTTGGCCGAGGCATAGCATTAAGGAGGATGTGCTGGAGCTATCTAAAATACTAGTTTGGCCACAACCTGAGTACTGTGTGCAATTCTGATCACTTCATTACAGAAAGGATTAAATCGCACTCGGTTCATTACAGGATAGTAAGGCACCAAGAAAGCAAATGACCTATCTACTTTAGCAGAGAGGTCAATGACTATGTGATATAGATTACAAAGCATAGGAGGATGAATGAGGAAAACAAATTTCATGCAAAGGATTGTAGGCATCTGGAACTCACTGCTGCAAAAGGAAGGAGACTAGATGAACACAGCAAGCCAGGCAGCATTAGGAGGTGGAGAAGTCAACGGTTTGGGTGTAACCCTTCTTCAGCACTTGGGGGTGAGTGTAAGAGAGCTTCAGGTAAAGGCTGATGGGTGGTGAGGTAGGCGTATGTGAACACAGATAGAGGGTATGACCTGGTTGGTCGACTGGAGGAATGAATCTGCTTGATAGCTGGAATAATCAGAAGAATGGAAGCAAGGGCAAGGAGCTGGGAAGGGAATCAGAGGATGGGAAGGAAGGTTATTTGATATTGGAGAACTCAGTGTTGAGTTCTCCAGGCTGTAGGAGCACCATGACTTCTTCAGACCTCCACCTCTTTCACCACTAGATGAAACAAACTCAATACTACAGCTATATGACATTTTTCAGCTGGTATCTTCATAACCACCTCATTCCTCCAGGAAAGGGTAGAAGAAGCAGAAACCTTTAGATCGTTTAAAAGTTGTCTCAATTCAGCATAAGTCTAATAATTTCCAGGAATATAGATGAAACGCTTAAAAATGAAAGTTGGTTTGGTAGCTCATTTTTTGACCAGCAGAGTGTTGTGCTGTAAATCTTTCTATATCATCCAAATATTCCAACTATCTGAAGAGAAGGAGTGTGCAGGGATGCTGGGAGAGTGGGATAACTGGCACTGTCTGAATTGCTCATTAAGAAGTCTAGACCAGGCACAATGCAAAGAATGGCCTGCTTCTGTATGGATATATTTTACTCTATGATTGTATGATTCATTAATGAGAAGTCTTGCAATTTAAGCCCCGGAGACATTTCTTACTGTTTGGCTTAATTCATTTTGCCCTACAAAGTTATTGAAGCACGTTTTGTTAAGTGCTACTTCTGGAGGTTGTATTCAAATGGTTTCTAGCTTTCTGATCCATTACCTTGTAAAACCTCTTCTCCCATCAAAGCGTCTAATTTATCTGGCCCAATCAACACCAAAGCAATCTCGAGTTAAATAGAATGTTTAATCCAAGCATGAGAATAAAATATGGATGGTTTTATATATCAGAATGCATTAACCTCGAGAACACTCTGTCTCCTTTAATTCTCAGCACACCAAGGTTAAAGATTATGAAGTCCTACTTAAAAGGGAAATGTATTTGCTTTAAATTATTTTGTAAACTTAAAATGCTTTAAAAAACATCTTTAGTTTAAGCATCAACAGCTAATGTTATCAACCTGGAATGTTAATTCAAACTCTCTTTCCACAGATTTTGCCTGAGCCACTGAATGACCCTGAAATTTTCTGTTTCTATTTCAGGTTTTCCACTTTCAGAGTTGTCAAGCTTTGATGTTCTGCATTTTAGGTGTGTCTTAGGATCACACACAGAGAAAGACCTTTACTTCCGATTGGCAAGATGTAGCAAGTGAAGTCTCGCAGGAGGCTGTGTGGGTCTCTCAACGTTTTACAATTTATTCCAATGACTTTTATGAGGGGAGCAGAGGGACTGTGGTTAAATTTGCAGATGAGACAAAGAACAGTGAGAAAGCATATTGTGAAAGTGACAGAATAAGAATGCAGGTTCATATGGATCTAGGTTGAGTCAGCAGGACAAAATCAAGCAGATGGAATATGTGGGAAAATGGGCAATTGTTAATTCTGGCACAAAGAATTGCAAAGCAAAATATGATGTAAATTGGGAATGACTGCAGGTTTCTGAGGTGCAAAGAGATTTAAGTGTTCTAGTGCATGATTCACAAATGGTTAATACTTGCATTGGCGGCAAGTGATTAAGAAAGCTATTTTTTAAATTGGTTCATGAGATGCAGGCATGATTGACCAGTTCAGGATTTTTTTCCTTAATTGCCCAAAAAGCAATTCAGAGTCAACCACAGTACTGTGATGTGGAGTCACATGAAGGCCAGGCCAGGTAAGAAGGGTAGATTTCCTTCCCTAAAGGACATTAATGAACACGATGGATTAAGTCACAGTTGAAAGTAGACACATGATCATCATTCGCTTACCCATTCATTTACTTCCGCCTAGGAACCCTCCAACCACACGGGATGAATGCAGATTTCTCCAGCTTCCTCATTTCCCCTCCCCCCACCTTTTCTCAGTCCCAACCCTCAAACTCAGCACCGCCTTCTTGACCTGTAATCTTCTTCCCGACCTCTCTGCCCCCACCCCCTCTCTGGCCTATCACCCTCACCTTAACCTCCTTCCACCTATCGCATTCCCAACGCCCCTTCCCCAAGTCCCTCCTCCCTACCTTTTATCTTAGCCTGCTTGGCACACCCTCCTCATTCCTGAAGAAGGGCTTATGCCTGAAACGTCGATTCTCCTGCTCCTTTGATGCTGCCTGACCTGCTGTGCTTTTCCAGCAACACATTTTTAAGCTCTGATCTCCAGCATCTGCAGTCCTCACTTTCTCCTACATGAGCATCATTCAGCCAGCTTTTAATTCCAGCTATTTTTATTGATTTCAAATCTCGCCATCCACCATTGTGAGATTCAAACTCGTGTCCAAAGCTCGAGCCTGGGGATTTGGATTATGAGTCCAGTTATGTTACTCCTATACAACACTTTTTTTTTTAACAAGTGGAATTGAACATTAAAAATATGAATGTTACAATTTAGTTATATAGGGTTTTGCTGAAATAACAACTTGAATTCTGTGTGCAGCAATTGTTCTCCTTATTTAAGGAAGGATGTAAATACATTGGAGGCAATTCAGAGGAGGTTTGTTAAATTAATACTGAGAATGAGGAAAGACTGGACAAGTGGGCTTGTTTTCGTTGGAGTTTAGAAGATTGAGGAGTGATTTAATTAAATTTTATATGGTCCTCACAGTTTTGATAAAACTGACCTAGAAAGAATTTCTTGTGGGTGAATCCAGAGTTCAGGGACACAGTTTTACAATTAGTTGTTGCCTTTTTAGGTCAGAGATGAACAAAGTAGTTGATGTGCAAGTTTAGAGCTCTCGTACTCAGATTTGATTTTTTTTAAGACAGAGGCAGGCAGATTCTTGTTCAGCAAAAGAATAAAGTACTGAGGGTATATTAGATTACTTACAGTGTGGAAACAGGCCCTTCGGCCCAACAAGTCCACACTGACCCTCCGAAGAGTAACCCACCCAGATCCATTTCCCTCTGACAAATGCACCTTACACTATGGGCAATTTAGCATGGCCAATTTACCTGACCTGCACATCTTTGGATTGTGCGAGGAAACAGGAGCAAACCCACACAGACACAGGGTGAATGTGCAAACTCCACACAGACAGTCACCCAAGGCTAGAATTGAACTGGGGACCCTGGTGCTTGAGGTATCAGTGCTAGCCACTGAGCCACTCTGCCACCCTAAATGATGATGATATAGAATTTGGAATCCAAGTGGATCAACTGTGATTGTATTGAACGCTGGAGCAACCTGGAAGGTGCGAATGGCTACTTCTGTTCCTTATTAATACATTCACACAAAAAGGGTAGAAAGGCCTTATTCACTGACCCAATGTTTCAAACAATTCGACCTAAAATGCTCCTACAGTTTGGCTCTCCAATGATAGCACTCATATTTTATAGGAGGGATCTCAAACAATCCACTCCATATGTTGAAGAGAAGAAGGATCCTTGGTTTGGGGTTCAACTACAAATTGTTAATCGCATCATTGAAACCCTGTACAATTGGCCAGGAAACATGGTGGTAACATTGCTCCTGCATGTATGTGAAAAGGAACATCCCAACATCAATCTCAAATTTACCATATTCGAATTGCAGGTTTCACCTTATGCCATTGAGAAAGTAGCCATGTTTCCTATAATTTATCCTGTGGTCTTTTGTCATGAGGTTCCTTCTCAGTTATCTATGCTAAAGAGCTTAAAGTCTATTGCTTAGAAACTAGATTGAACTGTGTGTATTTTCCAGGTTTAACTGTCCAGCTGGGAGTATGGCTTGAGTATGTTCATGCAGTGCTGCAAGTGTTGGGTCGCCATATTGACTTGGAGAGGTAAGAATCCAAGGCATCTGCCTGAAACTGGTCTTTGAGCCATATACACTCAAATTGGGACCACACTCCTGCATTAGGGCCCTTCAGTAAATCGAACTGCAAATCATCGTTATTACCAAAAATTAAAAAGCAGGCAACATACCCCAAGTTATGTAGCTGATCTGATTTGGATGGCATAGTTGGTGAGGTGTGTGCATGTCCCACCTTGGCAATGTGGGCCACTTCTTTATCCCACTTAAACTAAGCTCCCACCCTGCAATTGGAAACCTAATTTAAATTAGATTTAAACTATCAACCAGGCTTCGAGATGCGTGGAAGCAAAATTGGAGATGTAGGCTCCCAGCTCCAGCAGTTAAATGGGTTTATAGACTTTGCCCCAGATAAAGCTGATTAAATGGAGAATAGGCTGAAAAGTGAAATGGTTATTAGTGATTCCTTGCGATCCAAGAAAAATGGGGTTCGGAGTTTTGAGTAATAGAGTCACACAGCATTGAAACGGGGCCCTTCGGCCTAATTTGTCTATACCAATCAACAGGCACCAAACTACACTCATCCTACTTACCCTCATTTGAACCATAATCTAATGTGCCCTGGCATTGTAAGTGCTCATTCATGTGCTTCTTAGATGTTTCAAGAATATCTGTTTCCACCACCATCTCAGGCAGCATGTTCCATATGTTTACCATCTTCAGGGTGAAAATATTTATCCCTCTGGTCTTAGACACACCTGCCATGGCAAAAGGATTCTCATGATCTGCTCTCCCTAGGTCTCTAACAATTTTGTATAACTAAATCAGATACCTCCCTCAGCTTCCTCTGCTCCCGGGGAAACAAACCCAGCCAGCTATTCTCTCCTCATAACTAGACTTTTCTTCCAAGACACCATTCTCATAAATCTACTCTGCACCCTCTCCAGTGCAATCTTATTCTTCCAATCATGTGGTGACCAGAACAGCACACAGATCTCTATCTGTGTCCTAACTAATGTTTTATAAAGTTGTAACAAGACTTTGTTGCTCCTATATTCTATGCCCTAGCTAAGAAAGGCAAATATCCTGTATGCTTTCTTCCCCACTCTGTCTAGTTCTGCTGACGCCTTCAGGGATCTGTGAACTTGAACACAAGGGTCCTTTTGTTCCTCAGTACTCCTTAGGGACTTACCATTCATGTGTATACCCTTCCCTTACTAGACCTCCCAAAATGCACCATCACATACTTATATGCATACTCTGTCCATCTGGAGGAAGGTTATCTCGCAAAAGAAGATTCTTATAGACGTAAGCATATGGATCCAGACAGCAGCAAACTTGTGAGCACTTTGCAATGAAATTCATTATGAGGAAGCAGTAGAAGGACACAAAGGAAACTACAAGTAACTTTCAGTATGGGACCCTTTAGAAGGAATACAAATTGAAGGTGAGCTACCTATAGATGATGTTTTGATGCTGTTAGTGAAAACCTTACCACCTCAGAAGACTGTCACAGATCTTTGTGCCATGAGGTAGACAGGCTGAACCCGACTAGTGCTGGTGGTCACCAACTTCCAGTGCAATTGAATACCAATATGGTCCTTAATTCTACACCTCCTGTTCATTCAGTGACACATTAGAGACATGAATGGCATCTTCCAATCAGCAACACATTATTGCATCAAGGAGGTACCCTCTTCAGGAGAGTTAGTCAATAAGTGTATTATTGCATTGGCCTGGACAGTCATGTCAAAGACAGTTATCAGCGTTGGTGACATGATTGAATTCCATCACCCCGAAGACCCAAGATTGGGTTATCAGTACTATGACTACTCATTAAAGAGATGGTTACTGACACATTGGTTAGGCCAGTTTTGGAATATTGTGTGCAATTCTGGTCTCCTTCCTATTGGAAGGATGTTGTGAAACTTGAAAGGGTTCAGAAAAGATTTACAAGGATGTTGCCAGGGTTGGAGGATTTGAGTTATACAGAGAGGTTGAATAGTCTGGGGCTGTTTTCCCTGGAACGTCAGAGGCTGAGGATGACCTGATGGATGTTTATAAAATCATGAAGGGCATGGATAGGATAAATAGACAAAGTCTTTTTCCTTGGGGTAGAGAAGTCCAGATGTAGAGGGTATAGGTTTAGGGTGAGAGGGGAAAGATATAAAAGGGACCTAAGGGACAATTTTTTCATGCACAGGGTGGTATGTGTATGGAATAAGCTGCCAGAGGAAGTGATGGAGGCTGGTACAATTGCAATATTTAAAAGGCATCTGGATGGGTATATGAATAGGAAGGGTTTGGAGGGATATGGGCAGGTGCTGGCAGGTGACACTAGATTGGGTTGGGATATCTGGTCGGCATGGACAAATTGGACTGAAGGGTCTGTTTCATACTGTCTCTACGACTCTATGACCAATGAGGTCAGACACAAAGGAGCAATCAAAGGCCAGCCACATGATAATTGGAGCTCCAATCAAGAAAACCATAAGTCTCCTGAAGATAAGATTCAGGTACCTGGATCATTCTGATGAGTCTCCCAGATTGTGATGGTCTGGTGTAATTGCAAATTGAACTGGCCCTGACCAATGAAGATTTGGTGGGATGAGAGGTATTCTGAATGAGAAAGATAAGGGAGAAGCTGAAGAACAGATGTAGGATTTGAAAGGACACAAGGCCTTCATTGAAGGCACAACAATATACACATCAGGGAGGCTGGGATTCATATATTGATCATTGAGATGAACTTATCCAAGTCTTACTTTCAGTCAAATAAAGATCTGTCTTCAATCTCTAATATTGCCAATTAACTCATTTGCAAACCTTCACCCTGTGCCAGTTCATTCTTCTGGAAGCTCCAAAGAATAGATACAAATGCCATGATCCCTCCAAATAGTCATGGGGTGAGTCATGGTTCTCTTGCACCTCTGGAAAGCTGCCAATAGTAGATGGAAACAAAACAGAAATTGCTGGAAAAAAACTCACCAGATCTGGCAGCATCTGTGGAGAGAAAGCAATGTTAATGTTTTATGTTCAGAATTGAAGAAGGCTCACTGGACTCGAAGCATTAACTCTGATTTCTCTCTGCAGATACTGCTCAACCTGCTGAGGTTTGACAGGAATTTCTGTTTGTTTCTGATTTCCAGCATTTGCAATGCTTTTGGTTTGTTGATGGAAATGTGGGCGTATGGATTTGGAGCAGAAGTTGGCCTCTTGGCCTCTTGCTCAGCCATTCGATAAGATCATGTTTGATCTGATTACTCCACATTGGTGTATTCGCTTAGTAGCTTTTCACCCTTTTGTTTAAATGAAATTATGCAGAAAATAAATTGCTCCTTTATTACAAATGTCATTAGATGCAAGTCATCACACTTTAACAGGCTGTTTACTTGCAAAGTCCAGATGCATTGAATACTAATAGCCCCACAAGCAAGACACAATAGCAAAGTGGGTGCCACACTTGCTTGCAGGGACTACAGGCAAATGGAGCAACTGTTTGAGAATCTCATCAAGTGGACCTGCACCTCTTGATAATATTCCATCCATTCCTTTCATAGGAAATGCTGCAGCCTCCCCATATTACTGCCAAGTCCAGCAGCCATGTTCTCATCTTTATTGAGTTCCCCGTGCCTGGGGATACACACCTCAGACACCTTTGAATGAAACATAGCACTCCTGAAAATGAAGTTGAAGCTGCACTTTCATGAGACTCAGCAGAACAGTGTACTGTCCCTGGCAGAGCCAAGAAGTCATTGATATTCTTGTGACATTACAACCAGGTTCTCTGAACAGCCACATGGCTACTGACCTCCTCTGTGTTTCTTGAATCATAGCAACATTGCATCCCTGAAGTATGGAAGTAGGCCATTTGGCCCATTGAATCCAAACCAACCCTCCAAAGAGCATTCCACCCAGATCCACACTCCCTGCCCTATCCCTGTAACCCAGCATTTCCAAAGGCTAATCCACCTAGCCTGCACATCCCCAGACACTATGGATAATTTAGGATGGCCAATCCACCTGCATACCTTTGGCCTGGAAACCCACACAGGACACAGGGAAAACATGCAAACTCCAGGCCGACAGTCGCTTGAGATTGGAATCAAACCTGGATCCCTTATGCTGTGAGGCAGTAGTGCTAACCATTGAGCCACTGTGCCACCCACTTGGTTACACTGGCGATTGGGGTGGCACTATTCTGCTTCCATTTTTGGGAAAAGGACTTCCTGCTTTTCTAAAGTCACAGAGCACACAGCCTGTAGGATACCATCTCTGAAATGAAGAATTTTCCATCTGCCATACCAACTGGCATCTCATTCTTCAACTCTTTACTGGGCCTGATTTGCAGAGCTCTTGTGCTTTTCCCCAATGGTGACATCATGTTGCTGACTGGAGATTGTGAAGAGGAAGTTCTTATCCAGACATATACTGAGACCTGAAGCAGCATTGTAGAGCTGGCAGTGCCGATCAGTTGGTGAAATGGGCAGCACACCAGGAATCAGAGCGGGAATGTCAGTGTCACCTGCTATTGGTCCTGCTTTCCCCTTTCCATTGATTGAAGTAAAATCCTGACCTAGGAATAGAGCCTACTGCACCTCAAGAAAATCTCAGCCTCCCTTCTGCTTATTGTGACTTTTCTTTTCTATCGAGTGTGGTGATCCTCCCCAAAATCCCCGCGTTTTTTTATTATCAATTTCCAGTTGCATCCCCAAGCCACTGGTTTCCCTTGCTGTCAAACAGCTAGGCACTTCAAACATGCTGGTTACCCGATGGGAATTCAAAATAGAAACTTATAATTATTTATTTTAACAAGGTATCTGTGTCTTCAAACTCTGCAGGACACAATCCTATACACTACCCACTTTCCCATAAATATTGGGGCCCTACATTCTACTTCTGTTCAAAGCAATATTAGGATCTGAAAGATGTCTTACAAAAGCTCCTCTTGAGAGATTGCAGGTACTTACAGATAAGAAAAGACAAAGACATTCATTCTTGCTCAGCTCACCCTTTCAGGAACAATACATCTTCCTGCCACACTGGTCGCCAACAACCGAGCTGTCCAAATGATTTCCAAATAATTGCTTCTTCCACGATTTCAGAGTACTTCAGTTCCATTCCCCCTATCCAATATCTAGCCCTATCCATTGTTCACCTTGTGTGAAAGGCTCCCATCAATCCTTAATTTGTTTCTTACCAGTTTTCCTGTCAGTCGCTAAATCCTCCTTTCACTGTTTGATTTGAAGTTAATAGCTGGATCTATCTATTCCATAGTGTTTGTTCTCATTCTCCTCTCTAAGGTCACCTTTCAGCTATTTCCTTTAAAAGCTAAAGAGCCCATTTCTCCTTGTAATCCAGTTCTCTGATAAGAGGAAGTTCTGTGCATCTTCTGTGTGTGTCTCAAATGACTCAGTGATAGCACTCAAGTGGACACATTCGGACCCATGATAGGATTGATCGCCTCTGCAAGGAGTAGGATTGATTTGCCTTGAGATTTTGTTTTTGTGTTTTTGTCTTAAATGCAGAGAACCAAAATAACTACTGAGAGACAGATATCAATCTTTAGAAAATGGTACTTCGGATCAATACACTTCACCTTTAAGAAGCTTCTACTCGACTCTTAAAACAATGGCCTTGAACTGATTGTTGCAAAATAAAAGTGAGATTTCTATCGTGGGTGCTTCAGTTCCATTCTTAAAGACAGCAGATTTAATCAGTGCTAATGATAATTGCTTTTGACTAATCATTTCTGGAAATGCTTTGGAATAATTGTTGTTTCACCACCACCTAAGGTAAGACTGCAATTCTGCAGTGAGCGATGGTGAGGAATCGACTCTTGTCACGTCAAGATGTGTTTGAGCACCAAATGGTGAGCACCCATGTGTGACATGAAGTATATCATTCTGCTGGAGCAAACAGTCTTTAAAATAGAGTTGGATTCACTCATCTTGAAGTCATCAAAAATGAAGCTGGCATTTTCCAAATACCATTGCTCAATCACAGGTTTTGAAATTACATTGTGCGATATTCGACAGACTTTTTTAAAACAAGAAATGCACTGTGATAGCTTTGTTATAAGATATAGCTTTGCTTCAACTATTAAAGGTCTTCCTAAACTCATGGTAGCTGTAACAAAGTCTTTGGTCTTTTATTTCAAACAAGCATTAACCAAAAGGCTAATACTTATTATAAAACAATAGACAGAAGAATGTAATATAAATATATCATGTGTTTACACATTATTACCTTTGCAGTAGAATTCTGATATTTTGAATTTAAGGGCATCTCTTTACCTGCACAGAGAAGCTGAATACAACTTTACTCACAAATCAATAGTAAAGTTGAATCCTGGATAGTCCACTCACTGGACTTTAAAGGCTGGTTAAACTTTGATTTAAACACCAAGGTAGCTTCCTCATTGACTGCTCACTAACAAAACAAAATACAATATTCATTTATATGAAATGTCTGTTCACGACTCTCACGGAATACTTTATTTATGACAACTTGTATGTAAATTCTTCCAATTTTATAACTGCTTATAATTAATAGCCTAATTAATTACTATGTAGCTTTCAACTGCAATGCCCTTTCCCTGAGAAACTAGATGGTGCTAATTCCAACATTAAACTCAAAGTCTAAAATAAAACAAAGACCTGGAGGTGTTGAAAATTTGAAACAAAAACAGAGATTGTTAGAGGTCAAAAGGAATCTGTGGAAAGTTGAGTTGACTCCATTCTGAAGATGGGTCACTGGACTTGAAATGTGAACTCTGCTTTCTCTTACAGATGCTGCCAGGCCTGCTGAGTTTCTCTCGCATTTTCTGTTTTTGTTAGAAAGTTAGAGGGGTTGGCTGATGGCAGCAGCTCATCCCTTGCTTCCCCGGGCCTTCACGCAACTCTGTTTGAACCACAAAGTCCCAATATTCTGCATGGACACCGTCCACATTCATTCTTTGTCCATCCTGGCACTTTGGCTATTGCTGATCAGCGGACGAATCAGAGAGTAGTCTGTGAAGTCCTTGGAAAGATGGGGAGCTCAAGTTTACAGATTGTGCTCATTGGACTGGGTAGCTGAGGGAATGATGGCAATGAAAATGGAAAATTCAAGAGGGAAGGGTGGGATCTAAAACAGCCTAGCTGGGGATGGGAAGTTCTAATGATTAAGTAATCATGACCATTGTTTGTGCTAATAATGTTCTTGTCATGTCAGCTAAGCAGATCTAATGAGAGACTAACTTGGAAACCTCACTTAGTCTTGTTGTTTCTGAATCACATTTCTCAGACTGGAATACTTCAGAGCTGCCATATTCCTACACTGAACTGTAAGTATGGAAGGACAAAGCCTATCACTATCAAGTGCTGGAGTGGGGGTGTAGATCTGGGAACTGCTGTGATGCATATTCACAAGCGAACACATGGCTGGCTGAATTCTTAAAATGTCCTAAGCGATGTAACGATGGCTGATGGGAGACAGGGCGTTACCCCCTCTAAACATGGCATGTCACCCTTTCATGAAACTGTCACACTGATGCAAAATGAAGAGATAATGCTGGCCAACTTCCACCAAGGCCATAGTGGAATCAAGTATGTGACTTCTTAAGATGAGGTTTCAATGTCTAGACCGCTGCTCACCCTGGAAATGGTGAGTCATATCAATGTGCCAAGCTCTATTTTTCACAGCTGCAGTTAACAGAGCGAGCATCCTGGATGTAAAAGCAAATCGAAGATGAAGATAAGGATCAGGTAAAGGATATTGAACAGGAGGGCAAAAGGGAGGACTACAGATACTGGAAATCAGAGTCTAGATTAGAATGGTGCTGGAAAAACACAGTCGGTCAGGCAGCATTTGAGGGGCAGGAAAATCACGTTTCGGGCAAAAGCTCTGCATCAGGACAGTCCTGATGAAGGGCTTTTTGCCCGAAATGTCGATTTTCCTGCTCCTCAGATGCTACTTGATCGGCTGTGCTTTTCCAGCACCATTCTAATCTAGCGTTGACTAATACAGCAGGTTAGACCAATGTACCATCAAGCATGTGGAGGAAGGCATAACTGAATTGAAATCCATTTCTAGAATGACTGACCCAGATTTTTAATCATCTAACTTTCTGTTTTTGATACGGAAAGCAGCCACTAGCTAGTGCAAAGTACATATGAATCTGGTTATTTATACAATCCTTGAACTTCTGTGTTTGCTGATTAACTATTTTTATCCACATGATTGTGAACTTGATATCTACAAGTGATCTTGCGTTTAAGTATCTACATATTACAAGTCCTAATCACTGTTAGGGAGAAAACAGCACTCAGTAAGACAGAGCAATAACAGGGCATGATGCTAAGGTTATATCGTTTTAAGGCTTCAGTCAACATATGATATTAGGTATTGTTTCAAGGTTCATTGAGAGTACTTGATTGTCCTGAAATGTACCGAGCATCATGTAGGACATTGCTTAACGTGGGAGAAGTAGTGCTTTGTGGAGATTCTCCTAGCAGGCCAATGAGCTACGAGGGATAGTGGTCACGTGTACTCCCCATTGTCAACCACCCAGCCATGAAGGGCAGTGCACTCTCCCTTCAAAAACTGATACATAGAATGAAACTTTATCTCCAGAGATAGGTGGAGCCATCACTGATTCAGTTTGCTCATTCACAAGGTTTATATCAGTTTGAAAGATGTGAGTAGGCCAGGTCTCACATAACCTCTCTGTGCCTGAAGCACCTCAATTATTGCAGAGTCAATTGTTTGTCAGAGATGAATAATGCTTGGCAATTACAAGAGTTTCATCCTTGGGATGTCTGAAGAGGCAGCTTGTCTCTCAAATGAGTGCAATATTATCAGGTCAGACAGCAACAATTACTTTGGAGTAGACATTTTATGTGTGCATCTGAATTTACACTTACAAAACTGTAAGAAAAAATTGTAGTAAAGTGCCATCCATGTACATTCAATGGGGGCATTCACTTTCTTGTCATTCTGCAAGATCAAAGGGCAGTCCTGACATTCCCAATTGGGGTGAAAGGAGCGTGCTCTGTTGATGGCTCTGTTGACCTGGATGGTCGGACATAGAGGATTCGGTCCTATTGTAAGTGTGCCAAGATGGAGACTTACCTCCTCACTTAACGGCCTTGGTATCATGAGAAGGTAGAGGTGCAGATATATCTGGATTACCCTAAGGAGGGTTCTGTAGTAGTGGAGCATGCTGTGATTGGGCCCTTCTCCCTCTGTGTGCCTGCTAGCACCACCCATTTCCCTGAGAGGAAGGGACACCTGGCGTGAGGTCAAAGTCCCTTTTCAATCTCTTGCCTCACAATTCACAAGGAGAATAAATTCAGGTCCATGTACATATCCAGCTGAGAGTCTCCAGGTCAATTATGAACATGTCCATGGAGATGGCCAGATGCACACATGCACATGCTAAACCCATTACCATACTGAGAACATTGATGGACTCTTCCGTCATTCAATCTGATTTATTGACTGCCTCTGACAAGACTACCGGATGGTCTCTGCCTTCCCATTGATATTGACAAAGTCATTCATCACCAGCACCATATGATCATCTTCTGCTTGGGGCTGAGTGGGTGCCTGGTCTCTCACAGTCAGTGGACTCTCAGAAACCAATCACATTGCTTCCTCAAACAACAGTTGAGACCTGACAGAGACATGATTACTAGACTGTATCCTTCTTCTAATTTAGATAGCCAACCCACAGAGGGGAAGTCTCTGAGCTAGCCATGGGAGCAAAGTGCAAACCTTGCTGCTTCATCCTCTAAGTGCTCTATGGCTTCCTTCTCAGAGGTGAAGCTGGAGCAGATGGTCTCTGGTATTGACCTCTTCAAGGTAGAGGACATTCGTGCCTGCATAAATATGGGAGGATCCTAGCTGCTTAAGAGAGATAAAAGCATGTCAGGTTATGACTAAGTTAGCATTTGTGATAGTGGGAACCACATTATTAATTTTACTGGGTTTCTTGCTCATGGAAGTCCCGTTGTCCCCACACGAGCAGTATCCAATTCTAACATTTTTATCTCATATATCTTATATCTCATATATGTTATATCTGTCATTTGCACCATTCCAATGATTTGGGCCCTCAATTCTTCACGCTCTCCAGTTGTGAAACATTTTCTTCCTACTATTTGATAAAAAAAAGGAGGGATTGAGTAGAATGCAAGTGGATAGGATAGCCATTAGTGGCGATACATAAGCAAGATATGTAATGAAATGTCATTCCTGAAGAAGGGCTCATGCCCGAAACGTCGATTCTCCTACTCCTTGGATGCTGCTTGACTTGCTGCACTTTTTCAGCAACACATTTTCAGCTCTGATCTCCAGCATCTGCAGCAGTCCTCACTTTCTCCTATGTAATGAAATGTCCTCTGGTAAGTGAATATGAAGTGTAGAGGGAAAATAAAGTTAGTGGTCTATGAGGGTGAGGTGGATGAGAACCATTGATTAGACACAATGTATGTGAACGCTGTAGTCCGTAAACATTGGTGAGTGGCATGTGAAATTATAGAGTTCAAATGTATGTTGGCCCTGGGATTGAGATAGCAACATGAAGGTAGTGACAACTACACTTGCAGAGTGTAGAATAACATCAACCTTCTTCTGCAGTTATATCCTGGGCACTGAGTCGGTCCATAAACTCAGTCCAGGTTAGCTGAGACTGATGATTTGGCTTCCTTAGCATGTCGGAAGGAAAAAAAAACTATTTCCACATTTTTGTCCACCAGGACTTTCAGGTCCAAGGAACTAATTTTCCTTTCATGGCCATTTATTTGGATATAATGGTGTAGGATCATCATGTGAAAGGTACTTGCTGACTTACACTATCTAAATTGCTGTTTAAATATGGCACCATTAGCAAGAACAAAGTCCTGGCAATGGTGAGCACTTCTGCCTCTCCAGTTGTATAATTCCACACAATGAGAGCTGTAGATCCTGGATGCATTTCTAATGAGACAAGGAACAGAAGATTATATGAGAAAAGTTGCCATAAGCCATGGGAGTCTGCCTGCTATGAATTTCACTTGAAAAAAAAACACTTGGCCAAAAATGTTGGAAAATCGAGCTCTTTTTTTTCGAGCATATATCACTCCAATTAAAATATAGATAACCTGTTTACCAGGACAAGACAGAAGGAGCCAATCACAAGGTTTCTTGTGTGAAAGTAAGAATAACTAAGTTACTTAGTAACTTTGAGCAAAATAATACAGAAATAACATCACAAACACACAAACATAGGTGAAAGATTTTAAGAAGGAGATCATGTACAATACAAGAGGATAATAAAACACAGTGCAGTTTCAAGTCCTTAAATGATCTTGAGCTGTAAACTTTTAATCTGAGACAATTATTCAATAGCCGTGGCTTGGACCAACAGCTGCCATGAGTATTGTAGCTCATAGCGTTTGACAGTTTCTCCAATTTACTTTTGTCATCGGTCTTTGTCATTCCTGTACGAGCACAGAGAGAGAGAGAGAGAGAGAGAAATCCTACTGAAATTCTAGTCATATATCCTTCTCTGTCAAAACAATTGCTTAAAATGAAGATAATTTATGTATTCCCTTTTTTGTCTTCATGCTGGATAATTACAGACAAAGCTTATTTAATCTCCAACAGTGGACTTCTCATAAAGGTGTAAATCAGATGCTGCAGGTTTCATCATGCCTAACTATTTCAATCTCTTTTGGCAAAAATTGTACATCCAACTTCAGTCTGATTCTTGCTTATTAACAAATATATGAAGAATAGCTCACCTGTTGTTGAGTGATTATAGCAGCACTTTTCAAGTTTGAAACCATTTCAGTCCATGAACATAAAAGATATTAAAGTCAGGTTAAAATAAAAACAAGTTGCTGGTTCATGTTTTATCACTATAGTGACATGACTATCACAATGCAGCTTAAGCCTCATTCTGGGTGCAGCTTGGATTGAGGGGTATGTTTTAGCTGGAGACCATCAGGTATGATCTCAAAAACTGACCATTCCAAATATCAAGGCTCATTCTCCCCTTTCGACTGGACATTCTCACTCAACTCACATGAATTTAATTTTATATCTTCAAAACATAGTTCAGCTGCAGGTTTGCCCCTTTATTAACATGGAGATCCTTCGATTTGATGCATCCTGTTTTCACATGGTTCATCTGAGCTATGTTATGTCTGTGATCGGTTGAAGATATTTGTGCTTTGCGACTAAAAGATCCTGTAGTATTTTTACTTTGTCTATTCATACTTTTTCTTAGCTCTCCTATCTTTCCTATGTGTAGCTCGGTGTTCACGGTATTTTCTGCACTGTTACAAATGTCGGTAACTTTGCAGACATGCAATGCTGCCTCATAGACAATAGGATGACAGGATCAAGTTATTATTGGAAAACAAAAGAATGGGGGAATGGTAGATTGGACAGAATTTTTGAAGAGGTCCAATTTTAAGTAGGACAGGTTTAACTAGTCCATCAGACACAAAATGTCCACAGGCTTCAATAAACACTAAGAAAGCTAATTATACACAAAGCAATATGGTCTAATGCTGACAGGCATGTATATCACAACATGTAATTTCCACCTATGAAATCAGGCTATTTAGAAATAGTGGCTCAATTGCAGCATTGCCACTTTTGGAATAGAATTGTGATCTAGATATTGCACACAACGAATGTCTTGCTGCTTCAGTGGTCTGGTATTTTCCATTATGGATATGTTTTCAGCTACAATATTTTGGTTTCTGATAAAATATTCAGTGCAAACAAACATTTGTTCTTGGGAGTTATAATTATATCATAAATTAAACATTATGAGTAGGGAATTAAATTACTGAATAATTTACCTATAAATAATGAAGTATATCGCTGTTACTTAAGTGGCTAGAGTAATTGCATTTCACTAATAATCTTTGAAAGCCATTGGCCCTGATAATCACTTGAGTCCATGAGGAGAGGGGCTGAGGATCTTCTAATAGGAAATCTCCCAAAATTGGTATCTGAAGCATCCTGCGAAAATATCTTTTATGTATAAAGGTTTCCTACTGATACAGAAAATATCATTAAAGTGAGTAGGAGATTGCAGTGAAGGAAGGTCAGAGTTAACGAGTCAGATTTCTCAGGAGGGGGTGGGATGTCAGAATTTTGTAGAGCGTTCGATTGGCAAGTGGGGAGAACAATCAATTGTAGAGTACCTGAAGAGATGATCTTGCTGAAAGGAAAGAGTCATGCTTCTCTTGCCCCACTACTTACCTCACTAAACCTGCCTATCCTGTCTCCTTTTGTGGAAATCAGGACCCAATATTTTAAAATGTGCGTTTTTAGAAATAAATCCAAATCCATTTTGAAATTTACCCTTGAACTGCTTCCATCAGCCTTCCAAGCAACACATTCTGGATCGTAAATTTGCTGTGTAAAATGAAAAAAAATCTCATTTCCTCCATGGCATCTCTTTTTTTTACCAATTACCTTCAATCTCTGTTCTTTGATTACTGGCCCTCCAGTCAGTAGAAACAGCTTCTCACCAGCTATTCTATCAAAACTCCAAGCAATGATTATATTGCATTGCTGTATTATAGAAAATGGATAACTTTTGACAATGCACTTCTGTAAAAAAAAAATCTGTACTACATGATAAGTTTTCTAACAGTCTGGTTGAGCCTTGGACAATGTTTGAAGGAGGGCATCTTAAGTCACCATAAGTCATAAGACATAGATGTCCAGTTGCAAGAACATGTAAAATACTGTATATTATTTAGGATTAAAGATAGAGTAGTGCATTTTCTGGTATTCCTGATTAATAGCATGATATATTTGTGCTGGAAACAGCTAAACTTTGAAGTTATTTAGGAATTAAAGTCAATTAAAAGGTCATTGTTTTCCTATGGATCATCAGCAATTTGTAAATCTCTAGTTACTCCCTTTGGTCATGAAACCAACAGTTTTTTTTTTAATTTTAGCATTTTTAAAGGTGACAGATTGAAACTGGATTTGTTTTTATATGGATGAGTTATAAGTAATAAATTTGTGAAACAGAACAATTGGAAGCTGATGCTGTGATAAACTATAAATATAACAATGACTCAGGGAACAGAGTAACAGAGAGAACAGAGCCCCAACATATCTTGGCAATTGCATTTCAAGTTACAGAGTCAAATGCAGTTGTTATATGAAAAGGGGAGCCACAATTAAAACTGACTCTGCCCCCAGTCCTCCTGGTCAACATTTGTTGACTTTAGCTTGCATAGTCAGCAGAACAAACCAGGTTTGGAGTTGGCTATAGTGACATTGAGAGGAGACAAAACAGTCAGCATTCCTACATCGTATCCAGTCACCTGTTTGAAAATCCACCCACGTGTTTCCTTAAACCAGTCTCTCTCAATTCCAATAAGAGGGGAAAATGGAGTTCGGAACCACCATATTTCCAGTAATCCTTTAACAGTTGCTATCATTTTCCCCAGGCTCTCCTCTCTACCAAGACAAATGTTGTAGTGTTTCACTGTTTCTGACCCTAGAACCAGCTTTTAGTTTTGAGATTTTCTCCTAGCCCTCTCATGAATTGAATTGAATTGAATTTATTGTCATGTGTACTAAGGCACAGGCATCTCTGAGCTAATTTTTTTCAGGGGACCAACCTCATACTGAACTGCTAACTGCCAACCTTCCCCTCCTTGGCTCAAAAACCATTCACATTATAATGTTTGTCCTTCCTTAGATATTATGATCCTATTCCAAAATCATGTCGCTCAAAAGATTTACATGTAAATATGCCGGTTTTGCAAATTGCTGCCCAATTTCAAACATCTCTTCCCCCTCTAAGGAGCTTGAATACATTCTCATCTCCCATTTTTGCTATCTTTAACAGAATTACATGTCTAAACACTTCCAAACTGGTTTCCATAACACTGAAACAATCCTCATCTAAGTCAAAAATCATATCCACTGGGACTGAGTGACTGTTGTACACTCTGTCCCATCATTGTCAAGCGCTCTGCCTCCTTTAAAATGGTAGAGTAAATCATCCTCATTTAAAACCTCTCTGCTGTTGGCTAGCTGAGTGGAATTGGTCGCCATTTGGTCCAATTCTTATCTGTCAATAATAATCAGATCACTCCCCGCAATAACCTTTTTGCTACTCCTGAATAATTTGTCTGAAACTTCTGAAGAAATTCCTTGGCCTCCTTCTCATCTATATGTTGCTCCTCAGTGACATTTTCATGGCATCAACTTTGACATAGTGACAGGCAGCTGTGTGTCTCCACCATCTTGATCAGGCAGCAGCCTCAGTGTGGTTAATCTGAAAGTTTGACTTTTGGTACTCAACAATTTCTTTCAATTATCTATTGGAAACATTGAAATCATTAATTTTTTGACTCAACCAAAAAATACATCCCTAACCATCAGTTTGAAGCATTCTTTTAGCCATTGTCCAAGATTGAACCAGATGATTAGAATCCTTGAGGTTCAATTTGACCCTCCAACTCCATATTCAATCCATCACAAATTTTGCTCCTTCCAGCTCAGAAAATTGTCCATCACCTCTCTTGACATGTTCTTTTCATGTTAGTTTTAATCTGATTACACTATATAAATCTTCTTATGCATTTTTGCTGTATTAAATTATGATAGAAATATGATTTTTACTTTATTTTATTACTTTATGGGATATGGTCATTTCTGGCTGGGCCAGGATTTATTGCCCATCTCTAGTTGCCCTTGAGAAGATAGTGGTGAGCTCCCTACCTGACCCGCTGCAGTCTACCTCTTATGGGTTGACACACAATGCCATTAGGAAGTGAATTCCAGGATTTTGACCCAGCGATAGTGAAGGAACAATTGTTCTCAAAGTAAATACTGTGGATATTCGAAATACGAAATAGGAATAAAAAGTGCTAGAAATACCTGTCATATCTGACAGAGTGAAATAGAATTAATGTTTCAGGTTAATACAAACTTGCATCAAAATTGAAGCAACATCATTATATATTAGGTTTTACCCAGTGAAAGGTAGCAGAGAGCAGAAACAAAGGGAAGGTCTGTGATTAAATGCTATCCAAACCACAAAATATCTTATCTTACAAAAGACAAGTTAATGGGTTTAACCAAGAGATGTGCCTGGATATTCTTCCTGTTTCTTCACTAGATGTGGGCATCACTGGCTGGCTCTGGAATTACTGCCTATCACTAATTGCCCTTGGAAAGGCTGTGGTGAGTTGCCTTTTTGAATGGCTGTAATCCAGTATTGCCATGAAATGAATGCCAAGACTTTGATCCAATGACAGTGAAGGAATAATCATATATTTCAAAGTTAGGATTGTCTTGGAGAGGAACTTACAGGTGATAAATTTCCCCTGAACCTGCTGCCTCCATACAGATAAGACATGAACAGCTCTACAGCAGCCAACTGAATGCAACATGAAGGAATAGAACAATGAACAGTACAGGACAGGAACAGCCCCTTTGGCCCACCATGTCTGTGCCAACCATGATGTTATTCTAAACTAATCCCATCTGCCTGTGCATGGTCCATATCCCTCTTTTCTGTCCAAGTGTCTGTCTAAGTATTTTTTAAATCTTGCTACAATATCTGTTTCTATCAGCTCCCCTGGCAGTGCATTCCAGGTGCCTAACACCCTCCACATAAAAAAAAACCTGTTTTGCACATTTGCTTTAAACTCTCCTCTCACCTTAAACCTATTCCACTAATATTTAGCATTTTCACCCTGAAAAATACTCCTATTACCCACTTTATCCATGCCTCTGATAACTTTATATATTTCTATTAGGTCTTCCCCTCAGCCTCTGATGCTCTAACAAAAATAATCCAAGTTTGTTCAATGCCTCCTTATAGCTAATGCACTCCAATCCAGGCACATTCCTGGTAAGCCTCTTCTGCACCCTTCTAAAGCTTCCACATCTTTCCTGCAGTGTGGCAACCATAACAGTACACAGTACTCCAAACATAGCCTGACTAAGGTCTTATACAGTGACCACAGGTTGTCATACTTAGTGCTCCAAACGATGAAGGCAAGCATACCACACACCTTCTTTATTACTTTATCCACTTTTGTTGCTATTTTCAGGGAACTGCAGACTTACACCCCAAGATCCATATCTATATCAATCCTACTAAGGGTCAGGCCATTTACTGTATACTTTCTTCTTGCATTTGACATCCCAAAGTGTATCACCTCACACTTGTCTGGATTAAACTCCATCTGCCATTTATTTGCCCAACTTTCCAGCTGATATACAATCCAGTTGCATCATTTGATATCCTTTCTCACTGACCTCAACGCCACTAATTTTCATGTCATTTGCAAACTTACTAGTCAGAACACCAACATTTTTAACTAAATCATTTAGATATATCCCAGCATTGATTCTTGCGGAACATTATGGTCACAGACCTCCAGTCAGAAAATCACCTTTCCACAAGTTCTTTCAGACTTCAGTGGCCAAGCCAATTTTGTATCTAATTTGCCAACTCACCATGGATTCTGTACAAATTGATCTTCTGGACTAGCTTAAAATGAGGGACATTGTCAAATGCTTGAGTCACATTCATGTGGACAACATCCACTGCCTTACTCTCACCAATCATCTTCCTGATTTCCTCAAAAAACTCAATCAAGATTGTAAGACAAGACCTCCCCTGTAAAAGACGATGCTGAATATCCCTTATAAGTTCATTCTCCTCTGCAATAAATCCTATCCCTAAGAATCTTCTTCATCAATTTCCTTCCCACTGAGGTAAGGCTTACCAGGCTATGATTTCATGGATTATCTCTGTTGTCCTTCTAGGACAAAGAAACAACATTAGCGATTCTCCAGTTTACTGAGGCCTTGCCCGTGGCTAAAAAGGATCCAAAAATCTCGATCAGTGCTCCAGGAATCTCCTCCTTTGCCTCCTTCAGTATCCTGGGATAGATCCCATAAGGCCCTGGGGACTTTTCTATCTTAATGTTTTGCAAGACGCCCAACATCTCCTCCTTCTTCAGATCGACATGCCCCAGACTATCAACAAATCATTATCATTCATGTCTTTCTCCTTGGTGAATATTGACACAGAGGACCTCACCCACTTGCTCTGGCTCCCAATATAAAGTCCCTCTTTTGTCTTTAACCTACCCTTTCCTGGATTTCCCTCTTGCTCCAAATAAGCATATAAAATGCCCAGGGATTTATCCTTATTCCTCCTGGTCAAGGAGGTTTCACAGCCACTTCCAGCCCTCTTAATTTCTTTCTTTAGTTCTTTTTTGCTTTGAGTCAAAGAGTCATAGAGTTGTACAGCATGGGAACAGAGCCTTCAGACCAACTCATCCATGCCGACCAGATATCCTAAACTAACTTTGTCCCTTTTGCCAGCATTTGGTCCATATCGCTCTAAACCCTTCTTATTTTTGTACCCACCCAGATGCCTTTTAAAGTTTGTAATTGTACCTGTCTCCACCATCTCCTCTGGCAGCTCATTCCTTACACACACCCCATTTTGCATGAAAAGAATGCCTTTAGGTCCCTTTTATGTCTTTCCCCTCTTACTTTGAAGCTATGCCTTCAAGATTTAGACTCCCTTACCCTGGGAAAAATATCTTGGCTATTCACCATATCGATACCCTTCCTGATTTTATAAACCTCTATAAGGTCTCCCCTCAGCCTCCAATGCTCCAGGGAATACAGCCCTGGCCTAATCAGCCTCTCCCTAAAGCTCAAACCCTTCAACTATGGCAACATCCTTGTAAATTTTTTCTGAAGCCTTTCAAGTTTAACAACATCTTTCCTAGAGCAGGAAAATCAGAACTAAATGTTGTATTTTAAAAGTGGCCTAACCAATGTCTTGTACAGCTGCAACATGACATTCCAACACCTATACTCAATACACTGACCAATAAATACAAGTGTACCAAATTCCTTCTTACTCTAAAAATGCTGTTTTGGGATAACTTAATGCCTATGTTTTATATTGAAAAAAATAATCAAGGAACAGATCTCAGTAACACAGAAATAAAATGACCCTTACCCTACTCACGATGCAAAAAAATGTAAGATTTATAAGTTTTATCACTCTTGAAAACAAACACTTAGCTGATCAATGAAATCCTGACATGCTGCACTGTGAGTAGTTCCGATAATGAGGCCTCTCCAAGGTCAGCTATGAATTTCACTGTTTGTTTGATTTCCAGAGATGTTTGTACTTTCACAGCCAGTCAGCTCCCTTTATAGTCCTCAAGGGCATTGTTTGATTTCAGTTTTCTGAACCTTACATATGCTTCCTTCTTCTTTTAACATAAAGTTACAACATCTCTCACCATCAAAGGTTCTCCAATTCTCAAAAATAACCCTCACAACAACATGCTGATTCTGAACTCTGGTCAGCTGGCTTTTAAAAGTATCCCAAATGTCAGACGTGGGCTTACCCTCAAACAACTCAATTCAGTCTTTCCAGTTCCTGCCTAATGCTGTCATTATTAGCCTTGCCCGAATTTAGTGCTTTTATCCTAAGGCCAAACTTATCTTTTCCAAAACTACTTTAAAATTTACAGAATTATGATCACTGTTTCCAAAATGCTCCCCCACAGTCAAACTGACCAAGCTCTTTCTCCAATATAAGCTCTTATACAGCCCCGTCCTTTGTTGGACTACCTAAATGAAGAAATGAAACAAGATTGGACTCGTATACAAAAAGAACCAAATGGAAACAGAGATTATGAGCAAAAGTTATTGAAGTCATTGTTGCATCCAGAATGCTATAGAGTGCTGATTCAATTTGATTTATTGTAGTCACATGTATCGAAGTACAGTGAAAAGCTTTGTTTTGTGAGCAGTACAGGCAGATCATAGCAAACAAGGACATATCCTTCTAAACCTTCACTATCCATATATTTGTCCAAATGTTGTTAATGTGCTCACCTCAACCAGTTCTGCTGACAGCTCATTCCATATGCATACCACCCTCTGTGTAAAAAAGTTGCCCCTCAGATTCCCATTTATTCTTTCCTCTCTAACCTTAAACTGATGCCCACTAGTTCTTGACTGCCCAACCCTGGGAAAAGGACTGAGTGCATTCACTCTATCTATGCCTTTCATGATCTTATACGTTCCTATACCATCCCCCCTTAGTCTCCTATACTCTAAAGAAAAATGTCCTAGCTTGTCCAACTTCTCCCTGTAACTCAGACCATTGAGACTTGGCAATATCCTTGTAAATTTCTTTTGTACTCTTTCCAGTTTAATGACATCCTTCCCATAGCAATGTGACCACAACTGAACACAATACTCCAAGTGTGGCCTGACCAATATCCTGTACAACTTCTACCCTCAATGTCCTGACTGATGAAGGTCACTGTGCCAAAAGTCTTATTCACTGTTATATCAATCTTTGACTCCACTTTCACAGAACCATGAGCCTGAACTCCAAGGTCCATCCATTCTACTGCACTCCTTAAGGCCCTACCATTTAGCATGAAACTCCTGACTTGCCAAAATACTAGACTTGATACTTATTTTTATTAAACTCCATTTGCCATTTCTCAGCTCACTTCCCCAGCTGATCAAAGATCTGCTGTGATTTCTGATAACCTTCCTCACTGTCCAAGATACCACCTATTTTAGTGTGGTCAACAAATTTACTAACCATGCCTTGGATATTCTCAACCAAACTATTGATATAGATAACAAACAGTAATGGACTCAACACTGACCCCTGCAGCACTCCACTAGTCACAAACCTCTAGTCCGACAATTATCCTTCCACTGTTACTCTCAGCTTACTACCATCAAGTTAATTGTGTATCAAATTTGCCAGCTTGCTCTGGATTCCTTGCAATCTAACCTTTCAGAGCAGTATACCATGAGGAACTTACCAAAGACCTCACTGAAACCCATATAGACTACATCTACCACCCTGCCCTCATCAACCTTCCTGGTCACTTCATCAAAGAACTCTAACAAATTTGTGAGGCATGAGCTTTCACTCTCAAAGCCATGCTGACTCCTCCTAATCAAACCCTGTCTTTTCAAATGCATAGCTATCTTATCTCAAAATCTTCTCAAGTAACTGTCCTACCACAGACGTTAGGCTTACTGGTCTATAGTTTCCAGACTTTTATTTGCTGCCCTTCTTGACTAAGGATACAACATTCACTGCCCTGCAGTCCTCCGGGACATCTCCTTCGGCTAACATTGATGCAAAAATATCAGCCAAGGGCCCCGCAATTTTCTCTCTCGCCTTTTGCAGTGTTCTTGGAAATATCTGATCAGAACCAGGAGATTTATCCACCTTCATACATTCTAACATATCCAGCACCTCCTCCACTGTGCTATAGACTGTCCCCAAGATACGACCACAAACTGGTAATGGAGAGAAAGGTAGCAGTTGGAGCAAGATGGAGAGTTAAAATGGCAATGGGCATAAAGCTGAGAGTTGTGTTAGCAGGCAGAATGGAGGAATCCATTCTTGTTTATGATGTCCCTGAGGCAAATGACTTGCCGGCACTTTGCAGCTTAAGTTGAATCAGATGCACCATTCCATTGTGACATTTCAGCGGAATAAAAGGTCTGGGCCGACAACTTTTGATAGGCATGACTCCCAGTCACCCATGTCCTGACATTAAAGGAAAGCCTGTTGTTGTGTTTGTCACTGACTGATGGCTTATATTTTACAGGCCTTCCAAAAAAACAGGCAGTGCTGATATCCTACTGGATTTCTAGCCTCGACCACTGATAACTCAACAAGCTTCCCACTGAAGTCATCGATACACAGCAGTTCTTATTTATCTTCTTCTATTTCCTAGGCCAAGAAAGCAGATACAAATTCCACCATGCTGTCCCAGACAAAATCAGCTCACATCCCTGCTCAGTTAAGGGGGGAAATACACTAACATGCTAATTGATGAAGGGATGAAAGACTGAGACAAAAAGCTCTGTTGAACCATTCAGGACCAGCAACATGAATCCCCAAACCAAGCAACGGTAACAAAACAAGTGAGCATGTTACTTATATCTTCCAAATCTTTGAGAGATCAATGTGAGACAGGTCATTGTGGCAGCAGAACAAAGGGGAAACAAGCTAAAGAAAAGTGTGTTCATAATAAATGTGAGGTACTGCATTATTCATGCTGATACCCAGGTAGTTGTGATGCTGGTATTTTTGAATTAAACAGGATTGATCTCCTGCTTTTATACTCAGAGATATCAATACTATTTGTACTTCCACTCCTCAGACCAGATAAATTATTGATTAACTTCAAAAGAACATGTGTTTCAATGTACAATGTGGCCCTGCCGATAGCTTGCAGTTGTAACCAAGTCCTTGAATTTTTCAAGTTCAAATTCCCTTTTGATCTTGGAAGGTTTGATTTAACTCTGTAATTTTAGCTGCTATCGTGGGCTGAAGAAGATAAAGGTTCAGACACACAAAAAAAAACAATTGCACAGCTTTCTCAATGCTTCCATTACTGTTGCCTCCTGTGGTACTGAACCCAAACTATCAGTGTGAGCTTGCCTTGACTACAGCGATACACTGTAGCTCTGATTTCACATATTTTAAAAAATTTATTCTCTGTCTGAGCGAGATACTGTAATAAGGTTGTGTTCAGAACTGACTCCTCTACCAAAGCAATCGTGGGTTTCCTTTAAAGAAGCAGTTATTAGATTTATTGAGTTTATTTTCCCAAGCTGCCAAGATGGAATATAAGAGCAGGAGTAGGCCATTCAGTCTGTCAAATTTGCCCTGCCAATCTCGTTCAATCATGGTTGATAGTTTACTTCAATGCCTTGATATCATTAGTATGCTGAAATCTATCAATTTCTATCTCGAACTTACTCAATCATTGACTCTCCACAGTCTGTGGGGTAGAGGATTTCAAAGATACACCAGTCTAGGAGTAAAGAAGTTTCTTTTCATCTTAACCTTAAATGCACTGTTTATTCTGAGATTTTACCCCTTTGTGCAACAGCCAGGGGAAACATGCTTACCTACATCTTCCCTGTCACATCTTGTTAAAGATTTTGTTAGAAATTTAGTTAGATCATCATTCATTCTTTAAAATGTTGTAGAATAAGAGCCAGTATCTTCAATTTTTCCTTATAAGAACATAAGAATGAAGCAGGAGTAGACAATTCAACTCTTAGAGTCTGCATCACCATTTGATATATTCATGGCAGATCTCATCTCGGTCTCCGCTTTCCTTCCCACTCTCCATAACCCTTCAAGACGTTACTAATTAAAAATCTGACTGTCTTCTCAAATTCCACTGTCCCCTGAATTAATATGGTGAAGCTCTAATTTACCCTCTCTTTGAGGAATATTTCCTTCCTTTAGATAAGGACACCAAAACTATGCACATTACTCCAAGTGAGGTTTCACAAGGATCTACAGAAGTGTACCAAGGAGTGGCAGATGGAGTTTAATTTAATTAAGTGTGAGGTGCTGTATTTTGGAAGGGCAAATCAGAGCAGGACTAATATACTTAATGGTAATTTTCAGGGAAATATTGCTGAAAAAAGAAACCTTGGAGTGCAGGTTCATAGTTCCTTGAAAGTGGAGTCACAGGTAGATAGGATAGTGAAGAAAGCATTTGGTATGCTTTGCATTAATGGCCAAAACATCAAGTATAGGCGTTGAGAGGTCATGTTGCAGCTGTAGAGGCTATTGGGTAGGTCACTTTTGGAATATTGTGTGCAATTCTGTTCTCCCTCCGTTAAGAAGGATGTTGTGAAACTTGAAAGGGTTCAGAAAAGACTTATAAAGATGTTGCCAAGGATCTGATTCCATCCTGTACATCTCTATATGACTTTATGACTGTAAGATATCTTTACTCCTGTACTCAAATCTCAATAAGCACTGGCATACTAATTGACTTCCTGAGTGCTTGGTGCACTTAGAGTCATAGAGATGTACAGCGAGGAAACCGACCCTTAGGTCCAACTTGCCCATGCTGACCAGATATCCTAACCTAATCTAGTCCCATTTGCTAGCACTTGGCTTATATCCCTCTAAACCCATCCTATGCATATACCCATCCAGATGCCTTTTAAATGCTGTAATTGTACTAGCCTCCATCACTTCCTCTGGCAGTTCATTCTATAAATGCACCACCCTCTGCATGAAAACGTTGCCCCTTAGGTCCTTTTATATCTTTCCCCTCTATGCCTATATCCTCTAGTTCTGGACTCCCCCACCCCAGGGAACAGACCTTGTCTATTTATCCTATCCATGCCCCTCATGATTTATAAACCTGTTTTTGTCACCACTCAGCATCCAAAACTCCATAGAAAACTGCCCCAGCCTACTCAACCTCCCACGTAGCTCAAATCCTCCAACCCTGGCAACATCCTTGTACATCTTTTTTAACCCTTTCAAATTTCACAACATCCTTCCGATAGGAAGGAGATGAGAATTACATGCAATATTCCAGAAGTGGCCGAACTAATGTCCTGTACAGCTGCAACATGACCTCCCAACTCCTGTACTCAATACTCTTACCAATAAAGGAAAGCAGACCAAACACCTTCTTCACTATCCTGTCTACCTGTGACTCCTCTTTCAAGGAACTATGAACCTGCACTCCAAGGTTTCTTTGTTCAGCAAAGCCCATTGTTCCCCAGGACCTTACTATTAAGTGTATAAGTCCTGTTCTGATTTGCTTTTCCATTTATCTAAACTAAACTCCATCTGCCACTCCTCAGCCCATTGGCGCATCTGATCAAGATCCTGTTGTACTCTGAGGTAACCTTCTTTGTTGTGCACTACACCTCTAATTTTGGTGTCATCTGGAAACTTACTAACTATACCTCCTATGTGCACATCCAAAGCATTATTATTTTGGGCTCCCACACTTCCCACTCTGTCATACTTTATACACTACTCTGCTTTACTGTTCAAACAAAATGGATAACTTCATGCATATTCATTTTATATTCCTTCTGCCATGTTTTGATTCATCTATTGACAGGATCCAAATACCCTTGGATCTCTTGTACGTTCTCCTCACAACTTTTAAATAATTTCTAATCATCCTGTTCAGAGATGTTATTAGACAGCTCTGGAACGGTTTTGATTTGAACCTGAGCTCCGAGCTCACTGTACCGCAAAAGCCCTCCTCACAAGTTGTATTGCTATGTAAATTTGTATCTTTTGGGAACTTGGAAATATTGCAATTAGTCCTCACATCCAAATCATTTATCTAAACTGTGAATGACAATGGAGTTAGCACTTGTGGTGCTCCACTGGCCACAACCTATCAATCTGAAAATGACCCATTTATTCCAGCACACTGTGTCCTGTCTGTTAACCAATTCTCATCTATACTGATTTATTACTTATTAACTCCTCAGTCCCATGTGCTGTGTTTTATTTATTAGATTCCTGTCTGGAACCTTATCAAAATCCTTCTGGGAACATAAGTACATCGCTTTCACTGATATGGATGGAGTTTGAATAAATCTTTACTGGGCACCATTCTGTCACTATCATCTCTCTGCTGCTCTATTCAACAATGGTACAATGCACAAGTGCATCTGCACCCATAGCCCAACACCAGAGTGCTATTTTACACCACAGTCTCTCCACTTACCACTTCAAAATGTTCACAAGCACAAAAAATGTATGGATCGCTTGGTCTCTCACAAAGTCATCTGTGAAATTCAACATTTGCACCATGATTTTCCTATTCAAGGGAAAAAAAGTCTGGGATCAATATTGTTTCCAAGTCCCAAATCAGATGCTTTGTGGAAACAGTTAGGCATTTCAAGGATTTTCCAGAGGGATCTCCCTGAAGATAGATTTGTCATTGAATTGAAGCTGAAAAATCAATTGGAGGACTCTCATACAGCACAACTGGGAAGAGCTGAAAGTTGAAGAAGCTTATCGCGCAGCACCTGATGACAATCGCCATCAAACAAGAATATTCCAGTGAATGTTAAAAGCAGTTTAGACCTGGTAAGAGGTGTTCTGCAGCAGGAGATTTAGCAAATTCCTGGTAAAGGAGAATTTGTCAAATCAGGGAGAAGCTGCATCTCAAATCAGATGATTTGTGGCCATTATAGCAATCAAGCACCATGGGATTGAAATGAGGTCAGGCAGGTGGACCGCATAGAATATGAGTTCCCTGATTGGAGCAGTTAACCTGGTCAGGGACCCCTGGCTGACAGATATAAACAGGAATGTCAGAGGTTCTGCTCACTCGAGGAACTGAGTCTGAGCTAGCTGGGCCAGTTTCATTAACAATGCATGTGGTGATAAAGAATGACTTGGTGGCAGGATACTGGCCTTCACTGGGTTATTTTAGGCACTACAAGATATGGTGACAGAAAAGGAAGTAAAGGGCTACAGAAGAGATATTTATCCAAGTTTTAAATCCAAGGACATTATAAAACCAATAATTAAAGCAGTACAGTTGGAAGAACTAAAAGTCTCAACAGACCTGATCTCACAGGGACACAATATTTTTGAGTCTTTATTCAGGTTAGGAAGAAGAGGGGGATCAGTCAGGAGAGACATAACAAAGGTGAGAACTCTTTTTTCAAGTTGTGGGTGATGGAATTGTTAAGCGTAACCATAATTAAAGCAAAAAATTGTTAATTAAAACCACAGACAGCATGGGGCATTCAGAAACACTATAAAAGAAGCAGGAATCGGTTACGAAGTCATGAAATTTGAAAGGAGAAAACTAAAGTAATTGAGATTCAGCGATAATGAAGGAATGGTAATGTATTGTCTGGTCTGGGTGGTGAGTGGCTTGGAGGGGAACTTGCAGGTTGTGATGATCCCTTGTATCTGCTGCCCTTGTCCTTCTAAATGACAGTGGTTATCAATTTTGTAGGTGCTGTCTAAGAGCCTTGGTGAATTTTTGCTGTGCGTCCTGTAGGTATTACGCACTGTAGCTACTAAGCGTCAGTGGTCGAGCGAATGGATGTTTGTGGATTTTGTGCCAATCAAGTGCATAAATATTGCAGGATTCCTGTCGTCTGCCCTGATTTTGTAGTTAAAGTATATTTATGACTTATCCAATTCTGTTTCTGGCCAATAGTTTCAACAGTGACATTGTAATGGTGAATTCCCAGAGGAGTTAAAGCCATTACCAATCTCCCCACTTCAAGAATCCATAATCTCCAAAGATTCTTAGAGTTCGTAAACCAGATGATGAAATTGTTACCACACTTGGCAACAATCATAGTACTCTTGCTACAATTCCTCAAGAAAACACAGATGATATTGGAACCCACATCAAGGGACTGCTTACCATAAGGTCAAGGGCATGTTGATCTCCTCAGATGTTCTAACACTCTAGAATTCATCTTTTACAATCATCACAGCAGCTGATGCTTCTGTTACAGGCTTGAAAGCAATACTCTTCCAGGAGCAATCAAACAGCTTTCACAAACATGTCTAATGTGAATAATGAGCATTATCAGACAGAGAAGTATGATATCCAGACAGGAGATGCTGGAAAACTCAGCAGGTCTCTGTGGATAGATAAACAGAGTTAACATTTTGAATCCGCATGATTCTTATTCGAAACTGAACTTTATCACTGAAGAAGAGTCATACAGGACTCAAAATGTTAACTGTCTCTCTCTCTCTCTTAATAGTTAATACTCTCTCTCTCTACACACCTCTGGAGCAAATGGAACATGACCCCAGGCCCTATTGCTTCAGAGGTAAGAACACTTCTAATACGACACAAGAACCCTCAGTTTTTCCCTCTCAACAGATGCTGACAGACCAGCTGAGTTTCTCCAGCATTTTCTGTATTTGTTTCAGATTCCAAGCATCCACAGTATTTTGATTCTATTACAGAAGGAAGATGTGCTGTGATTGCAAAAGAGGCTCTTTTGGTTAAATGGGCTTGTGAGAGTGTTTTTCATGCTATATCATTTATCTTAAAGTGAACGTGTAAACAGATTGCAAACCTATGTCACGTCTATTGGATAACAAGGAACCAGTGAGGGTATCTCAAAGAAAACTAGAATTTCAATGTCATCTCATGAGATTCACAGTATATGTGCAAGAAAAACTGCAGGCAATAGCAGATATATTCACCAGTTTGATGGTCAACAGCCTTATCAGGCATGATATTGTTTCAGAATTAAGTCACAAATTATACCTAATCCTATAGCAGCACAATGATCAACAAACCACAATCAACTTAGCCCATCCAACAGGAGTAGTTGAAAGCTCAGGGATATCTCAACATGAAATGCTATTGTTGTAGGTGGTATAGATGAGGCATGGAAGCAAATTGGGTCTTTGATAAGATTTTTTAAACATACTTTTCGAAATATTGCCAAATCCCCAGACTATAGTTCATGGATCCTCTTAAGGGTCACGAATCACAGGTCATGGAAGAGCAGTCCCACCTTCACAATAATTACAGTTCCCCACAAAAAAGACTGACAGTAGGTTGCAGGTTGCCATATCCTGCACTGGCAAAAATTGTTAGCACTTCTAATGAAGTTGGAATTCCAGAGTTGGGTTATGCCTGCCATTTTTAAAGGCCGCCTGGAATTAGCTGGACTCTGCACAAATCCAATCCATAATCTTAAACGTAGAGCGAGACTATGCTGGAGTAAAATCAGGAGCATTTTTATTTCACAAACAGTACAAGAAGCCTGTAATTCCCCACCCAAAAAAGCACTGTGACAATTGAAAATTTGTTTAATAAAGCTATCCAATGACAGACAAATGGCAGATCAACCATAATCTTACTGATTAGCAGAACAGGCTTAAGGGACAGAAAGAGCTAACCCTGCTCTTAATGAAAAATGTATTTTGTGAAGATAATAATACATTACTTTTTGTAGCAGACATTGTCTTTTGGATGTAAGAACAAGGTCTTGAGGAATTTAATTACTGCAGAATCTCCACAGAGTAATGTCAACACTTACCAAGAATGTGATAGAAATATGTCCATAGCTATCGGACGTCTGGAGAAATGCATTGCTATCTATTTGTAAAGCAAGGTCTGAAAACAGATTTAATAGACTTGGAAAGGAAAAGAAAAACTAATTGGATTTTTCATTCAAGGATTTGTTGTATGGCTTCCCTCTGTGCTTATAATTCTATAATTACACAATACAACAGCTCTTTGCGCATCAATATTTTCAGGAGATCCCCAGCAATATTTGCAAAGTTACTTGGAACTAAGCCAATGTTTGGAGGGGTTTTCCAGGATTTAACTGTGATAGCATTTTTTTTGAAAGATGGAGGAATAGAACCTGAACTAAGGATGTTAACATGCAGCAGTTTGAAGAAAGATAATTGTGTTGTGAAGAGCTTGGTCAAAATGGGCTCAAAGATATAAGACGTGGGTGGGGATTTGAGTACTTAATGCTATGGATGGTGATATGAAAGGAAACAATGAAGGCAATGTCTCTGGCTGTATTTTGGGCCAGAGTCAGCAAAGGTAAGAGGCCAAGGCAACCAATCAGATCATTTCAAATTTCATTTTTTTAACGCGTTAATGGACTAGGGTGTCACCAGCTAAGCCAGTATTTATTGCCTACCCCTAATTGTCCACGGGGGCAGTTAAGAGTCAACCACATTGCAGTGGGTCTGGAGTCACATGTAGGCCAGATGAGGTAAGGATGGCCATTTCCCTCCCTAAAGTGAACCAGATGAGCTTTTTGCCAAAAATCCACCATGGATTCATGGACATCATTTAACACATAATTCCAGGTTTTTATTGAATTCAAATCCCACCATCTGCCATGACAGGATTCGATCTCAAATCCCAAGAAAATCCTTCTCTTCAGTCCAGCGATAATACCACTAAACCATCGCCTTATGATGGAAATGTTATCAGGGCTGGGATTTTATGCACTGTTCCCGCAGTAACATCAAATGAAAATTGAGATTTGTTTATAGTTCTACCAAAGTTACTGCAACATAATGCAATTCCCATTCAGCAATTTCTCACGTTTCATTCTGGAGGGCTCAGCTTGAATGAGCTAAATGACTATTCTTTTTTTGCCTGCATGTAAATTGCCACAGTTCAGATGTGATTCGTTGTGTGATGTGTTTTATATATATAATGTATGTCCTACATAAATGTACGTACCTCTTCCATAAATGATAATTTTTATTTGTTGACATTGTTAAGTATATTGTTATATCTTGGACCAGAGGATATCGTCACAGAATAAGGAGGGACCATATTAAGATTGAGATAGTAGAGACTTATGAGGGCTGTGGCAGCAGAGTCCTTGCGTATATTTAAAGCTGGCATAGATAATTCTCGATCAGTCAGGGAACCAAGAGTTATGGGAAGAAAGCAGGAACATGGACATGAGGAATGTTAGATGTTTCTAATCCTGATTGAATAGTGGAGTAGGTGCAAGGGAAAATTATAGGCCAATTAGCCTAACCTCGGTTGTTGGTAAAATTCTAGAATCCATCATTAAGAATGAGGTTTCTAAATTCTTGGAAGAGCAGGGTCAGATTAGAACAAGTCAACATGGATTTAGTAAGAGGAGGTCATGCCTGACAAACCAGTTAGAATTCTTTTTATAGGTGACAAGTAGGTTAGACCAGGGAAATCCAGTAGATGTGGTCTATCTAGACTTCTAAAAGGCCTTTGATAAGGTGCCACACGGGAGGCTGCTGAGTAAGGTGAGGGTCCATGGTGTTTGAGGTGAGCTACTGGGATGGATTGAAGGTTGGCTGTCTGACAGAAGGCAGGAAGTTGGGATAAAAGGTTCTTTTTCAGAATGGCAACCGGTGACAAGCGGTGTCCCGCAGGGTTCAGTGTTGGGGCCGCAGCTGTTCACGTTATAAATTAATGATCTGGATGAAGGGACTGGGGGCATTCTAGTGAAGTTTGCCGATGATACGAAGATAGGTGGACAGGCAGGTAGTACTGAGGAAGTGGGAAGGCTGCAGAAGGATCTAGACAGTTTGGGAGAGTGGTCCAGGAAATTGAACTGATGAAGTTCAATGTGAGCAAATGCGAGGTCTTGCACTTTGGAAAAAAGAATACAAGCATGGACTACTTTCTAAATGGTGAGAAAATTCATAAAGCCAAAGTACAAAGGGATCTGGGAGTGCTAGTTGAGGATTCTCTAAAGGTAAACATGCAGGTTGAATCCGTGATTAAGAAAGCGAATGCAATGTTGTCACTTATCTCAAGAGGGTTGGAAAATAAAAGCACCGTTGTGCTACTGAGACTTTATAAAGCTCTGGTTAGGCCCCATTTGGAGTACTGTGTCCAGTTTTGGGCCCCACACCTCAGGAAGGACATACTGGCACTGGAGTGTGTCTAGCAGAGATTCACACAGATGATCCCTGGAATGGTAGGTCTAACATACGAGGAATGGCTGAGGATCCTGGGATTGTACTCATTGGAGTTTAGAAGGTTAAGGGGAGATCTAATAGAAACTTACAAGATAATACATGGCTTGGAAAGGATGGACGCTAAGAAATTGTTTCTGTTAGGCGAGGAGACTAGAACCCGTGGACACAGCCTTAGAATTAGAGGGGGTCAATTCAGAACAGAAATGCGGAGACATTTCTTCAGCCAGAGAGTGGTGGGCCTATGGAATTCATTGCAGCGGAGTGCAGTGGAGGCCGGGACGCTAAATGTCTTCAAGGCAGAGATTGATATATTCTTGATGTCACAAGGAATTAAGGGCCACGGGGAGAATGCGGGTAAGTAGAGTTGAAATGCCCATCAGCCATGATTAAATGGCGGAGTAGACTTGATGGGCCGAATGGCCTTACTTCCACTCCTATGTCATATGGTCTTATGGCCTTATGGAGGGGCCGAGAGGCTGATTTCTGTTCCTATTTCCTATGATCCTATCTCCAAGTTCCAATACCATTAGTTCTGCTCTTGCTTGTGTATCACAGTGATAGAACAAATTGAGTTAACAGAGGACCTCATTCCTTTTCTAAAATTGTCAGACATCGGCATGAAGAATGAACATTTACAGAGAGATATATATATTCCTGATGGATCATGATGTGCTCCATCTGTGTTGTGAATCATCTTCCCACTATCACCCGAACTACACTATAATTCTAATATAATTTTATGGTGCTCCTGTTGTGATCAAGTCTGGCAAAACCTGACACTGTCTCCTAGGACAAGCATCTGTTGATAACTGATATCAACAATTGGAGTCTGCAGCCTTATACTTCTTCCCCAGTGACTGAACATTTCAGAGATACTCGGGATAATATGAAACAGAATTCTGTGGAATGGTCTGATTGCTAGGCAGAAGTTCACTTGGTGGCAGGTCATGAATCACATTTATTTTTCCACATAAAACAGCAGTGGACAGGATTATGATGATTACCTAATGCTAACTGACATCAATACTGCACCTGCTTACTTTTCACAATATTCTCTCTCATTTTTGTGAAGGATACTGACACATGCAGGGTTACAGCTGGAAAGAGAGCAGATACCCCTTTTGCTCAGAGTGACCACTCTTCATGTGATAGTCAGTATGTTAAGGGTATACATTAGTTCTGGATTGTACTTCAACTGAATGACAGAGAATTGACCAAACATAACTGCTCAATTTTCTTCTCCACTAACTTCAGTGATCAAATTAGATGTGATGTAAAACTTGCTGCTAGTTTATTGCTTTATGTTGCTGACTTTGACTTCTCCCAGGAGTTTACATTATTAGTAGTTGGGAAAGCTACTGTATGAAACAATGAATAGCTGAGTAGCAGCTGGCCACCAAGATCTTTTGTTGCAATAAAAGTAAATGAAGTAAACCATCAATTCTAGATGTCGTTCACTCCCATTTTCATATATCTATATGCTCCACTTGTGTTTGTGTTTCATAATGCTCATAAGTATTAATTATAACTGTCATTAAATTTTCATATTATTGTCCTCAGCAACCAAGTTAATCAAGGCAAAACTCTACCTTTAAACCCAATATACCCCCACTCTGCTATATCCAGTTTGTACAGAGCTGTATATGACAGATCTCTTTCATTCATAAAGCTGACATTTAAAAGTTGTAAAAATATCTGTGCTTGTTGACTCACTTTGTTTTAACTTATGCGCTGAGTACATTCTATTATAATATGCCTGTTAAACCAAGAGTGTACACCTTGCCTTGCATTGTACTGTATGTCCAATCTCCCTTGATTTTGAAAGATAGGAGGAAGGGTCAACTTGGTGAGACTGTCATCTTTTTAGTTTGGACCTGTCTTACCATATAATTTTGCATCTGCTTCAAGAATTATCTAATTTTCACATCATGTCCTTGAGTCTTCTTCTCCCCATGGAACCTTCACTTGACTGACTTTCAATCTTTGACAGAGTGGCTTGGAGGCCAAACGTAAACAGATTGTGGCTGAGGAGCCTTATGTTCAAGCTTTTAATTAGCATTAAAACACCAAGGACAAAGATATTAAATATTCCCATTGAAACACTAAATACAGCCTCATTCTTATAGTTTCACTGAAACAGAAACAAGCTAAACTTTATAAAGTTTTATTTTTAATTTGCTTTCTTTCCTTGTTATTTTTTTCTTTTTGTCTCCTGATGGTGTTGTTTATTAGGTGATAAAATTACTGATTATTCACATGTGGGTCTCATATTTCACTAGTAACCATTGATTAATTTATAAAACAATAAAAAACAATTTATTTATCACCTTTCTCATGATAATATCTCAAAGGGGCTCTACTAAGGCAAAGTTTGGATGCGGAACTGTTATAAAAATATTTGGGGTGGCTGATATTGTAGTTAGAGATGTAGGATCTGAGAAAGTTTTTTTAAGTGGAAGGGAGACAAGGCAATGAAGTAATCAAGAGAGATCAGAGGAAATGCATCAGCTGGTTCAATGTCCCGAAGATGAAATTCAGACAAGTAACTGAAGCTAGAGTTCAGAACAGTGGATAATATGGACTAGCAGAGATTTCAGAGGGATAGTGGGATGAGATAATGTTGGGGATATGAAACCAAGTATGAAGAATTTGAATACAATGTATCTGTGCATCTGTGTCAGAGAAATAGTGACATGTCAGTAAAACTACTGGATTAGTTATCCAGGGGCCCTGGTTAATGCTTTGAGGATAGGGGTACAAGTTCTACAATGACATCTATTGGAATTTAAATTCAAATCCTAGATCTGAAATATAAACTTGGTTCTTAATAATGGTGATTGTAAATCAATTTTTGTAAGAACACATCTGGTTCATGGCTGTACTACAGGGAAGGAAATCTGTCATCTGTACTTGACCTGACCTACATGTGACTCCAGACCCACAACAATGAAATTGACTCTTAAGTGCTTTGAGAGGTTAGTCATGGCTTACATCAAGTCTCGCTTCCCAGATTTTTGATCTCTTGCAATTTGCTTATCGGTGAAACAAGTCCTCAGTGGATGCCATTTCCCTAGTCCTTATCCATGGAATACCTGGACAAAAAGGATACCGATGTCAAGCTCCTATTTATCAACTACAGCTCCGCCTTCAACACCACAATCCCAATCAAACTAGTCTCAAAAGTCAAAAGACCGAAGTATTGGCTCTGCCCTTTACAACTGGATCCTCAGCCTCCTGACCCACAGACTGTAATCAATGATAATCTTCTCCATGATAATCCTCAACACTGGTGCCCAGCAAGGATGTGTACTCAGCCCGACTGTACTCTCTGTGCACTCATGACTGTGTGGCCAAATTTTGTACGAATGCCATCTCCAAGTTTGCTGACAATGCCAATATAGTTTGATCAGGCATCAAACATTGATGAGTCAGAATACAGGAATGAGACAGAATAATTGGTTTTATGCTGCAATGATAACAATCTGTCCCTCAATGTTAACAAAACTAAAGAACTGATCACGAACTTCAGGGAGAAAGGAGGAAGACACACTCCAATCTACACCAATAGAGGTGAGGTGGAGAGGGTTGACAGCATCATGTTCTTAGGAGTGGCATTAGCCAATAATCTGTCCTGGACCACCCATGTAGATGCCACAGTCAAGAAGGCACAACAACACCTCTTCTTCCTCATGCAGCTTAGGAAATTCAGCATGTCCATAAAGATCTTCACCATTTTTGACAGTTGTATCATAAAAAGCATTCTATCAGGGTGCATAACAGCCTGATATGGCAACTGCTCTGCCCAGGTCCATATCAAACTACAGAAAGTTGTATACATAGCCCAGACTCTCACATAAGCTGAACTCCCATCCATGAACTTTATTTACGCTTCTCATTGCCCTGGAAATACCACAAATATCAGCAAAGACCCCTCCCACCCTGATAATTCTCTCTTCCAATTTCAACCATGAGGCAGAAGGTATATAAGCTTAATTGCACATGCCGAGAGGTTCAAGAACAGCTTCTTCTCTCCTGATACGAGATTGATGAATGGACCACACTAATTTCAAATCTGACTTTCTTGTTTTTGTACACCTGCTGTGCAGTCATAATCTTGTATACCTCGGTATACCTAAACAACCTATGATCTGTATGTTATTGTGTGTTATGATCTGCTTACTACACACAAAACAAAGCTTTTCACTGTACTTAGGCACACGTGACAACAATAAATCAAATCAAATCAGTTCACTCTGAAATTGCTAGCAAGCCATGCAATTCAAAGACAATTAGCAATTGGTGAAAAATGGTGGTGTTGGCATCAATGCCAACAACCCACGAAAGAACAAAGAGATGTGATGTGTATGAACATCAGGAAGATTAATTGCTGATGTAGATATGCAATTTATCATAGTATAAGTTATATCAGCAGAGATGTCATGCCTTGAGAATTACATATGAAGACAGACATCTTTTATTTTCTTAACTTCAGGGCACTTTAGCCAATTATGATATTGTAATCATTACTCTGGTTAAGGTAATTTAACCCCACTATCAATTGAGAATGCAATTTGCCAACATTATGATCTTAGGTAGTTTGGGTTCTGACAGAACATGCCAAGCAACAGGGTGTCAATGTCATAGAGTCATAGAGTCATAGAGATGTTAGGCATGGAAACAGACCCTTCGGTCCAACCCGTCCATGCCGACCAGATATCCCAACCCAATCTAGTCCCACCTGCCAGCACCCGGCCCATATCCCTCCAAACCCTTCCTATTCATATACCCATCCAGATGCCTCTTAAATGTTGCATTGAACCAGCCTCCACCTTGTCTCAGTCAAATCCCTCGAACTCAGCACCACCTTCCTAACCTGCAATCTTCTTCTTGACCTCTCCGCCCCCCTCCCCCCACTCCGGCCTTTCACTCTCACCTTGACCTCCTTCCACCTATCGCATTTCCAACGCTCCTCCCCCAAGTCCCTCCTCCCTACCTTTTATCTTAGCCTGCTGGACACACTTTCCTCATTCTTGAAGAAGGGCTCATGCCCGAAACATCGAGTCTCCTGCTCCTTGGATGCTGCCTGACCTGCTGCGCTTTTCCAGCAACACAATTTCAGCTCTGATCTCCAGTATCTGCAGTCCTCACTTTCTCCTCCTAGTATCCAGGAATAGCAAGCGATTAGGCGGGCTATGAAATGTTATCAATATTGCAAGGGGAATGGAATACAAAAGTGGAAAGCTTTGCTGCAGTTTTAAAAGCACTTAGCAAGACTACATCCAGAGAACTCTGTACAACTTTAGTCCACTTACTTGAGAAAGTATATTACAAATATGATATCTACTTATTTTGCTCTATTTTTAATTGTGACCTGAAATTGGAAAATAACTTATTTAAAATTGAGGGATTGACTAAGGATTCTGCAAGTTTTGAAATCAAGTAACATGACATTCTTGTAAGTATTATTTAAAAGCCGTTGACTCTATAAGGAAGAAGAAGCTCACAGATAAGTTAGAGCCGATGGCTGTGTATAAATGGAGATTCAGCTGGCAACAAGGAGCTGATGCGTCTATGGACTAGGGACCAGCTATTGATGTCAAAGTGCTTCTGCCTGCTAATAACTATGTGTTTGTTTCACAAGTAGCTGAACAGCATGAGGCAGTGAACAAGACAGGGAGAAGCCATCCAAACTTCACAGGCTCAGAAGCTGCCCACGTTCATTGCCTGAAAAACCTGAAAAAAAAATGAAATAAAGTTTACAGATGAAACTAAAATTGGAGGTGTAGTAAGTAGTAAAGAAGATGACCTCAGAATGCAATGGGATCTTGATCAGACGGACCACGGGGCCCAAGAATGGCAGATGTAGTTTAATTTAGATAAATGCGAGGTGCTGCATTTTGGAAAGGCAAATCAGGGCAGGAATTACACACACAACGGAAAGGTCCTGAAGAGTGTTGCTGAACAAAAAAAACCTTGGAATTCAGGTTCACAGCACCTTGAAAGTGGAGTCACAGGTAGATAGGATAGTGAAGAAGGTGTTTGGTATGTTTCCTTTATTGATCAGTGCATTGAGTATAGGAGTTGTGCAGTTATGTTGCAGCTGCACAGGACATTGGTTCGGACACTTTTGGAGTATTGCATGCAATTCTGGTCTCCCTGCTATAGCAATGATGTTGTGAAACTTGAAAGTGTTCTGAAAAGATTTAGAAGGATGTTGCCAGTGTTGGAGGGTTTGAGCTATAGGGAGAGGCTGAATAGGCTGAGGGCTGGAGAGTGTCAGAGGCTGAGGGGTGACTTTATAGAGGTTTATAAAATCATGAGGGTCATGGCTAAAATAATTAGACAAGGTCTTTTTTCCAGGGTTGGCAAGTCCAAAACTAGAGGGCATAGTACCCTTTGACTGACACTCTCATTCATTTGACTGAACTGGTCCCCACCCTCAATAATTTCTCCTTTGAATCCTACCACTTCCTCCAGATGAAAGGGGTAGCCATGGGCACCCGCATGGACCCCAGCTATGCCTGTGTCTCTGTTGGTTACGTGGAACAGTCCATCTTCCTGAGTTACACCGGCACCACTCTCCACCTGTTCCTCCGCTACATTGATGACTGCATTGGTGCCATCTCGTGCTCCTCCAAGGAGGTTGAACAGTTCATCAATTTCACCAACACATTCTACGCCGACCTTATATTTACCTAAGCTATCTCTGACACCTTTCTCCCCTTCCTGGACTTCTCCATCTCCATCAACTGTGACTGACTCAAAGCTGGCATATTCTTCAAACCCACTGACTCCCACAGCTACCTGGACTGCACCTCCTTCCACCCTGTCTCCTGTAAAAATGCCATCCCTTATTTGCAACTCCTCCACTTCCACTGCATCTGCTCCCAGGAGGACCAGTTTCACCACAGAGCACACCAGATCACCTCCTTCTTTAATGACTGCAATTTTCCCTCCTATGTGGTTGCTGATGCCCTTCAGCGCATTTCATTCACTTCCCACATCTCTGCCCTCAAATCCCAACCCTCCAATCGCAACAAGGACAGAACGTTCCAAGTCCTCATCTTCCAACCCCCCAACCTCTGTTTACATCGCATTATCCTCCGCCATTTTCATGACTTACAAATGGACACCACCAGAGATATATTTCCCTCCCAATCCCTATCCGCTTTCCATATTGACTGTTCCCAATGTCACTCCCTCATCAGGTCTATATCCCCCCAACAGCCCACCCTCCCCTGCAGGCATCTTCCCCTGCCATCTGCACCTACACCTCCCCCCCCTCACCTCCATCCAAGGCCCCAAAGGAGCCTTCCACATCCATCAAAGTTTCTCCTGCACTTCCACACGTGTCAATCACTGTATCCATTGTTCCCCATGCAGTCTCCTCTACGTTGGGGAGACAGAACACCTACTCACAGAATGCTTCAGAGAACATCTCTGGGACATCTGCACCAACCAACCCCACCACCCTGTGACTGAACATTTCAACTCACCCTCCCACTCCACCCAGGACATGCAGTCCTGAGCCTCCTCCATTGCCACTCCCTAACCACCCGACGCCTGGAGGAAGAATGCCACATCTTCCACCTCGGGACCCTCCAATTCCACAGCGTCAATGTTGATTTCACTAGTTTCCTCATTTCCCCTCCCCCAATGAATGCCTTCTGACCAAATGAATTATCCCAGATCCAACTTTCCTACTCAGCACCCTTATCCGCTCCACTCTTCTCTCTGACCAATCATCATTTCCCCCCACCACTATCAGGGCGAAAGTGAGGATTGCAGATGTTAGAGATCAGAGTCAAGATTAGAGTGGTGCTGGAAAAGCACAGCAGGTCAGACAGCATCCGAGGAGCAGGAAAATTGATGTTTTGGGCAAAAACCGTTCATCAGGAAAGGCTGATGAAGGGCGTTTGCCCGAAATGTCGATTTTCCTGCTCCTCAGATGTGCATAATCTGCTGTGCTTTTCGGCATCACTCTAATCTTAACCTCCACGGCCATCAACCTATCGCACTCTCAGATACCTTCTTCCCAGCCTCACCCCCCTCCCATTTATCTCACTACCTCGTAGGCTCACAGCCTCATGCCTGATGAAGACCTTTTGCCTGAAACATTGATTCTTCTGCTCCTCTGTTGCTGCCTGACCTGCTGTGCTTTTTCAGCATCACACTCCATTCATTTTTTTTTGTTTGGCATCACTCACTGATTTGTTATGTCTCATGATAGTCATGCAGCACACATTTCAGAGACGTCCTCATGATATCATCGCCATATCAGGACATATGATCTAATGGCAAAATGTTCTCAGTCTCCATCTTACTGTGCTCTGACATTTTGAGGCATGACATGCTGAAGGAGACGTGATACACTACATCTGAATTGTTTAGCTTGTGCTCAGACATATAAATGCCTGTGATCATAGTCTAATTATTTAAATATCAGGAGATGTATTGAAAGTTCATTGAATTCTTCAGGACTCTGTGACATGCATTTTGACCGACTGTTAGGAAAGTTAACATAAGCATCACAGTGTGATAATTGCAGATCATCAGTATCTAGTGATACATCATGTCACTCATAGTTACATATGAATAGGGAACAATGAATGTCTTCTGACCAAATGAATTAGACCAAAATCCTTTTAACCAGTTGTCTTATGAATAAATAACACATTCTAACACGTAAATCTTCTCAGTTTCAAATATGTTTAACTGAGAAAAAATAGCTTTTAACCTTTTTGGATAGATAGCCAAGAATCTGGTGATTATAATATACCTATTGATAATTCTGACTAATCTCACAAGGAAATGTTGTTGGGAGTACTACACCAGTGATTTTGTAAGAATAAGTAATTACTGCATCTTCCTGATGATTTAATGTCTAAATAAATCAGCAGGTCTGGTATTACGAACATATAGACCAAGGTGGTCAAATATTTGATCCAGTTTGATGTTGAATTAATTTATCCATGCTGTGCTGGCAATGAAGGTAGAACAATTGGTCTCAGAACCCCCTGAGGTGTTTGTGATGGCTACCACTCTGCCATCTTTGTGAACTTCAAGTTAGGATTGACTAGTTTTGACTTTGGTCACTCATGATTGAAAACTTGGCATGCCTTCCCAATCTGGAGTCAACTTGCATGAGCTGCAGAGAAAGACACAGAGCACGGCTATCAATACACTTTTGGTAGAGGTTTTGCTTTCAAGAGGAGAGAGTTAAAGGGTGAAAAGATACAATAGACAGTTGAAAGCAACTGAATGAAGATATGCAATCTTGCTGATTAAACACTTATAATTTTTAAAAAATCAAACACCTAGAATTGAATATTTCCATGTTATTTAATCCAGTAATCAACTGACATTCTGATTCAGTAATAAAGGGTTACTAATCATTGCTAGAGTGTGATCAATAGATACTTATAATCAAAGTGGAATGCATCCACAATGGAACTTGCATTTACTGTTTATATAAAATATTGAAGTAACTTCTGGATAGAAGCTGGATACTTGAGAGTGCTCCGTCTGCCAAGAGGAAATATATTTGAAGCTTAGAGTTCATCTTTCAGTCAGAAGTGATGAGTTGAAATTGTGCTTCGGAGGTTGCATGTGAAAGACGTATTCTTTAAAATAATTTATAGGGCAGTGATTCATTTTAGAAATCAAGGAATTTGTCTTCTCAGAGAAAGACTGTGTTAGGTTGAAAATCACTTCTTCAGTTTAAAGAGTAAGCCTGCTCATTTCAGTTTACATCATAATAATCAAATTTTATAAAAAGTACAGGAAGCAGTGTCTCAGATCCAACCACCTTAAGGTTTTTCATCAATATTCGTAGCTCAATCACAAGATCAGAAGTGGGTATGTTTTCTAATAATTGTACAGTGTTCAATCTAACTCATAACTCTTCAGATAAGCAGTTCACATTCACATCCAGCAAACTAAAGAATATTCAAACTTAATATATAGTAACTCTGAAGATGGACAAGGGAGATCCAGTGGATGTAGTGTACCTGGACTTTCAGAAAGCCTTTGATAAAGTCCTACATAGGAGGTTAGTGAGCAAAATTAGGGTGCATGGTATTGGGGGCAAAGTACTGACTTGGATTGAAAATTGGTTGGCTGACAGGGAACAAAGAGCAGTGATAAATGGCTCCCTTTCGGAATGGCAGGCGGTGACCAGTGGGGTACCTCAGGGATCAGTGCTGGGACCTCAGCTTTTTACAATATATATTTTTGATATAGAAGATAGCATTAATAGTAACATTAGCAAATTTGCTGATGATACAAAGCTGGGTGGCAGGGTGAAATGTGAAGAGGATGTTAGGAGATTACAGGGTGACCTGGACAAGTTAGGTGAGTGGACAGATGCATGGCAGATGCAGTATAATGTGGATAAACGTATGGTTATCCACTTTGGTGGCAAGAACAGGAAGGCAGATTACTACCTAAATGGAGTCAAGTTAGGTAAAGGGGCAATACAAAGAGATTTGGGTGTTCTTGTACACCAGTCAATGAAGGCAAGCATGCAGGTACAGCAGGTAGTGAAGAAGGCTAATAGCATGCTGGCCTTCATAACAAGAGGGATTGAGTATAGAAGCAAAGAGGTTCTTCTGCCGCTCTGCAGGGCCCTGATGAGACTGCACCTGGAATATTGTGTGCAGTTCTGGTCTCCAAATTTGAGGAAAGACATTCTGGCTATTGAGGGAGTGCAGCTTAGGTTCACGCGGTCAATTCCTGGAATGGTGGGACTATCTTATGTTGAAAGATTGGAGCAACTGGGCTTGTATACCCTTGAGTTTAGAAGACTGAGAGGGGATCTGATTGAGACATATTAGACTATTAAAGGATTGGACACTCTGGAGGCAGGAAACATGTTTCTGCTGGTGGGTGAGTCCCGAACCAGACGACACAGCTTAAAAATAAGTGGTAGGCCATTTAGGACAGAGATGAGGAGAAACTTCTTCACCCAGAGAGTGGTGGCTATGTGGAATGCTCTGCCCCAGAGGGCAGTGGAGGCCCAGTCTCTGGATTCGTTTAAGAAAGAGTTGGATAGAGCTCTCAAGGATAGTGGAATCAAGGGTTATGGAGATAAGGCAGGAACAGGATACTGATTGAGGATGATTAGCCATGATCATAATGAATGGAAGTGCAGGCTCGATGGGCAGAATGGCCTACTCCTGCACCTATTGTCTATTGTCTACTAAATGGGAAGTGGCATCTATACCAAGCAAGTGCCAGGAAATGACCATCTCCATCAAGATAATATTTAACTATTTACACTTGATATTCAAATATAGTTCCATCAAAAATTCCACAGCTATCAAAGTCCGGAGTGTTGGAGAGCTAGAATTGACTAGAAACAAACCTGGACATGCCACTTAAAGAATGTGGCTCCAATTCAGGTCAAAGGCTGGGAAATATGTGGCAAGTGACTCATCCCCTGACCCCTCAAAGCTTGTACATTATCTCCGAGGATTGTTATGATATGTTCTCCACTTGCCTGGATGAGTTCAATTCCACCAATTCTCATGATACTAAACACCAGCCCAGGTCAAAGCAGCCTCTTTGTATGGGATCTTATCCAACACTCTCTATCACTGACGCTCAAAGCAGCAATGTGTACCATCTACAAAACATGATGCAACAACTGATTCAGCCTTCTTTGCCAGCACCTTACAAATTCTCAAACTCTGCCAGTCTGGAGAATAAGGGCAGTAGATATATACAAAAATGTACACAGTGCTGCCTTTGTGGATCAGTGGTGAAAGTAGGTGAAGGTGGTGAATGAGATGTCAATTATGCATCAATTTTGGTCACTCATGGGATGTGAGCAATGCTAGCTGCTCCAGCATTTATTACCCATACCTGGTTGCTCTTGAGAAGGTGATGGTGAGCTGCCTTCTTGAATAACTGCAAACATGTCCTTAGGGAGGGAAGTCCAGGATTTTGACCCAGCAACAGTGAAGGAAAGATGATATGTTTCTAAGTCAGGATGGTCAGTGGCTCTAAGTGGAACTTTGCAGGTGGCGGTGTTCCTATCTATCTGTTGCCCTTCTCTTTCTAGATAGAAGTGGTCATGTATTTGAGAGGAGCTGACCAAGGAGCCTCAGTGAATTCCTGTAGTGCAGCTCGTAGATAGTACACCCAGCTGCTACTGGTCATTGCTGATGGAGGGAATGGATGCTTGTGGGTGTAATCCCAATTAAGCAGGCTTCTTTGTACTAGATGGTGACAAGCTTCTTGAGGATTGTTGAAGCCACACTTATCCAGGGAAATGAGGAGTATTCCATTCGTCTTGACTTGTATCGTATGGATGGTGAACTGGCTTTGGGAATCAGGATGTGAGCCATTCAGTGTAATATACCTTGCCTCTGATCTGCCCTTGTAGCCAGAGTATTTATATGACTAGTCCAATTTAGTTTCTGATTAATGCCAATCTGTGCAATGTTTATAGAGGAGGATTCAGTAATGTTAATGCCATTGATTGCCCAGGGACAATGGTTAGATTCTTTCTTCTTTAAAGTTGATTGCTTCATTTGTATCGTGCAAGTGTTGCTTGCCAATTATCAACCAAGCCAAGGAGTTGTGCAGGTATTTCTCTTAAATACACAGACTACTTCAGTTTTTGAAAAGCAGGAAATTATTACGGAACACTCAACCAATTGAGAGATTTTCCCTAATTTTTATTGACTCCAGTTTTGCTCAGGCTCCTGGTGTTACTTTCCCCCTACCTCTGGAATTCAGCTTTTTTGTCCATGTTGCGATCATGTGATCAAGAACTGAGGTCAGGAGCTGAGTGACCATGCTAAAACACATACTCTGCATCAGGAGTAGATTATAGCTGAGCAAGTGTCATTCTATAGCACCTTCTATCACTTTACTGAGGATCGAGAGTAGACTGATGGGGCAGTAATTAACTCAGTTGGATTTCTCTGACTTTTTGTTGGCAGGACATAACTGGGTCATTATCAGAGGGTATATGTCAGTGCTGTAGCTGTGCTTGATAGTCAGTTAGCTCAGTTGTCTGGACAGATGGTTTGTGACACAATGTGATACCAATATCATGGGTTAACTTTTCACTTTGACTGGGGTTACCATGAAAGATTCTTGTCTCAACCTTTCCCCTCACTGACAGCCTCAAAAACCCCTCCTGATGTTTTTCTCTGGAGTAGGCTGATGGTGATTTTACCTCGCTATAGTGGAACAACTTTAATCAGCAACACAGTCCTTTGTTGCAAGGATGATTCCTCCTTGCAGATGATTGGATTCAAGTGACATGTCAAAGTTGGCTGAGATTTTTGAACCTTTCGTCACCTTACAGGTACTTCCACAGTGAAGACAACAGTCGTCAGCCAGGAGAGTTAGTACAGATTGATAGCTGTAACACTCTCTTTTTCATTTGTCTTGTTGATCTCTCTCAGTAGCTGTTTTTGTTGATTGGAGGGTCTCATTGCCAATTTTAATGATGATAGCCATTTTGGTTAGCTGGTTCCTGTCTGCTGATTTTAGTTGATCAGATTTTCATGAAGACTCTGAGGTTGCATTTGAATGTTTTTTAGATTTGTTCTTTCATTCCATCTCCTACATGAAACAAAAACATCTGCAAAGATCCAGAAACACAACCTGGATTGATTTCGAGAATAATTGTTCTACAGAATAATTGGAAGTATTTAAAAACTTCAGCACTATACAAGTGGATATTGAGATAATGGCACCAGGTACTTCAAGAGTCTACTCACTCATATTCTCATATTCTCATACTCACTCATAGGAGTGAACGAGGTCTAACATGATCAAGTTTAATTTCTAAAGGGGGTGGGTTGACAGTGGAACAGCACTCCAGAGGTAATACTGAGGATTCCTTTATGGCAGCCTATCATGAAGGTTAAAAATCACACAACACCAGGTTATAGTCCAACAGGTTTAATTGGAAGCACACTAGCTTTCGGAGTGACGTTCCTTCATCAGGTGATTGACATATCACCGGCATCTCCAAATCATATCATGAAGGTGTTAATGTACATTTATGAAAACCTGCAAGGCAGAAGAAATGGCCTGTAATAAAAGCAAAAAATTCTGCAGGTCAAGCAGTGAAGAAAGAAACAGAATTAATGTATTATGACAATGACCTTTCAAAAGCTGAATTCTTGGTGTTTAGATCTGCAAGCACAACATTTATGAAGTCTTACGTATTTATTTAAGGAGTTGCTGTTTCCTACTGTCTTGAATCATGGGGTGCATCCAAGCAGTTCTTTTCAGATTTGGTTAAATGTAGTTAAGAGAAGACTAACAGTGGCAATTTGCATAAATATATACATTTATTGCATAACAGTAAAAGATGGAAAAGAAAGGAAAAAGTAAAGACTGAACAATGAACATCTATTGAGTAGTTTAAAAAATGGAAAAGGAAAGAAAGGAAAGCGATGAGCCTCATGCCCTCCTGTGGGTTGGGGACCCCTCAATCAACAGTTGGTCTGGAGACTTAGGTTTGATCCTGGTACTGTTTACCATTTTAGTCCGAAGTGGAACAAAACTCTCTCTCTCTTATACAGTGTAACAAACAAGAAGGGACAGATGCAGAAGACAACAGTTGCCGGTACATTCAGCACAGCTACAGAAAAAAACCAACCACAGCTGTTGCCTTCAACCCATAAAGGAATGTCCACAGGGCTCATTCAAGTCATTCAGCTTGTTGAGTATCATCAACAATTTCAGCACTTCAGCCCATCCTCTACAATCTATTTTCTCATGCAGTTGTTGAATATCATCATTGACTTTTAAACCTTTTGGCCCATCCTTTTCACCTACCTAGTTGAGAATTTTCATTTGGGTACTGTTACAGACAAGGAAGCGGTAGTAGAATGTTTCCACAAATCAACTGATCACATTTCTAAGAGTGTTGTGTCTTTGAGTACTGTGGCACTCAAGAGCAGACAAAAGACAAATGTTCTCCCATTTTTTTGTTTGAAAAATGCACATAAATTTTTATTTCTAAACAACCAAATGTATTTGTAACAGTAGCGATTCTGACATACAAAGAAACAGGAGAAAAAGTGATTGCAAAAGTGGTAGCATTTCTTAAAAAGCAAAAAGAAAAATCACTGTATGTTTGAACCTCTCTCTCTCTCTGGATAGAAGATTGAAGCAGACATAACAATTTTATCTCAATGTACTGAAGAAATAAAAAAATAGAGATAGTGATTTTTGAGAAGATTTGTAACTCAGGTTGATGATAAGTCTGTAAGTTAGCTAACTGAGCTTGAAGGTTTGTTTTCAGATATTTTATCACCATACCAGGTATCATCATCAGTGAAGCTTCACCAGAGACTCTCACTGATGATGTTACCTAGTATGGTAATGAAATATCTGAAAACAAACCTTTAAGCTCAACGAGCTAACTTACAGACTGAGAAGATTGAGATGTCTGATCATGTGCCCGCAGTAGCTTAGTGCTTGTAGTAGATTTCTAGTTTCAAGCCAGTTGAGTTGGAGTTGAAGCCTTGAGAAAAACAATTGTTTCAGTTCCTCAAGTCAGCAGGTAAAGGTTAGCCCCAGTTCTCTGCATGATGGTTTATTCTGAGCATGTAGGTAACATTCTTCTTTTGGTGGTCTCTGTCTGTATGTGACTAGTCTGGCCCAGTGTGGTTGCTTTCACAATATGTGTCAATAGATGAACCTTAGCACAATCTGGTTTATAACAAGTGACCATAGTGTTTGTTTCTTCATTATCCACATAAATGGCTACTGTTTTTGAGTTTCATCTATTTGCATCTCTGTCACAGAGATTTCTATCCTGTGGAATTCCATGCCAGGGTCTGCCTTTCTATTGTTAACCAGGCAGTAGCAACAGTGGTCATCAATAAATCACAGGAAAGATCTATTACATCTTAGTATCTTCTCAATAAAATGTCCATAAAATGTTGGCATTTTAATATCCAGACCAAAGCAGATGGCTAGTTTCCAGCCTTGTGGAGTTCCATGTATATTGGTGGAAATGGAAAAGAAATGCCTGAGTTCTTAATGGCAGATTCTTTCAAAACATTACATGTAAACTGACCATTTTGCAAAAGGCTATGAATATAACTGCTTGGGCATTGCAATATACAATGTAAACTCAGAAGTTGCATTTTGATGGCACTTGATTGGTTAGTGTTTTCGTCACAGGCACCTGATTGGCATATTTAATTGGTTTTGTGTTTCCTGCAGTCTGCTGGTTATGGATTTTCATCTACCAGGTTGTACTTAACCAAATAAGAAGTTTGGATTAAGCTATTCAAGAATGTTTGATATGGGTTATTAGCTTGAGGTACTGAATGTGATGACTATAAGATCATAACCATTAAGGAACATAAGAGATAGGAACATGAGTAGACCATTCAGCTGTTCCAGCCTGATCCATCATTCAATATGACCATGGCTAATTTGACATTACTCACGTCCTCTTCACTGCATTTTACCCATAACCCTTGTCTCTCATACAGATCAAGAATCTATTTGCCCTCGCCTTAAATATATATAGGGACACTGCCTCTACAGCTCACCATAGCAAGAAGTTACAAAGACTCAAAAAAATTGTAAAAAGAAATTTCTCTTCATCTCAGTCTTAAATTAGCACCCCTTTACTCTGAAGCTATGCACTCTAATCCCAGATTCTCTCTTAAGAGGAAGTATCCTCTCAGCATTACCTCATCTAGCCTCTTATATTCTCTCTCTTCCTCTCTCTCTCTCTCTCTCTCTCTCTCTCTCTCTCTCACACACACACACACACACACACACATACAGACACACACACATATGTTTGTGGGTGAATTTGTACTTGCAGGCTTACATTTTATTTTGCTCAAAAACTGTATAAATCCATGCAGGATTCTGTAATCCCCACTGTAGAAAGAGAATCTGTCTGACCTAACACTGGGACACATATAGACTTTAACTTCACACCTTCAATGCATTATCTGAGCTGAGATGATACCTATAGTTAAAATGATTTGGAGATGCCAGTGTTGGACTGGGGTGTACAAAGTTAAAAATCACACAACACCAGGTTATAGTCCAACAGGTTTAATTGGAAGCACACTAGCTTTCGGAGCATCGCTCCTTCATCAGGTGATAGTGGTGTTAAAAGCTATGTTAAGAATGCGACTTCAAAAAAAGTTCTGGGATTTACATATGAAGGAACTAAAACTAACATGAAAGACTTAAGCTAAATTTGTTTCATATTACATTCCATTACACTGCAATCCTGTTGCTATAAAGTCTGTGTCTTATGATTCTACTCCACAACGACCTGATGAAGAAGCAGTGCTTCAAAAACTAGTGCTTCCAGATAACCCTATTGGACAATAACCTGGTGTTGTGTGATGTTGAACTTTCCAACACCGGGTCCTGTACATCATTCTTTAAATGAGAGGACGAAAACTGCTCACAGGATTTTAGATGTAGTCTCTTTAAAGCCTTGTACCATTTCAGTAAGACCTCCCTACTCTTATACTCCAATCCCCTTGAAATAAGGGCCAAATTTGATTAGACTTCCTGATTACCTGTGACACCTATGCGCTAGTTTCCTGTATTTTGAGCTCAAGTACACCCAAGTCCCTTTCTGTTGCAGTTTTCTGCAGTTTTTCTCCATATAAATAATACTCTGTTCTTTTGTCCATTATACTCCATTTGCAAACTTTCTGTCATTTCACTTAACCTATCAATACCTCTCTGTAAAGTGTTGGTGTTCCTCTCGCAACTTGCCTTTCCACCTATTTTTGTTTATGCTTTACATGTGGAATATAAAGGCATGAGGAACAGGAATAGCTCATGCAGACCCATGCTCCGGTTTCACTTTACAAATAGATTATGACTGGCATAAACTTCATTTCCATTTTCCTACCTTTGCTCTATTTCCTTTGATACGTTGGACTCTCACAATCAAACTATTTCAATCTTGAAGCCATTACCTTACCCAGTATCAAAATTCTTTAAGGAGAGTGAATTTCACATTTCTGTTATGATTTTTTAAAAGATCATCCCTATCTTCTCTCCTGAATGATTTAGTTCTAATTTGAAGACCCTGTCCTTTTGTTCTTGATTCTCAACCTGTAAAAATTTTTTCTCTTTAACTACTTTATCAAATCATTTACTATTTAACTAACTAAATCAGTTCATTGTTTTATCACCCCTTTTCAAAGAAATATGCTTTTAAAATATGGCATCTGTAATGGTTGAGGGATTTTTAATTATATGCTACATAATGTGTTACAGACAGTTTCATTTTTATGTGGAATATTCACAGTTCACTTCTGAAAATTTCTCAGAGAAATTGTGCAGCATCTCATAGATTTTTCATGAAAACAAATAATGTGGATGCTGGAGATCTGAATGAAAAACAGTTATTGCTAGCTAAACTTCAACAGGTCTGGGAGCATCTGTGGACAGAAAGCAAAGTTCATGTTTCAAGTGCAGTGATTCTTCACCAGAACTGAGTTAAGAGTCAGCGAACTCGAAATGTTAACTCTGGTTTCTCCCTACAGATGCTGCCAGACCTGCTGATTTTCACCAGATTGCTTTTGTTTTCTTAATGGAACATTTGCTTTATATTTGTCGTTAACCACTGCCACAATCTCATTTTAGCCCCAGACAATTGAGCAGATGCTCAAGATTGAAGCTCTAGAACAGGGCTAAATAAACAAATAATTTTCTGTAAGAACTTAGTTTCAAAGGGAAGTTACAATCAAGTTAACAGCACATATCTCCTTTTCTTGTCAATCAAACAACTGCATCATTTTTGAACATAATTGCTGTTTTGTGCTTCAGGAGAGAGAAAAAAACAAGGGTTGTCAGTGGAGTCATGCTGCACATTGCAGTAGATATTAGACAACATGAATTACCTTAAAATACTTAAAATGATGTGCCATCTGCCTTCTGTTGGGATGCAGCTCTCTGCAGCAGACTGCCTTTCCCTACTTGACTCATTCTGCAGAGTAAATGGCAACTTGACGTAACATCACTCGACAGGATAAGCAGAAGTTAGCAAAAGTTGGATTCTGCCATGATTTCAACACCTTTTTTTTCTGGGTCTTTCAAATTTGTAAGGTCTGTTGCCATGTGGCCTTCATTATTCAGGGAGGAATCTATCACTGCGGCAGTAAAGAACAGTCACACCAGTACAGTTTAGTAGAACGCGTTTCAGCACAACAAAATTCCAACAACAAAAATTGTCAGTGGGGGTAATTATTTAAGTTACTGTTGAACCATTCTTATCGTTAATTTTCAGGTGTTGTATGGATTCCTAGAACATCAGAGCCAGATGAGGAGAAGCCAAAAGTATGCACTGATTTTATAGAATCCCTGCAGTGCAAAAGCAGGCCATTCAACCCATTGAGTTCACACCAACCCATCAGAGAGTATCCCACACAGACTCATTCCCCTACCCTATAACCCTGAAATTAGAGTCATAGAGATGTACAGCATGGAAACAGACCCTTCAGTCCAATCTGTTCGTGCTGACCAGATATCCCAACCCAATCTAGTCCCACCTGCCAGCACCCGGCCCATATCCCTCCAAATCCTTCCTATTCATATACCCATCCAAATGCCTCTTAAATGTTGCAATTGTACCAGCCTTCACCACATCCTCTGGCAGCTCATTCCATACACTTACTGCGTGAAAGAGTTGCCCCAGAGGTCTCTTTTATATCTTTCCCCTCTCACCCTAAACCTATGCCCTCTAGTTCTGGACTCCCCGACCCCAGGGAAAAGACTTTGTCTATTTACCCTATCCATGCCCCTCATAATTTTGTAAACCTCTATAAGGTCACCCCTCAGCCTCCGACGATCCAGCGAAAACAGCCCCAGCCTGTTCAGCCTCTCCCTGCAGCTCAGATCCTCCAACCCTGGTAATATCCTTGTAAATCTTTTCTGAACCTTTTCAAGTTCCACATCTTTCCGATAGAAAGGAGACCAGAATTGCACGCAATATTCCAACAGTGGCCTAACCAATGTCCTGTACAGCCTCAACATGACTTCCCAACTCTCAACTTCACTGTCAACAGGGGTGGTACCAGGGGACTGGAGAGTGACGAATGTTGTGCCCCTATTCAAAAAAGGGAATAGGGATAACCCAGGGAATTACAGGCCAGTTGGTCCTACTTTGGTGGTAGGCAAAGTAATGGAAAGGGTACTGAGGGATAGGATTTATGAGTATCTGGAAAGACACTGCTTGATTAGGGACAACCAGCACAGATATGTGAAGGGTAGGTCTTTCCTTACAAGTCTTATTGAATTCTTTGAGGAGGAGACCAAGCATGTGGATGAGAGTAGAGCAGTGGATGTAGTATACATGGATTTTAGTAAGGCATTTGATAAGTTTCCCCATGGTAGGCTTATGCGGAAAGTCAGGAGGCATGGGATAGAGGGAAATTTGGCCAGGTGGATAGAAAACTGGCTAACCGGTCGAAGTCAGAGAGTGGTGGTAGATGGTAAATATTCAGCCTGGAGCCCAGTTACAAGTAGAGTTCTGCAGGGATCAGTTCTGGGTCCTCTGCTGTTTGTAATTTTTATTAATGACTTGGAAGAGGAAGTCGAAGGGTGGGTCAGTAAATTTGCAGATGATACGAAGATTGGTGGAGTTGTGGATAGTGAGGAGGGCTGTTGTCAGCTGCAAAGAGACTTAGATATGATGCAGAGCTGGGCTGAGGAGTGGCAGATGGAGTTCAACCCTGTCAAGTGTGAGGTTGTCCATTTTGGAAGGACAAATAAGAATGCAGAATACAGGGTTAACGGTAGGGTTCTTAGTAAGGTGGAGGAGCAGAGGGATCTTGGGGTCTATGTTCATAGATCTTTGAAAGTTGCCACTCAGGTGGATAGAGCTTGTAAGAAGGCCTATGGTGTATTAGCGTTCATTAGCAGAGGGATTGAATTCAAGAGTCGTGAGGTGATGTTGCAGCTGTACAGGACTTTGGTAAGGCTACATTTGGAGCACTGTGTGCAGTTCTGGTCGTCTCACTTTAGGAAAGATGTGGAAGCTTTGGAGAGGGTGCAGAGAAGATATACCAGGATGTTGCCTGGAATGGAGAATAGGTCGTACGAGGATAGGTTGAGAGTGCTAGGGCTTTTCTCATTGGAACGGCGAAGGATGAGGGGTGACTTGATAGAGGTCTATAAGATGATCAGGGGAATAGATAGAGTAGACAGTGAGAAACTTTTTCCCCGGGTACAATAGAGTGTTACAAGGGGACATAAATTTAAGGTGAAGGGTGAAAGGTATAAGGGGTAGATTCTTTACCCAGAGAGTGGTGGGGGCATGGAATGCGCTGCCTGTAGGAATGGCAGAGTCAGAATCATTGGCGACCTTTAAGCGGCAATTGGATAGGTACATGGATGGGTGCTTAAGCTAGGACAAATGTTCGGCACAATATTGTGGGCTGAAGGGTCTGTTCTGTGCTGTATTGTTCTATGTTCTATGTTCATGTACTCAATACTCTGACCAATGAAGGAAAGCATACCAAACGCCTTCTTCACTATCCTATCTACCTGCAACTCCACTTTCAAGGAGATATGAACCTAAACTCCAAGGTCTATTTGTTCACCAACACTCCCTAGAACTTTACCATTAAGTGTATAAGTCCTGCTAAGATTTGTTTTCCCAAAATGCAGCACCTCACATTTATCTGAATTAAACTCCATCTGCCACTTCTCAGCCCATTGGTCCATCTGGTCAAGATCCTGATGTAATCTGAGGTAGCCCTCTTCGCTGTTCACTACACCTCCAATCTTGGTGTCATCTGCAAACTTACTAACTGTAGCTCTTATGCTCACATCCAAATCATTTATGTAAATGACAAAACGTAGAGGTCCCAGCACCGATCCTTGTGGCACTCCACTGGTCACAGGCCTCCAGTCTGAAAAACAACCCTCCACTACCACCCTCTATCTTCTACCTTTGAGGCAGGTCTGTATCCAAATGGCTAGTTCTCCCTGTATTCCATGAGATCTAACCTTGCTAATCAGTCTCCCATGGGGAATCTTGTTGAACGTCTTACTGAAGTCCATATAGATCACATCTACTGCTCTGCCCTCATCAATCTTCTTTGTTACTTCTTCAAAAAAACTCAATCAAGTTTGTGAGACATGATTTCCCACACACAAAGCCATGTTGACTATCCCTAATCAGTACTTGTCTTTCCAAACACCTGTACATCCTGTCCCTCAGAATTCCCTCCAACAACTTGGCCACCACTGAGGTTAAGCTCATTGGTCTATAGTTCCCTGGCTTGTCTTTACCGCCCTTCTTAAACAGTGGCACCACATTTGCCAACCTCCAGTCTTCCAGCACCTTACCTGTGGCTATCGATGATACAAATATCTCAGCAAGAGGCCCAGCAATTACTTCTCTAGCTTTCCACAAAGTTCTTGGGTACACCTGATCTGGTCCTGAGAATTTATCCATCTTTAATCGTATCAAGACATTCAGCACTTCCTCCTCTGTAATCTGGACGTTTTGCAAGATGTCACCATCTATTTCCCTACAGTCTATATCTTCCATATCCTTTTCCACAGTAAATACTGATGCAAAATACTCATTTGTATCTCCCCTATTTTCTGTGGCTCCACACAAAGGCCGCCTTGCTGATCTTTGAGGGGCCCTATTCTCTCCCTAGTTACCCTTTTGTCCTTAATATATTTGCAAAACCCGTTTGGACTCTCCTTAATTCTATTTGCCAACGCTATCTCATCTCCCCTTTTTGCCCTCCTGTTTTCCCTCTTAAGTATACTCCTACTTCCTTTATACTCTTCTAACGATTCACTCGATCTATCCTGTCCATACCTGACATATGCTTCCTTCTTTTTCTTAACCAAACCTTCAATTTCTTTAATCATGCAGCATTCCCTATACCTACCAGCTTCCCTTTCACCCTGACAGGAATATACTTTCTCTGGATTCTTGTTATCTCATTTCTGAAGGCTTCCCATTTTCCAGCCGTCCTTTACCTACGAATATATGCCTCCAATCAACTTTCGAAAGTTCTTGCCTAATGCCGTCAAAATTGGCCTTTCTCCAATTGAGAACTTCAATTTTTAGATCTGGTCTATCTTTTTCCATCACTATTTTAAAACAAATAAAATTATGGTCGCTGGCCCCAAAGTGCTCCCCCACTGACACCTCAGTCACCTGCCCTGCCTTATTTCCCAAGAGTAGGTCAAGTTTTGCACCTTCTCTAGTAGGTACATCCACATACTGAATCAGAAAATTGTCTTGTACACACTTAAGAAATTCCTTTCCATCTAAACCTTTAACACTATGGCAGTCCCAGTTGATGTTTGGAAAGTTAAAAATCCCCTACCATAACCACCATATTATTCTTACAGATAGCTGAGATCTCCTTACAAGTTTGTTTCACAATTTCCCTCTGACTATTAGGGGATCTATAATACAATCCCAAAAAGGTGATCATCCCTTTCTTATTTCTCAGTTCCACCCAAATAACCTCCCTGGATGTATATCTGGGAATATCCTCCCTCAGCACAGCTGTAATGCTATCCCTTATCAAAAATGCCACTCCCCCTCCTCTCTTGCCTCCCTTTCTATCCTTTCTGTAGCATTTGTATCCTGGAACATTCAGCTGCCAGCCCTTCCCATCCCTGAGCCATGTTTCTGTAATTGCTATGACATCCCAGTCCCATGTTCCTAACCATGCCCTGAGTTCATCTGCCTTCCCTGTTAGGCCTCTTGCATTGAAATTAATGCATTTTAATTTATTCATCCTACCTTGTCCCTGCCTGCCCTGACTGTTTGACTCACTTCTGTTCTCAACTGATACCAGTCTCAGATTGATCTCTTTCCTCACTATCTCCAGGAAACTGGAGCACCTTGCAGAAACCCATACAGACATAGAGAGAATGTGCAAACTCTGTACATTCACAGTTACACAGAGGTGGAAGTGAACCCAGCTCACTGGTGCTGTGAGGTAGCAGTGTTAACCACTGTGCCACCATGGTGATGGGTAATTAAACAGAGGAGCTCATGTTATAATTACAGCTTTTATCTGAGCATAGACATAAGCCTGAACTCCAGACATGAGCTAAGAGTGACTGTGTTTGCCAACAAGGCATAATTTGATTGAATTTAGCATTGAGAAGCCCTAGTAACATTGGTGCCAATGGGAATCAAAGGAACACCTCTTTGCTAGCTGGAGTGATAGATGATATTACGATCTCAGCTGCTATTATTACTGAAGAAATCAAAACCCAAATTGGTTTGATAGACTTTCTAAAATGTTGTTTTTAACATGATAATCTTTCATTGAAACACAAATACTGATTCAGTTTTAACAATATAATAGAAGCTCATTATGCAAAATAAATGAAGAAAAATTAAGCCAAACATTTTGCAAATAATACATGTTTCAAAATTTAGAAACACACAGAAAATAGAATCCCATTAATTCCTACTCATACTTGAGATAAATCTCTTTACTTTCATATGCATTGGGTTTAACTTAACTGTGTCTTCAATTCCCCATCTTGAGAATCAGAGAGTCTCTTCATGGAGCCTTCATACAACTGAGCTTAGATAATTTCAGATTCAAGTAATTCCTTCAGGGTTGTAACTGAACACTTCTGGTCTGGACCTTTCATACTAAATTGCTTAACTAAAAAAACTAGGAGTAGGAACAAGCCTTTCCACCTATCAAGACTGCTCCATGATGGTACCTTATGTGATTTTTTTTGTCTCATACCACATTTGCTTTAAACCTGCGCCTTTTGGTTCTTAATTCTTTTATGGAGCAGAAACAGGCTCTCTCTATGTATATTGCCAAATGGCTCATGATTTTGAAAAATTCTAATGGATCTCCTCTTCATTTGCTCCTCTCCAAAGCACATAATCCCAACTCCCCCAATCTTTCTTCACATCGAAAGTGTCTTATCCTTTGAACTTGAGCTTGAAAGAGAAAGGCAAATGTTTAAACTTGAACTCTAGAGAAAGAGATTGGCAGCAGAGGAAAGTAAGAATGAGAGAGAAACAGAACTTAAAAAATTGAATAAAATCAGACAACATGATCTTGATGCAGAAAGGTTTAGGTTATAACATGAAAGAGAATAGTTGAGAAGAGGAGGGAAGTTCTATTTGGAAGTTGGATTAAGTTAAAAATTGTGATAGTAATGATAGCATACCCCTATGCATTAATCAGCAGCTTCAACTCATTTGCCATCATTCCTAACTCCCTGCATTAAAATTAACGTAATCCAACTTTGCAGAGCTCCCTTGAGCCTTAACTACCTGTGTTCTGCCTGCCAGATCATCTTGGCTTTTCTTTCAGTAGGTGCTAAGCAAATGTCTTCAGCAAGTGCCCTGGAGAAAGTCAGAACAGGCAGGCATAACATTAATATTCTACTGCAGGAGATTAAACAGCTGTACACCATCTCATGACTGGGAAAACTCTCCTTTACAACTCAGAAATACATGATGAGTAACATTGGATACTCAACTCAAGTCAATCAATTTCTAACAAGGCAGAATATTATAATGCATCTCATATGTAGTGACTCCAACTTGACTTTGGTACCTTCATGATAACTTAAAATATGTGCTGACAGTTTGTGAGCTGACAACCAACTCTTATATTCCCTATGAAAGGACTATCACTCTGTTTACATTAAACGCCACCACACTGACTCAAATTATTTTTATACTGCCAAAAGCAAGATTGGAGAAGTTCACTTCTCCAAAGTTCTCTCTTACATCCCCCTACTCCATTGGTCACAAAAAGAATTTAAATCCTCTACCCAGCTACCAAAATCATCATTTATAGAGATAACTTATATCAGATTTCATGTATAAAGAGCCAGAGAGCAACCCTGTGTGAGGTTGTGGGATCAATTCCCATTTTCTTCACTTTGGCTTTATAATTTTATAGCAAGTGGTAGTGTCACTTTCCCTTGACCATGAGGTTTGTACTTTAGTCCCACCTGTCCTAGAGATCTGTCATAGTATGGTTGAACAGGTAAATTTAAATAACAAAAAAGATCTGTCAACCAAGTTTCTTTAATAAACAACAAAGGTATTGATTTGTCATAAAAGAAGACATTTAACAAAAGTGTAAATCCAAGTACCGTACAGTTTGAAGTATGAATGTTTAAAACTGTACTCTTTTAAATACCACACATACATGTACATGCATCCCAAATAAAATGAAAGAAAATAAATTTCTCTAATACATTAATTTTGAAAACAAAGGGCAGTTTTTGCACACAAAGAATGATGCGTGTAAGGAATAAGCTGTCCAAGGAAGTGGTAGAGGCTGGTACAATTACAACATTTAGACTCCTGGTCAGAGGCTCATAGAGAGTCATAGTCAGAACATGGAAACAGACCCTTCAGTCCAACTCATTCCCACCGACTAGATATCCTAAATTAATATAGTCCCATTTGCCAGCACTTGGCCCATATCCTTTTGAACCCTTCCTATTCATATACTCATCCAGATGCCTTTTAAATGTTGTAGTGGTACCAGCCTCCACCACTTCCTCTGGCAGCTCAGTCCATACACGCACCATCCTCTGCATGAGGAAGTTGCCCCTTAGGTCCCTTTTAAATCTTTCTCCTCTCACCCTGAACCTTTGCCCAAAATTCTGGACTCCCCCAACCCAGGTCAAAGGCATCATCTATTTACCCTATCCATGGCCCTCATGATTTTATAAACCTATATAATGTGACCCCCCCCCGAGCCTCTGACAGTCCAGGGAAAACAGCCCCAGCCTATTCAACCTCTCCCTATAGCTCAAAGCCTCCAACCCTGGTAACATCCTTGTAAATCTTTTCTGAACCCTTTCAAGTTTCACAACATCCTCCTTATCAGAGGGATCTGGATGGGTGTGTGAATAGGAAGGGTTTAGAGGGATATGGGCCAAGTGCTGGCAAATGGGCCTAGGTTAATTTAGGGTTTCTGATCAGCATGGATGAGTTGGACCGAATGGTCTGTTTCCTTGCTGTATAGGCAGGAATGAAACTTTCAGAAATGCAATTCATTCAAGAAATATTGACGAGAATTTCTCAGAGGCTTTTCTGGAGAATAGTTCGATTAGGGTTACATTTATCACACTGTGCCCTCAAAAGGTTTTCCTCAGGAAAACAGTAAATGAGATGGATAGCTTCTATCTCATAACTGGACTGTCTCCTAAATGAATGCCAAATAATAAGTGAAACAAAAACTCACTCCTGGCAGGAAAATCTTAAGCATGTAAATGAGTCCAAGCAATCAGTTTTAATCATGTGACTTCTAAAGAAGCATCTTTAAATAAACATCTGAAATAACTCTATAGAAACCAGTATCCCATCACCAAGTCACCCTTTATTTACATGTGGAAAGTTGTTGACACTGCTCTAGTTTCCTCAGAGCCAGCTCTTCAAGTGAACAGGATGTTGACACTCAGCAGAATGTCAGCCAGAGCTCCAGTCAAGGAACCCACATTCCATAAAGTGCACCTGGCTGACCTTGTACATCGTCCTTTTGGTAATACCTTTTACAAACCAGGTCTGAATATATCCTCAGTCTTTTCAATGGACTACTGCTTATGATCCTTTAAGCATAAATCCTCTTAAATAATAATAATAAAGCATCTTCATATGTTTTGCTCCAAGCTGATGTTTTCACTTCTCAAGGGCTGATTGATCATTTTTTTAAAATATTTTTTATTTTTAATAAGGGGGTGAAACAATAGTTTATTACATAAAATAAAATGAAGCCAACCTGGAATCTGACCTGTTCAGTTAAATACCCTCTCTATACTGGTTTAATAAAAGATGTCTCCAGCAATACCATCAAGCTAATTATTAATCCTTTGCATACACACAGACCTTGTTCAAAATCAACATTTTAAAATGAATGATAATAATATAAAACACACACCTTACATGAAAATGAACGGTATAGAATTACTTTGTAATTTTAATTTAAACAAGATTTAAATAAAGGAACAAATTACTTTTTAGTCAAAAACAATGCATACAGCAAGATTTTTTGTGCAGCAGAACTTAATCTGCAATATTTTTGTCTTTCCTTCAGTCATTGATAGTTTCTTGGGTGTCAGAGGATTATGCAGAAGCAGCAATCATTAAACTATGCCGACTATTTCAAATATAGTACTTTCAATCTGTTTTCATTTCCCCCCTTCCTTCAAGCAGTTTAATACAATGCCTTGAATTTACACCTTTATATTAACTTTAAACAAGTTAAAGATTCATTTAAAATAGAATTGTCTTGGATGAGCTTTTTTTTACTTTCAACTATAACCTGGTGACTGCTTCTTTGTAAATGTTGCACTTTGTATGTGCAGGCTGTGAATACATCTTCTACTTCCTAAAAAATATTTTACATCCAGCACACAGCTGCTATATATCACCTAGCACACTGAAATTGTAAAAAACCTAAAATAGGAAAAAAAGGAAGTAATTTATTGCTGATTCTTTCTTAACCCAGAGATGCACTGAATAAGAAAATGCAAGAACTTACATTTATAAACTTCTCACATGCTCCAAATTCACCCACAAGCTTCACAGCCAATCAAGTAATGTCGTTCACACGCTCAGGATGTGCAAAGTAGTCAATGAATTACACTTGAACTATAGTAATAGTAATTTAAGAAATGCAACTGCCAATTTGCACACAGCAAGTTCTCAGAGACAGCTTTGGGGAACAACAATACAGTCGACTTTTGTCATGTTGATACAGAGACAAATATTGGCTTGGTCACCAAAGATAACTCCCCTGCTCTGTTTGACAATGCTAAGGAATCTTTTATATCCATCTGAAATTAAGGTTGAGGCCTCAGTTTCAAATCACATCTAAAACATAGCATCTCCAGCACACCCTAAGAGTTACCCTAGATTTTCTGCCCTCAAGTGGGACTTGAAATTAAAACATTCTGACTTGGCATTGAGGGTTTTTATCAATTAAGCCCAAATAACATACATAGATCATTTTTAGTCCCAAACTTGCATAAACAACAGAAATTGACCTCTGTGTTACTTACAATGAAGTCATGTTATCTAAAGTTATGCTGGACACATGAATAAATATGTATATCTATTATATATGTATGTCTTGAACTTGTTGAAAAGAAAATGTATGCGTGTACATGTGTTTGCGCACGCACGCACACGTGTGTGTACATGCCTGCATGCGCATGAGTGGTTCATATGTACTGGCAATAAATTCCAGAAGAGCAGAAGAGGAGTGGGATCCAGAAAAGACTAGTCTTGCCAACCTATCTTGGTTGGAGCATTTTGGAAAATGAAAAGAGTGCAAGTTAAAATCTCAACATAGAATATTATAAACTAATTAGTGGATTGGCAATACAAGAACATAAAACGTAGTCAGGAAAACCATTGATAGTGATAATGTCCAATTGATCTGTTTTCAAATTGCTGAGTAACCCACCATTAATTGCCAGAGAATGATTAAGAGTCAAGCATATTGCTGTAGATCTGTACATGTAGGCTAATCAGGAAAGGATGGCAGACTTCCATATGGAAAGCACATTAGTGAATCAGATGGGTTTTTTTATATTAATGATTACCATTTGTACAGCTTTTTAATCACAAATGTTATTTTCATTGAACTCCAATTTCACCCTCTGTTATAATGGGAATTGAATCTATACCCCGGAACATTATTGTGAAGTTTTGGATCATTAGTCCAAAGACAGTAGCACTGCACCACCAGGCCCCTAAAGATGAATTCTTCTGCTCTACAAAAATTCCCAGTGTTGGGATGTAGGAAGCCAAGATGTGTCATTGTTTTTTCAGTCTGGAGGATGGTGGACAGTAGTATTTCCTAGGGTCAGTTTTAAGACCACTACTTTTTAATTATATTTACCTCAACTATACCTAGGCTGGCACAATGGGTAGACCGAGGAAGGTCATACCTAGCATGACATTTATATACCTTGTCCACTTATAATACTATTTATAAACCTGTCATTTATCTAAACGATTTAGATGTGATATTGGAGGAATAGTTTGTAACTTTGCAGTTGATACCAAAACTGGTGGTGTAGTGGAGAGAGAAGAAGGTTATCTCAGAGTACAATGGGACTCGATCAGATGGACCAATGGGCCGTAGAGTGGCAGATGGAATTTAATTTAGTTAAATGTGAGGTGCTGCATTTTGGACAAATACATCAGGGCAGGACTTCTACACTTAATTTTAGGGTCCTGGGATGTGTTGCCGAACAAAGAGACCTTGCAGTGCAGGTTCATGGTTCCTTGAAGTCACACCTAGGCAGGGTAGTGAATAAGGCCTTTGGTACACTTGGCTTTATTGGTCATTACATTGAGTATAGGAGTTGGCAGGTCATGTTGTGACTGTGCAGGACATGTTGAGCGACTTTGGGAATATTGCATTCAATTCTAGTCTGCCTGATAGAAGAAGGATGCTATTAGACTTGAAAGGTGGCAAAAAAGATTTACAAGGACGTTGCCAGGGCTGGAGGGTTTGAACTATAGGGAGATGATGAATAGGCTGGGGTAATTTCCCCTGGAACGTCAAAGGTTGAGGGTCGACTTTATTGAAGTTTACAAAGTCATGAGGGGCATGATAGGGTGAATAGGGGAGTTCATAACTAGAGGGCATAAGTTTAAGGTGAGAGGGTAAAGATATAAAATGGACTTAAGGGGCACCTTTTTCATGCAGAGTGTGGTGCATGTATGGAGTGAGTTGCCAGAGGAAGTGGTGGAGGCTGGTACAATTACATTTGGATGGGTACATGAATAGGAATGGTTTAGAGGGATATGGGCCAAATGTTAGCAAAATGGACTAGATTGATTCAGAATATCTGGTCAACAGGGATGAATTAAACCGAAGGGTCTGTTTCTGTGCTGTTAGACTCTATGACTCTATAAAACCAGAAATTGCTGGAGAAACACAGCAGATCTGGCAGCATCTATGTAGAGAAAACATAGTTAACATTGCAGGTACAATGATTTTGTTCTGAAGAGTAGTTACTGGATTAGCATGACCTTGAAACTTTTGTCTGTACTGGAACACTGGATGTTTGAAAACCTGGGAGAGGAAATATTTTTCAGACATTAAGATACAGTGTGCAGTCCATTTGTGTTGATTTTCTAAGAGTTTTTGCCTGAATGATTGTAGACCTCACTTCAAGAAGGACTCCATCATTTGATTGTTGATCCAACTATTGAATCAGGGGAATGCAATGGATGCAATGCCGATGGAATTTCTCTTAAAGCTGTATTATAGAACATACAGTGCAAGTTAATGGAATTTTAATGGGTTTCTGTTTAGCTTTGGCTTGGAGCCAACTGTGCTATTCAGATGATGTTTAACATTCACACTAGAGGACAGGTACTTTTGAGGAGATAGGCAGACAGGCTATCACATAATCTTGTAAGTCCAAATTTATTTTCCTTTCAAATCCATAAGAGGTCTACATGGGGTGTTGATGTGAGTGAAAGCACAGCAGTTTCGAAAATTCAGATGCAATCTTATAGAAGGCTTAGGTTTTGGTTGATTTTCATCTGTTTGACTTGGTATTGCGGCTCCTCATCAATGAGTGTTTAACCATTCATTCTACCACAGGGTATTGGAGCTGTTGAAAATGTTCCTTCTAGCATTCATAGATTTCATTGGCATCTTTAAGAAGAGAAATGCCACTCCGTGAGTGAAGGGAATAGTCGTCATTTGATCTTACTCCATAGGTGGCACTGGTCGCTTCAAAAAAGGTTTAGCTTGTTATAAGCATTTGCATATTATTCGAGCTCTCGGACTATTTCCACCAACATCATGTCCTTTATCTTTCAGATTTGTCTTTGAACATCAGCATTACATCTGTGGTCTTACGTCTTACGACTGTGGTCAGCAAAGTTTTGGAAAGAATTCTGGGGGATAGGATTTATGACTATGTGGAAAAGCAGAGTGTGATTAAAGGCAATCAGCATGGCTTTGTGAGGGGAAGATCATGTCTCACAAATCTTATTGAGTTCTTTGAGGAGGTGTCAAGACAGGTCGACGGCGGACGAGCAGTGGATGTGGTGTATTTGGACTTCAGCAAGGCATTTGATAAGGTTCCCCATGGTAGGCTCATTCATAAAGTCAGGAAGTATGAGATACAGGGAGATTTGACTATCTGGATTCAGAATTGGCTGGCTGACAGAAGGCAGAGAGTGGTTGTGGATGGAAAGTATTCTGCCTGGACATCAGTGTTGAGTGGAGTCCCGCAGGGCTCTGTTCTTGGGCCTCTACTCTTTGTAGTTTTTATAAATAACTTGGATGAGGACGTTGAGGGGTGGGTTCGTAAAGTTGCAGATGACACAAAGGTTGGAGGTGTTGTCGATAGTATAGAGGGCTACTGCAGACTGCAGCACGACATAGACAGGATGCAGAGTTGGGCTGAGAAATGGAAGATGGAGTTCAACCTGGATAAATGTGAAGTGATGCATTTTGGAAGGTCGAAATCAAATGCTGAATATAGGATTAAAGGCAGGATTCTTGGCTGTGTGGAGGAACAGAGGGATTTAGGTGTGCAAGTACAAAACCGCAAGGTTTTGCTGCAGCTCTACAAGTCCCTGATGAGACCACACTTGAAATATTGTGTCCAGTTCTGGTCGCCCTACAATAGGAAAGATACAGAGGCTTTGGAGAGGGTGCAAAAAATGCCTGTACTGGAGATCTTGCCTTATGAAGAAAGGTTGAATAAGCTTGGACTTTTATCTCTGGAGAGATGGAGGAAGAGAGGAGACCTGATCGCGATGTACAAAATAATTAGTGGAATAGATAGAGTCAATAGCCAGAGACTTTGCCCCAGGGCAGGAGTGACAGGTACGAGGAGTCGTAGCTTGAAGATATTAGGAGGAAGTTATAAAGGAGACGTCAGAGGTAGGTTCTTTACACAGAGAGTTGTAACTATATGGAATGCGTTGCCAGCTGTGGTGGTGGAAGCAGTCTACAGTTCCCTGGCTTGTCCTTACTACCGTTCTTAAACTGTGGCACCACATTAGCCAACTTCCAGTCTTCCAGCACCTCACCTGTGACTATCGATGATACAAATATCTCAGCAAAAGGCACAGCAATCACTTCTCTAGCTTCCCACAGAGTTCTGGGGTACACCTGATCATGTCCTGGGGATTTATTCACCTTTATGCATTTCAAGACATTCAGTTCTTCCTCCTCTAACCGTAAGATCATCTCTGTGCTAATGGGGCTTTTACTCTTGTCTGTCACATTCTGGAAAATGGTCTGATAATCAATTGCTTGTCAGGGATTGATTAACTCAATTGGTCAGTTTATTTAAAACAATAAAACACATAATAAGTCATGAAACATACATGACAGCAAGCTAATTGTCTTCTCTGTGGAACTTACAAACAAAAAACTGATGAACATTTTCAAGGTAGTTGTATGCTAACCTGCGTTAAATATGAATATTTATTCAATTCAAACATGAAAAATGGTACCAGACACTGCAATAAAGATGCATTAAAGGAACACAAAGTTTGCTTTATTGGAGCTGATTCAGATTTTTCAGCATCTATATCGGTGAGTGTGAACTTAGGCCATGTTGTATATATTTATGCCTTTAAGATTGTAAACAGTGTTGTGTGTCCACCTGACTGTTCATCAGTTTTTTGTTTGTAATTACACAGAGAAGTCAATTAGCTTGCTGTCATGTCTGTTTCATGACTTATTATGTGTTTTATTGTTTTAAATACACTGGCCAATTGAATTAATTAACCCCTGACAAGCAATTGATTATCAGACCATTTTCCAGAATGTGACAGATAAGAGTGAAAGCCCCATTAGCTGGTGTTCCAGTTTCCAGACTCAAAATGCAAGAGTGGCAGGGCTCATTGCAGGGAACCAATTAGAATCTTTAAAGGCAAATTGAAGTCAATAATCAGATGCTGACTGGAAGTTTCCATTCAGCCTCTGGGCCACTAAGCCATCAGTGAATAAATCTATGCGTAGTGGCCTGGTAGCAGACCAACAGGCCTTCACTGTCTGTCTGACTGTAACTATGGCTGCCCTGTGAAGGAGATCTGTGTCCACAATTGTGATCCAGCTGCTGAAAACTATTTTAAATTTTTAAATATGGAAAGCAGGTGCCTCAAAATGAAAGAACTCTTTCAGTCTCCCTCTCACTACTTGACACAGCAGTTTTTTTTGTCTGGCCAACCCATAATTCATGATTGAATAGCAAATACACCCTTTACTGTTTAACAACTACATAAATTAATATAACAACTTTGATGCTATAATGAAATTACCCAAGGCACTATAATGGAGTATTTTAAAACAGATTATGACACTAAGTCACATGAGATCAGATGCCCAAGACCTTTTTCAAAAAGATCAGTTTTAAGGAGTGTCTGAAAGGAATACAGTGGGCTGGAGGTGATGCATAAAAACCCAGAGTTAGAAGAGGCAGAGATATCTCAGAGTATGGGAGGCTGGAAGTACTTCCTGAGAAAGGGAGGGGTGAGGCCATAGAAGGATTTGAAAACAAGTTTGAGAATTTCAAAATTAAAGATGTTACTTGAGCAAGAAGCATAGTGTTGTATGGGAACCAATCTTATTTTGAGTTAAGACAACTATAGGAAGAATTTCAATCATTTAATGTTTGAAAAGAGTAGAAAGTCACAGATTAGCTAAAAAAAAGTCAATGCTTTTAACCACTAAGACATAAATAAAGATTCCAGTAGCAGATAAGCTGATCAGAGTAATGTTAGATGAGGTAATGAGATGGTTATAGATGATCTTATTGACAGTTTGAAACTGAGATCAAATGTAATACCAGAGTGCTGAAATGAACATTTTAATCTCAGATTGTTGCCAGAAACAAGGATTGAGTCATGAGTTAATTAATAGAGATCAGAGCAGTGATCAAAAATAATGGGGCCAATCTTTCCAAGACATAATCAGAAGAAATTTCTACTCATCCAGTAGTGGATGCCAGAGAGGCAGGCTGATAGCAACATCAGTGGAAAGGCTAAAAGAGATGATTGTGAGGTAGATCTGGATGTCATTAGCATGCAAAGGAAAATGAATGTTGTATTTTTAGTTAATATTACCCAGTGGCAATTTGGAACTGCAAAATAAGGCCAAGGTCATTGGGGAAACCAGAACTAATATTGGAAGAACAAAAAGAGAAACCTTTGCCATTCTCTGGCTATGATTAACAAGTTAAGAATGAAGTCAGGCAAGAGCAACCCACCCAAATGAATTATAAATATTGTTTTCTTCTAGCTTAATATAACTTGGGATTGAATTTGACCCCTAAGAATAACCAAGCAGTAGGATGGAGAATAAAGGAAGAAATAATGGAAAATTTTCAGAAAGGTACCATGATAATCATGAAAGATCATAAAACGTTTTTACTATAGACTCTTAGAACAGCAGGTTCTGGAGCCGAGAGCAGTCAATATTGGGTATATTTTGCAACCTAATTAATGATTTCATTCTGAAAGCATCCCTAGGAAGCAACATACATAATATGATTGAAGTTTGCATTCACTTTGAGAGTGAAAACTAGGCACAGCACTTCTATTTGACACTTAAACAAACTTAAACAAAGACAATTATGAAACCTTGACTGTAGCTAGCCAAAGTGCATTGTCAAATTAGGTTCAGGGAATGGTCAAGAGAAATGCAATGGCAGACATTTAAGGGGACATTTGAGAATACACAGAATAGATGCATTCCGATAAGAAAGACAAGTTCTAATGAGAGTATTTCCAATACTCATGATTCATTAAAATGTCAAAGATAGTACAAGACATATAGAATCCCTACAGTGTGGAAATAGGCCCTTTGACCCAACAAATCCACAACAACCGTCCGAAGAGTATCCCACTCAAATCCAATCCCCATTACTCTACATTGACCCCTGACTAATGCACCTAACTTACACATCCTTGAAAACCGCAGGCAATTCACCTAACCTGCACATCTTTGGATTGTGGGAGAAAACCAGAGCACCCGGAGGAAACCATCGCAGACATGGAGAGAATGTGCTAACTCCACATCAAACCTGGATCCCTGGCACTGTGAGGCAGCAGTGCTAACCACTGAGCCACTATGCCACCCTTTGAACCAATGTGCCACCCTTCAATATATAATTGTGCAAAGATGGATAGGAAGTTCAGAAAGGGTTCAGAAAAGATGTACAAGGATGTTGCCAGGGTTGGAGGATTTGAGCTATAAGGAGATGATGCTATAGGGGCTGTTTTCCCTGCAGTGTCGGAGGCTGAGGGGTGTCCTTATAGGGGTTTATAAAATCATGAGGGACATGGATAGGGTAAATAGACAAGGTCTTTTCCCTGGGGTTGGGGAGTCCTGAACTAAAAGGCATAGGCTTAGGGTGAGAGGGGAAAGATATAAAAGGGACGAAAGGGACAACTATTTCACACAGAAGGTATTGCATGTATGGAACAAGTTGCCAGAAGAAGTGTACAGCATTTAAAAGGCAGCTGGATGGGTATATGAATAGGAAGGGTTTAGAGAAATATGGGCCAAGCGCTGACAAGTGGGACTAGATTAGGTTGACATACTTGGTCGGCATGGATGAGTTGGATTGAAGGGTCTGTTTCTGTGCTGTCTCTATGACTCTAAGTTAGAAGCTTGAACAGAATTTATATAAAAAGGATTTAAAAGATTAATAAGGAGAGAAATAATACAGTACAAGACACAGTAAGAGATAAATATAAAAATCTAATTAAAATTTCTATAGATATAGAGATTGCAAGGTCACAAATAAGCTCCTAACAGTTCCAGTTCTGAGGAATTAATAATGGAAGGGATACAGTTGAAATTAGATAGGTATTTTGGATCAGTCTTCATCATAGAAATCAAAAGTAACAGTCAAGAAACAGCTTAATCAGGAAGTGAAAAGGAAGGAGGAACACAAAAAAAATCTCAATCACTATGAAAGTGATGCTCAGCAAATTGTTGGAGCTGCAATCTGACAAGACCCCAGTCCTGATGGACTTCAACCTATGTTCTTGTAAGAAGTGGTTAATGAGATAATCAAATGTGGGTTTTAATTTTCCAAATTTCCCAATGTTTTGGGAAGATTCCACAAAACTGAAAGATGGCAAATGTTATTTTGATGATTCAAAAAGGGAGAGAAACTTAGAGCAGGAAAGTATGTCTGCCATGGGAAAATGTTGGAAGCTATTATTTAATGCATTGCAGAGAACACTTAAAACATCTCGAAGCATTCTGGCAGAGTCAGCATGGCTTGGTGAGAAGAGAAATCATGTTTAACCAATCCATTACATTTTTTGAGGAAGTGCATATGCTCTGGATAAAGAGAAACTGGTTGGTATATATACAGTATTTAGAGTTCCAGAACGTACTTAATAAAATGTCACATTAAATGTTTTGTGGAAAATAAAATCTCATGATGTATTGGTTAACATATTGGCATTAATAGTAGTTTGGCAAGTTAACAAAAACCAGAGAGTAGGCAGAAATATGTCATTTTCTGGTTGGGAGGATGCAGTGAGTGGTATGGCACAGGCTGGAGCTTCAACCTGTTGCAATTTATACAAATAATTTGTATGAAAGAACTGAATCGAGGAACACTACATTTGCTAATGACCTTCAGATAGCTAGCAAAGAAAATTATGCAAAATATAAATGAGGTTGCTAAGAGATCCAAATGGGTTAAGTGAGTGGGAAAAGTTCTAGTAAATGGAGTATAGTGTGAGAAAATGTGCAATTTTCCATTTTAGCAGGAAGAACAGAAAGAACTATATTATCCAAATGTGAGAGATTGATGTGGTCTATATTTCAGAAGGATCTATGAGTCTATGTGTGAATCGTAAAAGGTTAGTGTGCAGGTGCAGAAATAAATTTGGAATGTTAACAAAATATTATTGTTTATTACAAATGGAATTAAATACAAACATTTTAAAATATTGCTTCAGTTATACAGGACATTGATGAGACTATATCTGGAGTAGAATATTGGTCTCCTTATTTAAGGAATCATGTGTTAGCAGTCATTGAAGAGCTTAGCTAGACCAATGTCTGGAATGAGCATGTTGTCTTTTAAGGAAAGTTTGGACAGATTTCTCTTGTATCTCTAGAACAATTATCATAAGACTAAGAAATAAGATAAGACATCATAAAATATTGAATGTGGAAGAATGTTACCACTGATGAGAAATCTTGGTTTCTTTAGTCCTTAATGGGATGTGAACATTGCTAGCAAGGTTAACATTTGTCATATTATGGTCAGACTCCAGGTGAGATTCCCCATTTCACTATGGTTTCAGGTCAGATACACAAACTGTTCGGCTCCTGTATGTGGACAGATGAATCGACTCTCTTTATTTTTAGTAACCCACTCTCTTCATTGGTTGAAATTGAACGAGTATCCCTTCCTATATGGATGCTTGTCATCCAGGCCAAATGGACTGTTTTAAAAAGGAACAAAATTAGGCAAGTTTTCTTGAGATAACAAAGAGTTTGTCAATTACCAAATGCGAGAAGAATTATGAATGCAGCATAGATACACAAAGATTAAATAGGAGAGATGTCTCCAAAAAGATTGAAACTAAAACAAAGATCGCTCTCTGAATTGTTCACAGAGTGAATGTTGTGATCAGTGCTGTGGAGGTTAGCAGTAGTACTGACATTGGTCATTGAGTAGTTTTTTTTGAGGTTCTTGATGTGCTTTGCTGAATTTGGCTTGATTCCGTTCAGTTTAAAACAAGACCAGAAAGTGCTGGAGAAACTCAACAGGTTTGACAGCATTTGTGAAGAGAAAGTAGGATTAATGTTTCGGAACTGTGCTGAAGAAGATCATTGGACCTGGAAACTTTAATTCCACTTTCACTCCTCAGATGTGGCTAGACCTGCTGAGTTTCTCCACAATTTCTGCTTTTGTTTCAGATCTTCATGATCTGCAGTCCTTTGCTTTATTTTTCTCATTTTTTTCATTAACTGTTTTGCAGCAGGTGATAAGAATTGATAAACTTTTCTGAATGACTCAACCAAACCAGTTTGTCATGAAATATGTGTGGTTTGCCCCACAATATGGCTAAGTTAAGGCATTGGCTGAGAGATTTAGAATAAAAACAAAACGTGCTGGAGCAACTCAGCATCTGTAGTCTCTGAGGTAGCATCTATAGAAAAAGATATTGAGTTAAATCTGCAAATCCAATATGACTCTTCATTGGAACTGAAGGGAGCTGGAGTAGAGTGGCTTTGAAGCTGTTGATAAAGGGGGAGGAAGAATATGTGAAGAGCCCACAAACATGTCCATAGTAAAAAGTAAAGGGAGAGCTAATTGTTGTAGAGGAGTGATATAATTGAACAATAGGTGTTAATGGTAGTACTAACATCAAAACATAAGTCAGTTGTGAGCAATATCTTGCAAGCAAAGCTATGGAGTTTCTAATGGGTGTATACTAAAAATGAAGGACCTGGTGAAAATTTGTTCAACTCAATGTTGAGTCCCGAAGGCTATAAAATGTCACAGTGGAAAATGAGGTGCTGTTCCTTCAGTTTACGTTAGGCTTCTGTAGAACACTACAGCATGCAGTGCAGAAATATTAGCATGATTAAATGCCTTGGAGATTTGATTGTGTCTGATGTGTGAAATTGGTTACTTGATCCAAGGCAGCATATTAATCTCAAGCTAGAAATTTATTAAAATGATTCAGACATGAAGCTGGTCCTATCCAATATAAATGTTTCAACCCTCATCATAGAGATAAATAATCTAGTTACTATCACTAGCTCTTCGTGGGGCCTTGTTATGTGCAAATTGTCTGCTGTGTGTAGTCCAACACAACAATGGCTACACTTTAGAAATCATTTCATTGTGAAGTGCTTTGGAATGTTTTAAAGTCACAAAAGACAAGATGTAAATGTAAGTTTCTGTTTCCAAAATACTCAGTTTACTCAACCCCTAAATAACACAAAACATTTCCAACAAAATAACCTTTATATTTATGCCACATACATGACTAAAAACTCTTGATGGACAGCATTGAGTTCCTATTTTATACAGTGTAGCTTGATTGGTAGCAACATCAAAGTGTACAGTGATGCATGCATAGCAGCCTCACGGTAAAATGTATAAGTCACGGCAAAAGTGAACTGGTGTGTTTTTTCTACCCAAGGCTATAATTTTATTTCTGACTTGAATATTTGTGGAAAGAACCAAAATTGAATTAACTGCAAAATAGGAAGCACATTTAATGCCTAGTATCTTTAATATCAGGCTGCTGGATTGCCATTCAGAAACTGATTAACAATATCTCAGACTTCTTTGTTCGTTAGTCTCAGCTCTAGTTAATGGACAATGCTTTACAAGGTCACCAGGTGCAACTCAAAAATACTCACTTCAAAAGGGAATGCGTGGAGTTTTCACTTTCGATTGAATCTGTAAATTAGCTTAAAGTTGTCATTCGAGTTTATTCTAAAGTTCACTTGCATAAATTCAAACATGAAATCTTCCAGGATTCAATGTAATCTGACAGCATAATAGAATGCAACTATTATTTCTTCTCCTTTCCATTCAAAAGTATTTATAGAGTCATAGAGTCATGGAGATACACAGCACGGAAACAGACCCTTCGATCCAACTCATCCATGCTGATCAGTCATCCCAAATAAATCTAGTTCTATTTGCGAACATTTGGCCCACATCTTTCTAAACTGCTCCTATTCAAATATCTGTTCAGATGCCTTTTAAATGTCATAATTGTACTGGCCTCCATCACTTCCTCTGGCACCACTCTCTGCATGGAAACATTACCCCTTTGGTCCATTTTAAATTCTTCTTCTCTCAACTTAAACCTATCCCCTCTAATTTTGGATTCCCGCACTCTAGAAAAGACCATGACTATTTACCCTCATGCCCATCACAATTTTAGAAATTTTTATAAGACCAATACTCAGCCTCCCACGCTCCAGGGAAAATAGCCTCAGTCTATTCAGCCTTTCCCTGTTTCACAACATCCTTCCCATTCCAGAGAGAACAAAATTGCTTGCAGTTTTCCAATAGTGGCCTTTACAATGTCCTGTACAACTGCAACATGACCACACAACTCATATGCTCAATACACTGACCAATAAAAGCAAGCATATCAAACACCCTCTTCATTCTATCTACCTGTGATTCTACTTTCAAGGAACTATAAGCCTGCACTGCAAAGTCTCTTTGTTCAGCAACACACCCCAAGACCTTACCATTAAGTGTATTAGTCCTGCCCTAAATTGCCTTTTAAAAATGCAGCACCTCACATTGATTTAAATTAAACTTCACCTGCTACTCCTCGACCCATTGGCCCATCTGATCAAGATCCTGTTGTAGTCTGAGGTAACCTTTATTGTCCACAATACCTCCAATTTTGATGTCTTCTCTAAATATACTAATCATAGCTCTGATACTCACATCTAAATAACGAAAAGGAGTGGACTCAACACCAATCCTTGTGGTACACTACTGGTCACAAGCCTTCAGTCTGAAAAACAACTCTCCACCACCACCCTCTGCCTTCTACCTTCGAGCCATTTATGTATCCAAATGGCTGGTTCTCCCTTTATTCTGTGTGATCCAATGAGTCTACCATGAGGAACCTTGTTGAATACCTTACTGAAGTTTATTTAGATATAATCCACTGCTTTGACCTCATTCACCCTCTTTGTTACTTCTTCAACAAACTCAGTCAAGTTGGTGAGACTTGATTTCCCACACACAAAGACAGGTTGACTATTCCTAATCAGTCCTTGTCTTTCCAAATACATGTAAATCCTGTTCCTCAGGATTCTCTACAACAACTTGCCCACCATTGATGTCAGGCTCACCGGTCTATAACAGAACAACCTCGGTGATCCGAACCTTAATTATCTGAATTTTAGATCATCCAAGCAAGGTTCCAAGATCCCGTAAAAATGTTACATCAAAGAGATAAGTGAATTCAGATTACCTGTAGCCAAAGAGCATGTGAAAATGCTGGCAAAAACAAAGAAACACAAGCACCTCAAGCAAAAGCGACTGGATGTTTTTTACCGAAGGGTTACTTACACACTTCGTTGCAAAAGTAAATGCTTTATTCCCATCACTTTACCAGGCCGCTCATGAAAATAATGGCAGAGAAAGTAAACGTATGTGCAAGGCAGTGCTTCTGTCATTCTTTCGTGACACTGAGTTCCCTAGAAACTGACACATGCTCTTATGATTGTAGAAGCTGTTCAGGACATTGTTTAATGCTGTGATTTCCATTATGTGATAGTAAGGGTTTAGTCCTATTCAGCTTAACCTGAAATTTGCAGAATACAAAGATTAGTCCTTTTAAACATCCAAACAATCAGTTATCCAAACAAAATACTCCCCACCCTTCTCATTCGGATAAACAAGGTTGTTCTGTAGTTCCCTGGCTTTTCCTTACCACCTTTCTTAAATAGTCGCATCATGTTAGCCAATCTCCAGTCTTCCATGACATATTTAATCGTGGCCACTTGATGCTTTGTTAATGAAGCTGAAAATGGGTTTAAGAAATAACAAAGGCAAACTCAGCCCTGTTGACTTGACAAATATCTGCCAGATTTGAGAGAGCTGTCTCACAAGGGCATAATCATGGTATCAAATTTTAGGAGAAACTTGCCAGATGTAACCTTCCCCATTTCTGGTTATATCCTGTCCCACTGACAGGACAGACTCAACAGAAGTGCCTCAATGCTAGTAAACAGTTAGGAGGGAGCTGCCGTAGGAGTCATCAATATTGAGTCTGGACACCATGAAGAATCATGGCATAAAGTCAGACACAGGAAAGGAAACCTCTGGCTGATTAGTATGCCATGCAGGCACTTGGCCAATGTGGACACCACTTGAAGGAAGCACTGAGGATAGCTGTTGCACAAAACATATTCTGTTTGGGGGTACTTCAATGTCCACCACCATGAGTTTATTGTGAGCATGAGCACCACATGAGCATTAATACTGATTGAGCTGTTGAGTATTAAAGGCGATTGTTGTTAGCTTGGTGCTGAAGCAAGTGGTGAGGGAGACAGGAGGAGGGAGAAACATGTTTGATCTTATCGTCAACAATCTGTCTCCTGCAGATGATTTGTCCATGATGGTACTGGTACAATTGTGCAGAGAAATATGGTCATTCCACCAAGACTACCCAATGCCATGCCAAATAATACTATCATCTTGCCAAAATGAATAGACTTCGAACAGATGTATCAACTCAGAACTCAGCATTCACGACATTCCATGAGATATCTGCCGCAGTCAAATTGTATTCAAACATAATGTGCACGCATTTGTCTCAGCATATCCCTTACACTACCATTACCATGGTAGCCAGAGGATCAATCACTCTCAGTGGATAGTGCAGGAGGGCATGCCAAGAGAAATACAAGGTCTTTCTAAAAATAAGGTATCAACCTGATGGAACTGCAGGATGAAATGTGTAATTCCAGGACACCTGAAGAGTTCTGGAATTACTTTCCCCAAAATGTTTTGAATAGTGGAACTGTTTGAGCCCTCAAGACAGAGGTTAATAGGTTTTGTTAGTCATTGTCTCAAAGAATATGCACTTAAGATAAATTAAGTAGAGTTGAGGTACATATCAGTCATGATGGAAGATGTTCTTGCTGCTGAATAGAAAACAGGCCGGTTTGATATTGTACAGTTCAGATTGCATCATTTGATGATTACTTTGACATAAAAAATTGAGAAAATGTAAGGAAAAATGTTTTCTATGGACTACGTCCTTCTGTCTATATTATTTTATATCTATTAGTATTCAGCAGAATTTTTAAGGCATTAGATAAACTTTCCATTTTACTTTCATGATTCATGATGAAATGTAACTTGATTGGCATTATGAAGTGTGATTCAACAAATGCAATATACCAATTAACTGAAAGTAGGCATTGAACAGTGCAGATTAAATGTCTCTTTCAAAAAGAGATTTTCTATAGCTAAAATATATTCAATGGAGCAATATTTCATCTTCATTTTCAAAGAAGCTATCTAGTAGATGGAAGGTGCTGTCTTTCGGGTGAGATGCCAAACCCATACCCAATCCCAATCTGTCTGGTTATTATTGTCTTGGTGAAGAAGTAAAAAAGGTCAAAATCTTTCACATTGTTTATAAGGGCATAAAAGTCACTAAGAAGGAGAAAGTGCACAAATTAACGAAAGCTAAAAGAAGGCTTAAGTCACTGGATATAATAAATGAGCATTATTAAAATTATCAGGAGAAACTATGGAAAGAAAAAGAAAAGAGATACAAAAATCATTTTAATGGTACTATAATTTGACTAATTAAAATGAAAAGTTAAATTCAGATGAAGATTTCAGCATTTCCAAGAAAACAATTATTTTTATTGTGAAACCAAAAATATTCTTAAAGATGAGATAACAGAGCAACATCATTTTATTCAATTTAAAATGATGCAAATATCTTATTGATGAAGCAAAAGAAATTCAAAAGGTCCATAATGTTAAAATGGTCATGTAGACCACCAAGAGGAAAGGGAAGATGGAACAGTTTTTTTTCCTGGATGAAAATGAAAATACATTAAAATATTTTGGCTGAGTGCCATTTTTATTGAACATCATGGAAGGTTTTTGCTTGCAAAGCCTGGGAGATTTTCTTGTGTTATTATCCAAAGATTCCCTCATTAACTAAATACTCCTTCCTGATGGACAACCTTCATTTCTTCTCTGATGCTAGTCAGATTTTACCACTCACCACAGCTGGAGAACTTACTAACTGCTAGGATATCCCAGAACAGACTTCAATGCTGGTGCTGGAACAATGTTTAAAAGAGTCATTGCATACATTCAAACGCTGACAGTTTGCAGCCGCCTTACATGATTCATAATGTTTTCCCCATGTGTGCCCTGTTTCTCAGACAGCTACCTGGAAGTCCTGATGAAGAGGGTGATGAAGAGAGGGCCCAGCCATTTCCACCAGTGCAGCAGAGGCTTCAACACCAAATGCTGCCAACCTATACCGAGGTTGCCATCTGGGTCAGTGAGTCTCCATGCTCTGGAAAAACGCCCAGAATTGTAGGAAGAAGGTCAATAAATGTCTCCACTGTCAGGTTAATTGTCATTGTTTTTTATCGGCTACTTCATGCTCACTGTTTCTACCTCCCACCAAGGATCATAATCTACTACTCATGCAACATCCTCCCTCACCCACTCTCAAATACATATCTGTCCATGCTACAAACTCTACATGCCTTCTGTGTTTCCTAATCATTCGCTCAGTACAATTCCATGCCTTTTTCCCATGCGCACCAACACTAACAACATGTCACCCACTTTCATCTCGCTCAATCCCTCCATTTCACTCGCTCCATGAAAAAGACACAGGCTACAGTCGGGCAGAGAGAGCCAAGATGCATCTAAAATGCCTGACATTTGGCTCCATGTCTCCACTGAGCAGAGGGCATTGACCCTGACCATGCTGATTGGACACATGATCATGCTCAAGCCTGTGGATAGGTATTGGAGGCTTCCCTTGATTTACTACACAGAAACCCCCCCACTGAATAAAGGGTGTTTCCCTTGTCATGATTGAGCACTGTTCCCCTCTTACATTGAGGCATGGTCACTTGGTTGAAGCTGGGTGTCTATTACATCAACCATTGGCATTTGGTGCAGATATAACACTGATGTAGTCGGGTGACATGAAGTAACTCTCTTGACTGGAGACCACTGACAACAATGACAGCTGCCTGGCTTTTTGCCTGTACTAAGAAACATGGCAGTGCAAGGTGATGCAGTGCAAAGCAAGAGAGGGCAAATAGTGATTTATCAAAGTAGTTGCAAAAAAAATGAATACTAAGGGAAGAAGGGAGAAGCCCTGAAGTACAAGTTGTTCCAATCCATGAGCTGGTATCTGCTCCTCCGCAGCAACCTTCCCATGGGAGGTACACAACCAAAGTGTAATGTTAAACTTTAAAGGTCAAGACACCATAATCCCAGAGGACCACAGGGCTACAGAGAGACGATGGTGATGAAGGTCACCCACTTCAGGTAAGAGGCGAGGTTAACCACCTTACCATACATCAAAGAAGTTTCAGAAATGACAGCCAGACTACTAAGACCCCTTGGAATCCTAGTAGCACACAAACCCACCAACATTCTCAAACAAAAATGAACAAACTTAAAAGACCCAGTACAACCCATGGACAAAACCAACGTCATCTACAAAATTCCATGCAAGGACTGCCACAAACACTACGTAGGACAAGCAGGAAGAAAGTTAGCCACCAGGAGACATGAACACCAGCTAGCCACAAAAAGACATGACCCTCTCTCCCTCGTAGCCCTACACACGGATGAAAAAAAAAACACCATTTCGACTGGGACAACAAGAGACAGGCTAAGCAAAGAAATGCCAGAGAATTCCTAGAGGCCTGGCACTCCAACCACAATGCCATAAACAAACACCTAGATCTGGATACCATCCATCAACCCCTCAGAAAACAAACAGGAAATGACATCACCACAAACCCCAGGAACCCCATCCAGGACAAGCATATAAATAGAAAGCAGGAGCCAACAGCTTCGCTTCACTTGGAGGTCGCCACTGATGATGTTACCTAGCCAGGTCTGGATATCAAACCTACAGCTCAGCGAGCAAACTTACATCCTAAATTTTGTTGTAATGATGGTGATAAGGAGAAATAATCCTCATTAATAGACATAGAGTCATTGAGGCAAAGAGCTGTACAGCACAGAAACAGACCCTTTGGTCCAACTCTTCCATGTCGACTAGATATCCTAACCTCATCTAGTCCCATTTGCTAACACTTGGCCCATATCCGTCTAAACCCTTCATATTCATATACATTTCCAGATGCCTTTTAAATGTTGTAATTGTACCAGCCTTCACCACTTCCTCTAATAGTTTTTCCATATATATGCCATATTCTGCATGAAAAAGTTGCCTCTTAGGTCGCTTTTAAATCTTTCCCTTCTCACCCTAAACCTATGGCCTCTAATTCGGGACTCCCCCGCCCCAGTGAAAAGACCTTATCTATTTATCCTATCCATGCCCCTCATGATTTTATGAATGTTTATAACATCACCCCTCAGCCTCCAACACTCCATGGAAAACAGTTCCAGCCTATTCATCAAGTCCCTGTAGCTCAAATTCTCCAACCCTGGCAATGCCTTTGTAGATCTTTTCTGAACCCTTTCAAGATCCATAAAATCCTTCTGAAATGAAAGAGACCAGATTGCACACAATATTCTAAAAGTTATCTAACCAATGTACTGCACAGCTACAATATGACCTCCCAACTCCTGTACTCACTGCTCTGACCAATAAAGGAAAACATACTAAATGCCTTCTTCACTATCATATCTACCTGTGACTCTACTTTCAAGGAACTATGAACCTGCTCTCCAAGGTCTCTTTGTTCAGCAACACTCCCCAGGACCTTACCATTAAGTGTATAAGTCCTGCTAAGATTTGCTTTCCCAAAATGCAGTACCTCGTATTTATCTAAATTAAACTCCATCTGCCACTTTTCAGCCCATTGGCGCATCGTATCAAGATCCTCTTGTAATCTGAGGTAGCCTGCTTTGTTGTCCACTACACCGCCAGTTTTGGTGTCATCTGCAAACTTACTAACTATACCTGGTATGTTCACATCCAAATCATTTATATAACTGATGAAAAGCTGTGGACCCAGCACCGATCTTTGTGGCACACCACTAATCCCATTCTGAAAAGCAACCTTCGTCCATCACACTGTCTTCTAACTTTAAGCCAGTTCTGTATCCAAATGGCTAGTTCTCCCAGTATTCCATGAGATCTAACCTTGTTAATGAGTCTACCATGAGAAACCTTGTCGAACACCTTACTGAAGTCCATATAGATCATGTCCACCATTCTGACCTCATCAATCCTCTTTGTTACTTCTTCAAAAAGCTCAATCAAGTTCATGAGACATGATTTCTCATGCGCAAAGCCATGCTGATTATCCCTCATCCATCCTTGCCTTTCCAAGTACACATAAATCCTGTCCCTCAGGATTCCCTCCATCAATATGCTCACCACTGATTTCAGGCTCACAGATCTATAGTTCTCTGGCTTTTCATTACCACCTTTCTTAAACAGTTATACCACGTTAGACAACCTCCAGTCTTCCGGCACCTCACCTGTGACTTATTGTGTTTTGTACTGAAAATTATGCCTTGTCACCTCAATCTCTGTTGGAATATGTGACTTTTGCTCTTGCTGTTGACAGGGACCTTATAGGACTTCTCTAATGACACTCCCAAATTTCTCACCATAGCCCGTATAATTCAGAGCTTTATTGTATTCTGCCCATAACATTTCTTATTTTGTCAGCAGAAATATGTGGATAGTTATGAAATATTTACAAGTTTTAAACATTAATTAACAAAAGTTAGAGAAAATTTTGGAAAGAGAACAAGTAATAAAAAAAAAGTCTGAAGGAAAATAACAAATCTTTTTTAGGGCACAATCTTATTAACAATTCATCTACAATTAAATTAAGTAATTGCAAAAATCTAACAAAATAACTGATTGTGGAAGACTGAGCATTTAACCAATTTGAAGTGATTGTACAATTTGAAATATTGTACAGAAAATCTTCCAGCAGCATCTCCATCTAAAATAAAATCCTGAAACTGCTTTCAAGCAAATCATTTAAATAAAAGAAAACAGCTATTTAACACAATTTCAATGAAAAAAAAAACATATCCAAGTAGACTTAATACCACAAATACTTTAGACAGGGAATTAAATTGGACAAAACAAGGAACTGTTCAGGATTACAGAAGTAGCTCAGATAAGAATAATTGAACTCATGTTTTTATTGTAAAAATCCAGTAACAGATCACACATTAAAACAACATAAAGTAAAACAAAAGAAAGTTAAAAATCACACAACACCAGGTTATAGTCTGACAGGTTTAATTGGAAGCACTAGCTTTCGGAGCGACGCTGGACTATAACCTGGTGTTGTGTGATTTTTAACTTTGTACATCTCAGTCCAACACCGGCATCTCCAAATCATAAAACAAGAGACACATTCCTTTGCTAGTATTGTTAGAACATTTAATATTTACTTTACATTGTGCAGCAAACATAAAATTGAGAAAAAAAGAAGTTGAGTATAAGCTACCAGGAGAACATACTACCAACTTCATTAATGTTGTTTCCAAATTGTCAGAGTTTTTTGATGATAATGACTTAAAACCAGAGCTAATCTGACACAGAAATGCTGTTGGTATTTCTGATCTATTTCTATCAGACAAAAGAGGATCTTACATTTGGAAAGCTTAATCCAGATCATGGTGGAAGCTGAAATCAGCACTAAAGGAGTACATAAAACCAACCAGGAGCAAGAAAATGATAAAGAAGGCAATAGCTTTGTAGTTTAGTTACTGGACTAGTAGCTCAGAGATGCAGATAGTATTATGGATATCACCTTGGCAGATAAAGGAATTTTAATTTGAAAAAAATATGGAATTAGAAATCTGATGTTGATTGTGAAACCATTGTTGATTATCATGACAACACATCTAGCTCACCAACGTCCATTAGGGAAGGAAGCCACTGTCCTTACTTGGTCTTGCCTATATGTGACTCCAGACCCACAGCAATTGGTTGACTCATAGCTACTCTCTGAAATGGCCTGGTAAGCCTTCAGTTGTATCAACTACTAGAAAGGAAAAAAAGAATGAAAATGGATGGACTCCATAACATCACCTTAGGCACCGGAAATGACAACAGTAAGCAAAACCCTATTGACCTTGCAAAGTGTTCTTTACTGGCATCTGAGGGCTCGTGAGAAAATTAGGAGAGTTGTCTCACAGGCTAATCAAGCAGCAGGCTAACACAATCACACTCACAGAATCATATCTTACAGACATTGTCCCAGACACTGTGTTCAGGATGGGCTGAAAGGTTAAAATTATGGATTGTATTCGACAGCTGCATCACCTTGAATGAGTCCTGTGAAAATTCCCGTACGTGCTGCAGTAGGCACAATCAAAAGGTGTTTTCTGTACTTGCAAGCAGCTTGTTTTCTGGATTGGTTTTTCTGTGCCAGCCGTTGCATAAGAGAGAGTTTCATTCCAAGTGTTTGGACTTTACCTCAGATCGGAATTTCAAATGGTTCCAGGAACCTCCAGACCAGCCATCAGTCATGGGCTCTCCAATATACAGGAGGGCCTGAGGCTCATTACTTTCTTTTCTTTCCTTTTTCATCTTCTTTTATTACTTAATAGATGGTCAAATTTCAATCTTTTTTTCCTTTCTTTTCCTTTTTTTATTATTACTTAATAAATATTCCTATTTAAGCAAATTGCTATTATTGAGTCTACATTTAACTGAATCAGAAAAGAACCACTTGGATACATGCAGTGATCCAAGACACACTGCCATCACCATACCTGACTGTTGTTATATCTCAGTCGAGAGTGTGGTGCTGAAAAAGCACAACAGGTCAGGCAGCATCCGAGGAGCAGGAGAATCAATGTTTCAGGCATAAGCCCTTCATCAGGAAAGATGCCTGATTCAGGTTGAAGGGCTAATGCCCGAGACATTGATTCTCCTGCTCTTCGGATGCTGCCTGACCTGCTGTGCTTTTCCAGCACCACACTCTCGACTCTGATCTCTAGTATCTGCAGTTCTCACTTTCTCCTATGTTATTTCCCACTGCAGTTAGAAGGGATCTGCTCTATGAGCCTTCCAACCCCATGAAGTTTCATGCTATCTGGTTAAACATGGGCACATATCCCAACAATGTTGAACACCACTTGGACAAAGCACTGAAGGTGATAAGGGGGCAGAATCTATATTGTTTTGAACCAGGCCAGACCCCCACCAAACATTTTAAGAAAGTAGTCTAGACCCTAACATTGCTAGCTGTTTTAAGCAGGTGGAATATAGATATTCCAGCAGAGATGCAGCTGGTCAAACCACTTAGTGTTCAACAAAACAGAATTTATTTACAACATTACTGAGTGAAACACAAAGAAAAGAAAAAAGAATACCAAATAACAGCCTATCAAAAACCCAACAGATTATCCCAAATTAATGATGCTGTTCCAAATACTTGTAACAATCCCCATAAATTCCTCTTGGTAAAAAAAGAAACAATCAAACACAGGGTCCTGCAGAAGATAAAGAGATAGTAGAGAAATTCAGAATGGAACACCTTCTTCTATGTACCTGTTCCTTGGACCAGCATCCTCAAACTGCCTGACTGCTTTCAGTGAACAGCCAAAACTGCTAAAAAAAACAAACTTAACCAGAGAAAAGCTGATCCGAAAAAAGTGACCACTCCACTTTCAGTGTAAAAGTGTTTTTTAACTTACAAGTCTTTTGCCTGAGGCAGTATTTGTTAGCTAGAATCAAATTGTCCCTAAAACTCAAACATGACAGACTTTTCGGAATCGCTGCTTTTACAAACTCTCTGAAAAGAAAGCCAAGGGCACCACAACCTTGTTAAAGGAGCAGCATCATTGCAGCATTAAGCAGGAGCTGAACTGGACTAACCATGTAAATATTGTCACTACAACTGCAGTTCAGAAGTTAGAAATATTGCACTGGTTAACTGACCTCTTGATTCCCTTAAAGTTTGTCCACCAGCTACAATGTCTAAGTCAGGAATACTTCCAGTTTCCTTGAATGAGTACAACTCCAAAAAAATCACTCAAGGTGCTTGACTCAATCCAGGAGAAAGCAGTCCATTTGATTAGTATCACTTCCTGAAACATGCATTCACTCCGCCATCAATACTCATTATGCACTGGAGAAATTCACCAAAAATCTGCGACAGCATCTTCCAGACTTATGCCCACTACCATTTAAAAGGACAAGGGCAGCAGATATATGGAACAACATTACCTGAAGTTCCCCACCAATTCACTGACCATCCTGACTTGGAGATTTGTCATTATTTTGCAGTATTGCTCAGTCAAAATACGAGAACAGCCTTCCTAATAGCATTGTGGGTATACCTACATTCAATAGACTGTGGCAGTCAATTATATATTGAAATATATATTCAGGAAAGGAATCAAAGGTTATTGAGAAAAGATAAGAAAGTTCAATTGAGGACTATCAGATCAGCCATCAGCTAATTGTATGATGAAGTAAACTCAATGGGCTGAATGGCCCACTTCTGCTCTTAGGTCTTACGGTCCTATTACAGGCGGTTCAAGAAGACAGATCACTACCACCTTCCCAAGGGCAGATAGGGACCGGAAATAAACATTGGCCTTGCCAGCGATGCTCACATCACAGGAATAAATTTTTAAAAACCAACACAACTCTCTTTAAATCTTTTGATGGTAGAATTTACTATTGTAAACGTGGAGTTAAATAATAGCAGAATCATAAACAATGCAATACCTCAGCTTCTTCAATCCAGCTTTTGTTCCTAAATGGTACATCTCAGGGGATGTGCAAATTCAAAACTATCATTGAACCATAAAGGTTATAGTGCTTCCTTTGCCTAAGAGGTTATTAGCTTATAGTGACATTTTTGGAAGAAAATGTAGGATACCAATGTAGCGATTGTAATGAAGTCAGCTAGCTGGACCTCATAGAAAATGACCTCCCTTATTGGGGCTGTTAATCTAGTCCAATCAGGGAGTCTTGGCTGACAGATAAGAATAGGAATGGCAGAGATACTGTTACTCAGGTACCTGACTCTGAATGAGACAGAACTAGAGTAAAAGACTGTGCATGTGTAAATAAGGGATTACTTAGTAATGGGACACTGGCCTCTGTGAAGCTACTTTAATCGAGAAATAACATTTTTGGAACATATACCTTTATAAATAATGATATTCCATCTTTGAGAAAGGAACTCAGTTTGCATGTATGAAAAAGGCAGGCAAATGTAGTTGACATGATTTGGAGGTGTGGCACTCCACAACCACCTGATGAAGGAGCATCTGAAAGCTATTGCTTCCAAATAAACCTGTTGGACTATAACCTGGTGTGTCATTTTTAAAAATGTAGTTAAGACTTACCAGACTTAACTGTGTGGCATAGCATAGTCATTGATCTGAATAACCCAATTCTGCTCCTACATCTTATGGTCTTAATCGGGGATTTGTCTGATGGTTAATGGTAATGCAACTCATTTCATGCTTCACAGTGGGGTAGATGCTGTAATATTACCCGGACTACAATTGACTGGCAGAGAATTGTCTGGTGCAGCCAAAACCTAACTACCCCAAAATCAAAAGAATCCTGAAGGAATTCTTAAAATACAGGGATCCAATGTCAACGAGGTGTACTGATCAGAATGCAATATTACTCAATTCTGAGCAGAAAAGTGTTTTGCTCTTCAAATTCTACTGTATACTGAAGCTACTCAACAAATTCAGGGCGGCACAGTGGCACAGTGGTTAGCACTGCTGCCTCACAGCGCCAGAGACTGGGGTTCAATTCCCGCCTCAGGCGACTGACTGTGTGGAGTTTGCACATTCTCCCCGTGTCTGCGTGGGTTTCCTCCAGGTGCTCCGGTTTCCTCCCACAGTCCAAAGATGTGCAGGTCAGGTGAATTGGCCATGCTAAATTCCCCGTAGTGTTAGGTTAGGGGTATGGGTGGGTGGCAGGTTGGTGTGGACTTGTTGGGCTGAAGGGCCTGTTTCCACACTGTAAGTAATCTAATCAAATTCCATATATTATCATCGGAAAACTGCAGAGGTCTCAGGAGAATGCTCTTTGAGCCTCAGAGAAAGTATATACTATTTTAGACAGCTTTTACAAATGAGAGATCAGAAGGCACTACTAATTTCACAGATTTGAAGGAACCATTCACTTGTCTTCCAATCACAAATGAATCATCAAAAGTTAATCATAGGACACCCTTGAGACTGCAAATATCAGCAGGCAGTAGCATATTGTTAACATACTCAATCGGCTGTTTAAATAAAGCATTATTGAAGTAGCTCAGTAAGTTTAGCTGATTATCAATGAACCAGATAAAATGAAATTTTATCCAAAAGGATATGTGCAAGAAGGGAGAGATCACATTCAAGCCTTGCTCATTATGATGTAAAAAGGAAAAGATTGCTTCTTTCAGAAACACAAGTACCTTCTCTGATATAATGTTAAGGAACAAACATGCAACAGCAACATCAATGCCAGGAAATGTCCTCTGCAAAGTATATTCTGGAAGTCAAATAACCACCAAGGTTCCAGGGTGGTCACATATTGAACCTGAATATGTCATCATCCAGCAGCAGACTTTTGAACAAGTCACCAGCCATTTGTATAAAGTCAGAGGTTTGGCTGGAGATGGGGTAATGGTAAAGCTTCTTTATTTGGAACAATTATATAAATAATTTAACAATTAGAATAAAGCTATGCAGTGTGATGTATCAGACTGTTAGCACCTGAAAGGTTATTTCATGAGATAAACTTGGCTCATGAAGGTATAAGGGCTGTTCCTGGGAGGAGCTAAAGAGTTTGTCCTGTTATCTGTAGGTTAACAGAATGCTTTAGTACGAGTAATTTGTACTTATTCATAAGTATAGCCTAGTGTCCTCAAATTATTTCTTATGTAACTGAAGTGTAATATAATTAGCTATTAAATACTGTATAATAAACCTATTCTGTTTAAGAAGGGCATATCTATTTACTGATGAAGACTTTGTATGGGCATCATTTTCAATGTGGTATCAGTAACTTCGACTGATACCAACAAGAAGGATTGGTGGCAGTGAATCTACCCAGTTGCTTCTGGTAGAGATGACTGCAATAAATAACAAGCAGGCCGAGCTATTATCTGAAAACACAACAGAAACCCTGTACTTCACTGCTTTTGAAATCTGTTAGATTAATTGTGAATGTCAGATTTAAAATTGTTGAATTTTTGTTAGTGATGAATACTAAGAAAAAATTGCACCAACTGAAGGATTTGGTGGCTCAGTGGTTAGCACTACTGCCTCACAGGACCAGCAACCCAAGTTTGGTTCCACCCTTGGATGACTGTGTGGAGTGTACACATTCTCCCTATTTCTGTGTGGGTTTCCACTTGCTGCTCTGATTTCCTCCCACAGTCCAAAGATGTGCAGGTGAGGTTACAGGGATAGACTGAGTCTGGATGGGATGCTGTTTAGAGGGTTGGTATGGACTCCATGGGCCAAATGGGCACTCTATGACTATATGAACAAAGCTAAAGTTCAACTTTGCCCTAGTCTAATTGAATGGAGTAGGCCAAAGCATTTGAATACTCTACACCTGTTCCTTTGCTCTGAATTTCTGTTTTGATGACACTATGAAGTTATGATGTGGAGGTGGACTGGGGTGGACAAAGTTAAAAATCACACACACACACACACACACACACACGTTCTCTCTCTCTCTCTCTCTCTCGCTCCCCCCAGCCCCCACCCCCCAACACACACACACACATATACACACACACAAGTCTATGGGGTGAATTTGCATTTGCAGATACATTCTATTTTGTTTGAAAAGCACACAATCTACAGGCAGTCCATGCAGGCAGTCAATCGTTTTAACATTTTATAAATTCCTAGTTTGGAAATAGAACTAGTCTGACTCAACTAGGAGAAAGTGAGGACTGCAGATGCTGGAGATCAGAGTTGAAAAATGTGTTGCTGGAAAAGCGCAGCAGATCAGGCAGCATCCAAGGAGCAGGAGAATCGATGTTTCGGGCATAAGCCCTTCTTCAGGAAGAAGGGCTTATGCCCGAAACATCGATTCTCCTGCTTCTAGTCTGACTCAAGGTTGGGATAGACTCTGGACTCTAGACAGACTCTAACCTCACACTGTAATGCATTGTCTGAGTTGAGATGTCACTTTTTAAAAATAAAACCTTAAGCTATCTTGAGAATGTGACTTGAAAGGACTTCTGGGATTTGCATATTAACGAATTGAAACCTGCAACTCTTTCTGAAAGATGAAAGGCTTAACAGCAATAAGTTTGTTCAATATAACATTTCAATTGCATGACAATGTAACCTTTTGCTAAAATTTCTGTGTCTTATGATCCTGCTCCACAGCTACCTGATGAAGGAGTAGCCCTCTGAAAGCTAGTACATCCAAATATACCTGTTGGACTATTACCTGGTGTTGTGTGATTGTTAATTATGAAGTTAGATTTGGTTCACAAATAGTTAACTCTCTGGAAACAAAAGAACATATTCTAATGTGCAAATTATTTGGAATACCAGCAGTCTTAATATCATGCCTTTTCACTCGGCAGATCTGCTTGAGACAGTGGGGGTCATGAAACAGTTCCAAGAAATTTTCACACATTTAAAGTTGGAAAGGTTTTCAGTTCGAAGCACTCGGCAGGAAGCTTAGCTAAACAGTTAGTATAGTTGCCATAGCATCCACATCAAGGGAAAAGTTACTTATGCAAGATGAAAATCTTGATTGCCAATTCAGAGAGCCACTATTTGTTAGAGAAAAGCTAAGGAATAGATCTGAGAACAGCCTTTGCATTTTTCACTGGAAGAGCCACAGACAGGGAGAAACCTCATTTTCCTCTTCAGCAGAGGGAAGGTTACAAACTTAAGAAATTAATGTACATAGCAAATGAGAGAGCCATTGTGCCTCAGAGTTTGGTGACTCATAATTTGGAAAGTGAGTTAAGCCCATTATTGGAGAATACTTTGTCATTTTTCATGCTACATAGAGCAAGAGAAAATCAATGCATCACACTTTATGTTAATACTTGCATTTCATGGCAAATAAACTGGTTTATTGATTAATGAATTACTTTGTTGCACAGGAGTACTTTCAATCAGTCTCTCAAAAGACAGGAGAACCCAGATAGTGCAACATGTAAAATCACAGAATCCAATGAATCAACATGGGCTTTTCTTGCTACAATTCCAGGTTATCATTTAATTATGATTTGGAGGTGCCGGTGTTGGACTGGAGTGTGCAAAGTTAACAATCACACAACATCAGGTTACAGTTCAGGGTTTATTTGGAAGCAGTAGCTTTCAAAGCACTGCTCCTTCACTAGGTGGTTGTTAAGTATAAGACTGTAACACACAAATTATGGCAAAGATTGACAGTGTGATGTAATTGAAATTATATATTGAAAAAGACCTGGATTGTTTGGTAAGTCTCTCATCCTTTAGAATATTGGTTTCAGATCTTTGATATTAATTCCCAGAGCTTTTTTTAAAAGTTACATTCTCAAGTGAACTTTAACAATTGGTGTCATATCAGCCCAGATAATGCATTGAAGGTGTGAGGTGTCCTGTATGAGGCTGTCTGTGCCACAATGGTCAGACTGATTCTAATCTAAAAAAAGGATTTACGGAATCTTACATGAATTCATGCAGTTTTTGAGAAAAATGAAATGTAATTCTGCAAGTACAAATTCATCCCACAAACTTCTATGTGTGTGTGTGTGCATGTGGAGTGTGTGTGTGTGTGTGTGTGTGTGTGTGTGTGTGTGTGCGGGGGGTATGAGAGAGATTGTGTGTATCTGCATGTGTATGAGTGTAAAGGGGTGTAAGTCTGTGAGAGGGTGTATGTGTGGGTATGAGAGAAAGCTTGTGTATGAGAGCAGGCCTGCTTGAGTGTATAGGAATGTAGGAGTGTGTGTGTTGTGTGTGTGTTTTGTGAGTGTGTGTGTGTTTGTTTGTTTGTGTGCGTAGTGCAGTGGGGTAACCTGTAGTGTGACATGAACCCAAGATCCTGGTTGAGGCCATCCCCTCGGGTACCGAACTTGGCTATCAGCCTGTGCTCGACCTGAAGGAATCCTGAAGAAGGGCTTATGCCCGAAACGTCAATTCTCCTGCTCCTTTGATGCTGCCTGACCTGCTGCACTTTTCCAGCAACAGATTTTTCAGCTCTGATCTCCAGCATCTGCAGTCCTCACTTTCTCCTGATTGTTGAGCGGTGTCCATTCATCCGTTGCCATGGCCTCTGCTCGGTCTCACCAATGTAACTTGCCTGCAGCGTATGACAAAGACAACTTTGGATGAGTCATAGAGTCATAAAGTCATAGAGATGTACAGCACGGAAACAAACCCTTTGGTCCAACTTGTCCATGCTGACCAGATATCCCAACCCAATCTAGTCCCATTTGTCAGCACCCAGCCCATATCCCTCTAAACCATTCCTATTCATATACCCATCCAGATGCCTTTTAAATGTTGCAATTGTACTAGCCTCCACCACTTCCTCTGGTAGCTCATTCCATACACGTACCACCCTCTGCAAGAAAACTGCCCCTTAGGTCTCTTTTACATCTAAACCTATGCCCTCTAGTTCTGGACTCTCCCACACCAGGGAAGAGACTTTGTCTATTTATCCTATCAATGCCCCTCATGATTTTAGAAACCTCTATAAGATCACCCCTCAGCCTCCGACGCTCCGGAAACAGCCCTAGTCTATTCAACCTCTCCCAATAGCTCGAATCCTCCAACCCTGGTGACATCCTTGTAAATCTTTTCTGAACCCTTTCAAGTTTCACAACATCCTTCGATAGGAAGGCGGCCAAAAATCGCATGCAATATTCTAAAAGTGGCCTAACCAATGTCCTGAACATCCACAACGTGACCTCCCAACTCCTGCACTCAATACTCTGACCAAGAAAGGAAAACATACCAAATGCCTTCTTTGCTATCCTAGCTACCTGCGACTCTACTTTCAAGGAGCTATGAACCTGCACCCCAAGATCTCTTTATTCAGCAACACTTCCTCGGACCTTACCATTAAGTATATAAGTCTTGCTATGATTTGCTTTCCCAAAATGCAGCACTTCGCTTTTATCTAAATTAAACTTCATCTGCCAGTTCTCAGCCCATTAGCCCATCTGATCAAGCTCCCATTCTACTCTGAGGTAATCTTCTTCGCTGTCCACTATACATCCAATTTTTTTTGTCAACTGCAAACTTACTAACTATACCTCTTATGCTCACATCCAAATAATTTATATGAGTGACGAAAAGTACTGGACCCAATACCGATCCTTGTGGCACTCCACTAGTCACAGGCCTCCAGTTTGAAAAACAACCAGGGTGGCACAGTGGTGCAGTGGTTAGCACTGTTGCCTCACAGCACCAGGGTGGCAGGTTTGATTCCAGCGTCGGGTGACTGTCTGTGTGGAGTTTGCACATTCCCTCTGTGTCTGCATGAGTTTCCTCTGGGTTCTCTGGTTTCTTCCCACAGTTACAAAGATGTGCGGGCCAGGTGAATTGGCCATGTTAAATTACCCATAGTGTTTGATGCAATAGTCAGAGGGAGGATGGTCTGTGTGGTTGCTCTTTGGAGGGTTGGTGTGGACTTGTTGGGTTGAAGGGCCTGTTTCCACACTGTAGGGAATCTAATCTAACCCACCACCACCACTGTCTGTCTTCTACCTTTGAGCCAGTTCTGTATCCAAATGGCTAGTTATCCCTGTCTTCCACGAGATATAACCTTGCTAACCATTCTCCCATGGGGAACCTTGTCAAACACCTTACTGAAGTCCATATAGATCGCGTCCACTGCTTTGCCCTCATCAATTTTTTTGTTACTTCTTCAAAAAACTCAATCAAGTCTGTGAGACATGATTTCCCACGCACAAAGCCATGTTGACTATCCCGAATCAGTCCTTGCCTTTCCAAATACATGTACATCCTGTCCCTCAGGATTCCCTCCAACAACTTGCCCACTACCGAGGTCAGGCTCATTGGTCTATAGTTCCCTGGTTTGTCCTTACCATCCTTCTTAAACAGTGGCACGACCTTTGCCAACCTCCAGTCTTCTGGCATCTTACCTGTGGCTATCAATGACACAAATATCTCAGCAAGGGTCCCAGCAATCACTTCCCTCGTTTCCCACAGAGTTCTAGGATATACCTGATCAGGTCCTGGGGATTTATCCGCTTTTATTTATCCACGTTTCAAGACATTCAACACTTCCTCCTCTGTAATATGGACATCTTTCAAGATGTCATCATATATTTCCTACATTCTATATCTTCCATGTCCTTTTCCACAGAAAACAGGAATGCAAAATATTTGTTTAGTATCTTCTCCATCTCCTGCAGTTCCACACAAAGGCCGCCTTGCTGATCTTTGAGGGGCCCTATTCTCTCTCTAGTTACCCTTTTGTCCTTAATGTATTTGTAAAAATCCTTTGGATTCTCCTTACCTCTATTTGCCAAAGCTATCTCATGTCCCCTTTTTGCCCTCCTGATTTTCCTCTTAAGTATACTCCTACTGCCTTTATACTCTAAGGATTCACTCGATCTATCCTGTCTATACCTTACATATGCTTCCTTCTTTTTCTTAACTAAGCCTTCAATTTCTTTCGTCATCCAGCATTCGCTACACCTACCAGCCTTTCCTTTCACCCTAACAGGAATATACTCTCTCTGGACTCTTGTTATCTCATTTCTGAAGGCTTCCCATTTTTCAGCTGTCCCTTTACCTGCGAACATCTGCCCCCAATCAGTTTTTTAAAGTTCTTGCCTAATACCGTCAAAATTAGCCTTCCTCCAATTTAGAACTTCAATTCTTATATTTGGCTATCCTTTTTCATTACTATGATTACCTGCCGTGTACATGTTGGGTGGTGTTCCCAAGTGTACTGGTGGTATCTGTGTTGACACTCTGATACGTCTTGCAGTGTCAGCTGTGCCAAGGTTGAGTGGTGTTGTCCTAAAAGCTGGGCAGTTTGCTCCAAAGAATTATCTTTTTGAGGTTTGGTGCTTGTTTAAAGGTGAGAAGTCGTGGAATGGTGAAAGTCTTGGTGAGGTGTTCATCCTCATTGATAATGTGTTGCAGGCTGCGAAGAACATGGTGTAAGTTTTTCGGTTTTTGGGAAGTACTGGACAATGAGGGTACCCTGTCGGTTGCAGCACATGTCTGTCTCCTGAGGAGGTCATTATGGTTTCTCACTGTGGCATGTTGGAACAGGCAGTCAATGTGTTGAGCATCATACCCCGTTCTTATCAGGATATCCTTGAGTACTTCCGAGTGCCTGTCACTTTCCTCCTCATCTGAACAGATCCTGTGCATGCGTCAGACTTGTCCATATAGGTGGCTGTTTTAATATGTTACAGGTGGAGGTTGGAGAAATGTAGCATTGTGAAGTTATCTGTGGATTTCTGGTAGAGTGTGATGCTGAGGTGCCCATCTTTGATGGAGATGTATGTGTCCAAGAATGAGACAGATAGTAGAGAGTAGTCCATGGTGAGTTTGATGGTGGGATGAAACTCATTGATATCACTGTGTAGTTGTTTCAGTGTCTCCTCACCATGGGTCCAGAGGAAGAAAATATCGTCTAAGTACTTGGTTGGAGCTCCAGCATAGAGCAGAAGTCTTGTTCGAACCTTTGCATGAAAATGTTGGCGTATTGGGGTCCAAATTTCGTCCCCATGGCTGTTCCATGTGCCTGGATGAAGAATTGGTTGTCAAAGGTGAAAATGTTGATGTGGAGGATAAAGTGAATGAGTTGAAGGACCGTGCTCAGGGATTGGCAGTTATTGGTGTTGTTTACTGAGGCTGTTGCCGCAATGTCGTCATTGTGGGGGACACTGGTGTAGAGTGCTGAAACATCCATTGTAATGAGGAATGTTTCTGGTTCGACTGGTCCGTGGGTGCTGAGTTTCTGTAAGAATCTGTAGTATCGCGACAAAAGCTGGGGGTCCCTTGATATTGGGCTTCAAGATGGCTTTGACGTAGCCAGGGAGGTTCTTACACAGGGTCTTAATGCCTGATACGATGGGACGTCTTGGTGTGTCGGCTTTGTGTATCTTTGGAAGGCACTACCGTTGACCCCACTGCACACACACACACACAGACATACACACTCTCTCTCCTACAGACCCATACACTAAAGCAGGCCCTCTCTCATACGCATACACATACGACTTATACCTCTTTACACTCACACTGACAAACAAACACATACACACACTCTCTCACAGACAATCATATGGCCCAAACACACTCACACACACGTATAAGTTTGTGGGTAAATTTGTACTTGGAGAATTATGTTCCATTTTGCTGAAAATCTGCATGAATCCATGCAAGATACTGTAAATTCCATTTTAGATTAGAATCAGTCTGAACACTGGGACACAGAAAACCTCACACAGGGCACCTCATACCTTCAATGCATTATCTGGGCCAACATGGCCCCTACTATTAAAGTTCACTTGAGAATATAACTTTTAAAAAGTTCTGGGATTTACAAATGAAAGAACTGAAACCAACATGGTGATTCTAAAAGGTGTGAGATTTAATAAACAATCCAGGTCTTTTTCAGTATATAATTTCAGTTAGATCACAACGCAAACTTTTGCTATAAATTCTGTGTCTTACAATCTTATACTCCACAACCACCCAATGAAAGAGCAGCATTCTGAAAGATGAAAATAAACCTGTTGGACTATAACCTGGTGTTGTGTGATTTTTAACATCATTTAATTATATTTTCAGTAAACATGCTACACAGAATCTTAGGGAGTTGCAGGTACCAAGAAACTCAATAAAATGTTCAATTGCAATACAAAAGACTCAGAGGTGTTTTTAATGCCACATTAGGGCTTAGTGTGGAAGAGTCCTCGAAAATTTTTATGGATTATAGAAAAATAAAACCAACATGTCATAAAATATAGTACAACTGGAACAATTTAAAAATAGGTAGCCATGAATGCAAAAATGATCAGTCCCCAAATAATGGTCACCTGCTGTCAAATGTTGCACATGGTGTTAGGACCTGTTCCAGGCTTCGAAAGTAATTAGGGATGATCATTTTGCAATATGGATAGTAATTGCAGAACAGAAACAGGCTATTCAAAGTCAACAGCTAAATGCTATTGTCTGTAGCCTACAAGAGCTGCCAGCCTTTCTTTTTACTTTAAAGGTGGTGAAATGAAAGTTCATTAATTGAGTGCTAATCAGAGAGATCTATCTCATGAGACAGTGATGTGTTTAATGTTTCTGTATGCTCTGAAGTTTAGAAGCATAGAGCTGATCTTGAAAGATGTCCTATTCTTAGAGGGTAGTTGCTGAGAAACTGTTTCCTTTAGCTGGTGGGCCTAGTCTCGGGAAAAGGGGTTTGACATGCCGAAATTAGATGAGGAGAAATTTCTTCACTCAGCAGGTTATGAATTATTGGAATTCGCTATTTCAGAGAGTTATGCATGCTGAGATAATAAGTATATTCAAGCCTGAGATTGATAGATTTTATACATTAATAGAATCAAGGATATAAAAAAATGGTAGGAGAGTGGAATTCATGTTGAAATTCAACCTTGATCATATTGAATGTCAGTGTAGGCTAAAGAGGCTATATGGCCGAGTACTCTGATTTCTTATATTCTTGTGTTCTTCACGTATCCTATGACCATATCCTTTTATTCCTTTCTCTCTCTCATTTCTTTATCTCCACTTATAAACATTTATTCTAATCATCTCAACTAAGTCTTTAATAAAGTTTTACATTCAAACTACTCTCTGGATCAAAGGGTTTATGTTAAATTTCCTGTCAGATTTATTACTGGCTATCTTAAGTCTGTTGCTCAATCATATTTTTTGTAATAATTGACAAATATTCTGAAATTTAACAGGAGCTTTTATTACTTCAGAACTGACAAATTTTAAAGTGTTAGCCTGAGCATAATTAGGGAGATAACCTCAAAAATTGCCTGAGGTGCCCGGGTCACTTGGTTGATAAAATTATAGTGTTCCATGATGTGAAGCAGTTTCCCGGCTAAATCTTGTTTTCCATGTATTCAAAAAAGAAATTATTTATCTTGTGGGCTACCAATCATCTGAAAAGCTAAGGACAGCAGACGCATGGAAAAAACCACCTCCAAGATCTCATTAAAGACACATACTGGTAAACTCTGGAAAAGATATGGAAAGACTCGAGTACAGATTTTCTCTCATACTTGGCTTTAAACCTATGGACTTCTTTCAACATCAAGACCATGTACCTATGCTGAACTACATTGGAGTAAACTGTAACAACTCTACTTTTCTCTGTATCCTACTGCATTGTTGTGACCTGTGGACATGATTTGGATAGAGTCATAGAGAGTCATAGAGATGTACAGCACGATATATAAATCAAAACTGATAAACCAAACACCATGTACAAGTTTGCTAACAACACCATCATGGTAGAATAGACGTCTAACAATGACGAGTCAGAACACAGAAAGGAGATAGAGGGCTTAGTAACATGGTGCAGTGAGAACGACCTCTCTCTCAACATTGGCAAAACTAAAGAACTGATCATTGACTTCAGAAAGAACGGGGAGAAGAACACAACCCCATCCACATCAACGGAGTTGAGGTTGAGAGGACAGAGAGCGTCAGGAGTGATGGCAACTGACAACTTGTCCTAGACTTGCCTTGTAGATTTGATGGTCAAGAAGACACAACAATGCCCCCTCTTCCTCAGGTAGCTCAGGAAATTCAGCATGTCCATAAGGACCCTCACCAACTTCTACAGGTACACCAAAGAAAGCATACTTTCCAGGAACATAATGGCCTGGTACAGCATCTGCTCTGCCCAGGACCATAAAACAAAAAACTATAGAAGGTTGTGTGTACAGCCCAGACCAACACAGAAGCCAACCTCCCATCCATGGACTCCATTTACACAGCTCATTGCCGCAGAAAGGCTGCCAATATCATCAAAGATCCATCGCGCCATGGTAATGCTCTCTTAAAACATCTTCCATCAGCCAGAAGCTTAAACACATGCACCAGCAGATTTAGGAACAGCTTCCTCCTGACTGTTACCAGTATGATGAATAGACTCTCCAACTTCAAAAGATACTGATTTTGCTAATATTAATGAATACTTTTGTCAGTATTCACCAGTAAGAGGGACCTTGTCATTTGTGAGAACAGCGTGAAACAGGCTGATCTGTTCAAACAGGTTGATGTTAAGAAGGAGGATGCACTGGAACTTTAAAAAAAAACATGAGGCTGGATAAAGCCCCTGGGCTAGATGGTATGTGCTCAAGGTTATGACAGGAAATGAGGGAAGAGGTTGCTCATCCTTGGTGATGATCTTTGCATGCTCACTGTCTACTGGAGTAGTACCAGATGATTAGAGGGTGGCAAATGTTATTTCCTTGTTCAAGAAAGGGAATAGTGATAATCCTGGGAATTACAGGCAAATCAGTCTTACGTCAGTGATGGGAAAATTAGTGGCGAGGACTCTGACACAGGAGTTATGATTATTTGGAAAAACATAGCCTGATTAGAGATAGTCATCATTGCATTGTGAGGGGCAGATCATGCCTTACAAGCCTTATTGAAGTCTTTGAGGATGTGACAAAACACATTGATGAATGTAGAGCAATGGATGTGATGTATATGGATTTTAGCAAGGCATTTGATAAGGTTCCCCATGGTAGGCTCATTTAGAATGTAGGAGGCATGGGAGATTTGGCTGTCTGAATACAGAATTGACTGGCCTATAGAAGACAGATGATGGTAGTAAATGGAAAGTATTCAGCTTAGAGTTTGGTGACCAGTGGTGTTCCATGGGGATCTGTTCTGGGACCTCTGCTCTTTGTGATTTTTATAAATGACTTGGACGAAGAAGTAGAAGGGTGGGTTAGGAAGTTTGCCAATGACATGAAAGTTGGTGGAGTTGTGGATAGTGTGGAGGGCTGTTGTAGGTTGCAACTGGATATTCACAGGCTACAGAGCTGGGCTGAGAAGTGGCAGATGGAGTTCAACTTGTGAAGTGATTCATTTTGGAAGGTTCAATTTGAAATTAGATTATATGTTTAAAAGCAGGATTCTTGGAAGTGTGGTGGAACAGAGAGATCTTAGGGTCCACATACATAGATCTGTCAAAATTGCCACCCAAGTTGATAAGGTTGTTAAGAAGGCATATGGTGTGTTGGCTTTCATTAGCATGGGGATAGAGTTTAAGAGTGTGAAGTTATGCTGCAGCTTGATAAAGCCCTGGTGAGACCATACTTGGAATATTGTATTCAGTTCTCATCACCTCATTATAGGAAGGATGTGGAAGTGTTAGAGGGTGCAGAGGATATTTACCAGGATGCTACCTGGACTGGAGGGTATGTCTAATGTAAAAAGTTGAGGGAGCTAAGGCATTTCTCATTTGAGTGAAAAAGGATGAGAGGTGTCTTGATCGAGGTGGACAAGATGATGAGAGGCACAGATAGAATGGATAGCCAGAAACTTTTCACCATGGTAGAAATGGCTATCGTGAGAGGGCATAATTTTAAGGTGATTGTAGGAAGATTTAGGGGAGATGTCAGAGGTAGATTCTTTAGACAGAGAGCAGTGGGTGCATGGAATGCTTTACCAGCAGTGGTAGTAGAGTCAGATACTTAGGCACATTTAAGAGACTCTTGGATTGGCAGATGGATGATAGTAAAATGAAGGGTATGTAGGTTAGTTTGATCTTAGGGTAGGATAAAAGGTCAGCACTACACGAAGGGCTGAAGAGCCTGTACTGTACTATACTGTTCTACTTTCCATGTTCATTGATCTTGCCTAGCACACAACCTGTGTGATATAATCTGTATGCCTCCGTCCAAGTGTTTTTTTCACCCTATTATCTTACTATGATCTGCCTGTACTGCTCGTAAACATAGCATTTTACTGTACGTAGGTCCATGTGACAATAAATAAATCAAATCAAATCAAACTGGAATTTCTCTCAAATATGACTTCGAATTTATGAACTTCATATAATATTGAGAAAATGTTTCGGCTCTGAACTACATAAGTTATAACTAAAAAAAACTTCCAAACTTCTGACTGATTTTCTGCTTATCATACTTAAATTAAATTTGATCTGTTAACTTTCCTTACCTCACCACTGTAGTGACACATAGTCTTTAACCTTGTGATTGGCTATAAGTTATTTTGTTTTACCAGCTGCAGTCTGTTCTTGATCATAAAATCACCTAACTGTGTTAATTTGCTCTTCTGGATATTAATAAAATCCTCCCTTCCACTTGTCCACAATATTTTAATCCTTCAACTGACTAATTTCACCTTAACTCTCTTCAGTCCTCTGGAATTACTACCATCAGTCATAATTTTCTTAATTTTAAGAAAAAAAATCATTGATACAATGTGAGCATTGCTGACTACATATATTGTTCATCCCAGCTGCCTTCTTGAATCACTGCAATCCATATGGTGTGGGTTGCTCCACAATGTCATTAGGTAGGGAGTTAAAAGTATTTGACATAACAATAGTGAAGGAACAGTGCTATATTTCCAAAACAAGTTGCTGAGTGATTTGGAGGGGAACAAGCAGGTAGTGGTGTTGCCATGTATCTGCTGTCTTGTCCTTCTGGATGGAAGTAGGTGTGGGCTTGAAAGATGTTGTCTGAGGAGCCTTGGTGAATTTCTACAGTGCATCTTGTGGATGGCACACCCTTCAGTGTTGCTTCAGTGCTGGAAGGAGTGAATATTTGTGGATGTGGTACTAATCAAGTAAGTTGCTTTGTCCTAGATAGTTTCAAGCTTCTTGCCTATTGTTAGAGGCAAATACATTAGGGACATTTATCAGGGGCAAATGTCCTCATCCTCTTCCATTTAACAGGGGCAAATGTCCTCCTCTCCTCCAGGTAAATGGGGAGTAGTCCATCAAACTCATGACCTGTCATTGTAAAATATAAACACACTAGTCAGGGTGTAATTTGTTCACTGCAGCCTTCATAGCCTATTGTTGTAGTCACAGTATTTATACAGTTCATTGTTAAAACCCATTGGGGTAGCGCACTGTCAATTGAATCCAGCTATCTGTTGAGTATTGCCAAATATTATTTTTTTAAATGGTATACACAATACTCCAGTTTACCTGAGGTTCTTACCCAAGGTTGATAGAAAGCACAGACCAGGTTTCAACACTCAACATTAATTTTTATTTATTGCAGGTAATGTGATTGCAGCTGCAAGTAAATGGATATAAAGCTTTGGCAAATAACATAGAAAGTATAATGGATCAGCCATGATCCTACTGAATGGTGCAGCAGGCTTGATGGGCTGAATGTTCTAATGCTGTTCCTATTTCTTCTGGTCTTATGGCTAACACCACTAACTGAAAATCTAATCCCCATATACACACATGCAGACACACAATGGTACATACAGATAAAGAAATAGGGAAAATAGATGAATAAATTAATGGCAAGTCAGTTCAGTAATCTTTGTTTCTGATTCCAGTACCATAATGATCTTTCTTTAGTTAGACAGGCCTTGGTGTTCAGTTGTCTTTCTCTGGAATGTATCACTGATTCATAAGAAGCACAGAGCGAATGCTCCTCTTGGAAGATGTCATTGGTTAATCAAAAAACACACAGTTCACAGTATTTCCTTCAGGAAAGACAACTGGTTTTCCTCAAGGTTAAACTGAGATTTTTGCTGGGGAGGAAGATACCTTTTGCTGAGGAAAACAATAGTACTTGTATCTGTGTCTTTCTCATGTGGTCTGTGTCTCTGCCACTTCCTTTTCTACTCAGTTAGCTAAGGACTAATCAGCTTCATTTGTAAAGAACCCTTTGGCTTTTCATTATCTGCACATTGCATGAATCCATAGCCTAAACAAAAATAAGGCTCACAATAGGTATTGAATTTCTAGCTGTGAAATTATATAGGCATCCTGGTAAATATCTATTTCCTTTATTTTAGGAAAATGTTCTTTCTTCTTTCAGTCCACAGTTTTTAAAGAAACAGAATAAAAAATAAATAAAATGCTTCTTACACTTGTCCAGTTCAGTTTCTGGTGGATGGTAACCCTGAGGATGTTAATCGTGGAGGATTCAGTGTCAGTAATACAGTTGGATGCCATGGGGTGATAGTTAGTTTCTCTCCTGAGTTATGTAGAAGAAAAGGCGACAAGCAAAAGGCTCTAGAGGACATGAATTTAAGGAAACTATGTTAAATAATAAATGAGCTGCTTGTTTAACGTTCTTGGGAAGCGATATTGCTGAAAGAAAATAACATTGATTGTACATGTTTGCCAAAAAAAAAGTTAATCAAACAAGGAATTTTACAATATAGATGGGGATCACCTTTCACTAGGTTTGATGATCTGTAAGTTTGTTGAGGTTAAATGGGTTGAACTTTCTTTATGACATTGGTAATGAGCTCTTGTTAAATCATTCTTATGTCATGTAACATAGTTCATTTTACTTTTGTGAAATAGTTGTTTGTTAAAGTATACAGGCAGTCGAAGAGTGTGGTGCTAAAAGCATAGCCGGTCAGGCAGCATCCGAGGAGCAGGAGAATTGACGTTTCGGGCATAAGCCCTTCATCAGGAACCCTATCTTCGGCTTATGCCTGAAACATTGATTCTCCTGCTGCTCGGATGCTGCCTGACCTGCTGCACTTTTCCAGCACTACACTCTTCAACTCTGATCTCCAGCATCTGCAGTCCTCACTTTCCTCAAAGTATATAGGCATCCTTGTGAATATGTTCATTGACTAATATTCTTGGTAAATGAAAAGAAAAGTAAAAATAAAATAAAAATGAAAATAAAACAAGTCTATCTAGGTGACTGTTACCATCAGCTGGATACATAACATAGTAAAGTGGATGGTATTCCATTACATACTGACTTGTGCATTTAGAAATTAGCATTACTTCATGGGGACAAGAGGTTGATCTTTCACAGCAAAACTTCCAACTACTTATCTCTTCTTGTATCCACAGTATTTAGGTGGCTAATTCAAATTCATTTAGTACTGATCAATAATGATCCCGTGATGCTGATATTAAGGTATTCAATCATAACAGTACCATTGGATATTAAAGGGAGGTAGGCATATTTTATTTTGTTCAAAATAACACTGTCTGGCACATGTGTTTTCTTCTAATCATTCATCTATTCATTCATTTACAGGAGATAGGTATCATTGGCTAGGACAGCATTCATTGCCAATCTGAAATTGTCCTTGAGAAGATGGTTGTCAGCTGCCTTCTTAAACCCTGCACTTCATAGAGATAAGTACATCCACAATGCTGTTAGTGAAAAAGGTTCCAGGTTTTTGATCCAGTGACAGTGATAGAATGATGATATGGATCCAAGTAAGCACTTTGAACAAGCTTGTTGAGATACTGCAGTGCATCTTGTAGATGCTACTCACTGCTGCCACAGTGTACCCACAATGGAAGGGCCTTGAATGTTAAAATTAGTGGTTGGGGTGCTGATAAGCTGATTGTTTTCTCTGGATGATATTGAATGTCTTGAATATTGTTGGAAATGTACCCAACCAGGCAGTATCCCATTATAGTCCTGATATGTGACTTGTAGACAGTGAACAGGCATTGCTAAGACCGAAGTTGAATTACTTCCTTTGAAATACCTAGCATCTCAACTGCAGCTGCAGTATTTATATGGATTGTCCAGTCTAGTTGAGTTTATGGTCAATTATAATCTCCAAGATACACACAGACTCGATAGTTTAATTATCTAAGGAGTTATGGATGTTACTGAACATAGTACATGAATCAATTAACATCTTCGCTTCTGATGTCATGACAGAAGTTTAGAGATGGAATAGTCATTGATTACTGGGCTTAAGACACTGGCCTGAGAAGCTCATGCAGTATATCCTGAGGCTGAACTGAAAGGATTGAATTCTAATAATCATTGCCGTGTGTTATAGTTCTAATCACAGTGCGTGTTATAGTTCTAACCAGAAGGGAATTTTCCCAACAATTTCCATTTTTACTTGGGTTCTATAAGTGAGCTTAGATAGCAATTAGTAAAAGTCAATCATTTTCAGATTAACAAAGCCAATACAATCATACAATCGCTTGAAATGTATTAAATATTGAGTCTTCCACAACATGCTCTTTATAGATTTTTATAATTATTTTCTTTAATTACAGGATCATACAGATGAATTACTAATGAACAAAGAAACATAGAAGATCAGAGCAGGAGAAGGTTATTCGATCCCTTGAGCCTGTCTCACCATTCAGTATGACCATGACTAATCATTCAGCTCAATGCCCTACTCCCTCCCTCGCCCACCCATATCTCTTGATCCCCTTTGCTACAAAAGCTATATCTACCCCTGTTTTGAAAAGACATAATATTTTGGCCTCAATCACTTCTTGTATTAATGAATTCAATAAGCTCACCACTCTCAGATGAAGAAATTTCTCCTCATCTTAGTCCTGAAAGGTTATCCCTTATTCTTAAACTATGACCCATGCTTCTGGACTCCCCTAACATTGGGAACCTCTATCCTGCATTTCACCTGTCTAGTCCTGTTAAAATTTTATTGTTTTCTATAAGAACCCACCTCATTCTTCTAAACTCCAGTGAATACAATTCTACCAACTCTATATATTAACCCTCTCTAACTTCAAATAATGTCGACCTTGCTTTGTGCCTTCTGTGCAGCCTTATATGCCTCATTCTGTCTAAGCACCCTATGATCTGTATGTCCTTGTTTGCTATGATCTGCCTGCACTGGTCACAAAACAATACATTTCACTGTATGTAGGTACATGTGACTACAATAAATCAAATCAAACCCCGCCATCCCAGGAATGAATTTGGTAAACCTTCACTCTATAGCAAGAACATCCTTCCTCAGATAACGAGACCAAAAGTATACACGATTTTCTAGATGAGCCTCACCAATCTCCTGTATTATTGCAGACAGACCTTTATCCTGTACTAAAATCCTCTCGCTATGAAGGCCAACATGGAGATTGCCTTCTTTGCTGCATGCTGCACCTACACGTTTACTTTCAATGATTGGTACAGGAGGATACCCAGGTCTCGTTGAAAATTCCCTTCTCTCAATTTACAACCATTCAAATACTAATTGGTCTTCCTATACTCACTTAGTCTGTCCAAATCAGCCTACAACATCTCTGCATCGTCCTCACAGCTTACCCTTCCAGCCAGCTTTGTGTCATCTGCAAATTTTGAGATATTACATTTAATTTCTTTAGAAAATCATTAGTATAAATGGTGAATAGCTGGGGTCCTGGTACCAATCCCTGAATAAGCTAATAAATCAAGCGATGCCATCTTCAAAACAACATGACAGTATTTCCTGACTTTACATATGTCAAGTCCAAAATACTTAATCTGCCTTCACAAGGTTACAGTGCATTAAGAATAATAAAAAGAAGTGTGTTAATGACCATGGCAATGTATTGTAATTGGATGTAAGCCAGATACTCAAAAGAATTCATGCAAACTTTATATTTCTGTCACACAAATATTTGTGAAAGGTGAACAATTTATTCCTGCTATTGTAAAGAATTGCTGTTACAATGTAAAATTTTAAACATCTGAGAAAACTTGTTAAAAGACCAAGCTTTTTAATTTTAGGTTTATATAGGAGAGATAGGTCAGCTCTCCTGAAAACAGAGCCAATGAGGCTCAGAGATTGGTGGTGGTGGGATGTCATGATCAAAATGTAGGACAATATTCATGAGCTGATTTTGTTGAGTCCTATGTGGAGTCTTGAAGACTAGACAGCGTTGCAGAAAGGTTCAAGTGCTCTTCCTCCAGCTTGCATTGAGCTTCAATGGAACACTGCAGCAGGCAAGGAAAGGGAAGTTGGCTTAGGAACAAATTGGACTATTGAAATGGCAAGCAACTAGAAGGTTCTGGTCATTCATACAGGCTATTAAAAATTACATCAGTATCTCCAGTATCCAGAATGCACTTATTCTGACGTTGACTAGCTTTAGGTTGTAGCAATTGTGTCCTTGCAATAACTTCTGCCAAATTTGTAAAGTGCTGTGGTTGTCACAGAACACTGCATTGCAGGATGCCTACTGGACAGGGGCTCACTCTACCACTTGTAGTTTTGGTGGAGAAATTTGTGAAGATGTACTATCTTATTCTCCACAACCACCTGTTGAAGGAGCGGCGTTCTGAAAGCTACTGCTTCCAAATAAACCTATTGGACTATAACCTGGTGTTGTGTGATTTCTGACTTTGTACACCCCAGTCCAACACCAGCATCTCCAAATCAATTTGTGAAGATGAGCAATGGTTTACACTCTCAGGAGACAACAGTGAGGTTGCAAGCCGGGAATGCCACCTTTCCTTCTTGATTCCATCACAGTTACAGTCTTGGCACTGCCCTAGCCTCATGTCCTCCTCTTACTTCTCACCCAGATCAAGGGAAACACCTTACAAAATGTCCAGAACCAAGTATTATTTTTTTCTGTGATAATTTCTGTTTATCTCCAATAAAGAAGACCATCACAGCAATCATTCTTTCTGCACCACTCACAAAATTTCATAATAACTATTTTTCAAATGTTCAAGAAGTCTTGGAAGGCCAGAAATTCTCACCATGTGTTACAGATTTCCTATTTACAACTCCAAAGCAATGAACATGCAAATATATCCATTTAAATAGGCTTGGAATTGACATCAATGCTACATTTACACCAAAACAATTGTTTGCTGTTAGGAGATGGTGTTAAAACATTCATATGTCCTGGCTGAATCATTTCTGTGCTGAATTACATTTGTTTCCCACTTTATTTGTCTGAGTCGTGCATCGAACTGAGAAACAGAGCATAAGATGGATACTAACAAGGAAGTGAACAAAATGAATTTACAATTCAGAGCAATCATTCAGTATATTGATAGATTATCTTAAACTCACAAGCACCATGGTCCACACCTGAGCTGATACTTGTAAACATGAACAGGAGCAGCTAATAGGCGACCTGAATATATTTTGGGAAAATTGTGGAATTTTCTCTTAAAGCTAAGGCCTTGGAATATCTGGATCGAATGATAATCATAATATAACCAGTATGGATTCATGAGGGGGGAGATTTTACCAGTGGAATTTATTACCTTTCTCCATTGTTGTGGCAAAGAACTTGATAGGCTCCAGGAATCCAAAGTAGACAGGCAGGAGGCTGGAAGAACACAGCAAGCCAGGCAGCATTAGGAGGTGGAGAAGTCAATGTTTCGGGTGCAACCCTTCTTCAGGACAGGGGGTGCATGTACAGGGAGTTGCAGATAAAACGGAGCAGTGGGCGGGGGATAGGTTAGGTAGTGAGGTAGTGATAGTGAACACAGGTAGAGGGTATGACCTGGTTGGTTGATGGGAGGAATGAATCCAGTTGGTAGCTGGAAGGAAGGGTTGGCCAGAGGAATGGAAGGGAGGGGTAGGGAGTGGGAAGGGAGTCAGTGGATGTGAAGGGAGGTTATTTGAAATTGGAGAACCTCAATGTTGAGCCCTCTGGACTGTAGGCTGCCCAAGCGGAAGATGAGGTGTTGTTCCTCCAATTTGCGGTCTGATTCGCTGTGGCAGTGGATGAGGCCAAGGATGGTCATGTCAGAAAGGGAGTGGGAAGGCGAATTAAAATGGACGGTGACTGGGAAGTCCGTTCAGTCCGTTCAGGCCCAGCTGAGATGCTCAATGAAACATGTTTGGGTTAGGTCAGGGCATTTTTCACTGAACATTACCACAACCAATCAGACCACAAATAGAGGTACAACACCTCATCTTCCGCCTTGGCAGCCTACAGTCTGGAAGACTCAACATTGAATTCTCCAATTTCAAATAACCTCCCTTCCCATCCCCTGACTCCCTTTCCAGTAACTGCCACCCTTCCATTTCTCTGATTGACCCTTCTTTCCAGCCTAAAATGTGTTGCTGGAAAAGCGCAGCAGGTCAGGCAGCATCCAAGGAAAAGGAGAATCGACGTTTCGGGCACAAGCCCTTCTTCAGGAAATGATTCTCCTGCTCCTTGGATACTGCCTGACATGCTGCGCTTTTCCAGCAACACATTCTCAGTTCTGATCTCCACATCTGCAGTCCTCACTTTCTCCTTCCTTCCAGCCACCAACCAGATTTATTTATCCTATCAACCAACCAGCTTGTACCCTCAACCTGTGTTCACCTTTCCCTACTTCACCAGCCCGCCCCTGCTGCTCCCCACACTACCCCATTATCTGCAGCTCCCCTCACATGGGCAGCATGGTGGTGCAGTGGTTAGCACTGCTGCCTCATGCCACCAGGATCCCAGGTTCAATTCCAGCCTCGGGCAACTGTCTGTATGGAGTTTGCACGTTCTCCCCGTGGCTGTGTGGGTTCCCTTCGGGTGTTCTGGTTTCCTCTCACAGTCCAAAGATGTGCAGGTCAGGTGAATTGGACATGCTAAATTGCCCATATTGATAGGTGCATTAATCAGAGGGAAGTGGGTCTGGGTGGGTTACTCTTTGGAGGGGTGGTGTGGACTGGTTTGGCTGAAGGGCCTGTTTTCACATTGTAGGGAATCTAATCTTTAAAAAAAACTAGTCCTAAAGAAGGGTTACACCCGAAACATTGACTTTTCCACATCCTGACGCTCTCCAGCCTCCTGCTTGTCTCCCTAAGATAGAATACAGAGGCAGATGCAGTATTCTTGGGGTTCAGTCAGGGGCTCTTAATAAGCTGGGTTGCTAGAAAAACACAGCAGATCAGACAGCATCAAAAGAACAGGAAAATCAACATTTCAGGCTGTAGCCCTTCATCAGGTTCCTGATCTCCAGCATCTGCAGACCTCACTGTCTCCTCTCTTTAAAAAACTGCTAACTAAAATAAAGATAGTGGGAATCACTGGAAATATTACATAATGGAAATGTACTTGGTTGAACAATGGAAAAGAGAGAGAGGTGGTAAAGGAATTATCATCAGCCTGCAAGAAAATTAGCAGCAGCAAGAACAGCAAAGAGTACAGGGGACATTGAAAGTCTGCAGAGGGATATAAATAGGATAAGCAGGTGGGCAAGGATCTGGCAGATGAATACAATGTTGGTAAATATCATGTTGTCCACTTTGGTAGGACTAACAGCAAAACAGACTATTAATTAAATGGTGAAAAATGGCAGCATGCTGCTGTATTGAGGGACTTGGGTGCCCTTGTGCATGAACCACAAACGATGTTCTTGTGCTGGTGCTAGACTGGGGTGGACAAAATCAGAAGTCACACAATACCAGGTTATAGTCCAACAGATTTATTTGAAATTGCAAGCTTTCAGAGAACTTCCCCTTCACTTGAGCAAAAGTCAGCCATCTGGCCCACTGAGTCTCGAATAGTGTGTACAGTTTTGTTCTGCTCACTTGAAAAAGGATGTACTGGCACTGGAGGGCGTGCAGAAGAGGTTCACTAAGTTGATTCCAGAATTGAGAAGATTGCTTTATGAGGAGAGATTGAGTAAACTTAGACTGTACTCACTGGAATTTTGAACAATGAGGGGATCTTGCAAAAACATATAAAGTTATGGTGGGAATAATTTAATGTGTTACTACAAGGAGGCTGTTTGCATTTGCAGGTGAAACTAGAACTAGGGAGCACAGTCTCAAAATAAGAGGAAGCAGATTTAGAATTGAGTTGAGTAGCAACCTCTACGTGCAAAGGGTTGTGGATCTGTGGAATTCCCTGCTCAATGAAGCAGTTGAGGCTACCTCGTTGGATGTTTTAAGACAAAGTTGGATAGATTTTTGAACAATATAGGAAGTAACGACTATGGTGAGTGGATGGTTCAGTGGTGTTGAGTCCACAAATAGATCAAGCATGACCTTATTGAATGTTGGAGCAGGCTCAAAGGGCCTGATAGCCTACTTCTGCTCCTACTTCTAATGTTCTTATCCCACAGGTTTGTGGACCTTGATAGATCAAAGTGGTGCTGGAAAAGCACAGCAGGTCAGACAGCAACCGAGGAGCAGGAAAATCGATGTTTTGGGCAAAGGCCCTTCATCAGGAATCGGATGCTGCCTAACCTGCTGTGCTTTTCCAGCACCACTCTGATCTAAACTCTGGTTTCCAGCATCTGCAGTTCTCACTTTTGCCTTGTGAACCTCGTTGGTTGACTTGGCGCTCAGAGTCACAGGCATTGTGGCCAAATTCATAGATAATGATGGTGGTGGGCAAACTGTCAAACAAAACATGTTTCTGGAAGCTGTGAACATATTTAGTGATGGGTTAGACAAAAAAATCAATGAGAAAACAAGTGACCTCAAATCCTGATGGGCACGACATTAAAACTACTGCAACAGTGGTAGTGATTAAAATAAATCAGATTTTGGAAAGTATTAAAGAATCAATACAGAGCTAATATCATGACTACCCTACACTTTATAAATCATTACAACCACACTTAGAATACTAGGTATGGTTCTCATCACTTTAGCACATAAAATGTATTGCAGCTATTGTAAGGATACAGAAGAGGACAACCAGAATGATTAAATGGATGGAGAGATTGGTATCTGGTAAGCTATTATTTAAGCAAAACATAAATTCATTGGGAAAGAGAAGGTTGAGAGACAGTGTCATTGCTGTTGTGATTAGTTTTCTAAAGGAACTATAATATAGGCCATATCAATGGATTTTGCCTTGTTCTGAACAGTAAAACCACACAAATATTGAAAAGGATAGAGTGGTAGACGTTGTCTACAGGGAGTTTAGTGAACCCTTTAACAAGATTCCACATGGTAGACTGATTAATTAAGTTGAATCACATGGGATTCAGGGAGAGTTTGCCAATTGGATACAAAATTAGCCTCACAGTAGATGACAAAGGGTGGTGGTGCAGTTTTTTCAGACTGGAGGCCTGTGACCAGCTATGTTCTGCAGAGATTGGTGCTACGTCTATTTCGAAAAGTGTGGCGCTGGAAAAGCACAGCCAGTCAGGCAGCATCCAAGGAGCAGGAGAATTGACATTTCAAGCATAAGCCCTTCATTATGAGGGCTGGAACATTGATTCTCCTGCTCCTCAGATGCTACCTGACTGGCTGTGCTTTTCAACTCTGATCTCCAGCATCTGCAGTCCTCACTTTCTCTTAGCTGGGTCCGTTGTTGTTTGTCATTTATATTAACGATTTGTATGAGAATTTAAGAGGTATGATTAGTAAGTTTACAGGTGATGCCAAAATTGGTGGTATAGCCAACAGTGAAGAAGTTTATCTAAGATCACAAAATATAAGGTTGAAGCATACATACCTCAGGCACCTTGTATCTAAGGTAGCGCCATAAGTGGCAATTTGTAAACTTTTCACTGTACTGATTTGTGCACACATGACAATTAAGCTAATACAATTTAATTCAATTCAAAGAAGTCTTGATCTATTGGGTCAATAGGCTGATGAGTGATATATGAAATTTAATTTAGATTAATGTGAAGTTTGAATTTTGATAAAACATTAAGGGCAGGACTTATACACTTTATGGTAGTAGTCTGGATCTTGTTGTCAAACAGAGAAACCTGGGAGTTCAAGTATATAATTCTTTGAAATTTGCATCACTGGTAGACAGGGTGGTTAAGAAAGCAGTTAGCATGTTTGCCTTCATTGCTCAGACCATTGAGTATAGAAGTATTGATGTCATGTTGAGGTTGTATAGATGTTGGTGAGGCTACTTTTGGAATACCGTGTGCAGTTCTGGCTGCCCAGTTACAGGAAGGATACTATTGAATTGGAGAGGGCTCAGAAAAGATTTACCAGGATGTAGCCAAGAATGGAGGGTTTTAGTTAAGGGGAGAGGCTGCATAGACTGGAATATTTTTCAATGGTGCTTAGGAGGTTGAGGGTTGACTTTATAAAGATTTATAAAATCATGAGGGGCATAGATAGGATGAATAGCAAAGGTCTCTTCCCTAGGGTGGAGGAGTTCAAAACTAGAGGGCATATTTTTAAGGTGAAAGGAGAAAGATTTAAAAAGGAGCAGAAGATGGCTTAAATATGGAATGAACTGACCGAGGTAGATGCAGGTACAGTTACAATATTTAAATGACATTCCGATAATTAATGGGAATCACTCCAGAGTCTGTGGAATTTTGAAAGATTATCACAAATGCATTGACTACTTCTAAGTGCATCTCCTCTGACAATGGTATGCAGACTAGCTGTTCCTGGAGATTTATTAACTTTCAGTCCTTTAATTTCATCAGCACAATCTTCCTACTCGTGATAATTTCCTCAAACCTTCATTCTCTATAGCCATTTGGATCTCTAGTTATGGGAGATTTCTTGTATCTTCCTCAGTTGAAACAGAAAAGGAAAGGTTTGGAAGGATATGGGCAAATGGAAATAGTTTAGTTTGGAAAACGTTTGGCATGGATGAGTTGGACCAAAGGGTATGTTTCTGTGGAGCATGACTATGACTTTATCGAAAACTGAATTTGTACAGGACATGTGGATAGAGAAAGTTTGGTCAAAGATGGTGCAGGCACGGGGAGATAGCATTAATGATGCTTCGATAAATCCTAAACTGATCTCGGAAAGAATGGGCTGAATTTTCATGTCAAGTATTGGTTGGCAATGCTAAGCAAAATCTCTTTGGTTGCTTTCCAATATTAAAGGTGTTCTACAACTACTAGTTGTTGTTGTTGACAGCACAAGTTTGTCCAGCATATGTCCACTCCATGGTAGAACTAAATATCAGGAGGAACTAGGGAGATACACAAAATGGAGGAGTGCCTTGCAAATCATGATACTTGTTGTCGTGAGTTATATTCCTTGGACTACTTGAAACAACTTCAAAGTAACAGTCACTCACCATGTACAGTGTTCCGTGAGTTTATTGTTAATATATTAGTAGACAACTTTCGGTAAATTTATATGACATCTCTTTGTTTACTCAGTGCTCCCATTGATTTAATTCAAATAAATTTATAAAGTAAGAACAAAATACTTGAGTTTTTCTAATTCCTTCAATGAAATCTGGGTGACAAAATAATTTTGTGGTCAAATTAAATGCTTTTGAAGTGCAGTCACTGTTGTAATGTAGCAAAATGGGAAATGAATTAAGCACAGCAAACTCCCAAAAACAATAGGATGATGATTTCAACATCTGTTTTAGTGACATTTTTGATCGAGAAATTAAAAATTACATAAACCAACTGTGTTAAATTCCTTGTTTGACTTTATAAAACTGTGCCATGAGATCTTGCTGATTAATCTAACTGGTTCAACAAGTAATCTGAAACTCAGCATCTCCAATAGTACAATGCTCCTTCAATATTGGCAGTTTGCATTCAAGATGTTGCAGTGGATAATGAACCCACTTCCATCTGACACTAAGTACTGCACATTGGAATATGACTGATTGCTCTAAAATGAGCTATATTCCAAAGTTGCCTATAGTTGGAGAAAACAGAAGTATGGAAGCCACCAGACCTTTGGAGGTTACCTCAGATGCCCCGTAGGCTGGTTAACAGATGTAGCACATGTCTGCAAGGTTTACATGGATAGAGGAGTGGCTGCAGGCATTCTTCCAGAGCAGTAATTAGATTCTATCTTTTTTGCGATGCTCTTTTTTAGCATGAATATTACTTGCCACATGTCAACATGAACTTGGATCGTGTCCAGGTCTTGTTGCATTTTGACACACACTGCTTCAGCATCTTAGGAGTCATGAATTGTGCTGAATATTATGCAATTATCAGGAACATCTCCACTTCTGACCTCATGATACAGGGAAGATCATTGATGAAGTAGATGAAGATGGTTGGGACAAGGATAGTACCCTGAGAAACTGCTGCAGAGATATCCTCAAGATAAGATGACTGATCTCCAACAACCATAGCCATATATCAAATGAAGAGAGAAGCTTTCATACCCACGTCCATTTTGCATCTGGATGTCTCCTTCCAGAGTCACTTACCTCTCCTAGTGAGCTACCAGCCTGATGACTCAGTGGGCCCCCTGTTGGTCCTTTTGGTTTTCGGCACCATTAATCATTCTTAATTGCCCATAGACAGTTAAGAAGCTCCTGTTGTAATGGTGCCAAATGGCATATCACTACAGCCATGTCTGGAATTGAAGCCAACATCAAAACAACGTTCTAACGATGAACAGTAGGACCAAACAGTTTCACGTCAAGTAATGCTTGACAATGCTACTGTGAAATCTCTTTGATCATCCTGGTTCCTTCGGATATTTAGTTCTACCATAGAGTTAACAATGAAGATAGCACAAGATTGTCCAGTCTATCAACAACAACAACGACTTGTATTTATAAAACACCTTTAATATTGGAAAGTAACCAAAGAGATTTCACAGTTGCATTGCCAACCAATATTTGACATGAAACTACTTAATATGATATTAAGACAGGCAGAGCTGGTTTTTAAGGGACATCAGAAAAGAGGAGAGACAATCGTAGGAAGATGGAAGGCTTAGGGAAACAATTCTAAAACAGAAGGCCTTGACAACTGAAAGTATTGATTCTAATAATATAAAATCAAGGATGTATAAGAATTCAGAATTGGAGGAACATAGGTCTTAGATGGTTGTAGGGCTAGAGGAGTTCACAGAGACAGTAATTAGGATAAATAGCATTTTAACTAGGGGCAAGAAAATAACCACCATTACAACCAGCAAATAAAAACAGAGAATTGGACTGCACGCGTTAAAAATCCAACAAAGGCTCACTGTCACTTTTCTTCACTCTGACACAACTTCAAAATCATTGAGAATCTAGACAAAAAGGTTCTTTGCTCACTGATCATCAAAATCCAGCAAACATGAAGTTCCTTTAATTAAACAAATGCATCTGACAAAGTTCCCAGTGAAATGATATTTTACAAGAGCTTTGACAATGAAAATTCCAATGATGTGAATCCTATCAGGAGTTGAGAATTAAAGGAAAGTGGAACATAAGTCATACTAAGGCAGTGAGCTGGAATGAGGTAGACTTTTCCAAATCTTCACATCACATTTCAAACATTGATTGTCAATTCCACTTATATTTTGAGGTTTTTGGAGATTTGCTCATGGTTAATGTGATTTGAGTGGGTTGATTTTGCCGATTATGATCATAGGCGACTCAAAGCAACAGTCCCTATCCACTGTTCATGACAGTAATGATTAGTGAAACACTCAATAACTTAAATCCTGGAGATAAGAGAACTCTTCAAGGAAACTTCTGATATACTGAAAATGTTTGTTCTAAATTCAGAAAAAAACGCTACAGCCAAAATTTAAAGCTAGGTGCAAAAACTCAGAAAAATTCTAGTATTGAATATGTGAAATATTAACAGGAAACACAGGATACCAGAGTAGGGTAAATTTAACCTTTCAGCTGTGGATTCTTTATGAGTATTGAACAATTTGTTTAGTGCATCCAGCATTTTTACTTTTGGAGGCACAAGGTGATAACGACGTTTAAAAAAGAAACATGAGATTTTATTAGATTCATTCAGCACAAAATATTGGTCTGGATCTTGGACGATCAAGAACGCTTTGTGACTTATTTTTCTTTGCAGATCAACTTTCCCCTCACTCTTCCTTGTCCAGCTTCTCAGTACATCATCCTCATAACCACTTATCTCCACATTTTCCATGCAGTTTTCCTCATCTCTGTTTTTCCAGTTACACCTCACTGGAGTAGCATTCTAGAAATCAAGATGTGCTATTCCTGTTCTGAAGAAGAGTCAGTGGACTTGAAACATTTGCTTTGCCTTCACAGATGCTGCCTGACCTGCTGAGTTTTTCCAACAATTTCTGCTTTTTTTCCCTGCTATTCCTGAAATCATCACTAATGTTAAATATTTTAGAAATATGTAAAGTTGCCCACTTTATCTGTCTTTTAGACTTACATTGATAAAAGAGCTTGGACCAGGATTTTGTACTCAACAAGAATGACTACTTATTACAAGTAATTACTGTCTAGCTGCACATAAACAGTTATAAACCATCCACACTTAATACTACCAATTAAAACTCTATTCCCCTTTTCAATGCATTGACAATGGACATGTTAAAGACAGAGGGGAATAAGTGCAGAGACAGTTCACTCGTGAAATGATTCTTGTGACTCTCCTGCTGGTCACACATTGCTTCGGTTTTCTTTTTTCAATGCTTCCATTGGTTGTTAAGTCATGCAAGGTGATCGGTTCACTAATAAATCATTACTGACTTATCAGTTAACAGTCACAGATTACAACAGTTATAGGTAAGATAACTTGCTTTTTTTTATCAGATCACAGTGAGTTTTAACTGCAGAGAACAGAGAGAGTCTACTCTCAAGCTGGGGAGGACTGAACACTTGAAGCGAAATAGGTGGAGAAACTCAGCAGGTCTGGTAGAGTCTGTGGAGAGAAACAGGTGCTAATGTTTCATGTTTAGTAACTCTTTATCAGAACATTTCTTTGAAAAACGGCGTACAGACCATCAAATCTTTTTATGAATAAAGTATATTTTTGAAATAAAAAAAAAAATTTCTTTGAAAAACGGACCATTCCATATCACCTGTCCTTTGTGGAGAAGTTTATGAAGAAAAAACACTTTTGACCACAAGTCCATCAGGAAGTGGTCAGCACGTAGTGGCCCTTGAGACCCTTCGGGAAAAGGAGAGGGCGGATCCTGTCGAGCGGTTCCCTGAGCAGACTGTCAAAGCCATTTGGCAGAATGCCTCATCGCCAGAACTTTCCAACAAGCACCAAGACATGGCTTGGCTGGTGGTGAGAAGGGCTCTGCCTGTGAGATCCTTTACGCACGCCCGGACTCTCTGCCACACCGCACGCTGCCCTCGAAGCGGCTGCAGGGGGGTACGAGACTGTCACACACCTCCTTCTGGAATGTGCCTATGCAGAAGAAGTCTGGAGAGGAATGCAGTGGTGTTTGTCGAGGTTCATCCTGAGCAGCACCATGACGCGGGACTCCGTGCTCTACGATCTGTTCCCCGGGATGCACACCGAGATGAACATCAACTTTGCTTGGAGGATCATCAACTCAGTGAAGGACGCTCTCTGGGCGGTCTGAAACCTGTTGATCTTCCAGCTGAAGGAGCTGACCCCGACTGAGTGTTGCGGACTGGCACATTTCTACGTGTTGAGGAACGCGCTGAAGCTTGGGGCAGCTGCCGCCAAGACGCGGTGGGGAAAGACCACCGTGTAATGTCTGCTTGCCTAAGCATAGGGGGCCGATGCAGTAAGGGGCTCCGTTGAACCCCAGCTAAATATGTAGATAGTAATCGTATAGACCTGTATATATGAATGATTACTCTGTCTCCATATGTAAAGAAATGGAATGTTTACATTTGTATGGCATACCCAATTGTACAGATCAAAATATTTTATCAATAAAGTATATTTTTGAAAAAAAAAATCTTTTCTATCTCTACAACGGGACTGTGCAAACCCTGGTCCTGACCCGAAGACAGGGAAATGCCTGCAACGTGGAGCTGGACAGCTACCTCAGCACTGCGAGGGTCCAGCAGTTTGTGTTCACCACAGGAATGCAGATAGCTACCCCAGAGAGGCTGGACCAACAGCAAATAGAAACTGGTAATCTGACAAACTGTTGAAATGGAGATAAAAATTGCCAGTATTAATGTGCGCAGCATTAAATCTGCTACACAATGTGTCTCTATGCTGGCCTTCCTGGACAACGTTAAAGCTGACGTCCTGTTTCTACAGGAGTGTGGGAAACTGCACCTCAGCAGCTATAGGAGATGGTTGAGCTCGTGGGCCCATGAGCCGTCAGTTTTGTCGGGGGACAACCATAGCCACGCCTCCGGCCTGGGTATCGTGTTGCGAGGAGGCAACTTCACCATCTCCGAGGTTAAGGAGTTGGTGGGCAGGCGCCTCCTCGTTGCCAACGTCATGTACAGGAATGCTCCCTTGAGACTGATTAATGTGTACACCCCAGTGGGTAAGAGTGAATGGTTGGCCGTCCTGCAGCAGCTTCCACTGTTGCTGGCTACGTCCAGGCCGGTCAATCTGGCCGGAGACTTCAACTGTATCATTGATGCAGATGGATGATCCACCGGGGTGGGGGGGCCGGGGGGGGGGGGGGGGACAGTAAATTGGACGCCACGTCCAGAGCCCTGATGGAAACGGTTAAAGATGCCAAGCTGCATGACATCTTCAGCACCCCCGCAGATGGAGCGGAGTGTAGATACACCTGGTCACGGGTAGACGGGTCTATCCGCTCCAGGATAGATTACCTGTTTGTGACCTGAACGTTCTCAGTCAGATCCACCGACGTCAAGCCAGTGGTCTTTTCTGACCATTGTCTCCTGCTGGCCGACTATCACCTACAGGACGAGCAGCAGGCTGGCAAGGGAACGTGGAAGCTGAACACCAAGCTGTTGACTCCAGGAAATATTGAGGAGCTCAAGAGGGACTACGCAGGTTGGAGAACCGTGAAGCCCCTGTTTGAGTCCCCAGTGGACTGGTGGGAAACAGTAAAAGGGAATATCAAGAGGGTCTTCATCCTCAAAGATGTTCAGGAAGCGAGAGAGAGGCAGAGAAAACTGTCCCAACTCCAGGAAAGTATGCAGAACCTGCTCCTGCTGAAGACGATGGGGGTCGATGTCACGGAGGACCTCCAGGAGGTGAAAGGCCAGCAAGCCTCGCTCTTTGTCTCAGAGTCCTCCAGGATAATCTTCCGGTCCAGGGTCCGCTCGGTGGAGCAGGATGAGACATGCTCACATTTCTTCTTCCAGAAGGTGCACAAAGAGAGCTCCGTGCTCAGCAGCCTGAAGGAAGAAGATGGCTCGATAATGTCATCTCAGGCTGACGTCATGAGGATCAGCAAATCCTTCTATGCCAGTCTGTATGACTTGAAGCCGACTGCCAGCGCGGCCTCCCAGTCATTCCTGTCCTCTATCAAGGAGGTCCTAAATGACGGAACACGGGAGAGGCTGACTAGCCGCTATCCCTGGATGAACTGACCAAGGCTCTCGAGTCCTTCAAAAAGAATAAAACTCCCAGAAGCGACAGCTTACCGGTCGAGATCTATTCTGCTCTGTGGTACTTGATTGGCGAGGACCTGCTGGAGGTGTATGTCAGTATGCTTCGGGCAGTTACCATGAGTGAATCCATAAGGAAAGGCATCATCACCTTCATCTACAAGGGGAAGTGGGAGAGGGAGGAAATCAGAAATTGGAGATCAATCTCACTATTGAATGCAGATTACAAAATCTTGGCAAAGGTCATTGCCAACTGGTGATCCACCCTGACCAAACCTGTGCTGTACCGGGCAGGAAGATCGCTGAGAGTCTCACACTCCTCAGGGATACCATCACCTACGTGCAGGCCAGGGGGGTGGACACCTTCCTCATCAGCCTGAACCAGGAGAAAGCCTTTGACAGGATACCACACACGTATATGAGAGATGTTCTTTCCAAAATGGGCTTTGGGGAAAGAATCTGCAATTGGATCAGACTGCTCTACACCAACATCGTCAGTCCAGTCTCAATCAATGGGTGGGAATCATATACCTTCCCAGTCAGATCTGGAGTCAGGCAGAGCTGCTCTCTCTCTCTCTCTCCCCTGCCTTGTTTGTGTGCTGCATAGAGCCATTTGCCGAGTCCATCAGGAAGGATGCGAGCCTGAGAGGGGTGACTATTCCTGGCAGCGGGAGCCTGCAGGTTAAGGCCTCCCTGTACATGGATGATGTCACCAGTCGCCATTTTCTGCTCGGATCCGCTATCCATGTGCAGACTGATGTGCATATGTGACTGGTTCAAATGGGCCTTAGGGGCCAAGGTAAACCGAGGCAAGAGTGAGGCCATGCTCTTCGAGAACTAGGCTGACCAATCCTTCATCCCCTTCACCGTCAAGACCAACCACCTGAAGGTGCTGGGTATTTGGTACGGGGTGGGGATGGGGGGGGGGGGGGGGGGGGGGGGGGGGGGTGGCATGCGCTGAGTCTTGGGGGGAGCGTATCAAGAAAGTGAGGCAGAAACTGGGCAGATAGAAGCTACGGTCACTCTCCATCACGGGTAAGAACCTGGTCATCAGGTGTGAGGCACTGTCAGTATTGTTATATGTGGCACAGGTCTGGCCTATTCCCAGGACCTGTGCCATCGCAGTCACCCAGGCCATTTTCCATTTTACATGGAGATCAAAGATGGCCAGGGTCCAAAGGGACTCGATGTACAAAGCTCTGGGCAACGGGGGAAAGAACACACCAAATGCCACCCTCACCCTGATAGCCACCTTTATGTGTGGCTGCATCAAGCTGTGCGTGGATCCCCAGTACGCAAACACCAAGTGTCACTATGTACTGAGGTTCTACTTGTCCCCGGTGTTGCAACGGATGGACCTGACCTCGCAGCCGCGGAAAGCTCCAAGTAGTTGGACAGTTCCGTATCACCTGTCCTTCCTGGAGAAATTTATGAAGAAAAACACCTTTGACCACAAGTCCATCAGAAAGTGGTCAGGAGGGCGGATTTTATAGAGCGGTTCCCTGGGCAGACTGTCAATGTCATTTGGCAGAATGCCTCATTGCCAGAACTTTCCAACAAGCACCAAGACATGCTTGGCTGGTGGTGAGAAGGGCTCTGCCTGTGAGATCCTTTATGCAGGCCCAGACTCTCTGCCGCACCGCACGCTGCCCTCGAAGCGGCTGCAGAGAGGGTGGGGGGGGGGGGGGGAAACGAGACTGTCACACACCTCCTTCTGGAATGTGCCTGTGCAAAGGAAGTCTGGAGAGGAATGCAGTGGTGTTTGTTGAGGTTCGTCCCAAGCAGCGCCGTGACACGGGACTCCGTGCTCTTCAGTCTGTTCCTTGGGACGCACACTGAGACAAACATCAACTGTGCCTGGAGGATCATCAACTTGGTGAAGGACACTCTCTGAGCGGTCTGAAACCTGTTGACCTTCCAGGTGAAGGAGCTGACCCCGACTGAGTGTTGTGGACTGGCACATTCCAAGTCCAGGACTACGTGTTGAGGGATGTGCTGAAGCTTGGGGCAGCTATCACCAAGGCGCGGTGGGGAAAGACCACCATGTAACATCTGCCTGCCTAAGCACAGGGGGCTCACACAGTAAGTGGGCTCCGCTGATGCCTCAGCTAAATATATGGATAGTAAACATACAGACTTGTATATATGAATGATTACTCTATCTCTGTATGCAAATAATTTGATGTACGTATGGCATGGCCAATTGTACAGATCATCAAAACATTTTTATGAATAAAGTATATTTTTGAAATAAAAAAATTCTTTCTCTGCAACTTGTTCCCAGCATCAAGCCGTTCAGTTATCTAAGAACCAATCACACAGTTGTTGATAGGCAAAAGAAAACTCCATCATTTATAACTGGTCACTAGTCCCAAGACCAATCAACTTTTTGTTGCCAACAAACACTGCACAAATACATTCCTTTACTCCAAGAAATGCTGCTCCAAGTTACTCAATCAGTTGTTCACATGATGACACTGTCACGGGTGTCAGGTTAGGTGTTTTTGAAACTGCGGCCATTCTTTCTTAATTCTTTTTTAAAACTGCTCTTTCTCATTTCAATTTTAAAACACAAAATAATAAGGAATGGTCACAACAATCCATCCATCGCTCTACACACCTTCCTGGTTGTGCAATGTCACTCTCATAGTTACCCTCACCAAGTGCCGTCCATTCACTGGATGAACTATTGGTATTCCTTTCATTTATGAATATGCTCTTTCCCATCTGACAGGATAAAAGAGATCTCTAGCTTGTTTATAGCTCCATTCTGCCGCTCAGCATATCCAGAATCAGTTGCCACTGTTGTAGACCAACATCATTGATGCCATCTTTAAAAGGCCATAGTGCACCCAGACAAGCACTGTTAGTCTGAAGCTGCTTTGTACCTGACATTTCACCTGAATATGGCAGAGAAGGTAAAATTGTCACCTCATTTTGTGAGCAAGGGCCTGGAGGTCTTGTTGGTCAGGATAGCACAAAGGCGGGAAATACCCTTCCTGCAGGAGTAGGCCACAATCCCAGACCATGTCAGCCTGGCCCAAGGTTTATAGTTTGGTGCATTCTCAGCTGTCTGAAGGAATGAACAATAATGCAGAAAGAAGGCTAATGAATTTTTGTACTCGACCAGTCTAAAGACCAGAAACGTCCCTCTGAAACCATACACTCAACCTCTCTCTGCTACTGCAGCCCCCTCAACCAAAGCTCAAGCTCCACCCCTCTCATTATTACCTGCAATATCTTCCCCATTCGCTGTCACCCATTTCAACTGCAGACAGCACTAACTCGTACATATACCCACTCACTTAGGACATCTTTCCAACTGGACCAAAAGTAACAGCTGTTCCACCTATTTTCCTCTCCTTTAAAACCTGCCACACTCTCATCCCAAGAGGAAACCTTCCCAAAATGGGTCTTCGCAAAAATGTATTCAGTTCTGCAGAAAAGTTATAATGGGCTCAAACCATTGCTTCCCTCTCTACACGTGCTGACTGACCTGCAGAATTTCTTCAACATTTTCTGTTTTCGTTCTTAATTTTGAAACCTGTGTGCACCTGGCATATTATTTGAAAACATGTCCAGGGTGAGTGGTAGTGGTGGGAGTATCACCTCTCATATCTTCATACTTTCCCATTAAAAACATGTTGCGAGGGATGTTAAAATCAGCGAATGGAGTTTTCTTTTTCCAAATCTAGGGATAAAAGTGCATTTTCAATTCACTTTATGTATAATTCTTTCAAAATTAAACTTAAAGTTCATTTAGAGTAAAGTCACCATATTCTTACCAGACCACAGGACTGCTGCTTAGAGAGAGAGAACTAGTGGTGGATTTACCTGAGGGTCACCACATCTCAGGCAAAGGGAGAGTTGAAAAGGAGAGTCCTTCATGGTAACCTCAGCTGGTGCAGGAATCAAAGCCACACCATTGGTGTCAGCGTGCATTGTCAAACCAATCATCCATGCTACTGAGCTAAATGAACCCCAGCACATTCAGGGTAATGCCACATTTATTACAGGGCTCTGTAATAAATTTGCATCCTATTGTAGATGCCCTTGTGGAGTGATGGGTTAAGTGAAGCTACAGAGTGCATGCATAAAGACCAAGATCTTACTGCATGAGGTCTAATGGAAATTTAGCATGGGTCTGTAACATCTCAGAAAGATGTTTCCTCTTATCGTCTCTTGTCATGCTCAACGATTGTTAACATTTACTCACCTGAGTAGAGATGAGCTTGCTACTGCTTTATTTCATTGCAGGTTGTGTACAATTCCTCTAAGCATTAGAATGTTTTTTTTTCTCATAATATCTCCTCCATCCTTGACACTCCATCTTATGACCTTCATGATCGTGGTATTGAAATTTGCTGAGTCTTCACCGTTTCAATGCAGGATAAATCCATGAATTGCCTGGAAGTGGAATTTGATGGTTCATCAAAATGATTTGTGCACCATCTGTTAGACTGTAAAAAGGTAGATAAAGAAATTGTATTAATAATAAAAAAAATGCACTGTGTACAATTCCTGGTCTTGAGGATGAAATAAAAACGTGCATAATGGAAATCAGACAATGGCAGGTCAGACAGCATATGAAAGAAACAAGCTGTCACTACACTTGGAAATAATACAAAAAAAAACATCACAAAATTAACAAAAACCAGTGCCCGTGCTACACTCAGTTAAAGGGATCACCCCTGGCACTCAGTCTATTTGTTTGGTAAATTCATTTTGATATTTCCATATACCAAGAGCTGACCGGTACTGGGGTGACACTAACACAACATATAATTGGCATTGAATACCTTTGTTACATTTAGATTTGACTATCTTGTTGTTCTCCTTATCATCTTTACATCCTTCAGCTGCCATATAATTAAATTCTTGCAAGTATTGCTGCCGGTATTCTAACTTATCTTCAGCCTTGTTCACACACCATCCCTTGTCGCTCTGATTTACAATGCTTCCAAAGCTGTCTACTCTTTGTTCTTTACATAAGCCTTTTATTTTCAAACTCTCCAACAATCCACCAGCCTTTCTACATTCCTCCTCTTCTAGAATTTTGTGCAACTCATGTCTCCTTTTGGTTCAGGTCCCTAACTCCCTAGGTTTTAGATGTTGTAATTCCATTCCTAAATCTCTCCGTCTCTCTCCATTTTGCTGCTCCTTTTTATACTCTCCTTAAAACCTATTCATCAGCCCAAATGTTTGGTGTCTTGATCTAATATGAGGAAAGAAGAGGCATATGTTTAAATATATTGCATTTGTTGATAGCTGCTGTTTTCTTTGTGAATCTAGTTGCAAGATTTCAACATAGTGCAGACACATTGATAGATGAAAATATTCAGCAGGCCAGGCAACAATTGTGAAGAGAAACAAAGACATTTCAGATTGTTACCCATCAGAAATATAGAGAAATCAAGATTCGTCACCCCTGATCTCGACTATAGTTCTTCTCCCTTGTTCATCCTGTACCTCCTCCTTTCCATTTGCTTAAGGAAATTTGCTTAAATCCATACTTCCCTTCAGTTTGGATAAAAATGTTACCTACAGGAAATGCCAACTGTTTCTCTTCACAGATACTGCTGTGATCAGGCAATTTTTTTTGTGCATGGTACAGATTTCAGCATAGAGTCATAGAGATGTACAGCATGGAAACAAATCTTTCATTCCAAGTCGTTCATGCTGACCAGCTATCCTAAATTAATTTAGTCCTATTTGCAAGCATCTGGCCCATATCCTTTTTAACAATGTTCATTTTGTCTCAGAAAAAGAAAAAGAAACAGTATTATCGCATTGAAGAATTCATAGATCTTCTTTACAATTGATTTTTAAATACAAACCTTATATTCTTTACTTATTTTTATGTCTGGCTGAATTTAAATTTACTAGGTCGCCACGTTAAAGCATGTTTCCAATACAGGGTCATGCTTCAAATGATCCAAGGTGGGATGGAGTCTGGTGTCTTTATACCTTTAGGTCAGATGCTATGATACAATGACAGTAATGTAAACATTTCCCATCATTGTATACTGACACAGGATTGTGAGGTGTAACAAAACACATGGTAGAAAATATGTCAGATGTAGGAGGAGACAGGTAATGGTGAGTGTCAGCTAGAAACTCCATGCAGCTTGAATACACCAGTCCACATTATCTGTGGGAATTTAGGGGCACAAACCTTTGGTAGATAACAAAAATCGTAGATGTCACCTCAGTATAAATTTCCTATTCAAAATGAAATACTGTGTGATCAGATCTGATGCTTCATTTGAAATAAATAAGGTCAGGTTTAGAGCTGGCCTTACATGGATGAGGACTCACACATAGTGAATCCATGGATTGTAGTGATCGGAACCATATGAACTGTCTAGGCTATGAACTCCTTGATTGGTGTTATTAACTTGGGCCAATCAGGAAGCTCTGGCTGACCAACATAAACAGAAGATGGCATGGTGGCACAGTGGCTAGCACTGCTGCCTCACAGCACCAGGTGACTCTCTGTGTGGAGTTTGCACATTCTCCCCGTGTCTGCGTGGGTTTCCTCCGGATGCTCCAGTTTACTCCCACAATCCAAAAAAAATGTGCAGGTTAGGTGAATTGGCCATGCTAAATTGTCCGTAGTGTTGGGTGAAGGGGTAAATGTAGGGGAAAGGGTCTGGGTGGGTTGCGCGTCAGTGTGGACTTGTTGGGCCAAAGGGCTTGTTTCCAGACTGTAAGTAATCTTCTGACACTGATTTTAAAAGAAAAAGATAAACAGAAGATTATAAACCGGAGAGTCAGAGGTTCAGAAAGGAAAAAAAGAAACAAAAAGGAAAAAAATAAAAAAAATAAACAGAAGATTTAGAATCTCCTCTCTTCAGGGGATCAACTCTGAACTGGCTGGGCACAGCCGGTGTACTGTACACAGGTAAATCCAGTGTGACTTGGTGATGAGATATCGGCCTCTGTGCAGTTATTTCACAGATAACGAGGAGTATGTGTACCTGTCCTCTGAGCTTCTTACTGCCTCAATTAGAATGCTTTCCCATGTTTTCTAAACTTGCACCGGCATGAACAGTTTTGCCAACCACATTCATCTCACTCTTTAGAGTCATAGAGATAACAGCATTGAAACAAACCCTTGTGTTCATTTTGCCAGCATTTGGCCCACATCTCTCTAAACCCTTCCATTTCATGTACCCATCCAGCTGCCTTTTAAATGTTAGCATTGTACCAGCCTCCACTACTTCCTCTGCCAGCTCATTCCATACACGCATCACCCTCTATGTGAAAAGGTTGTCCCTTAGGTCGCTCTTAAATCTTTGCCCTCTCATCGTAAACCTATGCCCTCTAGTTTTAACTCCCATACCCGGAGAAAAAGATCTTAGCTATACATCTTATCCATGCCCTTCATGACTTTATGAACTTTTGCAAGGTCACCCCTCAGAACCTGCCACTCCAGGGAAAATAGCCACAGTCTATTCAGCCTCTCCCCTATGCTCCAAACCCTCCATCCCTGCCAACATCCTTGTGAACCTTTTCTGAACCCTTTGCAAGTTTAACAAAATCTTTTCTATAGCAGAGAGACCAGAATTGAACACACTGTTCCAAAAGTGGCCTAACCAATGTCCTAGGAGAAAGTGAGGACTGCAGATGCTGGAGATCAGAGCTGAAAATGTGTTGCTGGAAAAGCGCAGCAGGTCAGACAGCATCCAAGGAACAGGAGAATCGACGTTTCGGGCATCAGCCCTTCTTTAGGAATGACGAAAGTGTGTCCAGCAGGCTAAGATAAAAGGTAGGGAGGAGGGACTTGGGGGAGGGGCGTTGGGAATGCGATAGGTGGAGGGAGGTCAAGGTGAGGGTGATAGGCCAGAGTGGGGTGGGGGCGGAGAGGTCAGGAAGAAGATTGCAGGTTAGGAAGGCGGTGCTGAGTTCGAGGGATTTGACTGAGACAAGGTGGGGGGAGGGGCGGAAATGAGGAAACTGGAGAAATCTGAGTTCATCCCTTGTGGTTGGAGGGTTCCCAGGCAGAAGATGAGGCGCTCTTCCTCCAACCGTCGTGTTGCCATGGTCTGGCGATGGAGGAGTCCAAGGACCTACATGTCCTTGGTGGAGTGGGAGGGGGAGTTGAAGTGTTGGGCTACGGCATGGTTGGGTTGGTTGGTCCGGGTGTCCCAGAGGTGTTCTCTGAAACGTTCCGTAACCAATGTCCTATACAGCCGTAAAATGACTTCACAATTCCTATGCTAAATGCACTTACCAATAAAGGCAAGCATACCAATTGCCTTCTTCACTGTCTTATCTATTCACGACTCCACTTTCATGAAACTATAAACCTGCACTCCAAGGTCTATTATTTTGGCAACATTCCTCAGAACCTTAAAATTAAGTGTATAAGTCCTGCCTGATTTGCCTTTCCAAAATGCAGCACCTCACATTTATCTAAATTAAACTCCATCTGCCACTTCTTGGCCCACCAGCCCATCTGATCAACATCCCGTTTTACCCTGAGGTAATCTTCATTGCTATCCAATAGTCAAGAATCAAGAATCAAGAGTAGCTTTATTTATCTGATACAACTGATACAGTAAAAATGTTTTTATAGAAAAATGACACTATACCTCCAATTCTCTGCAAACCTACTAGCCATAATTCCAATATTCACATCCAAATCATTTATATAAATGTCAAAAAGCAGTGGACCCAGCACTGATTCTTGTGGCACACTGCTGGTCACAGATCTCCAGTCTGAAAAGCAACCCTCCGCCACCACTACCCTCTGTCTCCTACCTTCAAGCCAGTTCTATATCTAAATGGCTAATACTCCCATATTCCATGTGATCTAAGTTTGTTAACCAGTCGACCATGCGGTAGCTTGTCAAAAATCTTGCTGAAGTCCATATAGATCACATCCACTGCTCTATTTTCATCAACGCTCTTTGTCATTTCTTCAAAAAACTCAGTCAAGTTTGTGAGACACAAGTTCCCACGCACAAAGTTGAATATCCCTAATCAGTCCTTGCATTTGCAAATACATGTAAATCCTGTCCCTCAGAATCTCCTCTAACAATTTGCCCACCACTGACATCAGGCTCACCAGTCTAATGCTCTGTGGCTTTTCCTCACCACCTCTCTTAAATAGTGGCACCTCGTTCACCACCCTCCAGTCTTCTCACCTCATATGGGCGGCACGGTGGCACAGTGGTTAGCACTGCTGCCTCACAGCGCCAGAGACCTGGGTTCATTTCCCACCTCAGGCGACTGTGTGGAGTTTGCACATTCTCCCAGTGTCTGCGTGGGTTTCCTCCGGGTGCTCCGGTTTCCTCCCACAGTCCAAAGATGTGCAGGCCAGGTGAATTGGCCATGCTAAATTGCCCGTCGTGTTAGGTAAGGGGTAATTGTAGGGGTATGGGTAGGTTGCGCTTCGGCGGGTCGGTGTGGACTTGTTGGGCCGAAGGGCCTGTTTCCACACTGTAATGTAATCTAATCTAATCTAATCTGTGACTATCGATGATACACGTATCTCAGCAAGTGGCCCAGCAATCTCTTCACTAACTTCCATAAAGTTCTTGGGTATACCTGATCAGGTACTAGGGATTTATCCATCTTTATGCATTATAAGATGCACAAAACCTCCTCCTCTATAATATGGACACTTTTTGAGATGTCACAATTTATTGCCTCAAGTTCTCTAGCTTTCACATCCTTCTCCACAGGAACCACTGATGCAAGATACTTATTTAGTATCATCTCCTGTAGTTCCACACATAGATGACCTTGCTGATCTTTAAGGGACCCTATCCTGTATCCAGTTACCCTTTTGTCCCTAATGTATTTGTATAATCATTTTGGATTCTTCTTAACCCTATTTGCCAAAGTTATCTCTTGTCCCCTTTTTGTATTCCTGATTTCCCAATTAAGTATACTCTTACCGCCCTTCTACTCCTCTTGGGATTGACTTGGTCCCTGCTGTCTATACCTAACCTATGCTTCCTTCTTTTTCTTGACCTGAACCTCAATTTCTCTAGTCATCCAGCATTCCCTACACCCATCAGCCTTATCCTTCACCCTAACAGTAACATATTGTTTCTGGAATCTCATGATCTCATTTTTGAATGCTTCCAATTTTTCAGCCATCCCTTCCCCAATCAACTTTTGAAAGTTCTTGCCTAATACTGTCAAAATTGGCCTTCCTCCAACTTAGAATGTTAACTTTTAGATCAGGTCTATCCTTCTCCATCATTATTTTAAAACTGATAGAATTTGATCACTAGCCCTAAAATGCTCCCCCACTGACACCTCAGTCATTTGTCCTGCCTTATTTCTCAAGAAAAGGCCAAGCTTTGCTCTTTCTCTAGTAGGTACATGCCCATACTAAATAAAATCATTTTCTTGTACACACTTAACAAATTCCTCTCCATCCAAGCCCTTAATAGTACATCAACCCCAATCTATGTTTGCAAAGTTAAAATCCCCCAGCATTACTACCTTATTATTCTTACAGATAATGGAAATCTCCTCATAAATTTGCTTCTGAACTTCCCATTGATTGTTGAGTGGTCTATAATACACTGCCTTACTTTCATTCCGGGAGAAAAGATCCCACATTAGGATGGAAAGATCCAAAATAGGTGGCGAAATCTACCTGCTCATTTCTTGTGAGGAGACGATCCTCACCAGAGTGGGATAGGGCCATGATGGCTCATGTAGTGTTACAAAGATATCCATCCCTGGCAGCTAAGTAAGATTCATTATCAAATTATGTACTGTTTTCCCATTACAGCATGTATTCCTCATATGCCTAAACCACCACCGCTATTTTATTACTCATGTTGTCTCTCTTAACTGCAAGTATTTGTGGCAACTTCATGATCACTGGCCTGAAGCGGACAACCCTTCCAGCCATCAACTCTGCCCCTACCTTTGAGGGAGAACCACAGATCCCTCAGGGGATGCAACTGACAAGTTGTTTTACGTACCCTTCATCAGCTCAGATATGGGCACCTCCTCAAGTATGTTACTAATATAAAGTCATAAGCACATTCTGGTGAGTACATTGTTGCCACGTCTGCTCAACTGGTCAAAGGAAAAATGCCCCAGGCCACTGACAGTGAGAGGAGTGACCAGCTCTGCCTTACCAATAGCTATGCTTTCCATAGAATCAACACTAACATAAAACTCTATCGATATTGAGGAAGAGAGAGCAGATGTTGTGAGGACTTCCATCAATTTGTCATCACAATTTTTCTTAAATAGCATGACCCTCATAGAAAGACCAAACTATTCATCTTCATCTGCAGTTCAGATTCTCGAAGTAATATTGAATCTTAGTAACAACAAAATAATCATGCTCAGTGATGGGTGACTTCACATAACTCCGTTCCATTGAACAAAGTTCATAAAGATGTCCTTTCTGTGTTGTTTTGGTCCAAGTTGCTACATTCTAGGATACTTTAAGTGCTGTTCGGTCTGAAGAAAATCTGTAGTGCTCTGTCTCTCACAGATCCCCATCACCCTTCCCATAAACTCAGTGCTCCCTCCAGTTGTCCGGAGCAGAAATTCTGTAGATCAAGCAGCACCCTCTGGCTGAACAGTACTGGCCCAAAGCCATTGACATGTCCTGCTTGGAAACCTGATGTGGAGAAGTCATTGTATGGTTTTTGGTGGCCCAAGTAGAAGATTGAAAATTGTCTGGTCATCATGAAGTGATGGTCTGACTCCATCTCTGGACAGAATATGACACTGCCACCTGTCTCTCATCTGTTCAGCATTCCATGGGGGACAAGTGACTGTGGCTGTCCTGCATCTTAACTGAATCATTTGGGCATCTGCAGCTAGAAGGTCTGCAGTAGGGTTAGGTCCACATCAGCTGGAGACTGATGCTGGCATGTGTTCAACATTCATTCATGTAGTATCCTCCAGCACAGTTATATCCCTCTTATAGTGTAGATTCCAGAACTGCAGTTTTGAAAGAGTTGGTTATGGAGAAAATGGATCTAATGGCGGTCACCTTTCAAAATGATATGAATTCTGCAATACTGCTTGCAAACATAACCCCAGTTAATATGAAGGAAAGTAGAGAGAAAATAGATAACTATAGAGTTTTAAGCCTAGTTGAGACTATATTAGAATTTATTACAAATTATGTGGCTACTGGGTATTTAGAAAATGAAATCTGGTGAGGCAGATTGAACATGGCGCTATTAAGGAAAAATTACATTTGACAAACATGATAGAGTTTTTTTGAAGATGTTACTTCTAGATTCACTAAGGAGGATCTAATGTGTGGAACATGTTTGAATTTTCAGAATTTTGAATTTCTGATGAAGTCTTACTCAGGCAGTTGTTGAAAGAAATTAAAGTCCATGGAATTGTGGACAATATGGGGGTGGATTGAGGATTGGTAACAAACAGAAAGAAGACAACAGCAATAAATTAGATATTTTCAGGTTGGCAGGCTGTAACCATAGGGTACAACAATGATCAGTCTTTGGGCCCCAACTGTTCACAATCTATATCAACGGTTTGTTGTATGGGGTGGTGGGGGTCGGGTAGAGCTATTCAACTGTTTCCAATTTTGCAGATGATGTAAAACTTGGAGGGATTGTAAGTTGTGAGAAAGGTGGCAACAGACTTCATGGAGGATTTAGGCTGGATGAGTCAGTGGGCAAGAACATGGCAAATGAAATGTAACATGAATAATTATGAGGTTTTCCACTTTGGTCGAAGGAACAAAGATGCAGAGAATTTCTTATACTGTGAGATATTGGAAACCATCTCTCCCTGTCTACATTCATGATTCTTCCAATAACTCATAATACCTTAACAATTTTATATTTCTTCGCTCAAACTGCCTTCTCTTCACTACAGACATGCAATCCCTTTACAGTTCATACAGTTCAGTCCACCTCCCCCTCCCCTCCACCCCCAGCCCCCCACCCACCACCAAATCAAAACGGTCTAAAGCCTCTCTACTTCTTCTTTAACAGAGACCTGAGCAATGCCTCTCCACCATCGGTCTCCTCTGTCTGGTTGAGTTCATTGTCACTTGGAACAATTTCTCTTTAACTTGCCTCACTTTTTCCAAACACAAGGTTGGGTAGAGTTACACATTATTTTAAAGAAGAGCAGAAGAACTTTTCTATTTTCCTGACCAACATTCAACCCTCAATAAGATGCTTAAAGAAAGAATGCAACCTACGTTATTGCTGTATTTGTGAGTTTACTGTCCTGGTTGGTGTGTTTCTTATATCACAGAGAAAACAGTTGGACTTCATGGACTATAAGAAACTCTGGAGGGGCTTGACTCTGTGAAAGGTGAGTTAAATTGAAAAATAGGATAATCCAGAAATGTTTTAACTTCTTATGGTCTAAAGATCTGTTGTATAAATAGTGGTCTTCATTCTGTATTTAAGAATACTTCATTTGATATTTAATAATACAATCTTATCTGAATGAGGCAAATTATTTGCAACTCAGACAACAAGTCAGTGATTTGCTTTGGTCTTTGAAGGACAAATCATTAGCATTAAATGCTGGACAACCACTGAGCCACGGGCATTAATAATTGCTTTTACTGAAGTACAAGTGCCTGTGTGTTTGACCAGAAGCTGTCAACTGACTGGATTTATTATTGTCTGGCAACACTTGTTTTTATCTTAAGACTGCTTAGTTTCAATAATCTTTCCAGCTGATATTGCCATGACCTTGGGATCTATTTAGAATGGTTGGATTAAACTCAGAGAAGCTGCTGCAGCAAGAGTTGAAAGGTTAGAGGTGAACAAATGTTTTCATTTTAGCTGTCAGTCTCAACATGTCTGACTCTAACCTCATTGGCAGCAGGTACTGTTATGCAGAACAGCATGTGAGGCATTGATTTACTGTAACTTTCATCTGACCTTTGCATGGAAGATGAACTGAGATCAAAATGAAACAATTGGTATTATCTTCATCTCCTTCTGAATGCATACAGCTTTCCTCATCTATCTTTGAGATTGACTGAAGCATTTACTTCCCCTTATTCTCTTCCAGTTAATTCCACGAGTAAATAAAGGAATTAAAGATAATCCTATTTATTGTAAGTGATAATAATTCTATTTATTAAACAATGAAGCATCAATGTTTTTGAATTTTAGTTAATTCTTATTGTCTGGGTTTTTGTTTTATAAATACTAGTTAAGATTATATTTTTTAAATTTATGTAGTTTACACTAAATTACCATGAATTGTGAAAGAATATAACTAATGGGATCTCAAATCTGTATTGTTATACGTAGTTCAAATATTCACAAGCATTTTCCTTAATGTGATCTCCAGGGATGCAGCAGACACTTTAACTGACCTGTGATGCACTGTTTTTAATTATTCAACGCAGCAGGCTTGCTCACACTTAGACAGTTATATAAAATATCCAGCACAGAAACAAGCTATTTGGTCAATTGATGGTTGTTAGATTCCATGCAAGTCTTTTTCCACCCCTTCTTATCTATCCCTTCCCAATATTTTTTCTATTTCTTTCTTCCTTGCCTTCTAGCTTCCTCTTAAAGACACCAATGTGTTGCTGAGTTTCATTTTGTACAATTTATTTTATGTTAAAAGATGTATGTTCTTTTTGTCTTAACAATAATTGTCTTCTATTTATGATCTCCAGCTTTGGGGTCCCTCCAACTGAGTACTTCCAGTCAATGAGTAGTTGGTATGGAGAGTTTAGTCAGTTGGAGCAATACAGTGACTCCCTTCTCCACTAGAGATAATGTCTAATCTCTGCCAGTGGGTCATTGAATGCTGATTTGCTCTTTCTTTGTTGATCTCAGATTTGTTGTCATCTACCTGTAGGCATGACAATCAGCCCTACTGACAGCAAGCCTGGGAAGAGAAGATTCAGCCAGAAAGCCCATTTTTAATCCACTAGTGTCTTTGCTTAACAATCTATGAAAGTTGATAAACCTCAATTATGTCATCTGTCCAATATGTATTGCCAAAAGCCATTTCACAAGTGTAGGACCTAGTGGAAAGTAGAAGAATGAGACTAACATGACAACGTTGGGCCATTGGCAGGCTGAAGAGTGTCTGGCCTATCCTTGCAGTCTCTCCCAAATCTAAAAATCCAGGCAGCAGAATGAAGACTCACATCCAAACAATAGGCATCTAGGCCAGGTTTTGAGGGGTCATAACATTATGAATCTGCATAAAGGACCAACTTTAGGGGATGTGGGAAAATCAGTATAGATTTTATAAAATATACCTGTTTAAATACATATGAAAGATTTTCAAATCACTGCATTGGATCTGCCAAAAAATATAGACAGAACCCATTTTTCATCTCACTGATTTTAACCAAATGTTTGACACCAGTGTCACCCACTGAATGTCTTTCTGCTTTATATTGGACACTCAGACAAGCTTCTTTTTGATCTTTTATTCTGTGCACTGATTCACATTGTGCCAGCTTGCTTGGCAACAGAAAGCGATATCTGCAAACCGACTGTCACTTTCCAGTCTCAGGAGAGCCAGCTTATTTGTTCCTTAAATTGTTGTCAGAGAAATGAATTATTGTGAGTAAATCAGATAGATATCTCCATACATAATTATAGCAGGTTCTGAATCGTCTATGATCTTTGCAATCTTCAAAAGTTCAAATAGTTTAGTTCCCATAAAGGGTTTTGAAGTAAAGATCAGTCTGTTTTAGCTCTTTAAAAGAACTGTCATTTGAAAAGATAGTGGCAAAATCACAGTTATAATGTATGGCTTCAGGATGTGTAAGAAATATTCAGTAGGCAGTGTGCAACAGATCTGCTTATTGCATTGAGTATGTGTGTTTTAGTTTCTGCTTTATGTTAATACACCTACTTAGCGTAATTAGGGTGTAAATTGCCCTGAATCAGTTTCAAGCTATCATTAAGATATTACATCAATGAAATAAACTATAAAAACTCCAATTTTGCAGGACAGCTGCCGAGTCAGGGATTAATGATGTGTTGGACTGGGATGGACAAAGTCAGAAATCACATGACACCAGGTTATAGTCGACCAGGTTTATTTGAAATCACAAGCTTTCAGAAAACAGCCGTTCGTCAGGTGAAGCGAGAGGGAACCACACAGACACAGAATTTATGGGCTAAGAGATCAAGGGCAGAGAGACCAAAAGATCATACAAATGGTGTGAGTGGTGTGTCAAATAATAATATGTCTGCAGGTGACTAAGGGTGTTAGACAGTGTGAGCAAAGTGTCAATAGCTGAATAACAACTGAGGGGATGACCTATAATCTGATTTAATGAGGCAGCGAGATAATTACATAAAATTAAAAATAAGGTGGTGCTGGAGATAAACTAAATGAATGGAATAACGTGGAACACAATAAGAAGCCGCTGGAAAAGTCCAGCAGGTCAGGCAGTATTTGTGAAGAGAAACCAGAGGAAGGGTCAGCAGACCTGAAATGTTCACTGATTTTTTCTTCACAGATGCTGCCAGACCTGCTGAGCTCCCCTACTCCGCCCCCATCCACCCCCCAATCGAGCAACTCCTGCCCCTGCTCCTGATTTACAGCATCCGCAGTTCTTTCGGGTTTTATTTGACTGGAATAGCATGACAGGTAAAAGAGTTGCATGCCGAGGGTCTAACAAAAGTAATAGGTAACCCAAAACTGTTCAAGCTAATTAAGGTAGAAAGATCATAACAATTTGTCATGGTAATGATGTTAAAACTGGGCAGTAAGGAAGATTTTACAGATTCAGAATATTGTGGTGGGTCACATGTAGTGCAAATTGACTCAATATCATGGTTGAAGCCACCTTTATGGGTATGGAACATGGCTATCAGTTTCCACTTGGTGACTCCATGTTATTGTGCAACTCAAAGGTCACTTTGGAGGTCGCTTACCCGAAGATCGAAGATCGGAGGTTAAATGTCCTTGACAGCTGACGTGTTCCCCAACTGGGAGGGCACAGTTCTGTCTGGTATTGTTGTGCAGTTTCCACCCATTCATTGTCCTAGCGTCTGCATGATCTCGCCAATGTACCATACCTCGGGGCATCCTTGCCTGCAGCATATGAGGTAGACAACACTGGCCGAGTCACACGAGTATCTACCACGCACATGGTGGGTGGTGTTCCCATGTGTGACGGTAGTATCCATATCAACAATCTGAGATGTCTTGCTGTGGTTGCCATGGCAGAGTTGTGTGGTCTTGTGGTCGATGTTGTCCTGAAAGCTGGGCAGTTTGCTGTGAATAATGGTCTGTTTAAGGTTTGACGGTTGTTGAAAGGCAAGAAGTAGCGGCGTAAGGATGATCTTGTCCAGATGCTCGTCATCAGCAATGACATGTTGAAGGCGTCGTCTCTCTGTTCCGGGGGAATATTGGACGATGAAGGGTATGCTATCATTCATGTCCTGTGTCTGTCTTCTGGGGAGTTTGTTGTGGTTTTTTGCTGTGGCACATTGGAACTGGCAATTGATGAGTTGAGCACTGTATCCCATCCAGTCAAATAAAAACTGAAAGAACTGCAGATGCTATAAATCAGGGGCAAAAGCAGGGGCTGCTCGTGGGGTGCAGGGTCAGCAGGTCTGACAGCATCTGTGAAGAAAAATCAATGTTAACATTTTGGGTCCAGTGACCCTTCCTCTGATTTCTCTTCACAGATGCAACTGGCCCTGCCTGTGGGCTTTTCCAGCAGCTTCTGATTGTGTTCCACGTTATTCTAGTCATTTGGTTAGTCTACAACACCACCTTATTTTTAATTTTTTGTAATTATCTCGCTGCCGCATTTAATCAGATTATAGGTCATCCCCTCTGTTGTTTTTCAGCTTTTGACACTTTACTCTCACTATGTGTATGATCTTTTGATCTCTCTCTGCCCATAAATTCTGTGTTCTGAGTGCTTGCCCGTCACATCACCTGATCAAGGGGCTACGCTCTGAAACCTTGTGATTTCAAATAAACCTATAACCAGGAATTAATGATAAATCATAACGGTAAATAAAGATGAAAGTAAGAAGTGACAGATACAAATGGATAAGAATCTCTAAATGAAAAACAGAAGTCAAAAACAAATCACGCACCAACGTTAAAATCTGTAATTCAGTAGAAACAAAGAGGAATACAGTTTTATACAATGTCTCCTATTACCTCAAGAAATACAAAGTAGTCTGTAACCAGGCAGGTATTTTTGAAGTGTAGACACTTTAATCTGGGAAACACAGCAGCTAATTTACAGTCTGCAAGGCCCCACAGAGAGCAATGTGATAACAATCAGATAATCTGTTTCAGTTATGTTGTTTCTGGATAAATATTGACACCTTGGTGTCTCACAAGATTGCTTTACAATAGCCACAGTGATTGTAAAACAATCGGGTGAAGTTTGCAGTCAATGCCTTTGCCCATTGATTTACAATAGTTTAATTTATTGTGGATCCACGAGGGCACTGTCAGCTCAGAATTAGGACAATTTTAGGAGTGCAAGTCCAATTCTTGAGTTTAAACTCTCAGTACAATGTTAAAGGACCACCCCTCCCCCTGCCCCACATTATTGGAAGTACCACCTTGTGGAGAAAGTGCTGAGCAAAGGCCCTACCTTTCCATTGTGGTAGACCTAAAGGACGCTATGAGGCTATTTTGAATGGAAATTTTACTGGCCAAGAGTTATTCTGAGACCTCATAACCAATATAGATGATCTGATTGTTATCACATTGCTCTAGCAAGAACACTTGTTGCTGACTTTGAAGAAAACTGCTTGCAAGTATCAAGTGATCACTGGGATGCATGATTACTCTTTGCCAATAGCAGTTTGAATCTGTCACTAAGTCAAGGGGATCTCTAGATGTCTGGCAGCAGTGCTGTCAGCAAACAAGGTAAGTTGCCTCAAACACCAAAACAGTCTTATGGACAGAAAGCCAGGATATTAAAGGTAATGAATATCTTTCAAAACTAACAACTTCTAGAGAGCAAAATAATAACTATTATTAGTTGCTTAAGAGAAAAGGTAAAATACAGTATCAACTCCATTAGAAATAAAAGCAAGGAATATTTAGTCACTTGGCCTGTAGTGCCATTCAGTAAGATCATCTTCCGCTTCCACATTCCCACATTATCCCCACATTCGTTATTTCCCTTAAACCTCGAATACAGATGGGCTTCTTCTTAGGAGGTGCACAACAATAACTTTAATTTGTTTTGGAGCAGGAAATTCCAAATAATAACTATTCTCTGCACAAAAGCATTTCTCTTCATCTCAGTTCTCAATGGTCAACCTGTTTTTCTGAGACTATGACCTATGTTCTTGATTTCCCAGCCAGGGAAAAGCATTTTGCCTGTCAAGCTCCATGAGAATTTTCCATGTTTCAATTAAACCATCACTCACTCTTCTAAAATCCAGGTAATATGGAACCCAGACTACACAGTCTCCCCTCACTCAACATTCCTCATGTGCCACAAACTAGTCCAATGAAACTTTATTGAACTCCTTTGAAGACAAATGACTCATTCCTTAGGTAAAGAGACCAAAATTACTTTCAGTGTTCCAACTTTGGCCTCACCAATGCCCTATATAATCGTATTAGACACCTTTACTCGTATGCTCCAATTACTTTGTAATAAAAGCTAACATATCATGTTCCTTGCTAATTGCTTGCTGGATCTGAATATTAACTTCTGTGGTTTATGTACAAGGATACCAAGTCCTTCTGAAATGAAAGGTTTCTCAGTCTCCCACTTCGCAAACTTAAAAAAAATTCTTATTTGCAAAGTGGATAACTCACGATTTCCCACATTATGTTCCATTTGTCACACTCTTGTCCACTCATTAAACCCTCTAATACTCCTTTGCAGCCTCTTTGCATTATCTTCACCTCTTACTTCCCTACCTAACTTAGTATCATCAGCAAATTCAGATGTATTACACCTAGCTCCTTTATCTAAAACGTTAAAATAGAATGCAAATTGCAGAGGCTGAAACACTAATTGGCTTTATGAAAAGAGACAGAGCACAGTGGTGGAGGGTTGTTATTTGGACTGGAAGTCAGTAATCAGCATTGCGTCCACATATGTTTGTCATTTATATAAATAATTTGGATGACAATGTAGGGGGCATGGTTAGAAGTTTGCAGATTACATCAAAATTGGTTGTATACTGGACTGTGAATGAAAACATTACACAGAGATCTTGACCAACTGGGTCCATGGGCTGGAGAGTGGCATTGGGAGTTTAATTTGGACGAATGTTAGGTATTCCATTTTGATAAAACAAACAAGGACAGGACTAATACAAGTAATGGTAGGGCCTTGGATAGTACGTAGAACAGAGAGATCTAGGGTTTCAGCTACAAAATTCTTTGAAATTTGTGTCACGGGTAGACAAGATTGTTAAGAACGCATTTAGCATGCTTGCCTTACTTGCCCACGCCTTTGAGTATAGGAGCTGGGGTGTCATGTTGAGATTGTACAGGATGTTGGTGAGCTCTCATCTGGTGTACTGTGTTCAGTTCTGGTGTCACCCTGTTACAGGAAGGATATTATTAAAGTGGAGAGGGTTCAAAAAAGATTTACTAGGATATTGACAGGAATGGAAGGCTTGAGATATAAAATAGATTGGAAAGGCTGGGACTTTTTTTTCACTGGACTATAGGAGGTTGAGGGGTGACCTTATTGAGGTTTATAAAGTCATGGCGGGCATAAGATTAGGTGAATGATGAGGGTCTTTTCCTTAGGGTGAAGCTTTTCAAAACTTGGGGGCATATTTTTAAAAGTAAGAGGAGAAAGATTTGAAAAGGACATGAACTGTCAGAGAAAGTGGTGTATGCAGGTACAATTACAACATTTAAAAGACATTTGGATAAGTTCATGAGTAGGAAAGGTTTGAGGGATATGGGCCAAACAAAGGCAGGTGGGACTAGTTTAGTTTGGGAGCGTGGTTGGCACGGATTGTTTGGACCGAAGGGACTGATTCCATGCTGTATGACTCTATTATTCTATGACAATATGTGATTGCAGCTGTCCCTAGAAACCACACTAGTTGGAGCAAAAAAATCTGAAATTTTCTCTTTATTCCTAGTCTATATTTTCCATCAATTCAACTATCCTTAATATTAACATATTACCTTCAAGTCTATGATTCCAATTCTTATGTAAAATATCTTTTGTAATACCTTACTGAATGTAGTTTTAAGTCCAAATATATTTTTAAGACTACTTTATTTTTAACTTCCTGTCCCTGAGTAGCATTGATGATGTCTGGGGTGAAAACCAGTGAGGGCTCAGACTCCCAGCTTCAGTGTGGTCTCGAACCACAGGCCTCAATATGGATTCAGACTCCTGGCCTCAGACACCCGGCCTCAGCGTGGACTCAGAATCCCGGCCTCAGCGTGGACTCAGAATCCCGGCCTCAGCGTGGACTCAGACTCTTGGCTGCAGAATGGTCTCGAACACCCGGCCTCAGCATGGACACAGACCCCTGGTCTCAGCATGGACACAGACCCCTGGACTCAGGATGGACTCAGACCCCCGGCCTCAGAGTGGACTCAGACTCCAGCCTCTCTGTAGACCCAGATTCCTGGCCTCTGTGTGGACATGAACTCCCAGACTCAGCATGGAATCAGACCCCCGGACCCAGCGTGGACTCAGAAACCAGGTCTCAGCGTGGACTCAGACTCCCGGAATCAGTATAGTCGCCAATTCCTGGCCTCAGCGTGGACTCAGACTCTTGGCTGCAGAATGGTCATGAACACATGGCCTCAGCGTGGACTCAGAACCCTGGTCTCAACATGGACTCAGAATCTCAGCCTCAGTGTGGACTCCTATTCTCGGCCTCAACGTGATCTTGAACCTTTGGCCTCAGTGTGGATTCACACCCCTAGCCTCAACATGGACTCAGACTCTCAGCATCAGTGTTGACTCAGACCCCTGGCCACAGTGTGGTCTCCAAGTCCCAGCCTCAGCATGGACTCAGACCCCCGGCCTCAGCGTGGACCCGGACCCCCGGCCTCAGCGTGGACCCGGACCCCCGGCCTCAGCGTGGACCCGGACCCCCGGCCTCAGCGTGGACCCGGACCCCCGGCCTCAGCGTGGACCCGGACCCCCGGCCTCAGCGTGGACCCGGACCCCCGGCCTCAGCGTGGACCCGGACCCCCGGCCTCAGCGTGGACCCGGACCCCCGGCCTCAGCGTGGACCCGGACCCCCGGCCTCAGCGTGGACCCGGACCCCCGGCCTCAGCGTGGACCCGGACCCCCGGCCTCAGCGTGGACCCGGACCCCCGGCCTCAGCGTGGACCCGGACCCCCGGCCTCAGCGTGGACCCGGACCCCCGGCCTCAGCGTGGACCCGGACCCCGGCCTCAGCGTGGACCCGGACCCCCGGCCTCAGCGTGGACCCGGACCCCCGGCCTCAGCGTGGACCCGGACCCCCGGCCTCAGCGTGGACCCGGACCCCCGGCCTCAGCGTGGACCCGGACCCCCGGCCTCAGTGTGGACTCAGACTCTCAGCCACAGAGTGGTCTAAAACCCTGGCCTCTGTGTGGACTCAGACTCCCGGACTCAGTATGGTCTCCAATTCCTGGCCTCAGCGTAGGCTCAGACTCCAGCCTCTCTGTAGACCCAGGCTCCTGGCCTCTGTGTAGACTTGAACTCCCGGCCTCAGCGTGGACTTAGACCCCCCGACCTCAGCATGGACTCAGAATCCTGGCCTCAGTGTGGACTCAGCCCTCGGCCTCAGCATGGACTCATATTCCTGACCTCAGGTTGGATTCAGAATCCTGACCTCAGCATGGACTCAGACTCTCGGCTGCAGAATGGTCTCGAACACATGGCCTCAGTGTGGACTCAGACCCCTGGTCTCAACATGGACTCAGACTCTTGGACTCAGGATGGACTCAGACCCCCGGCCTCAGCATGGACTCATATTCCCGGCCTCAGCATGGACTCAGACTCTTGGCCACAGAGTGGTCTCGAACCACTAGACTCTGTGTGGACTCAGACTCCTGGACTCGAGATGGACTCAGACTCTCAGCCTCAGTGTGGACTCCTATTCTCGGCCTTAACGTGATCTTGAACCTTCGGCCTCAGTGTGGATTCAGACCCCCAGCCTCAACATGGACTCAGACTCTCAGTATCAGTGCTGACTCAGACCCCTGGCCTCAGTGTGGTCTCCAAGCCCCAGCCTTAGCGGAGACTCAGAATCCTGGTCTCAGTTTGGACTCAGACTCCCGGCCACTCTGTGAACTTGAACTCCTTGCCTTCACATGGACTCAGACTCTCGGCCTCTGTGTGGACTCAGACTCCCAGCCTCAATGTATCCTCAGATTCCTGGCCTCAGCATGGTCTCCAAACTCCAGCCTCAGCGTAGACTCAGACTCTTAGCCTCAGTGTGGACTCAGACTCCCGGCCTCAGCTTTGACTTGAATTCTGGTCTCTATGTGGTCTTGAACTCCCTGCTCTCCAGGCCATGACTCTCAATGAAGCCCAGCATGGTCTGGGCTGGAAGGACTTCCATTCTGAACTCTTATTTCTCTAATTTTTTGCTGAACATTTTTTTTTCTCTAAGAATCCATTCTTCAGCATCTGGGTTCCTTGGTATCCAAGATGGTGCCATACGTGGTGACTTATAAACCTTTCACTGTAATCATGTGAGTACATGTGGCAATAAAGCTAATTCTTGTAATTCTTATTCTTGTTATTGACAATATGTTTTGGATTTCTAGAACATATCGTTCTGCATAGGTGCAAACTTCTGAATTTGCTACATAATTCAGTGGGGTTGTACTGACCAAGTCCAATAGTTTTGCAGTTGATACCACCAAAGATTCAGTCCACTTCTTCTGAACTCTACAAATTTGCACAACAGAAGGATAGCATTGATTTGCTATACCTTCGCCAGATCAATCGAAAATCAATTTCAATTTCCCCCAATCTGTGGTCTTTGAAATATTTATTTTGTTATTTCCATTGGAAGCAGCAATGACATCCTAGGAATGCCAAATGAATGCCAAAATCCAAAATAGAATCATTTTTGCATATGGTAAAGAAACAAAACAACATAATTTAATATTTTAAACCAAATGACTTCTGATGACGAGTCACCAGCTGAAATGTTAACTTGAAAGAGTGGACCCTTTGTGTTTCATAATTAAGAATAGAAGATGCATAATGTGCACAACAGGGATGTAGGAAGAGAAAGAAACCAAAGTAAATTATCTAGGTTAGAACAACCATACTGTTTCAACAGACTATAAATTACTTTTGGAAAAGGCTTGGAGTGAATAAAAATTCCAAGGGTGAACAATTCATTGAGAGAAAAATAAAATTACCACTTGATGGTCTTTGTGTGATGTTACTATTGGAATAATTGCTGAGAGTGAGGAACTTTGTGAGATTCTGAAGCCAGAGGGAAAAGAATAAACTAGTTCCTGAGTTGCACACAGTTCTATACGTAGAGATAGATTCAGCGAGATTCGAAAGGAGGAACCTTGAAATGTTATTTTCAAGGATAATCTGCTGAACATCTGTTTCTTCATCCAATTAGACTGTCAGATCGAAACACACACGGTCAGTGTGGAACAATGATAGAAATTTGTTTCTTAAAGTCTTTGATACACTGTGAAGAGCAGATAGGAATGATGGCAAGGAATCAATGTGATGTTCTGATTGCATTTTTTTACTCAATGGTTTATGAGCAGTCTGCATAAATTGCTTCGAACATTGAGTACAACATATTTGAACGAGAAGTTCTACTTGATCGCATGATAGATTGGAAGATTAATATTTTTGTATGTATGGAAAGAAATTACCATTGATTTGATTTTATTGATGTTTTTCTTGGATAATAACCTCTTTGCTTTTCTCCCCTTCACAATATCTTCCTGTGCTGCTGCCACATTGACAACTGGGTGCGAGAATGAGTTTTGTCTTAGATGAATGACTCTTCAGTTATCCATTCCTTTCTCACAACAATTGACATGTGTTATGGACAAGAAGGGTGGGAGAATTGAATTACTTTTCAGATCTTCATCTTCTGTACATAACAAAGGAGAATTTTCAAATGTTGTTTTCTTTATTTTCTTTTTCAAAATAGGCTATAGGAGATTTCAACCAAACTCTTTGTAAATTCCATTTTGCAATTGATCCTCAACAAACACTTTTTTAGAATGAAATACAGGTGGTCGGTTTACTCAAACTTTCTATATTTTCCAAAATGCACACAAGAAAGAAGAGAGAAAAAGGAAAGTCAGTTGCAATTATGAATGACATTTTTAAAAATGATATGGGAATCTCTTACTTCACATGAATCAGAGTCCAGTAAGTCCATATCCAATGAAGTTTCTTGCAGTTCACTGTCCCGCAAAATTCCTTTAAGTTAGATCATAAATTCATGTAGATGCAGTTGAAGACAAAGCAACATGATAGTAAGATCAAAGAAATGCAATTGGTGGAAATCTGAAACACAAACAGAAAGCACTGAAGAAAGTCAGCAGGTCTGGCAGCATCTAGACAGAGAGAGAGAGAGAGAGAGAGAGAAAGACAAAGACAAAGACAAAGACAAAGACAAAGACAGAGAGAGAGAAGCTGAGTTAATGTTTCCAGTCCACAGATCCTTTGTCAGTTCTGAGTTTCTTCAACACTTTCGGTTCATGTTGCAAAGCAATATGGTCCTTGTAGAACAGGATATTGGTTCACTTTGAGAGAAAAGTACAGGAGTCCTGTCAGAAATCAGGAATTTCAAAAAGTTTGAGATGAGAGGCAGGATTTTAGCTTAGCCCCCACTTGTCTTTGGTTTCAAGTGAAAATGAAGACTGAGGAAAGAATTGAAAGCTATGTAATTAAAACAATTCAAAACCCATAAATTCAGAAGTCACATAACACCAGATTATAGTCCAACAGATTTATTTGAAATCACAAGCTTTTGAAGTGTTGCTTATTTGTCAGGTAAAGTGGAGGGAAGCACAAAGGCACAGATTTTTATGCAGAGAGATAATGGCAAGCTAATTCCCTCAGAATGTCTCTGCATATAAAAAAATATGTTTTTATGCTTCCCTCTACTTCACCTGACAAAGGAGCAACACTCTGAAAGCTTCTGATTTCAAATAAACCTGTTGGACTATAACCTAATGTCGTGTGGCTTCTGACTTTTTCCACCCCAGTCTAACAATGGCACCATCAATTCAAAACCGAAAAGTTTCAGTCACATGCCAAGGGTTTTGAGATGAATCTGTTTTGTTAACAAGATAGCTTTGATGTATTTATTCAAAAAACATTTGGAGGTAGATATTGGGCCATCACTGACATAGTGAGCTTCAATAGCCTTGCCTTTGAGCAGAAATAGTATTGTAGCCATCTAGTCTGCTATTCCTTTGTGCTGGCTTGACTGGAGTGTCTATACATTATAAGACTGTGAAATTTCAGGAGAGTTATCTTATTCGCTGGATGTTTCTGTAAAGCGTTATCTGGTCATCAGAAACCATCCAAAGTCTAGAAAATGGCTATTTAACAAATAAGACAATATGGTCCCTCATTAAAAAAAGTCAGAAGTCACATGACATCAGAATTTAGTCCATCGGGTTTATTTGAAAGCACAAACTTTCAGAGCGCTGCTCTTTCATCAAATGGAGGGAAGCAGACAGATACAGAGAGATTCCAAGGGAATTATCTTACTATTATCACTTTGTATAAAAAATTTGTGCCTGTGTGCTTCTCTCCACTTCACCTGATGAAGGAACAGTGCTCCAAAAGCTTGCGATTTCAAATTGGACTATAACTTGTTGTCATGTGACTTCTGGCTTTGTCCACTGCAGTCCAACCATTAGCACCTCCACCTCATAAGAAAGATTTTAAGAGCTCTCTTTGTGTTTTCTGGGGAATGACACAAGTTTCAATTCAACATGTTCCCAAGGTGATAAATCTGGACTTAAAAAAATTACCCAGTGGAGTTGTACATTTCTGTATATATTACATTGACAACATAATGTTCGTCTGAAATTGTCTCTGTGGTTGTGTCAAGTTCCAAACTAAATGAGGATGCTTTTTAGCATTGGTTCCTCTTTAAATCTGAAAGCACAAAAGTGGACTTAGGGAAATGTTACTCAAAATAATAAATTTTTATTGGGCAGCTGAGAGAGAAAGAGGTTTTTTTTAACATTGTATTTATATTTCTGACTATACTGTTCATAGACAATAATTGATTATTTGAAGATAACATCTTCTACTTACATTCCCCTGGCTCTTTTGAAATATATGAAGAAGTTGCTTGAGCAGTTTTGTAACTACATCATAATAGACATAGTCGTAGTGTCATGAAAATATACAGCACAGAAACAGACCCCTCGGTCCAACTCATCCGTACCAACCAGATTTGCCAACCTAACCTAGTCCCATTTGCCAGCACTTGGCTCTAAACCCTTCCTATTCATATACCCATCCAGATACTTATTAAATGCTGTAATTGTACCAGCCTCCATCACTTCCTCTGGCAGCTCATTCCATACATGCAACACCCTCTGCATGATAAAGTTGCCCCTTAGATTTCTTTAAAGTTTTGCCCCTCTCGCCCTCAACCTATGCCCTCTATGGACTCCCCTATCCAGGTAAAAGACCTTGTCTATTTACCCTATTCATACTCCTCATGATTTTATAAACCTCTATAAGGTCACCCCTCAGCCTCTGAAGCTCTGGGAAAGCAGCCCCAGCCTATTCAGCCTTTCTCTACAACTCAAATCTTCCAACCCTGGCAACACCCTTGTAAATCGTTTCTGAATCCTTCTAGGTATCTAGGTAATGTATTAATTATTCTATTCATATTATACCTTTAAAGCTAATGTATAATGACTTTAAGTTAAATTGGGAAAGAGGAAGAACACATTGGAATCTTGGACTACAAATTGAATGTGGAATTGTGGTACAGAATAGCCATGACATAACTGAACTAAAAATTGCAGCAGTTATAGAGAGAAAAGCAGAGTCAATGTTTCAAGTCCAGTGATGTTTCTTCACTGCTGAGTTCCTCCAGCAATTTCTGTTTTTATTTCAAATTTCCAGCATATGCATTCCTTTGTCTGATATTTGTGACATCATTGAATCCTGGTTAGTGTTTTTTCTTAAGGTCATTCAAAACTCAGTTGACAGTCTCTTATCTCAAAACAATTCCCACTCACATTCCCCTCTCACCCATGCTCACTGATTTACATTGGTTCCCAGTATGCATTGACTTTAAAATTCTCATTCTTGTTTCCAGTTTTCGCATTGCCTTGCCCCTCCTTATCTCTGTAGTTTCTTCTGAGCACATAATCCTCACAGATTCCCACATGTCTCCAATTCTGATCTCTTGAACATTCCCAATATAATTGCTCCATGAAAGATGGGCATGCCTTCAGTTGTGAAGGTTCCAAGCTCTGGAATTCCCTCCTTACATCTCTCTAGCCTTCTTTCCTCCTTTAAAAGAAACCTACATTCATTACCAAGTACTTGCTCTTCTGCTCAAATATCTCCAACTTTGATCAGTGTACAATTCGCTTCTAATGCCCTTGTGAATCTTGTCTTGTGATGATTAATTACTTTAAAGGCACCATATAAATATAAGCTATTGTTTTTGGTTTATTGGAAAAAACTGGGGAACCAAATGATCTACTTCTGTTCCTGTGACTGAAGTCATTGCCCCACAGAAGACTGTCAGATGTTAAAAATGTGTATGGGCCTTTTCATAGAACATAGAACAATACAGCGCAGTACAGGCCCTTTGGCTCTCGATGTTGCACCGATCCAAGCCCACCTAACCTACACTAGCCCACTATCCTCCATATGCCTATCCAATGCCCAGTTAAATGCCCATAAAGAGGGAGAGTCCACCACTGCTACTGGCAGGGCATTCCATGAACTCACGACTCTCTGAGTAAAGAATCTACCCCTAACATCTGTCCTATACCTACCACCCCTTAATTTAAAGCTATGCCCCCTCTTAATAGCTGACTCCATATGTGGAAAAAGGTTCTCATGGTCAACCCTATCTAAACCCCTAATCATCTTGTACACCTCTATCAAGTCACCCCTAAACCTTCTTTTCTCCAATGAAAACAGCCCCAAGTGCCTCAGCCTTTCCTCATACGATCTTCCTACCATACTAGGCAACATCCTGGTAAACCTCCTCTGCACCCGTTCCAGTGCCTCCACATCCTTCCTATAGTATGGCAACCAAAACTGCACACAATACTCCAGATGCGGCCGCACCAGAGTCTTATGCAACTGCAACGTGACCTCAGGACTCCGGAACTCAATTCCTCTACCAATAAAAGCCAGTACGCCATATGCCTTCTTCACTGCACTATTTACCTGTGTGGCAACTTTCAGAGATCTGTGTACATGGACACCAAGATCCCTCTGCTCATTTACACTACCAAGTATCCGACCATTAGCCCAGTACCCCATCTTTTTGTTACTCATACCAAAGTGAATCACCTCACACTTATCCACATTGAACTCCATTTGCCACATTTCTGCCCAGCTCTGCAGCTTATCTATATCCCGCTGTAACCTGACACATCCTTCCTCACTGTAAACAACTCCACTGACTTTCGTATCATCTGCAAACTTGCTCACCCAACCTTCTAGCCACTCCTCCAGGTCATTTATAAAAATGACAAACAGCAATGGTCCCAAAACAGATCCTTGCAGAACACCGCTAGTAACTGCACTCCAAAATGAACCTTTACCATCAACGACTACCCTCTGTCTTCTTCTAGCCAGCCAATTCCTAATCCAATCTTCCAACTCACCCTCAATGCCATACCTCCGTATTTTTTGCAGTAGCCTACCATGGGGAACCTTATCAAATGCCTTACTAAAATTCATATACACCGCATCTACCGCTTTACCCTCGTCCACCTCCTTAGTCACCTTCTCAAAGAATTCAATATGGTTTGTGAGGCATGATCTGCCCTTCACAAAACCATGCTGATTATCCCTGATCACATTATTCCTATCCAGATGTTCATAAATCCTATCCCTTACAATTCTCTCTAAGACTTTGCCCACAACAGAAGTGAGGCTCACCGGCCTATAGTTACTAGGGTTATCCCTACTCCTCTTCTTGAACAAGGGAACCACATTTGCTATCCTCCAGTCTTCTGGCACTATTCCTGTAGACAATGAGGACATAAAAATCAAGGCCAATGGCTCTGCAATCTCCTCCCTTGCTTCCCAGAGAATCCTAGGATAAATGCCATCAGGCCCAGGGGACTTATCTATTTTCACCCTTTCCAGAATTTCCAACACCTCTTCCCTACATACCTCAAAGCCGTCCATTCTAATTAATTGTGACTCAGTACTCACATTGGCAACAATGTCCTGTTCCTGACTGAATACTGACGAAAAGTATTCATTCAGTCTCTCTCCAATCTCTTCAGCCTCCACACACAACTTCCCACTACTATCCTTGACTGGACCTATTCCTAGAGGAGAAAGTGAGGACTGCAGATGCTGGAGATCAGAGCTAAAAATGTGTTGCTGGAAAAGCACAGCAGGACCTATTCCTACCCTAGTCATTCTTTTATTCCTGACATACCTATAGAAAGCCTTTGGGTTTTCCCTAATCCTACCAACTAAGGACTTTTCACATCCCCTCCTTAGCTCTTAGCTCTCTCTTCAGATCCTTCCTGGCTACCTTATAACTCTCAATCGCCCCAATTGATCCTTCACGCCTCATCTTTACATAGGCTGCCCTCTTCCCTTTAACAAGGGATTCCAATTCCTTATTAAACCATGGCTCCTTCACATGACCCTTTCCTCCCTGCCTGACAGGTACATACTTATCAAGGACACTCAATAGTCGCTCCTTGAACAAGCTCCACATATCAATTGCGCCCTTGCCTTGAAGCCTACTTTTCCAAGCCATGCATCCTTAGTCATGCCTCACCACATCATAATTTCCCTGCCCCCAGCTATAACTCTTGCCCTGCAGTGCACACTTATCCCTCTCCATCACCACAGTAAAAGTCATCGAATTGTGGTCACTGTCCCCAAATTGCTCACCTACCTCCAATTCTAACACCTGGCCTGGATGCAAGCCCTACCTATGCAATCTTTCCAGATTTGGTCAATTTACAGACTGTTTCCAGGGACCCAGTCATTGAAAAGATTGTGGGCAAGCACCCAGCCAACAGGATCAGTTTCTATAGCTAAGGCTGTAGATAGCTAGCATTCACATTTGTACAAATGAGTGCTGTTGCTGAGGTGGGAGTCTGTGAGGCTATTTAAAGATGGAGCCACCTCTGAAAATAGCTTCAATCATCAAAACTGAGGGAAAAATGTCATCAACAGGGAGGGACATGTGAAAGGTGATATATTAGTTATTTTCTCAACTACCTCATAGAATCATAGAATCTTGCAATTCAACTCACCTGCACCAAACAGACATCCCAATCTGATATGGTCCCATTTGGCTCATTTCCCTCTAACCCCTTCCTATTTATATCACCCACCCAGATGCCTTTAAATGTTGTAATTGTACCAGTCTCCACCATTTTCTCTGGCAGTTCATTCCATACATGCATCACCCTCTGTGTGAAAAAGTCACCCCTCAGGTCCTTTTAAAATCTTTCCTTTCTCACCTTAGAACTATGCCTTCTAGTTTTGGACCCCCTCTCCCTAGAAAAATAAACGTTGGCTAATTACCCTATCCAGCTTGCTCATGATTTTATAAACATCTGAAAACATTACCCTCAGCCTCTAATATTCCAGGGAAAATAGGATCAGCCTATTCAGCATCTCCTTATAACTTGAAGTCTCTAGTCCTGGCACCACCCATGAAAGTCCTTTCTTCACCCTTTCAAGCTTCATAACATCCTTCCTATAGAAGGAGGACCAGACTTGTACGCAGTATTCTAAAAGTGGCCTCACTGATTGCAAGTGCAACTGCAACATGATGGCTCAACACTTATACTCAAAGTTCTGACCAATGAAAGCAAATGTGCCAAGCGTCTTCTTCATCACCCTGTCTACCTGCAACTCCATTTCCAAGGATCAATGCACCTGCACCCCTAGGTCTCTTTGATCAGCAACGCTCCCAAGGGCTCTATCATTATTTGTATACACCCTTCTCTCGTTTGCTTTACCGAAATGCAATACCTCACGTTTATCTAAAGTAAACTCAATCTGCCATTTCTTGGCACATTGGTCCATCTGATCAAGGTCCCATTGCACTCTGAAACAATCTTCTTCACTTTCCACTATACCACCCATTTTGGTGTCATCTATTCAGAGATGCCACTCACATACATCTGGAACAGGTAGGTCTTGAACCCAGACCTCGTGGCTCAGAGGTATGGAGTATGTTATGCTGTTAATAAAGTCTAATAACTGCTTTATTAATGTTAACTATGGATTTGGTGCAGCTTTGAGATTCTTTTCTATGCCTCAACCTCTTTTCTCATGGAGGTTTGCGATGCAAGTATCAGAGAAACTGCATCAATATAAAAACATAACAATCCTCCTAACAGTTAAAACGTTGTAGTGGAAATTGATATTTCAGGCTCTTGAGCTTAAACCCAATTTTGAATTCAACTTTTGAGAGTATTAATCAGATTTAATAAAGTTTAAACATAAAGTCAGAAAGCAGAGAAAAGCTTAGGTATTTGCATGATGACAAATATATTTAAATATGTTTAAGAGAAAGAACTGAACTCATCCTCATGATTAAAAAGGTCATCCAATTTGCACACAACTGAAATAAACTAAGAGGGTTCAAATCAATAAAATGTAACGGAAAACAACAAATGACATACAATCAATAACACCCTTAAACCAGGTTAAAACCTGAATGATTTAGGGAGGGAGAAAAAACTTAGTCACAGACAGCTGGAGTCAATCATGATTTAAAACCTGAGCAAGGCAATTAGAGCTTTCCTGCACACAATTAACTAACACTTGTCTAACCAGGTACCTACTAATTCAATATGATTCAGTGTCAGCCTTATTGTGGTGGCAATTTGCTCAGATAAACCTACTGAAGAAGCTTTCTCATCAGTGGTTTAACTCTGCTGGAGCTCTCCAGTTGCATGTGTGAGGACAGGATGATGAAAGAGAGTTAAATCTATTTGGGAGACTAAGAATTAAGCCTCTTATCACCTAACTTTTCCCTTTTGTTCTGATCAAATCTTCTACCAATGTTAGTTACAGCTTTTACTATCGAGCTTGTTCCTTCTCCATATCAAATCGATATAAACCATTATTGCAGTGGCTGGTTATAGAAACAAAGAAAATTGGAACAGAAAGTAGACCATTCAGCCTTTTGAGTCTGATTGCCTTTCAATATGATCATAGCTGATCATCCTACTCAGTTCCTAATGCCTTTTGATCCCTTGCACCCTAAGAACTTCATTTTATATATATATGATTTTATAAACATCTGAAAGGTCACCCTCAGCCTCCAATGTTCCAAAGAAAATAGGCTCAGCCTATTCACTTATAACTTGAAGTCTCCAGTCCTGGCACCACCAATGTAAGTCTTTTCTGCATCTTTCAAGTTTCACAACATCCTTCAAATAGAATGATAACCAGACTTGTACACAACATTCTAAAAGTGGCCTCACTGATGTCTAATGCAACTGCAACATGATGTCCCAACACTTATATGCAAAGTTCTGACCAATGAAAGCAAACGTGCCAAGTGCCTTCTTCATCACCCTGTCTACCTGCAACTCCATTCCCAAGGATCAGTACAGCTGTACTCCTATGTGTCTTTATTCAGCACAGCGGCCCAGTGGTCAGCACTGCTGCCTCACAGTGAAAAGGACCTGCGTTCGATTCTAACATTGGACAACTATCTGTATGGAGTTTGCACATTCTCCCTGTGTCTCGTGGGTTTCCTCTGGGTGTTCCGGTTTCCTCACACAGAGCAAAGATGTGCAGATTAGGTGGATTGGCCATGCTAAATTGCCCATAGTGTTCAGGGATGTGTAGGCGAGGTGCATTAGTCAGGAGTAAATATAGGGTAGGGGAATGGGTCTGGGTGGGTTACTCTTCAGAGGGTTGATGTGGACTTGTTGGGCCGAAGGTCTGTTTCCACACTGTAGGGATTCTAATTCTAATTGCATTCATAGGACAAGGGCATCAACATGTAAGCCAGCATTTATTCTGACCCCTAACTGCCAAATGGCAAGTTAAGAATCAACCATCTTGTTGTTGTTCTGGTGACACATATAAGCCAAGCCAGATGTGGACAGTATTTTCCTTCCCTAAAGACCACGAGTGCAACAATTGATAATGGCTTTTGCCCCACAATTGGTAATGGCTTTTGCCCCAACAATTGATAATGAGTTTTATGATCATCATTTTATTGACTTCAAATGCCACCATCTGCTATGACAGGATTTGAAGTCAGGTCCTCAGAACATTACCTGAGTCTTAAGATTACTGGTCGAGCATTAATCCTGCTAGGCCATTGCCTTCCCCTTCAAGATTTAGCTTCACTGACTTTCTATGGCAAGAAATTCCACAAACTCACTACTCTCTGGGTGAAGGAATTGCTCCTCATCTCAATCCTACATAGCCGACCTCACATTGTTAACGTAGGTAAAGATAGACAGAGCCTCTAGATGGTACACAAAACAAAAAAAAAGAAACTGCTCTCAGGTCAATGCAATGATGTATTTACATAATCTATACCTGATTATTCAACCGATATATTATAAATCAATTCCAGCATACTTGGGCACACATTGAATATTTATGCAGTAGTTGCATTTCTTTCAGCACTGCAATGTTAGCAAATCTTTTATGATAGATGACTGACAAGGAGATTGATAATTTGGAACAAATTTAGCTCAAATATTTCATGGTTAATGATGGTGTGTAGCTCCCAAAAGAATATTCAAATAAATCAATGTTGATGCAGTCAATCATAGACTGAATATTCATATGGTTATTATAGTTTGTTTCACAGGCAAGGATGGGTGAAAAAGCCTTGTGTGATTTATTAATGACCACTCTACCTTCATTAAAGTACTTAGCTGAAAAGCCACATATTGTTGGAATTAGTTTATATACCTGCCCTGAGTTGTGTTGCTATTTGCAGTTCTGAATAGAATACTTATGCAACTATGTCAGTCGGTTTTTCTCAGGGTAGTTAAGTATCTATTAAGGTATTCTTTTTCATCAGATTAACCCACTTGAAGAGTTTTCCAAAATGCTAAGGATGATATTTTTTAAGAACTCTAGTTCCTTCTTCAGTGAATTGAAAATTTGCAGGGCGTTGAGCATCAAAAAGAATAGGGCTCCACCCATCAGATTACAAGTGCAAAAGTATTTTTTTATGAAGGTGCTTTGAAACATCCTGCGACTGTGAAAGGTGCTATATAAGCAAGTTGTACTTTGTGTGTCACATGTGTATTCCAAGAAGAACAAAGCACGTCATATTGCAACATGCATAACTTGGTTGAAACATGACACAAAACATAAATATGGAATATGTCAGATTCTATAAATCTGAAATAAAAACAGAATATGCTGGAAAAACTCAGCAGGTTTGACAGCATCTCAGACAAGAGAAATATAATTACCTTTTCAAGTTCAAGAGCACTTGGAGAGAGACTGTGATGTTTGTCTTTGTAACTTGCTTTTCTGCCCTATGGTTATATTGTGTAGAGCTGTAATGTATAATTTTCTTTATTTCTCTATTCTGTAAATCAGGATTGTGCCTAAGGCGGTGTTGTAAGTGGTGACTTATAAACATTTCACTGTACTCATTTGAGTACAGGTACACAATCCTTTATCTGAAATGCTCGTGACCAGCCATTTTACAGAATTCAGAATTTTTTGAATTTTGGAATAAGTGACAGTTCAGCGGTGAAATTTTTAAAAATCTTACCGAACAGCAGACCCACTGTGAGTACTACAAAACCTGAGACAGAACTGAGGCCTGCCAGTGCTGGGACATGCCCCCCACTTCCCACATCGCACCTGAGTGACACACAACCAGTGGATATAGAGTTGGGCTGACTGTTTGCACACCAAATAACCTTGTTAATGAGATAAAAACTTCATGAAAATGTCTTCGGATTTTGAAGCTTTTTGGATTTTGGGATTTCGGATAAAGGGTTGTCTACCTGCACTTGTGACAGTAAAGCTAATTCAATTCAAAGATCTTTCTTCAAAACCAGAGTTTGGATTTGAAATAGTAACTCTGTTTCTTTCCACAGATTCTGTCAGACCTGATAAGTTTCTCCAGCATTTTCTGCTTTTATATCACAATATATCTTGCCTTTATGAAACATATTTTCATTGGATCACTAAGGCACAGCCTGAAATGGATTTGTTAAGAAACCTATCCTCCCACCACATCATCTTGCCATCTTTCCGCAGTTTATGATGTGAAGGTGCCGGTGTTGGACTGGATGAGACAAAAGTAAAAATCACACGACACCAGGTTGTAGTCCAACAGGTTCATTTGGAAGTATAGTGCTTTGAAAGCTGCACTTTCAAATAAACCTGTTTGACTATAACCTGTAGTTGTGTGATTTTTAACTTTTTTTCACTGTTTAATAGTCTCATATTATTGATAAGGATTACAAAGCTAAGTCATCCCATCTTCTCATAATACTTATTTTTTCTGTTTTCCCTACTAATTTGCATTTAGCCCTATCCTGTAAGCTCCAGCTGAAATACATTACATCCTTGTTTTGGTATTTGTAGCAGACTTTTCCTTTCCTCATTCAAGAACATTGAAGTGAACATAAAGCCTTAATGCAACCCCATGTGTGATTCACCAACTCAGTGTTGATCAGCAGTGCAGTCTAGAACTTGAATAGTGCAAATGTTTAATCTACTGGAGAAAAGAAAACACAATAAGCTACCAAAGTGGTCTGGTGTGTTTCTCCAGTGTGTTCTGTTTTAAAGAGGACTTTCAGTTCCTTATCACACTAAAAAAAACTCCAATACAGTTCAGTGCATCTTCACTTAGAATGTTAATTAACAACTGTAACCAGTTATAGCCAAATATAGAGATCATTTTATAAATCCCTTCTATTTACGGAATTATTAAACAGTTTACTCTTAGAGTCATAGAGATGTACACCACGGAAATAGACCCTTCAGAACACACTGGAGAAACACACCAGACCACTTTGGTAGCTTAGTGTGTTTTCTTTTCTCCAGTAGATTAAACATTTGCACTATTCAAGTTCTAGACTGCACTGCTGATCAACACTGAGTTGGTGAATCACACATGGGGTTGCATTAAGGCTTTATGTTCACTTCAATGTTCTCGTCCATGCTTACTAGATATCCTAACCTAATCTAGTTCCATTTACCAGCACTTGGCCCATATCCTTCTGAACCCTTTCTATTCATATACACATCCAGATGCCTTTTAAATGTTGTAATTGTACCAGCCTTCACCAACTTCTCTGGCAGCTCATTCTATACATGCATCATCCTCTGCATGAAAAAATTGTCCCTTAGATGCCTTTTAACTTTTTCCCCTCTCACCCTAAACCTATACCCTCTACTTCTGGACTCACCCACCCTGGGGAAAAGACCTTGTCTATTTATCCTATCCATGCCTCTCATGATTTTATAAACCTCTATAAGGTTTATAACCTCTTCAGCCTCTGACGCTCCAGGGAAAACAGACCCAGCCTGTTCATCATCTCCCTAGAGCTCAAATCTTCCAATTCTGGCAATATCCTTGTAAATCCTTTCTGAACCCTTTCAAGTTTCACAACATCCTTCCAATAGCAGGATAACTAGAATTGCACGCAATACTCCAAAAGTGGCCAAACTGATGTCCTGTACAGCCGCAACATGACCTCTCAACTCTTGTACTCAATGCACTGACCAATAAAAGAAAGCATACCAAACACCTTCTTCACTATCCTATCTACTTGAGACTCCACTTTCAAGGAACTATGAACCTGCACTCCTAGGTCCCTTTGTTTGACAACACTCCAAAGGCTCTTATCATTAAGTGTATGAGTCCTGTTCTGATTTGCCTTTCCAAAACACCTAGGGTTGAAGAGGTGTGAGATAAGATGTTGGGAATTATACTCCCCTTCACTGCCTGGACAATAAGCGTACTTGCCTGATTGAGTGCCCATTTTGTCATGCTACCATCAGGTGTAAAGTTGTTAGTGATCCCATGCTGCAAAAAAGGATTAAAATAATATTTGTTCTTCAACTCAGCTATGTTTGCAATATATTCAGGAAAGTAGTTATATGGTTAAAAAACATAAATTGCCGAAGAAACGCAGCAGGTCTGACAGCATCTGGTGAGAGAAGAAGAGTTAACATTTTGAGTCAAGTGACACTTTATCAGTTAGGATTAAAATCACTGGATTAAAAATAGTAATTCAGTGTTTCTCTCAACAGATGCTGTCAGAGCTGCTGTTTTTCTCCAGCAATATCTGTTTTTGTTTCATGTTTCAAATGCCCTGTTCTTTGTGTTTGTTTGTTTGTTTGTGAGGGGTAAATGTATTGAAAGTAGTTCAAAGAAGGTTTGCTAGACTAATACTAATGAAAGGATTGTCTTATGAGGAAAAGTTGGACATGCTAGACTTGTATCTACTACAGTGTAGAAGATTAAGGTGACTTGACTGAAACATTTCGGATCTTGAGCAGTCTTGATGGGATAAATGTTGAGAGAATGCTTCTCTTTTGGGAGGATATAGAACGAAGAGTGTTTATTTTCAAATAAATATTTAAAACAAATAAGGAACATTTTTATTTTCCTTACAGAGGGTGATGAGTCTTTGAGGCTGAACTCAATTCCTGAAAAAGCAGTAGAAGCTGCCATTGATTACTTTAATAAAACAAAGATGGATAGATTCTTAGCAAGCAAGGTTATGGAGGATAGGCAGGAATGTGAATTTGTGATGACAATCAGATCAACCATGAGGTAATTTCAAGGTAGAAGAGTGGCCAAATGGCCTGCACCTTCTTTGGGTGCTCATTTGTACACAGATTCACATGTCAGATATCATACATTATCAAAAGAAGGTAAATACCATTACCAACCTGCCAACTCCCTATGTATAAACACACAGAATTTAAAGTTGTACACTCTTGCAAATTTGGTTATTATGCAGAAAAAGAGACTTTTTCATTAAAAGGGGAATTTCACTCCTGCAGTAATCAGCCAAGCTCAATTTAGTATTGTTTGAGATCATATGGCGCAACATTAGTTACAAGAAACTGTATGAAATCTTTGTGTGACTACATCACCTGCTATTTCAGTGAAGACATCAGGCGTGTATTTTAACACAAGAACAGAAAGTGCATTAACACACAGTAGGTCCTCTAGAATCCGAAAATTAAAGAACTTCTTCCATTCTATCAAGAGTTTTCATTAGCAGAGCCCAATTCTGAAATGTTTGCTCACCTTTCTTCATTTCAGGTCCTAATCAATCTGTTGTATGTTTCCACCATCTTTGACTAACATGCTATCCTGGCTTAGTGGTTGTGCTCTCATATTTCAGTTAGAAGTCCCACTTGAGATTTTCAAGCACATATGGTGAGAAATGCTCCCTTTAGAATTATTTGGAACATACAGTTTCTTTCAAACTTATTTAGGCAGCCACGTTCATGCATATATCTCAGAGAAATTTCAAGTACTGTGTAGTTATGTCCCCATAAAGTTTCATGGAAAGATTACTGATGAGATTTTAGACTCATTTTGAAACAGTGAATACATTGCAGATGTTGGCTGTGTTATGAGCTAACGATCAGTTTTTGTATTGTTGCTTTGGAATAGCTATTATCCAAGACAACAGGAAGACTTTGCTGCTACTTTGCTGCTCTTTTGAAACTGTGCCTGAGAGGACAGACAGCACCTAAACTCAGCATTTCGTAAGAGAAACAGCACTTATGGCAATGCAGTACTCCTGCTGTACGGTCCTGGAAATTCATCCTTGATTTTGTGTACAAGTCTCTGGAGTGAGACTTGAATCAAACATGATTTGATTCTGAGATGAGCATGTTCTACTGCATTTAGCTCATATTCACTTCAGTTGTTGAAGGTTGGAGATGCCACCATCTATGAGATGTCAAATAAAGATTCCTCTGTGACTGTTCAGGAACACCTGGAGGAATGAAGCAGCAGAGTTCGCTGAACAGCTTGGGATAGGAACACAAACATATTTGATATCTTCACTGATTACAAATGGTGATGACACATGGCCTTGATCTACTACTCAAGGGATCATAGTAAAATGTAAATTACAGAGGGTGTTCACAAATCTACCAGGGAATTCAAAACATTGGCAAATCTCTCATAGTGCACCATGATTCACAGAAGTAAATACCTTTGTCAGGTCAACAAAAAAAAAAGAGTTAATTCTCATGAAGGTTTGATGCTCTTCTCAACATTTTTTGTCTTAGAATGGTAAGTTATGAAAATAATGATGAATATTCTGCAACTGAAAGCTGCAATGGCTTTTGTAGAGATTAGTTTTCCAATAGTTTCTCATTCAATGAACAGGCCAACACCAATGAAGTGAAATCACACAATAATTATTATATGAACACACAAACATATGAATTAAGAGCTGGTGTAGGCCATTTGGCTGAGTGAACCTGTTCCACCATTCAATAAGATCATGACTGACCTGATTGTGGCCTCAACTCCACTTTCCTGCTTATCCCCATTATTGGTCAAGAACATATCTAATTCAACCTTGAAATATTCAATGTTCCTGCCTCCACCAGTTTGGGGTAGATAGTTCCATGACATGCAATCCTCTAAAACACAAAGAAAATATCCTTATCTCCATTATCAATGGGAGATTGAGTTTAGACCTAACTTTCCTACAATGGAAACACCTTTTTAGCATCCGCTCTGCCAAGTCCTCTTAGAATTGTTTGTAATGTTATGGTAACTTACATTCTGGTTTCCATATTTTGTTTCTGCGCTGGAGGCATGTGATGAAAAAGAATGGGCAGAATTTTACAAAGGTACAGCATGGTGGTTTTAGGGTGGCATATGGCTCAGTGGTTAGTACTGTTGCCTCACAGCATCAGGGGTCTGGGTGGCTATCTATGTGCAGTTTGCACCTTCTCCATGTAGGTTTCCTTTGAGTGCTCCGGTTTCCTCCTGCAGTCCAAAGATGTGCAGAGGTAGGTGAATTGACCATGCTAAATTGCCCATAGAGTCCAGGAATGTGCAGGCGAGTTGAAATAGCCCTTGGATGTGCGGGGTATAGAGACAGAGTTGGGGGGTGGGGGGGGGGGGGGGGGTGGGTCTGAGGGGGATGCTCTTTGGAGGGTCAGTGTGGACTTGATGGGCCAAATGGCCTTCCACACTTTAGGGATTATTTGATTCTATGTATAAGTGATGTGGGCTACAATAGGATTAGTAGCAGAGTCATGTAAAAAGTCTAGTGAGGCCCATCTCGACATTGGAAGCAACTCACTGTATCTCTTATGCATCGTGAAGTGGTGAGATGAGTTAGTGGTGAGGTCACTACTAAGAGAGATTATAGCTTGTTACTTGCCCCATTAATATCCAGCTTTCTATCTTACCAAACATACTGAGTAAAGTAGATATTAAAAAAAAATTGACATGAAGATCAGAGTGGATACCTGGAGAATTCAATCTGCCTCTTGCTCCAAATCTGCCTCTTGGACATTTGAGCACTAATACCTCAAGGCTCAAATCTAGGGGCACCAGTCACATGCACCTTATGGCCATGGACATTCGTATTCAACATGTGCCAGCTTCTAAGAACCCTCACAGCAATCTTTGATCTACACACAGGATACATCTACACTTCAATGCTGCACCTCAAGCTGCCCTAGCGACTAACATTATAATGCTGCTGCAAGGACTCTTTATGCTCCGGGGCATGCATCCAGCTCAGGTACTGGCCCAGGCTTCATCGCTGAGCTGGTTGCTTAATGCTCACTCACTTTTACCTTTACCTACCTGGGTATTCACACTTACCCTACCTTGACTTTCTGCACATTTCCTACTCTGCCAGAGAGACCAGACTCTCAGACTGCTGTATTGCCATACAATTTGGCACAGACACAAAGCCAGGAAATTTGTCATGGTTCACAGAGATAATGAGTATAAGAATGGAGAGAGAGAGACGATAGCACTTATGCTGGGGCAGTTGAAAAAGTCACTGACCTTTTTTCCTACAGTGCTGGGCATTCCTCTGAATGATTTAGAGTGCTGTAACCCAGGTGCTTCCTCAGATCAGGTTAGCATTCTCAACTATTTTTACTTGGTGGTGCTGGGGCAAGAGGAATTTCTGCCTGTGAGCCATCCAATTCAGAAGGATTGCCAGGTCTTGCCCACAGCCCCCCCACCCCCCTCATCTGCCATGTTTAGGGCAAATGTCAGGTCCCTTGAAGTGCAGCTCCAGACTGACATCGCTCAGCCAGATGAGCGTTGGACTTTTAGAGATAACACTGGTTTCAGGGTTGCCAGTCACTCCAGGATTAAAATGTGTTGCTGGAAATCCGCAGCAGGTCAGGCAGCATCCAAGGAGCAGGAGAATCGATGTTTCGGGCAGGAGCCCTTCTTCAGGAATGAGGAAAGTGTGTCCAGCAGGCTAAGATAAAAGGTAGGGAGGAGGGACTTGGGGGAGGGGCGTTGGAAATGCGATAGGTGGAAGGAGGTCAAGGTGAGGGTGATAGGCCGGAGTGGGGGTGGAGGCGGAGAGGTCAGGAAGAAGATTGCAGGTTAGGAAGGCGGTGCTGAGTTCGAGGGTTGGGACTGAGACAAGGTGGGGGGAGGGGAAATGAGGAAACTGGAGAAATCTGAGTTCATCCCTTGTGGTTGGAGGGTTCCTAGGCTAGTCACTCCAGGATATCTAGTTACTGTCATGTAGAATGGTGCATGGTAAGTTGGGGATACAATTGGATGTGAGTGATCCCAGAAGACCATGGAGGGTTCTTGATGAGGTGTGTTTGCTAATATACAGTGAGAAACCTGGTTAGGCTTCACAGTGAAAATCCCTCCAAAAAACCCAATGCAAATGTAAGATTCAGTCCACTGTGTTAGTCTGTTAGTCCACCTGCCACATACAGAGCAGCAAGAAACACACTCAACAGATCTTTATTATTTTGAGTTGAAAGTATAATTATTTTTATCTTTTGGAAACCAGAATACATAATAATGACAACTAGAATTTAAGCTGCAATGTTTGTGCAAGACAACTCCCAGTGTTAGCAACATCTCTTATGGTACAATTGTATGTTTCTTGATCTCAGAGGCATGCTCCATGATGGAGCTGTCCTCAGCTGTGCCTTGATTTGACGATGATGTCTGCTCAGCGTTGTGGGCTACTGCCGTGGATTTTCACAGGTCAGCGAAGAGGCCAATTCATACCCCAGAGCTCTGAAGGTACATGGGGCAGGACGTCTCACTAAGTATCGTGCTCTGGAGAGCAGAATTTGTTTTATTTGTCTTGCTTTCTCTTTTGTTGCTCTGCTTCATCTCTAAGACCAAGCGACCTATAATGTGATGGAGCTTAAATGTGGAGTTGTCTCCATTCTGAATGATTGGGAGCAAGTCTTAGTTGTCACTGATGTCAATTCTGCTGCCAAATGTTTTCCAAGTCCTTCCCTGGAAGGCTGGTGATTTGAAACTTGAGAAAGCAGGACTTGCTAGATGATGTGATTTTCAGATGGATGAAGTGTCCAATCCATGGAAAATGATTCTGTAGTTTTACCTGAATTGTTGTGGAACTGGCCTCAAGAAATAGTAACACTTGTTTAATAGTCTGCCATTGAATCCGCAAAATGGAGGAGTAGAGACATCACTGACACATTTCTCTAACACGATCATGTATTTCTTATACAGTGTCTGAATTTCCCTACCTGTGATTCACAACTGAAACTCAACCTCCTGCTGTTTTCACCGAAACAGAATTGAAACTAGCTCAGTACAGACCAGGGATCAAAACCTGAAAATATATCATCCAAATACTGTAGCGCCTCGACATACGAACGACCCTGTTCACGAACAAATCAGTTTATGAACAGGATTGTATGTAAAATTTTGCTTCAACGTATGTATGAAATTCAAGGTACGAACAAAGGTACAAACATAAAAAGCCCATGTGTGACCATGTGGTTTCATTGTTCTGCTTTGCTATGCGCTTGTTGAATGCAAAAGCTCTCGGGCCCCGCGTGATCTCATTCAATTTGCCTTTGGCGCGTGCGCTGTGAACAGTGTTGGTTGCTACGTCCAAGCATTCTTATGCTATCCGAACAATGGGAAAAATTGATTCAGTTTGCAAACTTTTCGGTTCGCGAACTGGGTCCCGGAACGGATTAAGTTCGTAAGTTGAGGCGCTACTGTACTTAGATGAAGAAATGGCTTGAATCACACTCCACTCTGCTTTCTGTCAATGAACTTACTAATGAAAGCTGATTATTATCACTGAATCTAGTACCTGACATCTTGTAAAAAAGATAATTTATATGCATTTGAAATGTCTTCAAAAGTTGTGTCACATGAATTGCACAATAGTGAAACGAGGCTCCATTCCACAGCAAGTTAGAGGGAAATGGCATGCCCTTTATATATTATATATGAGCCTTGTGGTGCCTGATAGAAATATTATTGACTGCAAGTTTTATCATTGGCAGAAAAATACAAAGTAGTGTCTTGTCAATTTATATTGTATAACCTTAGGTCACATTCAGTATCCATGCCTCCGGATTAGGGAGGGGAGAGGAGCTCAGCTGCCTGCTCCCTGGCTCAGATTTTTAAAGAATTTGTGGTCTAGACAACCAGTTTGACAAACGATAACAGCGACCCCACCTCTGCCAGTAGGCCCAAAAAAGCTTCCGTAAACAGCTGATGCTGAAGGAGTCAGGCAGCTACAAGTTTTGTAAGCAATTTGTCCCTCCCAGTCTCATTCTGCAAGTAAGCAGCTCCTGTCTCAATGGTAGGGTTGCCAAGGTTTGACTGATGGATGGCCTCCCATTGACAGTCCAGCAGCGAAAGTCCCACCATTCCCTGATTAGATGGTGATCCCTCTCCCTGTCCCATTAATTGGCTGAGCAGTTGAAAATCCATCCGTTTGTGCTTAAAGCTGTGGGGGTCAGGACTAAGAACTAATCATTTTCATCAGCAAGTTCTTTTCCAAGTGATGGAGTTGGATGTGATTCAAGTTTATACTTCATTTAAAAGTTTGGGTGAGATTTCCTCCAGTTTTGACCCCTGGTCTGTACTGAACGAGCTTTAATTCTTCAGTAATGAAGGCGTGTCACATATTAATATTACTGAGGAACCTGTTTTCTGGAATAATTCCCATCTTTGGTTTTTGAGACCAGATTGAAGATCTGATCCAAGTGTAGTTACTTTACTGAACTGCAGTGAGTGTGTGTGTATGTGTGGCAGAGGGGGTTATTTGTAATGAAAATGAATCACAGGGACTGATTTTCCATCATCATTCTAGTTCAACATTGCTCCCAATTAATGTGAGAACAGATTGTGATTCCTGCAATGTTCGAATAGCCTGCTGACACCATATACACTTAAATGGGGCTGATGTGGTTTCATAATTACATTGTTATAAAACTGAAAACAAGCTGAAGACTCCCTGACATTCATAGAGTAAATAAGTAAATTGTTAACAGAAAAGGAAGCTTTGAGAGTAGCTTGATCCTCCGTCTCTAACCTGTAACTTCAAACTGCAGTTAAAAAGTAAAGCCTCTGCCTCATCTGACACAAATACACCATCATAACCAACAGAGGAACTTGAACTGGGATAAAAGGAAAACATGTCAAAAATGACCTGTTGAGTTAGTATAAATGAGGTTCTACCCTGAGCACTCATTGATGACTTTGCCCTCAGTTTTTCACTATAAAATGAACCGTGTCTGACTTCAGCCACCAAAAGCATTTAGTTGTAGCCAGTCTGAGTGGAATACCAGGCAGAAATTCTTCCCTGTTGTGTGCAGGCTTCTCTGAAGGAAATGCAGCACAGACATGCTTTTTAATGGTATTGTCTTTCTCACTGGAGTAGAAAATAACTTCAGCCTATCAGCAGCTAAAGGGCAGCATATCACGCCTCACAGAGAAATAGAACAGAAAAATATTTTTTTCGTTTTAAAATTACCTGCCTGAGTGTTTCACTCACTGTATCTAGCAGTTTGTGATTATCTCGAAAGGTTTCTCTTATTGATTTGAGTATGTGCGTAATACCAGTGTGTCTGTAAATCGTTATGTAGGCCAGTTGATTTTGTCCAAGGAATCGCCTACAAACGAGGAGAAAGACTGTCCTTCCAATGCTGTAACTGTCTGCTTCTTAATCTCTCTCTCTCACAAATTGCCTTTTGTATCTCTATTTATCCCTGACTCCTTTTTCTGGCTTTACTATTCATTCGGCAGAATTCTCCTCCTTTTGAGCTTTTCTGATTTCTGTGGCTTACATGCTCAGCGTTTCCTTAGGGTCCTTACAAGCATTTCAAAATGCCCATTTTTTTTAATGCACTGTCCTTAGTTACTTTTTAAAATGCTATTCAAAGGATGTTAGTGACATGAGCAAGGTTTCATTTATTACTAATCTGGCTTGCTCTGAGTGGATGAGCTTTATCCTTGAACCACTGCAAACCTTACAGTGATGCTACTTTCACAATGGTATCAGATCGGGGATTCTGGGATGAAGAGGACAAAAAATCATGTTATAGGTGGTCTGGATGTCATGGTGTTCCACAATATTGCTACTCTTTATTAGCTTCTGTTGTAGGAGCTACAGAGCTGAAATCTTCTATCGCTAAGACTTCTTACCTGATCAATGTCTAAATAAGAAGTGACTTAGAATATGCAGTGATGCTGATGTACTTCAGCAAACAGTGCATGGAGACACACAAGCAGATAGGAGAGCTTCAGGAGCCAGTAAAATACCCTGTATTAGTAAAATGGTTTACATTTGATAGATTTTCAACTGGTAGAAGCTTGAATATTGCTAAAAAATAATTAAATGTTGTACCGCTCTTTGGCAAAAGGTTAAAACCATTTGGACTTCAATTAGTGTCTACGGGAGAGTGGTAACAATATGACTGAATTCTCATGAGTTAAAATCCAGTTTTTTTGCACAGACACCATTCCTTTACTCTGCTTTCCATACTCTAATAAAATGTGAACTAGTGTTCTTGTATTGCAATGGCAGTGGTCTTCCTCTGGGTCAGGATAACTGAGTTCAAGTCCCACCTACCCAAGAGGTGTGTAAAAACATCTCTGAACAGGCTCATTAGAAAATATCTGCAGTGTGAATGAATCCACAATGCTGTCCTCCCAGCTTTAAGCTATTTGTACCAGTGTCAATACAGCAGATGAGAAATATTTGACTGTAGAAAATCACTGTTTTTGAAACGTGGTGAAAGGAACTTTTCTAATCTTGTTTTATCAATTCTCCAACAACATAAGATGTTCATATAAATAAATGTCAATTACAGCAGATGTTGGAGATCATAAATAAAAAGAGAATGCAGCAGGTATGACAGCACCTATGGAAATAGAGTTAACGTTTAAAGTCCAAAGAGTTCTCTTTGGAACTGATGGGGGTTGGAGAATAATGGCTTTTAACCTGCTGATAAAGAGTGAAGAGGAGCAAGTGGAACATATTGTGAGGGTGAGGACCCTGTCAATTACAGTGATGGTGGTAGTGGAGAGGAGAGATTCTTTGATTGAGAAAAATGCATGATAAGTTGGGAAGCAGTCCTGTAAAATTATTGCATCATTGGACTGGATGCAATTTATTGGGAACACTATTTTCTTCATATATGGATAGGTCCAAGAGGAACCTTATAGACCTTTTATCAAACATTTTAGGCTTTATAACAGCTCAAGAGATCATTCAGCCCTTCGGGTTCATGTTGGTTCTGACCAGCATATCAAATTAATCTTGTGCTTACTGTAAAAATACACATTCTTCTGAAGCTTTTCATCATACACTCAGCAAGGCAGATTGCAAAAAGACTTAAACAAATGACTGACTAGCAACATTCTCAAGTGCATTATCACAGCAATGTCTCTACGAACATACTCTCCTTGCATTCAACATAAATGTCAGTTTTCTTTTACTTTGCTGTTTCTCAAACATTCTCCTGATGAGTGCAAGACAAAATTCTTTAACAAATCTGTTTATTTTTTTCACCACTACTTCAGCTCTGTACTACTAAACAACAACTGACCTTGTTACTGTGCTCTTTCCCCAATATCTTACATTTGTTTTCCTTTTTATGGTTAGCTATCAAATTCCCTTTTGAACATTACTTTTGATTTTGTCACATTACTTATTCAAACATTGAAATCCAATTTATCAGAAAATAAGTGATGTGCAAATAAATATTATGATCTCTCCTTGCGTCTGTGGGGAAGTGCAAACAGTTGAAGAGCCGATTTGCCTGACTGCATTTTGTTCAGTGTTTCTTTTGTATTCTTGTTATGTCATTGCTATTGCAATGAGTTCCAGCTGACGTAGCATATTAATACACTTCAGTGTAAAATATTATTATAATGTGTAAATAAGTGGAAGAGAGATTTTTCAAACAATTTTGGTGCATCTTTAAAAACCTAAGTTGGAATTTTTCTGCTAACTGATAAGAATACCGTGTTATTAAAACAAAACGATGAGGAAGCAGGATGAATGCTGATGGGCGATTTGGTATTTTAATAACCTTTTGTGTTGATTATCACAATCAGCCAACGCAGTAGGACAAAAACCTATTCTTGTGAAGTGGCCGCATGATGTGAATCTAATGTTATTTGTGAAATGTTAATGCTCTTATTTTCTCCAAAATAAGAGAATCAACTTTTAACGCATTGCAGGTGTACAATAGCATAATGGTTAGATTACTGGGCTTGGAATCGAGAAGTCCTGACTAATGCTGTTGAGAAGTAAATTCAAATCCCACTATGGCAGCTAGGGAATTTAGATTCAATCTGTAGAATTGAAATGTTACAGTTGATACTGATCATTCAAAAACTGTTGGATTTCCAGGGGAGAGACACCTAGCTAGATAATGTCCTTGAAGGAAGGAAACTCATCATTTGGATTATATGTAACTTCAGACTTATTAATGCGATGACATTTGACATTGCTAAAATGGCCCACCAAATCACATTTTGCATTCAAAGAAGCAGCTCACCCACCACCTCAAGTTCACCTCCAACCCCCCCCCATCATTTGCCTTAGACCTTTTTTGCAGTCCCTTCATAGTCGCTGGTTCAAAAACAACCTGAAGATGTCAGAACAGAAGTAGGCCATTCAGCCCCTGGAGTCTGTTTTAATATTCAATGAGATCATGGCTGATCTGATAATCCTCAACTCTACTTTCCTGCAACTTTCCCTGAGTGATTAAAAATGTCTACCTCAGCCTTGAATATAATTATTGACCCAGCCTTGTCAACCCTGTATAGTGATAATCTGAAATAATCACTTAGTTTCTACTGATTCCAAAGATCCATAAAGGTAGCAGGACAGCTAAGGCGGCATATGGACACTTGCCGTCTTCTGTCATGGCATAGATAATTAAAGCAAAGGATGTTATGATGGAGTCTTACAAAACTTTGGTTAGGTCACAGATAGTGTGCTGTGTGCTATTCTCTTCACCACACCACAGGAAGGATGTGGTTGCACTGGGAGGGATGCAGAGCAGATTCACTAGGATGCCGCACAGACTGGAGCATTTTAGTTAGCAAGAGAGGCTGGATTAGTTCAGGTCTGTCTCCAACACTCACACATGCATCCTCTCAGAGACCTAGACCACTCTACACTCAAGCACACAAATATACACATACTCTCTCAGACACTCACAATCCTCCACCCAGACACACACACACATGCACCCCTTCATAGGCTTAAGACACTATCTCTCTCTCTCTCTCTCTCTCACTCACAACCCCCCCTGACCCAGACAGACAGACACACACACACAAAGACCCACATGCACACATATACATATACGTTTGTGGGGTGAATTTGGACTTGCAGAGTTACATTGTACTTTGCTCAAAAACTGCACAAATTAATGTAAAACTCTGTTACCTCACTTTTTAGTTTACAAACAGTCTAAACATTATGGCGGAGAACACAGGGGGCGAACACCTTCAACATATTGTCTAGCTAACACCCATTGTTACAGTTAACCAGAGAATGTAACTTTTTAAAAAAAGTTTTTGTGATTTACACATGAAAGAAGTGAAACAATCATAATATTCGAACAGATGAAAGCCTCAACAAATAATTAACATATTATTCAATGTATAATTTTAGTTACATCTCACTGTGAACTTTTGCTTTAAATTCTGTGTCTGAAAGTTGTGTCCTCCACAACCACCTGATGAAGGAGCAGCGCTACAAAAGCTAGTGCTTCGAATTAAACCTGTTGGATTATAACCTGGTGTTGTGAGATTTTTAACTTTGTGCACCCCAGTCCAACACCGGCATCTCCAAACCATTAGTTCAGGTAGTTTTCTTTAGAGCAGAGAAGGCTGACAGGGCACTTGATTGAGACATATTTGGTTAGAGGGGTGTGGACAAGATAGATTGGAAGCAACTTTTCCCCTTTGAGTGGTATGATGGCACAATGGTTAGTACTACTGCCTCCCACAACCTGGGACCCAGGTTTGATTCAGCATTGGGAAATGGTCTGTGTAAAGTCTGCATGTTCTCCCTGTGTCTTTTGGCTTCTACTGGGTGCTCTGGTTTCCTCCCATAGTCGAAAGATGTGCAGGTTAGGTGGATTGGCCTTGATGAATTGTTCCAGGGATGTGCAGGCTAGATGGGTTAATGATTATAATTGTGCAGTTATGAGGATAGAGTTGGATGCTCTTTAGTGAGTTGATGCAGACTTGATGGGCAGAATGACCTCTCTTGGCACTTTAGGAATTCGATGATTCCTAGTTGAAAAGTCAATTATGTGGGAACATAACTTTACGGTGAAAGGCAAGAGGTTTACAGAAATTTGAGGAAACATCTTTTTTGCACCCAGAGGGCGGTGGCAAGCAGGAATGCACTGCCTGGGAGAGTAGTTGAAGTAGAAAACCTCAACCTTTTTAAAAGTACTTGGATATGCAATTGTAATGTTATAACATTCAAGGGTATAACCAAGTGCTGGAAATTAGGACTAGTGTAAATTTCCAGTCACTTCAGTTGATGCAGATTTGGTGGGTTGAAGGGCCTCCTCTGTAATGTATGATTTTAAGATTCATTTGAATATAATTTTCAATCAAACAGACATTGTTCAAAAAAAGCATGAAAAAGTAGCATTTAGAATATAGATATTTACAGAAACACATGAGGTAGCAAATTCTCAAGATTATAAGTCCCCTGCTGTTGGTAAGTCAGGGAGCTGAGGTTTGAAGAGCAATAATAACATAACTTGGATACTGAACTCCATGGTGTACAATAATCACTCACCACTTAGATTTGCTTTGGTTAGCTTTAGAATGCTGCTGGGCCCTTTGCTGTCCCTATCCCTGGACCACGAAGCCCAGGTTGCAGTCCTACCTGCTCCTGAGATGTGTAGTTATAGGTTGATTAGAGAAAAGAAGAATACTGTTGAATCCAGTATTTCTTCCAGAGTGGCTCCCTCTATAGGGAATCTATGATATCTGCAAGCGGTCTGAGAAACAGACAGGCTTTGCAAACAATCAGAGAGAAGCATCCTCGTTTAGATGTGCAGAGACAAAACTACAATGCATGAATGTGAAATTTAAATTGGAGACAAATTAAGCCTTGAAAACAAGTTGGGAAAGTGTGATTACAAGGAAAAAGCATGTATTTTTAAAACATTTTCTGTTGATTTTAATCTCCCTTCCATAACTCCCATCAGTATTTCACAAATGTTCTTTCCTTTGATGGCATGAAAGCATTTCAACTCTTATTTATTTTTAAATCTCCAATGTCAATTTCATTGTGAGAGAATGCAGTTCCACAATTGAAAAGTTAGTATTTCAGCAGAAGTTGTTCAGCAGTAAATATCACTTGATAAAATCCCACTTAGTTGTGAATGCACCAGCTCTAAAACTTTCAGGTCTTCTTACTGAGGAATGAATGGTGAAATATAGAAAGCACACAATGTACAGATATTTCACTGCTGAACTGACAGACAAAAATTTCAAGTGCACCATATGGAGAAATCGATTATCTTTGACAGCATGTTCCAGATTTTTGTGATTTAGTTCGCATATACAAATGTCAATGTTTACTGTCTGATTTACTCCACATTTACATTGAGCCCTGATACTCTCACCATTTCATGGATAGAGCGGAACAAATGAAAGATGAAAGTATTAAGTCATCATATCCAAAGATCCCACTATTTGCCAATTATATTCCTGACCTTTGAAAACCTATTTTGTCATGACCTAAAGCAATTGTTTCTGCCAGCTGCTCATCTGAATGGAGCCTGTAGCACATCTGACTGTCATTGCGGGGACTTAGTGGGTAAAATTTAACTCAGTCCATCAGACCTAGTGTGATGGTGGAATGTCTTCATTAATTGGTATGGAGAACCCCACATCAACAGGATCACTCCTGTTATTGTAGGCGTGAAGGAGTGAGAGGTAATTGGGGTTGGGGGTGCAGATGGAGGGATAGTGAGGAAAAGTGAGGGGGGGAATGGTGTTGAGGAGAGGGGAAAGAAAGGGTAGAGTGGCAGAGAAAGGAGGAGTGAGGGACAAAGTTAGAGGGAAGTGGGGAGGGTGAGGGAGGGGAGAGAAGACATGAGAGAGGAGGAAGGAGGGGATGGGGCAAAGTGGGAGATACACGGCAGCACTGCTAGCTCATAGCACCAGAGACCCGGATTCGATTCCAGCCTTGGGCGACTGTCTGTGTGGCGTTTGCACATTCTCTTTGTGTCTGTGTGGGTTTCCTTTGGTGCTGCCACAGTCCAAAGGTGTGCAGATTAGGTGGATTGGCCATGCTAAATTGCCCATCATGTTCAGGGATGTGCAGGCGAGGTAGGTTAGCCATAGGAAATGTGGGGTTACAGGGATAGGCAAGGGTGGGTCTGGGTGGGATGCTCTTTGGTGCATCAGTGTGGACTTGATAAGCCAAATAGTCTGTTTCCATACTTTGGAGATTCTATGATCAACTAATTAGCTTGAGTTTCATCAAACAGAGAGTTTGGGATTTGTGTCATTTGGTCAGCCAGTGACATCATTTCCTGTCTCCATGTCTTTGCCCCAAGTCACTTTATAAAAAGACTGAACATGAAGTAAAGTGTTAATGTAGTCATAGGTTTAAGTAAGCTTAAAACAATTGTTTTTTTTTTCCATACTCTGAGCTGACTGTTTATGTATTCCACCCCATTCTGTTTGACAAATTCCGAGCCCCGGGCCCATACCAGACAAGTGTTTCATAGTAAAGAAGGATCTTATGAAACTGACTCAGTCCTATGTTGGTTTTATTGGTTCTCAAAGTGTAAACTGTCCTGAACATTCATTGTTAATTTGAGAACTACCATTTTAAAGAAGAGGCTAGCATCCTTGTTATATTGAACATTTTCAAACATTACGTTATGTATTTGTCCATAACAGTTCATGTTCAATGTTTAAAAAATAGGAAAAAAAAACTTGTAAAGAAACAAAATGGAAATTGCTGGAAAAGCTCAGCAGGTCTGGCAGCATCTGTGGAGAGAAATTAAAGTTAATGTTTCGGATCCAGTGACCCTTCTTCAGAACTGATGGTAGCTAGGAATGAATTACTTTTTGTGCAAGAGATACGGTGATGGGGTGTGGGTAAGGAGCAAATGATAAGTGGAGACAGAGCCCAAAGGGAGGGGAGATATCAGTTGGACAGAGAAAGGAGTCGATTATGGTCAACCTAGGAAAATGAATAACTATTAATATGGACTATGAGTAGCTAACAATGGGTAGTGTTTAATAGTAGATCTGTGATAGCAAAGTCAAGAGTGGGTTGCTGGGAAAGTAGAGCAGGTCAGGCAGCATCCAAGGAGCAGGAGAACCAATGTTTCGGGCATAAGCCGTTCACCTGCCCTTCAGATGCTGCCAGACCTGTGCTGTGCTGTGCTTTTCCAGCAACACACTCTCAACTCTGATCTCCAGCATCTGCAGTCCTCACACATTCTCCACAAAGCCTGGTATGTGGGAGTTGGGGTGAAAAATACTTGAATTTATATCATATATCTCAGCCCACATTAAAGATGGCATGGGAGAATGCAGAATGAGAGATGCTTTAGATTAGACAATAGACAATAGACAATAGATAATAGGTGCAGGAGTAGGCCTTTCAGCCCTTCTAGCCTGCACCGCCATTCAATATGATCATGGCTGATCATTCCTATTCAGTATCCTCTTCCTGCCTTATCTCCATAACCCTTGATTCCACTATCTTTGAGAGCTCTATCCAACTCTTTCTTAAATGCATCCAGACACTGGACCTCTACTGCTCTCTGGGGCAGAGCATTCCAAGCCACCACTCTCTGGGTGAAGAAGTTTCTCCTCATCTCTGTCCTAAATGGTCTACCCCGTATTTTTAAGCTGTGTCCTCTGGTTCGGCACTCACCCATCAGGGGAAACATGTTTCCTGCTGCCAGAGTGTCCAATCCTTTCATAATCTTATATGATTAACAAGATTAACAAGAGGGATGATTGAAAGCATAATTTGAAGCAAAGGTTCCAAAAGAAAGAAAGAGGGAAGGGCATGTCAATTGAAAACAAGGTCTCTGTGCAGGGTGGCTCAACCATCTTAAACTACATTCTGGATTAGTGGTGCTGGAAGAGCACAGCAGTTCAGGCAGCATCCAAGGAGCAGCGAAATCAACGTTTCGGGCAAAAGCCCTTCATCAGGAATAAAGGCAAAGAGCCTGAAGCGTGGAGAGATAAGCTAGAGGAGGGTCGGGGTGGGGAGGAAGTAGCATAGAGTGCAATTGGGGAGGAGATGAAGGTGATAGGTCTGGGAGGAGAGGGTGGAGTGGATAGGTGGAAAAGGAGATAGGTAGGTAGGACAAGTCCAGACAAGTCATGGGGACAGTGCTGAGCTGGAAGTTTGGAACTAGGGAGAGGTGGGGGAAGGGGAAATGAGGAAACTGTTGAAGTACACATTAATGCCCTGGGGTTGAAGTGTTCTAAGGCGGAAGATGAGGCGTTCTTCCTCCAGGCGTCTGGTGGTGAGGGAGCGGCGGTGAAGGAGGCCAAGAACCTCCATGTCCTCGCAGAGTGGGAGGGGGAGTTGAAATGTTGGGCCACAGGGCGGTGTGGTTGATTGGTGCGGGTGTCCTGGAGTTGTTCCCTAAAGCGCTCTGCTATGAGGTGCCCAGTCTCCCCAATGTAGAGGAGACCGCATCGGGAGCAACAGGTACAATTAATGATATTAGTGGATGTGCAGGTAAAACTTTGATGGATGTGGAAGGCTCCTTTAGGGCCTTGGATAGAGGTGAGGGAGGAGGTGTGGGCGCAGGTTTTACAGTTCCTGTGGTGGCAGGGGAAGGTGCCAGGATGGGAGGGTGGGTTGTAGGGGGGCGTGGACCTGACCAGGTAGTCACGAAGGGAACGGTCTTTGCGGAAGGCGGAAAGGAGTGGGGAGGGAAATATATCCCTGGTGGTGGGGTCTTTTTGGAGGTGGCGGAAATGTCGGCGGATGATTTGGTTTATGCAAAGGTTGGTACGGTGGAAGGTAAGCACCAGGGGTGTTCTGTCCTTGTTACGGTTGGAGGGGTGGGGTCTGAGGGCAGAGGTGCGGGATGTGGACGAGATGCGTTGGAGGGCATCTTTAACCACGTGGGAAGGGAAATTGCGGTCTCTAAAGAAGGAGGCCATCTGGTGTGTTCTGTAGTGGAACTGGTCCTCCTGGGAGCAGATACGGCGAAGGCGGAGGAATTGGGAATATGGGATGGCATTTTTGCAAGAGGTAGGGTGGGAAGAGATGTAATCCAGGTCGCTGTGGGAGTCGGTGAGTTTGTAAAAAATGTCGGTGTCAAGTCGGTCGTCATTAATGGAGATGGAGAGGTCCAGGAAGGGGAGGGAGGTGTCAGAGATGGTCCAGGTAAATTTAAGATCAGGGTGGAATGTGTTGGTGAAGTTGATGAATTGCTCAATCTCCTCGCGGGAGCATGAGGTGGCACCAATGCAGTCATCAATGGAACGGAGGAAAAGGTGGGGAGTGGTGCCGGTGTAATTACAGAAGATCAACTGTTCTACGTAGCCAACAAAGAGACAGGCGTAACTGGGGCCCATATGTGTGTATGGGCCTCATTTTAGACTACAGCCTTTTTCAACCATCATCCTGTATTCTGGAGAAACTAGATGCAGTGAAATTACAGTTTTTTTTGGTTTAGTTGTCAGTCACTTTATCTTGTTAACACTTCCTGTAATGACATTGTAGGCTAATTATTTGGCTTTTCACTGCCTGAGGGAACTTCAGCTGCTGAGACAGCATAGCAGTGTTTCAGACATGCACACTGTGCAGACTTTTCTGACTATTATTTAGTGGATGGAAAATTGTGTGCCTAAAATGTGCTCTTGGCTGGCAGTTTGAAGTTGCAAAGTTACTTTTCATGTTTAATTACAGCACCATTGACATACTCATGCATACTAAGAGCAAAATTTCTTGCTGAGTTTCCAATCTCTATTCAAGACCAGCTAGATGTTGTAAAGAACATAAAAATGAATGATGGTTGACTCATGACACATCATAATGTTTGCAGATCACTCATTTCTGGTTCCTCTGTGTATAAAAGAAACAGTCAACTTATTCTTTCTTTTATGCATGGATAGTTTATGATACAAACAGACCTTGTTGGAAGACAGAAAACTTTTTACTTCACCCAGTCTTAGCATTGAGTACTGCCAAATCATGCGTATGTGCTTTCTATTGATCTTCAGTTTACTGTAAGCCTAATTTCAAAAATGCAATCCTTACTGAACTATTTTGGCATATATCTAATTCAAAGATAACTATTCCTGAATTTTCCAAATGAGATTGCTAATCACTGCTAAACCAGCTCAATCTTGAGCCCCCCACTAGAATAGTCAGATCCTTCTTATTTTTAATATTTTTTATAGGTTTTTTCTTACACAGAATTCCTTTTCATTTTAATTTCAATGAACACAAATGTAGCCCAGTTACCTGATTCATAACCTTTTGGTGTTCCAAACATGGTACAACTTCAGGGAATAGTAAGTATCAAAATACCAACAAGCTACTTGTGGCTATCCTGGAAAGTAGACCCAACACATCAAAGTCAATGATACAAGGCAGATACAATTAAGGCTGTATCTACAAAGGTCTTGTGGCACAGTGGTAATGTCATTCCTTGTGATTTAGGTGGTCTGGATTCAGGTGCCACATGTGTCAGATTTGAGCCATAACATACACCCATCTTGCGTTTGGTATTAATATGGAGATTCCACATCCAATGATAGAAAAACAAACATTTCATCTAGTTGCTATCCCACTCAGTGTCCTAATCGTTTTTCTGGTCAGGACTCTGAGCAGTGTTGAAACAGGAATGCCACGTAGGTAAGTAATTAAAGCAAGGGCAAGAACAGACTATAGAGCACTAAATGCAAATGTGATGCAGGCCTTCCCTAGACATACACCTGCCAGTGGCACCATGCCAGTGCCTTTGGGCAGAATGGGCACTGATCTCGAGTCCCAGGTGCACACCAGTGGTGCAGATTTCTGGTCCCAGTGTGGGTGATAGGAAGCACACTGTTCTACTTAAAGAAATTTCACAGTTTGTATTCTAAACATTGGTAGCAGGTTTATATTTGACAAAATGAAGGAATCACTGAGCTTTATAATTGTATTCTGCCATGGTGAATGTGAATATTTTCAAAAGTAATGATTCTAAAATCAGTAAACTCTCCTTAAGATTTTTGACTATAATGTGATATGGCTGGAAGTACTTACCTTTCTGGTTGGTAAGTGTGCAAGTGTGAGTCAATGAGTAAATGCTATTTAAATTAATCTATAGGACATGGGTGAAGATTTATTACCTTTCTCCAATTGCCATTGAGGTGATGGTGAGCTGCCTTTTTTGAATCACTGAAGTCCATTTGGTTTAATATCATTAGGAATGGTGTTCCAGGATTCTGACCCACTGAAACAATGGTATATTTTCAAGACAGGATGGTGAGTGGTTTGGAGGAGATTTGCAGGTGAAGTTCCCATGAATCTGGTTCCCTTCCATACCTCCTGGATGTGGTCATGAATACAAAGGTGCATTTTGAGGCCCCTGTTGAATTTCTGCAGTGCATTTTGTGGATAGTTCCTGCTACTGAGCATTGCTGATGGAGGGAATGAATGTACGTGGATGTGGTGTCAATCAAATAGGCCACATTGTCCTGGATGGAATCAATCTCTCTGAGTAGTTTTGGAGCTGCACACCCCCAGGCAAATCAGGAGACTTCCATCACACTCCTGACTCTTGTAGATATTGGACAGCCTTTTGTTCTTGTAATTTCCTCTGATGGTACTTTCACATGTGCCTTAGTGAGAAGAGACATCAAGTTGAGTCAGATAGATATCTACACAGAGATCCCAAGACATTGTTGAGAGAAGAGCAGAGAATTCTTCTGATATCACAGTCATGATTGTTCCCTTAAATAATAACTATGAAAATGTGTAGGGTCCTGTGGAACCTTGCAGTGCACAATTTGCAATTTTCTATTCAAATTTGGAGTACACTTAGAATAGGGGCGGCATGGTGGCTCAGTGGTTAGCACTGCTGCCTCACAGCACCAGGGACCCGAGTTTGATTCCAGCCACGGTGACTGACTGTGTGGAGTTTGCACATTCTCCCTGTGTCTGCTTAGGTTTTCTCCGGGTGCTCTGGTTTCCTCCCACAATTCAAAGGTGTGTAGGTTAGGTGAATTGGCCATGCTAAATTGCCCATAGAGTCGGGGTGAATATAGGGTCTGGGTCTGGGTCTGGGTCTGGGTCTGGGTCTGGGTCTGGGTCTGGGTCTGGGTCTGGGTCTGGGTCTGGGTCTGGGTCTGGGTCTGGGTCTGGGTCTGGGTGGGTTACTCTTCGGAGGGTTGGTGTGGACTTGTTGGGCCGTAGGGGCTGTTTCCACACTGTACGGAATCTAATCTAATCTAAGTCAAGAATAAAATTATAAATCATTTTGAGATGCACTGACTTTGCCCTGTAAATAAAAGTATACAACTTTCCTCTGTGTCTTTGCTGTTTCAGGTGGATTGTAGTTACTTTTTCACCTTTGAGTTATTATTAATCAATACAGAAGTCACATGGGAGCAGGATTATGGGAGAAAATATGGGCAAGCATTTCAGAGTTTATATTGAGCCTAACTTTGCCACGTTGAGACAAATCTCAGATATCTCCATTTACAACAAAAGTTTGATATATTAAGACCTAATGGTTCTAACCAATGTCTTACCATCAGACACTCTCCCTTTGTGTGTGAGAAAATATATGTCCCCTGTGTTAAATAGTATTTGGCCTACATTGATAATGTTCAGTTTTCTTTGGAAACTTTGGACTTTTGCTTAGGGAAGGGGCGTTTCAGAAACAATAGTCAGGAACGTTTCTAGGTGCCAAACCCAAATTGATTTTCATGCATATGCCAGGTGACCTGATCTGGTTCATTAGCTGCATGTGCAGACAGAGGCCTTTCAGCCTGAAAGGACCAGCAGCCAGAAATGGATGGTAAGGGTGCGATAGGAGCTGTGCTTTTCCAGCACCACTCTAATCTAGACCCTTATTCAACATTAAGTCACTCTCTCCAACATTTTCATTGGCTTTTGTAGCCAGACAGTTGAGCAGGATGGGAGGTGGAGAGAACACAAATACCCTCTTTCGGACAGCCTAAAGCTGCTCTGTGCTTCGATAGGCAGAGAGTGCCATAAGGCCTGCCCGGAACACGGGTTTTTTGGCTGACTGCCAAGCACCTAAACTGTTCCCTGCAACCAACAGGAACCTAGTGGCTTCTTTTAATTGGACTGAATTGATGTTAAAAAAAAAACAAACACCACACCTCCTCAGAAATGGTCTAGAAGCTGGATGGAGCTTGGGAACCAGCGTGCCGGATTGCAGGGACAGTTTTAGCTCTTGCCATCCCCCGAGATTGGTTTTAGCAAGAGACAAATTTGCAAGCCAGCCACTTCCTCCTCACCATTTTTAATCCCACTATTGAGTTGTGGCCTGCCATAGATTTTAAATTGTAAATATGCTTGTTTCCTGTCCTTGGAGAATAAGAACGTGTTGCTAAAAGAATTACTGCCCTGCATCGTGCAGAGACAAGTAAATTAATTAACCTTTTCGCAGGTTGTGGATTCCCTGATAGCGTTGTATGTCTGTGCAACCAACAACTGGCAGCTTGTGGTTCAGTATAATCCTGTCACAAATCCTTCTCCTGGACTGGTTCTAAGAGCCTGTTTGGTTAACAGTGGTTGAGGATGAATAATTAGTGAGTTTTAACAAGAAGGGTCACTTGTTTTCACATAAAGATGTAGTTCATTGCATGGTAGCAATAGCTACAGGTTGTATTGGCCAAGCCTAAGACTATCAGTGGTCTGACCCCATCAGGATCTTGAGTTGAACTATTCAGTATTTTACACAGAAACTTATCAGATTGGGTTGTGTTCTTAAATCCACTGCCCTTGTCCTTCTAGGTGGAAGAGGTTATGGTTTGGAAGGTGCAGTTGAAGGAGATTGTGTTAGTTTCTGTTGTGTATCTTGTTGGGCATGTTGCTACAGTTGTGCTGGATGGTGGAGTGAGAAAATGTTGAAAATGATGGTTTATGCATCAATTAGTGGCTGCTTTGGCCTGAATGGTTTAGAACTTCATGAGGTTTGTTGGAGTTGCACACATCTAGGCAAATGGGGAATAATTTATCAGACTATCTTGTGCTTTATAGATCGTAAACAGGTATTGGTGAAACTGAAAGGTGTCAATTAATTCAAAATTCCTTCTCTCTGACCTGATCTTGCAGCCACTATATTTATATGGCTGGTCCAGTTCACTTTCTGGCCAATGATTAATGCAGAGGCTTTTGAGAGTGTGATATTTACAATTGTGATCCAAATAAATATCAGGAGAATTGATTCAATTCTCTGTCTTGTTAGAGATGGTCATTGCCTATCATTTGCCATTTATCTCTCCAGATCTTGCTACATTTAGACATAATTTACTATCTGAGGAGTTCCGTAATGGTGCTGGACATTTTGAAATCCTCAGCAAACATCTCCATTTCTGACCCTAAGATGAAAAGGGCAGGTCATAGAGAATCAGCTTGAAGATCGTTCTGCCTAGGATACTACCTAGAGATTCTCAGTTTACACATAGAGTCATAGAGGCATACAGCACAGAAACAGACCCTTCAGTCCAACCCATTCATGTCGACCAGATATCCCAACCCAATCTAGTCCCAATAGCCAGCACCTGGTCCATATCCCTCCAAACCCTTCCTATTCATATGCCCATCCAAATGCCTCTTAAATGTTGCAGTTGTACTAGCCTCCATCACTTCCTCTGGCAGCTCATTCTGTACACCTAAAACCCTCTGAGTGAAAACGTTGCCTCTTAGGGCTCTTTTATATCTTTCCCCTCTCACTCTAAACCTATACCCTCTAATTCTGGACTTCCCAACCCCAGGGAAAATACTTTGCCTATTTATCCTATCCATGCCCGTCATAATTTTGTAAACCTCTATAAGGTCACCCCTCAGCCTCCGATGCGCCAGGGAAAACAACCCCAGCCTATTCAGCCTCTCTCTATAGCTCAAATCCTCCAACCCTGGCAACATCCTTGTAAATCTTTTTTGAACCCTTTCAAGTCTCACAACATCTTTCCGATAGGAAGGAGACCAGAATTGCTCGCAATATTCCAACAGTGGCCTAACCAATGTTCTGTACAGCCGCAACATGACCTCCCAACTCCTGTACTCAATACTCTGATCAATACAGGAAAGCATACCAAACGCCTTCTTCACTATCCTGTCTACCTGCAACTCCACTTTCAAGGAGCTATGAGCCTGCACTCCAAGGTCTCTTTGTTCAGCAACAATCCCAAGGACAGATGGAGTGAAGGGAAGTGGCAGATGGAGTTTAATTCAGAAAAATGCAAGTTGTTGCATTTTGGGAAAGCTAATCTTAGCAGGACTTCTACACTTAATGGTAAGGTCTTTGGGAGTGTTGCTGAACAAAGGGACCTTGGAGTGCAGGTTCATAGCTCCTTGAAAGTGGAATCACAGATAGATGGGATAGTGGAGAAGGCACTTCGTATGCTTTAGGAGAAAGGGAGGACTGCAGATGCTGGAGATCAGAGCTGGAAATGTGTTGCTGGAAAAGCGCAGCAGGTCAGGCAGCATACAAGGAGCAGGAGAATCAACGTTTCAGGCATGAGCCCTTCTTCAGGAATCACTTGGTATGCTTTCCTTTATTGGTCAAACTCCATCTGCCACGTCTCAGCCCATTGGCCCATCTGATCAAGATCCCGTTGTAATCTGAGGTGACCTTCTTCGCTGTCCATTACACCTCCAATTTTGGGGTCATCTGCAAGCTTACTAATTATACCTCTTATGCTCTCATCCAAATCATTTATATAAATGACAAAAAGTAATGGACCCAGCACCAATTCTTGTGGCACTCCACTGGTCACAGACCTCCAGTCTGAAAAACAACCATCCACCACCACCCTCTGTCTTCTACCTTTGAGCCAATTCTGTATTCAGATGGCTAGTCCTCCCTGTATTCCATGAGATCTAACCTTGCTAACCAATCTCCCACGGGGAACCTTGTCGAATGCCTTACTGGAGTCCATATAGATCACATCTACCGCTCTGCCCTCATCAATCCTCTTTGTTACTTTTTCAAAAACTCAACCAAGTTAGTGAGGCATGATTTCCCATGCACAAAGACATGTTGACTATCCCTAATCAGTCCTTGCCTTTCCAAATACATGTACATCCTGTGCCTCAGGATTCCCTCCAACAACTTGCCCACCACTGATATCAGGCTCAGTGGTCTATAGTTCCCTGGCTTGTCCTTACCACCAGGGAAGCAGAGTTAATATTTTGGTTCACTGAACTGTTCTGAAGAAGGGTCATTGGACCCGAACCATTAACTCTGCCCCTCTCTCCACAGATGCTGCCAGACCTACTGAGTTTCTCCAGCAATTTCTGTTTTTTATTGAAATTATACAGCCCTGGTGAAAGATTCAGCACCAGCGATTGTATTAAGCAGAATGACTTTCTATGAGTACCTTAGCAACTTCATTAAACATGTTTTTGAGTTGAGACAACTCTTGCTCTACCTTTTTTTAAAAAAAATATAATTGCAGGTTGTTGCATCATTGGTAAGATCAGTCTTCATTACCAATGACTAATTGCCTTTGATTACGTAGTAGTGAGCCATCTCCTTGAAAATAACTGAATAGTTGTTTGGCTATTTCAAAGGACAATTAAGAGTCAATAACATTGCTTTTAGTACAGAGTGACATGTATGTTCGAGAAGGTAATGTTAGCAGATCAGTCTTTTTTTTAAATGAAAATCATGATTACTGTTACTGAAGTAAGCATTTTATTCCAGATTTTATTATATTAACTGACTTTAAATTTCCCAGCTAGAACTGTAGGTTTGAGCTTTTAGCTCAACATTACTTGTGTGGGTTCGTGGATTGCTCGGTAAGTAACATATTCACTGTGCTACTGTACCCCATTATCACCACAGCTGGACATCACAGTGGTTTAAAAACCTATTGGACCAACCACTAACAGACACGGAAAAAGCTGTTTTAGTAAGACGAGTGAACTACAACTACAGAGATGTGGACAAAAAGGACTCCTTAGCAGCATCAGAAACAACCCTGAAAGGTTGACTCACAGAAGAAACCCAGCAGACTATCAGACAGACAGTTTCACCAACACTAAGCAGGAAGAAGGAAGAGAACGCCCTCACCACACAGGCAAGGAGAGCCCTGGAAGGACTTAGAAAAAAAACTGAAACATTGTTGTCCTATCTGCATACTAAGGGTACATGACATTCATCCTAAACAGAACATAGCACGTTGAAAAGACAAATTCACTGAAACTTACCAACGGTTACGATAGACTCAACTCCACAGCTAGAAAATTGTTTTATGGCTTAATTGAAGAAGCTTCATAAATCAGGCCGAATTAACAAGACTGATCTCCAAAAAAAGTGATCCAACACACCCTGCTTCTATGGATTACCTAAGGTGCACAAACCAGGGCCCCCCACCCCCAGATCCATAGTCTCACTCCCTGGCACACCGACATACAGCCTAGCAAAGGACCTCCACCAGAAACTAAAATACCTAGTAGAAGACTCATACCACTCCATCCACTCTACTCAAGAATTCCTAAACATCATCAAAGATATCAAGGTAGAAGAGGATGAACTAATGGTGTCCTTTGATGTAACAGCCCTATCACATCAATTAATACCAGTCTGGCCAAAGAAACACTGACCCCACTACAAGACAAAACAAGGGCACAAACACCAGACAGTACCAACTTCATCAGCAAGGACAACCTCCTCAAGCTGGTAGACCTGTGCCTCACTACCCACATCACCTTCAATGACAAGACCTACAAACAAATCAACAGAACGCCAATGAGATCACCAATATCAGGCTTCTTTGCAGAAGCAGTAATGCAGAGACTCGAGTGAACAGCCTTCCCCATGATCCAACACAAACTTTAGGACTGTTACGTGGATGACACCTTTGTCATCACAAAACGGAACAGAGGAAACCTATAACATCATCAACAACATCCTTACTGGCATAAATTTCACAAAAGAGAACAACAGACTCCCTTTCCTAGATGTCTCAGTGGAAAGAACAGTTCATGGAGAACTGCAGACCAGTGTCTACAGGAAAGCAACACACACAGATCAGATACTCAAGTACAGGAGCAATTATCCCAACACCCACAAATGGAGCTGCATCAGGGCATTATTTAAATGGGCCACAACACACTGCAGCACCCAGCAACTAGGAGCAACAGAAGAAAAATACCTGTACAATGTATTCAAGAAGGACAGGTACCCAATAAACACAGTCCACCAATTCTTAATAAACAAACCCAAACAAGTAGACATAACATGCCCAGAAACTCTAGCCACACTACCATATATAAAAAGACACATTGGGAATGACAACCAGATTACTCCAACCCCTGGGCGTCATGGGAGCCCACAAACCTACCAGCACACTGAAACAGCTACTGAAGAACCTAAAGGACACTATACCAACAACTGGCAAAATGGATGTAATTTACAAAATACAAACTCACAAACAAAAAAACTAGCCACCAGGATACACGAACACCAATTAGCCACCAAAAGACATGACCCACTAGCACTAGTGACCTTACATACAGATGAAGAACTGGGACAAAACATCCATCCTGGGACAGGCCAAACAGAGACACACGTGGCAATTCCTAGAGGCCTGGCATTCAAAGCAGGACTCCAACATTAAATACATCGATTTGGACCCCATTTACCAACCTGTGAGAAAAAGAACCGGAAATTATACCACCCACTTTAACAGAACAAGACACTTAAGTAAAAAGGGGGGCAGAATGCCAGTGCTTCACCAGAGCCTCAATGATGATGTTATCTAGCATGGTGACAAAATGTCTGAAAACAAACCTACCAGCTCAGCGAGCAAACTTACAACCTGAACCTCAAACTGAGCTACAAGTCTTCTCAAAAATCACACTTTCCCCCATCTTTACTTCATTGAGTGAACATTGGTTCTATATCAACTTTGTCAGTGAAGTTTAGCATGATGCTAATCAAAGGGAACATTGTAGCTGAACCTTAACTTCTCCTCACTGGCTACCGCACACACTCACAGTTTGAAAATGAATAGGCCTCAATCTGGAACAAGTTTCAGATTGTTTATTTTTCCCTATCCAAGAATACTGCTGAAAAATTGTAGGATCCTTCCCAGCATTAGTATTGTGATCTAAACATTTAGAATTTTCATGTAACTTCAAGAAAAAGTGATTGCTTGATACAAACCCAGTCCTTTCTATGTACAGTGCAACCTTACTAATTTACAGTGTGCATTAGGATTCCCCTTTTATCCTCCTGCTATATGTTGTCTATAAATTAGACACCTCTTCTAATTGATGATTCACTATATGTTTCTGAAATCTTGACCTTGATGTGTAATACCGAGCACTCTTGGTGTTTTAATAAGTGTAAATGCTCATTTTGCAGAAATAAAAAGGTAAATGATAGTGAAGATGTCTGTAACCAGATGGTAATAGATAAGGTATTAGACCTTAAGGCTGATGATCTAATCTGTAGGGAGATGATTCATTGAAAGAAACATCACTGCGAGAACGTGAATTACCCTTTAAATTGCTGCAAAGAACCATAAGTCAAATAGCTTATTGTAACACATAATGAATAGCTCATGGCTCATTTGATTATGTCCTGGAACTTACATAGGTCTGTATGTATCTGAACGGTACTTCCATTCCATTCATTGAAATAATATGAGGTGTGCACATAGCCCATAAAGTTGAAAGTAATGTGATATATCAAAAACTGCGTCCATTTAATTTTTTTGTTCTTTTCCCCAGTCTCTCACCTCTCTGACTGTTGTTACTTTTCATTTCTGCGATGGTACAAGTTCCATGGATATCAATTGACCTACAGTAATGTGCTCAAGTTCTTTATGCATAGCTTTACATCATTTTAGCATGAAACCATTATCTCTGATCCCAGCACCAATGTACATTTTTTGCTTGAGGAAACATCAGATAGCATGGAACTCTGATAATTTATTTTGCTCTTGTGAGCCACAAGACACTAAGACCAATTAAATCAAAGCAAAATTGAGTGCTTATTTTACTTGCATTTTCTTTCTTGTGTGGGTTTTCTTTTCTCAAAAAAAGGACATCTGCAAAATTAGTTTCCGCACAATGCCTTTTGAGGGTTAAGAGACACAAATACATCTCACCAATTTGAGGATGATTTTGATTCATGACTTCAGTTGTAAGGACATAGATTGGAATGCAACTTGATGTGTATTGGGTGTTTAATCCCAGATACACCATTGTGACTAAAGATAATGTTTATGCCATCAAGGTGGAATGCAATACCTGAGCTTCTGTAGACTTCTCCGGTAAGTTCTGATGGGTACTTAAGAAACAGCTTTGACCCAAAGTCTTAGCTGACGTCGCCAGATTTCCAATTAAGAAATTTATGCAGAAAATAAAAATACTCAAGGAGGACAGGTAAAAGTTAAATCATCTTGACACAGGTCCCACCAGAGGACTCTCCCAGTGTGTGGCACAGCCATGCAGGTCAGATGCATTCACACAGCAGCACAGCTGATTAAGGAGCAAAATGTGTGGGGCCTGTCTAACCATTCGACAAGAGCAGATTTATCAAGACCAAAGATGGAAAATTATAGGCCAATTAGCCTAACCTCGGTTATTGGTAAAATTCTAGAATCCATCATTAAGGATGAGGTTTCTAAATTCTTGGAAGAGTAAGTCGGATTAGAACAAGTCAACATGGATTTAGTAAGGGGAAGTCATGCCTGACAAACCTGTTGGAATTCTTTCATGAGGTGACAAGTAGGTTAGACCAGGGATACCCAGTGTCTATGGTCCATCTAGTCTTCCAAAAGGCCTTTGATAAGGTGACGCACGGGAGGCATGCTGAGCAAGGTGAGGGCCCATGGTGTTCGAGATGAGCTACTGGTATGGATTGAGGATTAGCTGTCTGACAGAAGGCAGAGAGTTGGGATAAAAGGTTCTTTTTCGGAATGGCAGCCGGCGTCCCACAGGGTTCAGTGTTGGGGCCGCAGCTGCTCACGTCATATATTAATGATCTGGATGAAGGGACTGGGGGCATTCTAGCAAAGTTTGCCGATGATACAAAGTTAGGTGGACAGGCAGGTAGTACTGAGGAAGTGGGGAGGCTGCAGAAGGATCTAGACAGTTTGGGAGAGTGGTCCAGGAAATGGCTGATGGAATTCAATGTGAGCAAATGCGAGGTCTTGCACTTTGGAAAAAAGAATACAAGCATGGACTACTTTCTAAATGGTGAGAAAATTCATAAAGCCAAAGTACAAAGGGACTTGGGAGTGCTAGTCCAGGATTCTCAAAAGGTAAACATGCAGGTTGAGTCTGTGATTAAGAAAGCGAATGCAATGTTGTAATTTATCTCAAGAGGGTTGGAATATAAAAGCACCGTTGTGCTACTGAGACTTTATAAAGCTCTGTTAGGCCCCATTTGGAGTTCTGTGTCCAGTTTTGGTCCCCATACCTCAGGAAGGACATACTGGCAATGGAGCGTGTCCAGTGGAGATTCACACAGATGATCCCTGGAATAGTAGATCTAACAGTACGAGGAATGGCTGAGGATATTGGGATTGTATTCATTGGAGTTTAGATGATTAAGGGGAGATCAAATAGAAACTTACAAGATAATACGTGGCTTGGAAAGGGTGGATGCTAGGAAATTGTTTCCTTTAGGCGAGGAGACTAGAACCCTTGGACACAGCCTTAGAATTAGAGGGGGTAAATTCAGAACAGAAATACGGAGGCATTACTTCAGCCAGAGAGTGGTGGGCCTGTGGAATTCATTGCCGCAGAGTGCAGTGGAGGCTGGGACGCTAAATGTCTTCAAGGCAGAGATTGATAAATTCTTGATGTCACAAGGAATTAAGGGCTATGGGGAGAATGCGGATAAGTGGAGTTGAAATGCCCATCAGCCATGATTGAATGGCGGAGTAGACTTGATGGGCCGAATGGCCTTACTTCCACTCCTATGTCTTATGGTCTTATGGTGTTTTGAAGCCCTCGAGATCTAGATTTTGGCTGCTAATATCTTAACAAGTCAGAGGACAAGGAGATCAGCTGCATGTCTCCACTTCAACTCCAGGTGCTGGGGATATACCTCAATGAAATCCATTGGGTGAGCATTTAGTCATTAAGATGACTGGTGTCTATATTTTGTTGCACTGTATTTGTGTTTATGATTAAACTATTTTTTTTCCTTTCACTAACATGTCTTTTATTAAGTGAATGGTGCTTCATATTGGATCATGGAAGCTTTAGACTTAAGAGATGGGAACTATGACTTTTCTTAATATTTACACACAGAATCTGGGAGTGAGTGGCAGGACCAGCATTAACTTTCCATCCCTAATTGCCCTTGAAAAAGTGGTGTTGAGCTGCCTTCATTAACTGCTGCTGTCCATTCAGAGAGGGGGCAGAGACAGGATAGAGGTGAGGGATGAGAGGCACAGTACTTTTAGGGGAAGATTTACAGGATTTTAGCCGAACAACGCTGAAGGAACAGTGGTATACAGAGGAACCTCAATTATCCAGCATTCGATTATCCAAATATCAGATTATCTGGCAAGATCACAAGGTCCAAAATTTGGCTAAATTATGTTATCCGGCATTTGATTATCCGGAATTAAATTAACTGAACAAAATACTCTCCGCGGGTGTCCTTCGGATAATCAAGATATATTTCCATGTCAGGATGGTATGTGACGTAGACAGAAACTTGCAGGTGTTTGTGTTTCCATGCATTTGTTTGCCTTGTCCTTTAGGATTGGAGAGATCATGAATTTTGAACATGCTATTGAAGGAACCTTGGTAAGGTGTTGCACTGTATCTTGTAGATTGTATACACCGCTGTTATTGTGTCAGAAATGGAGGGAGTTAATGTTAAAAGTGATGGAAGGAGTGACAGTCAGGAGGTAACTTTCTCCAGGATGGTGCCAGCATCCATGAGTTTTGTTGAAGTGGCACTCATCCAGGCAAGTGGGAAATATTCCAACATATCCCTGACTTGTTTCTTGCAGATATAAGGCAGGTTTTGAGGAGTCGGAAGGTGAGTTACTTGCTGCAGAAATCCAGGCACTGTGTCTGCTCTTATGGCCAAAGTATTTGAACGACTGGTCCAATTCAGTTTCTAATCATTAATAAGCCCCACTTTATTGATATTGAGGGAGTAATTAATGGTCATGCTATTTAATGTCGAGGTGCAATCGTTTGATTCTCCTTTGATAGAGATACTCATTACTTAACAGCTATGTGACATGAATGTTGCTTGCCACTTATCAGATCAAACATAAGTGTTCTCCAGACCTTGCTGCTGATAGACACGGACTGCTTCAGCATCTGAGGAGAGATAAATATTGTTGTAAATACATCAGCGAGCATCCCCACCTCTGAGTTTATGATGGAGGGATGATTATTCTTGAAGCAGCTGAAAATGGCTCAGTGTGGACATTGGCCTGAATCACTTCTGCAATGCTGCCCTGTGGCTGAGAAGACTGGCCTCCAACAGTCACAGCCATCCTCCTTTTTTTCTGGTATGGATCCAACCAGCACAGAGGTTTACCTCTAATTCCCATTGAGCCCAGATTTGTAAAAGTGTACTATCCTCAGCCATGTCACAGAAACACAGAAATATTGTAGCACAGAAGGCAGCCATTTGGCCCATCCATTTATACCAGCTCTTCAAATGAGCATAGTTATGGGCTGCTAGCATCCTGCTCTATCCCACTATCCTTATACATTCTTGACTTCCCCAGTCCTTCACTGTAACTCTCCCTTTGCTGTTTGATGACTCCTCTTTGCCTCGTTTGTAGTGTTGTTTTGACAGACCTGGAGAACATTCTTTATCTTATCAATGAGGCCTTGGCATGATGTGATCATTCACATCAAAACATTCTTGGTATATCCTGCTCCTGTAGCCAATTGTTTCTTCATAGCATGAAGTAGTGGCTATCTTCAGCTTTTTCCAGATTTCCTCCACTCCACAAAATGGAACTCTTGGAAGATTTTAGTGAGGAAATGTTGGAAGTTCACTAATCTACTTGACTTTTGAATCCATTCAATGTTGAATATTTTTTCTAAAATGTTTCTTAGTCTTAGCTGTTTCTGATAAAATTTGATGGACATTGAGGAACAAATTAGCCAGTGATCTGTCCTACAATCTGGACAGGTCATTGCTTTGGTAATACGGACATCCTTTAGGTCCCCAGGTCAAATGATGATCTAGTGGATTATGACTCACGCTTTAATTACGTGTGCCTCCAAAAAGTCTTGAATTTGTCTGTTTTGGCAAAAGATTGCTTAAGTGATTAGCAGATTGTGTTCCACAGTTTAGTGAGCAGGAGAATCCCCAAGAGCAATGTCTGACTCTTTCCTTTCCCATGGTTCCTTTCCAGAGTTGGGCATCCTTTACAACACTGGCATTGAAGTCTCCACAGAGGATGATTTTATCTTCCTTGGGGATGTTCGTGAGTATGGTCTCAAGGGTAGAGCAAAGACCTTCTTTGGGCTCATCTGTGGCATCAAGAGTTGATGCATGTGCACTCATAACTGTTATGTGCTGGTGTTGTGGCAAACTGTAGATGGAGAGTCATAAGGTGATCATTGATGCCACGAGTTTCAAGAGTTGGTTACCAAGATTGTCCTTGATGGTGAATCATGTCCCATGTGTCCTGCGTTGGTCTTCAGGTTTTCCATTTCAGAAGAAGGTATTCTCTGGCACAGGAAGCGAAGAGATTAAATTGTGCAATTTCATTCAGGAAGGCAATAAATTGTTTTTAAGAATATACAGCTTTGTAAATTTTATATATTAGAAAATTCTTTCTAACTATTTTTTTTTGCATGATATCCCTGAATATAATTCAACCACACTAATTCATCGTTCTCCACCTTTGTTTTTTCCATTATTTTCTTAATATTTAAATACCATTAGTTCAGGAGATAGACTGGCAGTTCTGATCTGTGTTGAGATCCCAGATAATCATTTCCATATTTAGACTTTTTTTTTCAACATGTAACCAATAGGATTTATAAAGAAAAATGGTAGATATAGTATACTTGGATTTCATAAAAGGCATTTGACACAGTGTTACACAAATGGTTAATTTGCAAGATAAGAACTCAAAGAGTTAACATACTATAATAGGGATAAATAGGGCATTTTCAAATTGGCAGGCTGTAACTAATGCAACATTTTAAAGATCAGTCCTGAGCTGTTCACATTCTTTAAAAATGATTTATAGATATAAAAAATAAAAATTAGCAAGCAATGCAAAACTAAGTGAGAGTGCAAGCACTGAGGAAGACACAAGGAGCTTGCAATAGATGAATTTAGTGAGTGAGCAATAAAGTGGTAGGGTAAGTATAACTTGGGGATGTGTAAAGTTATTCATTTTTGTTGTAAAAATGTAAAATCACATTTATTTTAAAAGGCAGGAAAATGTGATTGTTGGTTATTTGAGGAATTTGGGTGTACTCAGAAAAGAACACAGGAAGTTAACATAAAGGCACAGCCTACAAGTAGGAAGACAATGCCTTATTGAAGAGGAATGGAGTACAACAACAAAATAATGCTTGCTACAATTGAATTGGATTTCATTCCTGGATAGTGCATGCAGTTTGTTCCTTATATTTAAGGAAAGATATACTTGCATTGGAGGTGATAAAGTGAGTTTCACTAGGGTTAGTTCCGAGGATGGAGTATTAACCTATGATGAGAGACTGAGTGAGTTCGTTCTATACTTTCTATGTTTTAGAAGAATGAGGGGTGATTTCATTGATATATACATGACTTTGAAGGAGTTTGACATGGTAGACACTGAGAGGTTATTTCCAATGGCGGGTGAATCTATAATAAGTGGCATAATTTCTAGATAAGGGACAGATCATTTAGGACTGAGTTGAGAACAGATTTTTTTCTCATTGAATAGGTTGGGAATCCTTGTGTATTTCAACTGAGAAGGTTATAGATTTTCATTCATTGAGCTAGAGACAGACAGATTTTAGCTAACTCAGGGAAACAAAAGATATGGAAAATAGACAGGAAAGTAGAGTCTGGACAAAAGTCAGCTACAGTAGTCCTGTATAGAAGAACACATTTGATGAGCCATTCAATCTACTGCTGCTATTTCAATGTTCTTATTTCCTTACACATGCCAATATTCATATACAGCAAATGTTTTCAAGCTGAAGGACACCAGAAGAAATGAATTAACAGTTAACTTCAAAAGGATGCTCCACAGCAGCAAGATTTACCTTGACATTTCATTACATAATACGACCAGAAAGAATAAATAATTTGCATTTAAATGCAATTTACTTTGTGGCCAATTAGCACAAATTATCAGATAATTAACTTTATTTGTACTTTACATTGTTTAATTCAAGCTTTGAAGGCTTTTACTTTCTTCAATGTAATGAGAAATAGATTGCAGCACTTTCTCAGTTTCCAGCAGCTTGTCTTTGCCTTTCCATGTAGGTTAACAAGATTGTGGAAGGGCAACATGTGGTTGATTCTTAGTTAAAAGCAGGAAGCTTTGTACAACCTCTGCAGATTCTGTGGCTTTGTAAGGCACTCCCACCAGTTATGGCAGACAAGTGGGAGAAGTTGCCAGGAAAACTAACTGATAATTTTTTTTTTTAATTTCAAAAATATACTTTATTCATAGAATGATTTGATGGTCTGTACATTTGGTCATGCCATACATATGTCCATATTTACAAACACAGATTCGACTTTATTCTTATCCTTTACAATCCTGTGCATTTTTTCAATCTTGTATATATACATATATTTGGCTGAGGCATCAGCAGAGCCCAAAAAAACGTCTGTATGGGCCCCCTGTTCTTCTTTCGGCAGGCCGATCTTACACGGTGGTCTTTCCCCACCGCGCCTTGGCGGCAGCTGCCCCAAGCTTCAGCGCGTCCCTCAACACGTAGTCTTGGACCTTGGAATGTGCCAGTCTGCAACACTCGGTCGGGGTCAACTCCTTCAGCTGGAAGATCAACAGGTTTCGGACCGCCCAGAGAGCGTCCTTCACCGAGTTGATGATCCTCCAGGCGCAGTTAATGTTCGTCTCGGTGTGAGTCCCGGGGAACAGGCCGTAGAGCACGGAGTCCCGCGTCACGGCGCTGCTCGGGACGAACCTTGACAAGCACCACTGCATTCCTCTCCAGACTTCCTCTGCATAGGCACATTCCAGAAGGAGGTGTGTGACAGTCTCGTCCCCCCCGCAGCCACTTCGAGGGCAGCGTGCGGTGCGGCAGAGAGTCCGGGCGTGCATAAAGGATCTCACAGGCAGAGCCCTTCTCACCACCAGCCAAGCCACGTCTTGGTGCTTGTTGGAAAGTTCTGGCGATGAGGCATTCTGCCAAATGGCTTTGACAGTCTGCTCAGGGAACCGCTCGACAGGATCCGCCCTCTCCTTTTCCCGAAGGGTCTCAAGGACGCTTCGTGCTGACCACTTCCTGATGGACTTGTGGTCAAAGGTGTTTTTCCTCATAAATTTCTCCACGAAGGACAGGTGATATGGAACGGTCCAACTACTCGGAGCGTTCCGCGGCAGCGAGGCCAGGCCCATCCTTCGCAACACCGGGGACAGGTAGAACCTCAGTACGTAGTGACACTTGGTGTTTGCGTACCGGGGATCCACGCACAGCTTGATGCAGCCACACACAAAGGTGGCCATCAGGGTGAGGGTGGCATTGGGCGTGTTTTTTCCCCCATTGCACCGGTCTTTGTACATTGAGTCTCTTCGGACCCGGTCCATCTTTGATCTCCAAATGAATTGGAAGATGGCCCGGGTGACTGCGGCGGCACAGGTCCTGGGGATAGGCCAGACCTGTGCCACATATAGCAATACTGAGAGGACCTCACACCTGATGACCAGGTTTTTTCCCGCGATGGAGAGCGACCGTTGCCCCCATCTGCCTAGTTTCTGTCTCATCTTCCTGATCCGCTCCTCCCAGGTCTTGGCGCACGCCCCAGCCCCCCCGAACCAAATACCCAGCACCTTCAGGTGGTCAGTCCTGACGGTGAAGGGGATAGAGGATTGGTCGGCCCAGTTCCCGAAGAGCATGGCCTCGCTCTTGCCTCGGTTTACCTTGGCCCCCGAGGCCCGTTCGAACTGGTCGCAGATGCACACGAGTCTGTGCACGGACAGCGGATCCGAGCAGAAAACAGCGACGTCATCCATGTACAGGGAGGCCTTAACCTGCAGGCCCCCGCTGCCAGGAATAGTCACCCCTCTCAGGCTCGCATCCTTCCTGATGGATTCGGCAAATGGCTCTATGCAACACACAAACAAGGCGGGTGAGAGGGGGCATCCCTGCCTGACTCCAGATCTTACAGGGAAGCTATCTGATTCCCACCCATTGATTGAGACTGCACTGACAATGTTGGTGTAGAGCAGTCTGATCCAATTTTCTGATAATACAAGTAAGGAAACAGGCTAAAGGAAACTGCTTACATTCTAAGATTGAGTGAACAGAGGTCACTGAAATTTTATTAATGAAATGTTAAATTGCATTCAGGTCACTGTGACTGTCTCTGTTGTTATCAATATCGCTTCAGAGTTAGTGGGTATCCCTGACCCTTTACCTGCCTTGAAAGAATTGTCTTGCTTAGATGTGATTCTTTGGACATTTCTATGATCTTGTGCTTCATTATTCTTGTATGAATCACATTGATAAACATAATCACTGTCAACCAATAGAAAACTCATCTGGTTCACAAAGATCCTTTGGGGAACAAAAGCTGCCTTCCTTACTTGGTCAGCCATACATGTGACTCCAGGCCCGTAGCAATGTGGTCAACCATTAACTGCTCTCTTGGGCAGTTAGGAGTCTGGAATAAATGAGGGTCCAACCAGAAGCACTGGCATTCCCATGACGAATGAAAAAATAATGAAAGCTGTTATAAGTACAACAGGTATCAATCCTGGGGGCCAAAGTTATTTACAATATATGACTGGCTTCTGCTTAGGAAGTGAATACTCTATAAACAATTTTGCAGATGAAACAAAAATAGGTGGGAAGACCAGTGACAAGGATGACAGATCTGTAGACAGATATAAATAGCTTAAGAGAGTGGGCTAAAAATGTGGCAGATGGAATACAATGCAGGAAATGTGAAGTTTTACAATACGATATTGTACAGCACAGGAAGAGGCCCTGTGGCCCACCCAGACTACTCTGACTCCTAGTCCTTATTTAGGTCTGCTACTTACTACCCATGCACAGTTTTGATGCATCTGTTCCCCTCTTATTCATGTAACTATCAAAATACACCTTAAACATTGCTAATGTGATTATTTCCACCACTTCCACTGGCAGTCTGTTTCAGGTACCTACCACTATGTGAAAAGTTTTCCCCATTCTTCTCCGTTAAACCTTCCCCCTCTTACCTTGAACCTTTTCAATCTTGTCAGAAGTCACATGACACCAGGTTATAGTCCAACAGGTTGATTTAAAATCACAATCTTTCAGAGTATTGCTTCTCTGTCACCTGATGAAGGAGCAACACTCTGAAAGCTTGTGATTTCAAATCAACCTGTTGGATTATAACCTGGTGTCATGTGATTTCTGACTTTGCCCACCCCAGTCCAACACTGGCACCTCCACATCCGTACAATCCTGTAGCTGATCTTTCCACCCTGGGAAAAAAGCCTCTGAATATCCACCCTATCTATGCTTCTGATAATTTTGCAGACTTCTATAAGGTCACCCCCTCAGCCTTTGTTTTCCCAGTGTAAACAATCTGAGTTTATCCAACCTCTGCTCACAACTAAAACCCTTCAGACCAGGCAACATCCTGGTGAACCTTCTCTGCACCCTCTCCAAAGTATCCACATCCTTCTGCTAGTATAGTGACCAGAACTGCATGCTATATTCAAATGTGGCCTAACTAAAATTTTGTACAACTGTAACATAATTTGTCAACTTTTTTATTCAATGCCCAACCAAAGACTGCAAGTCCGCTGTATGTCTTCTTAACTACTTTAATCATCTACCATTTCTCTGCCCAAATCTGCAATCTATCCATATCCTACTGAATCCTCCTCACTAAATGCAACTCCCCCAATTTCAGTGTCATCCTGCAAACTTACTAATCAGACCACTTACATTTTCCTTCAGATAATTTATATATATTTTACAAAGAACAAAAGTTCCAACATTGATCCCTGTGGAACACCACTAGTTACTGATCTCCATTCCAAAAAGCACCCTCCACAACTACTCTGTCTTTTAGGACCAAGCCAGTTTTGTATCCATCTAACCAGCTCACCTCAGATCCCATGAGATTCTCCCTTATGTACCAGCATGCCAGGTTCTGCACTTACTTTGGCAAGAATACAGGAGCTTAATATTATTTAAATGGAGAAGGACTGCAAAATGTTATGGAACAGAAGGATTTAGAAGTCATATATTACAAAAAATCTAGTAACCAAGTTCAGCAGGTAATAGAGAAGCAAAATAATTTGTTGGCCTCTATTTCAAAGGGAATTGAATATATCAGTAGGGAGGTTGTTTCTGCAACTATAGAAGACAGTAGTCAGGTCACGTGTGGAATGCTATGATCAGGTTTGGGCACTTTATGAAGGAAAAGCCTTGAGGACTGTCCAAAGGAGATTCAGCAGGTTGATACCATGTATGGATGGACAGTCTTATGAAGAGAAATTGAGTGGTTTGGACCTTTATTTGTTGGAATTTAGAAGAAAGAGAATAAGAAAAGCCTTATTGAAATCTGCAAGATGTTTTTAGGAGACCTGACGAGGTAATTGTGGAAAGGTTGTGTCTCCTTGTAATAGAGTCTAGGACCAGAGGGCAAAATATATATAAAAAAAGGGTCGAACATTTAAGACACATATGAGGAGGAATTTCTTTTTTTCATAAGATGGTGAATCTGTAGAATTCTTCACTGCACTGGGCTGTAGAGGTTGGGTCACTCAGTATATTCAAGGCAGAGACAGATTTTAATCATTAAGGGAACACAGATTAATGGGAAAAGTCAGGAAAGTGGAGTTGAGGATTATCAGATTAGCCAGGATTTCATTGAATGGTGAAGCAGAATCAATTCTGCTTGGCCTACTCCTCTGTTTTATTATTTTATTTAGATTGCTAATTTGATGTTAATGCTGTTATTCAGATGACGCATTAATCCACAGATCATTTTAACTCTTTGTGCAAATGTCATAGAGTCAGAGATTCATACAGATGTACAGCATGGAAACAGACCCTTCGGTCCAACTCATCCATGTTAACCAGATATCTCAACCCAAATCTAGTCCCACCTGCCAGCACCTGGCCCATATCCATCCAAACTTTTCCTATTCATATACCCATCCAATTGCCTTTTAAATGTTGCAATTGTATCAGCCTCCACCACTTCCCCAGGCAGGTCATTCCATACATGTACCACCCTCTGTGTGAAAAAGTTGCCCCCTAGGTCTCTTTTATATCTTTCCCTTCTCACCCGAAACCTATGCCTTCTAGTTCTGGTCTCCCCCACCCCAGGGAAATGACCTTGTTTATTTATCCTGTCCATGCCTCTCATGATTTTATAAACCTCTATAAGATCACCTCTCAGCCTCCGACGCTCCAGGGAAAATAGCCCCAGCCTATTCAACATCTCTCTCTATCACTCAAATCCTCCAATCCTGGCAACATCCTTGTAAATCTTTTCTGAACCCTTTCAAGTTTCACAATATCTTCCCAATAAGAAGGAGACCAAAATTGCCGATAATATTCCAAAATGTAAAAGATCACATGATACAATTTGAAGAAGAACAGGGAATTCTTTTGGCCCATTGTTTTCTGAACCAATGTTAGTCAAGTTGATCCTTCATTGACCATTCCTACGTCACCTATAAGTCAACTGCTGTTGTTGTCTACATTACAAAAGTGACTGCTCTTCAAAAGTAGTCCGCTGGCTGTGTTGCACTTTGGGATATAAGATAAATAAGTTACTTGACACAAGTTTGGATATGCTGAAATAGCTTCTTGTATTCAGGGGAGTCAGTTACTATCTGAAATCTGTATTTATAGCTCAATTGTTTCCCCACATTGATGTAAACCTACTTATATTTCTTAATCTAGCAACCTATCCAACAATTAACTTGGAATTTCCCAAGTTTATATTGCACTTAAACATCTGCAACATTAAAGAGCAGTAAATTATAGAGGTCGTTAATGTGCACTTCGATAATGCAAATTTGCTATAACACGAATGACAAATTGGGGACACTGTTTCTATAGCGCGAACTTTAAAAGCTGGTATTAGTTATAACACGATTTCCACCCCCATTAATTTAAATGGTGCGCTGTATGCTATTTTCTTATAACAGCTGATTGATGAGAATGGAACTATTGCGTTATAGCAAACTGACTGGAGCACAAATGAGTGGGTTTATTAGCTCAGTTGGTTCAGCAGCTGTTTGTAGAGTAATGCCAACAGTGAGGGTTCAATTCCAGCTCCAGCTGACCTTACCACAAAGGTTTTCCTTCTCAACCTCTCCCTCATTAAATCACCTCCAGCCATCTTTCTCTCTAATGAGAGAACAGCTGTAGACTGGACCGATGTCAAGAAGGAGGATGGTAACTTTATCTTCAGATAGTTCAGAGATGAACATCATAAATTAAGCCTTTGGACTCATTCTTAGCCACAACCTAATTTAAAAGTGTAAGAGCGGTGATAACGTTATTTTATATTGTGTAGAGAATTTACTGTCTTCGAGACAGACAAGGGATTTCCATGGTGTCCTTATGGTTACTTCATTACTCCCCCAAGAAACTCTCAATCCGTTCATATTGCTGATGCAATCAAACATGAATGCACTTGTAAAAAATTTGTTCAGGGGATGTGAGAATTGCTGACTGTAACAGCATTTATTGCCCATCCCTAAATGTCCTTGAGAGTGTGGTGTCAAGCTGTTACAGACAAACGGTATGTCCTTCGTGAATGACTACAGGAGGGGAAAAAACACAGTCAAAATTGCTTGCCCCCATTATAATATGATCTGACTAGAGATATTGCTTTGGTTATTATGGCTTTGGGAGGACCCCAAATTAGGATAAGTGCCATAATTAAAATTACATTTCAGTCTGTACTCTCTAATAACTTTGCAGATTGCATCTTGACAGTTTTCATTTGTCTGGAGATTACCAGCTGCTGATTATTCAGAAGCAAGTTAATCTTCAGCTTCAGTGAAGCTGGAAAATAGAGTAAGAATGAAACGTTGGCTGCTTCATGTTAAAGACAGCAATCTCACTTGGAATAATTTTAAAAGGTTCACCTCCTGACTAGAATCCTTTCTCACCAGGAGCTCATTTAGACAATTGAAGTTGCGTGCCAATGAATCTCTGTCCATTGGATGGAAATTTGCATGAGAGTGTGGCAATTTGATGATGTGTTTTCTTTAGTGGGAGAACTTACTATCAGAATGTCAAGTTGTAATTTGCAGACGATACGCAAATTGTTGTTGATAGTGAGGAGAGTGGTCTGAGGCTACAGTCTGATATTGATCAGCTGGTAAATTAGGCAGAAGAATGGCAAATGGAATTTAATCCTGATAAATGTGAGGTGATGCATTTTTGGAGGTCCAATGAGAGAAGGATATACATACTGAAAGGTAGGTTCTTAGGGAATACTGAGGGAAATAGGGACCTTGGCATAGAAGTCCAAAGATCCCTGAAGATGTCAGCACAGGCAGACAGAGTAGTGAGGAAGATAGACAAGATGCAAACCTTCATTAGCCAGTGGATAGAATATAGGACCAAGAAAGTCCCATTACAATTTTCTAAATCATTGGTGAAAATGTAGATGGAATACTGTGTGCAGTTCTGCTCACCACACTATCAGAAGAACATGATTGCACTGGAGAGGGTGCAGAGGAGATTCACCAGAATGCTACCTGAAATGAAAAGTCTCAGTTCTGAGGATAGACTGGATAGGCTGGGTTTGTTTTCCTTAGAGCAGAGGAGACTGAGGGGATTTCTGAGTGAAGTATACAAAATTATGAGAGGCATAGACAGAGTAGATTGTGAGAATCTCTTCCCCATGGCAGACATGTCTAAGACCAGACGGCACATGTTTAAGGTGAGGAGTAAGTAAGGGACATCTGAGAACATATTTTTCACCCAGAGAGTACCAGAAATATGGAACGTGCTACTTGGGAGATTATTGGAGAAGAGTGCTCTCAATATTTAAGAAGTATCTAGATGAGGACTTAAAGTGCCAGGGCATTGTATGCTATGGAGCAAATGCCGGTAAATGGGATTAGTACGGTTTGGTGTTTGTGGGTCAACATAGACATGGTGGGCTGGACAGCCTGTTTTTATGCTACATGATTCCATGACTCTATGATTTTCCCTCCTCTGAGGCCTGCTAACCAATCAAAGGCCACAGATTTTCCAGTGTAAGTCATGCCACTGGGAACAATGGCCAGGGGGTGCAGAATGTAGGATCATTGTTGGACTCTGGAGTGAAATGAAAGGAGCTGAGCATGCGAGGGCCAACTGGAGAGGCTACCTGGTTTTATTTCACTCTTTGAATGTCTGAAAGGTTAAAAAAGGACAATGGTAGAGTTGTGTTTTGAGAAAGGACAAAATGAAAAAGGTGTATGTTTACATCACCTGCAACTTGTAAATCAGAAGAGTGTGTGAAATGAAGTGGAAGTCATGTATGAGCTTCGGAATTAAGTATGAAGATACCATCATCTTTGATACACTAAGACTCATCATGAGCCATGACCTTAGCAATGTGTGTTCCAATGATAGCAAGTCTTCTCTCGTACAAGGGGTTAGGATATGTACATTGGCATCTATCCTTCCAATTAGCTCCTGCTAGTTCTGGTTATCTACCACCTTTTCCTGTTGAGAGAGAGTGAAGTAGTGTAGTGATTATGGTGAAACTTGTTTGGCTGATATTGCCATCATGGTGGACTAGGTGAAAGTGCGTACAATCTCGGAGACGTGGCTGTGGGGCTTGCAGCAATTCAATGTGTATGAATGTGAGGTGGCCCTGTGAATGTTGGATATTAACCTTGCTTGGTAGAGATTGTGACTTGTCATGTAATAGGAGTGCAGTCATCTGAACCAAACTGGGGCTAATAGTACTGTTGGTATATAACATGACATTTGAAGAAGCATTTTATGACCATGATCTATTTTATATAGTCATTAATCACCTTGTAACACTACATCCCTGGTCTTCATGAGTTGGTCACTTGGATTGATCTCCCTGATATCACTGCCTTTCGATAATGGAAACTAGATCTCTCTACATTTCACACCTCCAAAGCTTCCAGTTGGGCTTGAAAGTCTTATGCACTTGCTCACTCGATCTGAGATCTCGCTTCAAGCATGGCACCAGACATCTACTCCAGCCACAGCGCACTTTCCCTTTAAGAGATATAGGCAATATTAAAGTGATGCTAGCTAGTCATTCACAATATTGAATCTATGATGATGCCAATGAACATTGCCACTAGCTTTGGCCAGATGCAGAAATTCATCCAATGAGCGCATACTTTGTGTACTGCTTGCATTAGAATCAATTGCATTGTTTAATTCCCATAGCCATTCTTGTTGGATATTCAATTTCATTCCCAGTGTGCTTCAAAAAGATAAAATACAGTCTGCAAAGTGTTCATGTGGGATAGCTTAGAATGCCCTGCAGGTTTAAGTATTGAACTTCCGTGACTGCTAAAGTAGGCCATCCGGACTTTTTCCCTTCGGATTTTTTTCAACAAATTTTCAGACTAAAATGAAAAAGATTATGTGTAAGCCAACTTTAGTGTTATATCTTTCTATCTTGCTATTTCTAAGGATAATGACACTGAGATAATCATAAATTGTGCACACATCCTCTAAAATCAATCTGAGTTGACATGAAAACACCATAATATCATATTTCCTTCAATTATATTAAATTCAAAGAATATTCATTCTCTGTTAGTTAAATACATGTCTATTTAATTACAGAATGGGACAAATTAGTCATCTTTAGCTACTTTAACAATAGTTTTGCAACAGAAGACAACAGGTGTTATGGTTCCCATATTTGGTTTGATATATATTGAGTACAAATGAGGACCTAGTAAAATTGTACTGGACAAACAATTTCGAATTAATCGATTTGGTCTGACAGCTTTGCAAATCTGGTTGAAGGCCATAAGAGTTAATATTGTGGTGTTACCTCATTTGTCATCATGTAACAAATTGTCATTCTAATGATGTTAGAGATGACACTCAGGCATTGGCAATCTTCATCCAACCTATTGGAGACTGATTAAAAAGATAAAAGGATTTCGAATCCAGGAAAACTTGGCAAGATGGATCCGACATTGGCTCAGTGATGGGAGATAGAGGAGGGTGTGGTAAATGATTGTTTGTGTGACTCAAGCCTGGTGTCCCATGGCATGCCACAGGTCCATGGTTTGCAAAATGGTACAAATGATAGTGCGGAGAGAATGATAAATAAGTGTGCGAATGACTCCAAGATTGGTCAGATGGTTAGTAGTGAGGAACGAAGTCTTCAGTTACAGGTTGGGCAGATGGAATTTAACCTTCAAAGTGTGAGGAGATGAACCTTAAAAGAAGTAAAAAGACAAAGGAGGACAATAAGTGGCAGATACTCAGAAGTTCAGAGGGTTGGAAGGATCCTGGGGTGCAAGTCCACAAATACCTGAAGATGACAAGACGGGTTAATAAGATAGTTAAAAAGGCATACAAGACAGTTGTCTTCAGAGAAGGGAAGCTGTGTTGAAACTGTTCAGGACTTGGGTTAGGCCACACTTGGACTATCACGTATATATCTGGGCACCACAGTACAGAAAAACTGTGATTGCACTGGATGGTGTTCAGCAATGATTCTCTAGGCTGTGGCCTGAAATGGTTTAGCTGTGAAGAGGGGCTGGATTACCTCAAGTTGGTTTCTTTGAAGCAGAGAAGGCTGTAAGGGAACCCAATGGAGGGTTTCAAATAGAAGTACACATAATTTTAAGGTAAAAGACAGGAGATTTAGAGGAGCTTGAGGACAAGTGTTTTGAGTCAGAGGGTAATGGGAATCTGGAATGTAATGCCTGGTAGAGTAGTAGAGGCAGAAAACCTCACAACCTTTAAATATGAGCTGATGAGCACTTGAAATGTCATAATGTTCCAGGCTATGGGCCAAGTGCTGGAGAAGGGGACCAGTGTAGACAGGTCAGTGCAAGCCTTTCCTGCATGACTCTGAATCAATGGTGCATTCACATTGCTGAATTCAAAAGATGAAGAAGACTTTATTGTCTGTAGTCAGGCTGACAAGTGTGCCAAAATTCTGAGAATGTAAAGCTAAACTGGACTGCTGATTTTCATTGGGAGTGCTTTGATCAATATATAGAAAGTTATGTAACGAGCTTTAAGGTATCCGAAAACCAAAACTGTCTTTTTAAAAAATATTGTTTCTTATTTTCCTGAAAAAAGGAAGAATGCCCCATTTTATATTCCCTTGCATAAACCTTCCTAATCACCTGGCCTATAGGATTCTTGAATATTGAATAGGAGGTATGCTGGAAAGGTGTGGTTACTGATTTAGTGTCTAAAAAATTTGTCTGGTTAGATTGTACTTGCTAAATTTCAAATGATCAGTCCTGCTCCCAGAAGCACAAGGGAAACCCTATAATAGTGCAGAGGAGAGGTTTTTGACTGATCCTTAGTGGAATGACAATGTTGTGAGGAAAGGTTGCCAAGATAACCTTGAAGAGAAACAAATTATGAAGAATCTTACGCAGTTGTATACCATGTTAGATGGAATAGTGAAGACTAATTCTCTCCCCTAATTAAAATCAAAGTCAAGGGGATATAGATATAGACTGATGGATAACACAAATATAAACAAAACAGATGACACATGATAGGGGCTATCATTAAATCCATAAAAGACCAAAAGATGTTTCAAAGGGATATTGATATGTTAGGAATAGCCTAATAAGTGACAGATGGAATTCAGTGTCAGTGAGAATGAAGTGATGCTCTTTCTGAAAGAAAAGAATCAGCAGTAATTCTATGCTGAATGGAAGTAGGTTAGGTAGTGTGCAATAGCAAAGGGATTTGCAGTACAAAATATAAAAGTCAATAGGTAATGATGAGGGATATAAAAGCTTAATAAGGCCCTCAGTTACAGACTGTGCAGCATCATTGGCTTCAAAACTGGAAGAAAATATTGAGGATTTAGAGAGAATTCAATAATGTCTGTCATGAGGAAATGCAAAGTCAGTACAAAGAAAATCTGTAAAAATAGTGGTTACTTTGTTCGAAAATAGATTACAGGGTTATATGAGTAAAGTGTTTAACTTTATGAAGGTATAGAATATGATTTGTAGAAGTAGATTGTTTCTGGTAATTTACTGGTCTGGAAAATGAGATGTGAAATATAAATTCTAAAATAATTCTAATATAAATTCAAAAATGCAAGTAAGAAATTTAAAATAGAAAGCAAGAGAAATTTCTTCTCACAGTTCAGACACTGAAATTCTTCTCTAAATTTAGGATATCACGATGTCACTATGAAAGAAGTTAGAAATGGAGATGGATAGAGAAAACTGGATAGAGGAAAGGTAATGCACGGCTTCGAAAGGGTGGACGCGGGGAATTTGTTTCTGTCAGGCGGGGATACTAGGACCTATGGGCACATCCTTAGAATTAGAGGAGGTCAATTTAAAACAGAAATGAGGAAACATTTCTTCAGTCAGAGAATGGTGGGCCTGTGGAATTTATGCCACGGAGCGCAGTGGAGGCCGGGACATTAAATGTCATAGAGTCATAGAGATATACAGCATGAAAACAGACCCTTCGGTCCAACCCGTCCATGTCGACCAGATATCCCAACCCAATCTAGTCCCACCTGCCAGCTCCCGGCCCATATTCCTTCAAACCCTTTCTATTCATATACCCATCCAAATGCCTCTTAAATGTTGCGATTGTACCAGCCTCCACCACTTCCTCTGGCAGCTCATTCCATACATGTACCAAATGTTTTCAGGCAGAGAATGATAAATTCTTAATCTTGCAAGGAATTAAGGGATACAGGGACAGTATAGGTAATTGACGTTGAAATACCCATCAGCCATGATTGAATGGTGGAGTGGTCTCTATGGACCGAATGGCCTTACTTCCACTCCATATCTTATGGTCTTATGGTCTTAAAACTTTGATAAATGAATGCAGGAAGAGAATGGGTAAATGTGATTAGGGCTATTTACTTATGTAGAGGGTATATCTTACCTGGTTGAATTGAATATAAGTTTTTGAGTTGGCTAGATGATTGGTTTGCAATGCAAAGTCATGCCAACAGCATGGGTTCAATTTGTTTACTATCTGAGGTTACTATGACGGGCTCTGCTTTGCAACGTTTCTCCTCATCTGAACCATGGTGACCCTCATAAAACTATTGCCAGTCATCTCTCTCTAACAACACAGCAGCCCTATGGTCCAATATGATAATGGTGACTTCACCATGACGATTATTTTTTCATACGTGAAGGGTTAATACCTCACATGATTGAATAATGGTTAGTTTGGATAGGGGAAAGTTCTGGAGCCTTTGGAAGAATTATAGAGTACATTGGGATAGTCATAATATTGAATAATTAGAATGGTCTTTCACTATAATTGTTAATATTCTGTTCCTGTGAACACAACTCCCTCCCAACATCAAACACTCCATCTCCTCAGTTTAACATTGTCGTATTGTTTCCTTCTGAAAGCCATTCTATCATGAAAGCACAAAGCTATGTCACTAGTCACCTTTTCTCACATAATCTGCAGACTAGTTTATAGGAGTATTTTGAACAATCACTCTTGCTGTTTTCTGTCTTGCTGATATTCTGTGTGGGACATTAACCTTGGTTTTTCAATAGTTTAATTTACCGAAACAAACAACTGAACCTGACAGAAGTGTCATGCCATTGATGTACATCACACCCCCAACATCAACAATTTTTGTGGCTCACTGTAGAAAAAGAATGGCTTTGTCAGTGTTTTTGTTGATATGCTTTGGAAGGATTGATGCTATATGAATCAGTGAAGTTTTAAAGGTAACTTCAAGATTGAGATGTTAAACTATTACCAATATGTTTCTGCAAATGCCAAAAAAGAAATTGAAGAAATTATCACAATAAAGAACTGCTCAGAACTCAAGAATTTAAAAATGAATCAAGTCATATCACCCAGGGCGACAATTATGATTTGCAGAATAGCAATCAAAAACAAATTTACCATATCAAATTGATTTGGTTTGCTTTTCTTCTCATCTTTAATTACTTTGCAAAATTAACTTGTTTTTCCAAACTAGCAGCTTTTATTGTAGGATGCTAAATAGAGTCAAAATTTATCCTAATACCTTGTTGACGTTAAATCAATGTTAGAGTATTAAGGCCATCATAAGCAGAAATCTTTGATGTTTCTCTTTTTTTCTTAATATATTCACTCCTGTTAAGAATAAACTTCTTAAAAACATAGAAATGTTTATTGAAAATGGGTGCATGAACAGCCTATTTAGCCACTAAGCCTGCTCCATGTCTGATCCTCTATCTCAATGCTCTCTCCCTATACTCCCTGACACTTTAGGTTTCTAGAAATTTATCAATTTCTTTCTTACGTCAATGACTTTACTGATGGAATAGAAGGAATCGATAGAAGGAAGATACCACAATGAAAAAGATTAGGAACTGAATAGCAAATTAAACTGTATTTTTCTTGTACAGTAAAAGTATTGCTTTCATTATCATGAGAATTCTGTTCTCATAAACTTCCAAACTTATCAGTTTATTTCCGTCAGATTGGGACACCTCTCACAATGAGTACTTCATGCTATAATGGACTAACAATACAAGGTAGAATGGTCAATTTGTAGAGTGCAATTCTAACAGCAATTTTCACAGAGTTAAAATGCTTTTGAATTATTTTGGGAGCTTGCTAAGTTACTCATGGAAGTCTTCTGCAACTACTTTATTGTTTGTAAATAAAAATATGTATGACAGGAGATGTTGTTCTCTGTATTCACATTAAAGATTAGTTAGCCTATCGTCTACTAAATCAAAACCACTCCGTGTAATGTAAAATTTAAAGCCTTGCACAATTATAGGCAGTCAAGATTGTGGGTGCCTCAGAGATGCCTCTTTGGAATGCCAAAGACATATAAAATATCGAGTTTTCTTTTTTGATTTTCAAGGAAATACTTTAAAGAATTCTAAGTGAACAGAACAGAATGTAACCAAGACTGATAATTGTGGAATAAAATGCAGAACAAATGAATAAATAATCATTAAACAGAATCATACAATGGTTACACAATGAAGGAAGTCATTTGGATGGCAAGTCTGTCCCAGATAGAATATAGAGAACATAGAACTGTGCAGCACAAGGATAGCCCTTCAACCCGTAATGCTGTGCTCAATGTGACGCCAAATTAACTAATCCCTCCCACCTGTCCTTGGTCCATATCCCTCCATTCTTTGCATAATCATGTGCTTATCTAAACATCTCTTGAATGCCACTAGCCTATCTGCCTGCATCATCATCCCTGGCAGCATGTTCCACTTTCCTACCACTCTCTATGTAAGAAAAACATGCCTGTCACATCTCCTTTGAACTTTCCCCCTCTCACCTTAAATGCATGCCCATTCCAATTAGATATTTCAACTGTGAGAAAAAGAGTCTAACCATCAACCTTATTTATACATATCATAATTTTATACCCTTCTATCAAGTCTCCCCTTAGCCTCCACCGCTCCAGAGAAAACAGCAGAGTTTTTCTAGCCTCTGCTTATAGCTCATTCCCTCACTCTAGGCAGCATCCTGGTAAACCTATTTTGCACCCTCCCGAAAGCGTCCACATCCTTCCTGTAATGTGGTGATCAGAATTAACATAGTAATCTAAGAGTGGCATAAAACAGTTTAGATAGTTTCATGCTCCCATTCTGCAATTGTGATCCCACCCCCAAGATGATTACCAAGTTTTATTTTGAAAGCTAAAATTAAAATTCCTTCCACCAAACTCTGAAGAAATGCATTCCTGATCCTAAACACTTGTTGCAAAAACAAACATTTTTCCTGATGTTAGTTTGGTTCTTTTGTCAAATTCTATTTCTTTCAGGTTTTGACCCCTCTGCCAATGAAAATACCTTCTCTCCATTAAATGCGCCTTCATGGTTTTGATTTCCTCTGGGCTCAATTTTCCCTCCTCCTCCAAGGGGGAAAATACCCACCCACTTCTCCAAATTATCTTTGTAACTGAGATCATGTACTCACTCTTGTCAAATTTTCGATAACCATAAGACATAGGATAGAAATTAGGCCATTCAGTCCATCAGGTCTGCTCAACTATTCAGTCACGGCTGACAAGTTTCTCAATCCCATTTTCCTGCTTTTTCCCTGTAATCCTTGATCCCCTTTATACTCAAGAACCTACCTGTCTCAACCTTAAATATGCTCAATGACCTGGCCTCCACAGCCTTCTGTGGCAATGAATTCCCTAGATTCACCACTCACTGGCTGAAGAAGTTTCTCCTTATCTCTTCACTTTTTTCTGAGGCTAGCCCTTTGGTCCTAGTCTCTCCTACCAATGGAAACATCTTTTCAACGTCTACTCTGTCCAGGTCACTCAGTATTCTGTATGTTTCAATTAGATCCCTCTAATCCTTCTAACCTCCATTAGTGTAGGGTCAGCATCCTCAAAAGTTCCTCATATGTTAAGCTTTTCATTCTTGGTACCATTCTCGTGGACCTCTTCTGATCACTCTCCAGGGCCAGTACATCCTTCCTGAGATATGGGGCCCAAAACTGCGCACAATACTCCAAATGTGGTCTGACCAGAGCCTTATAGAGCCTCAGAAGTACATCCCTGCTTTTATATTCAAGTCCTCTCAAATTAAATGCAACCATAAACCCTCTAAAGTGGACAGTCATGACATTTCTCAAGTGCAGTGTCCAGCACAGAATGCAATACTCCAGCTGAAATCTAACTAGTCTCAGCAAGAAACCTAACTGGAGTGCAGCAAGCATTGGTGTTTTTTTTTACACAGAGAGTGGTAGGAGCATGGAACGTGCTGCCAGGGATGGTGGTGCAGGCAGATACAGTAGGGGTGTTCAAGAGACTTTTAGATAAACAAATTATTTTATAAGAAATGGAGGGATATGGGCCAAGGGCAGCTGGAAAAGACTGGTTTAATTTGACATCACATTCGGCACAGCATTATGGGCTGAAAGGCCCATCCCTGTGCTGTACAGTTTTATGTTCTTTATGTTCTATCTGGCACAGACTTGCTATCCAAATGGCTTCTTTCATTGTGTAATCATTGAATGATTCTGTTTAACGATTATTTATTGATTTGTTCTGCATTTTGTTCCATAATTATCAGCCTTGGTCACATGCTGTTCTGTTCACTTAGAATCCTTTAAAGTATTTCCTTGAATAATAAAAATAAAACTCTATATTTTTTATATCTTTGGCATTCCAAAGGGGCATCTCTGAGGCATCCACAACTTTGACTACCTATAATTACATAAGGCTTTAAATTTTACATTACATTGTGTGCTTTTGATTTAGTCGATGGTAGGCTAACTAATTCTTAATGTGAATATGGAGAACAACATCTTCTCTCATACTTTTTTTTATTTTAAAACAATAAAGTAGTTGCAGAAGATTTCCATGAGCAACTTAGCAAGCTCCAAAACTAAACCAAAAGCATGTTAACTTTGTAAGAATTGTTGTTTGAATTGCACTGCACAATTTGACCATTCTACCTTGTATTTTTCCTTCATTATAACGTGAAGCACTCACTGTAAGAGGTGCCCCAATCTAACAGAAGTAAACTGATAAAGTTGGAAGTTAATGAGAACAGAATTCTCACGATAATGAAAGCAACATTAATGTTGACCTGAAACATTAACTCCCCTGTTCCTGTAATACTGCTTCAGCTGCTGTGCTTTTTCTAGTTCCACACTGTATCAGCCTCTTTGTGAATACCTGGCTGAGCTCCAACTGTAATGGATTATCTCAATATCAGTCTGGTTTCACAAATGGAGGGGGAGGGTTTGCTTTGACTGACTTATTCATGAGGTTATACTAGTTATTGTTTTTGTAAACACTTCATTTAAATGTTCGATAGTTTATTTGTGCAAGATTAAAAAGATGTGATGAGATGTATAACCTTTATTATGATAATATAATGGCTCTGTTTCATTAACATTCCAGCATTGTAAGAGCTGTACATTAGATGAGAATCAAATCTATGAATCGATGTTGCTTGAGTACTTTCTAAGATTTGCCATAAGTGTTGTAGATTTGCACAGCTCATTTGTTCCATAGCTCATACTGGATGATTGGACAGAAAATGCAAGGATACATGGTACATTCATGGAGGTGTTGTGAAGGGCATGAAGGTGGCATGGGGTCATGCAGAGGGCATGAAGATGGCACAAAAATCTGGAAAGGTGGGAGCATGGTATGACCTCAGACTGCCTTTCTAAATGGTCCCAAAGTTGGAGTGTGCTTTATGGCTCCTCGAAGGGTTTCTGAAACCTGTGTCCTCGAGATGTCGTCTGACTTGCAATATGAAAATAAAAGGAAAATTATAGAACTTCTGTATTTCTAGGGATTCAATGTAGAAAGATGATTGAAACAATGATGACTAATTCAGTTGAAAATTGGAGTTGTTCAGACAATAATATCTTCAGTCAATGTATCTGAATAATTTGAGTCATATCTGGGTTTATTGTAAGCTAATTAATACAGATTGATTATCTTCAATTGAAAACTTAATTAGTATTGTGCATTATGACCACCAGAATTCTAGAAGGCATACTAGGTGGACCTTGATCTTTTCATCATCTAGCAATTCCTGTGCTCCCTGATGGTTATATAATACAAATCTGTGACATGGGCCATTAAACAATAATTAAATTCACAAGTATTTTTATATACTGTTACATGATGATACAATGCAATCTCTTTTTGCAAGTGCCTGGACATTCTGATGACTGAATAATTGATAACCTCATTTTAGGAATGTGCCTTTTTGGTAGTAAAATTATATCATAATTAGTGAGCATGCATTTTTAAAAGTTTACAGATATAATTTTGACTTTATCCAATAATTTAAATCAGATTATTATAAATTGGGAACCCACAATATAATTTGAATAATCTAATTCATTTTAGTGGGAGAAATTCACTTTTCTGTCTCCTATTTTACATTATCACACACCAAGGGAAAAATGCATTCCCCACCTCAAGCACACAATCTATTTAAGTAATTCTTGAAAGGTAAATATCATTTGTAGATGCCCTTCTTAATGTGTGAATAGAATGAGCAGATTGGGCAAGATTGGAATATTTCAAATCTTCTTGCTTCATGAAAAATAATTGGGCCAAACTTTCATTTCTGAGGTTAAAGGTCATGTTGGGCCAGAAAAGCAGGAGTGACCTCTGAGAGTGGGTAGGCTTTTCTTGTGTGCCTACATTATATGCACATGCATGGGAAAGTGCCAATTTTACTGACAGGATGGCAATTTCTGGCCTCCTTTTGGAGCCTATGTGCTGCAATATCTCAGCACTATATTTCAGGAACAGGAGAAGGTTGTTCACCTCCAGTAAGTCGACCCACCATTCAAGATCATGGCTGATCACCTCCTCAGTGCCATTTGCCTGCAGAATTTCCATAACTTTTTAAAGTTATTCCAAATGAAGTGTATGAATTAGTAATGCAAATAGATATAAACGGGTATGATATATGCAGGATTAAGGAGAAATGGCTTCAAGACGACCAGAGATGTGAGCTGAATATTGAAGGGACATTCACTTTTTGGGAAGGACAAACAAAAAGGTAAAGGATGAGAGATAAAATTATAGGTTATAAAGGAGAATATAAAACCATCATGAGTAAGAATACTTGCTCCTGTGAAATGGAATTTGGACGGGGAGAGCTTAGAAACAATAAAAAATTACAGGGATTATATAAAGACTCCCAAACTGTAGTGATAACATTGGGGAAGACATTAAACAGAAAATTAGTTAATAAAGGTGCAGATATACAGATAACTTTAAGCTGCATACAGATTGGGCAAACTAAGTCAGTAACAATGCTGGAGACAAATGTTTGGAAAGTGTACATGATAGCTTTGATATCGAAAATTCCTCAATATATTGAGGACCCAGTTAGGTAACAGGCCATCTAAGACTTGGTATTGTGTAATCAGAAGAAATACCATATTCAGCTGTATGAGGCCCAATGGGGAAGAGTGACCATATTATGATACAATTCTTCATTAAGTTTGGGATTGACTTACTTGATTCAGAGACTAGGTTCCTGAATCTAAATGAAGGAAACTGTGGTGCTATGGGGTTTGAGATGGCTAAATAAATTGCAATAATGGTGTTAGGCAATGGCAAACATTTGAAGAGTGTATGGAGTAGCTGCAAGAATTGTTCATTCCTCTGTGGCACAGAAACAAAATGGACAGGGTAACCTGACAATGGCTAACAAGGGAAATTAGTCTTTGCATCAAGTGCAAGGAAGGGCATATAAATTGATTTAAAAACAAACCCAGCAGACCTGAGGATTGGGAGCAGTTTAGAGTTTAGCAAAGAAGAATAAAGAGATTGATTAAGTGGGAATAATAGTATATGAAAGAAAGTTTGTGGAGAACACACAAAATGACTATAAACGTTTATATAGATATCAAAAAGAAAAACAGAAGTGAAGATAAATCTAGGTCCCTTACAGTCAAAATAAAACAGGTGAAGTTATAATGAAGAACAAAATGATGCAGAGCCAATTAAATCCTTATGTTGGGTCTGTCTTCACAAAGGAAAAAATAAATATCCTCCTAAAAATGTTGGTGAGCACTGGATCTCATAAGAGGGAGGAACTGAATGAAATCAGAAACATTAAGGAAATGGAAACATTAATGGGATTAAAGACTAGTAAATCCATTGGCCCAATAACCTATATCACAGACTACTGAAGGAATAGTTCTGGAAATAATGGATGCATTGATGATCATCTTTCAAATTGCTATAGACTCTGGAAAGTTCCTATGGATTTGTGGGTGGCTAATGTCCCCCCATTATTTAAAAAAAAAGATAGAAAGGAAGCAAGGATTTATAGACTGGTTAGCCTGACAATGGGAGGGGGAAATTCAAGACTCCATTAAAAGATTTTTAATTGCACATGGAAGACAGGTAAAGGATTGGACAGTCTGAATGGATTTACGAAAGGGGTTTGACTAAACCAGAATTTTTTGAGGATGTAACTAGTAGAATTGATAAGGAGGAGTCAGTAGATGTATTTTTCTTAGACCTTCGTAGAACATCGAGCACTACAGCGCATTACAGGCCCTTTGGCTCTCGATGTTGCGCTGACCTGTGAAATGAATCTGAAGCCCATCGAACCTACACTATTCAATTTTCATCCCTATGTGTATCCAATGACCATTTAAATGCTCTTAAAGTCGGCGAGTCTACTATTGTTGCAGGCAGTGTGCTCCACGCCCCTACTACTCTCTGAGTAAAGAAACTACCACTGACATCTGTCTTATAACTATCACCCCTCAATTTAAAACTATGCCCCCTCATGCTAGCCATCATCATCTGAGGAAAAAATTTTAATAAGAGTTTAGCGTGTAAAGTTAAAGCATGTGGGATTGGGGGAATATATTGACATAGATAGACAACTAGTTGGCAGATAGGAAACAAAGAATTGGACTCAACAGATCTTTTTTGTTTAGTGGCAGACAGTGAAATTTGGCATATTGCAGAGATCAGTATATGGACACTAGATATTCACAATGTATATTCATGATTTAGATGAGGGAGCTAAGTGTCATCTCTCCAAGTTTACAGATGATATAAAGCTGGATGAAAGAATAAACTGTGAGAAGGATGCAGAAATACCTCAATGTGATTTGGTCAAGTTGAGTGTGCACAATATCATAACAGATAAAATATAATATAATGAATGTTAGGTTACCGCTTTGGTCGCACTATAAGGAATGCTGATTATTGTCTGAATGGTCAGTTGGAAAAGGGGAGGCAGAATAAGACCTGAGTTTCCTTGTACATCAGTGACAGAAGCAAGTGCAACATAAAGCCACAGAGCATGGAAACAGACCATTTGGTCTGACCAGTCCATGCTGAACATAATCCCAAACTAAACTAGTCCCTCCTGCAGACGGTGAAGAAAGCATGTAAAGGTATGAAGGCTTTCATAGCAAGATTGAGTTTAGAAGCAGGGATAGTTGCTGCATTTGTATAGTGACTTGCTGAGACCACAGTGGTATATTGTATGGCATTTTCATCTCCTTAGCTATGGAAGGGATGTTCAAGCTATGAAGAGTGTGCAACAAAGACTTTCCAGAACAATTCAATGGAATGATAGGACTGACATAAGAGACTGAAATGGTGGATGAGGGTGGGGATTGCATAGAGACCTGTAAAATTCTAACAAGACAAGACAAGGTAAATGCAGTAAGATGTCCTTATGACCAGGGAGTTCAGAACCAGAAATATTAATTTCAGGATAGAAGGGAAGCAATTTAAAACAGAGATAAGGAGAAATTTCTTCACCTAAAGAGTGATAAGCCAAGAATTTCCTGCCACATAAAGTGACTAAGGCCAAAACTTTGAATGTTTTCTAGAAGGAGACAAAAATAGTTTTTAGGGCTAAAGGGATTGAAGGATATGGGGAGAGTTTGGAACCAGGATACTGAGCTAGGTGATCAGCCATGATTATATCGAATGGCCGAGTAATCTCGAAGAGCCAAGTGGTCTACTCTTGTTCTATTTTCTATGTTTCTGCATTTGATCAGTCTCTATAAACCATTCATTTCTGTCTTGAACTTGCTTAATGATTGAGCCTTCACAGCCCCTGAGGTGAAGAATTACAAAGATCAGCATCTTTGAGGTGAAGAAATTGGTCCTCATTTCAATTTTAAATTGTCTGCCCCTTCCCTTGATTCTTGAGTTTCCAGCCAGGTGAAACACACCATGAAATGCCCCAATAAGGATTTTGTAAGTTTCAATGAGATCAACTCCCATTCAACAAAAATCAACAGAATACAGTCAATCCTTCCTTTAATGACAATCCTTCTATTCCCAAGGGGTAATCTGGTGAACCACCTTTACAGTATGTCTCTGGCACAAGGGAGTCTCCCCAGACTTTTTAAGGTGTTTCCAAAAGAAGCCTTCCCTAGAAAACGTGATGAAAATGGTACATAATACTACAACCAATTATGGCCCCATCAGCCTACTCTCAATTATCGGTAAAGAAATGGAATTGGTCTACAAAAGTGCTCTTAGCAGCTTACCTGTTCACTGATGTTCAGTTTGTATTCAACCAGGTCCATTCAGCATTGGATCAAACAGAAACAAAAGAGCTGAACTCCAGCAGTGAGTTGAGTGGAACCGGCCTTGACAGCAAGGGCATATTGACAGAATATAGCATCGAAGAGCAAAATTAGAGTAAATGAGAAAATGGGGGAATGTCTTCATTGATTACTATCATACCTTGCATAAAGGAAGATGTTTGTGTTTGTTGAATGTCTAACATCTCAACTCCACGGTATCTCTACAGGAATTCCTCAAGGTTGTGCCCAAGGCCCAAATATCTTCAGCTGCTTCATCATCGAATATTCTTCCAACACATGGACAGAGCTGCAGATAGTCCCTCATGATTTTGTAATGTTCAGTCCAACTAGTGACTCCTCAGTTACTGAATATTCAAATGCCATCAGGCCTGCACAATATCTGGACTGATAAGTGGCATCATTGTTCTATCACTCTCATTGGGCGAAAAAGCTGTACTTCCTTTCCTAATAGGATGGTGGGTGTACCTGAACTATATACGTGCAGATCCTCAAGTAGATCACCAACCTCATCTCAAAAGAAAGTAGGTGCTAACCTTGCCAATGATGTTCCTGTTTCCATTAAATTTAAAAACACCTTATGGACTATCTCAAGAAGAACAGGAATGTTTTCTCTTATGTTTTAGCCAATATTTATCCTCTAAACATCTTCATTAAAAGTGATTTTCTAGCTTGTTGGTGGGACTTTGATTTGTTAATATTGACTCTTTTGTTTTCCCAATAGCAGTGACCATACACTGTGCTATAAAAGTAATTGGCTGTAAAGTGCTCTGTGACCTTCTCTGATTGTGAAAGATGTAGGAATAAATGTTCCTCCTGTCTTCATCATGCTGATGGCCTATATTTAAGTTAAAAAGCTAACTGGTGGAATCATGCTGTGAGATACTTACAGTACGGAACTACTTTTTAAAAATAAAATAATGAATCTCATACAACAAACTAAACAACATCTTCCTCATGATAGAAATTTCATACCATTGTGAAAATATTTAAAAATGTGACTTCACCTGCAACTTTTAATTTATCCTCTGTACAGGCATCTTCTAGTGTCATTTAACTTTAGGGCTGAAGTTCTTTTTTTGCGATTGTAACTATAAATTTAACCGAACCTTATTCAACATTTGCAAGTGTAGTAAATGACAGGTCAAATCAGTAATCACAACTATTCTTGTCATTTGTGAGCAATACATTGCTGTTTCTTTTCTCTCTGATTATTATTTCCTCTCTGAGAGAGGACCATTTAGTTACAAATTTTCTGTGCATACTATGCCGCATATAAAATTGCTGTCATTTTTCGAACTTGTGCAATCCCTTAATGCTGACTGTTGACAGTCCCTCTCAGGTAAATTGCACAATAAGAAGTGCGAGAAGTGGAAACATATCATACGACTACAGTCAGCATAATTCTCAGGTTGGTTTGAAATATTTTCTTGTGGTAAGACAGAGGCAACTTTATTTTACATTCATCTACACAGTAACTGACTTAGATGTTTGAAATGCTGACTGCGGTCTGCTAAATACAAAAGTGCTAATGATCAAAAATATTAGCATTAAAAGCAGGTTTCGAAAAATTCCAGAAATCGCCTTATGCCTGCTGCTTGTGAGGGTTTTGAGTGGCTGTATATCAATAGACAGTTTCATTCAGTGAAACTTTGAGGGGAATTTAACAGGTTTGGCATGACCTATGTTCTGAGCCCACATGTTGGAAATTCAGAACATGGAAGTCTGCAAAACATGTGAAAACTTTCATGTCCAAATTCCTGTTGTTATCCTCTAGTTTAATGCCAGGTGTACTAATTGCTAAAACCTCCCATATGTACCATGCATTACCCCTTCCCTTCACCTCAACTGCCCTCCCCCACCATGCCACTTTTAAACTACTGAGATAGGTTTACAAGTGCAGTTGTGAAAACTTTTACAATTACAGTTCAGTATTGCCTTAGCAGTCGTTTGGATTTAAATACCACCTTCAAACTCTGTGAACATGCCATCAATGCACATGAGCTGCTTATTGACTGAGAAAGCACACTGCTCCGAAACAACAACAACAGATAAAATGAATGAAGAGATAAATTAAAGAATCAAGGGTGTTATTGAACCATTGAATGAATTAACACTGAAAATATTGCTATTTGTCAATGGTTTCAGCACTGATGGCAATGCTGTAGTCTATGGATTTACTCATAGAATTCAATATAACTTAGTTTGTAAAATACACAGTGTCAGTGTGATAGATGAGACAGAAATACTAGATATAATCCAGTCAGTTCTTCTATCTATGAATTTACTGCAGTGAATGGCATTAAAAGGGAACTGTAGCTGGATAGTGAGTGGCACTTTAAGTTTCTTCCAGAATATATTTCACATTGTAAATATATGAGAAGATCACAGCAGATATTTATGTTAGATGGCTTAGGGAGTAAATGCACTGTCTGAGTGTAGCTTTCAACCATTAAGTACACAAAGCCTGCTGGTTTGGTTCATGGTCTATGACTCCAACCACCATTTCTCTAGTGCTGAAGAGTCTACGTGTATTTGTTTGTTTTGTGTGGCACTTACAGAGATGCTTATTGGCTGGAGCATGCTCCTCATTATTTTCAATTTACTTGATTAATGAGAGACACCAGGAATGAACCTAATAATTTCTTTGTCCCTGTAGCTGCCTTTGCAGTAAATTCCTGGAACTTTCTCTTCAAATCTTCATACCTTTCTTACTTTGATGCTTAAAAACTATTTGCCCTCCTACCTCCTATGTCACTTGGTACCAAATTTTGTTCAATGAAGTTTCTGAGAAGTGCCTTGTGGCATTTTGCGACACGAGAGGTGCTATACAAATGCAAGTTGTTTTTCCTCAGACAGCAGTGACCATTCACAAAGGCAGCCCTTCAACATCTGAAGCATACACACTAAATATGACCTATATGCTTTAAAAATTGTTAACATTGATGGAGACATGGACGACATAGAAAATAGTAGCAGCAGTAGGCCATTGAGCCCATTAGTTTCACTCTGTCATTCAACATAATCACAGCTGATCCTTTATCTCATTGCCATATTTACTATTCTCTCCCATGCCATTTGATACTTTCAACTTCCCAAAATCTATCCGTTTCTTTCTTCCGTATATTCGGTGATTTTTACCTCTACCACTTTCTATGGTAGAGAATTCTAGATCTCTGCCATTCTCTAAGTGAAGAATTTTTTTCTAATCTCAGCCTGGAATGACCTAGCACCCATCCTGAGACTATCTACCTTCCTTCTGGAACTGCTAACTGGAGGAAACATTATCCCTGCATTCCACCCCGTCAGAATTTTATATGTTTCAGAATTAATTAGTTCACTCTTCTGAACTCCAGTGAACACAGTTGACGAGAACTTTTCTCAGACGACAAACCTGTTGCCCCAGGAACAAGTCTCCTGAACCTTCACTGGATTCCCTCTATGAAAAGCATATTATTCCTGATGTAAGTAAGTGAAAAATGCACACAATACTCCAAGTGTGGTCACACCAAGAACTTGTGAAGCTGAAAGAAGACATCCTTGCTCAAACCACCTTTCAAAAAAGGCCAATATGCTATTTAACACTGAAAGTAGGACAGAGAATAAACAGGAGATAGTAATGGCATGTAAAAAGGTCAGTGCATTCATTATTAATGACTTTAATCTTTATGTAGATATGGAATTCAAATTAGCAGAGGCAACTTTGAGGAAGAATTTACATAGTAGATTTGGGAACCCTTTTTTCAAACAAAGTATGTGGATCCAATGAAGGCTTGGACTATTTTGGATCTGGTAATGTGCAATTTTACAGATTTAACAAAGCAAAGAACTCAAAATAAAAGTCACCCCAAAAACAGAGGCTATAACATTTTGGAATTTCATATTCAGGTTAAAAGTAGAATCTCAAGCTGAAAAGATCTGTGCTAAATGTAACTAAGGGTAGTCACAAAAGAACGAGGGTGTTAGTTGGGGTGGACTGAGAATTAAGTTTAGTAGAACAAATGATTGAAGTTAAATGAGAAACAAGGTATCTAGGAAGAGAATAAGCCAGCCATGGTTAACCCGGGAAATTAAGGATAGTATCAAATTGAAAGGAAAAAGGTACATTGCTGCAAAGATTTATAGTAAGCCAGAGGATTGGGAAGTTTCCAAATAGACAACAATGAAGAAAAGCAGGGAGAAATCAAGCTTTGAGGGTAAACTTGTAAGTAACATAAAGACAGACAGAAAGATTGTATTTAAATATATATAGAGAGAGAAAGAGGCCAAAATGTGAATAGATTCTTTGGAGAATGAGGCTAAGGATAGAATAATGGGGAACTAGAAAATGACAGAGCAGTTAAATGAAGACTTTGTATCAGTCTTCAGTGTGGGAGGCACTAATAGCATACCAACATTACTAAATAATCAAGGTTCAAAATAGGGAGATAAAAGAAATACACTAACTATCACAAGAGAAAATGTACAAGGGAAACTAATCAAGCTAAAAGCTAATTAGTCCCCTGGACCAGATGGGATGCATCCACGAATTTCAATGGAAGAAGCTACAGAGATAACGGATGCACTGGTAGTAATCTACCAAGAGTCCTTAGATTCTGGATATGTCCTGCAGGATTGGAAAACAAACAAGGCCAATGACAAAGAAACAGGTATTTGTAGGCCAGATAGTGTAACAGCTGTTGTTGGGAAAATATTAGATTCTATCATAAAGGTGGAAGTGGGTATTGCAGATACTGGAGATTAGAGTCAAGATTAGAGTAGTGCTGGAAAAGCACAGCAGGTCAGGCAGCATCCGTGGAGCAGGAAAATGACGTTTCAGGCCAAAGCTCTTTACCAGGAATGGTTCATGATGAAGGGCTTTGGCCTGACACATCAATTTTCCTGCTCCTCAGACGCTGACTTATCTGCTGTGCTTTTCCAGCACTACTCTAATCTTGACTGTATCATAGAGGATGTAATAATGTGTCATTCAGAATTACATGGTAGAATCAAGCAGAGTTGGCATGGTTTCATGAAGGGGAAATCATCCCTGTCAAATGAATGAGGAAGCTTTGATGAGGCAACAAATAGGATTGATGATAGGGGAAACAGTGAGTGTTCTTGCCCTGGTTTCAGCTTCCCTGATCTTATGCTGAATCCTATCATATTATTAACTGTTCTTCTTTATTTTTTTTTAATTAACTTTACCACCAGTTAATATACTATGCTAGGATTTAAGAAAAGAAATTGATTACTTACCAGAGACTCTTCAAACACCTTGGTCCTTTCTCTATAATGGAGGAGGAATCAATCCCTATCAGTTCCAATAAATCGAGCTCTGTCTCTGACTGCCTGCCTTCAGGCCTTAATGTCACTCATTCCTCTCAGTGACACTGAATGCCTGTCTCAGTGTCCTTAACTTGTCTACTCCACTCTACAATGAATCAGTCCTAGAAAGATGAAAATTGGAGGGGAAATATCCAGTCATTTTGTGCAGTTTTTCTTTCATGAGAATTAAATCACTTCCAAATAAGCCCCGAATTTGATTATATTAAGCTGGAGAATGGACAAGAAGAAAATAAGATGGCACATGCTATGTTTAGTGTTCAGAAGCTCTTGGCCTCAAAATATGATGATTTTGCAGCAATTGATGATAAATTCAACTGCTAAAGAGGGTCCTTCTGTCATCAATCATCTAATATAATGAGAAAAATGTCCTGTTAAAAACTGTCATCTTACAGTCTAATCATCATTCATAATGTAATGCTTCACAGTTCCTTAACTACTCTTCCAGGCTCCTGAGATACTTCCAACTCCTTTGAGATCATGTGAGTGCATTTCTTTGCCTTAACATAAATTATAAAAAAGTTTGATGTTTTTGTTTATTCAACACATGAAAAAAAAATCTGCAGTTTGCTCCTCATTGCTTTTTAATTAGTTATCTACTTTACTTTATTGAAAGTCAATAGTTGTGAGAAGTTGAACAGTTGAAAACTAATTAATATTTGAGTTGTTGAATTGTTGATTAGCATTCCGTTTGATGCTGCGAATCTTGCAAATTGTTCATTACTCCATGTTAGTTTGTGCTGCTTCAAAAATTTGAGTGTCACTGCTAATCAAAGTTCAAAGGAACACAGGGACATTTTAGTGTCAGAAAGTGTGGGAGAACTATCCTATTGCTCGAGCTAATGTAGTGACTGTTCACTCTTATGTCATAAACAGTGGTCAAGTAGGTTCTATCATTTTGAAACAAATGAGAAGAAGCCCAAAACTAAATCTAATACATTTATCTCTAACTTGGCAATAATTTTAATTTGATAGTGAATGTGCAAGGTGAAAAATTGTTTTATTTCTCAGCACTGACGTCTCACCTGAATAAGCACAAAGAATGTCATTGTTCTGAGTACATATTTTATACAGTCATGTTTACCGTTCCTTATGGGCATGAATAAGTGAGATCTACAGAGAATTTCAAAATAAACTATATGTGCATTTTACAATACTATTGACATAGCAGGATATGCCAAAGTGCTTTATGGGAAGACCATTTGGCCCATTGCTCATTAAATGAGCGTCATTACCCAGTGCTTATTTCCACCTTTTCCCCTACATTCTTGTACTTCTTTTTATCCACACAATGGTCTAATATCATCTGGAATACCTCAATTGTAGCTGCCTCGTCCACACTTTCAGGCAGTGCCATATCCTTACGAATCACTGAGTGAAAAGTTTTTCCTCACTTTGCACTTGCATCTTTTGCAGATCACTTTAAATTATTGCCTTCTTGTTCTTGTTCCTTTTATAACATGCACCGTTTCTCCTGATCTACTCTGTGCAACTCATGATTTTGCAAATTATGACCCCTGGCCTCAGTACAGACATGATAAGTGACCTCTGTAGCAGTCTCCCAGCCTGGCATCTGTCAGCCTGGCATGGCGGTCTCCTGGCATGGCGTGGCATGGCAGTCTCCCATTGTGGTAGTCTCCTGGCCTGGCATGGTGGCCTCTCAGCCTGGCATGGCAGTCTCCTGCCTTAGCATAGCATCACCTGGCCTGGCATGGTGGTCTCCCAGCCTGACATGGCAGTCTCCTGGTCTGGCATGGTAGTCTCTCAGCCTGGTGTGGCAGTCACCTAGCCTGGCATGGTGGTCTCCCAGCCTGGCATGGCGATCTTCCAGCCTGGTGTGGCAGCTTCCCGGTCTGGTGTAGCAGCCTACCAGAGTGGTCTGCCAGCATGGCGGCCTGGCATGGCCTCAAGATATTTAAGGTAAAGCCCAGCATGGTAATGAGCAAAATGGACTGGAGCCTAAGAGCCAGCTTGATATGAGTTGGAAGAGCACTGTTCTGGACTTATATTTCTGCAATGCTGGACATTTTATTTCCCTCTTTTCTAAATCTTATAACTAAAGAAGCTGCACCTATGCACCATTTTTACCTTAGAATGGTGCTGTAAGTGGCGATGTATAAACTTTCCACTGTACTCATTGAGTGTATGTGACGACAAAACTCATTCATTCACCAGATTTGTTCTTAGCCACCTTCTCTCTCCTCCCAACTTTCACCTTCATCCCATCCCCCACTCACCCATTGTACTCTATGCTACTTTCTCCCCACCCCACCCTCCTCCACGCTTCAGGCTCACTGCCTTTATTCCTGAGAAAGGGCTTTTTGCCCGAAACGTCCATTTCGAAGCTCCTTGGGTGCTGCCTGAACTGCTGTGCTCTTCCAGCACCACTAATCCAGAATCCCAACTTTTTTACCCAATCCTCATAATCAATGCTCCTCATCCCTGGATCATTTTTGTAATCTGATTCCTTACTCTCTCAAATGTATTCATATCCTTCCGATAACATAGCACCCAGAACTGTCCACAATCTGAGGACAAATAGACTTCTTGCACAAGTTCAGTATCACCTCTTTGCTCTTGTGCACTGTGCCCCTGTTAATAAAGCCAACACTGAATACCATTGAAGGTCAATAAAAACAAAATTAGGTCAATGAAGCTTTGGATTTTAAACTGAAATATTAACATCCTGGGATTAATAGAACTGTACTACAAGGGCAGGCCTAAGGCTAAGAATTCTGCAGAGAGTAACTTAAATCCTGTTTCCCCAAAGCCTGTCCACTATCTACAGAGTACAAGGGTGATGGGATACTCCCCATTTCCTAGATGAGCAGCTCCAACAACACTCAAGAAGTTTGACACCATTCATGACAAATAGTCACAATCCAGAGTGCCCAAGAGAGGCTGATAGCCAAATTCACTACCCATAAGGATGTCCTCAATCGAGAGGTTGGACTGTTTTTTCACTACAGGTGACCCCGCTACACTATACACTGTCATAGGAGAAAGTGAGGACTGCTGCAGATGGTGGAGATTAGAGCTGAAAATGTGTTGCTGGAAAAGCGCAGCTGGTCAGGCAGTATTCAAGGAACCGGAGAATCGACGTTTCGGGCATGAGCTCTTCTTCAGGAATCACTGTCACACACACACACACACTCAGACCCATGTGAACACCAACTCACAGGCTTATACTCCGTCACACTCACACACTACCAAGCACATACACATGCAAACATACACTCTCTCATGTGCACACACACTCACACTCACTCTCTCTCTCTCTCTCTCTCTCTCTCACATACACATGCGCATGCACACACATACGTAAGTCTATGGGGTGAATTCGCATTTGCAGAATTGTAATTGCAGGTACATTCTATTTTTGCTCAAAAAGCTCACAACCTGCAGACAGTCAATGCAGGCAGTCAATCCATGTAACAATTTATAAATTACTACTTTGGAAATAGAACCGGTCTGACTCAAGATTGGAATACAGACAGACTCTAACCTTACGTCTTTAATTCATTGTCTGAGCTGAGATGTCACCTTTTTTTATAAAACCTTAAGTTATGTCAAGAATGTGGCGTAATGGAAGTTCTTGGATTTGCATATTAATGAACCAAAACCTGCAACCCATTGTAAAAGATGAAAAACTTAACAGCAATCTAGGTTTGTTTAATATATTGTTTTAATCGCATGACACTATGACTATAAACTCTATATTTTATGATCCTGCCCCACTAGTTACCTGATGAAGGAGCAGCGCTCTGAAAACCAGTGTTTCCAAATAAACTTGCTGACGATAACTTGTTTTGTGATGTTTAACTTTGTCCACCCCAGTCCAACACCGGCACCTCCACATCCTACCTAAAAGATACACTGCAGACATTCAGCAAAGCTCTTTAGACTTTCCATACCCACAAAAATTACTATCTGGAAGGAGAGGGGCCAATACATGAGAACACTAGCACCTATACCCACTCACCATCCTGACTTGGAAAGAGATATTACTATTCTGTAAGTGTCATTGGGTCAATATGCTGGAATTCCCTTCCTACAGCATTAGGGACCTACCTATGCCAAATCGACTAAAGTGATTCAAGAGGGCAGCTCATTACTATCTTCTCAAGGGCAACTAGAGATGGGTATTAGATACTGGCTTAGTCAGTGACACCCACATCGTCCAAATTAGTTTGTTAGAAAAAAAAAGGCAGAATGACAGTAAGACTATGGAGAGATATTCTATGGCATTGTCGTACTAGGAAACAATGAGTTGAAATTGAAAACAATGTGAAAAGTCTTCCTTTCAAAATAGACAGGATAGAGAAAACAAAAAAGAAGTTGTAGATTGATATATTTTGATGTTAGAAGAAACATGAGTAGTTTAATGACATACTAATTTCATATTTACTGCCAAATACCATCACTATCCTAAAAGCTTGTTTTATATTTGCACAGTATCAAAATCAAACAAACATACAAACATGGAACAAGAATAGGCCACTTGGTATTTCAAGGTCAAAAAGCGCAATGCTGGAAAAGCACAGCAGGCAGCATCAAAGGAGCAGAGAGCCGACGTTTCAGGCATAAGTCTTTCAAAACTCGTTGAAAGTGGAGTTCACAGGTAGATAGGATAGTGAGGAAGGTGTTTGGTATGCTTTCCTTTATTGGTCAGAGTACTGAGTACAGGAGTTGGGAGGTCATGTTGCAGCTGTACAGGACATTGGTTAGGCCACTGTTGGAATATTGCGTGCAATATGGTCTCCTTCCTATTGGAAAGATGTTGTGAAGCTTGAAAGGGTTCAGAAAAGATTTACAAGCATGTTGGCAGGGTTGGAGGATTTGAGCTACAGGGAGAGGCTTAATAGGCTGGGGCTGTTTTCCCTGAAGTGTCGGAGGCTGAGGGGTGACCTTGTAGAGATTTACAAAATTATGAGGGGCATGGATAGGATAAATAGGCAAAGCCTTTTCCCTGGGGTGGGTGAGTCCAGAACTAGAGGACATAGGTTTAGGCTGAGTGGATAAAGATATAAAAGAGATCTAAGGGGCAACTTTTTCACACAGAGGGTGGTAAGTGTATGGAATGAGCTGCTAGAGGAAGTTGTGGAGGCTGGTACAATTGCAACATTTAAGAGGCATTTGGTTGGGTATATTAATAGTAAGGGTTTGGAGGGATATGAGCCCGGTACTGGCAGGTGGGACTAGATTGGGTTGGGATATCTGATCAGCATGGACGGGTTGGACCGAAGGATCTGTTTCCATCTCTTCATCTCTATGACTCTATGACTCTAATAGAATTGGTTCAGTCTGACAATATAATAGGAACAAGCATTTGATACAATTTAGTATTTGATGCAACATTTTATTTTAAAATTATCATTGTGCTCAATTTTTAAGTTCATAAAATTGGAATTAGATGTTTCCAAAAAGCTTCCAAATGAGTAAAAACATCATTGTCAATTCTATTTCCAAAGGAGATGACAAAGGCTGATAGTTTTTCGGTGGTTCAATCATCTAATCCTGATGGGTATGCCATAGCACAAACTTATGCTCAAGGCAGAAGCTACCAAATGTTACCATGGAATTTGAAACCCATATAATGCTTTTTTCTTGAACGTCTGGTATTTAAATTGTTTCCTTTGATTCTTAATGCTTAAAATGTTCGCAATGACATGTTCATATTCTTTGACTACAAAAATGCTACAAAGCAAGATTCTTAACAAAGTTTATGTATTTATTCTGAGGCCCCTTCTTACAAATTACATTTTTATGCATTTTTTTCCAGAGTGAGAGATTTCGCTATGGTGAAGTCTTTGTCTTAAGAATAACTAGAAATCTTAAATTTGAAGGATCACTTTTGCAATGAGGAAACTAATTTGACTAACAATGCTTTCCAGGTGTTAGCTTTATAAAATACATTTGTTGAGTCTCAGGTGGATTGAAAGTAGGAAAAGAATGGAAAATGTTTGGACTTGGATTCAAAATAGGTTCCTAATAGTGGTTAACTGGACAGATTAGATGGCCTTGTCACACATTTCCAATTTTGGATTTTTAGAATCTGCTAGCTCTCAAACAAACATCATGATTACTGTTTAGCTCCATTCACTTTCCTTCCTGAGGTGTCAGTTTATGCTTACATATGAACACAGGGACATTCACATGTTCTTCGGATTTATGGCTCGGTTTTAAGTGTTGGCATTATTTTCAAAGATGGAGGATATAATTGCCAAGGTCCACTCATGAGCTCACTTGTTTCCATGAATCTTCAGAGAGGGGGATTGGGGTTCCTACCCTAATTTACTTTCCCTCTCACTAGTTCAAATGTACTTGCTGTAATAAACGTACTATCATCCTGACTACAAACAGCCAACTCAGCTGATTTCAAGGAGAAAGTGAGGACTGCAGATGCTGGAGATCAGAGCTGAAAGTGTGTTGCTGGAAAAACACAGCAGGTCAGGCAGCATCCAAGGAGCCGAAGAAGGGCTCATGCCCGAAACGTCAATTCTCCTGCTCCTTGGATGCTGCCTGACCTACTGCGCTTTTCCAGCAACACATTTTCAGCTCAGCTGAGTTCAAAATTTATATTATTAATTGAAGGGTACCAAATTGTTTCACTTAACTGCCTAACAGCATTGTGAGTTTACCTGGATTTCTCAGACTACATTGATTCAAGAAGGTAACTCACCAGCAACTTTTCAAGGACAATTAGACATGAATAATGAATATTGTCCTTGCCAGCATTGCTCACGGTTAAATAAACAGCCTAATTGCAGAGTTGTTTTTTCCAAGGAGTGGTTGTATTATTTAGGTGTAGAGGTATATATGGAGCTGGGTAATTGGCGTTTGGAGAGATTTACTGACTTTTTATCAATGCAAGAGAGGTTAGCTGTTACAAAACTGAACTCTGAAGCTGTTCTGTCAGAACAGTGATTTAGTTGACACAGAGTTAAGTTCAACAAAAATTGGTTTGGGATATTACATGGTGAGTGTTTTGCAATGTTTAAAGAAACACTGCTAATCTATAATATTTGACAAAGGAACAAATTGTAGTGACATTATTGGCTGTAATTCATAATTAATAATCATAAAATCAGCGAGGCCTTATATTCAAAGTTACAATCATAAACTAACCTGACAGGTGACATTATAAGATGGAGCAGAATATTTCATTATGTTACATGGGGTCATCATTATCGGTGTATGATTGGGATTTCTATTACACCAGCACTCTATTTGTGGTGACTTGGCACACAGCAAAGCTTTTAACATTGAACCCAACACCCAGCAATGTAAATTCTGCCTTCGTCAAGTTCAACCTGATAGGAAACATTGTGCCCTCTGCTGTGTTTGAAGGCAAATTACCTGCCCTATGTGGTTTTGAGCCATGCAGTTTAGTACAAATGAACACTACGCTAACTGCATTGATTATTTGGGTCAGGGCTGTAGATAGAGTATTAGAGTTTAATTGAGTGTTCCTGGATTAAGGAAGGTTAAAAAAAAATCCATGTTGCACTGAATGTTAATCACATCATAAGACTCATAATTAATATATATATAAAATGATTGATATTTTACTATGTATCAGAAATGAAATTATTGCATCAAATATTAGTTGTAGTTCACAATGCCCTCACCTCAGACCTAAATGCACCAATCTTAGATGAATAAAAATGTTCTTTCTTTTGTCATTTCAGCCTTGACTGGTCAAGAGTACAGGTCAATTCTGGCAGTCCAATGTCATGAATATGGGCATATTTCCTGTTTCATTAACCTATTGGTGAAGGTGACTTAATTTAATGATGTCCCCATCCTTAACCTTCTGAACTGCACCTCCAACCAGTGGTTCTCAAACATCTTTTTTAGTTGAAGGGTCCTTTTCAAATCATCCTGGAAACTCAATCTACTTAATATTTTATATAATATTCAATTGCAAAGTGCTGTATAGAGAGAATGTTGCAATAATTTATCAAAACAGATCATGTTGAGGACAATATCACTGGTGTACATGGTGATGTGACCAGGCAAACCAAAGATAAATGATGACTCCACTATAACATTCCACTGTGCTGAAAGAACCATTTTTAGTGCAGTTAAGTATTGTCTGTTTTTGGTATACAGACCCAATCAGTTCACAGATCACATCCAATGTAACTAGCCATTTGCCCAATCAATATTAATGACATCCATATTTAAATGTTTAGCAAACCAGTGCAATTCCAGTCAAATTTGAATGTATTATTGAATCGTGCAGATAATTAATAGCATTGCAATATCCTGAAAAATGTATGCAAGTCAAATTGACAGCCTTTTTTCATGATAACAAGAAAGAAACCATCAAGATATTAATTTTAAAAATGTTATAAATATTCCACATTATAATTGCACTCCCTTGATTCTAAATTGAACTAACAGTACCACTATAGCAGAAGTTGACAGAAATAAAAGTGAGACTTATTGGTGAAATGAATGGCAGATGTGGCTTGGATCACTGCAAAGAAGGTCAATAATTCAGTAATCCTGTGAGTGGAAATCTTATTAGATACTTGAGCAGAATTTCATGGTTAATTTATAGCCATTTGTATAAATGTTCAAACTGTTCCTACTGTCAACTTTCACCACAGCATGAGGAGATCTGATGTAGCTCCATCTTGGGTGTTACACAAGGAACAGAGAGAGCAGCAATAAAAGTACAAACACCAACATCAACACCAACAGCTGCAGAGGAAGGCACAGCAACAACAATCATGTTCACTTTAGTCATGTGTCACTCCACAGTACAGATGTGATGGAGACAGAGATCCAGCTTGATAATGCAACAACCCATACAGGATCCAACTTATGGGAAATGACTTTTAAAGAGTTGAAAATCACTTGTGAAACAGAAATTTGGATCTCTGAACAAGTTCTCTGAGCACAAACCTTTTACCAAAGTAGTCCACAACTATTTAGTTTCACTTTTTACAGGATTTTCAGCAATTCAGTCTCACTGAACAACACCCAGTGTGCCCTCTCTTTGTTGATCTTGGCGAGTTCTACACAGTTCAAGGAACCCATCAGCAGTATGGTAGAGGTAAAATGCTACATTAAGTTTGTAAAAAAAAATACACCAATGTCTTACAGATAATCTTGTTTTCAAATTAATTACTTAAATGGCTGACTTGACAGCTCAGCATTTAAAGCCTGAAGCGGATGAAATCATATATCAATCCAACAGTATTTTCTGAAGTTTAACACCCTAATAACCTAAACTTAATCCTCCACCCCATCCAATTAAAATGATTCTCACCAACAGTGTTTCCTTCATCATACATGCTATCTGATCTATTGTGTATTTAATATGCGCCAAGTATAGCATGCCGATGCGTGAAAATATGACTTTGTATCTGTGACCCCTAAAGGTCTCCACCAATGGGGTTTTGTGAGGTGGTAAATTCTGGAATTCCTTCCCTAAGCATTTTGGCTTTTCCCCATCACCACTTTCTAGACCTGCCTCTTAACCATGTTTAGAAATGTTGTAGATGAATTGATAGGGATTGATTGCAGTAATTAGTTCACAATTCCATTATTGTTGCATCACACAACAGCCTTGGACTTTTTTAATCCAGCAATTCCTCTTGTTCCTACAAAGTACCGTCCTTCAGAAAGCCCACATGTCGATTGATTGCTTTCAGTACCCAATCTGGTTACTTTCTCAAAATAGTCAACCAAGTTCCAGAAGTCATGTGGTGAGTTTCTAGTAACCTGAGTTCAATTCTGGTATTGAAAGACTGTCTCTATTGATTCCACTTTCCAAAAACCAAAGTTAAGCTAATGGTTCTATAATTTCTAGGATCTGACTTGATATTTCACATTAGTTTCACTTTCACTCTATTCTATGGAGACAGTCCTTGCTATTATTCAACTATTTAAAATATAAACTCACAAGGATCACAAAGCGTAATTTTTGTTGTCTTAAGCACACAGGAGGTGAATTCCATCAGGCCCAACAACCTGATCAGTTTTGAGATCCCTTCTTCTGTCCTGTGTTTAATGTGTATGTGCCTCATTGTTTTACATTTTAGTGCTCCCTGCACTTTTTATACTTGGTAACTGAAATTTGTCTATTGAGGGAACACTCAAGCCAAATAGCCATTTAGCTAAAGCATGATTATTTGAACTTAACATGATAAAATATGGGAAGCCCATGGGTTTTGAAAAGGATGTGATAATAGGAATATGGGCCTGGTACTTCAGATAAGCTGAAGCTTATGGAGGGTTGAGATTTGAAAACTCAGTTGGAGGTTACTAGAGGGGTCAAACCTTGATATTTTAGTAATGAAAGGAGAGGAATAAGGATGGTGGCAGAAATACAACTGAAGTGCAAGATGTTGATGACATAGAAAATATGAATGAAAAAGTGGAATATTAAAAAGTTTGTAAAAACTTCCTCTGTTAGAATCGTGGGACAAAATTTCAATGCATTTAATTAGAGGAGTTCTGAGAACAGAGTAAAGGAAATTCATCTTCTCTATAGGCAGTCTTTTAGGATGGCTTTCTTCCTTTCTGGAGTCATGGGTCCTCAGGTGTCTAAGCAGTCCAATGCTGGATCTGCACACCCTGTCCCAGGTGGGGGAGGTAGTTTCCAAACATCCAGGTCGATGGGATGCTTAAGTTTTCATACGCTGTTTCTGCTGTCAGTGTTTGACCCCCACTGGGGGCTGTCACAGACATTCAAAATGGCCGGTATCTTCATGGACGGCTCTTCACAAGTTTCAGTAATGTTACATATCCCAGAAATCAGTAGGCATGTTACATTTCTTTCAGGGAGGCATATGAGATCACTGAAAATAAAAAAAGAAATTGTGCTGAGGTGGAAAGCAGTGCATTGATTGCAATATAGTCTTCCTTTAACAGTGAGGAGAGGAGTCTGATCCATTGCTGAATGAGTCTTGTCAGATTCCAGAATAGATTGTGCACTTACCACCTCAGTACCAGTGTAATGTGTTATCACTTTCACATGTCTGAACCATTAACTGAGCCATTGTGTATGTCACAGGGCAATTATAGTTGCCCGTGAAAAATGATCTCTTACAGTGCTGATATGCTCCAATGACAAGTAATGCTGCTGTCTTTTCCTGTAGGTGCCATGATGCATCATCATGGTGAGCAACCGATTCCTAATATCACTATCAATTTTTTAATTTAAATTTTTTTCAAAGTTAGCAACACCCTCTGTTAATGTCATTCTCTGAATGCGATTTTTCACAGGTTCTTACAGACCAGATGTATTGGAATAACAACAGCATCGGGGCTGCACCATCAACACATCTCTTTCACAGATCAGGATCTCTGTTTTGACAACATTGCAAAGAACAGCAGCAGTGGAGTTTTAATTTTATTTTAAAATCAATCTGTATTGAATAATACCTATCCACTTTCAGGTTTAGTTTTAAATCAATCTCTATTAAATAATACCAACCAATTTTCAGGTCTAAAAAAAGAAGATAGCCACAGGCAGATCATACAGCGATGTTTCAGTAAATCTTACTGTGTCCGGATTCTTTCACTGAACAGCATGCAGGAATTTTGTATCTATCTTTAATAAAGTAATGGATATGAGGTGGAGAAAAGTTCTGAAGTAATTAAGAGTGAGATGCTTGATCAAAGAAACGTTTGTGAGAAATCAATTGATTTGAAGGAAAGTAAGGAGCACCAGGATTTGACAGAATACATCATTGGGTGCCAAAGGTGGAAATTACAGGGCTCCAAGATACTATAATCAGGCAGTTAGGACATTAGAAGCACAGGGAAAACTGCATAAAGCTCCGTCTGTTTGATGCTGTCCCAACTTCAGACAAGTTTTTTAGGGAAGCAGGCTGCCATGGGAGTCAGTAATCCACTCCATAGAAAGGGGGGGCAGTCAGTCACTCCAATTCAGGCACTATCAAAATGTCCTCAAGCAGGCTTAACAGGCAGAATTCCTAGCACTGGACACCTCCCTGATTAAACATGAAGTAGATAGGATTTGTGTGCCACTGGCTGTGCTGGCATTTATTGCACCCCCTTGAGAAGATGGTGGTAAGTTGTATTCTTGAAACACAGCAAACCATTTGGTGTAGGTACATTCACAATGTTATTATGGAGGGAGTTTCAAGTTTTCTACCAGTGGCACTTAAGGTGAAAGAAATATTTTGACAGAGCTGGATTTTTACAGTTTGATAGTTTGAGGTTCTCCATTATTGATGGTATCTTTTATTCTAAATTTATTTAATAAATATAATTCAATCAATAAGCTGTCATGGTGAGATTTGAACTCTTGTGTTATTAGTCCACGTCTCTGAATTTCCAATCTAGCAACATAACTATATTATCATAGTCTTGAATTGAATTAAATTAAATTAATTAAGTGTGTTGTGCTAAAGCACAATTAAAGAATTGGACTACAACTTCTAATGTATTAAGTTAAGCCTTACTGATGCACAGTGCTGAACTGGCTCTGTTTTATATGGAGTTAAAGTGGCAGTAGATGCATCAGATGTGCTGTACAAACTTTGCCAACAGCCATTTAGAAAAATCCATTCAACCTGTTCACACCGATTAAATAGATTAAAATACAGGTTTTATTCAACAATGTTTCCATTTATAAGGAACATTTAATGCAGCATTGTATCACCAGGAGAACCTCCTGCTCTATCACTTCACCAACCAGAAACCCATCATGCAAGTGAACAGCATTTGTCATGCGCTACCACTGAAGTTATGATGGAGGAGAGACAGCAACCCTGAGCAAAATTGTGGCACTGTTTCTCAGCCTTGAATCAAAGCAACTGAGTAGGGACCCTACAGTGAACTGATGGCAGGCACAGACTGGACAGAGCAGACAAGGTCCGTTCTGTGCTCAATTAAATTTAAATTACAAGTTAAAGACAAGGGGACCTAAATGCATATTGAACCAGGGAAAGTTTAGGCATTAAGTTAGGAAGAGTTTCTTTGTGCAAGTTCCATTTGATATTTAGACCGGACTTTCAACTAGGATCAGGACGCAACATGTGAAATAGGAGCCTACTGACTTTGGGTTGTTACCCTTTCCATCTGCTCAAGTGTTTTGATTAAAATTATCGATAGTGATATCCTGGCAACTTCATCATAGGTAATAGAATGAAGATATCTTAACGACGTTTCCCTTACGATTAGATTAGATTTGATTTTTTTTAGATTACTTACAGTGTGGAAACAGGCCCTTCGGCCCAACAAGTCCACACCGACCTGCCAAAGTGTAACCCACCCATTCCCCCTACATTTACCCCTTTACCTAACACTACGGGCAATTTAGCATGGCCAATTCACCTGACCTGCACGTCTTTTGGACTGTGGGAGGAAACCGGAGCACCCGGAGGAGACCCATGCAGACACGGGGAGAACGTGCAAACTCCACACAGTCAGTCACCTGAGTCGGGAATTGAACCCGGGTCTCAGGCGCTGTGAGGCAGCAGTGCTAACCACTGTGCCACCGTGCCACCCATTTTTCATTATGGAATTGAGGGGGTGATGCTGGTCATACTGCAATTATTCTCCTCTTAAGGGACTTTGTTTTTTTATTTATTTTTTTTTAGATTACCTACAGTGTGGAAACAGGCCCTTCGGCCCAACCAGTCCACACCAACCCTGTGAAGAGTAACCCACCCAGACCCATTTCCCTCTGACTAATGCACCTAACACTATAGGCAATTGAGAATGGCCAATTCACCTAACCTGCATTGGACTGTGGAAGGAAACCCACGCAGACACGGGGTGAATGTGCAAACTCCACACCGACAGTCGCCCAAGGCTGGAATTGAACTTGGGTCCTTGGTACTGTGAGGCAGCAGTGCTAACCACTGAGCCACCATGTCGCCATAAGTTTTCATTGGTGATCGGGGTTGGTTAAAATCATACCAATGTAGTGCTTACATTGACTCTGCTGGACAATGAGATTATATAGGAAATACATTGATTCAACATTAATTCAAAATTCCAGTAAGTAGATGACTATTGAACAGACTTACCCAATATTCTGCAACTCTGAGCAACCACAAGACCAGTGCTATGGGAACTGACATAATAGGAAGCATTTTCATAATGCTGAGGTACATTAACCAGTCAAAATAAAGAGTTACTTTCATATGGCATTTCAGAAGCATCTCAAACTTCAAATTCAAGAATGCTGAATTTCTTTGAAGTGTCATCAATTGCTGATACATAGCTAACTTTACACTCTGTTAAGTTTTGCAGTACTATTCTTGGAGTTGATGTTGCTGTTGATGTTGGGTGCATTGGGAAATTTTTAAAAACATGTCCTGTTTCCCTTATTACTCACACAGATGACCACGTTTAAAAAAAATAGAATATTACTTTCAAAAAATCCTCTAGCCTTGTCATTTGAAGTGCCTAGGAGTTAAAGACAGTGATAGAGAGAGAACAGCTGTTCAGTGCCCTGATGCTAAGACAAACACTCAGCAACATATTGCCTACAACAAGACAATTACAGCCATGCATTACATTTATTTATATCATGTCATGGAGTGTCATCATGATAACCATTATGATTCAAATTAATTATCTTTGCTGGAAAAACTTGTGCAATTTTCAAGGAATATTAACAAAATCATCTGGTTCCTTACCTCAGTGTAATGGAGGCAGAAATAATGAAAGAAAGGAAAGAGGTTTTTTGAGTTCATAACACATAAGACATCTAATTGATGTGGGCAGATCAAATATCTTTGGAAACCTCAATTAAAATGATGAAGGTTTTATCGAACAGAAAATGATTGATAATTCATGTGGACTGAAGGCATCAAGCCAAAGCTAAACCACTGATAATTTTGATTGTGTGCTGCATTGTCATTAAGGTTCAGTATTAGCTTAGACTCTGTAGGAGCAGATTGACATCAAAGCCAACTGATTGCAAACTGAACATATATCTTGGCTCTTATTAACGCAGGGTGGTGCACAATTGAAAGGGCTGTTTTTCGTACAGAACATTAAATTGATACTCCACTTACACTGTTAATCTCCCATGGCAATAGTTCAAAATGAAAAGGAGGTTTTCCCCATCTCCTGCTCAATGTTTATGCTTCAACAACATCACAAAAGCAATCATCTGGTTCTTAACTTTTAATTTGTGGGAGCTTGCTGTGTGTGAATTGACAGTCCCATTTTTTATGTAACAACAGGGACTCACTTCAACAATATTAATTTAACTATAAAGTGACTTATGCCATCATAACAGCATGGAGGGTGCAATAACAATTCAGATATGTTACATTTTGGCACACTAAATGACAATGGTAACAGTAATCAGTTGACTTTTGTTTTGATGGTAATTAAATGATATGAGCTTGGCATTTTGCCAAGTTTACCATTAAGGAGTTAAGTAGATACAGAATAAATCTGTGAATATCTTATCAGCTTTCCAGTCTCAAGTGTCAGATCATTTGTTTACATAATTATGCAATATGGCGGTCACCTAGAAGGTGATTTTAACACAACATGTCAATAGATTGCTAATTCTCAACCTATTGATGGAAGTCTTAGGACATAATTTTCATCGCTCAACCCAACCAGCTAAGTCAAGCAAGTTTCTAATCTGTCTTAATGATTAAGTGCTCAGAAAAAGTTAAGAAAATGTGCAATTTCTGCTTGTGATATCGTTTATATGTTCTCACAGGATTTTCATTTTTAATTCTTGGAAAGCTCAAGTCAATCATCGTGTTTTAATAAGTCCACTCATTCAACAAGAGTTTGGCTATTAAAATGACTCAGCTGACTTACGTTACCTTTACAGCAATCCTAATTTCAATTTTCGGTTATGAGCAAGTGGTAAAGGTACCTCTCTGAAACCAACAGAAGCCTACCTTAAATGTGTAGAGCACAGGCTGATAATGCAAGTTAATTCTGATTTTAGCGGGGAACCTGCTGAGGCTTTCCTATAGACTGAGGACAAATTGATACGAATATAGACCCAAAACAGGCTATCAATGGGAAATATTTATTTCTGTTCTGTGGGAATTAAGAGTGATCATTGGGCTCAGTAAAGAAGGTGTAGGAGCAAAATTGTACAAGAGCAATGGATTGCTTACCATTTCTACACCATCAATTAGCAACTCACTGCTACTTAGCAACAATCTTGTCATGCAGCTTGTGAAAAGCGTAATAGATATCACAATTTGCTCCTGACGTCAAGATGTGCTTTCCAATGCTTGTTGCTTGACTTTGCCATACATCTTGCCATAGTCAGCATCACTCTGATCCCTATAAGGTTCCTAAAGTCTTGAATGTGCACTTTGTATTCAGAAGAACATAGATGAACAGATGACAAAATAGTAAAACATTCAATCTGATAGCTATTTTCGATCCATTGCTGCAGGATGATATAGATTGAGATCTGAATTTTGAAGAGTATGAGACAAAGGAGAGGAAGCTAAGAAAAGGGTGGAGAGGTATCTCTTATGAAATAATGATATTAACTCAACAGAGGGATGACCTCAATTTAGGAATCTAGGAAGCAGAAATAGAGATCAGAAACAACAAAGGCAAGTCTTGTATGGTCCCCTAAAAGCAACCACAATGTGAGCTAGAGTATAAAGGAAGAAATATTTGGAAGTTCTAAGAATAGTACATCAATAAACATGGGAGATTTTAATCTACTTTTAGATGGAAATTAATCAGATGGGCATCTGTAGCCTAAATGAACATCACATTCAAGAACCAATGAGAGAGCAAGATCTACTTGATTTAGTATTATCCAAAGAGATAGGATTAATTAATGATGTCATAGTAAAGAAACCCTTCAGTAGCAGAGAAAAAACAGCAATATATTCCCAGTCAGGATGATTAATGACTTGGGAGGAGGATGTGCATATAGTGGTGTTCCCACATATCTGCTGTCCTTGTTCTTCTAGGTCATAAGTTACATGACACCAGGTTGTAGTCCAACAGTTTTATGTGAATTCCCAAACCTTCTAAGCACAGTCCTTCATCAGGTGAAGTGAAGAAAAGCATACAGGCACAGAATTTATAAGCAGAGAGATCAATGGGCAGAGGGATCAAAAGATCATACAAATGGCGTGAGTGGAGTGTCAAGTAATAAGTCTCTGCAGGTGATCAGACAACTGAATAGTAAGTGAAGGGGGTGACCTATAACTCAGTTAATTAAGGCAGAGAAATGATTGCAAAACATTAAAAATATAACAGTTACATACCGAGGGTCTAACCAAAGTAACAAGTCATCCAAAACTGTACAATCTAATTAAGGTAGAGAGATCATTACCAGCTATCAAGGTGATGGTGTTAGAACAGGACAATAAGGAAGATTTTACACATACAGAAAAGTGTGTTGGGGTTATATGTAGCACGAATGAACCTAAAATCATGGTTGAACCCATTTTCATGGGTATGGAGTTTCAGTTTATGCTCAGTGATTCTGTGTTGTGTATCTCGAAGGCCACCTTGGAAGACGCTTACCCGAAGATCGGTGGCTGATTGTCCCTGACTGCTGAAGTGTTCCCTAACTGGGAGGGAACATTTCTGTCTGGCGAATGTTGCATGGTATCCATTCACCCACTGTCATAGCATCTACTTGGTCTCACCAATACTCCATGCCTCAGAACATCCTTGCCTGCGGCATATGTGATAGACAACATTGGCTGAGTCACATCTGCCACATGTGTTGTAAATGGTGTTCCCATGTGTGATGGAAGTATCCATGTCGATGAACTATTACAGGACTGTTCTGTATTTATAAAGTCTTCCTTATTTTGCTGTTTTAACACTGTCCCCTTGACAACCTTTAATGATTTCTCTACCTTTAATTAATTTGTACAGTTTTGGATTATTTATTACTTTACTTAGATCTTCAGCATGTGACGCTTATACTTATCATGTTATTCCAGCCAATTGGTTTGTCTCCACATTATTTTTAATCTTTTGTAATTATCATGCTGCCTTAATTAATTGAATTATATCCCCTTCACTTACTGTTCAGCTATTGACACTTCACTCACACTGTCTGACACTTTTAATCACCTGCAGAGACATATTATACAAGACTCCACTCACGCCATTTGTATGATCTTTTGATCCCTCTGCCCATTGATCTCTGTGCCTATAAATTCTGTGCCTGTATGCTTTTCTTCACTTCACCTGATGAAGGATTGGCACTAGAAAACTTGTGATTTCAAATAAGCCTGTTGGACTATAGTCTAGTGTTGTGTAACTTATGACCTTGTCCACCCCACTCCAACACCAGCATCTACACACCATGGCTTGTTCTCCAAGTTGGATGTTGTCATAAGTTTGGAAGATGCTCCGTAAAGAGCTTTGGCAAATGTCTGCGGTGCATCTTGTAGATAACACTCACTACTTCTACTGAGCATTGGCAGTGGAGAGAGTGGATGCTTGTGGTTGTAGTGCCAATCAAGCAGGCTGCTTTGTCCTGGATGGTGTCAAGGCTCTTGCTTGTTGCTGGAAGTGCACTCATCCAGGCAAGAGGGGAATATTCCATTACACTCCTGATTTGTGGCTTGTAAATGTTGGACAGACTTTGGGGAAACAGACAGTGCCGCAGTATTACTAGCCCTGATCTGCTCTTGTAGCCATAGTGCTAAGTCTCATTGATTTTCTGATCAATGGTAACCCCCAAGATGTTGATAGTTGGGGATTCTCCCTCCAAGATAAACAAACCCAAAGGTTCCTGGATAACAAATGAGATAAATATTAAGTAGAAAAGGAAAAGTATGTTTATGACAGTTGTCATGTAGTAAATGCAACTGAGAACTAAGCTGACTGCAGAAGATTCAGAAGGGAAAGAAATATAAGAAGCAAGGAGGAATTATGGAGAAACAAATGGCAGCAAAGTAAAAAGGAATTCTCAATGTCTTTGAAAGGCCAAAAGTAGGGAAGAGTAGGGCTGATTAAGGACCAAACAGAAGATTTTCACATTGAGCAAGAGTCATGGCTGAGGTGTTAAATTAATATTTTTCATCTGCCTTCACTTGTGAAGTAAATGCTGTTCATACCATGAAGACAGATGAGGAAACTCTGTCAATCAAAGGGGTCACAATTGATAAGGTAAGGTATCAGTGCTTACGGTTACTGGAACCAGATATTGTGCATGCACAGATATTGAAAGAAATGAGAAGTAATTGCATTGACACTAACAACATGTGTAATCTTCACGGACTGTCAGTCTGGTACCTGATGAATGGAAAATTGTAAACATTATGCCTTTGTTATAAAAGACTGTGAAGATTGGTTCAGCAATTGCTAACCAGTCAGTAATGGTGAGGATACATCTATAAACAGTTACTCAGGATTGAATTAATTGGCACATAGAGAAATGAGGGTTGATTTTGAAGAGTCAGCTTAAATTTGTTAAAGGAAAATCATACATACCTAACTTGCTGGAGATTTTTAATGAGGTAACAGCAAAGGTTGATAAGGAGAAGGCTGTTGATGTGTTGCACATAGACTTGCAAAAGCAGTTTGAGAAAGTGTTATGTAACAAACATATGAGGAAAGTTACAGATCATTGAATAAAGAGGACAGTAACAACATGGGTACAAATATGTTGAGAGCTAGGAAAACAGAGTAATGGTTTTTGGATATTTTTGGGAGATTTGTAATGGAATTCCTATTGGAATCCTTTTTTTTTCTATTTCATGCATAAATTACCTGGATCTTAGTATGCAGGGAACAAATTCAAAGTTTGTAAATGGCACAAAACATTGGAGAATTGGAAGCTCTGAGGAGGAACATGTAGAACTTCAAAAGAACATTGGAGTAGGTAGAGAGGTGGAAGATGAAGTTCAATATGGAGAAATGTGTGGTAATAAATTTTGGTACAAAGAACATGGAGAGACAACATCAACTAATGGCTACATTTTAAAGTGTATGCAGGAGTAGAAAGACCTAGTTGTACATGTATATGAGCCATTAAAGATGACAGGACAGTTGAGGGAGCTGTTAATAAATCATATGGTGTTCAAGACTCCTTGAGCAGGACATAGAGCACAAGATCAGGGAGATACTCATGAACGTTCATAATATACTGACTAGATATTAGCTTGAATATTTTGTGCAGTTTTGGGCTCCACACTATCGGAAAGATGTGAATGCACTGGAGCGAGTGCAAAAAAAACTTTTGGAAGTGATTCCGGGTGTGATATTTCAATTATGAGGCAAGATTGGTGCAGTTCACACTGTTTGCCCTGGAGATATAAAAACCAAGAGGAGATTTGACAGATGTTTTCCAAACTTTTTGACAGATTGTGGTATGGAATGAGTAAATAAGGAGAACTGTTCCTGATCGTAAATAGGTTGAGGATCTAAAGGTGTTTCGCAAAAGAAGTGAATGAGGCATGTGAGATAAAATGCATTTTGATGCCACAGTTAGTTCGGGTCTGGAATACACTGCCTAGACATGTGTGAATGTGTGGAAGCACATTCTTGGAGGCATTCAAAAGAGTGTTAGAAACAATGTGAAGGTTTGTAGTTCAGGTTGAGGTTTACAGTGTAGGTTTGCTCGCGGTGCTGTAGGTTTGATATCCAGATGTTTCATTACCTGGTTAGGTAGCATCATCAGTGGCGACCTCCAAGTGAAGTGAAGCTGTTGTCTCCTGCTTTCTATTTATAACTGTCTCCTGGATCTTTCATCCAGTAGAAAGATATAAATAGAAAGCAGGAGACAACAGCTTCGCTTCACTTGGAGGTCACCACTGATGATGTTACCTAGCCAGGTAATGAAACATCTGGATATCAAACCTACAGCACAGCGAGCAAACCTACACCCTAAATGTGATGGCTTTTGGTGAAAAGACAGGAGATTGGGATGCTGCCTGAACTGCTGTGCTCTTCCAGCACCACTAATCCAGAACAAAGTTAGAATGGTCAGCGTGTCAGTGTACGCATGATAGGCTAAACAACCTCCTCCTGCATCATAACGATTCTATGATTTCTCAGGGGCTTTTGAGTTATATTTGCATGAGCTCTCACTCACCATCTCCTCTGCTTTTTTGTGGAGGCACCAGGGATTTGCAACACTTGTTAATTTCCCAAGAGGTAAATTAACAGTTAACTTGAAACTGAATTGATGAAGTACCCATTTTGATCACTTCCCCACAAAGACGGTTCAACGACTTCAAAATGGTGGATGTGATGAAGCAGGACTTCACCGTAACAGCTGGGCATCCGAATCATGAAAATGAAACCTTGACTTACAGGTATACGTCACAAGATGTTTACATTGTTAGATTATATGAGCATAGCAGTTTAAACTAACCTCTGGTTCATACTGGGCAAAATGAGAAATGTAACAGGTTTCTCCTTCCTGGATATTATTTGCTGAGTGTGTTGCTTTCCAGGTCAGTCAGTTGGTTGGCAATTTGAGAAGGGGAGCTGACATTAGACAGTTTGTACAAGGTCAAGAGCTGTGCTTTATTCCTGTCTTTAGAAGTGGCTTACCATATACCATACTTGTCCACGAACTGTGATACAACCAAACACACGAGCACTGTTCTATGATCTGTATATAGAAGGAAAAGAATGAAAATAGATGATATTCAGGGAAAGAAGAGAGAAAAGGAAAACTGCCTTTCCTGAAGTACAGCTTAATGCCTTGAATTGTAGTGAACACAAGTATTGTTAGTAGAAGTTACCTAGGGCAGGCACTCTGATTATATTGAGTATTCTAGAATATCCCTAGTCTTTTTTTTAATGTTTCTTGATAATTTCCTTTCCTTTTGCAGAATGGCTGATCCAGAATCAAGATGATGTTGGGAGTGCAGGGGAGGGGGGAGATGGGAATACAAGTGAGTTGCTCCGAACAAGAGGAATCTTAACATAATTCAATGAAGAGGAAATCCACAAGATTAGATGTTTTACTGAATTTATAACCCAACCAAATTTTAATGACATTGTTGGGAGTAAAGTCAAGTGGTGGGGGACTAATGTTACCCCTCATTACTTTAAAATTGGCACTAATTCCAGACACTGTACTGAAGTAATAACTCTTCCTCCTGACTTAACATGTAAATAGATAGTCACACTGCCTTAGCTTTCAATACATCACATTTGGAGCAGTGAATCATTACTCCAAACTAATGGCTGATCTTGTGCTGTGATGTATTTAAAAAATGATTACCAATGCATGCTGAAAAGAAGGGTGATTGTTCGCTCTCCTTTCCACTATCGGTGGTGAACAATCTGTCGCCATTAATGCTTTTTGTTTCAATCATCAAGCAGCCAACTCAATTTAGATCATGACGGTAGAGAAGGAGGAGGGAAGTGCCTAATTAACAAGCCTGTGAAAACAAGTATAATTGAAGACATGGAAAACATACTCAGTAGAAGTAACTGATGCCAAATCAATCAATACCCTCAGAAGAGGTTGGATGGATACCTAGCTGCTGGGGAACAAATGTTTTTGGAATTAACAAGTCTGGTCCAAGAGACACAGAAGACGCTCAAACCAAATAAGAAAGAAATTGGGTAAAATGAGTGCAACATACCAACAGGGTCGAGAGGTCTGTGTAAAATAGTAAAGTCTCAGAGGACCATAGGATAACTCTCTCATTCTGGAGAGATGACCGGTGGTAATTTAAACTGAGCGTCACCATACCTCAGACAACAGGGGAGGGTGACAGGGTGGGAACTTCGTCCTAACTCAGCCGGTATGGGAATTGAACCCTCGTTGTTGTAACACTATACTGCTGTGTACACTTCATGCTGAAGTTCAGACAATTGTTAAATTACCTGGGAACTTTAATCTTTGTGGCAAAATAGCCAGATTTCAGAGAAGTTGGTTTGTACGGCAGAAGAAGTTAGTCAACAGCTGAGTGTCAACATAGTGACCTGGAAAAACATATCTGCTTGCCAAAGCAAAATTGGTGGATTATACATAAATAAGAGAGTTTTCTGTCCTGGTTAAGCTTGTTCATATCTAATAAATGTCAAAAGGAAGAAGGCATGCAAAAGGTTAGTGAGAGAATTTATTAAACATTGACATTCATGATGAGATGATGAGTAGATTCAAAGGGTTGCCAGTGGATTCAAAACAAGATGATATAATGTTCATATTTAATAATGGGAGTTAAACAGGAAAAAAAAGACAATTAATGAAGAATTCCTTTTATTTCAATTCCACAGGAAAGGCTGCAACCAGATCTCGGGAGTCAAAATAAATGCTACTCATTCAAAAAATAATACAGTGATCTTTTGTTAACATGGATTTAAGTGGATGAAGTGGTGGTATTGAAGGGTGAATGTTTATTTCTGCCCCATTATGTTGGTTAATCTTTCAAGCAGATGACAGCATAGGTAATATCAATAACCTTATCTATTTTGATTTTCAAAAGATCATTGATGAAGTCAGCAGGACTGAAGTTGTTCTTCAGATGAGATTGGTTGTATTGTGGCAAATAATAGATTTTTTTCATAATCAGGTGAGGCACAATAGACCTTTATTTCATTATCACTCATTAACCATTAAACACCATTTTCATGCCTAACGTCAAGTCAAAAATGAAGTTGACCTTTCAGGTAATTAAGTATGTTTTTAGGATGTGAAATGTCATCATTTTAATATAAGGTTTCTTGCCAGGGAATAACCCAGTTTTGAAAAAAAAACTCTACTTAAAATGCAAGATGTTGGTCTGAAGACCAGAAAGGACTAAGCTTTTTAAAGAGGCTGTATTTGCTGATTAGTTGCCTGTGGTTGATGATGTCAGCAAATATGACTTCCAACTAAGAGACTAAAACCAATGCCGTGGAACAGAGAAATAGAAACTGGATTCTTGACTTCCTGACCCATAGACCATGATCAGTAAGAATAGATGACAATATCTCCTCCACAATAATCCTCAATACCAGTTCCTCTCAAGGCTGCATACACAGTGCCCTACTACATTCCTTATACAGTCACAATAGTATGGCCAGATTCTGCCCCAACTCCACTTGCAAGTTTGCAGATGATACCACCATTGTAGGTTGAATCTCAAACAACAACAATGTAGAGTACAGGAGAAAGATTGAGCATGTGGCAGCATGGTGTATAGACTACAATCTCTCCATCAATGTCAGCAGAACTAAACAGACTTCAGGAAGTGGAGTGGAGTGCACACCCCTGTCTGCATCAGTGGAGCTGAGGTGGAGATTGTCCAGAGCATCAATTCCTGTGAGTGATGAACACCTGTAATCTGTCTTGGTCCACCCACACAACAGTCAAGAAAGCCCAACAATGGCTTCCTCAGGAATCTATTGAAATTTAGCATGCCCACAAAGACTCTTACCAATTTTTATAGATGTGCTCTAGGAACCATCCTACCTAAATACATCGCAGCGTGGTTTGGCAACTGCTTTTCCCAAGACTGCAAGAAACCACAGAGAGTTGTGAACACAGTCTAGTCCATCACACAAACCAGCCTCCCACCCATTGACTCCATCTATAGTTCCTGCTGCCTCAGGAAAGCAGCCAACATCATCAAAGTCCCTTCCCACCCCATTAATACTCTCTTCTACCCTCTTCCACTGGGCAGAAGATATAAAAGCTTGAATACATGTATGAATAGATTCAAGAAAGTCTGTTTTAAATCTTTTGAATGGACCTCTCAAATGCTAATTCTGATCTCTCTTTGTGCCTTCTCTGTGACTGTAAAACTGTTTTCTGCACTCTGGTTCTGCTACTCTAATGCCCTTTGTATGGCACAATCTGCCTAAAAACAACACTTTTTCACTGTATCTCAGTGCATGTAATAATAATAAATCAAATCGGATCAAATCAAATTGATCATCTAACAGTCTACTCCAAATATTGGTGAGGGAAACATTGACATCCACCATTTTGACATAATCAAAGAAACAACAGTGCTCATCAGGAGGCTGTTCACACATTGTATAAAATTCAAGGTCAAAACTCACATAATACCAGATTATCACCTAATGGGTTTATTTAAAACACTCACTTTCGGAGCACAGCTCTTTCATCAGATGCAGCACTTTGAAAACTCATGTTTTCAAATAAACCCAATGGACTATAATCTGGTACTGTGTGATTTTTGACCTTTTCCAACCCAGTCCAACACCGGCACCTTCACACCATGTATCATATTCAAGATCAGGCGTTCCCATTGTCCCACAATACCAGCCAGATAAGGGGAGGACAAACAATCAGCATTCAAACAATGCTTTCTGCCCAGGGAACCAGGCAACTTTTTGTTGTTTTCACCATCTGAATAGAGCAATCAGAAAACACAAAGAGAAAGTTTATTGATTGTTCAGCATGCGAAGAATTAGTTGTGGAAGTCACATAACACAGTTTAGAGAAAAGAGGGGAGTCCAACAGGACATTGCTTTTTGAGTAAAGGAAAGATATTTGATCAGCCTCTGAAATGTTTACAAACAGCTAATAATTGAACGTTGAAGCCATTGTGGTAAATGTTGCCAGTAGTTAATAGTTCAACAGTGTTTTTGAGACCCTTAGATGGAATGACATTTCTTTGTCATTATATTTTTTAATTGATTGGCAGCACTCAGAATGAGAAGATCTTTACATGTGGTCACCAGGAAATAGTTCTTTGACTGTAACCTTCAAAGCATGCTAACTCTCAAACCCAAGTGACAACACACAAGAGCATTCAATCCTATTACTCCTTTCCAGCAGAGTTAAAACTGGCTTTTTAATACTTTCTCTTATGTAATCCCAGACAGTATGACATACAAATCCACATGAAGTAGCTTTCTGGTGAGATGGGCAGGAGAGTAAGACCTCTCATAATCTCCTCTTGCTGAGTATCTTCCTGTTTGAAGTTTCCCTGATTATTTACATGTGCAACGTTCCAGTGCTTCCACAAGACTTTGCCATTCTGATATTCACTGAACTTAAATCTGCCGTTATTCTATCACAGTCCTCCTTTTAAAAACAATGTATTTTAGAATTAACAAATACTTTGGCTTTCTGACCCATCATTATAACAGGGAAAATAAGGCAGAAGTCAATATTTCATCAACACTGATAGCTCACCTCAAAAAGGCAGAATCGTTCTCAACACAAACATCAGTGATAGCGAGGAAAAAACATTGAGTTGAAGGCAGCAGTGAGAATTGAAAAAGAAAGCTTGAACCAGAGATATATCTAATGAGAAAAAAAGTAAAAAAAAAATTGATGTCTAGTTTTTTTTTCCCCAAGTGGTGTGAATAAGAAGGAGAAATGCATGATGCGATAGCCTTCACTTGATGCCAGGAATCCAATTAGCATTTCCGATCAGCTCTCTAGGAACAAGTGAGGACTGCAGATGCTGGAGAGTCAGAAAAGTGTGGGACTGGAAGAGCACAGCAAGTCAGGCAGCATCCGAGGAGCAGGACAGTCAGGCATAAGCCCTTCATCAGGAATTTTAAAGAAACCAGCAATAGTTAAGTCAAGCTCTGGTTCCACCTCATTTATACTACTGCGTTCAGTTCTGGGTATGGTACCTCAGACAGGATGCATTAGAGGTAGCATGAAGATTCATTGAATGATAGCACAACAAGGGCTTATGTTTGAGGTACATTGCCCATCTGAGGTCTGCAATTTTTTTTTCAAGAAGAGTGGATTAAGAAAAATAATGAATTGTTAGGTTGGTTCAGGAGAAACTGTTTTCTTCAGGCTTGAGATGAGGTCATTGTGGGGATAGGTTTGTAGGAATATGAAATGGAAATCGAGAACAAAGTAGCATTATCTAATTGCCAGGCTGTTCACAGATGGTATCCAGAAGTGATTCTTCATGAAAAAATCTGGAAGCCCCTACCATAAAAAAAAAGGCTGTTGAGAGCTGGGCCAATGGAAAATGGCAATATTTAGGTCAGGAAAGGGCTATAGAACCAAGGTGAGTGGATGGAGAAAAGTTACAGATCAACCAAAATTTAATTGAATGGTATGGTCCTTTCAAGGGGCTGATAAGCCTATTTTTGCTCCTGTTGCTAAATGAAAATCAGGCACTCCCTATAATAGAGCACCTGTTGTACTCCATTTTGTCAAGCTGGGCTCTCTTATTGAGAAATGAAAGATCATATTTTGGTTAGTTTAATTAGAATGCAAATCTCAAATTTTTTGTCACTCTTCCCATGCTAATTATTTCAGTTACTAATTACATAAAAAATATGATTCAGTTCACTAACTTTATTCTGAATTGATTCTTTTAATTAAATGTATACATTGCAACTGTTAGTTTTAGTTTTCACTTCAAAGTGATTTTCATCTGCAAAATTCAAGTTATTCAATTCACGTTTTCCTGCTGCTGCTTTTAAAAAAAAAATAAAATTGGCCTTTTGGAGTACATTAATCATGTTTTTAGGATGTTAATGTAGCTAGTATTTCAAACAGTATAATGTCGCCTTTGTAATCATGAAAATCTCTGCAGATGAGAATTAATTACCAAAGCTAGATAGAAAAAAAAATCAGGTCTTCAGGGACATCAGTAAACTGTACAGATATCAACCAGCTGCAATTACAACCAACTCATTCTGCCATCTTCTGGAGACTTCTCTTAAATTAATTTTCTGGTTTCCCGTTTTAATATCATTTCACCATTTTACAAGCTGCTGCCTACCACAAAATGTTCTCCAACCAGTTGAAAGGAGAGAAAGAGTGCAAGGACTCTCTACGTACCTTATCAATAGAGGCCTGGAGATCTTTCCTCTCATCCAGCTACACTACCATTTTTTATGGGTAAGTGTAACCTTACTCATATTAATTTGCACAATATTCCTAGAGCTGTATTTAACTGAGAATGGATAGAGACCAATTTCTTAATTTTCTTTGGGCTGTAGATGAGGATGTTTTTCAGAGTATGGATTCTCAGTGTTGAAGGTTACTGGATTGCGCTTGTTTAGTCAGGACTGGAATAACATGGATTTCATGCAATGCAAGAAGTCCTCCGCCTTGGGTCAATTAGGTGCTTTAAGTAGCATCCTCTCTTGTGTGTCAAAGTGCTATAAGTTTGGATGCATCTTTACAGACTTAAAAACATGAGCTAGGCTAATATTGCATTGGAGCACTGACGGAAGGCTGGACTGCTGGTGTTGGCTCTGAGTCAGACAGTTACGGCTTCTCATCCCAATCTAGAAACACAAAGCGGAATATTCAAAGTGGGTTCAGGAATCTGACATCTATATTAACTTGGAATCCAGATGCTGTACCTCAATAGCATCACTGTCATGATGTTATTTTTAAATTGAAATGACCAAATTCATGGAATATGGGTTATTCTGGCTACGCCAGCATTCAGTACTCGCTTTTAATTGGCCAGAGGGTAGTTAAAGGTCAACTCTGGATCTAGTGGATCTGGAGTCATATGTAAGCCAGACCAGCTAGGGGTGGCAGTTTGTTTCGCTAAATCTAAGTGCCACCCTCCACTGCCACGCATCCAACGGTGCCCCTAACCCACCCCACCCCCACTCTCCCTCACCCTCACCTCAAACCTTGCACTCCCATCAACCCTATTGATTTTAATCCTTACTGTGCAGAAGGATATAGAAGATAGAGAAATTGGGGAAATAAAGAGTGGCAACTTGAAAAATGTCCATATGGCAAAGGGAGAAGTGTTGGCTGTCCTAAAACACTTAAAGGTGGATACATCTCCTGGACCCAATTAGGTATACCCTAGAACTCTGTGGGAAGCTAAAGAAGTGATTGCTGGGCACCTTACTAAGATATGTATATCATTGTCAGCCACCATCAGAAGAGAGGAAGTTGGCTAACATGGTGGCACTATTTAAGAAAGGTGGTAAGGAAAAGACAGACTGGTGAGAGTTGTTGGAGGTGATCCTGAGGGACAGAATTTAAAGGCATTTGGAAAGGCAAGTACTGATTAGGGACAGTCAACATGGCTTTACGTGTGGGAAATCATGTCTCACTAGTTTGATTGTGTTTTTAGAAGAAGTAACAAATGGGATTGATGAGGGCACAGCAGTGGATGTGATCTATATGCACTTCAGTAAGGTATTCAACAAGGTTCCTCGTGCTGGACTGGTTAGCAAGGTAGTCACACATAATAGAGGGAGAAGTAGATATTTGGATACAGAACTGGCTCAAAGGTAGAGGACAGAAGGTCATGGTGAAGGGTTGCATTTCAGACCGGAAGCCTGTGACCAGTGGTGTGCCACAAGGATCGGTGCTGGGTCCATTGCTTTTCACCATTTATATAAATTATTTGTGAACACAGAAGGTATGGTTAGTAAGTTTGCAGATGACACCAAAATTGAAGGTGTAGTGGACAGTGAAGAAGATTACCTCAGAGTAAAATGGGACCTTGATCAGATGCAAATTGGTCAGATGGCAGATGAAGTTTAATTTAGATAAATGTGAGGTACTGCATTCTGGAAAGGCAAATCAGAGGAGGACTTATACACTTAATGGTTATGTCCCTGGGGAGTATTGCTAAACAAAGTGACCTTGGAGTGCAGGTTCATAGTTCCTTGACAGTGGATTGCCAGATAGATATAATAGTGAAGAATGTGTTTGGTATGCTTGCTTTTATTAATTAGTGCATTGAATATAGAAGTTGAGAGATCTTGTTGTGGCAGTACAGGACATTGTTTAGGCCACTTGTGGACTACTGCATTCAGTTCTGATCTCCTTGCTGTAGTAATGATGTTGTGAAACTTGAAAGGCTTCAGAAAAGATTTACAAAGATGTTGCTACGGTTGGAGGGTTTGAGCTGTGGGGAGAGACTAAGTAGGTTGGGACTATTTTCCCTGGAGAACCTTATTGAGGTTTATAAAATCATGAGGAGCAGTTATATGATGAATAGCCATGGTCTTTTCCCCAGGGTTGGTGTGCCCAAAACTAGAGGGCATAGGCTTAAAGTGCGATAGGATGTAAGGGGCAACGTTTTCATGCAGAGGGGCAAGTGTGTGTGTGTGGAACAAGCTGCCAGAGTTGTGTTGGAGGTTGGTACAATTACAACTTTTTAAAAGCATCTGGTTGGATATATCAATAAGAAGAGTTAGAGGGATATGAGCCAAATGCTGGCAAATGGGACTGGATTAATTTAGAATGTCTGGTGGGCATGGGTGAGTTGGAATGAAGGATCTGTTCGAGATTAGAATGGTGCTGGAAAAGCACAGCAGTTCAGGCAGCATCCGAGGAGCAGTAAAATCAACGTTTCGGGCAAAAGCCCTTCATCAGGAATACAGGCAGAGAGCCTGAAGGGTGGAGAGATAAATGAGAGGAGGGTGGGGGTGGGGGAGAAAGTAGCATAGAGTACAATAGGTGAGTGGGGGAAGGGATGAAAGTGATAGGTTGGGGGGGTGGAGAGAATAGGTGGAAAAGAAGATAGGCAGGTAGGACAAGTCATGGGGACAGTGCTGAGCTGGAAGTTTGGGACTGGGGTGAAGTGGGGAAAGGAGAAATGAAGAAACTGTTGAAGTCCACATTGATGCCCTGGGGTTGAAGTGTTCTAAGGCGGAAGATGAGGTGTTCTTCCTCCAGGTGTCTGGTGGTGAGGGAGCGGCGGTAAAGGAGGCCCAGGACCTCCATGTCCTCGGCAGAATGGGAAGGGGAGTTGAAATGTTGGGCCACAGGGCGGTGTGGTTTATTGGTGCAGGTGTCCCAGAGATGTTCCCTAAAGTGGTCTGCTAAGAGGCGTCCAGTCTCCCCAATGTAGGCGAGACTGCATCGGGAGCAACGGATACAATAAATGATATTGGTGAATGTGCAGGTAAAACTTTGATGGGTGTGGAAGGCTCCTTTAGGGTCTTGGATGGAGATGAGGGAGGAGGTGTGGGCGCAGGTTTTGCAATTCCTGCGGTGGCAGGGGAAGGAGCCAGGATAGGAGGGTGGATTGTAGGGGGGTGTGGACCTGACCAGGTAGTCACAGAGGGAATGGTCTTTGCAGAAGGTGGAAAGGGGTGGGGAGGGAAATATATCCCTTGTGGTGGGGTCCATTTGGAGGTGGCGGAAATGTCGGTGTATGATTTGGTTTATGCGAAAGTTGGTAGGGTGGAAGGTGAGCACCAGGGGCGTTCTGTCCTTGTTACGGTTGAAGGGGTGGGGTCTGAGCGCGGAGTTGAGGGATGTGGATGAGATGCATTGGAGGGCATCTTTAACCATGTGGGAAGGGAAATTGTGGTCTCTAAAGAAGGAGGCCATCTGTTGTGTTCTGTGGTGGAACTGGTCCTCCTGGGAGCAGGTACGGCAGAGGCGGAGGAATTGGGAATACGGGATGACATTTTTGCAGGAGGTAGGGTTGGAAGAGGTGTAATCCAGGTAGCTGTGGGAGTCGGTGGGTTTGTAAAAAACGTCGGTGAAGGATCTGTTTCCATGCTGTATAAGTCTCTGACTCTATGACTCTATATTCTGACTTGGTTGTCTATTCCCCTTTGAGACCTAGCCATGTTGTTGAAGCACATATGGCGTGTTTGCTGCATGAGCTGCTGACACATGCTGCAGGTCTAGCAGAGTGCCTCACAAAAAACCAAAGACTGTGAACCTTTACATTCTGAATCAGGTGGCATGCACAAAAAGACAAGGCAAAGTGAGAAAGAGAGGCTGTGAACATCGAAGTGGGCACAAAGTGAGTGACCACTAGGGGAAAAAAAAACCATAGATGCACCCCTGTTCTGATGTATGCAGTAGGCATATGACCTGTGCACATAGGAGTCTGGCAGAGTATAAGGTGTTGGTGAACTCTAAAGTTACAGAGTAGAATACCCACAGCATGGAAACAGGCCCTTCGGCCCTACAAGTCCACACCGACCCTCCAAAGAGTATCCCACCCAAACTCATTCCACATTACTCTACATTTACCCCGAACCCACATATCTCTGAACACTATGGGCAATTTAGCATGGCCACTTCATCTAACCTGCACATCGTTGGATTGTGGTCTGAATCAGCATGTTAAAGTACTGTCCCCAGTGCACTTTAACTAGCATTGGATTGTCTCTTTCATGAAAAGAGGTCACTTAAATGGTTGGTTTAAAAACAATGAAAAATAGAGTGTACACTAAATTTACAACCAAGACATATTGTTGTCTCTGAATAAATAACATGCCACCTAAGTATATCCAGCAAATGTCACTTGAAGTACTTGCTGATGAATACATCTGGCTGGTGTTGTCATGCCTTGAGTAAAATAATATAAAGAGAAAAAACTGAAAATGTTTGGCATACAAGGCTTCCAGCTGAGGCAAAACAGACTAATCCTTCTAAGTCTGGGTTGAAATCAGCATGAGATATTTGAATTAAAAGTGGGTTGACCAGCAAATCAAGTTGAAAAAAAATCCACTCCTCAGCACTGGCATGCACTTGAGAAAGTCAACAATTCAGCAAAAATAAAACAGTCAGCTATTTACAGCGTATACGGGGTTATGAACAGAAGTGGTTTCATCAAATAGCTAGTTAACGGTCTGCACAAGGCTAATTGAAGCCTTTTGTGTTTTGAGAGTGTAAAATTAAAGAAGGGCACTGTAATATTTGATCGCATGATGGTTACTGTGCAATTCTTGGCATTTGTTTAATCAGTTTCACGGTATGGAGATATATGGGTTGAATACAGGTCACAAAATTCTACAGGTTCCAATAACAAAACAATCCAATTTTTTGTAGTTGAGGCCTTGTATGCAATACTAAAAATACATGTGTACTGCACCCTGTGGGTTGAATTATATCAGGCATCTTGGAAATGGCTGAGAGGTGGAGGGTCAGTAAAATGACGAGGGAAGGCAACAGGCTGTGTAGAAAATCAGTTATCTTGCTGAGCTTTCTTGCAAGCAGCAGATATTTCTAGAATGACTGTCCCAAACAGGAGCTAAGTGAGCCACTTGAGTGGCCAATTAAGTGCCAGTCCCACTGCCTCTGGCATCTTATTATCACTTTGGAAGATTGCCTAGTAAACACTGCTGACCACTATATGAGCTCAGGTGGGCTCTCCTGTTTGGAACTCTGTAATTCAAAAATGGTGCCCAAAGCTGCAATTAGGTACTTGCACTAACTCCCCATCTACCCTCTTTTTGCCAAAATCTGCCTGATTGGCATTGGCACCACGAGACCCTATTTAATTGGTTGGGAGAGTCTGCTTCCATGATGTCCTCTGTCTTCAGGTGCAGTCCCAATAGTGGCCACTAAGCACATTGGAGCCGCTGAGACAGTGAGACCACTGATCTGCTGACACTCCAATTGGTTAGAAACTCCTGAATGACAGCTTTTAAATTGGCAGTCTCTATGGCAATCAGTTAGGTTTTGGGAATTAAAAAAAAGCCAGTCCAATGGTGACCATTCAACCACTGTTGATTATTGTAAAAAAAACATTTGAGTCATTATTGTCCTTTAGGGAAGAAGATCTGCTGTCCTAATCTGATTTGGATAAACAGGTTCATAATCAATCCTCTTGCTCCTTTGAATGTACTTTTTGGGCCATCAAACCCTGGGATGGAACTTGAACCTAGAGCTTCTGAGTTAGAGGTAAGGAAGTTATGACTGCCACAAGATCTCTGATATTAGTTACTCAGTTCAAAAAATATTCTTCATGGGATGTGTGCGTTTCCGGTTCAGCCAGAGTTTATTGCTTATTCTTGATTGCCCCGGAGAGAGTGTTGAGGATCTGCATTCTGACAATACTGTAGACCCTGATCTGAACACCTGCAACATTTTTTGGAAGAGAGTTCTGGAATTTTGACATGATGACAGTGAAGGAGTGATGATATAGTTCCAAGTTAAAATGTTGTATGACTTGTGGGGAGACATGATGGTTGCAGTGCTCCCATCATCTAGTGACCTTGTCTGTCTAGGTGGTAGAGCTCATGTGTTTGGAAGTTTCTGTCTAAGGAGTTACTGTTGTAAGTTGCTGTGGTGCACCTTGTAGATAGTATACACTACTGCTGTGCATTAGTGGTGAAGGGAGTGAATGTTGAGGGTGATGGAGGATGTCAAGCTTTTTGTACTCACTATTTCTCTCTTGAATTTCTCTCAATGACTACTCTATCCCTGTCTTGGTTTTGTATCGATATATTTTGTCCTGTCTTCAACTTGGATGGCTCTTGCTGTTATATTACCAGACTTTGATGCTTCTTAGGTTCTGTTACTAATTTATGGTATTGGCATCACTCGCTGGGCCAACATTTATTATCAATCCCTAATTTGCCTTGAGAAAGTAGTGTTGAGCTGCCTTCTTGAACTGCTGAAAACCATTTGGTGTGGGTATACCCACAATGCTGTTGGGAGCGAATTCCAGGATTTGGGCTGACCAACAGTGAAGGAAGGTTGATGCCGTTCGAAGTCAGGATAGCGTGTAGCTTAGACGGGAACTTGTAGGAGGTGGTATTCCCAACTATCTGCTTCTCTTATCCTTCTAAATGGTGGTAGTTGTGAAGTTGGAAGATGCACTTGTAAATTTCTGCAAATCATTTATAGATGGTATGTATTGAAGCTGAAGTAAGTCAGTGGTGGAGAGAGTGAATTATCGAAAGACTTTTCCCTGCCTTTTGTTCTCTGATAATCTCTGATAATCCTGGAGTTCCAGTCATGGAAGTATTTTTTTCTGGGCAGAATGGAACGTTATGATCTGATCTTTCTTCCCATCTAATTTTGTTACTCCACATAGCAATGGAACACATCCGTAGTTTAGGAGTACTGTTAGGAAATCTTTTTTCTTCTGTAACAGTGTTTTGAATATTTTATTGTCCACATTTATTCAAGTATAGGAATACATAAGCACAGCAAAAAGTATACAAAGTCAACATTCTCCAGTGCCATCTTGGTTACAAAACCAGAACATTAAAAGAAAAATCCAGCAAAAATAAACAAAAACCAAAAGGTAAGAAAAGCAACCAAATCTTAAAGTCTAAGTCTTATCTCGATAAAGGTGATTGACAGCACTTGGGCTAGCCATGGCCTGAAGTCTTGGTCAGCTTGTGAGTCTCTCATTGATCACCAAGAAGAGCCACGTTCTTGCTGCCACTTATGATGACGCAGCCCCCTCTGATCACTGAAGGAGCTTTACTGCTGCTGCCACCCCCTGCCACCGTGAGGAGCTGTATCTACTGTCTCCAACCGCCAGGAAGAGCTGTATCTGCTACTGTCTCCAAGCATCGGGAGAAGCCATATTTGCTGCTGTCTCCAACCACTGGGAAGAGCCGTATCTGCTGCTGTCTCCAACCGCCAGGAGGAGGAATATCTGCTGCTGTCTCCAACCGCTAGGAGGAGCCATATCTGCTGCTGACATCAACCACTGGGAGGAGCTATCATCCCATGCACCGCCCACTCTCAATGCTGGTGCCGCACCACCACCGCTTTTGATCGATGAGAGGAACCTGAGAGGAGCCGCAGCCATTGCCGCCCCCTCTGATTGCCAGGACGATGCTTCACTGCCTTCAGACCACTGGAAGGCTGCCGTACGTCCGCACAAGGCCCCTCTCGCTGTCAAAGCCACTGATTAATCCATTGCAAAAGGCTTTAAAGCACAAGGGAAATGAGGAAAAAGAAAGAAGGCAGACTGTAGTGGATGAGTCCCAGCCTCAGGAGCCCGCACACATCCCTGCTACGCTGCTGCCATCCTGCTGTGTAGGATCATCAGTGGTTGGTCTGGGCAATGCCTCAGCTATTATGCGTGCCTTGCCTTTGTTTCATGAGCAAATTTCATTGGAGACATTGCTGAATTCCTTTTCATCAAATAAGAAAAGAAGGGCTTTGTGATCTATCACTGTGACTCTAACATAATCTAGCAATGTTTTGCAAGATCATGTCAACGCAAGAGCTTCTTTCTCAATGACTACATACCTCAGACAATACTTGATGCCTGAATAAACTAATCCATGACATTGATCTGATTGTTCTTGATAAAGAACTGTCCCTATTCCTGTGGATGAGGCATTTGCTTCAGTCGTGTTCAGGAGTAAGGGCTTATAATATGTTCAGACATCTGGTAAAATCAGTCTTTCATTGACCTTCTAAAATGTCTATCCTGGATGTGTAATCTAACACCTAAAGCTTGAGCTTTACTTTATTGTTGTTTTAAAGTTTCAGTAACTTGTGCTGGATTGGACATAAGTTTTCAAGTTGATTAATCTTTCAAAGCAACCATTGAAAGTCTTGGTTCAAATAGCGCACTCACAAACGGTGCTTGGCCTTCGCTGGTCTGCTTGTATGCCCTTGCCACTAAAAATGTGACCCAGGAAATAAAAGCATATTTTCAAGAATTGAGCCTTTGTATTAAGTATCTTCTTCTTGAAGTCAATTTAAAATGCATTAACGCTCAGGTCAAATTCTTTGTAGATTCATTATTGACTAAAATGTTGACTTTTAAGGGTTTTACAGTGTCCAGTAGAGCTTTTTGGACAGTTTTTGGTGCAAATGTTATAATAAATGCCAAATGATTATAGCAACAGCTTCTGAGTGGGAGAGTGAATGTTGTCAGTAACTTTGACTTCTCATTCAAAGCTGCTTTCAAAAACCATTATGCACAACAGGTTTCGTACCAACTTTTCCAAGCTTTTGTTTTCTGAGTAGAATTCTTTCAGTAACTTGCCTAACAGTCTGAAAAAGTTTATTTCACCAGCCTAATATTTCTCAAAAGATACATTTACACACTTGTAGAAAGTCTCATTGGTGGTCTTTCACAGATGAGGATGACTCTGTTCCACTCTCAGGGTGAGCCTGTAGGTAGCTGCACACACTGATATGGCTACTGCAGGCTCTCAAATACTTGAGGCAGGTTGTGGTCACAGGAAAAGATGGGGCATGGATTTGGCTGTGCTCCTAGCTTCCATTTTTTCCTGACAGTGAGTCTCGAGGTGCTCAATGCCTCCCCTGATGCTCCTCTTCCACTTTGGTTGCTCTTGGGTCAGTGACTCCCAAGTGATTATGGGAATACCGTTCTTCACCAGTGAGACCTTAACAGTATCACTGGAGCACTTCCAATAACCACCAAGGGCTCACCTGCCATTTCAAAGCTGGGTGTAGAGCATCTTCTCGGGCAGGCTTTTGTCAGTCAATTGGATGACGTGCCCAGTCTCTCCCAGCTGATCAATAGTGATCAGTGCTTCGATGTTGGGGATGTTACTTGGTGTTGTTGCACCATTTTTCCTTGTGGATTTTCAGGAACTTCTCCTGGGAGACAGTATCTTACTCACTTTCAGGCGTTTTAAGGCAAAGGTTTTATTTTGGTGGAGATTCTATTCTTAGATTTATGTAGATATTCTGAGATACTTTTAGATATTTTTGAATAGTTATAAGTAGCATCACACTGTTTTCCATTTGATTTGGTATTACACCTTCTGATTATGTTTGGCACAGCTGTTTACTTATCCACTCAAAATGTGTTGCATGCTAACTTCAATGAAATAACATTGTTCAAAGTTTGTGAAAAGATTTGTAGCTCGGGTGCTCGTTGTTGTGGTTCTGTTCGCCGAGCTGGGAATTTGTGTTGCAGACGTTTTGTCCCCTGTCTAGGTGACATCCTCAGTGCTTGGGAGCCTCCTGTGAAGCGCTTCTGTGATCTTTCCTCCGGCATTTGTAGTGGTTTGAATCTGCCACTTCCAGTTGTCAGTTCCAGCTGTTTGTTGCAGTGTTCAGTATATTGGGTCCAGGTCGATGTGTTTGTTGATTGAATCTGTGGATGAGTGTTTCTTCCTTGTCTATGTGTATATTTCTGATAATGTCGAAGAATTCCTGTGTTGACTGTATAGAGTGTCTGGATCCGCTGATCAGGTGTTTCAGTTTCTGCTGTAGTTCTTTAGCCAGTTTTTGTGATGGTTTCCCTGATAGTGATACTATGGGTCTGAGTGGGATGTCTGGTTTGTGCACTTTAGGTAGCCCATAGAATCTGGGGGTGTTGTTGCTTTCAGGTTTCATTCTTTGTAGGTCAAACCTGGTTATCTGTCCGTTTTTTTGTAAGTTCCTCAGTGTGTTGTTTATCCTATTGGTGAGCTGTGGGGTGGGGTCAAACTCCCTCTTTTGGTAGGTGTTGGTATCTGCAAGTAGTTGTTGCGCTTTTTGGATGTAGTCTGCTTTGTCCAGGATGACCGTCATTCTGCCTTTGTCTGCTGGTAGTATGATTACGTTCTTATCGCTTCTTAGTGATTTTAGTGCTTCCCTCTCCTTGGTTTTGAGGTTATGTGTTTGTCTTTTCCTTGTTATCAGAGGTACAATACTTTGTCTCACTGTTTGTTGTGTCTCTTCTGTCAGTCCATTGTTCCTGAGAATCCACACTCATCCATAGATTCTATCAACAAACACATCGACCTGGACCCAATATACCGACCACTGCAACGGACAGCTGGAAATGACAACTGGAAGTGGCAGATTCAAACCACTACAAATGCCGGAGGAAAGATCACAGGAGTGCTTCACAGGAGGCTCCCAAGCACTGAGGATGTCACCTAGACAGGGAACAAAACGTCTGCAACACAAATTCCTAGCTCGGCGAACCAAAATAATATTGTAAAATTAGTCAATTGTCAAACCGAAACATTATAACTGAATCCAACACTACTCCATTATATAATTTTTACACAGAGAAATATATTCAGAAGGGATTCATCCCAGAAAACGTACAGCATAGCCAAGAGTTATTAAACTTAAGCAGGTCAGTTGGATGAAGCTAACATTCTTGGGTAGTAGATTAGATTACTTAGTGTGGAAACAGGCCCTACGGCACAACAAGTCCAAACCGACCCACCAAAGCGCAACCCACCCAGACCCAATCCCCTACATTTACCCCTTCACCTTACACTACGGGCAATTTAGCATGGCCAATTCCCCTAACCTGCACATTTTTGGATTGTGGGAGGAAACCGGAGCACCTGGAGGAAACCCACGCAGACACGGGGAGAATGTGCAAACTCCACGCAGAGAGTCGCCTGAGATGGGAATTTTTCAAAGTATAATTTAAGTTACATCACACTGCAAATTTTTGCCATAAATTCTGTGTGTTAGGATTGAGCCCTCCACTACCATCTGATGAAGGAATGATGCTCCGAAAGCTAGTGTGCTTCCAATTAAACCTGTTGGACTACAACCTGGTGTTGTGCGATTTTTAACTTTGTACACCCTGGTCCAACACCGGCATCTCCAAATCATTCTTGGGTAGTTTTTTCTTTCATGGGATGGTTATGTGGGATCCTATAGACACAAGATTAAGCACTAGTGGAATTGACAAAATAAGGCTCAGCAGACAGACATTATCAGGGAAATACTCCCAATCTGTATTAACTCGAAAGAAAAATAATAAGCTCTGAACCACTTCAAGTCAAACAACCATGATCAGAGACTGAAGATATTCAGCATGATCAATGACTTAAGAGAGTTAAGCTGCACATGACTCCATGAGGGCGAATATCCACAGATCACGAACACAGTCAATAAGAACAAACTGCCAGGTCAAAGCATCCAAGATACTGCAAAACAAAAAAGGCCTTTTTCTTCCAATTACAAAATCAATATCTGATTTGGAAACCCAGGATGCAACGTGGACAACATTTATTATTTCAACAAAGGAGAATTCTTCTTGGAAGGAACTTTGAAGATTAAAGACCTCCAGGTAAAGTAATGGGCCAACAAGAATGTCTGGAATGAACAATGTCCTTTGCAAAGAATATCTGAGTGATGAAAGATCCTCGTCTTGAGAAATGACCCAAAGGTCAGAAGCAGAATGACAGGCTTCAAACAAGAGGCATACCATTCTTCCAATTCTGAGAAATCTGTGAAGTGTCAAGACTGTCTGCATTTGTAAAGTTAGAGACTTGTGCATGCAAAACAAAACGTTTCACTGTACGTTGATACACGTGACAATAATAAATTAAACCAAATCAAAAGAAAAGATTGAGTCATAGCAAATATCATATAGAGATATATATGTTTGTATCTTGAGTTAATTTTGGGGAGAAAGACTTTGGGGCAATATTGTATCAGGTCATGGTTCTGAAATGGATAATGTACACTTTACATTGACTCCAACAATTTGACTATTCATACAAAATCTGTGGTGGAGACAAGGAATTCTATTTTAACTTTTAGAATGATGACATATATCTGTACTTGTTCCCTAAATTATAGGACTAATATTTAATAAAATGTAATTGTACTTATTACTGTAATGCAATAAATATTTCTAAGAACAGCCTTTTTTGCTAAGTACTGTACAACAGTCAATCTACTGCCACTCATCACCAGATAGGCATATGGCAAAACAAAAACAAAGGAGGATTGATAGTAGCAAATTACCTCAAACAACACTTACCCAGTACCACATGCTGGTAGAGATGGCAAGTACCATAAGTTACACCAGAGAGGTCATTTGGAAAACCATACATTGTTCCTACCACAGTTGAGTGCTTCAATCTTCTCAACACTAAATCAGTCATTTTGCCAGTCTGTCTTCTGTCCTCCTTGAAGTATGTTACTGCCCTCACTGTTATTTAGCAGAAGTTTTGTGCCATCTACAATCTCTGAAATTATGCCCACTTTACCCTGACATACATGGCCACTGGCCTTCTTCTGTGACATAAATTTTCTGTTTTTAACAACATTTAGTTTCCATTCTGCCCTTTAAATACAATGCACTTCAATGTCGTTAACAAGTCTACCATGTGATACTTTATCTGACACCTTTTGAAAGGCAACGTGGACATGAATCAAGTACATTGTCCATTATTTCAGCAAAAGAAAATCAATCATGCTGGTCAGGCAAGCTTTGCATTAAACATGTCTTCCCTACCTATAATTTAAAGACCCAATATTTTAGAGTGACAATTGATTGTGGCTCATTTATTTCCTCCTTTTTTCCATCCAAAATGTTAGTGTGGTATGATTGCCATGTTTATTCCTTTGTCCTTCATGAAACAATGGTCTAACTTTTGCAGTCCTCCAGGCTCTGACCTGCTTCTGTAGCCGCCTTTTTTATATGGCTTGTCCAGTTGAGATTCTGGTCCATGGTAATCCCCAGGATGTTGATGGTTGAGGATTCAGTGATGCTACCACCATTGAATGTCAAGTGGCAGTAGTTAGATCGCCTCTTATTGGTGATGGTCATAGCCTGGCATTTGTGTGGTGTGAATGTTACTTGTCAGCACAAGCCTGGATATCATTCAGACATTGTTGCATTTGATTACGGACTGTTTCAGTGTCTGAGAAATTGTGATTGGTGCTGAATATTGTGCAACAATTGACAAACACCCCAACTTCTGACATATGATGGAGGGAACATTATTGATGAAGCAGCTCAAGATGATTGGGTTGAAGACACTACCCTGAGGAACTCGTCTAAAGATATGCTGGAGTTCTGATAACTCAACCATTTTTCTGTATGAAGCTAAAAACAATGACTGTAGATGCTGAAAACCAAATACTGGATTAGTGGTGCTGGAAGAGCACAGCAGTTCAGGCAGCATCCAACGAGCAGCGAAATCGACGTTTCGGGCAAAAGCCCTTAATCAGGAATAAAGGCAGTGAGCCTGAAGCATGGAGAGATAAGCTAGAGGAGGGTGGGGGTGGGGAGAGAGTAGCATAGAGTACAATGGGTGAGTGGGGGAGGAGATGAAGGTGATAGGTCAAGGAGGAGAGGGTGGAGTGGATAGGTGGAAAAGAAGATAGGCAGGTCGGACAAGTCAAGGAGGCAGTAACTGAGCTGGAAGTTTGAAACTAGGATGAGGTGGGGAAGGGGAAATGAGGAAGCTGTTGAAGTCCACATTGATGCTCTGGGGTTGAAGTGTTCCGAGGCGGAAGATGAGGCGTTCTTCCTCCAGGTGTCTGGTGGTGAGGGAGCGGCGGTGAAGGAGGCCCAGAACCTCCATGTCCTCGGCAGAGTGGGAGGGGGAGTTGAAATGTTGGGCCACGGGGCGGTTTGGTTGATTGGTGCGGGTGTCTCGGAGATGTTCCCTAAAGCGCTCTGCTAGGAGGCGCCCAGTCTCCCCAATGTAGAGGAGACCACATCGGGAGCAACGAATACAATAAATGATATTGGTGGGTGTGCAGGTGAAACTTTGATGGATGTGGAAGGCTCCTTTAGGGCCTTGGATAGAGGTGAGGGAGGAGGTGTGGGCACAGGTTTTACAGTTCCTGCGGTGGCAGGGGAAAGTGCCAGAATGGGAGGGTGGGTCGTAGGGGGGGGTGGACCTGACCAGGTAGTCACGGAGGGAACGGTCTTTGCGGAAGGCGGAAAGGGGTGGGGAGGGAAATATATCCCTGGTGGTGGGGTCTTTTTGGAGGTGGCGGAAATGTCGGTGGATGATTTGGTTGATGCGAAGGTTTGTAGGGTGGAAGGTGAGCACCAGGGGCGTTCTGTCCTTGTTACGGTTGGAGGGGTGGGGTTGAGGGCAGAGGTGCGGGATGTGGACGAGATGCGTTGGAGGGCATCTTTAACCACGTGGGAAGGGAAATTGCGGTCTCTAAAGAAGGAGGCCATCTGGTGTGTCCTATGGTGGAACTGGTCCTCCTGGGAGCAGATACGGCGGAGGCGGAGAAATTGGGAATACGGGATGGCATTTTTGCAAGAGATAGGGTGGGAAGAGGTGTAATCCAGGTAGCTATGGGAGTCAGTGGGTTTGTAAAAAATGTCAGTGTCAAGTCGGTCATCACTAATGGAGATGGAGAGGTCCAGGAAGGGGAGCGAGGTGTCAGAGATAGTCCAGGTAAATTTAAGGTCAGGGTGGAATGTGTTGGTGAAGTTGATGAATTGCTCAACCTCCTCGCGGGAGCACGAGGTGGCGCCAATGCAGTCATCAATGTAGCGGAGGAAGAGGTGGGGAGTGGTGCCGGTGTAATTACGGAAGATCAACTGTTCTACGTAGCCAACAAAGAGACAGGCATAGCTGGGGCCCATACGTGCGCCCATGGCTACGCCTTTGGTCTGGAGGAAGTGGGAGGATTCAAAGGAGAAATTGTTAAGGGTGAGGACCAGTTCGGCCAAACGAATGAGAGTGTCAGTGGAAGGGTACTGTTGGGGACGTCTGGAGAGGAAAAAATGGAGGGCTTGGAGGCCCTGGTCATGGCGAATGGAGGTGTAGAGGGATTGGATATCCATGGTGAAGATAAGGCGTTGGGGGCCGGGGAAACGGAAGTCTTGGAGGAGGTGGAGGGCGTGGGTGGTGTCTCGAACGTATGTGGGGAGTTCCTGGACTAGGGGGGATAGGACAGTGTCAAGGTAGGTAGAGATGAGTTCAGTGGGGCAGGAGCATGCTGAGACAATGGGTCGGCCAGGGTGGTCAGACTTGTGGATCTTGGGAAGGAGGTAGAACCAGGCAGTGCGGGGATCCCGGACTATGAGGTTGGAAGCTGTGGGTGGGAGATCTCCTGAGGTGATGAGGTTCTGTATGGTCTGGGAGATCTTGCTCCCTGATTCTCACTGATTCCAGTTTTGTTAAGGTTCCTTGATACCAAAGTCAGTCGAATGTGGACTTGATATCAGTGTTGTCACTTACACCCACAATTACAGTGAATACATTATAGAACATAGAACATAGAACATGCAGCACAGAACAGGCCCTTCGGCCCTCAATGTTGAGCCAACCTGTGAACTATTCTCACTTCGTCTCCCTACACTATCCCATCATCATCCATGTGCTTATCCAAGGATTGTTTAAATCTCCCTAATGTGCCTGAGTTGACTACTTTGGCAGGTAGGGCATTCCACACCCTTACCACTCTCTGAATAAAGAACCTGCCTCTAACATCTGTCTTAAATCTATCACCCCTCAATTTGTAATTATTCCCCCTCGTACAAGCTAAAGTCATCATCCTAGGAAAAAGACTTCTACCATCTACCCTGTCTAATCGTCTGATCATTTTGTATGTCTCTACTAAATCCCCTCTCAGCCTTCTTCTTTCCAATGAGAACAGACGCAAGTCTCTCAGCCTTTCCTCATAAGACCTTCCCTCCAGTCCAGACAACATCCTGGTAAATCTCCTCTGCACCTTTTCCAATGGTTCCACATCCTTCCTGAAATATGGCGAACAGAACTGTACACAATATTCCAAGTGTAGCCGCACAAGCATTTTGTATAGTTGCAGCTTGATATGCAGCTTCAGTACTCAATCCCTCTACCAATGAAACCTAACACACCATATGCCTTCTTAACAGCACTATCAACCTGGGTGGCAATTTTCAGGGATCTATATGCATGGATTCCAAGATCCCTCTGCACATCCACACTACCAAGAATCTTTCCATTGATCCAGTATTCTGCCTTCCTGTTATTCTTCCCAAAGTGCATCACCTCACATTTAGCTGCATTGAACTCCATTTGCCACCTCTCAGCCCAATTCAGAAGTTTATCCAAATCCCCCTGCAACCTGTAACATTCTTCCAAACTGTCCACTACTCCACTGACTTTAGTATCATCTGTAAGTTTACTGATCCATCCACCTATGCCTGCATCGAAGTCATTTAAAAAAATGACAAACAGCAGTGGTCCCAAAACAGATCCTTGTGGCACACCACTCGTAACCAGACTCCAGACTGAATATTTTCCGTCAACCATCACTCGCTGCTTTCTTTCAGAAAGGCAGTTTCTAATTCAAACTGCTAAATCACCCTCAATCCCACATCTCTGCATTTTCTCCAATAGCCTACCATGTGGAAACTTATCAAAGGCTTTACTGAAGTCCATGTATACCACGTCAACTGCCCTACATGCTTGGTCACCTTCTCAAAAAACTCAATGAGGTTTGTGAGGCACAAACAGCCCTTGACAAAACCATGTTGACTATCTTAAATCAAATTGTTGCTTGCTGGATGATTATAAATCTTATCTCTTATAATCCTTTCCAAAACCTTTCCTACAACAGAAGTAAGGCTCACTGGTCTATAATTACCTGGGTCATCTCTACTGCCTTTCTTGAACAAGGATACAAGATTTGTAATTCTCCAATCCTCTAGTAATAATCCCATAGAAAATGATGACTCAAATATCAAAGCCAAAGGCTCTGCTATCTCCTCCTTAGCTTCCCAGAGAATCCTCAGATAAATCCCATCCAGATCAGTGGACTTGTCTACTTTCACTCCTTCTAGAATTGATAATACCTGTTTGTAACTAACCTCGATCCTTTCTAGTCTAATATATTGTACCTCATTCTTCTTCTCTACAATAATTTCCTATTCCTGAGTGAAAACTGATGAGAAATGTTCATTTAGCATCTCTCCGATCTCCACAGGGTCCACACTCAACTTTCTACTTCTGTCTTTGACTGGCCCTATTCCAACCCTAGTCATCCTTTTATTCCTCACATACCTATAGTAAACTTTAGGGTTGTCCTTTATTCTATTTGCCAAAGACTGGTCATGTCCTCTCTTTGCTCTTCTTAACTCTCTCTTTAAATCCTTCCTAGCTGATCTGTAACTCTCCATCCCCTCATCTGAACCATCTTGCCTCATCTTGCCTCCTTTTTGTCCGTAACAAGAGATGCAATTTCTGTAGTAAACCATGGTTCCCTTACCTTATCACTTCCTCCCTGCCTGACAGGGACATACCTATCAAAGACACGTAATAACTATTCCTTAAACCAGCACCACATTTCCATTGTCTGCATCCCCTGCATCTTGCTACCCTATTCTATGCATCCTAATTCTTGCCTAATCGCATTATAATTGCCTTTGCCCCATCAATAACCCTTGACCTGTGGTATGTACCTGTCCCTTTCCATTGCTAAATTAAACATAACTGAATTATGGTCACTGTCTCCAAAGTGCTCACCTTCAACTAAATTAAACACCTGGCCTGGTTCACTACCAAGCACCAGATCCAGTGTGACCTCCCCTCTGTCAGCCCTTCGACATATTGTATCAGGAAACCCTCCTGTCCACATTGGACAAAAACTGATCCATCCGACATACTAGAGTTATAGCATTTCCAGTCAATGTTGGGTAAGTTAAATTCCCCCATAATAACCACCCTGTTCCTTTCACTCCTACCAGAATAATTTTGCCAATCCTCTCTTCCACCTCCCTCAAACTCTGTGGAGGCCTATATAAAACTCCAAGCAGTGTGATCTCTCCCCTCCTGTTTCTAACCTCAGCCCATTTTACCTTAATCAACGAGTCGTCGTCAAAAGTTCTTTCAGCCACCGTTATGCTATCCTTGACTAACAAGGCCACACCTCCCCCTCTTTTACCGCCTTTCCTGTTCTTAATGAAAGATCTAAACCCTGGAACCTGCAACATCCATTCCTCATCTTGCTCTATCCATGTCTCTGAAATGGCCACAATATCGAAGTCTCAGGCACCTATCCATGCTAAAAGCTCACCTACCTCATTTCGGATACTTCTGGCATTGAAATAGACACACTTCAAACCAGCATGCTGTCTGCCAGCACATTCCTGTGACTGTGAAATCCTGTCCCCGTCCTCCCTACTCTCATCCTCCTGTGCACTGCAACTGCACCTTCAAACCACTCCCCCCCCTCACCCCCCCGCTGAGCTAGTTTAAACCCACCCGAATAGCACCTGCAGGATGTTAGTACCCCTCTGGTTCAAGTGAGGACCGTCCTGTTTGTACAAGTCCCACCTCCCCCAGAATGAGCCCCAATTATCCAAGTACCTGAAACCCTCCCTCCTGCACCATCCTTGCACCATCCTATGAGAATAGTCTAAAAATGTCTGTTACACTTAAACAGTCCTATCCAGGCCTACTTATAAACTTCTTCAATTTTATTTCCCTCAGTAATCTAGAATGCATCCCATTGAAATAGGTGATGTAGTTTGAAAAATATCATTCTTTTAAAAAGATATGCTCTCTATCTATTTTTAATCTTATCCATTTTTATATTATGCTTTCAAATCTGACATCAGATGAGGTGTCACTGGCAAGGCAGACAGTTGTTGTCTTTGAAATGAGTCACTCTTACCTGCACTCTGAAATGGCCCAGACAGTCAACCATATTTGTTGGATTTGGAGTCATTATTGCTTGTTTTTTTTTCTACCACATTTATAGAACTCATATATGGCTATCTACCTTGGGTGGGATTTGAACCCACAATCCCACAACATTAGCCTGCGGCTCTACATTATCAGTGCCATTACCAGTATGCCTCCACATCCCTTTCTATCCATTTTTATACTTCCCTCCCTTTTATTGAGTCAGTAAGTGTGTAAAGGAATGTGGAAGGCTGGCAATTAGCTCAGCAATTGTTTGTTAGGATCAAGTGGACTGGAAGTTCCCTAAACAATTGTATTCAGGTTGAGGGAGCTGAGGAACTTCCTTAAGAATCATGAAAAGTCAAAGGGGAGTTTGGGATACAATTTGCATAATAAGAGGTAGAGGAGACCTCTTCTACAATTCAACCGCACAGGTATATTGCCCAAAATGATTGCCCAAATCTTGCTAACACATATCCTGCCTGTTGCAGGACAATATGTAGCATCACCAGAAACAGACAAAAAAAACTAGTGAGGTACAGATACGTCTGCTTGTCCCTAATCTGATGGAAGAGACAACCAGATATTGATGTTTGAGGAGAGATTGATTCACTGAAGATTATATTCATTGGAGTTTAGAAGAAAGGGACTTGGAGAGTTCTCATAGATATCTATAAAATTCAAACAGAACAAGATAGGGGAAATGCAGGAAGGATGTTCCCGATGTTGTGGGACTCTAGAACCAGGGTTCACAGTCTAAAGATATGGGGGGGCAAACCATTTGGGACTGAGATGAAGAGAAATGGAGTTTCCTTGGATGGCGATAGCTAGCACAAGGGGACATATCTTTAAATTGAGGGCTGATGGATACAGGACAGATGTCAGAGGTGGTTTCTTTACTCACAGAGTAGTAGAGGTATGGGACATCCTGCTTGCCACTGTTGTAGACTCGCCAACTTTAAGGGAATTTAAATGGGCATTGGTAAACATTTGGATGAAAATGGAATAGTGTAGGATAAATGGGCTTCAGACTGGTTCCACAGTTCGGTGCAACATTGAGGGTTGAAGGGTCTGTACTGAGCTGTAATGTTCTATGTTCTATGTTCTAAGTGTATTCACCCAGAGAATGGTGTGCATATGGAATTCACTATCACAGAAAGCGGGCGATGCTAAAATGTTGTGTGATTTCAAGAGTTGCATGTAGCATTTGAGGCTAAAAGACTCAAAGGATATGGAGGAGATTACTATTTATTAAATGCAAGCAGAAGTAACAATTCAACACAAAGACACACTGATTAGGAATATGAAGATAGTTCAAGAGAAAAGTTAAAAGGAAGTCCTTTTATTCATGCAGGCATGTGGTCTTTCTGGCTGAACCGATGTTTATTGCCCTTGAGAATCTGGTGGTGCACTCTCTTCTTGAACTGCTGTCATCCATTTGTTGTGACAATATCCCCAATGTGATTAGCAATGTGATTCCAAGACTTTGATTCAATGACACTGGAGAGACAGCAATATATTTCCAAGTCAGGATGGTGAATGCTTTGGAGGAAAACTTGCAGGTGGTGCTGTGGCATATATCTGCAGCTATGTCAGTCCACAAAGCACTGGCTGAGAGTTTGGAAAGTGCTGTCTCAGAAACTTTGATTAATTTCTACAGTGGGTCTTGTAGATGATGTACACTGCTGCTAATGGGTGTCCATGTAGAAGGAAATAAATGTTTGAGTGCCAATTAAGTAAGCTGCTTTGTCCTAATGGTGTCAAGCTTCTTCTGTGCTGTTGGAGCTTTACTCATCCAGGCTAGCACAGGGCATCTCATCACACTACTGACTTCTGCCTCATAGATGATGGGATAGGCGTTGGTGAATCAGAAGGTGAATGAATCATTGTAAAACCCCTAGCCTGTGAACTACTGTTGTGGAGATGATCACTATTACGGCTATTCAGTTCAGTTAATAATAAGTCTCCTGCCAAAGGGTTAAAAAGGAATAAATACTCAGTGCAACAAACACACTCATAGACACACGCTTGTTTTCTTTGTCTCAGTCAATATTACCTATTTAGTTCTAATTAGATCTCTTTAAGTTCTGAACAGAAGTCTGCAATCACATTTAATTTCCTGTCAATGTGGGTAATGTTTAAGTGAAATGTTTGAAGGAGTAAATTCCAGTGGAGTAAGCTGGGTCATGATTGTTTCCACAAAAGTTAAAAAATTATAGTTATTTTAGACTGTACTTTCTCTGACCCTTAGGTCTGCTGACTGCTGAAAAAAAAGTTTAATTTGTTCCAAGTGCATTATTCAGGTGTTGCTGTTCACTAGAAAGCTGCCTAGGTACACAAATCAATTTGATAAGCATGCTGCTATCTGGTTGGTTAGCTTCTGACAGGTGACCCGGGCATTTCAGACAGCAAATGACATGACTTGACTCTTGTAGATTTGTCTGTAGCTATGAAGCAAACATTTCCTTCATGCAGGCAACTAAGGGACTGTATCTTTTAAGGATTCTTTAAGTAAGTCTATATTCATAACATAGGCTGTTTCACCGACCCTAACTACACAAACTTCCAGCCAGGACATCAGCTAAGAGTCAGCTCAGGTAACTGCACTCAATGTTCTGTTGTCAGTGCAGGTAGCCACTGGCCACTTAACAAAACTAGGGAGCTCCAGATAATTTTTACAGACTCTATTACTTGGTGCTTCATCAGGCAGTTAATCTCTTCTCAAACTGGTGCCATTATTTTCTGGGTCTAGACAATAGGGGTGTTGCCTTAGGGGAATGATCTTTCCCATGTCTACATCACTTAGAGCAGGGGTGATGCAGCCTAACTCTCATTCAGTCACTCACTCTCTAGGGTTGCTGTCGACCTCTGTTACATAGGAAGGTTCATTTGGAGATTTCCTTCTGTTATTCAAATGCTCCTCTGGATTCGTTTCTGAAGGCCTGATACTTGGTGCTCATTAACTAATTCAAGTGGAGTAAAATGGGTGAATTCATTGAGTGAGACCTTGGTGACAGAGAGAAACCCACATCATTTGAGTGAATTTAAAAAAGATATAGAAAGCCTAGTTTTGTCCTTAATCCCAATCAAGTAGATATTCTTTACTGTTTAAGTTCTGGTCATCCCAATCTCGAGCTCACTATGACTGTGGACGATACACTGGAGAATTTTACTGGCTCATGACTAGGTTACCCGTGACTGATGGAATATTTTGCAAATTAAATCTGAGCGCTGATCCAACTGAATCCTTGAGAGCAAAATACATTGGGTGAAGAGTTGAGTCCATTCCCCAAAAAACAGCTTTAACAGATATGTTTCTCAAGGAAATAGCCTTGTAGAGCTCAGGCCAGTACAATTGCTGGCTGACGTAGGCTTGGATTTTGCATATCCCAACAGACCTGGCAGCACAGTGGCTCACTGCTGCCTCACAGCACCAAGGACCTGGGTTCAATTCCATTCTTGGGTGCCCGTTTGTGTGGAGCTTGCACATTTTCCTCAAATCTGCATGTGTTTCCTCCAGGTGCTCCAGTTTCCTCCCACTGCCCAAAGGTGAGCAGGTTAGGTGGATTGGCCATGCTAAATTACACCTACGGCCCAGGGATGTGCAGGTGAGGTGGATTAGCTGTAGGGAATATAGAGTTACAGGGATACAGTAGGGTGATAGGTCTGGGTGGTATGGCCTTCAAAGGGGCAGAGTGGACTTGATGGACCGATGCTCTGCTTCCACACTGTAGAGATTCTGTGACTTAACTACTGATATTTTGCGAGCTATCCATGATCTTTCCTCGCCATACCTCAGTAGGGCCACTACCTGGAGGGTCACTGTCTGTTGTTCATTTGCCATTTCCATTTTCTCTTCCTCATTAGTACCCTATTTTTAATACAGTAGCAGACAAGGATTACTTCTACCTCAGCTTCAATGGATGCAGTTTGCGTGAATGTTTTTAACTAAGCTTGTTGAGCTGCTGCCAATAAAGGGAATTTCACTTATTATCTCCATGGATTATACGAAACTCCCAAAAAAAGATTTTAAATATACAGGCCAGAGGGTCTTCTGATGCAATATCACCTCAGTGTCACACTCTGTAGTAGGCTAGCTAGGGACTGCATAACTGCATAGTCAAGGAAAGTAGCAGGCATTTTCTTCTGCAGACGTCCATGGACCTATCATGTTCCTTGGAGACAACCGGGGACCTTCCAGGTCATTGCCAAGGGGCAGGTTGGTCATGCCCAGAGTGGTGTTGACATAAGGTTGCATTCCATCTGCATCCAGTAAAAGGAGATGGCCATGTCAATCCTTTTTATCAGTGTCTTGGCACCTATTGTAGCGCCTTATAGGAAGGTCATGAATTTCTCAGCAGTAGAGTTTGGCTGGCCCTAATATCTGTCAGTATCATCACCAGCTTGCCATCCTCACTGTGGGGAACTGCAGGAAGCATTCCTTTGGGTACAAAATTGAATAACTCACAAGGACTCTTTTAATTCCATCCACACTCTGCACAGTTCTAGTCAGGGCCATACCTTGGTTGTTACTTTCTCTGACTGACATGCCTTCTCTGCCCGTGGAGTTTCTAAACACCTCAAGGAGAATTATTTCAGAGTTCATAAGTGGCTTCTATTTAAAGTCCTGTTACCCCTGGTCAAACTCAAGCTGGTTAAGCCTTTCAAATTCCAGTTACATCTGGTTATGCTGTTTCGCAGGGGAATAGAATTTTTGACAGAACTTCTCTGGCACTAACTAAACAGCCTTTTTTTTTTACCAGTTTGTAATCAGTGGCATTTTCCTCAGGCAAGAGAGAATAACCTTCATGAGCTTTCCCTGAAATTTTCACGATATTAATAAAGACCAATGTTAGACTGGCCACCTGTATTGCTGTGCTGCCTACTCAATAGAAATAAAGAAGGCTTCCATCACTGTCTCATCACACCTAGGAATTAGTTGAGCAAATCAAGTTGATCTGTCCTGAAGTCTGAACCAGGGGTTTCTTCGGGGAAATAATGTATTCGTGCCCTCAGCTCCAGCTCCTTAGTTCAATCTCCTTATTCTGTCATTTTTCCTGAAATTCTCTCTTATCCCTCTTTGCCACTTCCTCTTTCCCAACTCTCTCTTTCATTTTCTTTTCTCTCTCTTTCCCTCTTATTTTTCTTAGAAGTCTAATTTCCTCTGCCCCCATTTTAAACGCTCCACTGCTGCTCTGTTCAGTTTATCAATTTTCGTAGATTTTAGTTTTCAAAAGGGCTTGTACAGGATGTCATTGCAATCAAACAATCCAATCTTTAAAAAATGCAGTAATTGCTTCAAATGTCAAAATGGCTGAAAATGACCTCCAGTGTGGACACACATCTGGTAATGGCTTATACTGGTGGCAAAGATTTCATAGAATTCCTGCAGTGTGGAAACTGGCCATTTGGCCCAACTAGTTAATGCCAACCCACCAAATAGTATCTAACCCAGACCCATTCCCCTAGAGTTACCCCTGACTCATGCACCTAACCTACACATCCCTGAAAACTATGGGAAATTTGGCATGGTTAATTCACCTAACTTGCACATCTTTGGACTGTGGGAGGAAACCCACACAGACACAGGGAGAACGTGCAGACTTCACATACACAGTTGCCCAAAGCTGGAATTGAACCCAGCTTCCCTGATGCTGTGAGACAGCAGTGCTAACCACAGAGCCACTTGCTGCCCTATCCACCATGCTGTACTTTTGCAGCTGAGTTCATTTTATTCCATGCATAATGATCAAGCACTAAGTTCCAGTGTGAGGCTGAGAATCTGGTAGCAGGAACAAATGTTTGCTTGAACCGGAGTAAGTGCTGAGGTGGTGCAGAAGGTCTTCAGCAGACATAGGAGCGATCAGTTGAGGGAGGAGTTAAGTCGGGAATCAGGGGTTGGGCTTCCACTTGGAGAGGGAGTGAGGGTCCTGTGCCAGGAATGGGGGCAACAGTGATGGTGGGGAGGGGTGGATTGCATCAAGAATTAGTGTCCTTCTAGCCTGGGAGTGACTGAATGGGTGGAGGCAGATGGCAGAGCTGCAGAGGGAGTGTGGGTGATGGGGAGAGTGAGAGAGGGAGAAGGAGATAGATGCTTCTAAAAAAAGGTCATGAGAGAGGCAATTGCCTAGTGGTATTGTCACTGGACTGTTGATCCAGATAACATTCTGGGGACCCAGGTTTGAATCCTGCAACTGCAGATGGTGGTCTCTGAATTCAATAAATATTCAGAGTTAAGAATCTACTGAGACCATGAATTGATTGTCAGGAAAAATCCATCTGGCTCACTAATATCCTTTAGGGAAGGGCATCCTTATATGGTCTGGCCTACGTGTGACTCAAGACCCACAGCAATGTGGTTGACTCTTAACTGCCTCCTGGGCAACCAGAGATGATCATTAAATCCTGCCTAGCCAGCGATGTCCTCATTCCATGAATGAATAAAATAAAACTCATCATTCTGTTCCGCAGGCCGCTGTAGTTTACACCCCACAAACCACCTTAGACAATCCTTTCATTTGAGAATGTTGTCAGCTTTGTTTCAGCTCTTTGTATCATCCAGAGGTGACTTTCTCAGGGTACTCTGCCTTTGAGAAGCTACTCAGATTGTTGAGATGCTATCCTTGGAAGTGGCAAACCCTTCAGGGAGCAGGAAACTGCTGAACTTTTTGTCTTCTTGCAGGACGCGGTCATTTGTGCACCTATCATCACTACTCTGCCCCTGTCTGCCTTCTGTTACAGGCTGCTGCTGCCTCACCTGCTGATGCAGTATGGATCCATTCAGTGCTGGTCAGGAAACAGAGCAATGTCATCCTTATTAAAAGTCAGCACCCTTCCTCGAGCTATTGAAGTAACACTGTATGGAATTTCAGGTCCAACGCACAGAGAATAGGCACTGAAAAATGCACAAGGCTCTGGTAACAATCTAATTTAATTCATATATTTGGTTTCGTTTGGCTTTGGATCCTCTCCATTCTGTTGGATATTTCTTATTGTCCTTAACTGAAGGGCAGGGACTGATACTAGTGTTCCTTATGGCTGTCCCTATGGCTGTATCACCAAAGGTATACCCTCATCTTCCGTGATCAAGCATTTTATCATGCAAAAATAAAATGTCCTTCCCACTCTCCCTTGTTTCTTTTGGGGTTTTTAGAATTTCATTTGATTGATGGGGAATCATTTGACCTCTCAGGTGGTTGTCCTACATATACCACAGGGTTCACTTTTTTCTCTATGTTACACAAGTGCTGATTCAAACTATTCCCACTCAAGCATAATTCCTCAGCATTACTTGTCAAAAAAGGAAAGCAATAATAAAATGCTGTGACTTCTTAAGAGAGCAGTGGGTTGATTCGCAATGTCCTATCTATTGATGTTGAAATTTAGATTTCAAGCTTCAATTATTCCCAAATTTTAAAAGAAAACTATCCAGCTCATGATATTTAATGCAACTCAAGTGACTGAGCAGCCACTCACATTAGAAAGTCCTAAATTCCAATTAACCCGAACAAATGCTGAAAAGAAATTGAAAGTATGCACTCAATTTGTGAATTCTATATCCAGAATAAAATTCCCACACATTATCATAACTAGAATTTCACCTTGGCCCTGATGAAATTCAAGTTCTCATTACTTAAGAATTTAATTTTAATAATTCCATATTAATTCGGGCTGGCACTCACTAACTAAACACAGAACAGAAACCTTGTGCTTTAGCCAAGGAAAGATAACGTTATTTCATTTCCCAACCTTTCTTCAGGCACCTTTTCAAAATGACTATAATAAACTAAAGAAAAAGTTGAATGCCACAGTTAACCAAAAACCATTAAATATTTTATTCTTTAAACAAAAAATCAGGAGATTGCTGAACGTCCCCAACTTACCGGCTTCAGATCCCACAATTGAGTTTCAGAGATAACATAGCAACCTTGAAATTCTTTAACAGTAATAGAAAACTGATTTTGTTCCCATTTCTTTTATTCCTTTATAGATTAATTACTGTTTCTGTCACTTAACATAATTTCCAATTTCATATGTTATCCGCATTATTCTACTCTGTATCAACTCAAAATTTCAAACTCACTGACTGTGTCCTCCTTCAAACAATTGCCTCCCTTACAATTCTTACTATATTTATGAGGCGAAGATGTAGTAACATAATGAAAAAGTTAAAGGAAACAGAGAGAATCAAAGTTCCAACATTCAAACTCAGCAAAACTTTTCCAATCGCTAAGAAGGTTCATGTTTCCCACAGTATCTGTCAAGCTTCCCATGGAGAGATCTAGATAATGTTACAACACAGATAAACCCTCCTGCTTAATTTAAACCAGCAGCACAGAAAAAATTTGTCCCATGCAATAATCTGTGAAAATCCAAGAGGCCAAGAACTATTTAAAGTAAATATTAGCAGCTTTATTTCTTACAGTATAGCAGAGAATAATTAACTTACAACTATTTACAACTCCTTCCTCTAACCTATCTTTTACTTTCCCTTCTATAACACTAGTCCAATAAAAATCCCAATTAAGATTTACTGAAAAATTCAAGTGTCAAAACCAGCTAGCTGTCGAATCTTCTCTTTTTAGATTTTCTCTCCAGGTCGATGTCAATGTTTTTCTTTATGCAAACTCCTTTTCTAGACAGGTAACACTCAGAGAGTTCTCACTAGCAGCCTACATCTGTTGATCTTTTGGCAGTTCTCCCCCAACTGTTCATTTTTTTCCTGGTCTTATACCTCCAAAGTATTGGATTGTGTCATTGGTTTTTAATATTGTCAATATGCTAAATTCAAAGTTGATTGGAGTTTGGTATTTTTTTGGGGGGGTATTATTTAAACTGATTGGCTTAATTCAAATTTGTTTTTGGCTCCAGGCAACCAGCTACACTAGCTTCATGTTACACTACATGTTATATTGTATCTTATTCAGAACACTTGGTGCTGTCAGGTATTTCTGCTAGCTTTTAACTCTCTGAAAGGTACAGTACACTCACATCTTCATATCAATACCTACACACTAGACAGTGCAATCCTGAAAATATAGGTGGACTGTTCCAACTTTCAATACACAATTGTTTCTGAAAAAGCTATCTGCTGCTCCTGTCACTGAGCATTTTCATGAAGTTAAAAATCACAAAACACCAGGTTACAGTCCAACAGCTTTACTTGGAAGCACTACCTTTTGAAGCACTGCTTCATTATCAGGTGGTTGTGGAGCAGAACCATAAGACACAGAATTTATAGCAAAAGGTTACAGTGTCATGCAGTTGAAATATATTAAGCAAACTTAGGTTAAGTCTTTCATCTTTTAGAATTATTTTGCTAGTTTTGGTTTGTTGATATGCACATCCCAGAACTCTATTTTAAGTCATATTCTCAAGATAACTTCAGGTTTTCTAACAAAATGTGACAGCTCAGCTCAGACAATGCAGTAAAGGTGTGAGGTTAAAGTCTGTCTGTGTCCCAATGTTGAGTCAGACTGGTTCTATTTCTAAAGTGGGAGTTATAGAACCTTCCATGGATTGACTGTAGGTTATGCATTTTTGAGCAAAATAAAATATAATTCTGCAAATAATGATTCACCCCTTAAACTTATATGTGTGCACATGCAGGATAGACAGAGTGAGTGTGTGCACGTGGGGGTGAGTGCATATGAGAGAGTGTGTGTCTGTGTGTGTAAGCTTGGTAAAGTATGTGCGTGAGTATGATGAATGGGCACTATACAACGGATGAATGGACACTGCACAACAATCAATAGGCAAGGGTTTTTCCTCCCAGTTGGGAAATATTTCAGCAGTCTGCCTCGGGCCTTGGACCTTTGGATGACCATCCTCCAAGGTGGATATCGGGACAACCAATAGCCAAGTTCAGAACCAATGACAGTGGCTTCAATCGGGTCCTTGGGTTCATGTCACACTAGAGGTGACCCCACGATATTATACTCTCCCTCTCACATACACCCACACACAAATGCACACACACGCACACCCACATACACACTCCTACATGCTCACACACTAACACTGACCCTGTCTCATACACAAGCTCTCTTTCATATGCACATACACGCATCTCCACACTCACACCCACACACTCACTTTCTCATAGGCTTATACCCCATCCCACTTTAGAAATAGAACCAGTCTGACTCAATATTGGGATACAGACAGACTTTAACCTCACACTTTTAATGCATTGTCTGAGTTGAGATGACACATTTTGTTAGAAAACCTGAAGTTATCTTGAGAATATGACTTAAAATGGAGTTCTTGGATTGATATATTAACAAACCAAAACTAGCATATCCATTCTAAAAGATGAAAGACTTAAACTAAGTTTGTTTAATATATTTCAACCCCATGACACTGTAACCTTTTGCTATAGGTTCTGTGTTTTATGATTCTGCTCCACAACCATCTGATGAAGAAGCAGTGCGTCGAAGGCTAGTGCTTCAAATAAACCTGTTGGACTATAACCTGGTGTTTTATGATTTTTAACTTTGTCCATCCCAGCCGACACCAGCTCCTCCAAATCATTTTCATGAAATTATTAATGATCAATATTATAGGGTTGAGCAAGTGTCCAGTTTCTGGAAGTCTTTTGAGTGCCAATAAAGTAAGATATTTCTTTCTTGACCAGCTACAGAGACATGGTGCTCCCAAATCTCATCTGTAAAGTGAAAACCTCTGTGATAATGGAGGCTGCAGGAGGAAGCCTTCCTGGTGCATCCTGTGAGGAATCTGTAACTTCTTCCTCAGAGCTGAGGAACTGTCCTCGTTTCGGCAGAGTATATATTCCAGGATGTTGAGAGAGGGACAGAGAAAATAGCAGGATCACAGTAACTAGCAGTAATTTTCAAATCCTCTCTGGTCACAAGTGAGTTTCCAGAGGACTGGGGGACAGCTAACATTGTCCCATTATTAAAATAGGGAGGAAAGGAGAGACCAGGAAATCCCACCACTGTCTGTCTTGGCAATGAGGAAGCAGTTAGAAAGAATTTTGAAGAATAGAATATGCCTGCTTTTGGAGAGTCACAGATTAATCAAGCATGGATATGACAAACTTGAGGAGGTAACAGGCGTGTTGATGACTGAGATGTATTTGATGAGATCTACATAGATTTCAGCAAGGCTTTTGTTACGATACTCCGTGGCAGACTGATTAAGGTTATATGAGCCCATGACAGACAAGGCAAAGTGTCACGTTGTGTCCAAAGTTGGCTGAGAGGCAGGAAGCAGAGGGAGATGGTAGAGAGATGCTTCTGTGACTTGAAGCCTGTTCCAAATGGGGTTGTGCTTGGTTCAGTTCTGGGCACCTTTGTTTTTTGGTGTGCATTAATGATTTGGACTTAAATGTAGGGAGTATGATCAAAAGGTTCCCAGCTGGCATAAACGTAGGGGAAAAAATTTTAAAGAGTAGTGCTGTAATCTGCAGAAGGATACTTTCAGGTTGCTCAGCTGGGCAGAGCCGCTAAATTGCCCTGAACAGTGTGACATAATGGACTTGGCGAGGGTTAACAAGGGAAGGGATTACATTATGAATAGGTCACTGATAAGGTCAGAGGGACTTTGGTGTGCATATCCACAGATCCCTAAAGGTAGCAAGGTAGGCAGATAGTCTGCTCCACCGATGCTGCCTGACCTGCTGTGGTTTTCCAGCACAATTCTGATCTAAACTCTGGTTTCCAGCATCTGCAGTCCTCACTTTTGCCTAGGTAGATAAGTTGGTTAAGACAGAATTTGGGACTGCTGAGGCATAGAATACTAAGGTAAGAGCATCTGTATAAAATCTGGCCAGGCCACAACTGGAGTACTATGTGTAGTTCTAATTGCCACATTATAGGAATGATTAGATCACACAAGGAAAGATAAAGAGGAGATTCTCCAGGATACTCCTTGGACTGGAGATTTTGAGCTCTGAGAAAGGTTTGGATAACATGCAGTTAGCTTCACTGGAGCAGCAAAAGTTGAGAAGAGATCTGATTGACACGTATAAGATTATGAAGGGCTTTGATAAGATGGATTGGAAGGCACTTTTGCCATCAGTAAAATGTCAATAATCAGGAGACATACAATTTAAGGAAAAATGTAGAAAGCTAAGAGAAGGGTTGAATCAAAATTCATTTTTACCAAAGAGTGGTGAGAGTCTGGAACTTACTGCCTGAAAGGATAGTTAAATCAGAAACCCTCAAATGTTCAAGCAGTGTTTGGATATTCACCAGGGCTAAGAATACTCATTGGATTGCCTCGACATGGAGTTCTCAGCATTCCCACACAAATGATCTCTCTCCCCCACAGCCAGTTTGAGGACTTTGCCCTTCCAGTTCTGTTGTTCATAATTTTGTCCTGTAGTGAAACAAAAGGAGGAACAGAGTGATATGAAAGTCACTGAAAGAGCTGTTAATAGTGGTGCATGAGCAGGGAAAATGTGAGGTGTCCCTAGCAAGTAAGTAAGAAGTGTAGAGGGCGAGATGTGGTAGTTTAGGAGGATAAGGTGGTGGGAGACATTGAGTAAAGATGTTATGTGCAATAGTGAACGTAATAGAACATTAGTCTTGGTGAAATTTGTGTGCAATGGTAGAGTTAGTGAGTGTGAGGTTGAATATAGAAATAGTAGCATCTACCCTTGAGGAACATAGGAGGTGATTAAACATTTTTCCACATCGTTAGGCATTTCTCCTTACCTGCACCCTACGCAAATCCAGTAGTTATCTCTACCCTGGTTGGCAACTCTTAGTACCATGACCTCCTTTGGTGGTGCAGATAAAGAGGAGTGCCTTTCACCATGCTGTCTGTGAGGACCTCCAGGTCCATAATTGCAACTGAAATTCCAACCTCGCTTTATCAGGCATGTCCCCTATAATATGTCAAAGTCAACTGGTGTCCACAGCATGAACATTGGGAGATTCCAGCAATGGCAAGCTCTTCTGCTCATTGCCACATGAGTAAATGATAAGGATGTCGGAGAGCCCAGTTACAATGGATGAGGTGAGCGGCAGGAGATTGTGAAAGAAAAGTCATTATGGCCATGATTGGAAATCCTCCATGAAAGTCTCCAAAAAATAACATAGCCCAATGAGGGTCAGTGTGGACTTGTTGGGACAAATGGCTTGCTTCCACACTGTAGGAGTTCTATGATTCTATGAAAATAGGAAAGTCCAGCTTCTGGGTTGCCCAGGTTTGTAGACTATGCTTACAATTCTCAAATTTAACTTCTCGCTGACTTTCCACTGATGCACAAGTACATTTTGCTCAAACAATTATCAAGTACTAATTTTGGATGCACATCCATAAATTGATATGGCCAAGTTCCAAAGAAAATTTATTGTATTCCAAATATTAACTCCATTTTTCTCTCTATGGAAGTTGCCAGACCCGTTGAGTGTCTCTAGAAGATTTTGTGTTGTTGTCATGTTAAATGCTGATTTTGAGTTCATTGATCATGTCAAGATTGTTCTGGTGGAATCATCTTTGATGTCAACAGTCCATAAACTAGGGAGAGAAATATTTTGCCAGGATTTATGCTCCTGGTTGAACTCTATATGTTGTATGTACATGCATGTGTATGTTTTGTGAACTTGTGTGTCTATTTCATTGTGGGTCTCATTTTATGAAAGCTTATGTAAAGTACTCAGGGGCATTCTGAAACTGTGGAAAGATATACAAGAAAGGATTTATGTGCCTTATGGAAAAGTAAGGAATAAGTAACAACCCTTGACTCAGAAAATTTAGTAACAAGGGGTGAATTTATTTTTTAAAATGCATTATATACAGAAAACAAATTCACCAGTGAGATGTCAAAAACAATTTTACTACTGCTTATCTCAGTGCACTGTCATGAAATAACATCGCAGTTCCTACTGTCACTGTGAACTGTAGATTGGTGCAAAATGCAAAATTCAACAAGGCTCTAAATTATGTATGAAGATTCATGTTTTTGAGTATAATATGAAGCTTAGGAACTCTGTCAGCTTGCCTGCAATTTGGGGTAAATTTACAAAATTAAAATGTTCAATAATATTTGTTTATAAAAGTTGTGTTGCTTCATAATTTTCATCTTCTAATTTATATTACTTACAGCAAGTTTCTCATTTTAATTATTGCTTTGCATCAAATTCAACACTTTGTTGTGCTGCTAAATAATTGACAATGCATAGCATGTCTTTACTGTGTTCAATATAGTATAATAGATAGCTGCAAGTGTGTTGCCAAGGAGTAACACATCAAAGGTTCAGATGATAACCTATAATATTATAGTGAAGCTTGAATAGTGGGCTGAAGTTTTCTAAACACACTTGAAATGTTTTATTTGAACAAAAGATCAGTGCCATATAATAAGGTGTCACTAAGTGAAATTGGGAGGAGCTTGGATGATATTTTCATGATAGGAAGCAGAGGCATGTGTTGAGATGAAGGCAAAGACTATGTTGGAGCAATTTCATGAGATAAAGGGAATATACATGGCAGCATTGAAGGGCGTGGGGGTTATTGGCAGTGACCAGCAACTTGGTCTCTAGAAGTGGTGCATATAGGACTAACTGGGCATCAGTAAAGTGTAATATTGGGGCTTAGGGCACAAGAAGGAAGAAAAGTTCAAAGAGTTATATATGGGAGGATTGGGTGGAAATGATAGTGCAAGATAAAAGAGGACGAGAAAGTTCTGAGGTGGTACTTGGCAACCAGGAGAAGCCTGATGCTGTGAGTGCATCCCTTACCATTCAGTTAATACTAACTGTAAAGGGAAAGTGGTTTGGACAACACCTGGGGTGAGTAGAGTCAGTGTCAGTTTGATGGGTGATTGCGCAGTCTGTACATTTTCAGGACATTGAAGGGGCAAATACATAAAGCACTTGCTTGCACACTGAGCTCCATATAATTTGCAATCATTATGTCAACATGCATAATGTGTGGAGACTGAAAGTGTTTAGGGTTCAACAACTGGGCAAAGGCAACTTTCACCATGCCATTGGTCCTTACAAATTAAACATTGTCATCTCAGAAATACAGAAATTAGTGGCAATGACCTAAAAAGAGGTGAACACTGGCCAAAATGACCTATAATGTGTGAAACTTGCAAGAAAGTTATGGGTGGTGGAGTGGATTGTTTCATTATCTATCATGGAGGTATTATGATGGATTCTACTGGAAGCAACAATGAGTTTCATGGTTGATGTGTGTCGGGAATTGGAAGGGTTCAGAGTGCAGTGGGCACTACAATGTCATGTTGTGTTTCTCGCTCAGTCGTGTAGCACCTTCACTTATTCAGTGGGCATGCCAAAGCTGAAGTTGAATGCTTGATGGAGACATAACTTACAACATCTGACTGCAGAATCTGTCTCTCTGGCCCAATTACCATTGGCATGTCAATGGCATGGGAGTTTTCAAAGCCTGTGCGAATCAAGTGATTTACCAGGAGTAGTGCATAGCATTACATGCTTTGGAATAGACTCTTATGATGCAATTGTAATATCCCTACTTCAAAGCCAAAAGGCTTGGGTTTAAGTCCAGTATACTCCAGAGGTATGTAATAAGATCTCTGAACAGATTAATCATGAAAATATGTAACAGTTTTCTTGGTAGATGTCATCAATAGACTTGATTCCAAACATTCTGGTGCCATTATCTGAGAACATTTTGGCACTCTGATGTCCGTAGCCCCGTACTGAGAATTTCTGGCCTCTTGGGTCCTACCAGCTTGTTATCATTTATGCTTATCGAGGTGAAATCGAAATCTTCTCACAAAGTTAAATTTTGCTGGGAAGATCCATACTAAACTGATATTCAACCTGTTAACAGTTAGAAAATTAAGTCAAAAGGCATGTTTAAAAGCTTCATATGTCTGTTTTCCTTCTTAATCTTTCTTCTCACTTAATCTTTGTTATATCTGAATATTATATATAACTGCGATAATTTATATTTTCTCTTGCAGTGGCTTGACACAAAAATGAATTGTTTTTTAAAAACCTTCCCAATAGTTCTTCCCATATCTCAATTGTATTCATGGCACAGAGCAAGAAGGTCCCAGATTGAAACCCATGTCTCTTGATCTCAGGCTGAACAACACTTGGAGGTGCTGAAGTTGGCCACAATGTCCTCTAGAGCGGTGGGAAGGAAGAATTTATTACTTTTAATTACTGTCCAATAACCCATGCTGTAAAGCATAATCTCTTTGTGAAACAATCTGGTCAAATTCACTGAGTGAGCACTTGGGTGAAGGACTGAGCCAATGGAATCAAACCTGAGAATGAGTCATGTCTTTTGGGAGAAGATGAAGAAATCTACTCAGGGGAGATTTAATTTTCAGTCAGATGATTAATTTGATCAGCAAAAGACTATCACATGGCACATTAAAAGTCTGAGTAGCTTTAGAAAAGACTGCTCACTAATGCAATATAGGAAATGAGGTTTAAGCTGGAAGCGTCCGAAATCACACTAGAGTTGATTGTGAAATTATGTGGCACTTTTTAAATTCCTGACCTTATGAAAGACAAGGGCAGCAGGTGCACAGGAACACCATTGCCTGCCAGTTCCCCTCCAATTACTCACCATCCTGACTTGGGCAATATTGCCATTCCTTGAGTGTTTCTTGGTCAAAATCCTGGCATGCACTATGTATCAGTACCATATTGATTGAAGCAATTCAAAAGGCAATTGTTTCTCAGGACCAATGAGATTCTGAGACTCAATGAATTAATAAAAACAATGTTATCTTGATGCATAAAACACTAATGCGAAAGATACCACTAATATTTGCATAAGTTCAAAATGTTCTAATTATTTGACCTGCCCAGATTCTGCATTGCTTTGTTAGCGAAAAAAAAATAGATTTCAGTTGATTAAACAGACTACTGAATGTATTGCAGAGGTGAGCAATGATTGAGGAAAATTCAAAGAAGCTGGATGGGTTTGTATGAGCTATCAAAAAGAATATCCTTGAAGACCTACTTTTATGTTTGAAGGCTCAATTTTAAATTTAAGTTCTACACTAATGGAAGAAAGATGAGTCACTTGTTTCTGGTGATATTGTCAACCAGTGAAGTCATGAACAATCAACTGCCTTATTCAACATAATGGTTCCCATGGTAGCAGACCTTTAGAAATGTCATTGGAGAACTATAACTGATCAGTTTGTAATGACAGGCTATTATTTAGGACTATTTATCTGATTGCTTCCAAAAATCAAAATGTTATGCATCAGGAGATCAAGAAATTTTGCAAGCTCAGGATTTACATATCTGGATGCACTTTTACCAATGTTCGTGTAGGCCATATGGAACAATCAGAAAGTCTGAATGTTATGCATTTGGAAGATTCTTTAAGTTATCTGGGTGTGCGGGGACACTTAAAACAATTAAAGTGCCTGTGCACTTAAATAAATCACTCATGCACTCTAAAACAAAATCATAGTTAATCCTGAATAATGGTCCACCAGCAATAACCTTTTTACCTTAAACGGGTGAAAGCCTGTGCAAAAAGAGGATCATCAGTGTATTAAGTGGTGACATACAAACATCATTAATATGTTTTGTGCAAAGCTCCTGTCATGGGAATAGAAGGAAATTCCATAGCAGATGCATTACAAATGGAAGTCTGAAATAGAGAACTTAGATTTCTATCACATGTTGTGAAAGTTGGAAAAGGGCAGGTTTGGAATCTGAAGAAAGGATTTCAAAAAACAACTATAAAATTCACACTGGTCCTGTTCCAAATTGAGTTAAATAGCAGTAAATACATTTGGCAGAATCAGATGATAAGAGATCTCTCTGAAAAAAAACTTCTTCCTCTTCACATCTTATGTTTAAATGTTGGTGGGAAAGCAAGGCTTTGCAATCCATTCAGTTTTACTGTTATGACCACTGCATCTGCTTATCTTAGAGATGTCAAGCAAATTGACGTTTTTTCCAGAGTAATGGTGATAAGCATCTATTGTGGTTGCATGAATGGATAATGTCCCTCAAAGGGGATCTTCTCCATCCATAAGGGCCCCCATCCACACATTGCTATATATCTCAGTCTTGGCTTTTGTAAACAAAAAGGTCAATTTTAGATCTCTTCTGTTGTTTTTAAATCCCCTCTTCCTCTCCTGGCGCTACAACAGCCATGTTATGAACTTACTTCTGGCTTTTCCACCATGACAGCAACAGATTGGAATTTGATCTTTCATGACTAATGAATGATCCCTGATGAAGGGCTTATGCCCAAAACGTCCATCCTCCTACCCCTCGGATGCTGCCTGTCCTGCTGTGCTTTTCCAGCACCACATTCTCAACTCTGATCTCCAGCATCTGCAATCCTCACTTTCAATCTAGGAAAACAAAACACACGAGGGCAAGGCACTGGGTAGATGGGGTATTGCATCTTTTTCCCTTAAGAGAAATTCTTTGATGTGGTCAGCATTTGTTGCCTGTCCCTACGTACTCGTGAGAACGTGATGGTGAGCTAATCTCTTGAACTGCTGCAGACATGTGCTGTAGGTAGGCCCATAATGACAATAGGAAGGGCGTTTCAGGATTTTGGCCCAATGACAATGATGGGACAGTGATGTATTTCCAAGTCAGGATGGTGAGTGGTTTGTATGAGAACTTGCAGGTTTCGGTGTTCACACAGAGTCATAGAGTCATAGAAACATATAGCAGAGTGACAAACCCTTTGGTCCAACTCATCCATGCCGATCAGATATCCTAAATTAACCTAGTCCCATTTGCCAGCATTTGGCCCACATCACTCAAAACCCTTCAATTTCAAGTACCCATTCAGGTGTCTTTTAAATGTTGTAATTGTGTACCACCCTCCACTACATCCTCTGGAAGCTCATTCCATACATCCACCACTCTCTGCATGAAAAAGTTGCCCCTTTAGTCCATTTTAATTCTTTCTCTTCTCACCATAAAACCATGCCCTCCAGTTTTGGACTTCCTCACCTCATAGAAAAAGCCTTATCCATGGCACTCATGATTTATATATCTAATGCTCTTATCCTTCCAGTTAGAGGTGTTTGTGGCTTTGAACAATGCTGTCTAAGGGACATTGGTGAATTTCTGCAGTGTATCATATTGATGGTGCACCCTGCAGCACTATATCATTATTGGCAGAGGAAGTGAATGTTTGTGGATGTCATGCCCATCGTGGACAGTTTTGTTTGGAGGGTGTCAAACTTCTTGAGTGTTGCCGGAGGTGCAGTCATCCAAGCAAGTCAGGAATATTCCATCACACTCCTGATGGTGACTTGGTGTACCAGCTTTGGGAGCTCAGGATGTGAGTTACTCGCAGCAGGAATCCTAGTCTCTGACCAGCTCTTGGATCTACAGTTTTTGCATCGCTACTCCCATTCAGTTTCTGGTCAATGGTAACAGCTCAGGATATTGATAGTGGGAATTTCCATGATGATAATACCATTGAATATCCTGGGGTAATAGTTAGATTCTCTATTTTGGATATGGTCATTACTTGACAGTTGCGTGGCATGAACATTACTTGTCACTTGTCAGGCCAAATCTGTACATAGAGCTGTACAGATGGAAACAGACCCTTTGTTCCAACTTGTCCAAACCAACCACTAAATTAATCTAATCTCATTTGCGAGCATTTGGCCCTTATTGCTCTAAACCCTTCCTATTCATATAACCATTCAGATGCCTTTTAAATTAATTGTACCAGCCTCCACCACTTCCTCTGGCAGCTCATTCCATACACTATTGTTCAGGTCTTGCTGCATTTGGACTGCCTGAGGAGTCAAAACTGGTGCTGAACATTCTAGAATTATCAGTAAGCATCAAATCTGAAAATAGGTTGGAGAGCAGGTAATAATGACTGAAAGACAAGATTCCAAAATCAAAGCAAAGAGACTGAGATGCAAACAGTAAACCAGATGCATATGTGCAAAGGCTGCAAACATAATATTGGAAAAGAACATATAAAGATGGAACAAAATCCTGAAAGAATTTGAAAGCAATAGTTACTTTAAAGTTGCTTTACTTACTAAAGCAACAGGCTTAAACAGACGGGTACATTTGCTCAATATGTTTCTTTGATGTTGGAACTGCTGCACTGTGATTCTTTTTTCACTAGTATAGTGGATCATCTGGGTTTTCAACATTGGCTCTCATTTCTTAAAAAGGTAAGCTCTAAACCAAGATTTCATATTTTGTCAAAAACATGTTGTCAGTTTGATTTTCTGAGAGATCCACAGCGCAATATGCTGGTGCATGACCAAAGTAATGTGGAATTTGTGAAGAAAATATAGGAGTGCTGCATCTTTTATGTTTTGGTAATAAGGTAAATGGAATATTCCCACCACTTGGCACACCAGAGAACCTTCTGTAATGCAAATCACTCAATGATGTTGTTCTACCTCAATGGGGTAGCACACTGGAAGTCAAACCCCACTATGCCCAGATTAGTCACAACAGTTAAAGAATTTATCAAAATAAACAAATTCCCCGATTTACATGTCTTGTAGACCCAGGTGAACACAAACATGAATCATATTCCTGTGCTTAACAAAGCTGATAAATATATTTTGGCTACAGTTGGATGGGTTTTTTGCATGGGCAGAGGAATTAAGGTTTATAGGGATAATTGGCTTATTGGGCGGCACGGTGGCACAGTGGTTAGCACTGCTGCCTCACAGCGCCAGAGACCCGGGTTCAATTCCCACCTCAGGCGACTCTCTGTGTGGAGTTTGCACATTCTCCCCGTGTCTGCGTGGGTTTCCTCCCACACTCCAAAGATGTGCAGGTCAGGTGAATTGGCCATGCTAAATTTGCCCGTAGTGTTAGGTTAGGGGTATGGGTGGGTTGCACTTCGGCGGGGTGGTGTGGACTTGTTGGGCTGTAAGTAATTTAATAATGCAGGTTGGAGGAGCTGAGACGGTGGATAGATCAGCCATGATTTTAATGAATAACAGAGCAGGCTTGACAGGACAACTGCTCTACTCCTGCTTTTATTACCATGAAACTATGAGACTACAGTAAACAACTATAAAATAAAATTTTAACATTTCTTTATAAAACTTTCCTATATACACTTACAGGAAAATAGGGAAAAAAATGGTGTTATGAGTGGAAGGGAAAACCTGAAAAGGTAGTTCAATGATCTCTGTCCAAGTGTACTAAGATAATCCTCTTGGCGTACCAGAACTTGTTGCTTTTTGATCCCTGTTCTTCATATACTTTCAGAGCGACTGTTTCACAATGTAAGACGCCCCTTACTTATTGATTAAAAGGTAGCTTACAGCATCTGGTGAGGGAAGCTAAACTGGTTTTCTTCAGACGTTCGGTGCTCCTTGTGCAGAGACAGACAACATCTCCCTTTCTGGAGCTGCAAAGGCTTTTGTCTATAACTTTCACACCCAGAAGCAACTTGGAATTTAATCACATTGTTATCGGCAGGCAGCAAGGCACTGTCATCGACAACTGGTCACCACTCCACACACCATTCAACTACTTGTTGCTCACTTTATACACTCTTCTGAATTCCAGTTTGTCTGCAACTAATCTTCCCCCACTAGTTGAAGTGGTACAAACAACATTTACAATAAGTGCAAGTGTTTGTGGCAACAATCTCTTCCACAATCCTTTAGGTTTCTTTATACAGTCCTTTTCTCACGTAAGTCCATAATCAAAAAAACCCAGACAAACTAAAAGACATGATCATTCACAATGTACACAACCTGATGGATCTGGGAACAATGAAACAAATTGTGTACCTTAAAGGAGTTGCCACCATAGATGTTTCAAATTTGTGCTTCATTCAAAGTATTGCTAAATAACTTCCTCTACATTTGCTGCTGGTCTGCATTAGCTCCTGACACAAACGAAGAGATTTCTCAACAGTTGACACGTGTCATAATTTTACAGTACATTTTGCTGCTGAGCCTATCTGCAAAAAGAATTGAATGGTTTCAAAATAGCAAGAATTCAATTGCAATTTGAAAGTATTCACAAACATTTGTCAATAGTACAAGCACTTTACCCACAGGAACAATCCTGGAGAACAAGTTGAATATTAATACATGACACAGAACACCTATGTGACCTCTGAACTTGTGTAGTGTGCAAACCATATTGTGTTCCATGTAGCCATTCAATCGAAATGCACAATAGGTACAATTGATTGGAGGTGAAGAACTGTGGAACAACTTGAGAATATATTTTAAGTGCTGATTCCTGGTGATATTACAGTGAATGTTTATGATATGTAACTGATGGACTTTTGAATTCAAAGGTGTTTTCAATAACAGAGGTAGAATAATAATAACAGGAGAGTTGGCAATGTCAGTGGATGAACAATGCACAGGGCAAACAAATCTTCTGAAGTCGTAGGTTCAAATCCCAACATAAGTTCACCAACAAAATAGCTGGTGGAATTTAAAATTGACCATCACTTTTTTTGAAGGTCATCCCTTCAGAGCAAGGATGACTTTTTTGTAGTCTGGTATTGTAGGTGCCAAGGTGACCGAAACAAACTAATGTAAAATCTGAATGTCGTGTCCCAGATAACATCTGGATATGGGAGTTGGTGGCTGGGATGCCTGGAACATTGTAAACTCCTTTCACTGTTCGTGATTGTTCTTCACCCAGGCCTGTTGGAAATGCTAAACATGGCTCTCACCTTTAGCTTATAAGAGTAGAATAAGGCTATTTGGTCCATTGAGTCTGTTCCATCATTCGATTGTCATCCTTCTTAGGCAGTTTGGGTGGACAGAAGATTCCCATGAATCTGTGGAGATATAGCATTTTCTGAGGGAGGATTTAAGGACATTTTGGAAGCATTTTCCCCACCCTCTGTTTACTGTTTGCAATGATGGACCTTGTTTTGAAAATGTCGTAGGAGGTGATGTGAGGGAGTGGGCCATGTAAACATGGCTGATTGATAATTACCAGTGCCTCTCTGGTGGGGATGTTGACCTGGAAGAGGACACTGATTTTGAAGTGATTATAGTGTTGTTGGAATTATAGAATTGTGTGCTAGCATCATGTGATATTCCTCCTGGGATTTCAGGTAGCTGCAATGCATTAACTATGTCTCTGATGTGTACAGAAGGGCAGACTGTACTGATAATCAGTAGACTATTTGTTTGGTGTGGGGATTTGAAGTCTTTGTCATTCAACCGTCTAAACCTGTCATAATCTTTTACACCTCTATTAAATAACCCTTCAATCTCCATTGCTCTTAAGATGAAAGATATTAGCTTCTCTGAGCTGTTCATTTGATAAATTACCACATCTCTGGAACTATTTTGGAAAATCTTTTTTTCAAACTTCACATCCTTCCTAAAGGGTGGTGACTGAAAGTGGATTCAATACTTCAGTTGTAACTTTATAAGAATTTTATAAAAGTTCTATATAAGTTCTTTAGTTTTGTGCTCAACAATTCAGTTTATGGAGATAAATCTGGCATGTGCTGGAATAACTATTGTCTCAATATATCTTGGCACCACAAAGATCAATGCAAATAAACACTCAGATCCTTCAATCTCTGCAGTCCTTAGAACTGGGCTGTTCAGCAGATCTTGCCTCTCGCTATTCCTTCTGCTAATAGGTAACACCTCATACTTGTTTGCACTAAGAGATCTGAGAGTCTGGAATAGTGTCAATGAAATCATTAACATTTGATGGAAAAATGCAACTTACCCATTAATGACCTTCAGCAAAGGAAACTGTGATCCAAATCTAGTCTGACCTATATGCGACTCCAGACCCAGCAGTGCAGTTGATTCCTAATGCTTCTCTGGGCAATTAGGGATGGGCAATAAATGCTGGTCTAGCCAATGACAACACATCATGTGAAGGAATAAAAAATTCAAATTGCCATTTGTCTACCTATTCTGCTAGCCTATCTTTTGGAGTCATTTGTTCTAACTTTCAGCGTTTGCTACACCACAAGGTTTGCTTTCACTAACAAATTTTGATTTTCTGGCTCTGTATTCCAATGTCCTAGTAATTTCTATGCATCAAAAAATCAATGGTCCTTGCACTAACCCTTTGAATATATTAATCTTGAATGAATTGATGACACTCACAAATAAAGAATGGCTTTCTAGGTAAGTTACCACCTCTTCGTTGCTATATCTAATCCCAAATCCCAGTCCATGCTGAATACATAATTTTGTAATTTAATTATCTCCCAAGTGATGCATTGGGCTATCTTTCATCTTCATCTGCTGCGGAAGAGCTGACTGCAGTAACTGCTCTTTTTTAACTTTGAAGAGGCTCATCACCAATGGGAGAACAATGAGCCAGCATTTTACATACATACTTATGCAAGTCCCGAGTAAGAAAAAGAGGAAGGAATTAAAGGAAGGAGCTAAGACGAGCAAGAATGAAAATAGGAATACTTACATGGGACCTAAACTTGACCTCAAACTGTATCAAAGTGCAACAAATTGTGCTTTTTGCGATGTGTAGTCACTGTTTTCATACAGGCAAATCTAGCCATGAACAGCAAGAGATATTCTTCATGAGATCACTAATCAGATGTCATGTTACTAAATCTGGAGAGACAGACATTGGGCATGAGGCAAAGTTGGATTAGCAGAAAGTGAGGACTGCAGATGATGGAGATCAGAGTCGAAAAGTGTGGCACTGGAAAAGCACAGCAGGTCAGGCAGCATCCAAAGAACAGGACAGTCAACGTTTCCGGCATAAATAGGAGGGGGTGAGGCTGGGCGGAAGGTAGCTTGGAAGGCAATAATTGGATGTAAGGTGGGACGTGATGGTAATAGGTCAGAGTGGGGATGGAGCAGATAGGTGGGAAGTAAGATGGATAGGTGGGAGAGTTCAAGAGGGTGGTGCTGAGTTGGAGAGTTGGATCTGGGATGAGGTTGGGCGAGGGGACATGAGGAAACTCGTGAAATCAACGTTGAGGCTGTGTGGTTGGAGGGTCCCAAGTCAGAAGATGATGCATTCTTCCTCCAGGCATCAGCGGAGGCGGCCCAGAACTTGCATGTCCTTGGTGGATTAAGGGGGTGGTGGGGAGGGGTAGTTGAAGTGGTCAGCCACAGGGTGGTAGAGTTGTATGCTGTGTGTGTCCCAGAGATGTTCCCTGAAATGTTCCGAAGTTGGCATTTGATGTGTGTATCCCAGAGAGGTTCTGTGAAACGTACCATGAGTTCCAACTTGCACCGTACTCCCACCCCCCACATTCCTGATGAAGGGCTGATGCCCGAAATGCCGACTCTCCTGCTCCGCAGATACTGCCTGACTGGTTATGCTTTTCCAGTCCCACCTTTTCAACAGTTGGAATAGTCGCTATCTTGTTGGCTGGAGAAGTACATCAGACAACACATAGCAATCTAAGGTAGCACTGAAATTGGAAAAATGTACAAATATAACAAAGGTACCATCTCTCATTAAGTGCACATTCTTTCATTCTTAAAGATTACAGAATAAAACAATATTAATTGTCATAATTGATAAATAGGCATGGAAGAATCATTCTTATCTGATATTAGAGCTTAACCAAATTGTAGTTTGTGCATTGTCAGCTACAATTTCAAAAATATTTGGAGGTGCCGGTGTTGGACTGAGGTGTACAAAGTTAAAAATCATACGACACCAGGTTATAGTCCAACAAGTTTAACTGGAAGCACTAGCTTTCGGAGCACCACTCCTTCATCAGGTAGTTGTGGAGGACATTATTGTAAGACACAGACTTTTGCTCCAAGTTCTGTGTCTTACAATTATGTCCTCCACAACCACCTGATGAAGGAGCGGTGTTCCGAAAGCTAGTGCTTCCAATTAAACTTTTTGGACTATAACCTGGTTTGTGTGATTTTTAACTAAAAACATTTGAAAATGGTGCAAAATCAGATTGTATGAAGATTCATGTCAAGGATTATAGCTATCATAGTTTGCTCAGTGGTAGATGGGAAGTAATACTTCTTTAGGCATACAAACTTTTCCAGGCTGTAAAGGCCCAGGTTTCCTCGAGGTAGATGTATTTTACTGGATCAGTTACTCAAGATATAAAGAACTTTTAGCCAAATATGAGGTTGAAACTTACAGGGCCCTGAACAATATGGGATATGGTGAGACTCTGAGATAATCACTTGCGAAGTTCATTGAGGCCTATCTTGACATCGGAAGCAACGAGCTGAATTTTCAAGACCTCATGGCAGGATTCTCCCTCATGATGGGTGAAATGTTTATTAGCAGGAATTATTACTTATTATCACCCTCATTATCTGCAAATCTTGCTTCATTAATATGCAGATTCCTATCACACCACAGGACTAATCGAGAGTAGGTACTGAGAATTTCTGACAAGTTAGTTTGAGTCAGAAATCTGACAACTCCAGTTTTCTGCTTGCTCCTTACGACTGCAATTTTAGACACTGGCACCAATTTTTCGGGGAACACTCCAGGCCACTAGTCTCATGCACTCCACATCCATGAATGCTTGCCAGTCTCTCTGCACCACCATGATACATCACTCCTAGTTCCAGACTTCAAAGCTGCACTTTGGATAGGAAACCAGATCACAGCCTGGATCAGGCTGCACCACAGAGCTGCTTACTTACTCTATTAGTGTTTACTCACTTAGCACTTACCTAGATTTTCACAGTATCCTCGCCTTGCCTTGTTGTATTTTATTCCCCTAGATGCAATTTAAAGGCGTACAGTACCACGTACCATTCAGGGCAGACTCAAGGTCAGGCAGCTTGGCAGACTAGTCTGCAGTTAGAGAGTAACAGAGTCATACATCTGTACAGCATATAAACAGATCTTTCTATCCAACATGTCCATGCTGACCTGATAGCCAAAGATAATCCAATCCCATTTGCCAGCATTTGTCCCATATTTCTCTAAATGCTGGAAAATAGGACTTGATTCATTTATGATATCTGGTCAGCATGGACGGTTGGACCAAAGGGTCTATTTCCATGCTGTACATATCTATGACTCTATGATTCTACAACTGCTGACTAGCCTGAAAAGCTGCCTGACTTTGAATTTATCAGTCAAGTGGATGAAAAACTTTGCAACTTCAATCTCACATCTGCACCATGTGCCAGCAACGTAAGCAGCAGACAGTGAATGGTCCTCAGTCAAGTCCAGAGATTGATGTTTATCAGTCAGGGGGTCCTAGCACATCAATGAAGGAAAGCATTCTATATAATTCAGCAGTTGGAGTCAGAATCCTGGCCTCATAGGAAGTGAGGAGCAGACGTTAGTCAACCCCCATCAGTCTTGGCTCTTTCTGCCATTTTGTGGGCTGTTTTCACCTAGACTGAGAGAATGGAAGGGTTTGAATGAGGTGACAATGTCTGGAACAGCTGTTAGTTCTAATGCAGGTGAGGCAACAGTGGTGAGGTGTCCTGACTGAGATCCTTTACTTGAGGATGACTGTAATTGTATTGGAGGCATTTAGCAGAGGTTCACTGCATTGATTCCAGAGATGAGGGTATTGTCTCTGAAGAGAGATTGAACAATTTAGGCCTGTGCTCTCTCAGGTTTAAAAGTGTTAGGGTTGCCCATAACTACGAGATGCAAACTGGCTGACAGCTAGCTGTACTTTATCTCTGCAGAAAATGGCTGACAGTAGTTAAACAGCATTAAAAGCCTGCTCCAGCATTTACTTGAGTTCATAAGTTGGAACCATGGTAACTTTGAGAAGAAGTTATCTCATGGTAATAGGGACTTCTGCAAAGTCTGTTGGAGTCAGTTGGGTAGGCAATGTCTCAGAACTGGATTAGTGGTGCTGGAATAGCACAGCAGTTCAGGCAGCATCCAAGTAGCTTCGAAATCGACATTTCGGTTATTCCTGATGAAGGGCTTTTGCCCGAAACGTCGATTTCGAAGCTCCTTGGATGCTGCCTGAACTGCTGTGCTCTTCCAGCACCACTAATCCAGAATCTGGTTTCCAGCATCTGCAGTCATTGTTTTTACCTCAATGTCTCAGAACTGACAGACTGAACTTTGGAACAAATATTAAAGGGAAAAGTGAGATCCCACAATAACAGATGATAAGGGTGGGTTTATGGCTCATAAGAATTTAGGAGATAAAGCAAGCTATTTGAAATGTGAAAGCAATTGAGTTTCAGTTTTATTAATGAGAACAATGTTTCCTTAAGTGAATTGAGTTAGTCAGTTTAGGGGCAGTCAATCTTATCACAGAAGAAAGTATGTAACTACCATGAGTTATAGTGCCACTGCAAAACAGCAGATAAGGAGATTTCACAGTAATTAGATTTTTTTTTAACTATTCACAATATTAAGAGCAGGTTCTTCAGATAATCACAGATAGATTTCAAAGTAGTTTTGGATATACATATATACAAAATTACAAAAATCACTAAAAGCATTAGAGGATAATATTCAAATACATATATGAAAACTAACCAGTTTCAGATAGTAAAGCATCTCACCCCTCACCCCTTATCATTAAAGAGGTACCTGGTACACACTGTAAAACAAATTGCTCACAACTCATTAACTGACGAATGCTAACAGTAAGAGTAGACGTAAAACTTTACCAATAACTCACTTTAGAGGAGAACTAATATTATGATTTTATAGCAGTTAGTAAGAACTAACTTCCTTTTTGTCTGTTGTGATTCGGACAGTGGGAAATATAATCTGAGTGACAAAACTTATTGGGATAGCAATGAATGCAATGAATAACAGAATTCAAGCAGTCCTTAGAGATAGGCAAGTTTATAACCATTAACTTTAGAATGTGAATTAATGGGATGCATGGTGAGATCCCAAGGCCTGGTGATGACAATGTCTGTTAAACATGGGGCTTCGGGCTGTCTATAAGACGTCTATCATTGATTATGGTTTCACAGGATTGGATGTATAAAATAAGGAGAAAAGCTCAATGACCACACTGCATGTGATTATTGTAACATGAAAATGTATAAAAATACTATATCCCACTCAGCAAATCAGACAGTCACTGACCTCTCTTCCAACCTGAGCCAAAGATTAAGGGGGCAATTGAGCCCTTATGTTAAGAGCAGACTCGAGGATGGTTTGTGGCCTCTCCCTGCATGATCTGCTGCTTGGTTGAATAAACTGCAACGTATCTGAAGTCTGCTGCCTCCTGAGTCTTTATCCCCACTCAAGGGTTCACCCTGACAAGAAGAGTGAGAGGCAATCTAATTGAGATTTATAAGGTGCTAAAAGCGACTGACGGAGTGGGTCTAAAGAGGATGAATCATCATGTGTGGCAATTTGGAACAAGAATTAATAGATTTAGGATAACAGCAGAGATAAAGTGAGTATGAGGTGGCAGACAAAAGATGGTAACCCTTACCTTAGCAGAGTGGGGGTGGTCACTTTACAGAGACTTTTCTGCATGTGGACATGGATTACTTCAGTATTTGAGAAATGTGAATGGTGCAGTACATTGCACAATTCTTGGTGAAGATTTCCACTTCAGACCTTTTTGATGGAGGGACGATCATTGATGAAGCAGATGAAAATGGTTGAGGATAATTTATGATTGACATCAACTTTGCATACACTTCTCATCTTCATCTATGTCATTAAACATATATTGTAAATAGCTGACATCCTGGCATCAATCCTTGTGGCATTCAACTAGTTATAATTTGCCAACCCAAAAATGATCCAATCTGATTTACTGGTTTTTGTTCACTGACTAATCTACCGATGCCAGCATGTTAAAACCAACACTATGAATTCTTACCTTTTGGAATAAATTTCTATGAGGTATCTCACGGAATGCCTTTTGGTAATCCAAAGATACCACACTGACTGGCTCACTTTTATTCAACATGCACAGCACGTCCTCAAAAAAAAACTCTAATGCATTAGTTAAATGTGATGTTCCTTCCACAAGCTCATGTTTGCTCTACCTGATTTTTATGATTTTCTAAATGTCCTGCTATCACCTTCTTAACTATTACTCTTTACCAACATTATCTGAAAGCACAATGTTAGTTTTTACATTTATGCTAACAACACCAAGCTTTACCTCAACAGCAAAGTAATTCAAGGTCAACAACATCTCTATAAGGGAGGGATGGGTGTTTATATTGTTTGACTTGTCCATCCCACATGTAGTGTTGGAAAAGACAAGAGGGCAGATTTCCATGAGCCATTACATTTAGCATCTGTATTTCCGAGGAGACAGAGCCCTTCTGATGTTATCACTAGACAATCCAAAGACCCAGATAACATTCTTGAGACCTGGGTTCCAAACTTGTAATGGTTGAAGGCTGAATTTGAATTCAGTGAAAAAGTGGAATGAAGTGTCTAATGGTGACATTAAAACCATTGTGGGAAGAGCCAAACAGATGTCCTGCAGGTTGGGAAACCTTATCTGATCTGGCCAGCATGTGACTCCAGACCCGCAGCAAATTAGTTATCTTTTAACTGACCTCTGGGCAATTAGGGATGGGCAATAAATGCTGGCCAAGTCAACAATGCCCATATCCCATGAATAAATGTAAATAAACATGCACTGCTGACATCACTGTATTCCACACTCTGAAGAAGTCCTTTGATTTAAAATTTTGGGGCAAAAGTGAGGACTGCAGATTCTGGAAACCAGAGCCTAAATTAGAGTGGTGCTGGAAAAGCACAGCAGGTCAGGCAGCATCCGAGGAGCAGAAAAATCAAAAGCCCTTCAAGATTTTGAACCTATTTCTCCCTCCACAGATGCTACAAGATCTGCTGTGTTTCCCAGCACTTTTTACTTTGATTTCAGATTCCCCAAAACTGAAGCATTTTGCTTTTATCTCTAAGATTTCTTTTAATGTCTGTGACTGTACCTTATGCATTGGATGTGAGACAGCGATCTGCAGATCCTCCTATTTAAAGTGTCTCTGGCAAAACATACTTGTTATGTGCCTCGACCAGTTCTTAATAAATCTGCATCCTCGAATATTTTGATCGCCTACAAATCCACATCAAAGTGATATTCACAGCATTGTTAAACTCTAATAAGTAGGAGGCAGTTAAAGGCAATAACTTCATTTCAGGGTTCACGCAACTTGTGCAAACCACTTGAGCTTTTCCATTGCAGTTAATGACTCTATTTGAATGCACTCAATTGTATTCTTGCCTTGTAATTTACTTCCAGATATCTTTTGCTATCCATATGAAATTATGGTGAGGGAGATATTGCTATTTAACTAAATGACCATAATATTGAGACTGAGGACTTACTTGGTAATATCTACCCTCTGTCTTAATACACAACAGTATCATTTTCTGTGATCACTATGTTCCTTCCTAACTGGTTTAGCATTGTGAAGATCAATGACAACATTGCTATTTCAGCTGGTTGGCAGGTTGGTTTAAAATTCTTTTGTGCAATGTTGATGTAGTCATTAATCTAGCTATTTTAAAATACAATGCTGTTGTTTTTAATCAGTACTATTGATATATGAATACTTATTGTTGCTTGTGTTCTTCACAGAAAGACAGTTGTACAAAAACATAGCCTAAGGGATATTCCGTGGCTGGATTAACCAGTACAGGTCAAGATGCTAACATACTGCCTTTCAAAGTTAGATGCTACTGGAGAAGGGTAATATAACGGAAATACTGCATCATGTGCTGAATACTGCACCTCAAAAGGTGTATAGAAGCCTTAGAGAGCATACACACAGATTCACCAGACTGATATGAGGGTTTAAAGGTAGTAATAATGATAACCGCTTGCATAAACCTGACCAGAATCCATTGAGTGTAGAACATTATGGGATGAGCTAATCAAAGTGTATAAAATGATTAAAGGGTTTGATTTGGAAGATAAAACAAGCTGTTTTTACCTCTGTTGATAATAAAATGAAGCCCTAATCTTAAAATTAGAGCCATATCAATCAAGAATGAAATAAAAAAACACATGACTTCACATGAAGGTTTGCAGAAATCTGACACTTGTTTCCTCCATTCCCAATAAGGCTGGGAATTCTGTATCAGTTTAAATGTTTAATCAATCTGTTCAGACAGGTTATAATGCATCTGCTGGCAGTTAGGACTTGAACTCAACATTCTGGCTGAGAGGTATGGCTGAATCACGAGAACAAGAGTGAGATTTTTAGAGTATGTTCGGTTCATGTTATCGGACTCAATAGAGGTTCCTGAGGCCTGTGTTCAAGTCCTGCCTGCCCCTGGACTGTTATAAATTTCTGAAAAGATTGACTAAAATAACTATCAAGGAGTATGGAATAATGGCAGGTAAATTAGATTGTAGTTTAATCATGATCCAATTGAATGGTACAATGGCCATGAGATGCTAAATGGACTACCCCCCTTCCTATATTCCTCGTACAAAGAAGAAAATCAAGTGAGGAGAATTGCATGCTAGTAACAAAGCACACACAATTTTCCTTCAATCCATACATACATGTGTTAACTGCTAAAGGGACTGCCAGTTACAAATCAGCTTTGATAGCCATAGTTCACTCCAGAAGTGATATAAATCCGTGTGCAGAGCAACGTCACCAGAGACAGATGGATTGTTGTTATATTTAAATGTATACTTAACAAGCTACAATTTCTTTAATCTTCAAATTACTGATTTTTAAGATTTTCTTAAAGCTTTTCTATCCCCCAAACATCAAAATGGAGTGCATCACATATCATCCTGTAACTGATCTAACAAACTTCTTCTTTGCTGATGAATGCTGTTTGTGGAGTCACTGCCCCATTAATCTTTTGTTCTTTCCAAAAATGAATTACATAAGGTAAATTTCAATAAGTCATAGGTTCAGACTTTTTAAAAATATTTCACCATATTGTATTTTATTTTGGAGTTTTGTTTGATTATTCCTGATATGAGTAACAGGAGATCAAGGAAGTCATCCAGAACTGTCAGTTCATTTATTTTCATGAGAAAAGATCTCCCAATCCGATATTACAGCATGACGCACTAATTGCTTTACAATTAATTGCCAATAGACATTTTTAACCAACTGAAGCTGCAATTTGGTATGTGCTGAACAATGGTTAATTATTCCTCTACATTTCTACACCTTTCCCATTTCTCTCCTGCTAAATACAGTGTCAAAAGTTACTCCCTGTGTAATGTAATGCAAAGAGAATTACACTACCTCAGTGCAAGTTAACCAGGTAGATCATTCTGTGATGAAGAAGAACTACAATTAAGATTAATTACTCATTGCAAAGAACACTGGTGTAATTATTATCCATTACCAATATCACTTTTCATTGTAAGGAAGAGAGGCATGAAATAGGAAAAGCTATGTAAATTCTCCAATGGTGTCTAGGTTTTTTTCACAAATAATGGATTATATTGTATTTATACCATTATAAAATATCTCATCCACTTCTTTGAGTTTATAACAATCCCAAATTCAATACTGATTCTGATACTGCTAGTTACAAATAGGATATTAAAATTGACAATAAAAACATGGGATAGGAATAAAAAAATCAGCCTGGATTACCTGTGCTTATAATTGTCAGTGATCTCTGCTGAAAATGCTGGATGTGAGTCTGTCTGAGTGTGACATTAATGTCATTTTGGTGCCTTGTGTGCTTCAGCAACATCAAAGAGCTATGGACAGGCGTCCTTGCAACTGTAGCTCAGAAAGGAGTAGATATTTAAAGAAAAGAGTTGTGGAAAAGTATGATATGAAGGAAGCGGTATTGGATTGGGGTGGACAAAGTTAAAACTCACACAACACCAAGTTATTGTCCAACAAGTTTATTTAGAATACTCACAAATAAGCCTGTTGTTGTGTGATTTTTAACTTTATAGAAAAGTAGTGAGATCAGTTTCATGAATGTTTAAATGTCCTATAAGGTAGGCTGCCCAGGTAGATTCCTTAGCAGCCAGTGAAATGGAATTTTGTTTAGATGACCGTGATTTGAGTTTTTTGGTCAGGTAGTTGTTATATGTGGAAATGTCTCTTACAAATCTGTGGTGTTCTTCACAATTCATTTGAAAGGGTAATAATATAATGCTTTGATAAAACTGCAGAACAAAGGACTCTGCCACAAAGGATTCTAGGAGGAGTTGTGTCAGGGTTGCAACCAAGGAGGGGAGCGCAGAAGAGCTGGTATCACCGAATGGTGCAAGGGCATCTGACAATGGGCAATGTTGAGAAGGATTCTGGGAGGAGTCATCTCAGTCACTGCATAGGAGCAAATAAAATACAGGCAAGCTGTAGCAGAGTGGTCATTTTGAGGAATGCAGCTTTGTGACTGAAGTGCTACTGGAACGTAAGCTTAAGTGGGTACTGGGCTTCAGTAAGGAGGACAATCAGCAGTGAGCTAAGACATTTGGAGGAGGAGGAGGACAGAGCTACTGCAGCTGCTGAAGCCACGATGGTAAAGTCGAGGTAGAAGGAGGTTTATCTGTGAAGTCACAAGCAGCAGGTAAGTGGGCCGCTGGTGACTGCTGAGTAGTTTCTCTTCTCTCTTATTTTCTCTGCGCTTTGCTACTGTTGTTAACTTTAGGGTTCAGTCATGGCAGGAGATCCCAGAACCATGTCATGTGCCTGCTGTGCCATGCTGGAATCCAGCGACAGTTCCGATGTCCCTGACTTCTTCACATGCAGGAAATGTGTCCAGCTGCAGCTCCTGTCTGACCTCTTAACAGCTCTAGAGCTGCGGTGAGGTTCACTTTGGAGTTCCGCGAGGCTGAGGGAATTGTGGATAGCACATTCAGTAAGTCAGTGACACCGCAGATAAAGTTAATGAGGAAGATAGGAAATGGGTGAGTAACCGAAAGAGTAAGAGTAGGAAGGAAGTGCAGGGATCTCCTGCAGTCATCCATAACAGATACACCATTTTGAATAATGGTGGAGGCGATGGCTCACGAGGGGAAGGTAGCAGCAATGATGGGGGAGGTGATGGCCTTGTGCATTGTCACTGAACTGTTAATCCAGAGACCCACATAATGTTCTGGGCACTCCGGTTCGAATCCCACCATGGCAGATGGTGGAATTTGAATTCAGTAAAAAGAAATCTGGAATTAAGTGTCACGATGACCACAAATCCATTGTCAATTGTCAGAAAAACTTATCTGGTTCACTCATGTCCTTTAGGGAAGGAAAAGGTCATCCTTATCTGGTCTGGCCTGCACGTGTAATTAATGGATAATAATTACACCAGTGTTCTTGTTTGACTCTTAACTACCCTCTGGACAATTAGAGATGGGCAATAAATGCTGGCCCAGCCAGTGATGCCCTTTTCCGTGAATGAATAAAGAAAGAAAAAAGCCAGGTTCACGGCACCGTGGCTGGCTCTTCTGCACAGAAGGGCAGGAAAAAGACAGGCAAGGCTACAGTGATAAGGTATTGAATTGTAAAGGGAATAGATAGGTGTTTCTGCGGCCACAAATGAGAGGATGGTATGTTGTCTTGTTGGTGGAAGGGTCTCGGAGCAGCTGCAGGGCATTCTGGAGGAAGGGTGGTGGTGGTGAACAGCCAGCTCTCCTGGTGTGTACAGCCACAAAATATGTAGGTAAAAAATGGGATAAGATCCTACAAGCTCAATTTAGGGAGTTTGGAATTAAACTCAGCAGTAATCTCAGGATTGCTACCATTCGCACAATCTAGTCAGAGTAACAATGACAAAATAGTTAAGGCAAATACATGGCTTGAAGGATGGCACAAGACGGAGGGATTCAAATTCGCTTAACATTGGAACTGGTTCTTGGTGTAATGGGACCAGTACAAACTGGACAGTCTGCACCTGGGCAGATCTGGAACCATTTTTTTGGGGAGGTGTTTGCTAGTGCTGTTGGGAAGGATTCAAACTAATATGACAGAGGGATGGGGACCAATGCAGGAAGGTAAAAACAATGACTGCAGATGCTGAAAACCAAATACTGGATTAGTGGTGCTGGAAGAGCACAGCAGTTCAGGCAGCATCCAACGAGCAGCGAAATCGACGTTTCGGGCAAAAGCCCTTCAATGCAGGAATTCGGAGGGAAGTAGAGTGAGGACAGAAGCAAAAACAGTAAGGGGAAAAATGAAATGGAAAGGGAGAGAGGCCAAAGACAAAAATCAAAAAGGGCCACAGTTCACAATGGTTCTGAAAGAGTAATAAATGTCACAAAAGTGAGCCTGAAGGTGCTGTGTCTCAATGTGAGGAGCATTTGTAATAAGGTGGATGAATTAACTGCACTAACAGTTATTAATAGATATAATATAATTGGGATCATGGACACCTGGCTCCACTGTGACCAAGGCTAGGACCTCAACATCCAGGTTAAGTTAATTTTTAGGAAAGATGGATGGAAAGGAAAGAGAGGTGGGGCAATGTTGCTGGTTAAGGAGGAAAGTAACAATAGTAAGGGAGGACATTAGTCTGGACAATGTGGAATCAGTATGGATAAAGCTGCAGAACACCAAAGGGAAAAAGATATTAGTGAGAGCTGTGTATAGACCACCAAACAGCAGTTGTGATGTTTGGGACTGTATCAAACAGGAAATTAGAGGTGCATGCAGTAAGTGTACTGCATTTACTATGGGTGGCTTCAATCTACATATTGATTGGACTAACCAAACTGGTAGCACCGTGATGGAGGATGGTTTCCTGGAATGTATGAGGGATGGTTTCCTCAATCAATATGTTGAGGAACCACTAGAGAGAAGCCATCCTAGACCGAGTATTGTGTCATTAGCAACATTGTGGTGCGAGATCCTTTGAGCAAGAGTGACAGTAAAATAGTAGAATTCTTCATTAAGATAGAGAGTGACACAATTAAATCTGAAACTCGGGTCCTGAACTTTAAGAAAGCAAACTTTGATAGTATGAGCATGCATTGGCTAGGATAAGCTGGCCAAGGATACTTAAGGTGTTGACAGTGGATGAGCAATGGCAAACATTTAAAGAACACATGGATGAACTTCAACAATTATACATCCCTGTCTGGCATAAGAGTAAAACAGTAAAGGTGGCTCAACCATGGCCAACAAGGGAAATTAGGGATTGTATGAAAGCCAAAGAGGAGGCTTTTAATTGGCCAAAAGAGCAGCAAACATGAGGACTGGGAGAAATTTTAAATTCAGAAGAGGAAGACAAAGGGTTTAATTTGGAAAGTAAGTTTGTAGAAAACATAAAACTAACTACAAAAGCTTCTATATATATATATATATGCAAAGAGAAAAAAAGACTGGTGAAGACAAATGTAGGTCCCTTTCAGTTTGAATTCATAATGGACAACAAAGAGATGGCAAACTAGTTGAACAAATACTTTGGATTATCTTCACTAATGAGGACACAACTAATCTTCAGGAAATGCTAGGGGGCTGAGGAGAAAGGAAGGAGAAACTGAAAGAAGTCCTTATTAGTCAGGAAATGGTATTGGGGAAAATGATGGGAATTGAACCCAATGTCCCAGGGCCTGATGCTTTGCATCCCAAAGTACTTAAGGAAGTAGCCTCAGAAATAGTGGATGCATTGGTGATCATTTTCCAGCATTCTGTAACCTCTGGAAGAGTTCCAACAGACTGGAGAGTAGCTAATGTAACCCCCCTCTTTAAAAAGGGAGGGAGAGAAAATGGTGAATTTTAGACCGGCTAATCTGACATTGGTGGAGGGGTAAATGCAGGAGTCAATCATTAAGGAGACAATAATGAAGCATTTGGAAAATGCTGACAGAATCAGCTCTAATCAGTGTGAATTTACTAAAGGGGAATCATGCTTGACAAACTTCCTGGAATGTTTTGAGGATGTGACCAGTAGAGTGAGAAAGGGTGAATCAGAATGTTGTGTATCTGGACTTTCAACAGGCTTTACACAAGGTTCCACACAAGAGATTTGAAAGGAAAATTAACGACAATGGTATTGGAAATAATGTATTGACATAGATAGAGAACTGGTTGGCAGACAGCAAGCAGAGAGTTGGAATAAATGAGTCCTTTTCAGAATGGCAGGCAGTGATGAGTGGGGTGCCACAGGGTTCAGTGCTGTTCACAATCTACATTAATGATTTGGCTGAAGGAATTGAATGCCATATCTCCAAATTTGCAGATGACATTAAGCTGGGTGGTAGTGTGTGCTGTGAGGAGGATGCGAAGAGGCTGCAGGGTGACTTGGACAGGCTGGCTGAGTGGGCAAATACTTGGCAAATACAATATAATGTGGCTAAATGTGAGGTTATCCACTTTGCTCAAAAAATCAGGAAGTCAGATTATTATCTGAATGGTGGCAGTTCAGGAATAGGTGAGGTACAACAAGACCTGGCTGTCATGGTGGAACAGTCACTGAGGGTTGGCATGCAGGTACAGCAGGCGGTGAGGAAATTTATGGCTTGTTTGCCTTCATAGTGAAAGGATTAAGTATCTGAGTAAGGAATTCTTGCTGCAGTTATACAGGGCCTTGTTGAGGCTACACCTTGAGTATTGTGCGTAGTGCTGGCCTCTAGTCTGAGGAAGGACATTTTTGCTATTGAAGGAATCCAGCGAAGGTTCACCAGACTGATTCCCGGGATGGCAAGACAGACATATGACGATAGATTGGATCCACTGGGCTTATATTTGCTGGAATTTAGAAGAATGAGGGGGATCTCATAGAAACATATAAAATCCTGATGGGACTGGACAGGCTAGATGCGGGAAGAATGTTCCCGATGTTGGGAGAGTCCAGAACTCAGAGTCACTGTCTAAGAATAAGGGATAAGCCATTTAGGACAGAAATTAGGAAGAATTCTTTCACTCAGAGTTGTGAACCTGTGGAATTCTCTCCCACAGGAAGCTGTTGGGACCAGATCAGTAGATATATTCCAGAGGGAACTGGTCATGGCCCTTGAAGCTAAAGGGGTGAAGAGGTATGTGGAGAGGGTGGGAATGGGATACTGAATTTGCATGTTCAGCCATGATTGCACTGAACAGTTGTGCAGGCTCAGAAGGGCCAAATGTATTTGCAGAATTATATTTGCAGATACATTTTATTTTGGTCAAAAATGCATAACCTGCTGGCAGTCAATGTAGGCAGTCAGTCTATGTAATATTTTGTAAGTTCCACTTTGGAAATAGAAACAGTCTGACTCAAGACTGGGATACAAACAGACTCTCACCTTTTATCTTGAATTCGCTATCTGAGCTGGGATGTCACCTTTTTTCATAAAAACTTGTTATCTTGAGAATGTCACTTGAAAGAAGTTGTGGGATTTACATATTACTGAACCTAAACCTGCAATCTATTCTAAAAGATGAAAGACATAACAACAATCTGAGCTGAGTTTTTCCAGCAATTTCTGTTTTTGTTTCTGATTTATGGGATCTGCAGTTCTTTTGGGTTTTAACAGTGCACTGCACTTGAGATTTTGTCTCACTAGCACAATTGCTCCATACATTTCAGGTCAGGCAGCATCAAAGGAGAAGGAGAATCGACGTTTTGGGCATAAGCCCTTCTTCAGGAATGAGGAGGGTGTGCCAAGCAGGCTAAGATAAAAGGTAGGGAGGAGGGACTTGGGGGAGGGGCATTGGGAATGCCATAGGTGGAAGGAGGTTAAGGTGAGAGTGATAGGCCGGAGTGGGGGTGGGGGCAGAGAGGTCGGGAAGAAGATTGCAGGTCAAGAAGGCGGTGCTGAGTCTGAGGGTTGGGACTGAGAAAAGGTGGGGGAGGGGAAATGAGGAAGCTGGAGAAATCTGCATTCATCCCTTGTGGTTGGAGGGTTCCTAGGCAGAAGATGAGTCGCTCTTCCTCCAGGCGTCGTGTTGCCATGGTCTGGCGATGGAGGAGGCCAAGGACCTGCATGTCCTTGGCAGAGTGGGAGGGGGAGTTAAAGTGTTCAGCCACGGGACGGTTGGGTTGGTTGGTGCGGGTGCCCCAGAGGTGTTCTCTGAAACGTTCCGCAAGTAGGCGGCCTGTCTCCCCAATGTATAGGAGGCCACATCGGGTGCAGCGGATGCAGTAAATGATGTGTGTGGAGGTGCAGGTGAATTTCTGATGGATATTGAAGGATCCCTTGGGGCCTTGGAAGGAAGTGAAGGGGAGGTGTGGGCGCAAGTTTTGCATTTTTTGCGGTTACAAGGGAAGGTGTCGGGAGTGGAGGTTGGGTTGGTGGGGGGGTGTGGATCTGACAAGGGAGTCGCGGAGGGAGTGGCCTTTCCAGAACGCTGATAGGGGTGTGGAGGGAAATATATCCCTGGTGATGGGGTCTGTTTGGAGGTGGCGGAAATGACGACGGATGTTCCGATGTATCTGGAGGTTGGTGGTGTGGTAGGTGAGGACTAGTGGGGTTCTGTCCTGGTGGCGATTGGAGGGGCGGGGTTCAAGGGCGGAGGAGTGGGAAGTGGAGGAGATGCGGTGGAGAGCATCGTCAACCCCGTCTGAGGGGAAATTGCGGTCTTTGAAGAAGGAGGCCATCACCGCATCTGCTCCCAGGACGACCAATTCCAATACCGAACAACCCGCACCGATCTTTATATTGCTGAGGCTAAACGCCAGCTCGCGGACACCTCCTCCTACTGCTCCCTTGACCATGGCCCCACCTCCCACCACCAAACTATCATCTCCCAGACCATCCATAACCTCATCACCTCAGGGGATCTCCCATCCACTACCTCCAACATCATAGTCCCACAACCCCGCACCGCCCATTTCTACCTCCTGCCCAAAATCCACAAACCTGACTGCCCTGGCCGACCCATTGTCTCAGACTGCTCCTGCCCCACCGAACTCATTTCTGCATACCTTGACACGGTCCTGTCCCCCTTAGTCCAAGAACTCCCCGCATACGTTCGGGACACCACCCACGCCTTCCACCTCATCCATGATTTTCGCTTTTCTGGCCCCCAACGCCTTATCTTCACCATGGACATCCAGTCCCTGTACACCTCCATCCCCCATCACGAAGGACTCAGAGCCCTCCGCTTCTTCCATTCCTGCCGAACCAACCAGTACCCTTCCACTGACACCCTCCTTCGACTGACTGAACTGGTCCTCACTCTTAACAACTTCTCCTTCCAATCCTCCCACTTCCTCCAAACCAAAGGAGTAGCCATGGGCACCCGCATGGGCCCCAGCTATGCCTGCCTCTTCGTTGGATATGTGGAACAGTCCATCTTCTGCAGTTACACTGGCACCAACACCACCTTTTCCTCCGCTACATTGATGACTGTATTGGCGCTACCTCGTGCCCCCATGAGGAGGTTGAATAGTTCATCCACTTTAGTAATACCTTCCACCCCGACATCAAATATACCTGGACTGTTTCAGACTCCTCCCTCCCCTTCCTAGACCTCTCCATCTCTATCTCAGACGACCGACTCAACACGGACGTAAACTATAAACCGACTGACTCCCACAACTACCTAGATTACACCTCTTCCTACCCTGCCCCTTGTAAAAACACCATCCCATATTCCCAATTCCTTCGCCTTCGCTGCATCTGCTCCCAGGAGGAGTTCCAATACCGAACAATCCAGATGGCCTCCTTCTTCAAAGACCGCAATTTCTCCTCAGACGTGGTTAACGATGCTCTCCACCGCATCTCCTCCACTTTCCGCTCCTCCGCCCTTGAATCCCACCCCTCCAATCGCCACCCGGACAGAACCCCACTAGTCCTCAGTCCCCACCAAACTCCAGATACATCGGATCATCCTTCGTCATTTCCACCACCTCCAAACAGACCCCACCACCAAGGATATATTTCCCTCCCCACCCCTATCAGCATTCCGGAAAGACCACTCCCTCCACGACTCCCTTGTCAGATCCACACACCCCCACCAACCCAACCTCCACTCCCGGCACCTTCCCCTGCAACCGCAAAAAATGCAAAACTTGCGCCCATACCTCCCCCCTCACTTCCCTCCAAGGCCGCAAGGGATCCTTCAATATCCATCAGAAATTCACCTGCACCTCCACACACATCATTTACTGCATCCGCTGCACCCGATGTGGCCTCCTATACATTGGGGAGACAGGCCGCCTACTTGCGGAATGTTTCAGAGAACACCTCTGGGACACCCGCACCAACCAACCCAACCGCCCCATGGCTGAACACTTTAACTCCCCCTCCCACTCTGCCAAGGACATGCAGGTCCTTGGCCTCCTCCATCGCCAGACCATGGCAACACGATGCCTGGAGGAAGAGCGACTCATCTTCCGCCTAGAAACCCTCCAACCACAAGGGATGAATGCAGATTTCTCCAGCTTCCTCATTTCCCCTCCCCCACCTTTTCTCAGTCCCAACCCTCAGACTCAGCACCGCCTTCTTGACCTGCAATCTTCTTCCCGACCTCTCTGCCCCCACCCCCTCTTCGTCCTATCACCCTCACCTTAACCTCCTTCCACCTATTGCATCCCCAATGCCCCTCCCCCAAGTCCCTCCTCCCTACCTTTTATCTTAGCCTGTTTGGTACACCCTCCTCATTCCTGAAGAAAGGCTTATGCCCGAAACGTCGATTCTCCTTCTCCTTGGATGCTGCCTGACCTGCTGCGCTTTTCCAGCAACACATTTTTAAGCTCTGATCCCCAGCATCTGCAGTCCTCACTTTCTCCTCCATACATTACAGCCTCTTTCCCTGACAGTAAGGGTTAGCATTCCATTTGCCTTCCTAACCATTTGTTGTGAACTTTTTGTGAATCATATTGAGGGTACGCAGATCCTTACATACTGTGACCTTCTTTACTCAACTCCATTCAGAATTTTTTTTGTTTTTCTATTCATCCTACTAAGTGTGAAAACCTCACATTTTCCCACATCTTATTTCAAATGTCACATTTTATTAATTTAACTGATCTGTATTCATTTGCATGCACATTTACTCACAAACAGATTTTCTATCTGCCTTTGTATCATATTTGTTTTTGATGTCCCCAGTATCACAGATGGCAATCTTGAAATAATTCAATTCACTCCACACGATATCAAGGAATGGCTTAAGTTGCTGCATATTTGTTATGGACCAGGCCAGATCCCCCTGAAAACATTTCAAGAAAGTAGCCCAGACCCTAACTTTGCTAGCTGTTTCAAGCAGGTGTAAAGTAAATGTTCCAGGACAGATGCAGCTGGTCAAGCCACTTAGTTTTAAACAAAACAGAATTTATTTGCAAGATTACCGGATGAAACAGAAGCAAAAGAAAACAGAACACAGAATAACTTATCCTATCTGAAAACCCAACAGATTACACCAGTTTAGTGATGTTGTTCCCATTACTTGCAACAATACCCATAAACATCCCTTTGCACAAAAGGTAAAATCAAGTACAGGGTCTTACAGGAGAGAAGTCAGAGAGAGGGAGGGTGAGCATGGATCTGCTTCTCTTGGGTCCAAGCAGCTTCACAACATCCTGACTGCTAAAAATCAAATCAAACCAGAGTAAATCTGAACTGGGAGAACTGACCTCTCCTCTTTCATTGGATAAGTGTTTTTCTTAAATTAATTGGTTATGGTCAGTGTATATGATTGTCTCTGATACATTACTGGTAAGACAATATTGTAATATCAAAAGCAAGTTCAAAGTCTCCTTCTCAACTGTCATATATTTCTGCTGATGAATGTTCAATTTCCTGGAGAAATTCCTGACAGGTATTTCCATCTTCTCATCATCCTCCTGCAAGAGCATAGCACCGACACCCACATCACTTGCAGGGATAGCCACCTTGAATGACTTTGTTTAATTAGGTCTGGCTAACACCGAGGCAGTGGTTAACAGTTTTCAGGCTGTCAAATGTCTTCTTACAGTCTGCTGTCCACTGAAACTTCTTGCCTTTCTTGAGCAATTCAGTGAGTGGAGCAATCACACTGCTAAAATTTGGTACAAAGTTTCAGTAAAATCCAGTCAATCCCAGGAATTGTAGGACTGCTCCTTTTGTCGATGATATGGGAAACTCTCCAATTATCTTTGTTCTTGCATTCTGTGGAGCCATTTTTCTATGTCCAATAACATGGTTCAAGAAGGTGACTTGAGCTTTGGCAAAGTTCTTAGCCAAACTTTTAGCCAGGTTTATCACCAAGCCTGACTTCCAAAGTTAATCAAACAGGTCTCATTAATGTTGCAAGTGTTCCTTCCATGTGTGACTAAATATCACCAAGTAATTTATACAAATGATACAGTTGGGTAATCCAGCAATGACTTCATTGGTTAGTCTCTCACATTTGGCTGCCATATTTTTCATAACAAACAGTACTTTAAACTGATACAGTCCATTTGGCGTTATGAAAGCCAGAATTGCCTTCACACTTTCTGAGAAAGGTACCTACCAGTATCCTCTGAGCAAGTCCAATTTAGTAATATAAGTTGCTTATCCCACCTTCTCAACACAGTCTTCCAAACGCAGAATTGGATATGCATCAGTCTTGCATTGACTTTGCGATAGTCCACACATAAACATTGGATACCATCAGGTTTTGACACCATTACGATGGGTGAGTTCCACTTACTGTAATTCACTTTGATTATGTCATCTTGGAGCATTCCTTCAATCTCATTTTGAATCTATGCCAACTTTAGAGGGTTATGCTTCTAAGGATGTTTCTTAATCAGAACAGTGTCTCCTATGTCTATATCATGCATGATTAGGTTAGTACTTCCCAGTTTATTTCCACATATTTCCTCATGTGATCGTTATAACTCTTTTGAGTCATTTCAATTTTTCTCTGGAAGGTAACTTAATAATTTATCCCAATTTTTGACAACTTTTCCATTGTCCAATTTAATTTGAGGAATGTCCAATTCAGAATCCTCTGAACTTGGTTCTTTACTGTGTTGTAACCAATAACACAGTGTCCTTTGGCTTTCCTTCCCTGTCAAAATACTCTAAGCATATTCACATGACACACTTTGTGAGATTTCTTCCTGGCTGGAGTTCTTATCAAATAGTTCAGCTTACTCAATTTCCTTTCAACTTGATAAGGTCGAATCAACCTAGCTTTTAAAGGTTCACCTATCACTGGAAGTAACACTAAAACCTTATCTCTGACAGCAAAGTTGTGAGTTTTGATCTCTTGTCTGCTTCCTGTTTCATTGTGTGCCAATACTTTTAAAAGCTGCCTCGCCAACTTCCCTGCTCTATTTAATCTTTCCCAAAAATTCAGCACATAGTCCAAGTATGTGGTCTCTGAATTCTGACTTACCAATTTCTCTTTAATCAACTTTAATGGTCATCTCATTTCATATCCAAAAACAATTCAAATGGAGTGAACGTGGTCAATTCATTTACTTCATCTCTGATTGCAAAATGTACAAATGGAATTCCCTTATCCCAATCATCTGAATAGTCTTGACTATAAGACCTCAACATGGTCTTTAATATCTGATGCCTCCTTCTAGCACTCCCTGCGATTCTGGATGGTATGCAGTAGATTTGAATCTTAAGCTATTCCTAACTTGTTTGAATAATTTTGATGTGACATTTGACCCTTGATCTGATTGTATCTCATTGGGTAGTCTGTATCTAGTGAAAAATTTGAGTAATTCCTCTCCAATCCTTTTAGCTGTGGTATTGCATAATGGAAAGGCCTCTGGAAATCTAGTAGACACATACATTATTGTTAACAAATACTGATTCAGACTTTTTGTTTTAGATAGGGATCCTATGCAATCAGGAGAAAGTGAGGACTGCAGATGCTGGAGATCAGAGCTGAAAAATGTATTGCTGGAAAAGCGCAGCAGGTCAGGCAGCATCAAAGGAGCAGAAGAATCGACGTTTCGGGCATAAGCCCTTCCTGAAGAAGAGCTTATGCCCGAAATGTTGATTTTCCTGCTCCTTTGATGCTGCCTGACCTGCTGCGCTTTTCCAGCAACACATTTTTCAGCTCATCCTACGCAATCAATTAAGACACTTGTAAAAGGTTCCTCAAATGCAGGAATACATTTTTATTACTGCCTGTGGTTTTCCAATTAGCTAACATATATGACATGTCTGGCAAAGTTCAAATATATCCTTGTGCAGTCCAGGTCAGTAAAAGTGGTTTTGTATTTTAGCTTGAGTTTTTCTCACTCCTAAATGGCCCCCTGGGCGGTAGCTCATACTCAACTCATAACCCCTCCTTTCTCTAACCCACTGGCAATACGGCTTGACGAACTTCTGCCCATTCATTATCTGCTTGAATATGTGATGGTCTGCATTTCCTTGTAAAGACATCATTTTAAAGATAATATCATTCAGGGCTACATTTGAATTCCTTTTCTGTGTATGCCTTTTGATACACTTGCTTTAAATTTCATCTTTCTGCTGTAACTCAGTTTATCTGAGGTAAAGATGTCTGCTGTGTCATCTATCTGCTCCTGGTTGTGTCAACCATCTGAACAAACAGGGTGTCTGCTAATTCCACTTCAACTTTCTTATCTGGACTCTTTGATCTCTTCTTTTTCAACTTGTGACTTTGTGACCTCATTATTGCACAACTAAGAAAAGTCCAAGCATGTGTCCTGCAATATTTCAGTTGTCTGAATTTCCACTGGCTTTTCAACCACAGTAGGCAGCACTCTGACCTGTGAATGAACATGGACAAATCATATTCCTGGAGCTGAGAGTTTGTTCAGTACTCCTACCAGGACGTCTCCATTCTTCACTGGACACTCTAACCCCACTTTACATGTCGTTCAGAGGTACATATCTACTCATCTTTCAACATCACAGATTGAGAGGATCCTGTGTCTTGTAATATTATAACCTCCTTACCTGCTGCTTCGGTGAATATGTGAATAACTTTTTCGCGGGTATATGGTTTAAGAAGATCTGGCACTTCCTCCTTAACCAACCTCCGACAACCTTGTACGTTCTGGTGCAGCTTTCCAACCTCCACTGTACTTTCTGTTACCACCCCAACAAAATTCATTGGCTTCTCCTGTTTTCCACATTTGGCTTCCAAGTGGTTTTCCTAACCCACCAACGCTGCAATTTCATGTGGCCTACTTGATTGCAACGAAAACACCAGAAATTTTTAACTTCTCTTTACACTTCAAGGATTTCCTTTTTACCCTGTAGTAAGTTATCCTTATGATCTTCACTGAGATTTACCTTTCCCTTTCCACGTGAGGATTTCTCTTTTCCCCAATTTCTATCCCTCACAATTTAAATTGATTTTGGAACCTAAACATTGATTTATGGACCAACTCATAATCATCAGTCATTTCCGCTGCTAATCTTGCTGCTTTAACTCTGTGCTCTTCCACATGAGTTCTCATTGCCTCAGGAAGTGAATTTTTGGACTCCTTCAAAATAATGGTCTCATCATAGGTTTGCTCTATTTCTAATATCCTTATCCAACTATCAAAATTATTTTGTTTGATCCTTTCAAATTCAATGTAGCTTTGACCAGGGTCCCTCCTTAGATTCCTGAAACGTTATCTGTAGGCTTCTGGCACATATGTACTTAAAATGGCTTTCTTCACCTCCTCATACTCCCCAGCTACCTCCTCTGATAGTGATGTGAATACCTCACTAGCTCTACCTACAAGTTTTATTGGATCAACAAAACCCACATGGTCACCGGCCACCGCATTTGTTTAGCCACCTTTTCAAATGAGATGAGAAAGTATTCCATGTCCTTCTAATCAAATTTAGGCAATGCTTGAATATATTTAGACAGTTTCTCACCAGATCTTTGGCTACCATGGGTTTGCTCCTCTTCACTCTCTTCCTCACTAAGCTTACCATCAACCTTCATCTCCATTGTTTTAAGCTGACTTTCCTGTCTCAGCGCCAACTTCTGAAGTCCAAACTCACTCTTTTTCTTCCTTCCCTCTTTCTCCTTTCGCTCTCTTCTCTCTCTCTTTCTCTGTCTTCTCTCTCTCTTTTTGTTCTTCTAAAGCAATTCATTCTTTTTCTCTTTCATCTACGTTTAATCATAATTAAAACTGCTTCATTTCTGTTGTCTTTTCCTTGTCTTTTGCCTCTAACTCAAGCTGCTTCATTTTCAATCAAACTTTAGCCATCTCTAAAGATTCTGATGGTGGTTTCAGCAAATGTAAATGCTGAGCTATTACTGTAATTATCTCTCCTTTCCTCATGGAATGAGGCAGCTCCAACTCCAGCTTGTCGGCTAATTCCAACAGCTTGGCCTTAATCACCTTTTGCAAAACTCTAAAGTTACTTCTTCCACCTTCAGACAATTCTTGGTGACTGAAAGAGCTATTGTTATCCCAAACCTGGTTTAAACCAACCAAATTCAACACCCAGAACAAAAGACACTAACACTACCACTCACTGTGTTCGAGTCCAACCTCCCTCATCCTAATTTGGAACCATAGAGCAAATCCTGCAAAGACTCTCTGATCTGTTATGGACTGGGCCAGAACCCCTCAAAACATTTCAAGGAAGTAGCCCGGACGCTAACTTTGCTAGTTGATTTAAGCAGGTGAAATGTAGATATTCCAGGAGAGATGCAGCCGGTCAAACCACTTAGTTTTAAACAAAGCAGAATTTATTTACAAGATTACTGAATGAAACACAAACAAAAGAGAACAAAATACAGAACAACTTAACCTGTCTAAAGACCCAACAGATTACACCAATTTGATGATACTGTTCCCAATACTTGCAACAAACCTATAAACACCCCTTGGCATAAAAGGTAAAATCAAACACAGGGTCTTACAGTAGAGAAGTCAGAGAGAGGCAGGGTCAGCATAGTTCTGCTTCTCTTGGGTCCAGCAGCTTCACAACTGCCGACTGCTTTCAGTGAATAGCCAGACTGCCAAAATCAAACCAGAACAAATCTAAACTGGGACAACTGGTCTCCCCTTTCGATGGATAAGTTGTTTTTATTAAGAGCCTTTTGCCTGAGGCAGTACCTGTTGCTATAATAAAACTGGCCCTAAAACCCTTCAAATGTAGAATTTTTGGAGTCTGTGTCTTTTACAAACTCTCTGAAATAAAAGCCAAGGATACCATAACCTTGTTAAAGGTGCAGCATCATCACATACTGCAATAACTAAACCAGAACAGTATTCTGGCGACTGTAATCAAGACATGTGTCCCTACCCCAAACTGTTCCAGTTATAATGTAGGAATCTACCTAGCAATTGAAGAATTGCCTCAATTTGTCCTGTCCTCAAGAAATAGGACAAATCTAAACTGATCACTTACTGCTTCATCAATCCACTCTTGATCATCAATAAAGTGATGGAATATGCCATCAACAGCACACACTCAGGAAAAACCTTTTCATTGACTTCTGCCAAAGTTTGGCAGTTTGGTTTCTGCCAAAGCCATTCAGTTCCTGACTTCATTACAGCCTTGGTTCAAATATATACTGAGGTCAAAATCTCTAAACACCTTCCCTAACAGGATTATGGGTATCCCTACATGTAATGGGTGACAAAAGCTCAACCATCGTCTTCTCCAGGGGAACTAGGAATTGGTAATGAATGTTCACCCAGCCAGCAAAACTCTATCCTGAGAATGTTTTTTTTTAAAACGTGGGGTTCCTTCAACTAAGTCATTAATATAGACTATAACTAATTGAGGCCATTGCAGAGCCTCAGTGAGGCCCTATCCTGGATACATGTACCAATGATTGCTGCATTATAATGGTAAAAGAGACAATTATCCTACTTGACTACAGAGATTCTTTCTAATGAGGGAGAGAGATGACTGGTGGTGGTTTAACTTGAGTGGCACCACTCCTCAGGTGATGGACAAGGTTGAGAAGGAAAGGCCTTCATAGTCACATCTTCTGATGCAGGATTTGAGCCCATACAGTTGGCATCACCCTGCATCATAAACCAACTGAGCTAACAATTTGAAATGTATTTAAGATATTTCCCTCTTAAGAACTCTCCATAAGTAGAAATGAAATTGTACCTGTACTGCACTTGTTGGCTTGCCATATTCATGGCATCTACCCCTGCTGTAAGTACCTTAGTGTACAGTCTGTATGTGCCATTAACCACACATCACCTGTAACACACCCTGTAGTTCCTCAAACTTCATTAAAAGTCAGCACTGGTCACATTCATTTCTAATTCCTTTTCCTGTAAAATAAAATGTGCTGACACTGCCTGGAGGAAGTGACAATCAGAAAAAATTCAGACATCTGTCAGAATTGAAATATTGTAATCATCGATTATGGAGGTCTTATAGATCATCAATTTCCTTTTATTATTTATGTACCTAAAACTCCTAAATTCCTACAACAGCTCAATGCACATGTGTGTCATGAATTTAGAAAGCACTTTCCTCCATCTATTTTCCACTTGACAATGAATTTAGACAGTGTCTCATTCTGGTATACTGGGCATTTCTCAGTTAAGACATCCAGAATTCGGAAATCCCTTCACAGTCCTTGTCTCTCCAGGAACATGTAAACAGTGTTGGAAAATTTAAATCAGGGTTTGATAGGTAGCTTGAGCAAAATATTCATTCTGCAATTGAATGCATTGCTACAGTTCAGCATTTTGTGTGAATTTAATAACCACATTAGCTCCTCAGATTCAAAGTTTAGAATTTTACAACCTCCACTCCCTGGAGCAGAATGGAAAGTACAAGGTGAGGGGTAAATAAATTACATGGGATGGCAGTGGACATTTCATCTGTCACCTATCTATCTGTGCTGGTGTTTGACTTGCAATGGGAGATATTACCAAATTGAATAAGTTCATATCATACTCCATCTGCTGAACTTCTGTCCAATCTCTCAAGCTATCTATATTAGTCTGCAACTTCCTTGTTTCCTCTTCACAGCTTATTTTCCTTTCCATCTTTGTGTCAGTCACAAATTCAGTTACTGTGTTTTTGTTCCTCACAGTACTGTAAAAGCTGAGGGCCCAGCACAAACCCCTATGAGGATCAGCTCATAATATCCTGTCAGTCAGACAAATATCCAATTATGCATATTCTTTTTTTTCTGCCAGCAAGTCAATCTTTTATCCATATTAGTATGCTATTAGATATAAAAAGCTTTGCACACCTTTGTGAAATGTAACACATTGTCAAATATCTTCTGAAAATCTAATTACAATACCTCAATAGGCTCCCCTTTATCCTCACTGCATATTACTCTTGCAAAAAGTGCCAATAAATTAGTTCAATTAAATGTTCTTTCTTCGTTTAGAACCATCAAGCTTACCCTTGATTAATTTAGAAAATGAAACAGGAAGTATTTTTTCTTGCAACAAGTAGGTAAGATCTGGAATTCAGAACCTGACAGTGTGGTAGAGGTAGGTTCAAGCAATGCATTCAAAAGAAAGTTAGATTGTTATTTGAAATAGGAATATTGTGCAGAGCTATGGAGAGATGGGTGATGCTTATTCAGAGAGCTGATGCAGATATGACAGGTCAAATGGCTTCTTTTTGCACTCCAGATATTCTCTGATTGTGTGAAGATCATTTTCTTATCAGTCTCATCAATGGCTCCTCTTCAGCTATTGGACTGTGACCTACAACAATTTTTCCTTTCTTTGAGACAATTTGTGCCTTTAACCTCCTGTCAAAATCACTTGGTGCGCTGTGAATACTAGTTCTGTCAATACAATAAACAGAAACTGGCAAAAAAAAACAAAAAACGACTCCATATAGATAAACAAATAATTATTTGCACATTTTAAAGAGTTAAAACAAAATAATGGTTTCTCAGAACAGGAAATTAATTGAATTGAATTAGAGATAGCAATTGATGTATATGATGTGATTAATATAGGTAGAAGAAAGTCAATATTTCAAATACATCTTTTAACTAAATGTATTTGAAGCCACTTGAAAACCTGCCTAAAATGTTTTTTCAACACCTTATATCCTCTTCAAATATTGCTGATGCAAGAAATCGGAAATAAAACCAGAAAATGCTGAACACGCATCTTCATTGACCTGAAACAACAGGGAGATGGTGGTGTAGTGGTAATAACATTGGGTCAGTAATACAAATGCCCTGGTTGTTGTATTTTGATTACACTTTCAGCTAGTAGAATTTAAATGCAATGAGTACTTCTTAATTAAAAGCTACTCTCTGTAATAATGACCATGAAACTCTCACTGCTGGTCATAAAAACAAGCAAGCCCACAACTAACAGGCCAGATCTGAGCTCTGTAGCTGAGACATACCTGGTTGTGAATGGGAGAGGTCAACTAAACAACTCACTGGAGGAGGAGATTTCATGAATATCCTCAATTACAGAGGAGCCCTATACATCAGTTATAAAATGCAAGCCTAAAGCCAGAAATGTCAAATGGGTGATTCATTTTGACCTCCTCTTGAGCTCCATGGCATCACAGATGTCAGTTTTCAACCTATTCAATTCAATTTATGTGACCCCAAGAAAAGTTGAATGTACTGAATAATACAAAGACTATGAGCTTTGAAAATATCATGACAATAGTATTGAAGACGTGTACTGTGGAAATTGCCACATGCCCAGTTAAAACACTAGCAAATACAGATTTCTTTAATGTGAGGAGCTCTAGGAAAACTGAAGTCAATGGGAACATTAGGCAATCCTTCACTGATTGGAATCATACCTGCTACAAAGGAAGAATGTTGTTGTAGGTCCAGTCATCTCTGTGCAAGAAATTCACTGCAAGTATTTGTTAGAGTGGATATTTTCTAATCAACTAGTTCAGAGATGATTTGGAGCAGGTGGGGTTTGAGTCCAAGCCTCCGGACTCAGAGGTAGGGACTCTTACACAGTGCCATAGGAACCTTTATTCTGCAGGGTGCTACATTAGTCTAAGTCATCATCCACTGTTTCTTCAAGGTCCCTGTCTTTTAATTTCAGATTTGAGGATGTTTGCTGATGATTGCACAATGTTCAGAACCATTCACAACTCGTCAGTATGTGTCCACATGTAGCAAGACCTGGACTATATTCAGGTGATGAGTGGCAAGTAACTTGTATGACATACAAGTGGCAGGAAATTACCATCTCAACAAGAGAGAACCTAACCATCACCGTTGACATTTAATGGCATTACTGTCATTGATACTTCATTATCAACAATCCTGGGATTAACATTGACCAGAAACTGAACTGCACTAACCATTTTTTTTTAATAGTCGCCCCTGATATGTGGCATCACTGACCAAACTGGAATTATTGCCATCCATAATATCATTGAGAAGATGAGCTTTCTTCTAGAAATGGAAGTGTTGATATATCTGAAATGCTGTTCGGAAGGGAGGTCCAGAATGTTGACCAAGCAACAGTGAAGGAACAGTGATATAGTTCCATGTTAGATTGATGTGTGACTTAATAGAACCTTGATATAAATGGTATGACTACAAGGTCAGAGGCTAGGGCTTCTGCTTAAATAATTTCCTTACATTGCCTGTTCGCCATCTGCAAAGCTCAAGTAAAGAGTATAATAAAATACTCACACTTGTCAGGATGAGTGCAGATGCAAGAACATTCAAAAACCTTGACACCATACAAGACAAAGCAGTGTGCTTGACTTAGACTCCATTTAAATCCTACAACATGCACTCCATTTACCACTGATGCACAGTGGCAGCAGTATACACTATCTACAATATGCACTGCAAAACCCACCAAAGCTCAATCCACAATCTGTACCATCTAGAAGCTCTAGGGCTACAGATAAATGGAAACACCATTATCTCCAAATTTCCCTCCATTCCTCATACTCTGTGGTATTATAGTTCTGAGTAACTTTGAATCCCATTCCAAAAAGCACCTTGAGTTATGGACTGCAATAGATCAAAATGGGAGCCTTCCACAAAGACCGTTCCCTCTGTGACTACCTGGTCAGGTCCACGCCCCCCTACGACCCACCCTCCCATCCTGGCACTTGCCCCTGCCACCGCAGGAACTGTAAAACCTGCTGCCACACCTCCTCCCTCACCTCTATCCAAGGCTCTAAAGGAGCCTTCCACCTCCATCAAAGTTTTACTTGCACATCCACTAATATCATTTATTGTATCCGTTGCTCCCGATGCGGTCTGCTCTACATTGGGGAGACTGGGATCCTCCTAGCAGAGTGCTTTAGGGAACATCTCCGGGACACCCGCACCAATCAACCACACCGCCCCATGGCCCAATGTTTCAACTCCCCCTCCCACTCTGCCGAGGACATGGAGGTCCTGGGCCTCCTTCACCACCGCTCCCTCACCACCAGACGCCGGAGGAAGAACGCCTCATCTTTTGCCTCGGAACACTTCAACCCCAGGGCATCAATGTGGACTTCAACAGTTTCCTCATTTCCCTTTTTCCCACCTCACCCTAGTTCTAAACTTCCAGCTCAGTAACTGTCCCCATGACTTGTCCGGACTTGTCCGACCTGCCTATCTCCTTTTCCACCTATCCACTCCACCCTCTCCTCCCTGACCTATCACCTTCATCCCCTCCCCCACTCACCCATTGTACTCTATGCTACTTTCTCCCTACCCCGACCCTCCTCTAGCTTATCTCTCCACGCTTCAGGCTCACTGTCTTTATTCCTGATGAAGGGCTTTTGCCCGAAACGTCGATTTCGAAGCTCCTTGGATGCTGCCTGAACTGCTGTGCTCTTCCAGCACCACTAATCCAGATCAAGATGGGAGCTCACCATCTGCATTTTGTGATCATCAATAAATGCTGTCCAGCCAGAGACTTCCACATCTTGTGAATAAGTGAATAAAATGTCATTCAGAAGTAATTCATTTGGAGTTTCTCAATGAGATTTTCTTTTTCTATATAATTTGATGAGTTCTCAATGAGAGTTTCCTAACTGCTGTCAAATTAATATTTTTGCTGCTCACTGTAGTTGTATTTTGAGAGGCACCTTTTGAATTGTATTTTGAATGCTATTGCATCTGCACTCATCCAAACAAGTGTGAGTATTCTATTACATTCCTGACTTGAGCTTTGCAGATGGTGAGCAGGCAATGTAAGGAAATTACTTATGCAGAAAACCGAGACTCTGGCCTTGTAGTCATAGCATTTGTATTAAGTTTCTATTAAGTCACAAAGCAATCTGACATGGAGCTGCGTCACTGTTCCTTCATTGTCGCTAGGTCAAAATCCTGGACCTCCCTCCTGAACAGCATTATGGATATACTGACACTACCATTTCTAGAAGGAAGTTCATCTTCTCAATGATATTAGGGATGGGCAAAAACATGGTGGGGGGGGGGGGGGGGTGGATAGCAGCAAATGAACATTGTGACAAGATAGGTAAGTTGACAGCACAAACAGAAATAAATGAATGTGACTTGATATCTATTATGCAGAAGTGTTTTCAGCTTAACAAAGGCTGGAAACTCCATATTTAAGCATATTTAACCTTCTGGAAGAACAGGCAAAAATGAAAGGGAGGCTTGTGAATAAAGGAAGGTATCAGTGCAGAGGTGAGTAGTGATGTAGATGCAAGACTTAATGGATGTGGAATCAGTTTCGGTGGAAACAAAGAAAAGCAAGAGAAATAAATTGTGGGTGTTTATTGTTAATAGGGTCCTGAAGATTTACCTCGCTGTAGATCAATGCATAAGTTAGGAATTCATGGACAAGTGTAGGAAGTGCATTACAATTATCTTGAGTGATTTTAATTGCATATTCACTGGACAAATCAGATAGAAACTGAATTAGTGGAATGCATCAGGGATTTTTGTTTTGAATGATATGCTGCAGAATCTACCCAAGAATAGACTGTTCTGGAAGCAGTAATGTGTAATGAAATAGGATTAAAAAAAGATCTAATAGCTGGAGATCCTCTGAGGCGAGCAATCACAACATGGTAGAATTTCAAATTCAACTTGAGACAGCACAACCCATATCTCAAACCAGCATCCTAAACTTATATAAGAGCGATTATAGAGCTACGAAGAAGGAATTGTCTAAAGCAGGCTGGGAAAATAGTTTACGCGGAAAGTCAGGGGATAGGAGTGACAGACAGGGTAATAAACCATAGGGGACCCAAATGTTTTCATGATGTCCTCATGTGAAGGTCACCATAAACATCTGAAAGATAATAAGGGACAACTATGTGACAAATTAATGAGATTAAAAGCAAACAAGTCGGCAGGAACTGAGGGTTTCATCCAAGGATTATAAAGGAAGCAGGTGCAGACTTAATGGAGTATTGATCAAAATATTCAGGAGAATTCCAGTCGTTGGAAAACTGTTAATGTGATGGAGAAAAGCAGAAAACAGGAAAGTATAGGCTATTTAACTTAACATTGATCAGCAAGATTATGTTAAAGTTCATTTTAAAGGAAGAAATAGCAGGACTTTCAGAAAAGCTTGACATAATCAAACTAAGCCAACATTCTTTGGTGAAAGGTAAATCATGTTTAACAAATTTGCTGAAGTCCTATGAGCATATAATTAGCAATGTTGATAAGTGGGAAAAGGCACATGGTTTTCCAGAAGTTATTCAATAAGGGGCCACCTAAAGGTTACAGCACACTGTATGGGTTAATGTATCGGTGTGTATTGAATATTCGTTAACACACAGAAGACAGTTGGAATTAATGGATCTTTTTCAGGTTGGAAAGGCATAACTAGTGGAATGCCACAAGGACTAGTTATAGGGCCTCAAGTATTTATTATCTATATTGATGACTTGGAAGAGGGGACAAAGTTCAATGTATTCAAATTTGCTAACACACACTAATCGGTCAGCGAGCTTGTTGTGATGAGGTCATAAGAAATCTGTGAAGGGATATGGATAGGTTTACTCCTCAGATAAAATATTGGTCAATTAAATTTAATATAAAAGTGATGGATTATGCACTTTCTTTGGAAGGAGTCAAAGGCAGATTATTATTTGAATGAAGAGAGACTCCAAAAGAATTGCAACTACTTGTGTATAGAGGAATAGCAACTAATTAAGAAGGCCAATGGAACTTTGACCATTACTGCTAGGATGTTAGAGTTTAGAAATAAGGAAGACATGTTTCAAAGTTTTGATGAGGCTACACCTAAAGTGCAGTGTAGCTTATTGGACCACACATTTGAAAATGATGTATTGGCATTGAAGGCAATTCAAAAGACATTCATTAGGTTAATTCCTGGAATGAAGAGGTTGACTTATCAAGAATGGTGAAACAATTTAGGCCTTTATTCATTAGAGCTTAGCAAAATGAGGGGTGACCTTATTCAAATGTACGGAGTTCTGAGGTGGCTTGATAGTGTAACTGTTTAGAAGATGATTCCACTCATGGGGGAGTCTTGAATAGGTGACATGGTAATAGAATAAGGTAACACGTATTTAAAACAGTGATGTGAAGGAATTAAGGAATTTCTAGTCCTAAATGGGAGAGCCGTGGAGACTAGATCACTGAAAGTATTTGAAGAGGAGTAGATACGACAGCATCTTCCAAGCACACGATCATTTAGAAGGACAAGGGCACCAACTTTCCATCAAGCCACTCATCTTCTTGACTTGAATATATATTGCCAATCCCCCAGTATGGTTGAGTCATAATCCTAAAATTCCTTCCCTAAGAACATGTCTGGATGGGCCTGCACTAATTGGCCTACAGTGGTTCAAGAAGGCAATTCACCTCCCCCTTCTCAATGGCATATATGGATGCCCAATAAATGCAGACCCAGCCACTGATGTCTACATTCTGTAAGTGAAATGAAAAAATAAAATAGATATTTGAAATATACAGGCATTGGCATAGGTTAGGAAATGATGTATAGGGCAGATCTGCTGTAACCTTTTGGATGATAAGGCTGGCTTGAGGGGCCAAATGGCCTAATACTTGGTCTATTTCTTATATTGCCAGAAGGAAGTGATGACTGCTTGCCTTGCTGCTGACAATATTTCCATAATTTAATTTGAATACAAACTTCTTCCCCAATTTATCTGGAAATGATTCAGAGAATGAGAACAGAAAAGATGTCAAGCCTTAAATATCCAAAATGTGGGCAAAATTCATTCAAATCTTCAAAAACACTCTGTGATTAACAGGATCGCTGCAGTGAGACATTTGCTATCAATATCAAATGAACAACCTCAGAAAACCATCATAAAATGCCCAAAGTAAAAAACAGAGCATGAAAAATACACCTTTCTCAGCTTCAGAGTCAAGATTTAAAGCAATAATCATTTTGTCCCAGAGAAGCTATTAACTCAGACTGAAGCTTTAAAAGGGATTTGGATCAGTTCCTAATTCAACAGGTGCTGGAGGGACCAGAGTTTGAGAGAGGAAAGTAATGAAAGATAGAACAGTGGGAATAATTTGCTGTCATAACTATGCATAGCAACATTGTCAAGTATTCCTCTGGACAACATTTCTAAGTACATCTTGAATTGTTTCTTTTGGAATCTATTTATGATGTCGCAACAAGAAAAAAAATGGTTGCTGAAATAAATTCCAGAGGGCAGGATGAAGTGGATGAGTTTGATTGCTCTTTCACTTTGAGTTTCTTCGTATGCACACACTGATTTCTTTTATTTCTTTCATTTCACAGAAGCCAATCATCCAATCAGCATCCTTTTCTTCTCAGTATATTTGGCTCCACTCATGTCAGATGGAATTGTTGTGGAAAATGAGTTAGTTTCAGGCACAATTGAAAACCCTACTCCAGGCCCGTGTTGTTCAATAGGAAGGCATCTGGCTAAATGCACAGTTACTACTTTAATTGGCAATAGTTGCAAGCAAATAGAACTCCACTCACTGCAGCTCCTGATGCAGAGTTTAATTAATAACATTACTCTTGTCGCAGGAATGAGTGCAGCATCTTGGGAGGATCAGCTGCAGTACACCAAAAGGTAAGGTAGAATAGAAGCAAATTGAACTGAATTTTGAAACCCAGGTTGAGGAGCAGAATAGGGATGTCCATTTGAGGACACTAGGAGCAAAGCATCAAACTAACAAGAAATGAAAGCGAGGAAAGAGGAGATCTTTTCATTCACTCGTGGGACATAGGAGTTGCTGGCTGAGCCAACATTCATTACCCATTGCTAGTTGCCCTGAAGGAGCTGGTGGTGAATTGCCTTCTTGAACCGCTGCAGCCTATGGTGTACTTTAGGTGGACTCACAATGCTGTTAGGGCAGGAGTTCCAGGACTTTGCTCCAGTAACACTGAAAGAACAGTGATATACTTCCAAGTCAGGATGTTGAAAGGCTTTGGGAGAGCTGTGGGGAAAATTACCAGTCTCAAAATCAGATTTGGGATTCAGTGACAGAGTTTGCTGTACAAAGAAACCGGAGCACTGGGGAGCGAGCGACGTTCATCAACATGACTGTCAGCTGCGAGCCTCCTCTCACTCTCGAAGCATACATCATTGTGGTACAATAGTTCAAGCATCAAGTCTTTGTTTGTACAGCATGGTTTGTTTACAGAAAACATTACAAAATCATTGTCAGTTTCAGTGATTGTGGTCTTTCTTCCTGAGAAAGAAGATCATTTTCATTATTGCAGATCCGAAGTATTGTACACAAGCAGCCTCAAGTAGTTAACATTTCTATTGAAGGTGGTGGCTGGACTCAGACACTTTGGCAGGCAGTAGACGTTACTGATATGTATTCTCTCCCCCACCCGCCTTAAACTAATCATCCATGCTCTTCTGTGTCTATTGTGCTGGTATCCTGTTAGCCTCAGGCAGTATCTGTGTATGCTTTGCTGTATTTTTCCATGTAATGGCTCATCTTGTGTGCTAAGTGACCAATTTATGGCTCAGCAGCCATCTTGGATCTGTGTGCCCTGTGTCAGCATGCCCCGTGTCAACTTCTATTTCTGGAGGAAAATTGCAGGGGGTTGGTATTCCCATGGATCTACTGCTCTTGTCCTGCTAGATGGAGGTGGTTGTGGGTTTAAAAGGTGATGTCTCAGAATATTTGGTGAATTCCTGTAGTGCATCTTGGAGATAGCACTGCTGCTACTGTGTGTCCATGGTGGAGGGAGTGAAAGTTTGTGGTTGAGGTGCTGATCATCTGTTGCATTGAAGTTTCTGCCACACTACTACTGAGTGTCTAAATAGTCCTGGAGTTTAGCACTAATGATAGTTTGAAGAAGTTGGGTCTATTCTCCTTGGAGAGAAAAAGGTTGAGAGGAGATCTGATACAGGTTTATAAAATAATGAGCGGGCTGGAGAACGTAGATAGGATAAAGCTATTTCCATTTGTAAAAGAAACAAGAACAAGCAGGCATAGATTTAAAGAAGCTGGGATGATATGGAAAAAAACCTCTTTCACCCAGCGGTTGGTTAGGATATGGAACACGGTAGAGGCAAATTCAATTGACGCATTGAAAAGAGCATTGATAGCTTTTTTTTGGATAGTAATGATGTGCAGGGACATGAAGAAAAGGTTGGAAACTGGAATCAGATTATAGAGTCAGACTAGATGAGAGAACTCCTTCAGGCACAATGGCTAAATCACCTCCATCTACACTGTAATAGTTCTGTGATTTATTGTTCACTGAGTAAAATTCTCTAAATCCTCTACTGGTTCTCATTTTTGTCTTCATCGCTTCAATAAAAAGAGAGACAGATCTGAAAGGAGTCCTTATAATTGGTGTAACTTATTTCTGCTTTAGCCCTGGCAAGTCAATGCTATTGATTAACAAACATTCCTGGCCTTTCAATTATACATTGAACCATATCCTTAACACTAACCCCTTCAAAACTATAACTACTCTTTTGGAAAGACAAAAAAATGTAGTATTTGAGTGGCAATTTTCACAAACACATAATACCCGAAAGCATTTTACAGCTGAATAATTACTGCGTAAGTATTTTAACATTTTGTGTTCAATAATTAAGGGAAAAAGTGAGGACTGCAACTGCTGGAGACCAATAATTAAATCTGGATTAAATAATCCCCTCAACTTTGATATCAACTTTCTGCCCCAATTTCTTCTCCAATTTATTATTTCCATCTCACTCTTTACTTCTGCGCTCTTTACTCCTCGACCTTCTATCCTCAATACATATTATTTCATTCCACTTCTTTTAGATCATCTACCTGCTTACTGTTCCTTTTCCAAATATTCAGCATTCCTCAAGCTTTTTACACTCTTTTAAAAGATATATTCTGTCTCAAAATATGATTTTTGCTGGCTAGACCAACATTTACTATCATCTATAATTTGCCTTGAGAAGGTGGTGGTGAGCTGACGTCTTAAACTTCTGGAGTCCATGTGGGATAGAAATACCTACAGCACTGTTAGGAAGGGAGTTCTAGGATTTTGATCCACTAACAGTGAAAGAATGATGATATCATTCCAATTCAAGATGGCGTATGGCTTGGAGTGGAACCTGAAGGTGGTAGAGTTCCTATGGATAGACTACCCTTGTCCTTCTGGGAGGTAGATGTAGTAGTTTTGAAAGTCATCATCCCAAGATTGACTCAATGTTAGATAAAACTAAAGTCTCCTTTGTGGTTTATTCTTGGTATCCTTAGAAGGACCCATCAAGATGGTTATTGTTTCCTCCTTGTTGTTAGCACTCCCAACTGCTCCGTCCTAAGTTAGCCTTTCCACTTAAAGTACTGGGTAGCAGTTATCTTACTTTTTATACAATGACTTTGAATTTTTCTTTGTTCAATTTTCTGTTCTTACCTCTAATTCTGTGGACTATACTAATGGATTAGTTTTCACTACCTGTCATGTTCATATAATTATAACATATATTTTATAAAGAAAGCTAATTTGACTTTTTAAAAATAAACACAGCATCCAAAAAGAAAGGCAACTAGAAATTAATTCATGTTAATTTGCTTAAGCCAGAAAAGGCAGATAGGCTCCTGTGGTATCTCAATAGCAAACACAAAGTGAATCATTTAACTTTTGATTAACCCTTGGATAACAAAATAAAATTTTCACATTGTGAGAATTCAAAAGCTTTTGAGACAAGAGACTGGAAAAATCTTCAACGGAATTGACTTTGCTCTGTGGATCAATGATTTGTCAAAAGTTAACATCGCAGGTATGTAAGGTTGGATTTGCAAAAGGTTGTAATGCACCACTTTAACTATACCTCCCCTGCAAGGTCTCTGAGAAGATGTCAAACTCAGAGTTGTCAGCTCTATCAGAAAGGCTTTCAGAAGTCAGCCACAGATCTGCAGAAAATTTAGATGCAGTCTGCAAGTGCCATAAGCCACAGAACTAGGGAAAAACAAGAAACCTTTTTCTTTCTCAAAACATCTCTACCTGCTGAGTCAACCTACATAAGTAATCTCTAACTATTTAACTACAGAAGCCTTGGAGGACCACAGATGTTTAACAGACTATTACCTGGGATGGGCAGGTGCTCTTCTGAGGAAAGGGTAGACAGGTGAGGCTTGCATCTGCTGGAATTTAGAAGAGTAAGAGGTGACTTTGTTGAATCATATAAGATACTAACCAGTGCTGACAGGGGCAGTGGGGAGAGGCAAGAACTATGGGTAACTGTTTAAAAATCAGGTGCTGCTATTTAGAACAGATATGTTGAGACTTTCTCTCACAAGGACTAGAATCTGAAAATGTGATGAAAGCAGGGTTCTTGAGTATTTTTGAAGCTGGAGGTTGATAGATTCTTATTAGGTAAAGGGGTGAAAAATTAAGAAGGGTTGGAAATGAGTATTGGCCTAATCTACTTGACTGCTTCTCATAAGACAGTCCCTCCATCCCTGGTATCAGCTTAAAGAAACATCTCAGGACAGCCTCCAATGTCAGTATGCCTCTGAGATAAGGAATTCAAAGGCTAAGTAAATGTTCAACCATATTAGATTGGCTTGGGATATCTGGTCAGCATGGATGAGTTGGACTGAAGAGTCTGTTTCCATGCTGTTCATCTCTATGACTCATATTGGTGTGAGTCTGGAATTACATTTAGCCCTATCTCATGACATTGGCCATAAACCACCATGATGAAAATTGCCACAATTCAAGATCACGACTCACTACCAGGCTTTTTAAGGAAATCAACGATGGGAAATAAATCTTTGAATATTTTAAAGACAGAAGGCAGTGAGGCAGATGAGAATAAGAAATTAATCTTCAATTCAGACTGATGAAAATTATGATGAGGAGGTGCCTATGTTGGACTGGGATGGACGAAGTTAAAAATCACACAACACCAGGTTAGAGTCCAACAGGTTTATTTGGAAGCACTAGCTTTTGGAGGACTGCACCTTCACCAGGTAGCTAGTAGGGCAGGATCATAAGACACAGAATTTATAGCACAAGATCATAGTGTCATGCAACTGATATGATATATTGAATAAATCCGGATTATCGAGTCATAGAGACATAAAGATGTACAGCATGGAAACAGACCCTTCAATCCGACGTGTCCATGCTGACCAGATATCCCAACCCAACCTAGTCCCACCTGCCAGCGCCCGGCCCATATGCCTCCAAATCCTTCCTATTCATATACCCATCCAAATGCTTCTTAAATGTTGCAATTGTACAAGCCTCCACCACATCCTCTGGCAGCTCATTCTATACATGTACCACCCTCTGTGTGAAAAAGTTGCCCCTTAGGTCTCTTTTATATCTTTCCCCTCTCACCCTAAACCTATGCCCTCTAGTTCTGGACTCCCCGACGCCAGGGAAAAGACTTTGTCTATTTATCCTATCCATGCCCCTCATAATTTTGTAAACCTCTATAAGGTCACCCCTCAGCCTCCGATGGTCCAGGGAAAACAGCCCCAGCCTGTTCAGCCTTTCCCTGTAGCTCAGATCCTCCAACCCTGGCAACATCCTTACAAATCTTTTCTGAACTCTTTCAAGTTTCACAACATCTTTCCGATAGGAAGGAGACCAGAATTGCACGCAATATTCCAACAGTGGCCTAACCAATATCCTGTACAGCCGCAACATGACCTCCCAATTCCTGTACTCAATACTCTGACCAATAAAGGAAAGCATACCAAACGCCTTTTTCACTATCCTATCTACCTGCGACTCCACTTTCAAGGAGCTATGAACCTGCACTCCAAGGTCTCCAAGGTACATCTGATCAGGCCCTGGAGATTTTTCCACTTTAACCATTTCAAGACATCCAGCACTTCCTCCTCTGTAATCTGGACATTTTGCAAGAAGTCACCATCTATTTCCCTACAGTCTATACCTTCCATATCCTTTTCCACAGTAAATACTGATGCAAAATATTCATTTAGTATCTCCCCCATTTTCTGTGGCTCCACACAAAGGCTGCCTTGCTGATCTTTGAGGGGCCCTATTCCCTCCCTAGTTACCCTTTTGTCCTTAATATATTTGTAAAAACCCTTTGGATTCTCCTTAATCCTTTTGCCAAAGCTATCTCATGTCCCCATTTTGCCCTCCTGATTTCCCTCTTAGGTATACTCCTACTTTCTTTATACTCTTCTAAGGATTCACTTGATCTATCCAGTCTGTACCTAACATATACTTCCTTCTTTTTCTTAACCAAACTCTCAATTTCTTTATTCATCCAGCATTCCCAATACCTACCAGCCTTCCCTTTCACCCTGACAGGAATTCTACTTTCTCTGGATTCTTGTTATCTCATTTCTGAAGGCTTCCCATTTTCCAGCCGTCCCTTTGCCTGCGAATATCTGCCTCCAATCAGCTTTTGAAAGTTCTTGCCTAATACCGTCAAAATTGGCCTTTGTCCAATTTAGAACTTCAACTTTTAGATCTGGTCTATCCTTTTCCATCACTATTTTAAAACGAATATAATTATGGTCGCTGGCCCCAAAGTGCTCCCCCACTGACACCTCAGTCACCTGCCCTGCCTTTGGTCAAGTTTTGCACCTTGTCTAGTAGGTACATCCACATACTGAATCAGAAAATTGTCTTGTACACACTTAAGAAATTCCTCTCCACCTAAACCTTTAACGCTATGGCAGTCCCAGTCGATGTTTGGAAAGTTAAACTCCCCTACCATAACTATCCTATTATTCTTACAGATAGCTGAGATATCCTTACAAGTTTGTTTCTCAATTTCCCTCTGACTATTTGGGGGGGGGGTCTATAATACAATCCCAATAAGGTGATCATCTCTTTCTTATTTCTCAGTTCCACCCAAATAACTTCCCTGGATGTATTTCCGGGAAAATCCTCCCTCAGCACAGCTGTAATGCTATCCCTTTCATCTTTTAGAATGAATTGCAGGTTTTGAATCATTGAGATGAAAATCCCAGAACTTCATCCGAGTCACATTCCTGAGATAACTTAAGGTTTTATAAAAAAAGCTGTCATTTCAGCTCAGACAATGCATTAAGTGTGTGAGGTTAGAGTCTGTATGCATTCCAACCTTGAGGCAGACTATTTCCAAAGTAGGAATTTATAAAATGTCATATGAATTCACTGCCTGCAGATTGTATGCTTTTTGAGCAAAATAAATATATCGGCAAATACAATTGCGCAAATTCACCCTATAGATTTATATGTGTGTGTGCATGCATGTGTGTGAGAGTAAGAGTGAGTGAGAATGTGTGTGTATGGTTGGGGGGGGGTGGTAGGGGGGAGGAGTGCTTGTTTGTGTGCCCGCTTGGTGAAGTGTGTGTGTGAGTGTGACGGAGTATAAGTGTGTATGTGTGTGTGTGTGTGTGTGTGTGTGTGTAGTGAGAGAGAGTGCGTGTGCGCATGCATGTATGAGAGTGTATAGTGCAGTGGGGTCACCTGTCATGTGAAATGAACTCTGGTCCCCAGTTGAGGCCATCCTCATGGGTAACAAACTTGGCTATCAGCAAGGATGGTCACTCGAAAATCCAAGGCAGAATGTCCCTAAATGCTGAAGACTTCCCCAACTGGGAGAGAACATCCCTATCTGGTAATTGTTGTGTGGTGTCTGTTCAAACGTTTTTGTAAAGTCTGCTTGGTCTCACCAATGTACGACGCCTCTAGGCATCCTTGCCTGCAGCGTATGAGGTAGACAATGTTGGCCGAGTCACCACAGCCGCATATGTGGTGGGAGGTGTCCTCAAGTACTCATGTGACTCAGCCAACATTGTCTATCTCATATGCTGCATGTAAGAATGCCCTGAGGCATGTACGTTGATGAGATCAAGTAGACGCTATGACAATGGATGAATGGACACTGTGCAACAAGTGCCAGACAGGACTTTTCCCTCCATGTCAGGGAACACTTCAGCGGTGTTCAACCTCGGATCTTTCGGTGACCATCTTCCAAGGTGAATTTTGAGTGAAAAATGATATGCAACAAAACAGAGTGGCTTATAGGCAAGTTCAGAACGCATGAGGATGGCCTCAACCAGGACCTTGGGTTCATGTCACACTACAGGTGACTCCACTACATGATAATACACACACATACACACACACACACACCCTTTCACTGGCTTATATTCTGTCACGCGCATGTACACACTCTAAGTCTTTGGGGTGAATTTGCATTTGCAGAATTGTATTTGCAAATACATTCTATTTTGCTCAAAAGGCACACAGTCTGCTGGCAGTCAATGCTGGCTGTCAATCCATTTGACAAGTTATAAATTTGTACTTTGGAAATAGTACCATCTCGAAATGACTCAAGATTAAAATACAGACAAACTCCAACCTCACGCCTTTAATGCATTTTCTGAGCTGAAATGTCACTTTTTAAAAATAAAATCATAAGTTATCTCGGGAATGTGACTTGAAAGTTCTGGGATTTACATATTAATGAATCGAAACCTGCAACCTGCATTCTAAAAGGTGAAAGACTTAACAAAAATTTAGGTTTGTTCAATATGTTGTATCAGTTGCATGACACTATGATCTTTCGCTATAAATTCTGTGTCTTATGATCCTGCCTCACTAGCTACCTGATGAAGGAGCAGCGCTCCGAACGTTAGTGCTTCCAAATAACCTTGTTGGACTGTAAGCTGGTGTTGTGTGGTCTTTAACATTGTTAGAAATTAACTCAACCTACAGAGCTAAGAATCTTGAAGAGCTTCTCCTCATCTCTATGCACTGTTAGTGATTAAATTCCAAAATATCTGTATGTTCTCCATTTATTTTATTGCAAAATTAATGATAAAAGATGTAAGAAATTGAGTTTTAAAAATGTTTTGGAATGAATATTATTATAAATCTCTAGAAAATGATATGTTGTGTTTCCTTATCTTTGGGGGCAAAATTCCTAGCTACACAGAGATACACAAAGAATATATAGCTGAAGAAAATGGTGCTATCAAGTGTGAGATGTTGAGCTCGCCTCTTACATCTTGATATTTATGATTCAATCAGATAATTTCTCTCATTCTGTTATCCATGAAAGTGCAAGACAGGATTTAACAAATGCCATTCAGCATGAAATAAGCTAAAAATGACCTCACACAAAGCAATTGACATTGGGAAGGTGGTTCTTTAAGTATCTTTTGGATTATAACTAAACAGATTTGAACAAGTGATCAAAACTAAGTAAACAACAAGGTTCTTTTTAACAGGTACTTGGAGACAGGGGGCAGTTTTCATTTGCCCAATGCCTCCTTCAGGTGGAGGAAGAGCTTCCTAACACTTTGGCTTCTGGTGAAAGATTGTTATTACAAAGTACAGAAATCATCACACAATCCACACCAGCCATCCATTAGAATTAGAACTAGAATTAGATTTTATCATCACATGTACTCATGTAGAGGGGTCCAGGTGTACATTGAAAAGTTTACAATGCTGTGTTACAACACAGCGTGAACCCTTTTGCTAATTAAACCAAACACCCAGAACAGCTCACCTTGCCTCATAATCTGTTAAAATATGAGTGACAGAGAACTCCAAAATTACACTATTTAAAGAAAATAATATTAATTTATTCCTTAACTCTGAAAGTGAACATTAAACAATAACTATTCACAATCCTAAGCCCCTCTTTCCATTGACTACTTATTATCTGCCTCCAACAATATACTGTTCCAATAAAAAAAGCTTAATAAAATCATATCAACTTAATTTAAAAACCATACAGCAGCTGTTGTCTCTGGTGTCTGTCTTCTTCTGGCTGAAGATCTCCCTGGGTTGTTTTCTTTCTTTTACTGCAAAGATGTTTTATGTGAAAAAGGTACCTTTGAGAGAGAATTATTTTGAATGGCAGGTACTCTCTCAATGGCAGTTGCTCTGTCTGACTTTCAAAATGCCTGTTTTTATATACCCCCAGCATCACATCATCTCATTAGTTCAATGTTGGTAAAAATAGTAAATTCAAACTCAATTGGGTTTTTATATCCTGGGGCATAATTTAAACTAATTGTTTAAATTTGAATTGTTGTCAAAACAGCAACCAACCTGGGTATCTATTTCAAAGCCAAATGTTACATACTTACAATTTTCCAGTACACGCTGAGACGGCTAGCTAGTTATCACAGGTGCTTGTCAGTTCTCAGTTCAGAACAGCATTCTCTCTCTTAAAGGCATAGTACATGCCTTCAACTTAATAACAGTTGCCTTTCCCAGCACTATCTTAGGGACAAGGGTACATCAGTACAAAATCTTACCTACAAAAACATAAAAATAAAGAAATAAGTTTAAAAAGTTCAACGTTACAGTTCTTTTTGGTACAAAGTAGAACAATGAAGAAATAAAAGTTAGAAGTTAAACTTTACAGTCCTTCTTAAGCCATGTGCCTGCAGATGCTCCATGCTAGTCTTTCGCCATGAGAGTTTGCTCTCCCCTGCTCTGAGAAAGTGAGGACTGCAGATGCGAGAGATCAGATGACTCTCCTCTGCTCTGGGCAGGGGAGCTAAATTCTGGCTCGGCCCAACCACTGCCACCAGTTCTCACGCTGACAGAAATCTCCTGATTCGGACCCCAGCTACTGTCACTCACTGTCGTTTCCGCTGTCTCTATGACCAAGGTAAGTAAACAAAACATGAAAACTAAAAAAAAGAGAAACACAAAATGAGTCAAAACAAAAGAAAAGTGGGCAGAATGGAAGAGACCTGGGCTCAGGAGCCTGGTCACTGCCGATTTTGCTGCCGCCATCTTAGCAAACCATATTTCCACTTTAATTGCTGTACAATAGCAGTAGACCGCTCTTACCTATCACTGATCCTATCTTTTCCTCATTTTTAACAGATATGAACTGTTGCTTCTTAATAAACTTCATGAAATTGCTATGAAGTCTTAACTGCCTATTTTAGATACCGTGCATTTCCACGCTGGAATGTTACAAGCAATAAAATGTGTTATTCAAGAAGAATAATTTTAAAACAGTGTCTCTCCCTTCTTGGAACAGAGCTAGTAAAAATGTTCTTTGCTTCCATCAATTTGTAAAACTTTCTTGTTCTCACATTATTCTTCTTGTACATTTATTGAAATCTCTTTATCAGTTTGTGTTTCAGACTTAACATTAGTCATTACTGTAGTTTTTCTGGATGAATTAAGAACCCATAAGGTGGTCTTCTAGTCAGATATACTCTTCCCTGGGGATATTAATGCATTTGTTGAAATTTTATGTCATTCCATCAGCTTTTATGGCTTATTGCCTGATGGTGGTTCACAGATTATCAGTGCTCATATATTCAATTGAACAGTAGGCTTGGAAGACCATGCAATAACAAGATCTGTTGTGTGGGGGTTAGAATAAGGATGGGGTGAAGGTGCCTCAAACACTAAATTGTTAAACATGTTGTTGAGTCCAGAAGGCTATAGAGTTCCCAAGCAGAAGATGAGGTGATGTGCTTCCAACTTGCTTGTCGTCCACCTTCTCCCATGTCCTCACCCTAACCCCCACACACCATGCCTAGTTATCACATGGTTTGCATTTCTGATGAAGGGCTTATGCCCAAAGCATCATTTCTCCTGCTCCTTGGATGCTGCCTGACCTGCTGTGTTTTTCTAGCGCCACTCTTTTCAACTTTGGTCTGCTATGATACACAATCCTCTGTTAACCACTAATTGTCCAATTAGTAGCTGTTCATTCTCCTGGGCTGATTGTTGTCCAGTCCTTTGTCTGTTCTTTTCTCTCTTTGGGGTCTATCTCCACCTATCATTAATTCCTTACACACTCCTTTCACCCTACCTTCTGCATATAAACTAACTTTATCCTAGCTACCATCAGTTCTGAGGAAGGATCACTGAAGCCGAAACATTAACTCTGATTTCTCTTCACAGATGCTGCCAGACTTGCTGAACATTTCCTAAAATTTCTGTTTTTGTTTCTGATTTGCTGCATTTGTAGTTCTTTCACTATTCTTAGGAACTCACCATGGCTTCTTTGATACCCGCTTTCAAACCCACAGTCACTACCATGTAGAAAGACAATGGCAGGAGATACCACCTGCTCGTTCTTCTCTAAGCTGCTCATCATTCTGACTTGAAGCATATTGCTGTTCTTTCAGAATGCAACATCAAAGTTCTGGAAATCGCTACCCAATAGCATTTTGGGTTTGCTTTTGTTAAATAGACTGCAGTTTGATAAGGCAATTCACCACAAGACTTTAAAGGGAAATTAGAGATGGGCCAATGATGCTCATATTCCATGAAAACTACATTTGATCAGGCATAATCAATCAAGCCTTAGAAATCTGATATCATAGATGGAAATCTCGTCTCTATCCATAGAATGTGTGTGCTAATTGTGGAATGTACAGGGCCAAGGCAACAGGAACATTAACACCTTCAGAACCTTGTACAACAGTTGGAACTGCAGCATACAACAAGATCGATGCTCAAAATCATTTCAACAATTCTTTTTATACACAGTGAAATAAGTTTCTTGATCAGATCTAATTAACTACTAAAGTAATTTAGTTGTGGATGAATGAAAATATATGATGCTTAAGGAATCCAATCAAGCTAGGAATTAAAATAAACCACACTGAATATTTAATTATTGTAAATTAACTAGTAGATAAGATGGATAAAGCTTTGATTTGAATGTTTAATTTCAGCTTCAAGCTATTCACTGTATTAAATTCTTCACAGCCTTCATGCACCTTAATTATTATATTTTGCCTGCAGTCAAGGTGTTATTTTGCCAGCTATTTATCACTGGATTTGTTACCTAAATCCGAAAGGTGATACTTAAAACTTAAACTTAGCGACCAAATCTATTGTTTGAATTCATTCCATATTCTTCGAATCCTTTTTTGAAAAAATTGAGCAGTAATAAAGATTTATCATTGTTATTTATAGTAAGGACAGAAAATTATAATACTTTTTTAAAAAAGTCTCATTAAAACATCCTCATATACAATTAAATTAAGTGCAATATGATCCCTCTTCAATTACCATGCTCCAACAGCACTGCAATAAAGTATTTATAGATGAAACAACCATTCTGTTGGATTGTTTCATTGTTGTTTAATTGGCAGGCTATTAAAAAGACAGGTGATGAAGTTCCTTTCTACCGGCTGTGTTCACATATTATTTAATTAAAAATGAGAGAGCGAAATGAAGAACAGCTATCACCCAATTATGAATTATTTTCATATGCATTTCAATTAGGAAATGCACACCCTTCATGATAATCAAGCACTAAAACACATCATGGAAATGAAAGAGACCCTTTCGTACTAAGATGCAAGGACTGACACTTCTTTCTGAATCCTGGAAATCTGGGACTCCCTCCCTCCCAGTAAATGTCAATGTTGGCTCAGTTCAAATGTTCATGATTGAATGAAGCTTGTGTGACAATTTTACCAAAGAATATAGAGCAAAGGCAGAAAAATGGAATGTTGCATGCTGGGAAGTCATGATCCAAGTTCATTTTTCTTGGAAAGCCTACTCAAGATTAGAATATAGGAACAGGAGTGGGCCACTCTACATTTTAATTAGATCATTGCATTTTCAGAAACCAGAGAAAAGAAGTCGCACTTTTCTCGATTTCACATCATAAGGCAATCCTTCTGCACAAGGGGGAAGCTGGTGAGACTCTATCACACTTCCTCCATGTCAAGTTGAGCCTTCCTTGAATAAGGTGACCAAAACTGCACACAGTATTCCAGGTGGGATCTTACCAAGATGGTTTATAATGCAGGAAGCATCATTATTTCTATACACAAATGCTTTTGCCATGAATTCCAACATATTGCTTGTCTTCTTAATTGTTTGTTGCACGCTAACTTTTAGTGTCTCATGGACAAATACACTTTGAACAACTGCATTTCCATAGCTGTCACCATTTCAAAAGTGTTCTTTTTTAACCATTTGCCACATTCTAGCTTATTAAAAGACTATCCAGGTTGTTTTGAAATGTTACAATCAGTACCCACCTGTGTGCCATTTATAAAGATTGTGAACAGTTGTACAACCAGCACTGACCCTTTTGGCATTCCTGATTCGAATCATTCCAACATTGATGACCAATCCTATAATTGTCAAGACCTGACAAATGGAATTTCATCCCTTTCCTTCCTTTGGAATCTCTTTAAAAGCTCCCTATTTCATAAATTCTTTAATTTGGGCAAAAATTTTCTGATGAAATTCAGTCTCAAATTCTTCTTGAAAGTGCACCTATGAAATGGTTTAGAATGTTTTACAGTATCAAAAACCCTATCACACATCACAAATATTGTTTTAATTGTTCCATCTAGTATCTTCCTTCTGACATGATGTGTTTCTCCAACACCTTGGTTTTTATTTCTGATCACCATCCCCTAGCTTTTATGAAAATTAACTCATTCTTTTATCAGTTGGAGTTCTGTACAATTATTATAACAAAAGTCTTGGTCTCATGAGTTATTGATGTTATAGTTTTATAATCACTATTGATTTGAATATTACTTGTCTTGTAGAATGTTGCAGATTTCAAAATCGTAAAAAAATCGGAAATGCTCAGCAGGTCAGGCAGTTTCTGTTATACAAGGCAACGTTTTTGAAAGAGTTAATGCTGGAGACTGCATTCGTCTCCACCCAAACTTAAATTGGATGGCAAAAGCAGAACACCTTATAATCTGACAGAATAATCTTTGGTTTCTCAACAGTGCGATATGGTGTGTATGATTTGTATAGTTTTATATTATTTATTTTGGATTTTGGATTGATGACATGGAAGTTCGGTTTGTTTGTGTAGAGGTTTAATGATTAGCCTTTGTTTATTTCTCTAGCTGTATGACCATAAAAGGCAAGAGCAGAAGTAGGTCTTTTGATGGATCATGTCTGCTTCACCATTCACTGAGATTCCATCTGATTTGATAATTCTCAATTTCACCTTTTTGCTTTATCCCCATAACACTTGGTTCCTTTAATAATGATCTTGAATATAATTAGCAACCCAGCCTGTACAGTTCTCTGCAGGAAAGAATTCCATGCATGCACCACACTCTGAAATAAAAGTAAATCCTTCTCCATTTGTCTCTTATCTGAGTGACCCCTTTCTCTAAGATTATGTCCTCTGATACTGGATTATTCCACAAAAGGAGACAAGCTGTCAGCATCTATCCTGTTGAAGCCTGCGAAAATTCTTACGTTTCAATAAGGTCTGCTCTCGTTCTACAGAAAACTAATGAGAACAATTCATAGTGAATTATTTGCAAACTCAGTTTGAGAGAGAGAAGGCGAAATAGGGTTTTGCTTTCATTGTTTGCTTATTAAATTCACCCGGAGTAAACATTTGTGAATTAAGTTTCAGATTGAGGAATGTGGAACTTCTTATTTGCTTAAGGGGAACACCCAGAGCTTAGAAAATTCTTTTTAGTTTCAGTTTGAGAGTCTTTTTCACTTCTGCCAGTCTATATTTGTCAGTACCATCCCCTGAACTGGGTTCTAATCTTATTTTGCAGCTTTACATAGCACCCTGCCAAAGGCTTTAGACAATCCAAATAGGTCACATTCATGACCTACTCTTTGTCTAACTTGCTCATTACATCCTCAAAGAGTTCTATCAGACTTGTCAGCATGACATCTTCTTGACAAAGTTGTGCTGACTCAGCATTATTTTAGCACTCAAGTACACTCATCCTTAATAATGGATTCTAAAATCTTACCAATGACTGAGGTTAGGTTAACCCATCATTAATTTTGTATATACTACCTCCCTCCATTCTTAAACAGGGGTGTTAAAGTAGCCATTTTCTGACCTGTGGAACCCTCCTTGACTCCAGTGTATCCTGAAAGATCACTGCAAATATCTCTATAATCTCCTCAGCTATCTACTTCAGAACTCTGGTGTGTAATTCATCTGGTCCCTGTGATTTATCCACCTTCAGACCTTTCGGCTTTCCCAACATCTCCTTAGTGATAACTACTACACTCAATCCCCTCATTCTCTTGAGGATCGGATCTGGAGCTGGTATCTTCCACTATGAAAACTGATGAGAAGTATCTATTCCCCCATCTCATTTTCTCCCCATTATTACTTCTCCAGCCTCATTTTCCAGTAGCCTGATCTCCACTCTTGTCTTTCTCTTACCTTTAGATATCCCAAAAAAACTTGCAATCCTTTTTTATATTGCTCGATAGCTCATGCTCATATTTCATCACACACCTCCGCAATCCCACCTCCATCTCACCTGCTTATTGCTTATTTAGTTGTCTTGCATTGGTTTTTAAAGGCTTCCCAATCCTTTCACAAACTACTATCTTCACCACATTGAATATTTTTTCTTCTGTTCTTAAACCGTCCATGACTTTCCTTGTCAGCCATGGTTGCCTCATCCTCCCCTTGAGATGATTTTCTGTGGTGCCTTCTGAATTACCCTGAGAAACTCCAATTGCTGTTCAACTGTCTTCCCTGCTCCTGCTCCAATTTACTCTGACTAGCTCCTGCCTCATGTTTTTGTAATTACCTTTACTCAATTGTAGTAACGTTACATCAGATTCCAGATTCTCCTTCTCAAACTGCAGGGTGAATTTGATCATATTATCATTACCTAATCAAGTCTGCCTCATTACACACAACCAAATCTAGAACTGCCTGTTCCCTAGTGGGGTCTACCACAAGTTGTTCCATTAACATTGAGATACAGTAGAATAATCAAGCTTTAAATTAAGTAGAACAACTAATCACATCAGGAATAAATGGCAGGAATTCTAGTACTGCCTGGCAGATAGAACTTTACAAAATAGCCATACAGGACGCAAGATTGGACATTTTGAGAAAATGGTTTTTAGGCTTTACAATAGCTTCCATACTAAATAGTAAATCACACATTGAATAAATCACAATTACATTGAAAATTATGTATTTTGGTGATGTTGTAACTCACTAAAAGGTACAAGAAGGCACGGTTATTTTGAAGGATAGCTTTTGGCAATTATTTGAATATCAGAACAAATACAACACTTGAAAGGACACAATGTAATAAAAGAATTCAACATCCGTCAATAATTGCCACAATGATCTCTGCAGGTTAGTGGAGAACTGAGTATGGAGCTTTGAAATCAGAACTTACAAGCAACAAATTTGTTGTTGGAATTATTGATTAATTTTTATCAGATTTGCTACAATCAAAAGAAGAATTAAGTTTGGTCCAAACTATTCAGATTGTGCTTACAGATAGGAAGGAAAAAGAATCACAAAAAGTCCTGAGAGGTGAGTGATACCATTATTACAGGTGAGCTAATGAATCTGTGAAAGAATTGATTTAAATTATTCAGTTGACCTATCTTTTTAGACACAGGCTAACAAAAAAGTGTGGACCAAGCTCCTTTACTGAACAAGAATTATAATTTATTAAAAATAAATAAATTCAAGCTATACATAAGCAATTAATTTTATGATCTTTCACAGAATATGGGCATTGCTGGCCTGACCAACATTTATTGCTCATTAACCAGAGGGCAGTCAAGAGTCAACACATTTTTTGATCACGCAACATTGCCTTTTGTTGAGAAGGGCACTGCTTGTCACTGGCCACTCTGGTGTTTCCTTTCTTCCGGGTAGTGGAATATAAATAAAGATTTACACACGTGTTGTTCTTCACTGTGTCCTACACCTGCACGCACAGGACATCGGTGCTGGGAAAAATAAGCACTACCGCTGTTTGGTGGTGGTGTGGGGGTTAAATTTTAAAAAGTCAAAAAAGTCAATATATTACTCAGAGTCTAGATTTACCTCGAAGTCAAACTAGGAAGGACATCAGATTTCCTTCCCCAAAGAATGTTAATAACTGGTGAGAGGGACCTTGTCACTAATGAGTATAGCGTGAACCAGGCTGATATGCTCAAACAGGTTGATGTTAAGAAGGAAAATGTGCTGGAAGTTGTGAGAATTGATAAGTCCCCTGGGCCAGATGGGATACACCCAAGGTTTCTATGGGAAGTGAGAGAAGAGATTGCTGCATTTTTAGCCATGATCTTTATGTCCTCACTGTCCTCTGGAGTAGTACCAGATGATTGGAGGGAGACAAATATTATTCTGTTGCTTAAGAAAGGGAATAGGGGTAACCTTGGGAAGTATAGACCAATCAGTCTTACATCGGTGGTGGGAAAATTACTGGAGAGAATTCTGAGAGACAGGATTTATGATTATTTGGAAAAGCATAGTTTGATTAGGGTTAGTCAGCATGGCCTTGTGAGGGGCAAGTCATGCCTCACAAACTTTATTGAATTCTTTGTAGATGTGAGAAAAAACATTGATAAAGTTAGAACAGTGGATGTTGTGATTTTAGCAAGGCATTTGATTAGGTCCCCCATGGTAGGCTCATTCAGAAAATAAGGAGGCATGGGATACAGGGAAACTTGGCTGTCAGGATACAGAATTGGCTGGCCAATAGAAGGCGGAGGGTGGTAGTAATGGAAAGTATTCAGCCTGGAGCTCAGTGACCAGTGGTGTTCTACAGGGATCTGTTCTGGGACCTCTGTTCTTTGTGATTTTTATAAATGACATGGATGAGGAAGTGGAAGGGTGGGTTAATCAGTTTGCCAATGACATGAAGGTTGGTGGAGTTGTGGATAATGTGTGGAGGGCTATTGTATATTGCCTTGGGACATTGACAGGATGCAGAACTGAGCTGATAAGTGGCAGGTAGAGTTCAACCTGGAAAAGTGTGAGGTAATTCATTTTGGAAGATTGAATTTGAAGGCAGGTTACAGGGTTAAAGGCAGGATTCTTGGCAGTGTGGAGGAATAGAGGGGTCTTATGCCCTTAAAAAGGCTACTGTTACGACATGGGAACCCCCCTCCCTACCCCCCGGCCACACCCCAACCCTTGCAAATTTAAACCTAAAACACAGAAATGATTTAACCCGTGCTGTAATATGATAAAATTAAAAGAGGCCAAGAACTATCCCAAAAGTACAATAAAGTACAATAAAGTAAGAACTTTATTCATTAAGTCTAACATAGAATATTAACTAACAACTGTTTACAACTCCTTTCTCTAAACTATATTTTATTTTCCCTTCTATACTACTGGTCCAGTAAAACCCCTGATTAAGATTTACCAAAAAATTTAAATTTCAAAACCAGGCAGCTGTCAAGTTTTCTTTTTGTATCTTCCTCTGTCTTCTTTTCTTCTTCTTAGGGATTTCTGTTTCACAGATCATGGATAGATAAAGGTACCTTTAAGAGAGCTATTCTTGGGGCAGTCTCGGGGCATATGTTGGTGGCTTGGCAGTTCTCCTCCAACTGTTCAATTTGTTTAATATTTATACTCCATAACAAAGGATTATTTAATTGGTTTTAATGTTGTCAAAATACTAAATTCAAAATTTATTGGTGTTTAGTATCTTGGGCATCATTTAAATTGATTGGCCAAATTTGAAATTTGTCTTTGTTTGTCTCATAGCAACCCAGGGACTGCTTGCTGCTGGGCCAAATGTTACATTGCAAATTCTCCAGCCCTCTGTGTGCTTGCTAAGTCCTTTAGTTCTCTTAAAGGTACAGTACCCCTTACATTTTCATATCACCTCCTCCTTAAGAAAAAAAATCTTAATGAAAAGATGGTTTCATTTGTTCTATTCTTTAAACACAATACCATAACATACCATAACTTTAACCTCAATTCACCTTAACTTCTTCAGATAGCTGTCCCTTATCTATACTTTGTCAGTTAAATTCACGATAACCCATCTGCAATTGCATCCTTACGACCCGCAACACGTACGATTTTTAAACTAACAATCTGTAACAGAAGACACCAATGAAATAGCATCAAATTTTTGCCTTTAAAGCATTTAAAGGGTTGTGATCTGTGCATGCAGCTGTCTCTGACACATTGTGCATGACATACACATTTAAATGTTGTAAGGTTGGTTCCAACCTCAATTGTTTTGTTTTGATTCTAGAATATTTCTTCTGGGGGGATATTGGTCTTCCTCGAAAAGTAACCAACTGGCAGTTCAATCCCATCCTCACCTTCCTGGAGGAGTACAGCTCCAACTCCAATGTCATTAGCATTGATGGTGACCTGAAAATGTTTTGAAAAGTTTGGCATAGCTAAAATTGGTTTGGAGGCTAATATTTCTTTCAAATGGTCAAATGCCTCCTGGTATGAGTTTGGTCACTGAAGTTGTGTGTTCTTCTTCAGCAAATCAGTTAATGATGCTACTACACTGCTGAAGTTTGGAACAAATTCACAATAGAATCTGCTGAGTCCTAAGAATCAAAGCACCTCATCCTTTGAGGTAATTTGTGGAAATTCCTCAATGGCCTACGCCTTTGCGTTCTGTGGAGTGAACCTGACGTGACCGATGTTATGTCCCAAAATGTCACCTCTGCTTTTGCGAATTCAGTTTTATTGACGTTTATCACCAGTTTTGCTTCTCTTAGTCATTCAAAGAGCTCTTCCAACTGTACCATGTGATCTTTCCAGGACTTACTGACGATCACTACATTGTCCAAATAGACTGCACAGTTTGTTAACCCAGCCACAACTCAGTTCATGAGTCTTTGGAATTTGTCAGGTATGTTCTTCATTCCAAAGGGAATCATTTTAAATTGATATAGCCCATTTGAGGTTACAAATGCAGAAATTTCTTTCACTTTCTCTGACAAAGGCATCTACCAGTAACTACGCAGTAAGCACAACTTAGTAACATAACTGGCTTATCCAACTTGCTTGATAAAGTCCTCCAATCTTTGAATTGGATAGGAGTCCGATTTTGTAATGGCATTGACCTTCCGATAATTTACGCAGAATCATTGTATCCTGTCCGCTTTGGGAACTAAGACGATCAGTGAACTCCACTCGCTCTGGCTTGGTTCGATGATATCCTCATTGAGCATGACCTCCACCTCCTTCTGGACCTGTCTGGCTTTGAAAGGATTAAGCCGATAGGCATGTTGTTTTATCTGAGCAGTATTCTCAACATCTACTTCATGTAAAATAACATTAGTCCTCCCCAACTGATTGCAATTTTCCAAATGAAATAAAGAAGGTTTCAACATCTTTCTCATCAAAATGTTTTGACATATTTAAGTGTCGTTTAATCTTCTCTTTTATCCCCATCCTGTTAACTTGACTTTGCTGACTAAGTCGTAACTTCTCAAGTTCAAATCCTCTCTCTCTCTTTCTTTGTCTCTCCCTTTCTTCTCTCTCTCTTTGCTCAGCTAAGAACTTTCTCTCTCTCCTTTTCCTCTCTCTCTCTTTCTTCTCTCCCTCTTTCTCTTTCTCTCTCCCTTTGTTTATCTTCTACCTTCATTTCCCTCAATTGTAATTTACTTTTTTCTATCTCTACTGCACTTGTCTGTTTTTCTGATACACCTAAGTGTTTGAATAATTCCCTAACAATTTCAGCTTTACTTTTGTCCTTGGTTAAACCCAAATCTAACTTAGTTGCTAATTCTAAAAATAAGACCTTTTTCTTTCCTTCTAAACTTTCTCGGCAACTTTAAGAATCATCTTCAAATCTCAGAACCTCTTTAGCAATTTTAAAAGCCATTTCTCTCACTTTTAATTTAATCAATCACAGGTCACCGAAATTAAACAAATTGTCTCACCTACATTTTATTTAAAGATCTAGGATATTAACCTGCAAGTGTTTCAATCTGCTGGGATTGTTCATAGCCCAAATCTATTCAAATCTGTCTAAACCAGGTCACGTCGCGGACAAGCCCCAAAACTGTTAAGCCATGGGGGTAAGTAACCCCAGCTAATTTAAGTCTGCAACATAGAAATATTTCACCCGTGCTGTAATCTGTTAAAATTCGAGAGGCTAAGCATTATCCCAAAAGTCACAATTTAAAGTACAATAAATTAAGAACTTTATTCGTTAAGTCTAACATAGAATATTAACTAACAACTGTTTGCAACTCCTTTCTCTAAACTATCTTTTACTTTCCCTTCTACAATATTGCTCCAATAAAACCCCTCTGAACATTTATGAAAAATTCAAATTTCAAAACTAGCCAGCTGTTGAATTTTCTCTTTTTGTCTTCTTCTGTCTTCTTCTTCTTAGGGATTTCTGTTTCACAGATCATTGATAGATATAGGTAACTTTAAGAGAGCTATTATTGGGACAGTCTACATATGTTGGTGGCTTGGCAGTTTGCCTCCAACTGTTCAATTTTGTTTAATATTTATACCCTAAAGCATCAGAGCATTTCATTGGTTTTACTATTGTCAAAATACCAAATTCAAACTTGATTAGAGTTTAGTATCTTTGGGCATAAATTAAACTGAATGGCTGAAACTGATTTTCTTTGTCTCACAGCAAACAAGGTACTGCTCATTACTGGACCAAATGTTACATTGTAAATTATCCAGCACTATGTGTGTTTCCCAAGTCCTTCAACTGTCTTAAAGTTTCAGTACCCCTTACACCTTCATAACCCCACCCAAGTTGATGGTTGTTAAGAATATATATGGTGTGTTGGCTGGGATTGAGTTTAAGAGCTGTGAGGTCATCCTGCAGCTGTATAAAGTCTTGGTTAGACTATGCTTGGAATATTGTGTTCAGTTCTGGTTGCCTTATTATAGGAAGGACGTAGAAGCTTTAGAGAGAGTGCAGAGGAGATTTACCAGGATGCTGCCTAGACTGGAGGGCATGTCTTATGAAGAAAGGTTGAGGGAGCTAGAGCTTTTCTCATTGGAGCAAAGAAGAGTGAGAGGTGACTTGATAGAGGTGTACAAAATGATAAGAAGCATAGATACAGTAGATAGCCAGAGACTTTTTCCCAGGGCAGAAATGGCTATTGTGAGTGGGCATAATTTTAAAGTGATTGGAGGAAGATTTAGGGGAGATGTCAGAGCTAGGTTATTCATACAAAGAGTGGAGTGTATGGAATGCACATGAAGCAGTGGTTGTAGAGTTAGATACATTAGAGACATTAAGCAACGCTTGGAATAGGCACATGTCTGATGGTAAAATGAAAGGTATGTAGGTTATTTTGATCTGAGAGTAGGAATAAAAGTCAGCACAACATCAAGGGCCAAAGGGCCTGTACTGTGCTGTACTGTTCTATGTTCTATGAAATAACATTTTTGTTCATTGACAGTTGATATGGTTACTATTGGCCTAGACTTTCCTTCCAGATTTATATTGAGTACAAATTTCACCATCTACTGCCATAGGGTTTGAACCTGCATCCCCAGAATAAGAACATAAATTTCTAGATGTCTACTCCAGTAACATTAACCCTATATCTCCACCAGTCCGGCCCATCCCATCATTTGAATATGGGTTATCAATATGTTGAACGATAGAGAGTGCCAAGTGAAGACAAACAGCAGGAGAACTAGGGAACAAAACCATGCTGATTACTGATCGATTCTGATACCTTCCTTCCAATAGACATCAAGCTAAGTGGCCTGTAATGTCCTGTTTTCTGCCTCCAGATTTTATGAATAGAGGGGTTATATTTCCCAGCCTGAAAGAACCCTTCCAGAATCAAACAAATTTTTCAAAAAAGCACCAAACCATCTACCACCCCATAAGTCACCCTTTTTGAGGCCATAGGTTGAAGTCCAAAACATTTCAAATAACTATGAACTTGCAGCTCCAGCTGTTTGCTCAGTACTGCTTCTCTAGCTGTTATCATTTTCCTGAGTTCTGCACTTTCTTCAATCTGCTGATATACTCTTATCAATGGGATTTTTTTAATGTGATCTATTTTGAAGACAGAAACAAAATGGCTATTCATTATATTTCTGATTTATTACTTATTTACTATTAAGTGCATATTGTCACCACGTGAGTCCTCTTTTCCTTTTCAGATATGCAAAGAAACTCTTGTTGTTTTACAATTGAAGCCAGCTTCCTCTCAAGTTATAATGTATTTGTCCAATTAACCTGTTGGTTCTTCTCTGTTGTTCTCTGCATTGATCTGTCACTCAACTTTATGCATTCAGTTAAACATGGATAGGTATTGAGTCCTCCCTTTAGAAACTGTCTTTATAGTATGAATGGAATCATTCTGGAGAAACTTAGCAGATCTGGCATCATTTGTAGAGATAGAAGCAGAATTAATGTTTTGTGTCTGGTTTGAACCTTCCCTAAGGATCTGCTGAGTTTCTGTAGCATTGTCTGTGTCTGTTTCAGATTTCCAGCATCTGCAGGATGTTGCTTGTGTCATTTTTAGTATTATTTTGAGTATTTTCAAATATCCCTTTAAATACAGTGGACTGCACTATGACTCAGTGGATGGCACTGCTGCCTCATAGCACCAGGAACTTGTGTTTAATTGCAACCTTGGTTGACTGTCTGTGAGGAGTTTGCATATTCTCCCAGTGTCTGTGCGGGTTTCCTCTGGGTGCTCCTGTTTCCTCCCCTGGTTCAAAGATGTGCAAGTTAGGTGCATTGACCACATTAAATTGTCCCAATGTCCAGTGATGTGTAGGCTAGTTGAATTCGCCATGGGAAATGCATGGTTCCAGGGATAGGCTAGTGGGGTGAAACTGGGTGGATGAAGTCCACAACGTGGACTTGTTGGGCTGAATGGCCTGTTTCCACACTGTAGGGATTTGATGATGGCAATTTAAGTTGGCTTTCTCTGTATTGGATACGTTAGTTGAACTCCAGGTGATCAAGGGTTACGGTTGAGAAACTTATCAGCCATGATTGAATAGCGGAGCAGATGCGATGGGCTGAATGGACTAATTTCTGCTCCTTTGTCTTATGGTCTTGTAAACAGACTGCAGATTTTAATTTAAATGAAATTTACATACTTTGTGTTACACTGTATAACACAAGAAAATTGTTTCACAGTTCAACTCGGAGTTCAGTAATGAAGAAAGAAAAGAGCCAGTTGAAAGAGAGAAAACAGCACTTGGATAATAAGACAAGAAAGAGTTGTTGCATTCAGCACATTGTCATATCTCAGAAATATCCTAAAAGGAGTCATATACAATTAACTCCTTTTGATAGTCACCGTTGTAGCTGTTCGAAAAAATATGAGACAGGCAAAAACAAAGAGAATGGATCCAGGAAATGAGATAGAGACAATGCTGAGCATCAGGTGTTGCATAAGTAAGAGAGGAAAAAACAAATCCATACAATAACAAGAGTGAAAGAATACATATGAAGTGGATAACTGTGGTGTTTGTAAGAGAGGAATGTGTATAATGTGGTCAATCAGAAAAACAGTTGAAGTGAGAGAATGAATCATGAGTCAAAAGGTTAGAGCGAGCTGGAATTCATGCAGTTAACGTGGGAAAAATTTGCTTTTGAAAAGCCATGAAAAGTGCACTTTTAGACTCACACAGGCAAACATCACAGGGTGGGATAACACCACATTGGTGGGAATCAGAGCAACTAAGTGCTTAAAATTGTAGATGTGGCACTAAAATCATAGGCTGTTGGGAGCAAAATTGACTCTAAAAGGTTTCCCGCTGATCAATTACTTTAGCTATAATAATTTTGTTAGCGAGTGAGGCATTTTAACTGTTGGCTGAACAGAAAGCAATGTGCCTTAATGCTGGACTGAAACAAGCCAGAAACTAATGGAAAGATCACCACTAGTCCTATGCTCCCTCCCACTTACAATCCTGTCGAATCTGTCTATTTTCTCTTCCATGAAATATTTTATGTAAGAACTAAGTGCAAACCAGTTTGTGGCACATATTGCCTGAACTTCCTCAACCAAGCACTGATGTATACTCACTTCCAGACTGCCTGGGTGGAAAATGCACTAGCAGCATTGCAAATAAGGCATAGGACTTAAAATAGCTGACTCTGAAAAACACCCTGGTGATCCTGTCTCTAATCAATACAAAGCCATCACACCCAGCCCTCACAAAACCCACCCTGAATTAAAATTGATTCCAATGCAAAATTGTAGAATGTTGATTGCCTAAATATCTATCTTGTTGGAAAAAGCACAGAAATCAGGGAGCAGGTAGTTTAAATGCTCTTTGTTGTGGTTCTGTTCACCGAGCTGGGAATTTGTGTTGCAGACGGAAATCTTCTCCCAAATCTTCTCCCAAACTTTAAATGCTCTGTTGCCAGAATTTATGTAATATGAAAATATGTTTGCAATCTTTGAAAACATAGCAACAATTACCAGTTTGTTGCACACAAATTATTTTGAGGCATTTCTAAGAAATGGGATCATTTCCAGACATTCTTCTCTATTGGGACAAACTACAAATGACATGCCTATAATGAGAAGTGAGGAAGAATGTTATTGCTATTAATAGCATGTGGTCATCACCGACTTGGCCTGTACTTATTACAGAGAAAGTAGTGGTGACTAGTCTTCTTTAACTGAAATATAATAGCTATCTTTCTCATTAGAATTCAGTCAGATAAATTTAAGTTCTAAGGCTACATTCCACTTATTGATGGCCTGAGCTGTGCCCCTAAGTCCTTCAAATAACCTTATTTCCTTAGTTTAAAAGGAAAGCCTTAGATAAGAAAAGGGATGCTTCATCAAACTCCTCTTTGTTGATTTGTGTCCAATGAACTACTATTTAAGTATTGATTAGAGATAGAATCAGACTCACCTCTGACATAACAAAAATTGGATAATCTCACTAAGAATAGTCATGAGTGAGCAATTACTATTTGGGAAAAGAATCAAAGGGTGGCCATTCAATTGTACTTAAACAATGTGACTTCAAGAGAGAAACGTTTTTGAGAGAAAAAATGGGATTAAGCTCAGCAACAGTTAGTGAAAGGGGAGGTACAAATATAGAGTAAGAAAAAAGAAAAGTATAGGTGGGAGATGTTGGGGGAGAAAGAGAGCAAAGAATGAAGGCAGAGTCAAACCAGAATAAAGAGAGAGAAAATAATTTTGAAAATTATCAAGAGAAAAGAGAGATGTCAGTATAGGAAACAAATCACTTACAAGAAAGATAACCTAAACTTCACAATCTAATAAAAAAAACTGTACATGCACATAAAATTGCATGTAAAATTAATGATAAACAGGGAAATAAAATGTAATATCAGTTAGTGTGAAGCAGAATTAACTGAAGGTGCAACATAGATCTGTGTACAAGTAAAGAGCACACAAGGTAAAGGCCTTTGTATGGTTTATCACTTAATTAAAAATCTAATTAGTTCCAAGTAAAATGATATTCAGTTGAAATGATTTATCACAATTGACCCATGATCTCTGGTGATTAATGTTCTATATGTTCATTATAATTTATTGCAATTTAAATTATAACTAAATTGAATGGCATTGTGTTGAAATGATTCAATTACTGCAGTGATTAATTAACTGCAGATATTAACGTCAATCTACTTCAAACATGCAGGCGATTGTAAAGAACATTGTGCTATAACTTACTGAAATTAATCATACACGTACCTTAGGTAATTGTGAGAAGAAAAATACTGTTAAAAATTATGCAATGGCTTTGAGGAACTGAATGTTAAACTGACTTTTCACCTTGGCAAGTTGCATTTAAATCGAGCTGGAATTGAAGTTGAAAGACTTGCCCATATACAGGCAATAAGGCTTCTGCTGGGTTTTAGATACTTGCTAAAGTTTGGTTATAATAGAGACATTTTGACTAAAAATTAACCTGATTAATAATCTACATTACTAAACTGGACACAGACTTCCAGTCAGAGAAATATTCCTCAAGCATTGTCCTTTGCTTCCTGCCACTGAGACAATTTTAGGACCCATGTTGCTAAAATGCCCTCAATGCCATGGCTCATAGTTTAATAACCAATCTGCCAAGTGAGACATTGCCAAAAGACTTACTGAAGCCAATATCGACTTCACCAACTGCATACTGTCATGTACAAACCCAGTCACCTCCTCGAAAAATTCATGTTTGTTTCCCATGATCATTCCCTTTTGAAGCTATGCCAACTATCTCTAATTAATCTTTGCTCCTCAAAGTGTGGATTACTTTTGTCTTTCAGAATCAAGGAGGTACATAGGTTGGCACTGATTCAGAATGGCGACTAGGCATCTGAAAATAGGTGGGAAGTTTAATCCTAACCTAATTCTTAATCTTCATTTTTAAACTTTGAACACAGTGTTGCACGCCTGAAATAGTCTATTGACCTCATCCAGCTCAGGAACTGGCAGCATTTATAGGCCTTCCTGGGTTGCCTGGCCTAACCCCCAATCCAGCCTACTCCCCATCCCTGAAATTATAGACTGGAAGTGCATATGAACATTCCTAAATATGGGTTCTCCCAGCCAACTCTGTGTACCTGACGTGGAAATCTAAATTGGGCCCTAGAATTATTCTATATCCTCTTGAAAATAATGTCTCATGCTTGGAACTTTTTAAAAATGGCCTTGTCACTCAGCCTTTAATAACTAGTATGTGTATTCCAAGATCCCGTTGTTCCTCCACCAGACATAAACTCATAGCCTCCAAGTAACCTTTATTCTCCTTTGTGAAGTATTACAATGATTTATCTGTGTTGCATTCCATTGGCAAATTATGTCCACTTATAATTTGTTCATGATTTCCTCAAAATTAACAATCTAAGCAACCGACCCTAAATTGGTATCATCCACAAATGGCTTTTGATTCCAAAATTCAAATTGTTAATGTAATTTGTGAACACCAGTGGTCCAAAGAGGTACCGATCCTTGTGGAAAACCACCTGCACCTTCTACCATTTTGATGAACTAGCTTCTACTTGTATTTCCTGTCTTCTGTCATGAAACCAGCTAACAAACCCTTCTGCTCCTAGTGCCTTGACTCCTTTCTTTATTCATTAGTCTATTATGTGGCACTTTATTGAAGGATTTTTGAAAATCCCCAGATGGATTACATTTAATGCATTTCTTCACTCACTCTGTTAACAACACAAAACTTTTCACTCAGGGTGGCCAAGAAACGTATCTCTTTTTGAAATCCATGCTGACTATTCAGTTATTATATTCATTTCTCGATGATCTTCTATTCTCTCTTTTCTCAAAGATTCCATTATTTTTCCTGCTACTGATGCTAAGCTGACTGTTGTGTAATTCCATGCTTGTTATGTCCTCCTTCTAAAGTATAGGTTGATATCATTCAGTGTGCGAAAGACGATGGGAGGACAACCTTAGATTTTTTTTCCTGTTGTCATTGGACATCATCTGCTACACTTCTATTGATGGCTGTACTAGCTGATTCTAGAAAAGTAAAGACAGTATAAAGTTCTGAATGTAGGTTTGCTCGCTGAGCTGGAAGGTTCATTTTCAGATGTTTCGTCACCATACTAGGTAACATCTTCAGTGAGCCTCCGGACAAAGCAGGTGACAAAACATCTGAAAATGAACCTTCAAGCTCAGCTGGCAAACCTACATCTAGAACTTCAACCTGAACGACAAATCTTTTCAAAACTCGCTAACAGTCAAAAGTGTCACAGATGAAGTGAACATATTATGTTTTTCTTCCAACTACACCCCTTTTTCGAACAAATGATTAACTGACTACAATAAAGCCTTTGTTCTCTCTTTTCTTAGATTATTTTATAATATGTGTATGCAATTGACCTGGACGAGGAAGATTTTCAAATTTGTGTTTGTGTAGTCTTTTACAATACATTGTCGTTTTTTATTTTAATATGCACTTATCTCATTACTTATGACATCATTCAGCATCAAATCTGCCTCCTCTATCATTTTATAAATCTCAAAGCAAAATAATTTTTAATGTATCTGCCATCTCTCTGTCATTACTATCTATGGCTTAATAGTCCTGTTTCTATGATAGCTTTTTCTTTATTGATGCACCTATAAAACATTCTACAATTTTGTTTTATAATCCTTAAAAGTTCAATTTTACTGTTGCATTTTGTCTGCATAAATTTTGACTATACTTCTACTGTCTTTTTATTCTCATTTACCATGCATTTTCTGCTGTCTTTATTCTTTATGTATGCCTCTTGCTTCTCTCAATTGTTCTCTTATGTTTTTATCGAATAATGAAATCTCATTTGTTTTTTGTTTGTTCTTTCATTTTAGGGGTTTATATTTTGCTTGCACTCTGTTGAGCACCATTTTACATGTTTTCCCTTGTCATTCTATAGCATTGTTCATCAATATTATTTCCAATTTTATTTTCCCAAATTCTATTCCTGACCTCCCCAAATCAGCTTTACTCCAATCTATTAGCTTCTGCTTTACTTATGTTCTTTTATATTATCATCTTAAAGTCCTTAATGGTCACTATTACCTGGACATTATATCTACCTTTGCTTTTATTATCTGTTCTGTTTCGTTCTAATTTACTACAGAACCAGTAGTTAATCTTCCCTTTCATAGCCTTTTTTTCTAACACATTAAGTTAGAAAGGAGCCTGTACTATTGTAGACACTCATTTCCCTTATCCCTCTTTTCTATCTCTTCTAGCCAATTCTTATCATGTTAGTTAAGACTCACCCCTGGTGATTTTTCTAATTCTTTTTACTTAATTCCTTATTTTGGCTGCATATTTCTTCCTCCACTTCCCTTCCAGTAATGGATGATCTGGTTGTGTCTATGGCAATTTGCTTGGGTAATAAGTCAAAGGATATAGCCCTTTAAAATCCTTCTTTTCAAATTAAAGCTTTACAACTGACACACTGTCAGCATGATCTCCTCCCTGCGCCTACCTATAATCTTTGTTCCAACATGGACCATGCCTTTTGTATTTAACCCTCCCTGTCCAAGTAACAATTCAGCCACCATGCAATATCCTTTATTCTGGCATTAAGTCGATAACATGCCTATCAGAACTTTCATCCATGGCTCCAGAATGTGCGATCAATTTCCTTGCTTGTAAAGTCCTGTGATATTACTGTTATGATCTCATTTGAGAAGTATTTTTATTAAGGAAAGTCATCCAAAATGGCAATTATTTAATGAAAGGTCAAAGTCACAAAATTTCACAGGTTAAAAGGGAAAACGTATTTGTGACATCAGCTCACATATCTTGTTGCAAATACTGTATGTATTTAAATAAAAAGCTTTAAGCTTTGTATTCCTAGCATTAGTACTTAGTACTTACCCCTCTTCTACTTTCTACTGCACTCTTCTGCTTATACATTCTGTCCCATCCTGTCCCACTTTGATTAGCATTCATCTCTTCATTACCCAAGCATCTCTCATCTCTCATTTACTTTTCAATTCTTTAAACCTCTCTTCCCTTGAACCCTGGATAACTCCCACTACCATATTCCTCACCTCCCCCATTCACAGAGGCTACGTTTGACCTTTCGGTATAAATTGCATCCTTTCATAGTCCACCCAATTAATAAATCTATAATAGGTCAGCCTGAGGTCACATTCTTCTGATTTGAACCAGAGTTGTTGCTCTGAGAAACATTGAAATAGCAGCAGATGTAGATCATTCGGCCCTTCAAAAATGCTCTGCCATTCATTATGATCATGGCTGATCATCCAACTCAATAATTTGTTCCCATTTTCCCCCCAAAATATTTTGATCTCTTTATCCCAAGCACTATTTCCAAATCCTTCCTTAAAACAATATGCTGTTTTGACCTTGACTTCTCTCTGTGGTAGCAAATTTCACATTCTCACCACTTGCTGGGTGAAGACATTTCTCCTCATCTCAGTTCTGTTAGCCTGAGACTGCAACCCATGGTTCTAGATCCCCCTGCCATCAGGAACATCTATCTTGCATCAATTCTGTCTAGTTCTGTTAGCATTCTATTGGGTTTCCACAAGACCTCATTCTTCCAAATTTCATTGAAAATAACCCTAACCAATTCAATCTCTCCTGATATGTTATACATCAGCTGTGCCATCCCAAGAATCATTCTGGTGAACCTTCACTGCACTTCATCTATAGCTACAGCATCTTCCTCAGACAAAGAGACCAGGACAATACACAATATTTCATGTGTTGTCTCAACAAGTCCCTGTATAATTATAACAAGACATTCCTGCTCAAGTACTCAAATCCTCTCGCTATGAAGGGCAACATATTGTTTGTCTTTCTTACCACCTGCTGTACCTGAATGCTGAGCACAAGTACATCCTGGTCTCATTGTATGTCTCATCCCTTCTCAAATTACAGCCATTCAGATAATAATCTGCCTTCCTGTTTTTGTCACCAAAGTGGATAACATCACATTTATCCAGATAATACTGCATTTGGACACTCACTGATCTTATCCAAATTTCAGTTAAGCATTGCTACATCATCCTCAGGGCTAACGCTCCCATCCCGATTGTGTTATGGGCAAATTTGGGTATAATTGTAGTTCCCTCAAGCAAATCTTTTGTGTACATTTTGAATAGCTGGGGTCCTAGTGTTGTTCACTATGGTATCCCATTAGTCTCTGCTTTTCCATCAGATAAAGACCCATTTAGTTGTAGTCTTTGTTTCCTGTCTGCCAACTATTATGCTCTCCTTCCCAACATATTACCCAAAACTCTATTTTCTCACCTTTTCTCATTTTGTTTTTCTTGATATTATTTTATATTTTGGATGGGAAAATTGTTACATTTGTAAAGTGAGTCTCCTCTTAAATTATTAATATTCGCTTTCTGTATTATTAACTTGATAGTAAAGAAGATGAAGATGAAATATAAGAACACTTAAAGGAAGGAAGATGAAGCTTTCAGCCCAACAAAACTATTTTTTTCTGAATTGATTGTTTTCAATATAGTCACTGCCAGCACAGCAGGGCCATCCGCAGTTTGGGAATCCACAGCCAGCTGGAGTAGCCTTTACATAGACTCTTCAACTGAATCAAAGCACTAGTACTCTACTTAGGGCTTCGTCAGTCAATAAGACAAGGTAGCAGAATGATGCACTGGATCTGTCAAAATAGGGATTTCTAGTTAAAGGCACCTTCGCGTGTGCTACAATGCCTCACTCTACATGGCCTTTTGAGGATGCAATGGTTAAATAAAATGACACAAGAACTGGATGGTTGTTAACTCTTACTTGATGTGGGATTTGATGCAGTGAGGTAAAATTCCCAAAATGGAAGTGGGGAACCTCTCCGAAAAGTGTAGTGAGGTGTTGTTGCAATTGTGCAAGGTTTGGTCCGACTACACCTGGAGTACTGTCGACAGTTTTGATCCTGTTGCTTGAAGGATCCAATTGTTTTGAAGGCAGTTCAGAGAAAATTCACTGAATTAATTCGAGAGTTGAAAGGCTTGCCATCTGAAGAGAAATTGAACAGCTTTGGCCTACACCCAATAGAGTTTAGAAGGTTGAGATGAGACGTAATTGAGGTATCCATTGTGCTAAAGGGGGTTTGACAAATTAGGCACAGAGCCGACATTACTCCTTGTGGAGAAATCTAGAACTAGGATAAAGAATGGCAGTTTTAAAACAGAGATGAGGCGTAATTACTTCACTCAAAGGGTCAGATTCACTACCTGAGAGTACAGTGATGCTGGGACACTGAATAAACTAAAGAAGGAGATAGATTTTTTTTAACTAAGTAATTGTTTAAAATGTTGTGAAGAGCAAGAAGGATTGTGGAGTTGAGGCCGTGATGAGTTCAGCCATGATTGTACTAAATAGCTGAATTGTCTACTCCTGCTCTTAGTTTATTATGTTCTATGTGGCAAAGGAAACCAACAGGAGAATTCTGTTCCTTCCAGCTTAAAGCGTCATGAGGGTCTCATGCCTCAGTTGGGTGAGGAAAATGTCAAACTCTGCCCTTTGACTTTCCTAATGACCTCCTGCATCATATCCTTCAAACTAATCCATCTCTAAGCCCCACTAATTTGACTCTTTCCTGGTACCTCACATTGTCATCAGAAAGGACAACACACCCTCGTTCTCATTCTCTTATCCACTTGCACACATTACTCCAGTACCCACTACAAGTCCTGTCTTTCTCAGACCCATTTAGAGCACTCATATCCCTTTGCTTTTTCTCCTTGCGGAGAACAGAGTGACAAGCTCAGGGAGAGTAGTGAATATTTGGGAGGCTGTGGAGTGTGGAGATTGCAGTGTCCCCATGAGGAAGGCCTCCAGGAAAAAAAGTAGCGTTGGCAATGTGTGTCCACATGGATCACTGGAAAGGAGATTTTGTTTCAGGAACTTGCAGATGTTAGTGATGATCTTCTGCTGAAGATTCAAAATAGATATTGTCCCTTATCTCAGAATCCATAGCATATCATAAAAATTCCATCCATGCCTCAAATAATAAATCATGGATAATAAAGCAATAGTCTTGATTAATGGATGGAACTTGGCTCTCCAGTACAACCTAAACTGGATCCTAATTCACATTTATGGGGAGCAGGATTGTGAATGGTGTTTGATGATCACTAGCCATTTAAGCTGTTGCTTCAGAATTGCAGTCCGATTATGAGTGGGAGTCTGCCTCTCTGAGCAGTCAGCCTAAGGGGAGATGGAGAGCAGCTCTGTAACCCAGGTCTTGCCATCAATAAAAACAACCATTGCTGACGCTATAATGGAAAAGATGAATAGTCTCTGCTTTGAGACATCTTTGCTAGAAATAAGAAACTTTGTTTCTCTGTCAGTATCGGTGCATTAGGCTCCAGTAGTCAGTACCTGCTGTAGTAGCACATCAAGGCAGTGGGTATTGTATGTGGTACTTTGCCTGTAAGAGAATTGTCCTTTATGGAATTCATATATGTATACACTTTCATTTTGTTTGCAAGTTGAATTCACAGAAATCAGTTGATTTACTGTAATGTTTGTTTTATTACTTAAATGGGTTTTACTGCTCAAATAAATGAACCTACAGATTTAATGAATTCCAAATAAGTGATGGTTTATTAAATCAATATTATTGACATGACAGCAGGGTCCAAATTATCTGCCAACATTGGGCCCCTCCGTAGGCCACAGATTGGACAGCAAAGTATGTCTGCTACCAGGGAGGCTCCGTGGCCCTGGTAGTTTTCTCATGCAGTGTGGGGAGGAGCTCCTAATGCTGGAAAATCTTAGCAGGATCATAACAGTGCCATGGATTGGCCCCACATTTGGACCTCTGCATAGCTGGCAGACAGGCCGCTGCTAACTCTGTGCTTTGTAATATCTTGCTGTACTGGGAACAAATCAGTCTTCAGACCTCCCTCCTCCAAGTCCACCTCCATAACCTTAGTAAAATGTCAGCCAATATTAGTGTGGGAGAGTGATTATAGATATTGTCTCACATCCTACTTGTAGGGAAGCACATTTGGGGAGGTTAGCAGGGATATACTCCATGGCAAATTTGTGATTGCTCAAAAAGTAACGTTAATTGAGTTTTTGAAGAAGTAATAAAGAGGATTGATGAGGGCAGAGTGGTAGTTGTGATCTATATGGACTTCAGTAAGGCATTTGAAAAGGTTCCCCATGGGAGACTAGTTAGCAAGGTTAGGTCTCATGGAATACAGGGAGAACTAGCCATTTGGATACAGAACTGGCTCAAAGGGAGAAGACAAAGGATGCTGGTGGAGGGTCGTGACTAATGAAGTGCCACAAGGATCAGTGCTGAGTCTACTACTTTTCATCATTTATATAAATGATTTGGAGGTGGGCATAAGAGGTATAATTAGTCAATTTGCAGAAGACACCAAAATTGGAGGTGTAGTGGATACCAAAGAAGATTACCTTAGAGTCCAACGGGATCTTAATCAGATGGGTCAATGGGCTGAGAGGTTGCAGATAGAGTTTAATTTAGATAAATGTGAGGTGCTGCTAGGTGCTTGTAGGACCTTGGCTCAATCTACCAATTTACTTTCTTCTATGTGTGAGCCTAGTCCTGCGTGTTCTTTTAAATGAAGCACTAGGAGAAGATATTCAGTCTCACACTCTTGATTTATTTTAAACAGTAAGTGGACAAAGCATTCAGATCTCTGGGTCTAACCCTTTTTCCCTGACCAACTACCACGTGTGCCAGTTCAAAAAGTAAGACCTCGTTCTGTCCCTGCCCCAGTCTTTTATACAATAAAAAAACGTCATACACACACTGAGGTAGAATTATCTTCTCATTGGCTGTTGGTCTGACTCCATTCTCCACCTCCTCGCATTCCTGGATGTCTGACCCCACGTGAGCTTCTTTTGCCCGCGAAATGGAGCATCACGTGACCTCCTTGGCCCGCTTCCGGGGCGCGAAATGGAACGTCACGTGACCGCCTCGCACTTTTCTGGGCGCGAAACGGAATGTCACGTGACCGCCTCGCACTCTTCCGAGTGCAAAACGGAATGTCACGTGACTGCCTCCTGCGTGGGATAACAGCGTCTTCACAGGCTTCTGACTGCTGCAGCCAGCCTTCAGTTTTTTGAGTAAGCCATATATTTACAAGTCCCCCTTTTGGTCTCATAAAAATGAGACCAACCAACCAACCAGTTCTATACATCACATTCGCTCTCCGATGCATAGTCTTCCCCTCTTGCCAAAGCCATGGTTTCCGTCTCCATCTGTGACATCTGATAGGGTGGGGGAGCCTTCCCTTCAATTGCTGTAATAATTACCCTGTTTAACAAAGATCTAATACAGGGAATACAACAACATCCACACAACACTACCGCAATAATCATACCACCGAGGGACATAAACACAGAGGCAATTAATCCTTTCCATTTCCCAAACCATGAGTCAAAAATACCTCCTAAAAGGTTGTCAATACCGGAATGTTCATGTATTTCTTCAGACAAAGTTCTTAGTCCCTCCAGGGCTCTGGTTACCGAGCCATCAGGTGCTGTATTATTGGGGATAAACGTACAGCATTGGTCCCCGAACATAGAGCACACTCCCCCCTTCTCTGCTAACAACATATCTAAAGCCATTCTATTTTGGACTGTTATCAATGAAGTTGCTGCCAATTGTTCAGAGAGTCCCGCCACCGCATCTCTAGTTCTATTGGCTAGCCTAAGTACATTGTGATGTACATAATTAATTCGGTCAACGTTTTTATTCGGCATAACTGGGAATAGAACACTGATAATTGGGAGATTCTCAAATCCTGCTGCTATCAGGTCTGCTAATTTATATTCATCAGGTACACCGCGGGGAACACCTATTGCATCTATGTAAGTGGTTGAGCCGGATGTGACATCAAACAAATCCCTACGAATTCGTGTATACATGTAAACCTAGCCTGTCGTCGTTCTCCTAAAAGAAATAAGGATACTCCTAACCTGACCATTGCACAGGTTCCAGACCAATCTGGAGGTAGACTAATATGCAGTGTTCTACCTCCACAGTACCAAAAAAGATCAGCTCTGGCCCAAACCATTGTGCTAGCATTCTGCCAGCCAGTTACATTAATTGTATCCTGACACCAGTCAGTGGGCATGTCTCCCAAGATTATATTAGACCTTCGAACAAAACACGTATAAGTGTTGGCCTTTGGTGTAAACACTGGAGGTAACGTGGAATTCTTTACAGGTGGAAAAATAGCACTTAATGTGGTACAATTTGGAGGGTCCGCCTGCATGGTGAGGGCCATCATACAATGAAATCCTATTGGGTCTATATTTGGGAACAATGGAGCTGGGGTAGTAAACAGGGTTGGCCTTGCCGAAGAACACGCGACGCAATTACTCATATTCATCGAAATTGCTGTCGCTGTCATCCAGTCTAGCCATAAGTTCTTATCCCCATACCCGGTAGCTAATTTAATAATATCCCTTCTCGTAAGGTTGTTGTGGTCTATTACAACAACTCCTGAACTTGGTTCTACCTCCATGCTTGTATTTTCAGTTTGTGGCTGGCGCATAGGAGGGTCCACTAAGGTTACCTTCACTAATCCCATGGTATCCACTCCAGATTGATCTACACCTATTACAAGATAAAAGCTTCTGTCATCACTCCCACAGTAAATCTGTACCTCTTTTGGACTAGGATTAATGTCAAATTTCTTCAGGGTTAACAAAAGTGGATTTCTCAACTCTGAAGAATGATCTAGTTGCCCCTTCGCCAGGCTCACATGATCTCGAATGTTCCATCTATTATCTGAAAGTGACGACCTCTTGGGGTTCCATCCCAGCCCCGTCCATGTTAGTACATTATCCCACGATGGGCATGGGTCATGATAAATGGCATAGAAGCAAAGATATACATCATAATCCCTCCAGCTCCCTGTATCTTGACCACAATCAATTACTTGGCATAAATCAAACTGGTATGTGGTACCATGATTTCTATCGTGTCTGATGTGTACCTGGCTCCTCGCCTCCCTTAAACATTTATCTGCTTCTTGTGCTGTTGATCTTTTATTCCTGAACCTTCCTCCCTCGCCTGTGTGTTTGTCCCTCGTGGTTAATACTCCTATTAATAGTAGCGTAACACTTATACATAAAACAATAACAAAGACTCCCAACCTCCACAGCCTAAAATAATGTGGGCTGCTTACAAAGATAGACATTATATCCCTCACACAACTTTGCTTAGAAATTTTTAGGACGTCTCCCCCCCTTTTTCCAGAACCTTCTTCCTACAAACATTAGAAGTTTAAAACCCTTCTACTCTTTTTCTGTTCTTATTTGTTCTCGTTGGCGGTTCCGTAGCTGCACACTGGCTCCAATGGTACCAGTTTTCTCCTTTCCCCTGTAATCTGACCGCATGTGATGTCCTCTCCACCATCTTATAAGGTCCTGTCCACCTCGGCTCCGACCACTTCCGTTTGATGACCTTCAACAGGACCCAGTCTGTAGTAGATGGCGTCTGAGTCTGTAGATCCCCCTTTTCCGATCCAACCTGTTTGGAGAAAGCTGACACCAGAGCTGTTAGTTGGTCATAGTAAGGTTTGTACCTTAGAGAAGCTCTTCCCCCCTCTAAGATCTGTACTCCCGCTCCTGGTCCCGGGAACTGCTGCCCTGTTGTTAACTCATACGGAGTGAACCCAGTAATAGAGCTTACTGAGCTTCTAATGGACATTAAAGCTAAAGGTAGGGCATCCACCCAACTTAACTTTGTTTGTGCACACACTTTCCCTATTTTTTCTTTTATGGACCGATTCATTCTTTCCACTTTTCCCTGTGACTGAGGATGATACACTGTCCCAAACGCATGTTTCAGTCCTAAAGCTGCTTCAACTTCTTGCAAGTCTTTGTTCTTGAAATGTGTGCCATTATCTGACCTGACTCTCTTTGGAATCCCATGCGTTGGAATATATTGGTTTATCAAGAATTTAATCACTGTCTTTGCGTCTTCCTTTTTCGCAGGTATTGCTTCTGGCCAACCAGTGTATGCATCCACTGCTACCAAAAGGTACCGATATCCGTTTACTCTCTCTATCATATCAGTGTAGTCGATCACTATTTCCTGACCTGGCATTCTTGGGAGAGGGAATTTTCCCTCATGTGGTTTCACTGTTGGTCTCACATTGTATTCTGTACATGTTCTACATTTCCTGATATAATTTTCAATCATTGCTGGCAAGAACGGATGCCACCAATGTGTCAGATACCTCTGCATCTGTGTTTTTCTACAATGTGTCAACCCATGAGCCTCCTCAAACATGGAAGCTATCAAACCTGGGGGTAGGACTGGTCTACTGTCCGGTGACCTCCAAATCCCTTCTGACTCTGTGGCCCCTCTCTCTCTCCATACTGTCAGTTCCTGAGGAGAGGCTTTCCGCTGCTCTTTGATTAACACATTCGCATCACAGGCAGGCAGCAGGTCATACACTGTTCTCTCTGTTTACATCATTATATACTGTGGTGTATACCCTGCTGCTTTCTTTGCTGCTGAGCCTGCTTCCTGATTGCCCTTCGCTACTACTGTGTCTGCTTTGTCATGTCCTCTACACTTGACCACTGCCACTTCTGCAGGTTTCATTAAAGCCTCCACTAATCTTTTCATATCTTTTTCATGTTTAATTGGGGTTTTTGCTGCTGTTAAGAATCCTGCCCTGATCCATTGACTAAGTTCTACCTGTATAGCTCCTACCACATATGCAGAGTCGGTATAGATACTTACTCTTTTTCCCTCTGACCATTCTAACGCAGCTATCATTGCCTGTAGTTCAGCCAACTGGGCTGATTCTTTGCCTATCACTTTTCCTGTCAACACTTCCTCAAATCCCTCACTTGTCCATCGCACCACTGCATAGGCTGCTTTAAGTCCTTCAGTTGGATGTCTGTAGCAACAACCATCTGTGAACAGCACTTCTTCTGGGTCTACTAATGGAATTGCCTGTAAATCTACCCTAACTTTGCTATCTCTCTGTACCCTTTCCTCACACATGTGTGGCTCTCCTTCTCCCATGTTATCAGCCATGTTAATTCCTTCATGTGTAAAAATTATATGTGGTGCATTCAAAATTTTCTCTAACCTGGTTTGCCGCAGTGATGTCATTGTGAAGGCTGTTGAGTTCACATAGGCCACTATACTATGTGTCGTCAGTACTGTTAGTGAATGGCCCATGACTATATGTGCCACCTTTTGGAGAATTTTCGCTACCCCTGCTGCATGTCTTGTACATGGTGGGTGTTTGTCCTCTATTGGGTCAAGGGTAACACTTACATACATCAGCACCTGCCTGGCTCCCCCTTTTTTCTGAAAAAGAACACCATTTATTGTGTGTAAATTTTCAGAAATATCGAGGAAAAATGTCTCTTTGTAATCTGGGATCGCTAAATCAGCAGCCCCGCGTTAGGGCCTGTTTAAGAGATATAAAACTTTCGTCTGCCTCCGTGGTCCACTGCAAATGGGCCGACAAATTTCTCATGCCTTGTTCATTTACCATGGCCCTCAGAGGGAAAGTGAGCTCCCCATATGATGCGACGAATTGTCTACTGTACCCGGCCAACCCAAGAAATGAGAGCATGTCTTTTACAGTGACTGGTTTGGTATAATGCAGAATGGAGGATCTATGGGACGGAGACACACCTGTTCCCTTAGCAGAAATAATTCTACCCAAAAAAGACACCGTTTGTCTGCAGCATTGCAATTTAACCTGTGAAACTTTGAAACCGACACTATACAGGTGAAACAGCAACGACTTTGTGGCTTCCAAACAAGAAACATGGTCGGGTGCTGCCAAAAGAATGTCATCCACATTCTGAATCAATACCACCCCCTTTGGGAGCATCAGATTCTTGAGCTGCTGTTTTAATACCTGATTAAACACCCCAGGTGACAAAATAAACCCTTGAGGGACCCTTGTATAATGTAATTGTTGGCCTTTATAAGTAAACGATAAAATGTCCCTCAAATGATCAGCTAGGGGCAAACACAAGAATGCGTTGGCCAGATCAATGCACGAGAACCACTTATGGTCAGGTGTCAGCACAGACATTGCAGTGTAAGGGTTTGGGACTGGAACTGTTGGAGTAGAAACGACACTATTAATCCGTCTAAGATCATGCGCCATCCTATATTTACCTGTATTCTGCTTCTCTACAGGTAAGATAGGAGTGTTCCAGCCTGACAGGGAGGGTTCTAGCACCCCTGCTGCTAACAATCCTTCAATTGTGTCGGCGATGCCGGCTTCAGCCTCTGGTTTATGTGAATATTGTCTCTGCCAAATCGGAGTGTGGTCTATTAAATCAAATGTGATTGGTGTGACGTATTTGCAGTAACCAACATCCGTTCAACTTGCTGACCACAAGGTATCTGGTAGAGTGTCAAGCATCGCTGCAGCCTGTGGATGGTCTGTTTTTTCCCTACCATGAAACCTTTCAATCTGCCTATGTTCCAGCAGTACCTTATCAGTTGTTCTGCACATAATTCTATAGGCTTCCTCTGATGGTGAATATTGTAAACCGGGTAACTGAGTCCACATCCAGTCTGTCACCACCATCAAGCGTTTGCACATAGGCCCCAGATCCTTGGCATGATATTCTGCATGCACGGCCAATGTGACATGAGGTATGGCTTCTTCAGACATCTCATACCATTCCAACTGTTCTGTGGTTAATTCAACCACAGCCGCCACACCTTCTTTTCTGAACAGAATGCAACTGGAGAAAATCTCCCATTGAGTCCCTTCTAGATGCTGATAGAATGCATCCTGATATATTTCATTATCATCTCTATCATAATATAAAGTAACATGAAGGGGATCTGCAGGAGGAGCATAGGGATGCAGCATCTGAACCCAGGGTCGCCATTGGTTGTATAAAGACTGTATGCCGTTATTCTGCCCATTTTCGGGTTCAAGCAGTCCCCAGTATATATCTGCCCACTGTCCTTCTGCCGTTGGTGATGTGTCCGGTGATAGCATCATTTGGGATCCAGAGTGTATCATTGTCATAGAACAGTTGACAGAATGGCCATTTGGAAAGATCACTACCAGTCTGTCTGGTCCGCACAGAACCGAGACCCCACATCTCACCAGCAAATCACGTCCCATCAAATTCACGCGGCATGCAGGTGATAAAATATACTGGTGACGAAAAGTCTGTCCGGCCACTGATGTGATCAGTGGCGATGTCAAAGGCAGATTTTCTGGTTTACTCGAGAACCCTACTAACTGAACGCTAGAGGATGACATGCTTGACCGAGATATATCACAAGTGATGGTGGAAAATCTTGCACCTGTGTCAACCAAAAAAGACAGATTCTTGTCCATTACCCTCATTTGCATATAGGGGTCTGCCAACCCCACATGCCCCTGGGTTCTCGGGCCCCGTCAATATTCGTACCCCTGCCCTTCTGGCATAGTTCGGGGGTACTGTCCTTGCACCGGGGTTACAGCTGCATTTGGGACTTGACAAGGCTGAACAGCCTGTTGGACAGGAGGCTGACTTGAACGGACATACTGTCCTCGGATCAATCCCGGACCTCCCTGGGGTCCCCACAACAGGGGACAATTTCTTCTCCAATGCCCGGGTTGGCCACATTCAAAACAGGTGTTGGATGGCTGACCTCTGAAATCCCCACGGCCCCTTCCTCTACCACGTATTCCTCCTGGAACACCTACAGGCCTGCCCCCATATTGGGAGTAGGGTGGCATCCAATCAAATGTTGGGTCTGAACACGGCAAGTTGTTTTGTGGCGACGGTCGCTGAACCATCTGACTAGTCGTCTTTTGGGAGGCCTTCTTTATATCACTAGCCTTCCTCCTAGCCTCATCGAGTTGTAACTTCAACAACTGCACTTGAGCTGACTCATTACTCTGTTTATCTTCATCCTGTTTCATCTTGTAACGCTTCATGTGGTGCGTCAAGTGTTTCTCCCACTGTTCTGTAGAACAACCTGGGATATCGGGATTACTTTCCATTGCCTCTTTTACTTCCTTAGGCATCCCTGCCATAACAGCATTCCTAAATAATGTGGTCTGTAGCTGACCCGACCCTGGATGGCTCCCCGCAGTATCTGTCCACGTGTCCTTACACCTAGCCAAAAAGGTAGACATATCCTCACCCTCCTTCATTGTGAAGGTGAGTGAGTGCATCGCTCCCGGTGGAATCGGGAATCTCTCCCTCATTGCCCTTCCCACACAGGTAGCATGCTGCGCAAATGGGTCTGAAGCAGGTAATAAGGTGGTCCCCCGCAGACACTTCAATCTGCTGTATTTCCCACATACTCAATTACTTACCCAACAATGCTCTCCAGTCACCCATAGCTAACTTGTAACCTAATGTATATTGGGAAAATTTAGTCATCCAAGGCCCACCTCCCTCCATGGGTGGGGGCATTTTATCCAGGATGCAGTTCATATCAGTATATGTGAAGGGCTGATAAACATTCCCCACGTAAGAGCCTCTGTAAATCAATGGCATTTGGTGCTGCTGATACTTTATAGGTTGTCGTAATGTGTCTCTTTGACGCAGGTTGTAACTTGATTCAGGTAGAGACTTCAGTAAAGGGCCATGTTCAGTACGCATTGTGAGTGAGCCTTTCAAAGTGACTGGATAGGTGTTTGAATCATCATCTGTCAGGGATTCTTCATCCTCAATATCTATACTACTTCTGCACTCCTCCCCATCCAATCTCGCTCTATCCCGTTCTTCCCTCAAATCTCTCCGTCTTCTGTCTGAGAACCCATCATCCAAAAACTGACCTGAATCATGTAATCTTCCCTTCTTCTCATTCTCAGCACTATACGGTGTCGAATGAGCCTCTGGCTCCTGTACTGCTAAACATCTCCCCTGTTTTGGCTGTTGTTTATTTCTACTATGCGTCATCATCACCCTATTCGACTCCTCTACTTCCTTAACCCTCTGATCAACTTCTAATGTTAACTTTTCTACTTTTCTGATACTTTCTTCTAGAGCTTCCGCTAGTCTCTGTTTTACTACGTTATACTCTCTTGTTCCTACTTCTTGCACATCTAACACCCCTTCTTGAACATACATAAGTGGCATTTGTATTACAGGATATGGGGGTGTTGATTGTACCACAGGCAATTTAGGATATAATGGTGCAGATGGTCCTGCCTTCTCTGTCTCCTTTGTCAATTCTATTGCAGAGGTACCACCTACTCTCTTTTCTAATATTTCTATGTCATGTTATGCAGATGAATCCTCCTCTCTTCTTTCTCCTCACCTTATTTTGTCCACTCTCTTCTATGTAATATTGACCCTTTCTTTCCCTTCATATGCTCTTCTACTTCTAATTTAGCTTGCTCTTCTACTTTTCCCAAAAACAGTGACAATTTCTTCCTCTCCTCATCCTTAGGGACTTTGCCCTGTTTCTGTAATTGCTCCCAAATCTTATCATATTTCTCCATCATTGTTTTTTGTTTGTTCCTTGCAAGCCCACTGACTAACTGACTTCTGGCTTTACCCCACTGCTGTTTTACAGGCAACATTAAATCGGAAGAACACCCTCTGTATTCTTCACACTCTTTATCAAACTCCCCTTCCATTTTATGTATTTTTGTTTCAATCCTCCCGTCCAGTCGTCAGTTGGTTTAGATATAAATATAACCGAGCAACCAACCCAATTCTCTCTCATTGACACACCACCGTCTGTCTTCAAAACACTACTGGCTTTTATACCACCCTCCGTACATTCCCCAATATAATTCTTAAAACTTACAACACAATCATAAACCAAAATTTGTGAGCGTTGCTTTTATGAGATCCTGCTCAATGGACTTTAAACCTCCTCACCCATACGTACCTTGTTGCTTTTATGGACTCTAACCCCAAGGGACTTTAAACCTGTACGTACCTTGTTGCTTTTATGGGGACTATAACCTCAAGGGACTTTAAACCTGTACGTACTATAATCAATACTTTGTCCACTTACTCTTACTAGGACACTTGCAGTATAATGACAACAATCAATTTAGTATTTCCAATTGCAGAACTTCGATATAAACAGGCGTCTGCTCACCTTTTTTTTATGCGGCGCCGCTTGTTGTTGTCATCAAACGTCAGTCGTCCATTGTTTCTATTTTTCTCTCTTTACGTCACTTCTCCATCTTCATCACGTCGGGGTCACCAAATTGTAGGACCTTGGCTCAATCTACCAATTTACTTTCTTCTATGTGTGAGCCTAGTCCTGCGTGTTCTTTTAAATGAAGCACTAGGAGAAGATATTCAATCTCACACTCTTGATTTATTTTAAACAGTAAGTGGACAAAGCATTCAGAGCTCTGGGTCTAACCCTTTTTCCCTGACCAACTACCACGTGTACCAGTTCAAAACGTAAGACCTCGTTCTGTCCCTGCCCCAGTCTTTTATACAATAAAAAACGTCATACACACACTGAGGTAGAATTATCTTCTCATTGGCTGTTGGTCTGACTCCATTCTCCGCCTCCTGCATTCCCGGATGTCTGACCCCACGTGAGCTTCTTTTGCCTGCGAAACGGAGCATCACATGACCTTCTTGGCCCGCTTCCGGGGCGCGAAATGGAATGTCACGTGACCGCCTCGCACTCTTCCGAGTGCGAAACAGAATGTCACGTGACTACCTTACACTCTTCCGAGCGCGAAACGGAATGTCACGTGACCGCCTCCTGCGTGGGTTACATAGCGTCTTCACAGGCTTCTGACTGCTGCAAAGATTCACAGTCGCAGCCAGCCTTCAGTTTTTTGAGTAAGCCATATATTTACAATTTTGGGAAAGCAAATCTTAGCAGGACTGAAACACTTAATAGTAAGGTCTGAGGGAATGGTGCTGAACAAAGAGACCTTGGAGTGCATGTTCATAGCTCCTTGAAAGTGGAGTGGCAGGTAGATAGGATAGTGAAGAAGGTGTTTGGTATGCTTTCCTTTATTGGACTGAATATTGAGTACAGGAGTTGGGAAGACATGTTGCGGCTGTACAGGACATTGGTTAGGCCACTGTTGGAATATTGCGTGCAATTCTGGTCTCCTTTCTATCAGAAAGAAGTTGTGAAACTTGAAAGGGTTCAGAAAAGATTTACAAGGATGTTGGCAGGGTTGGAGGATTTGAGCTGTAGGGAGAGGTTGAATAGGCTGAGGTTGTTTTCCCTGCAGTATTGGAGGCTGAGGGGTGACCTTATAGAGGTTTATAAAATCATTAAGGTCATGTATAAGATAAATAGACAAAGTATTTCCCTGGGGTGGGGGAGTCCAGAACTAGAGGGCATAGATTTAGGGTGAGAGGGGAAAGATATAAAAGAGACTTAATGGGCAACTTTTTCATGCAGACAGTGATACGTGTATGGAATGAGCTGCCAGAGGAAGTGGTGGAGGCTCGTACAACTGTAACATTTTAAAGGCATATGGATGGATATATGAATAAGAAGGATTTGGAGGGCTAAGGGCCAGGTGCTGGCAGGTGGGACTAGATTGGATTGGGATATCTGGTTGGTGTGGACAGGTTGGACTGAAGGGTTTGTTTCCGTGCTGTACATCTCTATGACTCAATGACTCTAGTGTTTTTCCTATTTTAAGAATGGAACTCGTGCATTAGATGAAATCTTATAGGAGTCTGAGCTGGACGAAAAGTCTGGCGAGAACCATCTCAACTTCAAAATCAGCTTTTTGACCTTTTATGCTTTTCACTAGCAGCATGGCAAGATCATTATTAGGTTGCAGCTGGATGCAACTTGACAGGAATTAATGCATTAACACTGGTTAACCGCCTTGTTAATACCACAACTCATCACATTAGGATTCAGCCTCCCATCTAACCAAATATATCAAACAAGCCAGTCATCAGGCAAACATCTGCCACTTGCTCTGACCAATCCACAGGTTGCCTGCAATCAAAACACAGGCCAGAATATGATCAGTGGGCACCAGGCATGTGCACCCCTCTTGCATGGGCAATGCTATCTGGCATCTGCTGACCTCACATGACCATTCTGACACTTCTCCTATGTACTGATGGTATGTTCTGGAAACACAGACGTGCACTGCAGGGCACCCCAGCAAATTGCATTGAAATGCTGCAATAGAGATATTTAGTGCACAGAAACAGATACCCAGCACACAGACTGGATTAAGCTGTGTATCAGGGATATTCTCTCACTCTCTTCGTGCTCACTCACTTAGTGCCTACCTGCATGATAACAACATTGCTGCCATACCTTTCTGCGGTTTACCACCTTACTCTCTTGCAAATCCTGCTGTCTTTCCCTCACAATTATAGTGTGTCCTCACCCAAAGCCTACATTTTGAATCCCAAAGAGATAACTGCCATGAATCCTGTGGTGATGACTGTATTTACTCTCCCTGCCCCCTTAGAAAAGACCTGACAGACTGACCATAGCACACACTTTTGACTGACATGACTAGCGGCCCCAGGGAAGACATACCCAGTCACTTGACTGGTGCCTCTACACCTCTTGACCTGACAGACTGATAGACCTGACAGATTGATAGACCTGACAGACTGACCTATTAGGTTAGCTTATCGATTCAGCATTAATTTGGATGACTAAAAGTTCATAAGAAGACTCTGATCTGTTGCCCTTTCCAAGATCTTAGCTGTTGCATTGAGATAAAAATCTATCAGACAGCAATATGGTTGGGAAAGGGAATGTGCTAACACAGAGCACTGGTGGCTTTTACAGTAAATGAAGCAGAATTGTATTAGGGAGCAAAAGCTGGAATGTTCATGTGTTCATCAGTATTCAGTGCTTAGTAATTTTATGGAAGACAATGTGCTGTAAGGACCATGTCTCTAAATTATCAGGTGTCCAGCAGTGGCTTTGTGGGTGCCATCAGTCAAGACTGGCAGGTACAGGAAAATTACTTCACATTCACAGACCACCTGATGTTTCTTTTGCATATGGAAACAGTTAATGCTGCAGCAAAAAAATACCCATAAATAGCAAATGATTTGTTTCTTGGGATGGAATAATTATTAGCAGCTAATATGTAAGATTGTGGGCTTTTAATTTATTGTTACACTTCTTTCCTTCACTTTTCAATTTGATCATTTTAGTAGTTGATTTTACAAGTCTCAATTTTCTTTTCCCGAGAGCAGCCGGAGAAACAAACCCCAGAAAAATCTGACATGCACATCAGATGAAAATCAGAAGTTAAGCAACAGAAGGGCAGGCAGCTAATACCACTAGCAGCAGGAACTGTGCAAAATGACAGACTTGGATTCAGTTCATATTTTCCTGCCAATGCCCGTTTGAAGCTTTCACAGCTTTTGTTTGTTAGCAACATATCTGTATGAATATTCCCAAGTCCTTGAAAAGTTTGCATGTTTGTCGCATCTTTCATCACCTTAGGACATTCCAAAGCACTTCACAATGCCCGAAATATTGTTTGAAGTGCAGTCACTATCTTAATGGAGGCAGCTAACTAGTGCACAGCAAGATCCCACGAGCAGATTAAACAGTTTTTTTTACAGTGTTGGTTGAGGAATACCTCCTCTGTTCTTACTTTATCATTAGAGTTTTACATCCACCTGAGACTTGGTTAACTGTATCATTAAAAGGATAACAATTCCAGTGGTGTAATATGTTCAAGATTCTGTATTATATAGCCCAGAATATGTGTGCATTGTCCATATTGGACACAAACCCATATCTTTCTCATTCAGATTTGAGAGAGCTGCCATTGAACCGCAACTGATATGTCAAAAGAATCTAAACTTGTGAAGTAACTGTAAAGTCGAGGTTGCTTCAAATAAGGATTTGAGCAACATGGGCTATGGCAAGATTTGTGCTAAAATTGGGGCAAGAAGTCCCCACCACCCAGGACTATCTCAATGTCATTTTTATGCTTTTACCCTTTATGCATTTACTGAGTAGTGAGGTGAGTTTCTCATGAGGAAGCAGTGAGTTGCCTATTAAAGATGATTATGGCTTATTAAACATATCTAGTAGTGCCACAACTCACCGCATTACTGTGAAGGCAGGGAGATGGAAGAATGAATGGCACACCAAAATGTTAATCTAATGTCTACAGCATGTGCTAGCTGTCTGTGCAGCAAACACTGCATAGAATCAACCAAGTGGCCATGTCGAAAAATAGTTAGGAGCTCGTCTTCGGTACAGTCAAGCGAACACAAGTGCTGTTGATCAGTGGGTCTCAGTACTGTCAGTCAGGGCCATAGTCCACACACACAAAAGAAGATTGGCCACTGTCAGTCATCTACTTAGGCTGCTCAGATTCGGGAGATTTGTCTGGCTGCAGTCTGAGGAATAGGCAATGGGGTTACTACCACCAGTCAAGGGAACAATATATCGACAATTATGTAACTGCAAAGACACACTCAAGGCTCTGGAGAGTCATGTCTGGAGATGCTCATTGAGGCTGGTCAGAGGTCCATGGATCTGTTCATGGATTTTTAAGGAGACCCATAGGATAATGTGGTATAATTACCCAAATGCATGAATGAGTCAAGACTTGGGTTTTGAGCGGTGTGTGGTGGGGAGTGGTGAAGGGAGGAAGAGACAGCAGCATTTGTAGAGTTGGGCAGAAGTTGGGAGATGGGGGAAATTACCTCGGGGTAGATGTGGGTATGAGGAGCAGCATCAGAGGTCATGACAAACTGCAGAGTGGGGGTTGTTTGCAAGGCCATTTCCACAAGGTTATTAGATTATTTTCCCTACAGTGTGGAAACAGGCCCTTTGGCCCAACAAGTCCACACCAATCCTCCGAAGAGTAACCCAGCCACCTTCTGACTAATGCACCCATTTTCCTCTGACTAATGCACCTAACACTATAGGCAATTTAGCATGGCCAATTCACCTGACCTGCACATCTTTGGCCTGTGGGAGGAAACCGGAGCACTAGGAAGAAACCCACGCATTCACAGGGAGAATGTGCAAACTCCACACAGACAGTCACCCAAGGCTAGAATCAAACCTGGGACCCTGGCGCTGTGAGGCAGCAGTGCTAACCACTGAGCCACTGTGCTGCCCCACAAATTGCAGAGGAGCAGGGTGGCCATCATTAAGTGTAAATACCAGGGTTCAGGTCATAGGAACAAAGGGCAGACATGGATACTGCAGATGCTGGGGACTAGAGTCAAGATTAGAATGGTGCTGATGAAGGGTTTTGCCCAAAACGTCAATTTTCCTGCTCCTCAGATGCTGCCTGACCTGCTGTGCTTTTCCAGCACCACTCTAATCTTGATAAGAATATGGTTGCAAGCAAAATCCAATGTGATGGATCTCCACATTGATGGATGTGGTTGGAAATGGACAGAACCCCACTGGTCCTCATCTACCACCCCACCAATCTTTAGATACATCGTATTAGATTAGATACTTCATATTAGATACATCGTATTATACACTTCGTCATTTCCGCCACCTCAAAACAGACCCCACCACCAAGTATATATTTCCCTCCCCATGCCTATCAGCATTCCGGAAAGACCACTCCCTCCGCGACTCCCTTGTCAGATCCACACCCCCCCACCAACCCAACCTCCATTCCCAGCACCTTCCCCTGCAACCGCAAGAAATGGAAAACTTGCGGCCACACCTCCCCCCTTACTTCCCTCCAAGGCCCCAAGGGATCCTTCCATATCCATCAGAAATTCACCTACACCTCCACACACATCACTTACTGCATCCGCTGCACTCAATGTGGCCTGCTATACATTGGGGAGACAGGCCGCCTACTTGTGGAACATTTCAGAGACACCCGCACCAACCAACCCAACCGCCCCGTGGCTGAACACTTTAACTCCCCCTCCCACTCCACCAAGGATGTGCAGGTCCTTGGCCTCCTCCATCGCCAGACCATGGCAACACGATGACTGGAGGAAGAGCACCTCATCTTCCGCCTTGGAACCCTCCAACCATAAGGGATGAATGCAGATTTCTTCAGCTTCCTCATTTCCCCTCCCCCCAACTTTTCTCAGTCCCAACCCTCAGACTCAGCATCGCCTTCTTGACCTGCAATCTTCTTCCCGACCTCTCCGCCCCCACCCCATCTCCGGCCTATCACCCTCACCTTAACCTCCTTCCACCTATCACATTCCCAATGCCCCTCCCCCAAGTCCCTCCTCCCTACCTTTTATCTTAGCCTGCTTGGCACACCCTCCTCATTCCTGAAGAAGGGCTTATGCCAGAAACGTCGATTCTCCAGCTCCTTTGATGCTGCCTGACCTGCTGCGCTTTTCCAGCAACACATTTTTATTGCAAGTGAGACGCAACCTCATTGACATCCAACTGATGGGAACTAGGTACAAAGGTCCCCAGTGAACAGTCAAATAATCATAGATCATGATATTTGCATTTGATGATTCAACCTCCACTCATTTTACTTATGTTCTTATATATTGACTATTTATCTATAAAAGTTCATGCTTGATCTTTTCTGATTGCTTTCCCCATGTCTGGCTGAAAAGGATATGCAATTGTCCTTGATGATCTTTCTTTCTTCACATATTTATAGATGTTTCACAGAAAGTTTTTAAATACTCTGAAAGTTTTCTCTCATACCCTATTTTACCCCCTTTTTTTATTAACCTTTTAGTCCTCTTTAATTGAATTCTAAACTATTCCCTTTTCTTAGGCTTGCTGCTTGTGCTGGCAATTTTATGAGTTTCCTCTTTGGATCTAATACTATTCCTAAATTCTTTAATGAGCCATGGTTAAGCCACCTTTGCTGTTTTATTTTTGCACAACACAAACATAAATAATTGTTAAAGCTCATGCAAATATTAGCTTTGCCTATCAATCGTCAATGTTTCGAGTAAGGATTCTCACTTCATCATTGCCAACTTGCACTTCATATTTTCTCATTCCCTTTCCTTAGATTCAGGTACCTAGTTTTGGATTAAATATCTTCACTTCCATCTTAATGCACAATTCTCTCATTTAGTTGCCACTTTTCTGCAATGTAACCCGGGAAATGTAATTAAACAGTTTGCATTGTTCAATCCCCAGTCTCGGGTGACCTGCTCCCTAGTTGGTTCCTCACTGTATTAGCTGAAAACAAAACATCATATATAGACTCCTGGAAATCCTCCCCCACAGTATTATTGCTAGTTTGTTTTTCCAGCCTATATTTAGTTTAAAACTACCCATCATTATAGTTGTACTCTTTTTCCATGCAGCTATGTGTTCCATGCCTTCCCACTACTGTTTGGGGATCTATAGACAACCCCCAGAAATGTTTTCCACCCCTCGGTGTTTCGTATTTTCACCCATATATGTTCCACAATGATTTTCCAAGCCAATGTCCTTCATCAGTATTGGATTGCATTCTCTTTCCTAAATAAAGCTAGCTCACCACTTTTTCCCATTTGTTTGTTTTTCCTAAATATTGAATATTGGATGTTCACTTCCCGTATCTAGTCAGCCTGAAGCCATGTCTCTATAATTAAAGATACATCAGAACATTGTATATCTATTTGCACTGTTGGTTTATCCATCTGATTATGAATACTCTGCACAAAGAGCCACAATACTTTTAGATTTGTCCTTTTAGCCTTGTTAATCATTATGATTATATTTACTCTTGCTTCCCTTACTTTTATGCCTTCCACTTTTGCTTCTTACTTTTCTGTCTTTCATTTCTATCCTTCTTTTGGTTAGAAATGTGCCATTCATTCTATTGATATAAATGTCAAACACTATGACTGATTCAGGTGTTAGGATCTTAGTATATTTCAGTATTTCAATACTGTTTAGTGCCTCCATTACTAACTTAGTTTACCTTGAACACAATCCTGTTTCAGGCCCTTAATGAGGTCAAATAATGCGACTTGATCGTCAGACCGCAGTAATATAATATTTTTGACATCACTTGTGCCCACTTGAGTACAAGCAAGGACCTCATGAATTTCCGAAGACTGAGGTGATTGCGAGTGAGATTAAAGCTGGCTGGTAGTGATAATCATTTTAAATATGCAGCCAGGACCCAGGAGGTGAAATACTGTTTCTGCTGACTCTATAGTTAGGAAGCTATAAAACATTTACCTAGTCTGTTTAGAGCTAGCAGTGGTTACTTAAACTATGTGAGTTGATTTTTAAGGTCATAAAAAGCTGATGATGGTGGCATGCACAGTGAATAATATTGTAATTTTTAGTTGAATTTTGCAAATGAATCTGAAAGAGGTTTTGAACTACTCAGAATAAGGCATTAATGTGTAAGTATTGAGAGTGTGGTGCTGGAAAAGCACAGCAGGTCAGGCAGCATCTGAGGAGCAGAAGATTTGACGTTTTGGGCAAAAGCCCTTCATCAGGAATAGAGGGAGGATGAGAACTTCTTCAAGGTAGGCATCCTTGGAAGAGGCTTCACGGTAAGGTTAAAATCAACTAGGCAAAAGTGACGACTGCAGATGTTTGGAGATTAGAGTCATAAGTGTGGTGCTGGAAATGCACAGCAGGTCAGACAGCATCCGAGGAGCAGGAAAATCGACGTTTCAGGCAAAAGCCTTCATCAGGAATGGATGAAAGGCTTTTGCTTGAAATGTCGACTCTACTGGTCCTTGGATGCTGCCTGACCTGTTGTGCTTTTCCGGCACCACACTCTCGACCCATTGATGTATAAGTGTCCACTGCATTAATAGGAAACATCTGTGAATTAAGCTAACAACAGAATTTTATGTCAGAGCATTGACACATTCATTACTAAAATTACTCAGTATGTTATACACTCAATCAGGTCCTGCAATGCATTGATTTCGTGAAGCTGTTCAATTTAGTGTTGTTTATTGTTGTTCCTCCCAGTAGTACACATCTAATGCTAAAGACTAAATTGTGTTTCTTATGAACATACTAATATTGTAATAAATTATAAGCATGGTTTCCTTTCTATAAACTACCTTATTAAATAAATACCAACATCGAGTGTGAAGACATTTAAAGTTTAGAGAAGTATCTTCTAAATTCAACAGCAAATGTAGAAAGGGCAAAAAAGTGGTGGTGAGGCAAAAGGAGAATAAGACAAATATGAAGATTTGAGATCAAACTTAAACTATTGATAACATATCCCAAAGGTAATGCTTAGCTTTGTCAGAAAGAATTAATGGATCTATGCTTATGAAAAAGATATTTTGTGACAATCTAAGAGAGTAGCTAATCCATCTAGAGTTAATGTGCATATATCCTTATTGTATTATTACACGAACACTTTCCAGGGATATCACATAATCCGGTCAACACTCAGACAAAGAGCTATTCTCATGGAGTCATAATGAACATTAGACTATAAGATGTTGGAGAAGGATTAGGCCATTTAGCCTATCAAGTCTGCTCCATCATTCAGCAAAGAGTGATGTGTTTCTCAACCCATTCTTCTGATTTCTCCCCATTAACCATTAATCTGACTACTATTCAAGAACCTATCTCTGTCTTAAGTACATTCAATGACTTGACTTCCACAGCCTTTTCCAGCAATGAGTTCCACAGATTCTCCACCCTCTGGCTGAAGAAATGTATTTTTGTCTTCTTATTTACTTACTCTTGATTAAAATGCTTGAGTTGAAACAAACAAAGTTACATAATTCTATCAGTAAATTACAATGATTATGGTAAAAGAGACTGAAATTTCATTCAGTTAATTTTGCCACTTTTGTACCAGTGACCTGTTGTATTTCTGCAGAGATAAATTCACCATGATTTTGACTGCATGCGACTTGCAAAGTTGATTGGAGTAACAGGTAAAGAGACAACCTGCAGTTGGGAGGCTTTCAAAAGTGAGATAAATCAGAGTTCAAAGGCAGTATGGCCCTGTTAAAGTGAAGGCTAAGACTGGTAGGAGGGTAGGGAATAATGGATGAATAAAGATATTGAGGATCTGGTCAAGGCTAAGAAGGAGGCATACGTAAGGTTTGGACAACTGGGATCAAGTGTATCACTTGAAGAGTATAACTGGTCTAGGGGCATTCTTAAGATGGAAATCAGGAGCGCAAAAGGGGATATTAGATGATCTTTGCAAATAAGGTTAAGGATAATCCAAAGAGATCCAACAAGTGCATTAAGAGCAAAAGAGCAACTTGAGAGAGAATAATGCCCAATAAAGATCCACAAGGTTGTCTATGTATGTAACCACAGGAGATGGGAGAGATACAAAACAAATATTTTGTGTCAGTATTTACTGTGCCGAAAGATAGAGACTAGAGAACTCAGGGAAATAAATACTAGTATCTTGAAAACAGTTTAAATTACTCAGTGGCTGGGAGTCTTTAAAAACATAAAGGTGGATAAATCTTCAGGATCTGATCAAGTGTCTCCCAGGACATTTTGGGAAGCTAAGGAAGAAATCACAGTGCCTCTAGCAGAGATATTTGTATCATTTATAGCCATGGGTGAGGTGTCGGAGGATTGGAGTATGGCTAATGTTATGGGAACTATAGATCGGGGAGTCTGATATCAGTGGTGGATAAGTTGTTGGAGCAGATTCTGAACAATATGGTTTATATGCATATGGAGAGGCAAAGACTGATTAAGGATAGTCAGCATGGGATATTATGTCTCACATAGTTGATTAAATGTTTTGAGGGCATTACCAAAAGGATAGATGAGAGCAGAGCAGTAGTCATTGTCTACATGGACTTTAGTCAGGCCTTTTACGAGGTTCTGCATGGGAGACTAATTAGTAAAGTTAGATCACATAGGAATCAGGGAGAGCTTGCTAATTGGATACAAAATTGGCTTGACAGTAAGAGACAGGGTGTAATGGTGGAGTGTTGTTTGTCAGACTGGAGGCCTGTGATGTGTAACGTTCCACAGGGATCAGTGTAAGGTCCACAGTTGATTATCGATTATTTGAATGATTTGGATGAAAATTTAGAAGGCACGGTTAGTAAATTTGTGGATGACATCAAAATTGGTAGTATCATGGACAATAAAGAATATTAACTTAGATTACAAAAGGGATCTTGATTGTTTGGGCCAATAGACTAAAGATTGGTAGATGAAATTTGATTTGGATAAATGCAAGGTATTGCAGTTTGGTAAGATGAACATGGGCAAGACATATACAGTTAATGGTAGAGCCAGAGATAGTGTGGTTGAACAGAGATCAGGGGCTCAGGTACATAGTTCTTTAAAAGTTGCATCATTGCTAGATAAGGTGGTTAAGAAGGCATTTAGCGCACTTGCTATCATTGCTCAGACCAGTAGGGAGGTCATGGTGAGGTTGTACAGGATGTTGGTGAGGCCACTTTTGGATTAATATGTACCGTTCTGGTTGTCCTATGACTTGGAGGTGCTGGTGTTGGACCGGGGTGCACAAAGTTAAAAATCACATAACACCACCAGTCCAACAAGTTTATTTGGAAGCGCTAGCTTTTGGAGCACAGCTCCTTCATCAGGTGGTTGTGGAGGTTAAGATCATGCTCACAGAATCTGTAGCCAAAGGAGTCCAGTGGCATGGAGATGTGATACAATAAACAATCAGATTAAAACTTTCATCTTTTATAATGAGCTGTGCTGGTTTATATTCTTTGATATGTAAATCCTAGAACTTCTTTTAAATTACATTCTCAAGAAAGTTCAGCTTTTTAAACAATTGGTGTGAAGTCTGTCTGTGTCCCGACGCTATGTCAGACTGACAAACCCTCTGTATGGTTTTACAGACTTTTACATAGGTGCATCCAGTTTTTGAGCAAAATAAAATGTAATTCTGCAAAAACAAGTTCATCCCATAAGCTTATATGTGTGTGTATGTCGGAAGGACAAGTTGTGTGTGCATGTGGGTGAGAGTGCACATGATAGAGTGTGTGTGTATTTATGTGTGTGTGTAAGCTTGGTTCAGTGTGTGTGTGAGTGTGGTGGGTGGATGTGAGAGGGTGCATGTGTTGGTGTGAGTGCAGAGGGAGTGTATATGTTGTCCTAGTATAGGAGGGATATAATTACATTGGAGAAGGTTCAGAAAAGATTTCCCAGGATGTTGCCGGGAATGCAGGGTTTGAGTTATATAGAGAGGCTGGATAAGTTGGAATTTGCTTCACGGGAGTGCAGAAAGTTGACGGTGGCTTTATAGAGGTTTATTAAATCACAGGGGGCATAGATAAGGTGATTTACAAAGGTCTTTTCCCTGGGGGGGAAACAGTTCCAAACTAGAAGGCATATTTTTAACGTGAGAAGAGAATAATTTGTAAGAGACCTGAGGCACAACTTTTTCACACAGAGTGTTGTTTACATGTGAAATGAACTGCCAGAGGAAGTGACAGATGCAGGTACAGTTAAAACATTAAAAAGAATTTAGACAAGTTCACGAATAGGAAACATTAAGAGAAATATGGTCCAAATACAGGCAAATGGAGTCAGTTTAGTTTGGGCAACGTGTTCGGCCTAGGTGAGATGGACAGAAGGGATAACTCCATGACTCTCTGACTCTATGCATTCATGCAGTATCCATTAGTAGTTATTTCTTTTAAAATATAAATACCGCATTGAGATTGCTTGTAATCATGACTACAGGCTTTAACAAGTCAACTTTGGCTGAAAATTGGAGCAAATAGGGTTTGTAAATGGACATAAACTGTTAAGTTGCCATATTGGATGGATCATGAATGAATGAGTGTCAGCGTATCTTCTGCTAAATGAACTTTGGCAGCGGCAGCCAAAGAAAGAATATGTCCTTTGCAAAGAGAAACAGAACAAGAATGAACTATTTCAAAAGAGAAAAAAAAGCAAATTATTTTTGAAAGAAGGAGAAGATTTTAAAGGGTCGCCATGAGCGGACCCTTTAAGAAGTTTTGACATGTGCCATGTGGAGGAAGGATATGGCCCTCAAACAGTTATTCTAGCTCTCACCCCACTCTCCCCAAATCAGAAATCAATACCATGAGGGTATCAATGATACATTAAGGGTAGACACATTACCCACATTCCATTTTCAGTCACTAGAACACTGTTGCTACATCAAATTTTATATCCTGAAAAGCTGCACAAGTAGAATCATAGAGATTTACAGCATGGAAACAGACCCTTTGGTCCAACCCGTCCTTGCCAACCAGATATCCCAAACCAAACTAGTCCCACCTGCCAGCACCCGACCCATATCCCTCCAAACCCTTCCTAAGTAAGGGGCAGCACGGTGGCTCCATGGTTAGCACTGCGGCTAGGGACCCAGGTTCGATTCCAGTCTCTTACAAATGTCTGTGTGGAGCTTGCACATTCTCCCTGTGTCTGCATGGGTTTCCTTCAGGTGCTCCGGTTTCCTCCCACAGTCCAAAGATGTGCAGGTCAGGTGAATTGGTCATGCTAAATTGCCCATAGTGTTAGGTACATTAGTCAGAGGAAAATGGGCCTGGGTGGGTTACTGTTCGGAGGGTCAGTGTGGACTGGTTGGGCCGAAGGGCCTGTTTTCACACTGTAAGGGAATCTAATCTAATCTAATCCTTTACACAGTATTCCTGTTAGGGGCCACAAATTTAAGAAGATTGTATTACCCAATTTAACAGGATCAAGCAAGAGAAGATGATAGCCTAATGTTATTATTGCTAGATTATTAATTCAGAGATTCGGGTCATATTCTGAGGAACTGGGTTCAAATCCTGCCATGGCAGATGGTGGAATTTGAATTAAATATCTAGAATTAACTGTTTAATAGTGGAGATGGATCTGGTATACTAATGTCCTTCAGGGAAGGAGATCTGCCATCCCCACACCCAGTCTGGACAACGTCTATCTCCAGACCCATAACAATGTGGTCAATTCTCAATAGCCTCCCGAAGTAGTCTAACAAGCTACACAGTTGTAACAATTGTTTCAAAGACTCAAAAAAAAATGAAACCAGACAGAGCATCCTGTAGTCATCGAGGAAACTGTATTTATTCTCTACTAACTTAACCATCAGGTCATCTTTACTGGCTTAGTCATATCGGAAAAAATTAAGTCAGATATAAGCACCGCAGTAGCAAGGGTCACCTCCATTCTATTTTGCAACCTTTTTTTTTGGGTAAAGTTTTACAGAGTTCACAAGACCACAAATCTGTACAGCACATCAGCAATAATAAAAGTTGTCTCAACTTGTCAAAGCTACAAAGGCAACTGTCAATGTCCAATCCTGCCACTGTTTTCCAAGTGTTCTATTATGAACTTTTCTGTAATGGACTTCTCTCTCTATCTCCATTTTAAAACAAAAGGATGACCTGAACTACCCTCCAAACTCTCAGAACTGTTCCAGAGTCTGAAGAATCTTGAAAGAAGGCCACCAGTGCTTCTACTATTTATAGGCCACTTCTTTAAATACTCTTGGATGTAGATATCAGACCCTGGGTATTTTTCAGCTTTCACTCCCAACAATTTCTTTATCACCATTTCCCAACTAATACTGATTTCATTTAATTACTCACTCACATAGAACCCTGTGTTCTCCAAACTTTCTGATGTTATGTTGTCTTGTTTTGTCAACACAATTGAAATAAGTGTTAATTGTTCAGTCAATTTTTGTTCTCTATTATAAAGTCCCTTATGTCTGACTATACACTTGTCTTCATCAAATCTTTTCTCTTTATATACTGATAGGAACTTTTACAGCCTCTTAAGTTCCCTGCAAGCTTACACTTAGAACATAGAACATTACAGTGCAGCACACGCCCTTTGGCCCTCGATGTTGCGCTGACCTGTGAAACCAATCTGAAGCCCATCTAACCTATATTATTCCATTTTCATCCATATGTCTATCCTATGACTATTTAAATGTCCTTGAAGTTGGTGAATCTACTACTGTTGCAGGCTGGCCGTTCCACACCCTAATACTCTCTGAGTAAAGAAACTACCTCTGACATCATCCCTCAATTTAAAGCTATGTCATCACCACCTGAGGAAAAAGGCTCTCACTGTCCATCCTATCTAACCTGCTGATTGTCTTATATGTCTCAACTAAGTCACCTCTCAACCTTCTTCTCACTAACAAAAACAGCCTCAAGTCCCTTAACCTTTCCTTTTAAGACCTTCCGTCCTTACCAGGCAGCATCCTTGTAAATCTCCTCTGAATCGTTTCCAAAGCTTTCACATCATTCCTATAATGTAGTGACCAGGACTGTATGCAATACATCAAGTGCAGCTGCACCAGTGTTTTGTACAGTTGCAGCATAACCTCATAGCTCTGAAACTCAATCCCTCTACCAGTAAAAGCTAACACACCATATGTCTTTTAACAACCCTATCCACTTGATTGGCAACTTTCAGGATCTATGCACATGGACATCAAGGTCTCTCTGTTCATTTGGACTACCAAGAATCTTATCATTAATCCAGTACTCTGCATTCCTGTTACTCCTTCCAAAATGAATTGCCTCATACTTTTCCATAGAACATAGAACATAGAACAATACAGCACAGAACAGGCCCTTCGGCCCACGATGTTGTGCCGAACTTCTATCCTAGATTAAGCACCCATCCATGTACCTATCCAAATGCTGCTTAAAGGTCGCCAATGAATCTGACTCTACCACTCCCACGGGCAGCGCATTCCATGCCCCCACCACTCTCTGGGTAAAGAACCCACCCCTGACATCTCCCCTATACCTTCCACCCTTCACCTTAAATTTATGTCCCCTTGTAACACTCTGTTGTACCCGGGGAAAAAGTTCCTGACTGTCTACTCTATCTATTCCTCTGATTATCTTATAAACCTACATTAAACATTAAACTCCATTTGCCACCTCTCAGCCCAGTTCTGCAGCTTATCTATGTCCCTCTGTAACCTGCCACATGCTTTGGCACTATTCACAACTGTACTGACCTTAGTGTCATCCGCAAATTTACTAACCCATTCTTCTACGCCCACATCTAGGTCATTTATAAAAATGACAAACAGCTGTGGCCCCTAAACAGATCCTTGCGAAACACCACAAGTAACAGAACTCCAGGATGAACATTTCCCATCAACCACCACCCTCCATCTTCTTTCAGCTAGTCAATTTCTGATACATACCACTAAATCACCCTCAGTCCCATGCCTTCATATTTTGTGCAATAGCCTACCATGGAAAACCTTATCAAATGCCTTACTGAAATCCATACACACCACATCAATTGCTTTACTGTCATCTACCTGTTTGGTCACCTTCTCAAAGAACTCAATAAGGTTTGTGAGGCATGACTTACCCTTCACAAAACCTTGTTGATCATCCCTAATCAACTTGTTACTTTCTAGATGATTATAAATCCTATCTCTTATAACCTTTTCCAACACTTGACCCACAACTGAAGTAAGGCTCGCTGGTCTATAATTACCAGGATTGTCTCTACTCCCTTTCTTGAATGAGGGGAGAACATTTGCTCTCCTCCAGTCTTCTGACACTATTCCTGGAGACTATTCTTGTTTTCTATTTTCCCTTTCTTAATCAATCCCTTTGTTCTTCTGAATTCTAAAATGTTCCCATTCCTCAGGTCAGTTTGTTTTTCTGCCCAATTCATATGTATCTTCCTAAGATCTAATATTACTCTTAAAACTCCCGTAAACTATAATTTGGACAATTTTCCCATTTTAATTTTGTGCTAAACAGGAGTGAATTATTGTTGCAGCTCATCCATGTGTTCTTTCAATGTTTGTCATTGTCTTTTCACCATTATCCTTTTAAGTAATGTTCCCCAAACTATTATAGTCAACTCATACCTCATACAATTGAACTTTCCTGTATTTCGGTTTGGGATCCTAGTCTCAGAATCAGCTATGTCACTCTCCATCTTGATAAAGAACTCTATCATATAATTGTCTCTTGGAATCAGACCATTTGACTCATTAACTCTATACTGACCCTCCAATGAGCATGCACTCCTTTACCCTATCCCTGTAACTTTGCAATCACATGGCCAATCTATCTAACCTGCATATCTTTGGACTGTGGGAGGAAACCAGAGAACCTGAAGGAAACCCACAAAGACACAGGGAGAATGTGCAAACTCCGCACAGTCGCTCGAGGGTAGAATCAAACACAAGTCTCCAGCCCTGTAAAATGGCATTGTTAACCACTGAGTCACCTTGCCACCGAAGAAATGTGTCCTCATCTCTGTCTTAAACGTGTGATTCCTTGATCTAAGATTATGCTTTTTGATCCTCGGCTCACCCATGATGGACAACATCTTTCTGCGTCTACCTTGTCAAGTTCCTTCAAACGCTTAGATAATTCATAGTATTATTAGTGTATAATTCAACATGATCATCTCTCATTCTTCTGCATTCCAATGAGTACAAATGTAGCAACCCTCTGTTCATACAACAATCCCTCAATATCTTGTATCAGCCAAGTGAATCGTATCTGGACTGCCTGCAATGCAAGTATATCTTTCCTTAGGTAAGAACCCCAACTTTTCATTGTGTTCTAGCTGTGGTCTGACTTGTATTATTTTAGCAAAAGCTCCCTATTTTTGTACCCCATTTACCTTCACTATTATCAAATCTCACTGTTTGTGATTCATGGGCAAGGACTCCCACATCACTCTGTTCAATAACTCTCTGCAGTTTTCCTCCACTTCAAGAATATTCAGTCCCTCTATACTTTCTGCTGAAGTGCATAAACTCACATTTTCCCACATTAGATTCCATCTGCCAAAAATTTGGTTGCTTTCTTAACCTGTCTGTATCCCTCTGTAGATTATTTGTGTCATCTGTAACACTTGGCTAAAGTGCATTCACTTTTCTTATACAAATCATTAATATATGTTGAAAATAATGTGGTCCCAGCATTGATCCCTGTGGCACTCCAGTAGTTATAAATTGCCATCCTGAAAATGCACCCCTCTGCCAATCCTTTACTCATGCTAATATACAGCCTTCAGTGCCTTAGACCCTCACCATATTAAGTAGCCTACCTTATCCAGTCCCTTCTGAAAATCCAAAAATATCACACACACTGCTTTCCCTTTATCTAGCTTACTTGTTACCTTCTTTAAGTATTCTCTAAAATTTTTCAGGCACAATTTCTCCTTCATATTTCACATTGTGAAGCCATACTGACTCTGAATATTATGCATTTCGACACTGGCAGTTTTCCAATCCTGTGGGACTTTTCCCAAATTTAGGAATCCAGAAAGATAACTACAAACGTATTCACCAGCTACTTGCTTCAATATCCTCGGATTCCTCCTATCAGGCCTTGTCAGTGTTTAGGCCCCTTAGTTTCTTGGGCACATTTTCTCTTGTGACAGTTATCCTATTTGTTTCCTCTTCTCTTTCTGACCCTTGAAAATTTAGTAATTTTGGAATATTATAGTGTATTCTACTGTGAAGACTGATACAAAGCATGTTGGATCCTTTTCCCATAAACTCGGGACTTACTGTTCCAGCAGCCAATTTCCCTTCTTGCAACCTGGGAAGCATCCACTAACAAGTTAATCAAACACAATTCCCCATTTGCAAATCTATACTAACTATACCCAATCTAGGGATCATTATTATTCAAGTGTCTATTATCCTTGATAATGGATTCAAGCATTTCCCTACTACTAATGTCAAGCTAACAAGTCTGTAATTCTCTGTTTCTCTTATTTGCAATTTTTCAATCTGCAGGAATGTTTCCAAAATCCGTAGAATTTTTGTCGATCATGACTAATGCATGAACTGTCTCTGTAGCTACCTCCTTCAACATTCTGGAATTTTGGGCTATCAAATCCTGAGGATTTATCTTCTTCACATGTCATTTCTCCACTAAACTAAGTCAACTCATTTATTCTAACCATTTGGTCCCAACTTCTGGGAGATTTCTCATATCTTCTTCAGTGAAAACAGACACAAAGTAATCATTTAGCTTTTCTGTCATTTCTTTAATTTCCATCATAAATTCTCCTGATTCTGCTGGTAATCATCTAACATTCATTATCACCAAACATTTCCTTTTTATGTACCGACAGAACCTTTTACAGTCCATTTTTGTGTTTTTGCTACATTGTGATCACATTTCTCCTTCTCTCCTTCCTTATCAGTTTCTTGGTCGTCCCATTTCTGTCCTCTAAAAATCTTTCAATTCTCAGATAAACTGCTATTTCTGGAAACTTTATAGGCCTGTCATCCTAATTTTGTACAACCTCAGACCTCCTTTACTAGCCATGGTGAACGGACCTTTCTGTGTTTTTGCTTTAAGCACGTACCATCAGAGCATAAGACCTAGGAGTAGAAGTAGACCATTCAGTTCATTTGGTTTGCTCCATCATTCAATGAGAATATGGATGATCCCAAACTCTACTTTCTTGACATTTCACCAAACCCTGGATTCTCTTACAGTCCACCTCAGCCTAGAATACATTTAACAACATTGCCCTTAGTTCTCTGTATAAAGATTCCACAAAGTTCACTGCACTGAGATTAGATTCCCTACACTGTGGAAACAGGCTATTTTGCCCAACAAGTCCACACTGACCCTCCGAAGAGTAACCCACAGAGACCTATTTCCCTCTGACTAACACATCTAACACTATGGGCAATTTAACATGGCCAATTCACCTGATCTGTACATCTTTGGACTGTGGGAGGAAACCCACGCAGACACGAGGTGAATGTGCAAACTCCACACAGACAGTTGCCCGAGGCTGGAATCAAACCTGGGACCCTGGTGCTGTGAGGCAGCAGTGCTAATCACTGTGCAACCATGCCGCCCCATTGTGAGTGAAGAAATTACTTCTTATTTCTGTCTTAAATGGTTAACTTTTAAACTTGGAGATTATGCCTCCTATTCCCACAAGAGGAAATAACCTCTCTGCATCTACCCAGTCAAATCCCCTAATAAAATTATATGTTTCAATAAGAATTCAATCACTCTTGTAAATCCAATTGTTTCAGGCTCAACCTACACAAACGCTCTTCTTAAGAAAATTTCTTCATGCCTGGGATAAATCAAATGAATACTGTTCTGGATGATCTCCAGTGCCACTATATCTTTCCATGTATAAGGGGAGAAAAGCTGTTCACAGAATTGTGGGTGTGGATTTAGAAAGATTGAGACTTAGCAAGACATCTCTATTTTTATTTTCATTATCTTTGAATTGAAGGCCAACATTCCATTTGTCTTCTCTATTAATCACTTCATTTGAATGTTACATATTTGTGATTCATTCACAAAGACCACTCGAATCTCTCTGTCTCTGGTAATTTTCTCCATTTAAATAATATTTAGCCCTTCTATTGACCAAAATGCATAATTGGGTTTATTCTATTGCCACATTTTATTCTATCTGCCAATTTTTTACCCATTCACTTAACCTGTGTATATCACTCTGCAGATTTTGTCATTCTACCACATGGCTTTCCCTTTATTTTAGTATTATTTGCAAACTTGGTAACACTCCATTCACTTTCTCATCCAAGCCATCCATCTTCTCTCGGATAATTAAGGATGGTCAGTAAGTTCTAGGCAGGCCAGCAATGCTCACATCCCATGAACGAAGAAGACATACTCTCAGGAATGTATTTTAGCTGCACGATCACAATGTAATCCAAATGACTTGTGTTTATATGTTATTTTGTCTGTTTGATCTATTTCCACTGTGACTGTAATGATTTATTTTGCCTATTGTAAAATCCCTGTTTCCTCTGCTGTCGAAATTATTCCTGTGGTGTTCTGCTACAACAAACAGTTATTTAATCCTGTAATGATTTATTGTATGTACCTTAATGTGTTTAAGCTACAACTCCATTGTGGAGACTTAACTATTCTAAATTGGTTGCTTCTTGCTGGTAAAAGAAACAGATCAGTACTGTGTGACACAGTAACCTCCATCTCTATCAAATAAAGGAGGATCTTCGAGCCCTGGATTCTGCAATTTTCTAATTTTACAGCCACGAAACATTCCATGTCATTATGAGATTATAAGTGAAATAGAAATAACTTTGTCTATCATATGGATTTGTGAAAGAATAGCAATACATCTCAAAGAATTCAAAGATGCAATTCACTATTCTCTTCTGCAGGCCTCATCAATCTTATATAAGATTTGTACAAAACTAGTTCAGTTCTGAAATAAAATTTATCCGTAGTCATCAACTTAATAATTCAGAACCAAGGATGAAAATCTCAAGTTCCACAATGCCAAACATAGTGAAGTTTAGCAAAGGTAAAAAGACTTACATTTATGTGCCATAATCATATCTCTCAGAATCATTTGAAGAGTACTGTACACATTAGTAAATAATTGAAAATGCAGTGACTGTTGCTTTGTCTTCTTGCAAAGTTATGAGTACACTCAAAGAACCTTCTCTCTGCAAATATCTAAATCTGTGTACTTGTGTGTGCTTCAGAGTCTGCATAGCGCTGAGTACCTGAGCTCCCTGAGACATGAATGCATGTTAGCAATGGTCTTGTTGTGTAACTGTCCCTGATCATGTTGGATGATAGAGTATGTCAAGCTATGAGTAACAAAAATGGTGCAAATCCTTCCAGCAGCAATATTTTCACCTTTCATTTCACATACATGTTGCTGACAATAGATTCGGGACAGCACAGTAATAAGTAACGCAGCACACTCTTTGTCTTTCAATTGTATTAGTCAATATCAGTAGTAAAGCAGGTGGGTGGGAGTAGATTTTCTTTGAATGAAGCAGATTGCTTTGATCTTGAATGCACTCCTTGAAAGGATGAAAGAAGCAGATTCAAATGTAATTTTCAAAGGAATTATATACACTTAAGGAGGAAAAATGTGAAGTGTAAAGATCAAAACAGAAACTGTCATAAGAGAATTCATCTAGAACAACAGATACATGAGAAGATCTCCAACTTCAAGTTCTTCTCCAAGTCACGCACCATTCGGAACTAAGAAAAATATTACCATCACATCATTGTTGCTGGTCCCCAATCTGGGATCTCCCTTCCTGACAGTACTATGGGTGTAAAAACAATGACTGCAGATGCTGAAAACCAAATACTGGATTAGTGGTGCTGGAAGAGCACAGCAGTTCAGGCAGCATCCAACGAGCAGCGAAATCGACGTTTCGGGCAAAAGCCCTTGAAGGGCTTTTGCCGGACACGTCGATTTCGCTGCTCGTTGAATGCTGCCTGAACTGCTGTGCTCTTCCAGCACCACTAATCCAGTACTGTGGGTGTAACTACCACACACTCCCCATCCCCACTGCCACCTTACTATGCACTGCAGCAGTTTAGTAAGATAGCTACCACCACCATTTCAAGGGCAATTAGGGATGGGAAATAAATGCTACGGGCACTCTCTTCTAATGAATAATGATAAAAAGGAGATCTTTCCGAGAGGCAGGATTGACATGATGGGCGCAATGGTCTCCTGTGATACAAAATTCCATGATTCTATGAAACTTGAAACTTTGATTGCCTTGTGCATCAAAAAGCTGATCTTAACTGCTTTGGAAAACACATTAACTTATGAGCAAAGTGACTGTTAATACCAAGTGATTAATAATATCTGTTCCATGACTGGTAAGGCCAAGAAAGATATCCCTGTTCCTCAACACACTCATACAGAATATATAGCAGATGTTTTAAATATAATACAACAATGCACTCACTAATTAAAAAATAGGCTATTAACCATGTAACAAGTGTAAGGCAGCATTCATGGTCACATTAAATTGTGATTGCAACACATTTGGGTCCAATAGTGAAGTGGTTACATTACTGGACTAATTCCAGTGAAATTGAGTTCAAATCTCAATTTATATGAAGTAAGTTCCCATGGAATGAAAGAAAGGTGATAAAGTTGTGCAGGGGTAATTGGGGGAGGAGTGGAGAGAACATGACAATAAAATTAGTAGTTTAAACTGATTAAACATAGCACAGATTATTATCTGTTAGAACTGATTATGGTGTCAGACAAAAATGGGATGAATGAGAGAAATTACTCAAGATATATGCAAAAGTTAAAGCAGATTAGATGCTGGCAAATCTCATTTTCATTATCACATCAGAGAGGATATCAGAATTATTAAAGCAAATTAGTTAACTTGGCATGAGGTCGGTGAAAACCTGAAAAGGTCGGGTGGATGCATGATACAAGACAAGGGCAAATAATGTCCAAGGGCAAGTAATTACCCTGCACAGGATGGACTTCTGAATGATTCCATCCCAAGCATTAAACAGCAAGCTCGAGAAATAAAATCACACAACCTGCAAGCCCATTTTGCCATCAATATTGAAGTCTGATGGTCTCCAAATGAGCTCTTCTGCTCCTGATGCGCTGTAGCTTTGTTGAATGCACAGTTGTACAATACAGTGTGCTAAAAACAGCTCCCTCAGGTAGCATCTAAAAGTTTCCTCTTTCTAAAATATTTTTAATTGATAGTGTTCTCTCAATCTCTTGCTGCTATCAGAAATACAGCATCTTAAGTCTTAATTTGTAGACATCACTATATTACATCTCTTGCCCATCTTTCACTCTACTTGGTCTACTTGATTCTAGTAATTTGTTCTTACTAGTTTACATATTTCCATGACATCCCCTCCTCCCCAGCCCTGACAACTCTTCCTATTTTTGTCACCTTCTCCAGTTATCATAATCATGTAGCAATAACCATTATCACCTTTTTTTCACTGGCTTGGCCAACATTTAGAACATGGAACACAGAAAAGTACAGCACAGAACAGCCCTCCGGCCCATGATGTTGTGCTGAGGATTAATCCTAATCTAAAATAAAATAGTCTAACTGCCCAATTTACTGCCCATCCCTAATTGCCCAGAGAGGCAATCGCATTGTCAATCACATTGATCTGCATCTGGAGTGACATGTCAGCCGGAAGAGGGGGGCAAATTTAACTCCCTAAATGATATGAGTGAGCCAGAAGGGTTTTTACAGCAATGCTTTCATGGTTGTCATTAGATTTTAAATTCCAGATTTTTATTGCATTCAAATTCCATTACCTGCAACTGTGAGATTTAAACCCATGTCCCCAGAAATTGACCTGGAGTTTTGGATTACTTGTCTAGTTAGATTGCCACTATGTCACCACCTCTAACCAAAGTCTTAATCTCTTGCGGTCAGATGATTTGGAACTCTGACTAGACAACACAATTCTAGTTATCTTGATTTCAACTCTAGGCCAATGACACTGCACTATGTCTGGAATTGTTGCAGCACTCCGTACATGATCTGATGTAATATGGGTATATCTATGAAAATGCTCACTTTTCAGTTCGATTAAATCATTGTCTTTCTGTTTCTCCTGACTGCTACTTCAGGTGGTCAAACAATATAAGAGTACAGTGAATCAGTTTTTCTGATGACTGTGACTTCAGACTTCCTGCCCCCAATCAGATTTCATGCCTTGATTTTAAGGTTGATGGAGATTTTGCCCGGTATCTACAATTGTAATTTTTGTGGTCGTTTTGTACTGTGATATTTCTACGTTTGTTTGACCTACCCCTGAGCTTGAGAAATTATATTTTGCACATTGTGATGTAAAACTGTTACATCCCTTTTTTACTTTTTCCACTCTGTAAATGCCTGAAACACAGGAACAAAACGTAATCAAAATGTTGAATGGAATTCACTTTATCAGGGAGGGACAAGTACAGAAAGAGTAGATGCATTTGTTTGCAGTTTTACAGACCTTTCATTGGATCCCAGCAATTTTGGGCATTGAATTGGAAAAGTTATGATCCCAGTAACGTTGCTGTGGAACAAGTCGGATCACAGGTTGAAATTGGGTGTGATATTTTGTTTTTTTTTGTTTTATCAATGTGACCTCTCATCAAATAATAAACATGCAATGCTGAAGATTTGTGCTTAACAATATAGCAGATGTTTATTTTACAAGATAAATGAAAATAAAATAGAATATGTAAACTATTTATGTATAACACGTAGTTAAAGATTTCAAAATACATTGTAAAAGTACAATTCAATTAATCCCAACAATACTCTTTTACAGTACTAACCCCAGAGAGAAATCCATTCTCCATCCTACATTGGGTTTGACTTAGCTGTGGCTTCAATTCCCAGTTGTGAGAATCTAAAAAGCTATTCCTTGATTCATGATAGCGACTTAGTGTCGGTAGGCTGGTGCAAAGGACCTCTTGATGGACCAAAGGACCCCTTATGCATTGTATGACTCTATGACTCCAGAACTCTATATAATCCAGCTTCAATCTTCTCATTGAAGGCTTTAACCAAATTCTTCTGGCCTGGAAATTCAAAACTTTAAAACTTCTTTTACCGAGTTAGCCTCATTCCTAACAGTTCTAAACTATCTATTTTCTTTGGGAGCAACTGGTTTGTATAGACTTAGCTACAACTTTGGCAAAAATCACCTAATTAAAATGCAAAAGCCTTTTTTCAAACTATAGGAATCCTGGATGTAGGTTTGCTCGCTGAGCTGGAAGGTTTGTTTTCAGACGTTTCATCACCATACTGGGTAACATCTTCAGTGAGCCTCTGAATGAAGCACTGGTGGCGTAGTCCACTTTTTATTTAGATGTTTGAGTTTCCTTGGCCAGTGATGTTATTTCCTGTAATGACATCATTTCCTGTGCTGCTGCCATTTCCTGTTCTTTTTTCTCAGGGTGTGTTAAATGGATCCAAGTCAATGTGTTTGTTGATAGGATTCTGGTTGGAATGCCATGCTTTGAGGAATTCTCGTGCATGTCTCTGTTTGATTGGGCCAGGATAGATGTGTTGTCCCAGTCGAAGTGGTGTCCTTCCTCATCCATATGTAAGGACACTAGCGAGAGTGGGTCATGTCATGTTGTGGCTAGTTGATGTTCATATGTCCTGATGGCTAGTTTTCTGCCTGTTTGTCCAATGTAGTGTCTGTTACAGTTCTTGCAAAGTATTTTGTAAATGACATTAGTTTTGCTTGTTGTCTCCGTAGAGTCTTTCAATTTCATTCGCTGCTGTTTTAGTGTGTTGGTGAGTTTGTGGGTTACCATGATGCTAAGGGGTCTGAGTCGTCTGGCAGTCATTTCTGAGATGTCTTTGATATTGGGGAGAGTGGTTAGGGCTTCCGTACGCGTTTTGTCTGCTTGTTTGGGTTTGTTGCTGAGAAATCGGTGGACTGTGTTCTAGTCTCCAACATCTGCAGTCCTCACTTTCTCCCTGTGTTCAGTGGGGTACTTGTTCTTTTTGAATATACCGTATAGGTGATTTTCCTCTGCTCTGCATAGTTCCTCTGTGCTGCAGGGTGTGGTGGCTCATTGAAATAATGTTCTGATGAGGCTTCATTTGTGGATGTTGAGATGATTGCTTCTGTAGTTCAATATTTGTTCTGTATGCGTTGTTTTCCTGTAGTTGCTGGTTTGAAGTTCCCCATTGGCTGTTCCCCATAACATCTAGGAATGGTGGGAATGACAGAATAGGAGTTCTGTCTGAGCTCTGAAGTATTTTAGAATCTTCTATCTGAAAGTCTAAAACACCACACTGTCTACCTTGTATGCTTTTAAAAACTGTCTTGCACTCCAGGAAGTTTTCAACTGTAATACTGTGTCTTAAAAGAAATGACTCGGAATATAGAAATTAAAACCCTTCAAATGTATAAAATTCCCACTGTTCAAAATTCAAAGCTCCAAAATAAATCATATTAAAATATATGTAAATATATGTATCAGTTTTGGTTGGAATACAAGACACTTTTATTAGAATTATGTCATGCTTAAAAAGGTATATTACAGGGGCCATTTGTATAAAGCAATCTTGTATTGTATTGTGTGTTGCAGATAGTAAATGATCAGAGCAAGCTGTTTAAAATAATGAATAAAATTAATTGTGCTGATGCAGAGGAACAATTTCATTTAGTGAGAGAATTCAAACTAAGAGAATGATATTATAATTCAAGCGAGGCTCTTTAGAAGTGAAGAGCTGAAAATGTGTTGCTGGAAAAGCGCAGCAGGTCAGGCAGCATCCAAGGAGCAGGAGAATCGACGTTTCGGGCATGAGCCCTTCTTTAGAAGTGAACACTTGCAGTATAGTAGCAAAGATCTGAAACTCAGAATTCTTGAGAATTGCATTGCAGTCATTTAAATTTTTTTAAAGCAGTGATCAATAAATTTAATTTTTAAGGAAGGGCATCAGGGAATTGTACCAAAGACACTAACATAGAGTTGACACTCAGATCAGTGATTATAGAATCATGAACCAGAATACCATTGGCCTGACACCAGGGTGTTATCCATAGGTCACAGAACTGACAGGAAGTCCCTTCAGTCCCATGAATAATTCTTAGTGGAATCAAGTACACTTTAGGCAGAGGTGGGTACTGCAGATGCTGGAGATTAGAGTCAAGATTAGAGTGGTGCTGGAAATGCACAGCAGGTCAGGCAGCATCCAAGGAGCAGGAAAATTGACAATTCGGACAAAAGCCCTTCATCAGAATTGAGCCTTCATCATTCCTGATGAAGGGCTTTTGCCCGAAACGTTGATTTTCCTGCTCCTCGGATGCTGTCTGACCAGCTGTGCTTTTCCAGCGCCACTCTAATCTTGACTCAAGTACACTTTAGACAACTGAGTGGGCGCCATCCGTCCATCCTTTGGATTAAGGCTCTTGTGGCAAACATTCCATCTGCTGAGGACAACTAACCAGTTGGGGAGGCCTGCAGCCCTTCATCCCAACAGTGCTGTAGGAGTGGTGGCAGCCATGGAAATGCAGCCATCAGAGGTCCAGAATCACAATGATTCCAGACTGTGAATAGATGAAGGCAATAGAGCAGGAGAGGTGCAGGAGCGAAAGGCAAGGCTAGAGGTGATTAAGAACAAAAGCAGAAATTGTTAGAAAAGCTCAGCAGGTCTGGCAGCAGAGAGAAAGAGTTAATGTATTGAGTCAGGTATGACTTTTCCTCTGACGCATGTGGAGCATGACAGCAGTGGCCTGGTGCAGCCAGTGGTTAGGCCATGTGATGGTCCCCTCCACTGGTCTGCTGCAGAGAGCTCTTGGAGAGAGACTGTGAAATTTGTCTTTTTAAATTAAAAATCACAAAACACCAGGTTATAGTCCAACAGGTTTATTTGGAAGTACTAGCTTTTGGAGCCCTGCTCCATCAGGTGGTTGTGGAGAATAAGATTGTAAGACACAGGATTTATAGAAAAAGGTTATAGTGTGATGAAACTGAAATTATATATTGAAAAAGACCTGGATTGTTTGTTAAGTCTCTCATCTTTAAAGTGAGGGGAGATAGGTGAATGACCATGTTGGTTTCAGTTCTTTTACGTAAATCACAGAACTTCCTTAAAAGTTACATTCTCAAGTGAACTTTAACAACTGGTGTCAAGTAGGCCCAGATAATGTATTGAAAGTGTGAGTTTCCTGAAAATCAACGTTTCGGGCAAAAGCCCTTCATCAGGAATGATGAAGGCTCAATCCTGATGAAGGGCTTTTGTCCGAATTGTGAGGCTGCCTGTGCCACAATGGTCAGATTGACTCTAATTGAAAAAAAATGGATTTACAGAATCTTACATGGATTCATGGAGTTTTTGAGCAAAGTAAAATGTAATTTTGCAAATACAAATTCACCCCATAAACTTATATGTGTATATGTGCATGTGTGCGTGGGTGAGAGGGAGTTGCTTATTAGTGTCTGTGAGAGAGTGTGTGTATGTGTGTGAATGTGAGTATAAAAGGGTATCAGTCTGTGAGAGGGTGTGTGTGGGAGTGTATGTGTGAGCTAATGAGAGAGGGTCTGCGTGAGTGTGTGTATAGGAATGTGTCTGTGTGTGTCCGTCCGTCTGTCTGTATGTAGTGCAATAGAGTCACCTGTAGTGTGACATGAAGCCAAGGTCCCAGTTAAGGTCATCCCCATGGGTACCGAAATTGCCTATCGGCCTCTGCTCGGCCACTTTTCGTTGTTGCCTGTCCTGAAGTCTGCTTTGAGACTGAAGTACAGTCACCTGAAGATCCGAGGTTGAATGTCCCGGACAGCTGAAGTGTTCTCCGACTGGAAGGGAACACTCCTGTCTGTTGATTGTTGTGCAGTGTCCATTCATCCGTTGCCGTAATGTCTCACCAATGTACCATGTACCTCACGGCATCCTTGCCAGCAGTGTGGGAGATAGATGACATTGGCTGAGTCGCATGAGTACCTGCCACATACATGGTGGGAGGTATCCCCATGCATACTATACATTGCACTATACACACACACACACACACACACACTACATGGAACATTACAGCGCAGTACAGGCCCTTCAGCCCTCAATGTTGCGCTGCCCTGTCATACTAATCTGAAGCCCATCCCACTTACACTATTCCATGTACGTCCATTTGCATGATGACTTAAATGCACTTAAACTTGGCGAATCTACTACCGATGCAGGCAAAGCATTCCATACCCTTACTACTCTCTGAGTAAAGAAACTACCTCTGACATCTGTCTTATACCTATCTCCCCTCACTTTAAAGTTGTGTCCCATCATGTTTGCCGTCCCCATACTTGGAAAAAGGCTCTCGCTGTCCACTCTATCTAACCCTCTGATTATCTTATATGTCTCTATTAAGTCACCTCTCAACCTTCCTCTCTCTAACGAGAACAGCCTCAAGGCCCTCAGCCTTTCCTCGTAAGACATGCCTTCCATACCAGGCAACATCCTAGTAAATCTCCTCTGCACCCTTTCCAAAGCTTCCACATCCTTCTTATAATGCGGTGACCAGAACTGTACACAATACGCCAAGTGTGGCCGTACCAGAGCTTTGTACAGCTGCAGCATAACCTACTGGTTCCGGAACTCAATCCCTCTATTAACAAAGGCCAAAACACTGTATGCCTTCTTAACAACCCCGTCAATCTGGGGGGCAACTTTCAGGGATCTGTATGCATGGATACCAAGATCTCTCTGCTCATCTGCACTCCCAAGAATCCTACTATTAGCCCAGTACTTTGCATTCAGATTACTCCGGCCAAAGTGTATCACCTCACACTTGTCCACATTAAACTCAATTTGCCACCTCTCAGCCCAGCTCTGCATCCTATCTATGTCTCCCTGCAACCTGCTACATCCTTCTTCACTATCCACAACTCCATCGACCTTAGAGTCGTCCACAAATTTACTAACCCACCCTTCTAAGCACTCATCCAGGCCATTTATAAAAATCACGAACACATGCATGCACACACTCACGCAGACCCTCTCTCATTAGCTCACCCATACACTCCCACACACACCCTCTCATAGACTTATACCCCTTTACATTCAGACTCACACATATACACACACTGTCTCCCAAAACATCCCTCCCACACATACACCCACATGCACACATACACATTAAATACTTGCAGAATTACATTTTACTTTGTTCAAAAACTGCATGAATCCATGTAAGATTCTGTAAATCCATTTTTTTAGATTAGAATCAGTCTGACCATTGTGGCACAGACAGCCTCACACAGGAAAACTCAATACAGTATCTGGGCCGACGTGACACCAATTGTTAAACTTCACTTGAGAATATAACATTTTAAAAAATTCTGCAATTTACATATGAAAAAACTGAAACCAACATGGTCATTCTAAAAGATGAGAGACTTAACAAATAATCCAGGTCTTTTTCAATATATAATTTCAGTTACATCACACCATAAACTATTGTTATAAATTCCGTGTCTTATGATCTTATACTCCACAACCACCTGATGAAGGAGCAGCACTCCAAAAGCTAGTGCTTCCAAATAAACCTGTTGGACTATAACCTGGTGTGTGATTTTTAATTTTGTACACCCCAGTCCAATACCGGCATCTCCAAATCATGACTTGTCTTTTTTAACTTTGCTTCTTTTTTTTCTGACCTATGATTGTACTGTGTATAGCTTTAATGTAACTTTTTTTCTGTCATTTCTCTATCATGTACCAAAGATGGTGCCTCCTGTTGGTGACATTGGTGTACTGTAAGTAGTCTTGTAACTGAAGAAGTTGTACCTAAGATGGTGCTACTAAATGGCGGCTTATAAACTTTTCATTGTACTCTTTTGCGTACATGTGACAATAACGTTATTTCATTCAATCATTGATTCTCCATAGATGCTGCCGGGTTGTTTGAGTTTCTCCAGCATTCTCTGCATTTGCTTCGATTTTGAAGTATGCCTGATGCTACTCCTGGCATTCCGTCCTTTGCTTTTTATTAGCATATCATTCAAACAAGTGTATGTGTGAGTGTAGGAATGTTAACAATTCAATATTCTATGTTGATGGCCTGCTGTGCTCTTCATCATGTTCCTTGTAAGGAATTGCTGTAACCAGCTGTGCTACTGGCCACACTTTGAACTCTTGCCTGCCATTTGGTGACTCTATTCTTTTTTTGAAGGATGATTCAAGTTCTCCTTAGGATTTGAAATGACCCAAAAATCATGCACTTGGCAAGAGAAGAATTCACCAAATCATTCCTTTGCACAGGCATGGTAAACCAACATCTCAGTCAGGCAGGTCTGTGGTACTAGAGAGTAACCTCTTGGCCAGGCAGGTATCTGCTGTTCCAGAGCTCTGCCCAGTTCCTGAGGCAGGCAGGTTTGGCATACTACAACACACTGTCCAAATCCTCAGGCCTATTTTTCTGTGATCCTCGAAGTGATTGTTCATGGTAGCCCAGCAAACTGTTTGATGAATTGGGTCTGGAATAATAAATCTATTCCCAAAAATTCCAGCAATCAAATGCACTGCTGATATGATGCTCATGGCTAAACAAGTTATAAGAAGCTTAGCAATGTTCTGTGTTAGTAAGCAGCACACTCCAACACCCCAGTACCTTTTCCCTTGCTAATCTATGCTTCAATTATCTGTACACAAATAAATACATGAACAGGGAGTGTCTGAGCAGATTTAAAAGTCATTAGGTTTAGGAATCTTTCATACAGGGGGACATCAACACAAATGTCAGAGATGTACCAGTTAAGCCAAGCTCACTGAGAGAAATGATGGAATTGAAAAGGAATTAGTTGTTGCCTGATAGCAATTTCAGGTTTTTACAGTGTTCAGGTCATGGTGGAATGCAAGACTGAAAGAAAAATAAGTTTCAGATACCCCTCCCATTTTCTAAGTAAGGTTTTTTATTTGTGGACCTAAGCATTGAGTGCTTTCAAGCTATGTAGGGTATTCAAGATCAGCCTGATTCTATGTTCACCTGAGGTCTTCAGAGAATTCTTGCCAAAAGAAGAATTTGATAAATAGAAATCATGGGGTTGAGACTCTGACTCTGATTCACATTTCTCCTGTTAATTCAATGGTAATTGTTCTAACATTTTTAAACTGTTACACTCACCTTAGAAAATGTAAAGGGAAAGAAAAGGGAGGACAGATTATTATGTAACAAAACAATCCTGGAAAGTAAAGTGTCATGTGTTTAAGGAACTTTTTACAAAATTATATTTGGGCTACTACTGAGAAGTAATGAGATAGACTAACAGATGTTTGCATTTAACTGTAAAGTTCTCTTCTATCTGTTTAAACTCATAGTTTAGGATAGATATTAGAATGACAAAGCAATTTCTGAAGTATGAGTATCTAATTCATACAATACGATGGTTAATTTTTATGTTGCAGGGAAAGGGCAGATGTGCTTCCTTGAACTTCAGACAGTCTCAAAGTTAAAATCTCACATCTCAAGCAGTTATTTTGGAAACATGTCTGGGATTTTCTGAATTTCTCATAGGGATGGACAGGATTTGTAACTTACATAAAATAATGTTACAATCCTGATTCTGGAATTCTCACTCCTGAACCTACCGTTTTCACTCTGAGTAGGGAACAAGAGGAAGGTTGTATATTGCACATCTGTAGTTCACAGTGACATATAATATTGTAGTATATTACATTAAATTATATATTCACAAATATAACAGTGCTGCAGCTTTCAAATCGATTTAATCTTCTTTAGTCGGATGTCCAAAATATGAAACAGGATTCAGGGAAATTTCTAAATGGATCAGGAATATTTAGAAAGGTTGGGTACCATTTAGAATCAGTCCATGAAATCTTTTGGGAGAGATAAAGCACCATTTGGGTTTGTTAAGTGTGCACCTGAATCTATGTAAAATATAGATTAGCACATTGGAAAGCTTAAGGTGTGAAAGCATTTCTTGTATCAGAGTTATAGAGCTTGGAGACAGCCCCTTCGGTCCAATCAGTCAACCATATTTCAAAACTAAACTAACTCCACCTGTCTGCACTTGGCACATATCCATCCAATTATTTCCTATTCATATGCTTATCTAAATATCTTTTAAACATTATAACTGTACCCGCTTACACTACTTTTACTGGAAGTTCAATCCACACATAGACCACTCTCTGTTTAAAACAAAATTGCCCTTCATGTCTTTTTAAAATCTTTCTCCCCTCACCTTAAAAATTTGATGTTCAGTTAAATGTCCTTGGAAGTATCAAGATGCCATAATGTGCTGCTGATGCACACTGAGATTTCCACCCTTCAGTGAGAGTGACAGTAACTTCAGAAACTTAGTAGAGAACCTTGCAGAGTCTACCAGCTCTCCCGGGATGGATACTGCACTCAGGTAAGTCAGACTCATTGGGTAAGACCTTCGGAAAGGGAATGGGAGGTTGGGTTTTAATGTCCAGGTAGCAGGGAGGAATCAGAATCTTGTTGTTAGATGCCTTTACTAATATTTGTTTCTTGTAGCCCTTCAGTTACACAATACGCTTGGTTGCTTTGTATTTTTGGGAGGTTTTTTCTGAATCTTCTTTTGTGAAGACAGTTGCAAAGTAATTATTTAATCTTACTGCCACTGCCCAGTTCTCTAATATAATTCTCCTGTCTCCACCTTGATGAGCTTGATTCATCCTTGCTTATCTTTTTTTTCCCTTTAACATATTAACAGAAACTTTTACAGTCTTTATAAGAATATAAGAACTCGGAGCAGAAATAAGCAACTCAGCCACGCAGGGCTACTGCGCCACTTAATGCAATCATGGCTGATCTCACGTCAGCCTCAGCTTGACTCTCCTGCTCACTCTCCATTACTCATTAAAAACGTGTCCCTTTCCTCCTTAAATTTATTCAGTGTTTCAGCATTCACTGCACTCTGTGATAGTGAACCCTTTGACAGCAACAATTTCTTCTCACTACAGGAAAACAACACATACGGATCAAATGCTGAACTACAGAAGCAATCATCCCAACATCCACAAATGAAGCTGCATTAGAATATTATTTCAACGAGCCACCACACACTGCGGCACAAGGGAACTACAAAGAGCAGGGGAAAATCACCTATATGGTGTGTTAAAAAAAAGTACCCGATGAACACAGTCCACTGGTAACTCAGCAACAAACCCCAAACAAACAGACAAAACCCTAGCCATTCTCCCCCAAATCAAAGCCATCTCAGAAATCACTGCTAGATTACTCAGACCTCTTGGCATCATAGTAGCCCACAAACCCACCAACACACTAAAACAACAGCTAATGAACTTGAAAGACCCTATACAGACAACAAACAAAACTAATGTCATTTACAAAATACCTTGCAAGAACTGTAACAAACACTACATTGGACAAACCAGCAGAAAACTAGCCATCAGGATACATGAACATCAATTAGCCACAAAACGACATGACCCTCTCTCACTAGTAATAGTACATACAGGTGAGGAAAGACACCACTTCGAGTGGGACAACACATCCATCTTAGGACAAGCCAAACAGAGACACACACTACAATTCCTAGAAGCTTGGCATTCCAACTGGAACTCTATCAACAAACACATTGACTTGGATCCCATTTACCACCCCCTGAGAAAAGGGGCAGGAAATAGCATCACCACAGGAAATTATGTCACCACAGGTAATGACAACACCAACTCAAGGAAACCCAAACACATAAATAGAAAGTGAACCATACCACTGGTGTTTCATTCGGAGGCTCACTGATGATGTTACCTAGTACGGTGACGAAATGTCTGAAAATGAACCTTCAGGCTCAGCGAGCAAACCTACATCCAGAATTTCTTCTCATCTCTGTGTTGAACCTTTTAGCCTTTATCCTAAAACTATGACCTCCCATTCGGGATTGCCTCACATGAGGAAACGTCCTCTGTCGGTCTACTTTGTTAAGCCCCTTTAACATCTCATGTGTCTCAATTAAATCTCCAGTTATTCTTCCAAATTCCAGAGACTATTGGTCTAAACTGCTCAATCCATTTTTAACTGCAAAAATATACTTTCTTCATAAAGAAATCTGTATCTACATTCAAAGGTACTAAAGCAGCTCTATACATTCTTGCATATCCAGAGGAAACAAACATTGGAATTTGACATTCCCTGCAGTTGCAAAAACCAAAGACTTTTCTTACTCATGTTGGACATTACTTACATACATTGTGGCAATGAGACAGTCTGATAACTGAACAGACACTTGTTATACTTTGGACAGAAAGATCTCAGATAGTGTTCATGGTGGAAGCTGACCCAAGCCTTAGTACATCCTTCAGCATATAGTCCTGGACATTGGAATATGCCAGTCTGCAATATGTGTCTGAAGTCCACACTTTATACTGGAAGACCAACAGGTTTTGGGCAGACCAAAGAGCAACTTTCACCAAGTTGATTGTCCAAACCGCTCAATCTCTCTTCAAAGGCAAGACCCTCATCTCTGAAACCAATCTACTAAACATTGTCTTATCTGCCCCCAATGTCACATCCCTCTTCAAGGAAATATTCCCCTCTAATTTATATTCTCATGTTACTCATCAGTTTCTTGGCTTTCCATTGCTGGGGTCTAAATTTCTCCAAATCGCCAGGCTTATCACTGTTTCTAACATTCTTACAACTGTTATGATAAGTCCTCAAGTGAGGGCCTCCAATTCATTATGGTCCTGAGTGGGGAGGACACGAACTGGCTTCCATCTTCATTCAATTCTCCCCTTTGTTGGTCACAACTAAGTTAAACTTTAAACAAAAAAACCCCTTTCCTTGTGGGTACCATTTCAAATCCCAATGCACCTGGATTTTAAAGGAATCAATTTACTTAGGCTTTCTTGCATTAAAGAATGAGTGACTTTATTAAATACTAAAATGCAAGAAAATATAAAACACAACACATACTAAAAAGGAGAATCAAGTAAAATGATAGCAGTTAAAACAAATATATGATATTCATGAATATTTGATCTATCCATATGGAGTTGATGAAATATAATGGATGACAAGTTGACTTGATTTGATTAGATTAGATTACTTACAGTTTTATTTATTATTGTCACATGTACCAAGATACAATGAAAAGCGTTTTGTGTACTATGCAGTCTAATCCTTATGTCTTATGCCTTACATAAGTAATAGAACAGACTGCAAAATATAGCATTACAGTTACAGAGAAGATTCAGAGAAAGATCATATGAGGGGTCTGTCCATAGGTCTGATAACAGTGGAGGAGAAGCTGTCCTGAATCTGTTGTTACTTGTTTTTAAATGTTTGTATCATGTGCCTGATAGAGGAGGGTGGAACAGAGTATAACCAGGTCAGAGGGGTTCTGATTATCTTGGCTTTTTTCCCAAGGCAATGGGAAGTGTGGACAAAGTCAATGGAAGAAAGGCTGGTTTTCCTGATGGAGTGGGCTGCATTCACAACTCGATAATTTCTTGCGGTGTTAGGCAGAGCAGTTGCCATACCAAGCTGTGATGCATGTAGATAAGATGCTTTCTATGGTTCAGCTATAAAAATTGGTATGAGTCACTGTGGATGTGGATTCTGGGAGCATTGTCTTTGGCAATTGAGCAGTTGGTTTGAAGTGTTTGGATTCTGTGCGATCACTGAGTGCAGTTGTTTGATTAACTTTGTTTTTTTGACTGGCAACTTGATTCCACAACCAGAGTGGGAGAATAAGACTTTGATTTCTATTTGCAAACTCAGGGGTGTCTAAACATGATCAACTCTAAACCTCATAATACTTCCGAGCCCAGTCACACTAGCACACTACAGCAAAGCTAAAGTTAATTTTTAACACTTTCCCTTGTGTATATCTGGCAAGGTAAAACACAGACATGTCTTCTGCCCAGATTGTCTTTTTCTACATCACCTTAAACACTGGGGATGTAATTCACAGAAGATGGCTCAGGTTTTTGCAATTTATCTCTTATTTTGAAGTTTTTCTCTAAGGTTTCTTGACATCCTTTGCTGTGTTTCATTCTGTAGTCTCAAGCCTGAATATAATCAATCCAGGAATTTTCCAGGCAGTCTCAAAATTGCATTCTTTGCGATTTCTAGCTTGTAGGATTCACACTGTGAGCAGAAATTGTTTTCAGGTAATTTGCACCAAAAAGTAGCATGAATGTGTCTGAACAAATCTTAATTGATATTTTTCGATGCTATTTTAGCTGAGTTAATTGCAAAGCATTGGGTTTTAATATTAATTTTATGAACCTGAAAAATTAACTATTTTATTTAACGAACATACTCTATTTGTTATTTATATGCACTGAATTGTAATCTAGTTAACTCTCATGTGATGATGCTAAAGTTAATAAGTTGTTTCAATAGACCTTCTTTATGTTAAGATGAACTAGAATATTCTTGATGGTGAAGTCATATTAAACACTTGCATTTAGAAACAGAACCACATGATCTGGTGGCCGTGAATGAAATGTGTTGTGACACGAGAATCTAACTGTATCAGTCATGACCCATAACAAAGGAACAACATTTTTTTAAAGGAAAGAGTTGCCTATATGGACCTTACACATGGGAATTAAGTCTAAAAGACTGAGGCTGAGTGGAATGATTTTTGAAGAACGTTAGCTCTTATGATCACTCTTCCACAAAAGCTATTTTGCAGTAAGTTATTAATCCTTCCATTGGATAATGGTAAATCTAAAATTATCTGTTCTCCAGTTTCCTTAACACATGCTTTAGAATACCATATTTGCACATATTCAAGGAATTCATTCTCCTTCACATTGCTCATTGGATTGTTCCAGTCGATATGTTGATTAAAATCTTCCATGATTACGACATTGTGGCTGTTTCATACAGCTTTAATTTTGTCTCAGTTTACCACTACTGTTTAATAGTAGCATATAATAATTCCCATTAATTTTTATTGACTATTGTTGTTTCTTTGTTCCACCCAAATGGATTCTACATTTTGTTCTTTCAATTTACAATCCATTCTCACTAAAGTACTTTCCCATCCCTCCTTAACATCACCAATCCACCCCCCTCCCCTCCCCCACTTTTCCTTTTAGCCTGTCATTCCTAAATATCAAAGATCATTGAATGTTCAGATGCTAGCCTTGGCAACATTTCTTGGTCATGACTTGGTCATGACAACTCAACCATACACTTTCTTATTTATGCTACCATTCACCCATTGAAAATGCTGTGAAATCTCTAGCCCTCCCTCCTACGCTATTTTGTCAGCCATGTGTTCATTCATTCAATCTCTTCAGTCAAGGGTTTATCAGAACCTGAGCAGTTTGGACAATCATTTGTGGCAGAAACAGTGAGGACTATCTTGATATCGGGGGCATCCCACTCTATGCTTTTATGCTTTTAGCTGAGGGTTGAAGCGAGTTTCTCACTGAGCAATAGTGAGTTGCCATTTAATGGGGATATCACGCTTTAAATTCCTTATGAACAGCCCAACATACCTCATTAATATTCAAAGGAAAACAACACTACACACAGACCCTTGCAATGTACAGAACACAGATCTACAGAGTCTCTAGTCTCTTGCCATCACGGGCGGCACGGTGGCACAGTGGTTAGCACTGCTGCCTCACAGCGCCAGAGACCTGGGTTCAATTCCCGACTCAGGCGACTGACTGTGTGGAGTTTGCACATTCTCCCTGTGTCTACGTGGGTTTCCTCCGGGTGCTCCGGTTTCCTCCCACAGTCGCAAAGATGCGCGGGTTAGGTGAGTTGGTTATGCTAAATTGCCCGTAGTGTTAGGTAAAGGGTAAATGTTGGGGAATGGGTGGGTTGCGCTTCTGTGGGTCGGTGTGGACTTGTTGGGCCAAAGGGCCTGTTTCCACACTGTAAGTAATCTAATCCCAATTCTCTAGCTTTCTGGTTGTTGTGCAATTTCCTGCCCCACCTATCGCTCACCAACTTCATTCACACTAATACTTTTGGATTCAGAGGCCAAACAAAGTATAGGGATCTTGTCGTACAAAGCCAATAATGTAAACAGAACATACTTCCCCCTGTACAGCTTGTTTCTTTTGCTTCCCCATGCTTCAGCATTCTCTCACTATTGACATTGATGGTACATCCCGTGTGACCATGAAGTTTTACACATACAACGGGTTCAAGGTTACCAGAGTGACAAACAATCTGATGTAAGGTCAAAACATTACAATTCATAGAAACATATCAAATAATGTACAGTGCATTGCCTTTGGTGCCACCAAATTCTCCCCCTCCCCCACTCCCTCCTAGTGTACCCCCAGTTTTTGCAACTTCAGTTGGGGAGGCCTGCTCAACAGTGGAGACTGTTAGCCCTGCAGGTTTTGTTGAGTAACCCCATGGATGCTTGTATTTGTACTTGCCAGAGGCAACTGAATGCTCTCAGCTTGAACTTCTGAGGGTCAGGAGATAGCAGGCAGGATGCAGGAGAATGGCTGACTAGCTCTGGAGTGCCCTGATAAGACTTTTCTGAGGACCCTTATTAAGAGTCTGTATTAAACTCAGGAACTAAAATCTCCATTAATGCCTATCTCCAGTGTAATGACATTGGAAGTTAGGAAACTTAAGGAAATGAACAATTACTGCCACACACATTTAGTTTTCAGCCTAGATTTCTTTTCAGCTTCAACGTCTCAGAAGCTGAGGCCTGACACATTATAACTCAGATTATGTCTTTATCTGCTTGATAGCAAGATCATTTATGGTTAGATGAGGTAATAAACAGTAATCCTTTGTTTTGCTTTTTAGCTTACTTGTTATATTCTGCACACTTAGCTGATTTCAACTTCGAAAGGCAGTAGAATAAGTAAATCAACAGATAATACTTTAGGCTATAAGATACCAGACAAATGTATTAAAGAAGAAATGGATAAATTACCAGGACTACTGAGCTGTAGTTTGATAATAGGTGAATGTCCTCCAAATATGACTTGACAGTTTCTTGTTGCTTGTCTACCTAATATCTGAATTGGAATTCAATGTCTTTTGGGGACAGTTTGGAAGAGAGGAGAGTTGGTGGGATCGTGCAGGAAGATGGCTGATCATCCTGCCATTAAGCAAACTTACCCCGAGCAGAAAGTGGAGTAGAATTCCTTTGTGCCTAGAAATGATTGAACAACTCCAGTAGTGAATGCAAGTGTTATCAATTCTAGAAGGAGCAAAAGTCCCTTGGGCCAGATGGGATTTATCTGAGGATTTTCTAGGAAGCTAGGGAGGTGTTGGAGCCTTTGGCTTTGATTTTTGAGTCATCATTGTCTACAGGTTTAGTACCAGAGGACTGAAGGATTGCAAATGTTGTGCCCTTGTTCAAGAAGGGCAGTAGAGATGACCCAGGTAATTATAGACCAGTGAGCCTTACATCCATTGTAGGAAAAGTTTTGGAAAGGATTCTCAGAGATAGGATTTATAATCATCTAGCAAGCAACAATTTGATTGCAGATAGGCAATATGGTTTCATCAAGGGCAGGCCATGTCTCACAAACTTTATTGAGTTTTTTGAGAAGGTGACCAAGCATGTCGATGAGGGTAGGGCAGTTGACCTGCTGTACATGGACTTCAGTAAAGCCTTAGATAAGGTTCCACATGGTAGGCTGTTGTAGAAAATTCAGAGGCATGCGATTGAGGGTGATTTAGCAGTTTGGATTAGAAACTGGCTTTCTGAAAGAAGGCAGCAAGTGGTGGTTGATGGAAAATATTCAGCCTGGAGTCTGGTTACTAGCGGTGTCCCACAAGGATCTGTTTTGGGACCACTGCTGTCTATCATTTTTATAAATGACTTGGACACAGGCATAGGTGGATGGGTTATTAAGTTTACAGATGACACTAAAGTCAGTGAGGTCGTGGACAGTGTGGAACAATGTTCCAGGTTTCAGGGGGACTTGGATAATCTGCAGAATTGGACTGAGAGATGGTAGATGGAGTTCAATGCAGATAAATGTGAGGTGATTAACTTTGGGAAGAATAATAGGAAAGCAGAATACTGGGTCAATAGAAAGATTATTTGCAGTGTGGATGTGCAGTGTGATCTTGTGTCCATTTACATAGATCTCTGAAAATTGCCACCCAGGTTGACAGTGCTGTTAAGAAGGCATATGATGTGTTAGGTTTTATTGGTAGAGAGATTGAGTTCCAGAGCTGAAATGTCATGCTGCAACTGTACAAAACGTGAGTGCGGCTTCACTTGGAATATTGTGTGCAGTTCTGGCGACCCCTTTACAGGAAGGATATGGAAGCATTGGAAAAAGTGCAGAGGAGATTTACCAGGATGTTGCCTGGTCTGGATGGAAAGTCTTATGAGGAAAGGCTGAGACACTTGGGTCTGTTCTCATTGGAAAGAAGAAGGCTAAGAGAGGATTTGATAGAGACATACAAAATGATCAGAGAATTAGATAGGGTAGACAGTGAAAGTCTTTTTCCTAGGATGATAACAACAGCTTGTACGAGGGGGCATAATTACAAATTGAGGGGTGATACATTTAAGACAGATATCAGGGGCAGGTTCTTTACTCAGAGAGTGATAAGGACATAGAATGCCCTGCCTGTCAATGTAGTTAACTCAGCTACATTAGGGAGATGTAAACAATCCTTGGATAAGCACATGAATGATGATGGTATAGTGTAGGGGGATGGGCTTAGTTCACAGGTTGGCGCAACATCGAGGGTTGACATAATCCCAGAGGACCATAGGACTGCTCTGTCTTCAGAGAGACTATTGATGGTAAACTTAACCTGCCTCAGCTGAGTGACAAAGTTGGGAAGGACAGTCCTTCATGTAACCTCAGGCAGTGCAGGAAATGAACCCATGCTCTCAACATCATTTCACATCACAAACCAGCCATCCAGCCAACTGAGCTATCCAACCCCTTAAAGGAAGTAGTTCTAGAGATAGTGGATACACTGATAGTAATCATCCAGAAGGCACTAGACTCTGGAGAAGTCTAAGAAGAATTAAAAAGCTGCCAAAGTTGCACACTGATTGAAAAAGGGACAGAGGTAAACAAAAAACAGGTAACTATAAGCGAATTGGTTCAACATCTGGCATGAGAAAATGATGCAGTCTGTTCGAAAGGATATAATAAAAGAGCATTTGGAAATAAATTATGTAATCAGGCAGAGTCACCATGGTTTCATGAAGTGGAAAATCATGCCTGGTGAACATATTAGAGTTCTTTGAGGACACGATAAGCAGAATAGATAAAATGAACCATTGGTTGTATCATAGAATCATAGAATCATACAGTGCTATAATGTTACAAATATACGAAATCCATTGTTCCGCAGTAGGTGTATGGGTTCGAATATTATGATCTTCAAGTGCTCATTTAGTGATGTTTTAAACGTTGTGAGGTTTCCTGCATCAACTATCCTCCCAGGAAGTGTATTGCAGACCCCCATCATCATTTGGGTGAAAAAAACACTTTTCCTCAAATTCTCACTAAATCTTCTGCCTGTTACTTTAAAATGTAACAATGAAAGGTAGGTCCTTAGGCAGCACAGAGGAACAAAGGGACCTTGATGAGGAAGTCCATTGATCCCTGAAAGAGTCAGCACTGACAGACTGGGTCGTGAAAAAGTGTACAAGATGTTCATCTTCATTAACCAGGGCAGAGAATATAGGAGTAAAGAAGACTTGTCATAACTTTATAAAATATTGGTCTGGCCATAGATGGAATACAATGTGCAGTTGTGGTTGCCGCACTGTCAGAAGGATGTGATTGCACTGGAGAGGGTGTTTAGATCAGAGTGGTGCTGGAAAAGCACAGCAGGTCAAGCAGCATCCGAGGAGCAGGAAAATCGATGTTTTGGGCAATAGCCCTTCATCAGGAATAGAGGCAGCAAGCCTCCAGAGTTGGGGGGGGGGAGGGGGGAGCGGGGTTGGGAGGTGGGGAGGGGGCATAGGAGTGGCTGGGGCAAAGATAGCAAAGAGTACAATAGGTAGATGGGGGTGGGGATGGAGGTGATAGATCAGAGAGGAGGGTGGGGAAAGGTAGCAAAGACTACAATAGGTGAATGGGGATGGGGATGGAGGTGATAGGTCAGAGAGGAGGGTGGAGTGGATAGGTGGGAGGGGAGATTGGCAGGTAGGGCAGGTCATGAGGATAGTACTGAACTGGAAGGTGGGGGGAGGGGAAATGAGAAAACTGGTGGTCTACATTGATGCCCTGGGGTTGAAGTGTTTTGAGGTGGAAGATGAGGCATTCTTCGTCAAGGCGTCAGGGGTGAGGGAGCGGTGGTGGAGGAGGCCCAGGACCTGCATGTCCTCGGCAGAGTGGGAGGGGGAGTTAAAATGTTGGGCCATGGGGAGTTGGGGTTGATTGGTGCAGGTGTCCCAGAGATGTTCCCTAAAGTGCTCTGCTAGGAGGCATCCAGTCTCCCCAATGTAGAGGAGACTTCATCGGTAGCAACGGATACAATAACTGACATTCGTGGATGTGCAGGTAAAACTTTGATGGATGTGGAAGGCTCCTTTGGAGCCTTGGATGGTGGTGAGGGAGGAGGGATGGGCGGAGGTTTTGCAATTCCTGCAGTGACAGGGGAGGGTGCCAGGATGGGGGAGGTGGTTTGTTGGGGGGTGTGGACCTGACCAGGTAGTCACAGAGGGAACAGTCTTTGTGGAAAGGGTTGGTGAGGGAAATATATCCCTGATGGTGGGGTCTGTTTGGCAGTGGTGGAAATGTCGTCGGATGATGTGGTAAATGCAAAGGTTGGTAGGGTGGAAGGTGAGCACCGGCAGGGTTTCTTTCCTTATTACAGTTGGAGGGGTGGGCTTTGAGGGCGGAGATGCGGGATGTGGATGAGATGTGTTGGAGGGAATGTTCAACCACGTGAGAAGGGAAATTGCGATCTCTAAAGAAGGAGACCATTTGGTGTGTTCTGTGGTGGATTGATCCTCCTGAGAGCAGATATGGTAGAAACGGAGGAATTGGGAATACGGGATGGCATTTTTGCAGGAGGTAGGGTGGGGAGAGATGTAATCCATCAACTTCACCAACACATTCCACCCTGACCTTAAATTCACCTGGACCATCTCTGACACCTCCCTCCCCTTCCTGGACCTCTCCATCTCCGTTAATGACGACCGACTTGACACTGACGTTTTTTTACAAACCCACCAACTCCCACAGCTATCTGGACCTCTTTCCACCCCACTTCCTGCAAAAATGCTATCCTGTATTCCCAATTTCTCCGCTGTATCTGCTCCCAGGAGGACCAGTTCCACCTCAGAAACACCAGATGGCCTCCTTCTTTAGAGTCCTCAAGTTCCCTTCTCATGTGGTTGAAGATGCCCTCCAACACATCTCATCCACATCCCGCACCTCTGCCAACAAGGTTCCAACCTTCCAGCTCAGCACTGTCCTCATGACCTGTCTTACCTGCTCATCTCTCTTCTCACTTATCCGCTCCTCCCTTCCCTCTGACCTATCACCTCCATCCCCACCCCCATTCACCTATTGTACTCTTTGCTACCTTCTCCCAGCAACCCCCCACCCCACCCCCCCACCCCCACTTATCTCTCCACAATGTAGGCTCCCTGCCTCTACTCTTGATGAAGGGCTTTTGGGCCGAAACATTGATTTTCCTGCTCCTCAGGTGCTGCCTGACCTGCTGTGCTTTTCCAGCACCACTCAGATCTAAACTCTGGTTTCCAGCATCTGCAGTCCTCACTCTTGCCCTGGAGAGGGTGTTGCCTGTAGTGTAAAGTTTCAGTTATGAGGAGACACTGGATAAACTGGCTTTGTTTTCCTTGAAACAGAGGAGCTTGAGGAGTGAGCGAAATGAGATATACAAAATTATGACAGGCATAGAGTGGAGCATTAGAATTTCTTACTCACAGCAGATGTGTCTAAGACCACAAGGCATCAGTTTAAGGGGAGGAATAAGATGTTTAGAAAAAATCTGGAAACAAAATCACCCAGAGGGTCTTAGCAATATGGAACTTGTTGTCTGAGAGTGTTGGTGGAAGCAGATAGTCTCACAACATTTAGGAACAATCTGGATGAGCACTTTAAATGCCAGCGCAAAATAGGCCAAGTGCAAGTAAATGGGATTAGTCCTTGTTGATTGGCATAGACATGATGAGCGGAAGGGCCTTTTTCTATACTGTATTACTGTCTGACTCTCAGCTCTGAGTGCCACAGAGAGTAGTGCTCAGCCACATGTATTTACGCAGAGAGTGGTGTGTGTATGGAATGAGCTGCCAGAGGAAGTGGTGGAGGCTGATACAATTGCAACTTTTAAAAGTCATCTGGATGGGTATATGAATAGGAAGGGTTTGGAGGGATATGGGCTGGGTGCTGGCAGGTGGGACTAGATTGAGTTGGGATATCTGGTCGGCATGGATGGGTTGTAGCGACAGGTCTGTTTCCATGCTGTACATATCTATGACTCTATGACTCTATTTATAATATATATTCCTGATCTGGTTAAGTGTACTATTGCCATGTGCTGAATGACACCAAATAAAAGAGAAGTAGTGTCTACAGAGAGATATAGACCGGTTAAGTTAACGGACAAAAATGTGATAGCTGGAATATAACGTGGGAAAATGTGAGATTCTGCACTTTGTCAGGCATAATAGAGGAGCTTATTGTTGTTTGAAAATGGAAAGACTGCAGAAAGCTACAGGACAGAGAGATCTAGGGTCCTCATGCATAAATCACAAAATGCTAGCATCCACGTTCAGCAACTGGGATGCCGGCCTTTATTTCGAAGTAAAGAATAATAAAATGGGAAGGTCTTGCTGAAGCTATACTTGGCACTGGTCCAACTACACCTGGAATACTGTGAATGGATTTGGTCTCCCAATCTTAGGGAAGATATACTGGCATTGAAACATAAAACAGCATTAAATTGGGAGCTGCAACAGGCCAATTAGTCCTTTGAGCCTGCTCCGCCATTCATGATGATCATGGCTGAACATTCAAGACGATCATATGAGCAGGAATAAATCATATAGACCGTGAAGCATGCTTGGTCCTTCAATTAGATTATAGCTGTTCACTAACTCAGCTACATTTTCCTGGCCTATATTATCCCTGTCCTTGACACCTTCAGAAAGCCATTTATGCGGTTAGGCACCAAATTGATAGTACAGTGGGCAATGAAGAAGGTTATCTCAGACTACAATGGGATCTTGATCAACTGGGCCAGTGGGCAAACGAATGGCAGATGGAATTTAATTCAGATAAATGCAAGGTGTGCATTTTGATAATGTAAATCAGGGCAGGACTTACATAGTTGATGTTAGGGCCCTGGGGAATGTTATCAAACAGAGAAAAAGAGGGGCACAGGTACCTACTTGCTTGAAAATGGCATCACATGTAGACAGGAGGTGAAGAAAACATTGGGTATTCTTGTCTTCATCAATCAAATCATTGAGTACAGGTGCTGGGACATCATGTTACAGCTGTACAAGACACTGGTGAGGCCACATTTGGAATACTGCATTCAATTCTGGTCACCTTGCTATAGGAAGCATGTCATTAAACTGGAAAAAGTGCAAAAAAGATTTACAAGGAATTTCTGAGACACAAGGGGCATAGATAAGATGAATAGCCAAGGTCTTTTTCCAAGGGTCAGGAAGTCCAGAGCCAGAGGGCATAGGTTTAAGGTGAGAGAGGAAAGATTTAAAAGGGACCTGAGAGGCAACATTTTCATGTAGAGGATAGTAGCCAAAGGAAGTGGTAGGGACAGGTAAATTACAGCTTGTAAAAGACATTTGTCAAGGAAGTAGGTACCTGTGCCCCTCTGTTTCTCTGTTTGATAACATTCCCCAGGGCCCTAACATCAACTATATAAGTCCTGCCCTGATTTACCTTATCAAAATGCACACCTTGCATTTATCTGAATTAAATTCCATCTGCCATTCATTTGCCCACTGGCCCAGTTGATCAAGATCCCATTGTAGTCTGAGATAACCTTCTTTATTGCCCATGAATAGGAAAGATTCAGAGGGATATAGGCCAAATGCTGGCAAATGGGACTAATTCAGTTTAGGATACCTGGTCAGCATGGATGAGTTGGACTGAAGGGTCTGTTTCCGTGCTGTATGACTTTTTGACTCTAAATTGAAGGTGGCTGTAAAAAATACCGTCTTCCTAAATTCTTCCAATACCTTTGATCCTTTTAAACCTAAGATCTATAAACATTCAATGATTTGCCCTCTACTGCTTTCTGTGGTTGAGAATTCCATTGACTCACCATTCATTGGGTGAGGTATTTCTCCTCATCTCAGTCTTGAATGACCCACTGTGTATCCTTAGAATCTGATCCCCAGTTTTGGACTCCTCAGTCATCAGGAACATCTTTCTTGCATCTACTCTGTCTAGTTTGCATTTTATAGGTTTCTAATGAGATTACCCCCTCATTCTTCTAATTCCTGATGAAGGGCTTTTGCCCGAAATGTCGATTCTCCTGCTCCTTGAATGCAGCCTGACCTGCTGTGCTTTTCTAGCACCAAACTCTTGATTCTAATGTCCAGCATCTGCAGTCCTCACTTTTGTCCAGTGAATTAATCCTAACCTAGCCAGTCTCTCTTCAGACATAAATCCTGCTATACCAGGAATCATTCTGGTAACCTTTCATTGCAGCCCCTTCATAGCTAGAGCATACTTATGTGGCAGAGAGTGCACATTACACAGAGGACATATTAGTCATTTTGGAACTCAGCAAACTGGAGTGTTAGCAAGTCACCTTCAATAATAATTGTCTGCCTAAGACAGGAAGAGAATGTCATGAGGAATCAGAGCTCTAGAATATTAATATGATGTTTAACTGTTCATCTGTTCATTGGTTTTGTGAAGGGCAGGTCATGCCTCACAAACCTTATTGAATTCTTTGAGAAGGTGACTAAGGAGGTGGACGAGGGTAAAGCGGTAGATGTGGTGTATATGGATTTTAGTAAGGCGTTTGATAAGGTTCCCCATGGTAGGCTACTGCAAAAAATACGGAGGTATGGCATTGAGGGTGATTTGGAGGTTTGGATTAGGAATTAGCTGGCTGGAAGAAGACAGAGGGTAGTAGTTGGTGGTAAAGGTTCATCTTGGAGTGCAGTTACTAGCGGTGTTCCGCAAGGATCTGTTTTGGGACCATTGCTGTTTGTCATTTTTATAAATGACCTGGAGGAGGGGCTAGAAGGTTGGGTGAGCAAGTTTGCGGATGATACGAAAGTCGGTGGAGTTGTTGACAGTGAGGAAGGATGTGGCAGGTTACAGCGGGTTATAGATAAGCTGCAGAGCTGGGCAGAAAGATGGCAAATGGAGTTCAATGTAGGTAAGTGTGAAGTGATGCACTTTGGTAAGAGTAACAAGAAGATGTACTGGGCTAATGATCGGATACTTGGTAGTGTGGATGAGTAGAGGTATCTTGGTTTCCATGTACACAGATCTCTGAAAGTTGCCACCCAGGTAAATAGTGCTGTGAAGAAGGCATATGGCGTACTGGCTTTTATTGGTAGAGGAATTGAGTTCCGGAGTCCTGAGGTCATGTTGCAGTTGTATAAGACTCTGGTGCGGCCGCATATGGAATATTGTGTGCAGTTTTGGTCACCTACTATAGGAAGGATGTGGAGGCATTGGAACGGGTGCAGAGGAGGTTTACCAGGATGTTGCCTGGTATGGTAGGAAGATCCTATGAGGAAAGGCTGAGGCACTTGGGGTTGTTTTTATTGGAGAAAAGAAGGTTTAGGGGTGACTTGATAGAGGTGTACAAGATGATTAGGGTTTTAGATTGGGTTGACCATGAGAACCTTTTTCCACGTATGGAGTCAGCTATTACGAGGGGGCATAGCTTTAAATTAAGGGGTGGTAGGTATAGGACAGATGTTAGGGGTAGAGTTTTTACTCAGCGAGTCGTGAGTTCATGGAATGCCCTGCCAGAAGCAGTGGTGGACTCTCCCTCTTTATGGGCATTTAAACGGGCATTGGATAGACATATGGAGGATAGTGTGCTAGTGTAGGTTAGGTAGGCTTGGATCGGCGCAACATCGATGGCCAAAGGGCCTGTACTGCATTGTATTTTTCTATGTTCTATGTTCTATCTGGAGCCAAACTTTGAATATATTAAGAATAAATAAACAAAACTATACTTACAGCACAGTTTGTCATTATTTTAATCCCTTTCAATTGTTCAGATTAGAATTGCATAATCTCTTATCTGTTTTAATATTATGGCAAAAATTTCAACATTACCCAGCCATCAAACATGTCAGCAATTAATTAAAATTAGCCAAATTATTTATCCACTCTCATGATGTCAAGTTCTCACTGACTCCAAATGTATGCAGGTTTCTGGGCTGTCACTTTCACTGACTACTTGAAGTTAATGGGGTTCTTCTTTAAATATTCATTTTCCTGCAATAACCAGCAGCGATGTCTTGAAGGTGTGATGACTGCAGCCTTCAATGTTGACAACCATCTTGCTGTGTGTCAGATATAATTCCAACAGTGAAATGTTTTGCCTTTGATTTCTTCAGCTTTAGTCTTGCTTTGAATACCTTGTGTCTTCATTCGTCAAAAGCAGCGACTGTTGAGTTTCTGTTGGTGAAATGAAATGCAGAGAACTTTCTATAACTTGTTGTGGTCATAATCCCAGCATCAATACAATACTTATCCAGTGTCTTCAAATGTAGGCAATTAAATCATAAAAGTCTGCAGGATAGCAGTTGGAATGTTGATTGTGCAGAACAGGATAAATTTGATACATTTTGACTCCAACAAAGAAAGCAGAGGGATCTCATGATGGATGGATCATAAATTGCATTTGAAGACCAGAGGGTCTTTTCTCAATGATTTAATTTGGGGGTAAAGCTGATAGATAGCTTTTACTTAATTAATGTTATCAAGAGGTAAGGAGTAAAGACAGGAAAATTAAGTTGATCAGCCAGGATCTGTTTGAATGATGGAACAGGGAAGAGGGGCTTACTGCTATGTCTAATGATTTGTGTATTCATAGTAAAAAATCACACCACACCTGGTTATAGTCCAACAAGTTTAATTGGAAGCACTAGCTTTCGTAGTGCCACTCCTTCATCAGGTGGTTGTGGAGGACACAATTGTAAGGCACAGAATTTAAGTTTATACACCCCAGTCCAACACCGGCATCTCCAAATCATGTGTATTCATAGGTTTCATAAGCTTTTAAAAGGGTAGGTGACTTGCTAAGTTAGTTTTCTTCATTAATGTTTTGTAGCTTCCAACTGGAGTAATATCGTAAGTACTAAACTTAAAATTGTTAAAGAGGAGTTCTGCTATTTCACCTGTTAATAGATCAATTTTTCCTGGTACAGGTAGAAAGGTATAAAATGTGGATTGGCATTGAGTTCAATAGCATTCCCTTTAAAAACATGCCTCTCTGGTTTGAAACAGATTAAACTGAAAATGGCACATAGCAACAATAAAAAGAAAAGCTTTGTCAGAATCATACTCCCACTGTCTCTTTAATAATTACAAATGAATCATCCATCAGCTCAAAGTGCAACCAGCCACAGTTCCATTAGGATACAGCTCAACTGACACTTCACCACATCCAAATTACATTTTCCTTTTGTCAGTGGATTGATCTCAACATTCAGAAATATCTTTTTACTAAGCATCATTGGATAATAACACAGCAGGAGTCACTTTAGTGTGCCTTTCCTCCCTTCTGTTTTTTTATATTCAACCTCTGTGCGATACCTTAAGCTATAAAATGGTATGACATTTGGGACAGTATCCAGGATGTAAATACAAATTGATTATGGATCATTTGTGTTGTATTTTTGTCATGCATAGTAGACACGGCCTTTTATTGCCTAAAACTTGAAATTCATAACGGTTTTTGAGTGGAAAATGAAAAATAATTAACATGGTGGATGCTAGAGACACAGACTGAAAGAGTTACAAATAACAAAAGGAGGGATAATAACAATAAAGATTTCTGATGCATTTCTTTTCAATCGTTTAGGGAATCTGAATTACAGAACTAATAGTCGAGTTATCAACTATTTGTGAACAATTGGCAACAAGACACAAAGTTTAGGTTTTAAATAGTCATAATCATTGGTTACCAAACTATGAGACCCAACTGGATTCATAAAAATGGCAATTAAGTCTGCAATCTGTGGGTTTATTTTTAAGATTAAAACTCAAATAGAAGGAGCTTGGGGGAACATTTTTCAGCCCAGCTCTGTAGAAAATATTTGCATGAAGGAAAAGGAGAGAATTAAACAATAGCTTGCTTGGGCTTAAGAGGGGAAAAACAGTCATCATTTAAGATCACTCCATTCTCCTTCATTTCCTTTCATCCAGAAGTGCTCTTACATACAACAGTGTGTCTTTATTCCCCCATTGGCATATCACCCATTGTATTTTTTCATCTATTAAACACCACCAGTAAATAATCTATTTTCCAAATGATTATTTTATATGCAAAGCTAGTTAAGGACAATGCAAATCATCAAAGGTGATGGAGAGGTAGGGATAGAGGGAGGGGAATACATTAAAATGGAATTGGAAGGGGCCATTATATTTTGTTTGTGACACATACAAACCATAACAAGTGAAGATTCAGAGATGCCGGTGTTGGACTGGGGTGTACAAGTTAAAAATCACACAGCACCAGGTTATAGTCCAACAGGTTTAATTGGAAGCACACTAGCTTTCGGAGCGACGCTCCTTCATCAGGTGATTGTGGAGGGCTGTGTTACGATTGAGCCCTCCACAATCACCTGATGAAGGAGCGTCGCTCCGAAAGCTGGTGTGCTTCCAATTAAACCTGTTGGACTATAACCTGGTGTTGTGTGATTTTTAACTTTATAACAAGTGAAAGTAGTCTTGGGCCAGATAAATGGCGACGTTGATCACTGCAGTTGCTGTAACAGTCACCTCAGAATAATGAGTTGATCCTGAATCAAATAAACAAAGGGATATGAATAATCTTGATGCCTTTATCTCGCCAAAGTGTTAGGCTAAAGCCATCAATGGTTGACCTACAGAATCTGTGTACTATCTGATGTTATTTTTTCCCTAAAGGACTTGTTTATGCACCTTATTTCTGAGGTCTACTATAAAACACTATTAACAATAGGTAAATATTCAAGGCAAGCCCTCCTATTTTCCTAAAAAGCCCATGAAGGTGAAATTATCTTGTGATTTATTGCCTACTAGAATGCCTACTTTCCCATTCCTTATGCAGTTGGTTTACACATGGGTTACGAGAGGCCATACAAAGGCCAACCTTTGCGGAAATGGCTTGTTTCAGATCCTGCACTGGAGCCATGTTATGCCATAATAACCCTTGGCAGAAATATGCATATACTGTTCTGTATTTCTCAAATCAGAATGCTTTTTACATTAGACAGATAGAGCAATCCATGAAAGAGTCCATAAAATACTATGGTCCTATCATTTCTTTTAGTGGTGTGAGAAATATACCTCATCTGCTCCAGTCAGGTCATTGGATTTTCTGGACGTGGTCAGGAGAATTACAGTGATATCATGTGAATTCTGTCCACTTTTATGCAGAGTCTGAAGTAGAATGCTAGAGTACAAAATCTGAAAAGTAATGGAAGCTCTCAGAACAATGATAATAATAAGTGAGAAAGGAGAGCCTGACTAATTTACCTTGTTCTTTCTACCGCAATGTAAATACGTTGTGGGTTATGTAGACAATGCAATTCGTTTCCTAATGGAGAAGAACGTGCAGACAAGACAATGAATTAATATTTCTTCATAACCAGTGAAGATAATTCCAAAAAGATACCAGAACTCAAATTTAACTTCCAATTTACATTAGTCAACTAAAATAGGAGATGGCACAGGGGCAGGGTGACACTAGGCACATGGACATGCAAGATGGCCACTGAGCCATAAGTTGACCACTTGATATACAAGATGGCCACCAGACCACAATATGGAGAGAGAAGCAGAGCAGACACAAATACTGTCTGGGGCCACCAGAATGCCAGCACAATGCAGTCACAACTTAGTTGATTAGTTTAAGGTGGGTGGGGAAAGAATACACGTGAATAGCATATATTGCTTGCCAAAGTCTCTGGGTCCAGCCAACACCTTTGATAGAAATGCTAACTGCTTGATATGGACTCAATACAAAGTGCTAATAGCCAGGGCTGCAGCAATCATCCTTCTCAGGAAGAGCTATTAGCACCCATTACTACAGCAATGGATTTCCATGCAGATGCTGAAATTGACAATGTCTGCACTGAAACTGACAATGGCCGCACTAAAATTAACAAAGGCTGCACTAGAACTGACCATGACTGCACCAAAACTATCAACGATTCTGCAATGTTTACAATAAACAAACTATATTACAAAAACAATAACCACATCACCGACCTATTATATTACAACATGTACAAAAGTATCTTGACATGTGCTCCAGGTTGAGAGAAACATTGCAGCTCACCAGTGTGCTGTTGGTGTCTTTCTCTCCCTGGAGCTCTGGTATTTCCATATACAATAAACTTTGTCGTTGAACCCCGACTCTGACTCCGAGGCTAGTGATTTCACCTACAACAATTGGTGCTGTGAGCAGGGTTCTTATTACTGGTGCCCTGGTTGCAGGCACAACCGGGGAGCCGGGGTAAGAACCAATTTGCACCTGGTATGGGAAGAGTCAGGCCGGACCAAAGACACAGTTTAAAAGGTATATGATTGTAATGTCTAACTTGCTACAATACTGAGTTAAAAAAATTTAAGTACATGCCTGAGGAGAATAAGTGTTAACTGTATTAACTGTTGTAAGAACCTGTTGTTTGTGCTGAAACAGCCAGAGTACAAGGTAGTGCCTGTCTCAAAAACCCTGCCCTAAATCAGTTATTAAGAGGGGTAGCCCCCCACGCGAAGGTTGGGATTTGAAGTGGGAATTGAAACGTCGAGGGCACTAGGAGTTGTGAAGCACAAGTGGCAAAGTTGGGTAACATTGGACTCTGTAGGGGCAAACATTATAGAGTCCAGTTAGAGTTTAAGTTAAATGTTGGGTGCTGTCTGTACTGTAAGTTCCAATGTGGTGAGGAAGAGGAGCTGAGCCAAACCTCAGTGGAGCGTATGTTACCAAGTTGGGGAGCTGAGTAATCGTGATACCCTGTCTGTCCGTAGTAGAACAACAGAGCTTGAATAGTGGCGGTGGCCAGGTGGGTAAATAGTCCCATTGGTAGAGAATACACCGGGCTAGAGGTAGGTTTCTGGGCCTATTGGGAGGTGTTGGGTCAGTAGAGGTGGCCAGGAGGATAAAGGAGTACTGGTAGAGAGCACTCTATTGAACCAACATTCCCAGACGACCGGTAGGTACCAACTAGTAGTGGTGCCCCGGAGGGTAGAGAAGTCCCATCGGTACAGAGCAAACCTTGCTCGGAGGCTGCTATGGCAGGTATGGATGGTGCTGGGACAGTATTATTGGCCAGGGGTAGAGAAGTCCCCACTGGTTAGGAACACTTTACTATTGGTGGTATCTGGGGTTACACAATCTGCTAAATGGCAGATCAAAGTTTTAAGGGGGATACTGCAGGTTCCCTTATTGAGAAATACAAGGCAGACAGACAAGGGTTGACAGAGTAAATAAAGAAAAGTGGTTGGGACCTATCCCAGACATTAGCACAACACATTAGATGTTCAGAAATGGAATAAAACTAAAAAGATAGGTCTAATATAAGTGTACCAATTAATAGGCCTAATTGAACAAGTGAGTGCCTCCACGAGTAGGTGGAGAAAGAACCTGGAACAAATTAAAGAACTGAAGGACAGGATATAAGAGTTAGAGCAGGAGTTAAGGAGGGTGACCACAAATTCAGACATGGATTCGCTTCCTCCTTACAACACCATCCATCCAACTGCTCCCCCTGTTGGACGAACTGTGAAGAGTATAACTTAGCGCCAGTTACCAGAGAAGGAACAGACTTACAACCCAAAGCAAATTATAAATCCTTCAGCCCAGCAAATTATAGCCCTGGAGAGCAAACCCAGGTTCTGGGAAAAGCTGGAGAGTGTATGGGTAGGGCACCAACCAAACCTGAGAGATATACACCCCACCTGGTCCCATTGGACAAATGGAGACAGGTAGCTGGTGGACCTGGTACCATAGCAGCCCAAGACTTTAGGGGAGGATGGTGGACACATGCTGTCTCCCTTACAGCTCAGATAGATGTCCAGCAGGCCCCCGATGCCAATCTTAAAGAGGAAATCCAGAGGGTGCTAGGAAATATTCCCATGAACTGAAGCAAGATCATGACCATGAAGCAACTTTAGGGGGAAGGACCCTCTGAGTATGGGGAACGATAATTTAGGGTCTATCAGGAATGCTCAGGGCAAGTGAACCCAGATCAGGGGGGATTCTGGGCATTCATCCAAGCTTTTAGAGATGGGCTTTCTAGCGCCCACCAAGCCATCCTGAAAATGGGAGTAACAATGTCCCAGAATTATGATGATCTAGTTGAGTGAGCTAGCAGGGTGCAGGAGGCAGAAGCTCTTGCAATAAAGGCGAAGGCCTGACAAAGCAGCCGACTGGAATGGAAGCGAGAGTGGAATAAAACTATCCTGCCACAACTGTGGCTGACAGGGACACTTTGATAGAGAACGTAAGGCCCCACAATCAGGGAATAGAGCAGGGAACAATGTAAAATACTGCAGCCACTGCAACAGAATAGGACACATAGAGGCAGTGTGCTGGGAAAAGCTTGGGACACCCCCAAACACCACCCGGAACACTGCGGAACCGCGAGGATCCTGAGGTCAGCAAAGCTGACAACCAGCTGCCCCCATTCGTGAGGGAAAGGGAGAGGGGAGAATTTATGTACCTGCAGTAATAAGAGGGAGGAAATGTGAAATGTTAGCAGACACAGGAGTAGCTGTATCCATCACAAACTTACCCTTACCTCACACAAATAAAATGATTCACTTATCCAGAGTAGGAGGGGATAAAATACCAGCTTACTGAAGCGAAACTATCCTCGTAGAAATAAACAATACATGTATCTCCATGAAATTCTACATATGCCCAAATAATGAGGGCACCATAATGAGCAATGACCTCATGAGAGAATAAAATGTTCTAATTGATTGTGCGAAAGGGAAATTGATTTGGCCCAGACAGAATGGTCGAAAGACTGAGATTGGGAAACATACAAATCACTTTGAAACCATTAAAGTGTCTACAGTCACCAGTAGGGACTGGAACCTCAAAGGGTGGATTCGGAGCCATCTGCAACTCCATCCCTGGAGCATGGGCAGAAACAAAGTTAGATACAGGTCTAGTCAACACAGACCCGATAAGGGCTCCCAGGCCAGAGCATAAGTCCCACAGGGAATACCCAATAAAACACAAAGCTGAAAAAACTGTTGTGGAGATGATGAAAGGACTAGTGAAACAGGGAATCCTGAAAGAAGCGAGTACTAAAGCCTGATGGGAGCTACAGGCTCGCCATTGATTATACAAGACTAAATAAGGTCACCCCCCCAAATTGCACCCAAATCGTCAGTATTCACTCAGGAACAGGACACTGTTGCTGATGTGAATATTGAGTCACAAGTGATTAGAATGGATGGCCTTGAGGTACGTAGGGAAGAGGTCTGGGGAATACTGGAAAGGATGAAAATAGATAAGTCCCCTGGGCCTGATGGCATTTATCCTAGGATCCTCTGGGAAGCTAGGGAGGAGATAGCAGAGCCATTGGCCTTGATTTTTATGTCGTCGTTGTCTACGGGAATAGTGCCAGAAGACTGGAGGATAGCGAATGTGGTCCCCTTGTTCAAGAAGGGGAGCAGGGATAGCCCGAGTAACTATAGGCCAGTGAGTCTCACTTCTGTTGTGGGCAAAGTCTTAGAGAGAATTGTAAGGGATAGGATTTATGAACATCTGGATAGGAATAATGTGATCAAGGATAGTCAGCATGGTTTTGTGAAGGGCAGGTCGTGCCTCACAAACCTTATTGAGTTCTTTGAGAAGGTGACCAAGGAAGTGGACGAGGATAAAGCAGTAGATGTGGTGTATATGGATTTTAGCAAGGCGTTCGATAAGGTACCCCATGGCAGGCTAATGCAAAAACTACAGAGGTATGGCATTGAGGGTGCATTAGAGGTTTGGATTAGGTATTGGCTGGCTGGAAGGAGACAGAGGGTAGTAGTTGATGGTATAGGTTCATCTTGGAGTGCAGTTACTAGCGGTGTTCCACAAGGATCTGTTTTGGGACCATTGCTGTTTGTCATTTTTATAAATGACCTGGAGGAGGAGCTTGAAGGCTGGGTGAGCAAGTTTGCGGATGACACGAAGGTCGGTGGAGTTGTGGACAGCAAAGAAGGATGTGGCAGGTTACAGCGGGATATAGATAAGTTGCAGAGCTAGGCAGTAAGGTGGCAAATGGAATTCAATGTAGCTAAGTGTGAAGTCATTCACTTTGGTAGGAGTAACAAGAAGATGGATTACTGGGCTAATGGTAGGCTACTTGGTAGTGTGGTTGAGCAGAGGGATCTTGGTGTCCATGTACACAGATCTTTGAAAGTTGCCACCCAGGTAAATAGTGCTGTGAAGAAGGCATATGGTGTACTGGGCTTTATTGGTAGAGGAATTGAGTTCCGGAGTCCTGAGGTAATGTTGCAGTTGTAGAAGACTCTGGTGCGGCCTCATCTGGAGTATTGTGTGCAGTTTTGGTCGCCATTCTAGAGGAAGGATGTGGAGGCATTGGAACGAGTGCAGAGGAGGTTTACTAGGATGTTGCCTGGCATGGTAGGAAGATCGTATGAGGAAAGGCTGAGGCACTTGGGGCTTTTCTCATTGGAGAAAAGAAGGTTTAGGGGAGATTTGATAGAGGTGTACAAGATGATTCGGGGTTTAGATAGGGTTGACAGTGAGAACCTTTTTCCGCTAATGAAGTCAGCTATTACTAGGGGACACAGCTTTAAATTAAGGGGTAGTAGGTATAGGACAGATGTTAGGGGTAGATTTTTTACTCAGCGGGTTGTGAGTTCATGGAATGCCCTGCCAGAAGCAGTGGTGGACTCTCCCTCTTTATGGTCATTTAAGCGGGCATTGGACAAGTATATGGAGGTTATTGGGTTAGTGTAGGTTCGGTAGGCTTCGGTCGGCGCAACATGAGGGCCGAAGGGCCTGTACTGCGCTGTATTTTTCTATGTTCTATGTTCTATGTACCCCTCCACCATTTTTAATAGCTTGGCCCTGAACACAATATTTTTTACTGTTTTAGACATCGCCAATGGGTTCTGGTCTATCCCATTACACTCTGAGTCCCAGAATAAATGTGCTTTTACAGTAAGGGACAAGCAGTACATGTGGACTCGCCTGCCACAAGGGTTCCACAATATCTCGGCTGTTTTTCACAGGGCAATGAGTGACATCCTGAAGCGAATAGATTTACCAGAGGGTAGCACTGCCCTCCAATATTTAGATGATATCCTAGTAACCTCAGAATCCGAGTCAGGACACCAGGAATCTTTATGTCTAGCATTACAGGAATTGACAACCGCAGGTTTAAAACTTAGCCCCACAAAGGCACAAATTGGCAAAACCTGCGACACCTTATGTCCCAGGGACTCAAAGAAATGCCCAATGACTCTAAGAAGGCAATCTGACAGATGCCTTGACCTGCCACTGTCAGAGGAGTCAGAAAGGTCACGTGGCTATTCAACTACAGTCAGAGCTTTATACCTGAGTTTGCAAAATTGGCTGAACCAGTCCAGAGATTATCTAAAGGAGGCAAGCCCACCTTGGAACCTGTAACCTAGGGGCCAGAACAGGAGGAGGCATACAGTCAGCTTAAACCTCGGCTCATATCGGCCCCTGGGCTAGGGCTGCCAGATGCCAGCAAGGATTTTCACATCCACTGTAATAACAAGGGAGGATTTTACTCTGCAGTGATCACCCAGGACCACAGTAACAGGAGAAGGCCCATAGGACACTACTCAGCTACAGAAGGGCCAGTAGTCACCAGGTTGTCCAGGTGCATAGCAGCCTCAGACTGTGCTGCTTGGGCCGTTAGGGTTAGCAAGCCCATTATAATGACAGGGAATGTCATCCTCCACACTAAACACACCCCCATAGAGATGCTAAACACAGGGAAACTGAAGGCCGTCTCCAACATGAGAAAGGCAAAGTGGGAGGCAGTTCTTTTATCCTCGAGTTGGTCCGTGGTAATAGGGATACAGGAGAATACCCAACTGAAGGAATTCTAGACACAGGGAAACTGTCCAACTGTGGAGATATAGATGGAGATGAAGGTGGAGGGAGAGTAAAAGATACCCCCTTTAGACACAGCCGAGGAGACTCTCTTCATGTACGGGTCATGAAAATATGTAACAAGATCACCCCAAACAGGATGGGCTGTGGTAAATGATAAGTTAGTAATAGTTAGAAACAAAAGGATTGATGGAAGTCAGTCCACACAGGTAGCAGAACTGGTAGCACTCACCAAAGCACTGGAATTAACAAAACAGTTAATACGCCTTTAGTGTAGTCCATGACTACATGGTGGTAAGAGGATTCATCACCGCAGAGGGAAGCCCTATCAAACACCAATTAAGATTTCAGGTACCACTGAGTGCCACTGAACAGCCAAAGAAGCTGCAGTAATAAAAATAAAAGCCCATCAAAAGAAGCCAGCAAAGGAGAGTCTAGGGTAGCTAAAATTTAAAGGAAGCAGCCAGCAAGCAGAGCAGCTCAAAAAACCCGAGAAAAAGAAGCCATTAACCTGACTGCAATAGCCACTATTGAATTAGCAAAAGATGTTATCCAAATTCAGCAGCTTACAGGAGGACACCAGCAGGAAGTGCAAGAGAGCAATGGAAACTGCAGGGGGCATTCAAAGGGGAGGATGGGGTCTGGAGGCGAGCAGACAAGGTGGTAGCACTAGCATGTAGACAGAACACATTGCCTGAACTGTACCACAGTCTCTCCCATACAGAGGGAGGCCATGATAGCAAGCCTAGGGAGAGAGTGGTAGTGGAAGGGAATGGGAAGAGACGTGGCCAAGTACTGCCACAGATGCATGGTTTGTGCACAACATAACCCAGGGAGACCCATAAAAGTTAGGATGGTACACCAGCCCAGACTAAGGAGACACTGGGAACACCTTCAGATAGATTTTACAGGGCCACTACCACCTTCCCGTGGGAAAACATACTGCCTGGTCATCGTCGACCAATTCACCCGGTGGGTCGAGACATTCCCGACCAAAAGCTGCACTGCGACCACTGTAGCCAGAACATTAATGGAGGAGGTAATTCTGAGGTGGGGATGTACCCCTCCAGGTTGACTCTGACCAAGGGACACATTTTACAGGCAAAGACATGGAGACTATCTGCCAATCACTCGGCATTAGACAAAAATTTCACATTCCTTATCACCCGCAGAGCTCAGAGATGGTAGAGAGAATGAATAGAACACTCAAAAATACTTTAGCTAAGGCTCGGCAAACCTCAGGCAGAACATGCGCTGAAGTGCTGTCAGCCACTCTAATGAAATTGAGAGTCACCACAAATCAGGGAACAGGGCTAACACCATAAGAATTAATGACCGGGCGAGCTATGCAATTGCCAGAGATAATTATAACAGGTGGCACCGATGTGGGTCCATTAAAAGACAGAATTCGGCGCTATGTGATAGAATTAAGCGCCCAGTTGAAAGGGATGCAGAAATCTGTAATTGATAAGCAGGATAAAAAGAAAAAGGCAGGGGAACTTGAAATCTTCCCTGAGATCCCACCACATCCTGGTGCAAGCAGTACCTGACAAACCAGGATTTGCCCAAAATGGAATGAGCCATATGACATGGTAATAAATGGGGACGTCTGTGTCTCCATAGATATTAAAGGAAAAGGCACATGGAAGCACTGGACCCAACGAAAACCATTTAAAGACTCCTGCGACCAAACTAATGTCATTGAACATTCTCCAGGTGCAGACAGGAACAGATAACAAGATGGTAATCCCAGGGGGAATACCGAAAACACAACAGAACAAACCACACAGAAGCACAACTGCACCTGCTAGAGTCATAGATTCATAGAGATGTACAGCATGGAAACAGACCCTTCAGTCCAACCCATCCATGCCGACCAGATATCCCAACCAAATCTAGTCCCACCTGCCAGCACCCGGCCCATATCCCTCCAAACCCTTCCTATTCATATACCTATCCAAATGTCATTTAAATGTTGCAATTGTACCAGCCTCCACCACTTCCTCTGGCAGCTCATTCCAAACATGTACCACCCTCTGTGTGAAAAGGTTGCCTAGTAGGTCTCTTTGATATCTTTCCCCTCTCACCCTAAACTTATGCACTCTATTTCCCCGACCCCAGGGAAAAGACTTTGTCTATTTATCCTTTCCATGCCCCTCATAACTTTGTGAACCTTGATAACGTCACCTCTCAGCCTCCGATGCTCCAGGGTTAAACAGCCCTAGCCTGTTCAGCCTCTCCCTATAGCTCAAATCCTTCAAACCTGGTAACATCCTTGTAAATCTTTTCTGAACCCTTTCAAGTTTCACAACATCTTTCCGATAGGAAGGAGACCAGAATTCCTTGCAATATTCCAACAGTGGCCTAACCAATGTCCTGTACAGCCGCAACATGACTTCCCAACTCCTGTACTCAATACTCTGACCAATAAAGGAAAGCATACCAAATACCTTCTTCACTATCCTATCTACCTGTGACTCCACTTTCAAGGAGCTATGAATCTGCACTCCAAGGTCTCTTTGTTCAGCAACACTCCCTAGGACCTTACCATTAAGTGTATAAGTCCTGCTAAGATTTGCTTTTCCAAAATGCAGCACCTCGCATTTATTTGAATTAAACTCCATCTGCCACTTCTCAGCCCATTGGCCCATCTGGTTAAGATTCTGTTGTGATCTGAGGTAACCCTCTTCGCTGTCCACTACACCTCCAATTTTGGTGTCATCTGCAAACTTACTAAGTGTACCTCTTATGCTTGCATCCAAATCATTTATGTAAATTACAAAAAGTAGAGGATCGAGCACCAATCCTTGTGGCACTCCACTGGTCACAGGCCTCCAGTCTGAAAAACAATCCTCCACCACCACCCTCTGTCTTCTACATTTGAGCCAGTTCTGTATCCAAATGGTTAGTTCTCCCTGTATTCCGTGAGATCTAACCTTGCTAACCAGTGTCCCCTGGGGAACCTTGTCAAATGCCTTACTGAAGTCCATATAGAACACATTTACTGCTCTGTCCTCATCAATCTTCTTTGTTACTTTTCAATCAAGTTTGTGAGACATGATTTTCCATGCACAAAGCCATGTTGACTATCCCTAATCAGTCCTTGCCTTTCCAAATACATGTACATCCTGTCCCTCAGGATTCCCTCCCAACAACTTGCCCACCACCAACATCCGGCTCACTGGTCTATAGTTCCCTGGCTTATCCTTATCACCCATCTGAAATAATGGCACTACATTTGCTAAACTCCAGTCTTCCAGCACCTCTCCTGTGACTATCAATGATCCAACTATCTCAGCAACAGGCTCAGCAATCACTTCTCTAGCTTCCCACAGAGTTCTAGGGTACACCTGATCAGGTCCTGGGGATTTATCCACCTTTACCCCTTTCAAGACATCCAGCACTTCCTCCTCTGTAATATGGACATTTTGCAAGATGTCACCATCTATTTCCCTACAGTCTATCTCTTCCATATCCTTTTCCACAGTAAATACTGATGCAAAATACTCATTTAGTGTCTCCCCCATTTTCTGCGGCTCCACACAAAGGCCACCTTGCTGATCTTTGAGGGGCCCTATTCTCTCCCTAGTTACCCTTTTGTCCTTAATATATTTGTAAAAGCCCTTTGGATTCTCCTTAACTCTATTTGCCAAAGCTATCTCATGTCCCCTTTTTGTCTTCCTGATTTTCCTCTTAAGTATATTCCCACTGCCTTTACACTCATCTAAGGATTCACTCGATCTACCCTGTCTATACCTTAAATATGCTTCCTTCTTTTTCTTAACCAAACCATCAATTTCTTTAGTCATTCAGCACTCCCTATACCTACCAGCCTTCCCTTTCATCCTGACAGGAATGTACTTTCTCTGGTGACGAAAACAAAGAATTTGACTGACAACTTTATTTACCTGCTAAATGTATATACCTGCATGTATTTTATTGTGTTTAAGTGTCATGACTGTCGGCAGCACATCAGGATTTGAAGGCAATCTCTTCTATAAAACCCACCTAAGCTTGTATGGGACCCGAACTGTCTGCTGACCACTGGCACGACCAGTAGAATCCCTATTTGTGGCAACCCCAGGGTGGACCCCTCACGACCCGTATACAGTCGACACCTCGGGAGCGCCGTATAAGGGGCAGATAGGAAAATACAAATGGGGTCTCCAAGGTAGATGTGTGCAGCCGGGCAGGACCACCGGCCTGGGGAAGGGTAGACCCATTTAAAACCCGATAATGACCCACTCTGTTTCACAGTGCAGGGATGGGAATGCCTTTATGCCTTGGTTCCCAAAAATGACTGATGCGTCCAGACACAGTGTACTTATCAGCACTTTACAGTTACTAGGGGACAGATTACTTGCACCTGCAGTGAGGAGGCTTGCTTGAATGTAACTGTGGGCAGACAATTCATTTATGGTCAGTGCAATGGTGCTTGTGTTAGCCAACTCCGTATTAATTACCCATTCAACACTTACCAGCTCGTGGAAATACCTGGGGAATCAGAGGCAACATGGGTGGACAGACAGACGGATGGACGGACAGGACAATGTATGTTACCGAGCGGCGAAGGGATTTGCTTTTCTACTTAAGGGGACTTGCGCGACAGACGCCCCAGACCTCCCAAACCTGATCATGGTCAGGACAATTGCACCCCTTAGTGTACCACGCCCCAGTGGGTGACATGTCCAGAGAAGGATAGTGACCCGCCCCATCAGTCAGCAGTTCTGTGCTGACTGGCAAGTCCCCACCACTTTGGGGTCATCATTGGGATATGGATTCTTAGGATTTCTATCTTTGGCATGGTGCAGCGGGGGTCGTCAGTGTGAAAAACCAAAATTACCTTCTACATGGCCTGACTATCTTAGGCAACGATACCTCAAAAGCTCTGGAAGTAATTAATACAGAGTTGGCTGAACTCAGACTCTACACACAGCAGACACATTATGTGGTGGATTATCAATTAACACAGCAAGGGGAGTTTGTACAATTATTGGTGTAAATTGTATCACCCATGTTATTGATGCCTCTTATAACATTACAGAAGCCATCAAGAATATCCAAGACCAGTGAGATAATTTTCGACAGGGAGCCACAATTACAGACAGCTGGCTAAATTGGTTGATAGGTAAATCTTGGGGACCCTATTTGGCACACGGGGTAGTTCTTCTCATTGCATTCATGTTGGTTTTCTATGTGGGCCTCGGGTGTTTAAAGCTCTGCTGTAAGGCGCTACTGACGAGAACTGTGCCAGCAACCAGTGTCACCACAGAAGAATCCCCAACAAAATTGGCGCTCCATGATACCCCTCAGGAGGAGGATTTCCTAGAGATGACCTACCTCTACGCATAAGTTGGATGGTCTGCGGGTAACCTCTGAAGTTGCCTCCTTGACCACAAAGGAGGGGAGTGAAGTGGGAGATGGCATGGGGCAGGGTGACATGAGGCACTTGGACATACAAGATGACCACTGGGCCATAAGTTGGCCACTTGACACACATGATGGCCGCAGGACCATAATTTGGTGACAGACAGCAGAACAAATACAGACACTGCTTGAGGCCACCAGGAAGCCAGCGCAATGCACTCACAACCTAATTAATTATTTTAAAGCATATGGGGGGGACAATACACATGAGTAGTGTATACTGACTACCTTTGATAGAAATGCTAACTGTTTGATACGGACTCAATACAAAGTGCTAATAGCCAGGGCAGCAGTAATTGTCCTTCTCAGGAAGAGCAATTAGCATCCATTACTACAGTAATGGACTTCCATGCAGACGCTGAAATTGACAATGTCTGCACTGAAACTGACAATGACTATGCTGAAATTAACAAAGACTGTATTGGAACTGCCAATGGCTGCACCAAAACTATCTATGATTCTGCAATGTTTACAACAAATAAACTTTTTTTTTACAAAGACAATAACCTCAACACTGACTTATTATATTACAAAATGTATAAAAATGTCTTGACATTTGCTTCAGGTTGAGAGAGGATTCGCAGCTGACCACTGTTGGTGTCTTTCTCTCCCCAGAGCTCTGGTATTTCCTTTTATAATAAACTCTGTCACTGAACCCTGACTCTGACTCCAAGGCTGGTAATTTTCCCCACAACACAACTGTGGTATTTAATCCACACATATCAGTTTCATGGTTTGAACACAGTAGACCTATAATATTACATCAATCATTTCATTCACTCCTTGTTCCACTGGGAGAGAGTGCAACACAAGTGTCCTGGTTTTCCTGGGTTGTCTGGACTGACTTATAAAGAAACACTGGATGGGTCAGGACTATATTCACTACAGTTTGGAAGAATGAAAGGAGATCTCATCAAAACCTATAAAACTCTAACAGGACTAGACAACAGGAAGGGTGTTCGCAATGACTGAAAATCTGAAATTAGGAGTCACAGACTAAAGTTACGAGTAAGTCATTTAGAAATGATGTGAGGAGAAATATCATTGCACAGAGAGTGGTCGGCCTGTGGAATTCTCTGCCATAGAGGACAAAACTTGGAATGTTTTCAAGTGGCACTTAGAGATACTTCTTAGGATTAAAGGGAAAAAAAGGCAATGGGAAGAAAATGGGTCCACAGTATTGAGATGCATGCTTGGCTATGGTTGTGTTGACTGATGGAACAGGCTCGAGGGGATGAACGGCCTCTCCCTATTTACTATGTTTCTATATCCTAGAACGTTAGGGATGTGAAGGCCTCCCCCTTTGCTTACAATGGTAATGTTTCTTAAATTATTTTCTAAGGACTTTTTTAACACTTGAAAAATTAAGTGACACTTAAGCAGAGACGAACAAAAATGAAGCATCAATAAAACTACACATTACCATTCAGTATATAATTATTATAGCTTGTACATTATAGATCAACATACAATGTTTCATTTAAATACGAGAATTGGGTTTGCAAATAGCTTTGCAAAAATGTTATTATTTTATGTACTTACCAGTCCATTACTCTATCTGAACCATTCCAGTGCTTGGAACATGGCTACGAATATTATAGGATAGTAGCGATATTCACATTTGCAATATACATTGATTATTTGTGACAGCATTACATGAAGGTTGTAGGAACAAATTGTTGCGACATGCTGGAATCTGTAATGAAAACAACAAATGCTGGAGATCCCAATAGATCAGACAGCATCCATGGAGAGAGATCAAGCTAACGTTTAGAGCAAAGATGACTCTTCATCAGAGCTGAAGGGAAGTGTAGAGAAACAACAATTATGCTACAGTTTGGGGGCGATGGTGCTGGAGGTATTGGGTGGAGAAAAAATGTTAGTAGTTTACATAAAGTGATCGGAATGTGAGAATGGTTCCTTGACATCACTGACTTTATTATGAAATTAATCAAATAAACATCTAATTTTCCATGAAAGATTCCAAAGGACACAATTTTTTGTTTGTTTCAAAGGTGGTAGCTACATTATAGGTTCCACAGTACATTATAATTGAAATTTTATAGAGACATGGATGACATAGACTACAACAAGGTTGTGACTGAACTGCCTGAGAAGTTCAAAGAGATCTATCTCGATGTCAGCAGCAACCCGTAGAGTCAGAGAGTCATACAGCATGGAAGTAGACCCTTTTGGTCCAACTCATCCATGCCAAGCAAGTACCCCTAATTTAACTAGTCCTGTTTGCCTCTAAACCTTTCCTATTCCTGTACCAATCCAAATGTCTTTTAAATGTTGTGATCATACCCACCTCTACCACTTCCCCTAGCACCTCTTGGTGAATTTGACATGCCATGTCAAAAAAGTTGCAGTTTAAACTGCCCATATTTATTTTTCCTTAATTATTCATGGGATGTTGGTATTGCTGGTCAGGACAACATTTATTGCCTATCCCGAATTGCCAGGAGGGCAGTTAGCAGTTAACCACATTGCCGTAGGTCGAGAGTCACATGTAGGCCACAACATGTAAAGATGAAACATTTCCTTCCTTTAAAAGCACGAGTGAAGCAGATAGAGTCATAGAGTTGTACAGCATGGAAACAGAATCTTCGGTCCAACTTGTCCATGCTGAACAGATGTCCTAAATTAATCTAGTCCCATTAGCCAGCACTTGGCCCACATCCCTCTAAACTCTTCCTATTCATATACTCATTCAGATGTCTTTTAAATGCTGGAATAGTACCAGCCTCCATCACTACCTCTGACACCTCATTCTATACACACACCACCACCACATGAAAATGTTACCCCTTCGGCCCCTTTTATATCTTTCTCCCCTCACCTTAAATCTATGCTCCCTAATTTGGGACTTCCCTAGCCTTGGAAAAAGACCTTAGCAATTCACCTTATTGATGCCCCTTACGATCTTGTAAACCTCTATAAGGTCACCCGCTCAGCCTCTTACACTCCAGGAAAAGAAAAGAGCCTCAACCTAATCAGTCTCTCCCAATAACTAAAACCTTCAAGTCCTTCTTTTCTGCACCCTCTCAAGTTTAATAAGATAATGTAGGCTGACCAGAATTATATTCATCATTCTAAAAGTTGCCTTACCAATATCTTTACAGCCATAACATAAGGTCCCAACTCCTATAATCAATGGATGTAGTTTTGCTGGCAAAGCTGGAAGGTTCACATTCAGACGTTTCGTCACCGTGCTAGGCAAAATCTTCAGTGAGCCTCCAGACGAAACTTCGTCCGGAAGCTCACTGAAGATGTTACCTAGTATGGTGACGAAACATCTGAACATGAACCTTCCAGCTCCACAAGCAAATCTACATCCAGAATCTCAACCTGAGCTACAAATCTTCTCAAAAACTTGCTTCTATAATCAAAGCTGTGACCAATGAAGGCAAGCACTTTCTTTACTGCCCTGTCTACCTGTGAGTCCACTTTCAAGGAACTATTTGTGGCATCTTCTATACATCTGCTGAGTAGCGGTCTGAGTTTCTTGTGCGGCAGGGACTAATTTAGGAGCATTGCAGCTGACTAAACGTGTCATTGGTGGTGGCACAACTTATCTCATTTATATTTAGCTCTCTACTCGCCAAATCTGCTAAACAAGCTGGATAATGAGAACTCTCCCACAGTGGAGGAGAAATCCTTGGCTGAGGGAAAAGGAGGACATGGAGGAGATGGATGGTGGCATCTTCAGATCAGATGAAGGAATGTAGTTTGGCAATACTGCCAGATGCTGCCATACCTGCTGAGTTTCTGCACTTTTTCTGATTTTTCTCTTTCTAGCAGCCACAGAATTTTGTTGAATAATTTGCAATGTCTTTCTTCATAGCCTTCACAGGAGTTGGAATCTTTGGGCAGCTGATTGTCACAATAGGTCAAGGAGTTAAAAACTAGCTAGCTTTGATTTGCCAAATGTTCTGGAGGGTTAAAGCTAATACCAACTTGGTGATTATGCACAAAATATGTACATACCCCCAGACATTACAAAGCTCTTATCCAAAATGAAAACAGAAAATGCTGGAGAGGTTCAGCAAGTCTGGTAGCACATAAAACATTACAGCAGTTCAAGCCCCTCGGCCTCGATGTCGCGTCGACCTGTAAAACCAACCTGAAACCCATCTATCCTACACCATTCCATTTTCATCCATATGTTTATCCAATTACCATTTAAATGCCCTTGAGGTTGGCAAATCTACTACTGTTGCAGCCAATGCATTCCTACTACTCTCTGAGTAAAGAAACTACCTCTGACATCTGTCCTATATCTATCACCCCTCAATTTAAAGTAATGTCCCTTCATGCTAGCCATCAATATCCGAGGAAAAAGGCTCTCTCTGTCCACCATCTCTAAGCCTTTCCTCATAAGACCATCCCTCCATACCAGGCAACATCCTAGTAAATCACCTTTGAACCCTTTCCAAAGCTTCCACATCCTTCTTATAATGCGATGACCAGAACTATATGCAATACTCTAGGTGCGGCTGCACCAGAGTTTTGTAAAGCTGCAGCATGACCTCATGGCTCTGAAACTCAATACCTCTATCAATAAAAGCTAACACACCATATGCCTTCTTAACAACCCTATCCACCTGGGTAGCGACTTTCAGGGATCTCTGTACGTGGACACCGAGATCCCTCTGCTCATCAACACTACCAAGAATCTTACCATTAGCCCAGCACTCATTATTCCTGTTGCTCCTTCCAAAGTGAATCAGCTCATGCTTTTCCACATTAAACTCAGTTTGCCAATTGCAGGGACATAAACAGAGTTAATGTCTGATATGGTTCCTTTGAAATACATGGACTTTTCTGCCTATCCAGATTATGTATCATATCTGAATAGTTGCTTCATATTAAAGCTCTTTTTTTAAAATAAGATCTATGATTTCAAACCCCTTTTTTGTAGATTCTCTGATCAAAATCCTACATAATTCTGTTCCTTCATTTTTTTTTGCCCATGTTCTGCACCATATTAAAGTATAAAATTAGATTACCAATGATCTTACAATAGAGCTGCCGAACAAGATACAGAACAGTACAGCAGCATCTTCATTTTTTCCACATCCAAACAACACGAAGCAGTTGCACAAAGGCTGAATACAGTTTCAGACTCTGTCCTTGACGTTTTAAGTGACAGACAGTAGTGGGTGATGAGTAATATAAATGAAGATGCTGGAGATCTGAAACATAAACAGAAACAGAGTTTCGTGAGCAATTTCTGTTTTTGTTTGTGATGTTGGAGAGATTACTGAATCTGGCATTTGCTGTCCTTCCAGCAAACAGGTTGTTGATTAAAACAGAGTTAAAAAGTGTGGCACTGGAAAAGCACAGCAGGTCAGGCAGCATCTGAGGAGCAGGAGAGTCGATGTTTCGGGCATAAGCCCTTCATCAGGAATTACTGATTGAAAGGGTAGATCAAAAATATAGTGGAATGCAGTGTTATTCCAAATAACCTCCGTTTTCACTCATTCCAGTTGGCAGAACTAGGCCAGGCAAGGTAATACCTGTGTGAAGCTGGCTGTTGTGGAGTCACTTTAGATATCCTGGTTGGGAAGTAAGTGTTGGCAGCCTAGCTTGACCACCCTCCCATCTCTTTGCCTTTGTAAATAATTGCTCCGTCATTAGCTTCAACCTTAATGCCATTGTCCTTTCCTGGTTCTTTAATCAGTTCAAAAACACCATCAGTTCTCATTATTCCTCTGACTCAAATCTCTTATGCAAGTCTCTCTCATCAACACCCCCCGGACCCCATTCTACTGGTCATGCCTTGATCTACTTGGCCCACAGTCTGTAATTTTCTCCGTAAGCTTCTAATCTTGCTGTTATTCAGTTATATTACTGGTCTAATTTTCAGCAAACCAATGTTCCTCAAGAGGATATGAACGAAAATCCACAATGGCATCTTTGAAAAATGAAAGTTGGAAACAAAAGCTGATATCATTAACAGAAACAGAAATTACTGATGAAACACTGCATGTCTAGCAACCGCTGTTGGGAGAGAACAGAGTTAATGTTTCAAGTCCAATGACTCTTCATTAGAACTGGTATAAGTAATTATGATCATGAAATGTTTCTAATTGTCTTAAATCCCCAACTGACTGAATAATGTCTTTTCAGGAAAGAAACCCACTGTTCTTATTTGGTTTACCTTATATATGCCTCCAAAACTGTCCTAAAAATTATTTGTGTGTCTACAATCTTCTTTCATACTGCACCAATTATTCAAAATCTTTGTTTATCTGTGGTTTTCCAAAATAAACCATCCATGATGAGAATCTCCATGTGTTAAGGGCCATCAATACTTTCCAACATTACATTAAGGCATAGGGTTTTGCTTTTGGAGTTTAGATTACCGTGAAAACTCTCTCTTGATCATTTTAGCTGTTGAAGGCAATTAACTGTCTTGTGATAAATGTCCCACTGTAATGAGTATCCTGTGTGTTATATATAAAACTTGCTATTGGTGAACCATTCACAGATTCATTATGGGTTGATGGCAATGTAATCATATTGGTTTTCCCCACAATGTTTGTTTATTCTTTCATAAAGAGTGGTAGCCAATTGGAAAGGAAGCAGCACAATGTCCATAAATCAGCTATTATAATGCAATTCAGTGACAGTTAAGCTCCTGAAAATGCAGTGATAAGGCAGGCAAAAACACGAGTGTCCTCAGCAGAATTGTTATATGTTAATACATTAATGAATGAAAGGCAAGGTTTTGAGGATGGGAGCTATAATTTCTTCTGTAAGAATATAGGCAGCAAGTTAATTTTGTTTATTTGAATGATGGCTAAGGTTTATTGAAATATAGAATAATGCAGCACAAAACAAGCCCACGTAGAACACCGCATCCATGCTGGCTCTTCAATAATGCCAGCTCAATTAAAAAGTATTATAGTTAGTCCAATTTCCTTTTGGAAGTTGTCATGAAACCCGCAAGGAATAGCAAGCCAAAGCAAATCAGTAACATTAGATTCACAAAACAATGAAGTTAAAACATTCAAAATGAGTTCAATTGTTCAGAACCAACCTTTACAAATAACAAATCTTGGACATAAAGTTTATATCTCAAACAAAAATTAACATTTTATTATTAACAACGTAACTTTAGCAGAGCACAGATGAATGAGGCAATCTAATTATTATCCACAATCTGAGCCCAATCTTCTTTCAGTATGAAGCCCCAGTTGTATACAAATAGATAAACAAGCACAGTTAACAGAAAAATTGAAAAAAAAGAAAATTAAAATAATTATAGTTTGCAAAATCGATAACTGTATTTGTATTTTCCATGTCTTTGAACGCCAAGTGACCTTATTGGTAATTTTTTTCAAAGCCTCCTTTTCTTTCCTGCTGATGTCTTTTAACCTCTTGCAAATTTTCTGCTTTATCTCAAATAGATTTTATTTTCTCATTTCTGTCTCTAAGTCCAGTTCCAATTGGATTTTCCACATTGCGCTCATATCAGCTGATATTCTTTTCCTTACTCCACTCAGCTTTTCAACAAAATCATTGCTGCTGGCTGGATCAGATCAAAGAGAATATAACATGTTCTTTCCCATGAGCTCAGTTGGCACTTTCCTCAATGTCAAACTTCTGCAGATTACGATAAATAAGTGCTGAATAGAAAATTGAACATCGAACATAGAACAGTTCAGCACAGGAACAGGCCTTTCAGCCCGCAGTGTACTGAACATGACACCAAGCTAAACTAATCCCTTCTGCCTGCCTTATCCTCCTCCCTCCATTCCTTGCATATTCATGCACTTGTCTAAAAGTCTCTTAAATGTCCTGATCATACTTACCTCCACCACCACCCCTGGCAGCGCATTCTAGAATCCTACCACTCTTTGTGTAAAACATTTGCCCCTCACATCTCCTTTAAACATTTTCCCTCTCACCTTAAGTGCATGCCTCTTAGTTTTAGATATTTCAACTCTAGGAAAACAATTCTGACCATCAACCCTACCTCTATGCATCTCATAATTCCATCAAATCTCCCCTCAGCCTCCGCTGCTTCAGAGAAAACAACCTGAGATTTTTTAGCATGTCCTTATAATTTATACCCTCTAATCCAGGCAACATCCATAAATCTCTAGTGCACCCACTCTAAAGTCTCCATTTCTTTCCTGTAATGTGATGACCAAAATTGAACACAGTAATCTAAGTCTGGCAAAACCAAAGTCTTATGAAGCTGTAACGTGACATCCTGACTCTTGTACTCAATTCCCCAACCAATAAAGGTAAGCTTGCCATACACCTTCTTTACCACCCGATTTACTTCTGTGACCACTTTCCGGGAGCTATGACTTGAACCCCAAGATCACACTGTAGGTCAGTGTTGTTCAGGGTCCTGCCATTAACTGTACACTTTTCCTTAACATTTGATCTCCCATAGTGCAGCACCTCACATTCACCCGGACTAACCCCATTTCTCTGCCCGTATCTGTAACTGATCTATATCCCGATGTATCCTTTGACATGAAGGTGAATATGTCAATTGATAAATTAGATGCTGATTAAACTGACTGCTTCATCATATTCAGCATTTCCAGTTGCCTCATGCACAAGAACAAACAGATTATTCCATGACAGTCCTTGTGGATGCAAAAGCTTTGACATCAAGAGATTAAGAATATTGTAGAAAATATACTCCCCACCCTCAACCTGCACTCCAAGTGATGGCATTCATGTGACTTGTTCAATGATGTTTCAGACTAATATTGACCCCCAAAGTGTTGGTAGTGTGCTGTTCAGTAATGGTAATAAATGTGGAAAAGAGTTCGCGAAAGAATTGAAGCCATTGATCCTGTTGAATAAGCTGATATTCATAATATATCACCAGATCAGCAATCTGTCTGGTGCTGCAGACCTGCCTACTGCTAGTCAGATTCAGATAGTAACAGCCATGCTGATTTTAATGAGCATTGACCAGGCTATACTAATCTTAGTAATTGTGAATAGGTCTTCCTGAAATAAATGGTAGAAGGTCAATGGCTCTCTGGTGAACAGCAGTACTTTTCAGTTCATGGCCCCTTACCCCTCTAATGTCCATTGCTTGAGTAGCACTGTGTTCTATTGCTGTACAGTGAGAAGAACTGTGTTCTATTGCTGTACAGTGAGAAGAAGTTTCCAACTAGACTATTTTAAAAGGAAGTGTTCAATGCTGCTTGGATCAAGATCTCTCTATTAAGAGGAAAGGTCACTCAACCGGCAACATTAATTCTGCCTTCTCTCCACAGATGCTGCTAGATTTGCTAAGCTTTTCTAGCAATTTCTGCTTTTGCTTCAATTTCTCTCAGCTTGTTCTTTCTACTTGAGATGGATACTCATTGAAATTCAAAAATGGAAGGTGATTTCATTGAAACATATAGGATTCTTAAGAGGCTTAATAAGGTCAATGTTGAGAGGACATTCTCTTCACGGGAGAGTCTAGGACCAGAGGACATAGTTTCTGAATAAAGAGGCACCAATTTAATACTGAGATGAGGAGGATTTTTTTATTCTCAGAGGTTTATAATTCTTTGGAACTCCTTGCCACAGAGAGCTGTGGCGCGAGCATCCTTGTGTATATTTAAGGCTGATATAGATAGATTCTTGATTAGTTGGATAATCAAGGGTAATGAGAAAAGGGTAGAAAACTGGACTTGAGGAATGTTGGATCAGCCATGATTCTATTGAGTGGTGGAACAGCCATGAACAGCTTTCTCATATTCTGTAAGGATAGAAAAGAGCTGACGTTTCGAGTCTAACTGACCCTTTGTCAAAGCTATTTTAGCTTTTGACGTTTAGACTCGAAACATCAGATCTTTTCTCTCCTTACATATGCTGCCAGACCTGCTGAGATTTTCCAGCATTTTCTCTTTTGGTTTCAGATTTCAGCATCCGCAGTAATTTGCTTTTTTTTTCTCATATTTTCATTTCTTATGGTCTTATACATCATGAATGTATACTTTCCTGCAACAACATGGGTTTTGCTATCTAACTTGCCTCCTGATTGCGGGAATACCTGATTTTGACATTTCATATTTGTGTTTTTTTAAAACTTGTTAACATAGGTGTAGCAGGGAGGAGAAAGTGGGGACTGCAGATGATGGAGATCAGAGTCGAGAGTGTGGTGCTGGAAAAGCACAGCAGGTCAGGCAGCATGTCAGGAGCAAGAGAATCGATGTTTCGGGCATAAGCCCTTCACCAGGAAACATAAGTGTGGCAGTTGGGCATTCAAGCCTGCTTTAGCATTCAATACAGCTATTGATAATTATTCACTTCAATTCATGCCAATTCGTGCACTTTTAAATACAACTTCTCCATATCACTTTACATCAATGGTGTGTAAAAATCTACCAATCTCTACTTTAAGCATAATCAATGACTGAACTTTCACAGTCTCTGGAGTAAAGAGTTAGAGACTCACAACCCTCTGAGTAAACAAAGACTTTTCTAAGTGACTTCTCTCTGATTTTGAAATTATGATATCTTAGATCTAGATTCCCCAAAAGGAGAGTCTTTTTCTATCCCTTTAGGTATTTTGTAGATTTCATTGAGATCACCGTCCATTTTTCAAATAGAATACAGGCCCAGTTTTCCCAATCTCTCTTCATAAGTCAGTCCCACCATCCCAAGAACAAATCTGGTGATTTGGTTGCTAAGGTAATGGAACCAAAACAGCACAAAGCAATCCAGATGCAGTCTAACCAAGATTTTATACGATTGAAAAGAGGCATTACTAATCATGTATTCAAATCCTCTGGTGACAAAGCAAACAGTCCATTAAGCTTCCTAATTGACTGTTACAGTTGCATGTTAGTCTACATTAACTTGTTGGTGAACATATCCAGGTCACTTTGTACAATTTCTAAGCTCCTACCATTTAAGCAATACTCTGAGGAAAGGTCACTTGACGTGAAACATTCACTCTGATTCCTCTCCACAAATGCTGCCAGAACTGCTGAGCTTTTCTCACAATTTCTGTTTTTGACTCTGAACATCTGTTCTTTCTACCAAAATGGACATGTTCTATGCGTTACATTCCAACTGTTCTTGCCTCCTCATAAAGTCTGGCCAAATCCTCTTGAAGTCCATTTGCATCTTCCTCACAGTACGGATTCCACTGAGCATTTGAGTAGTCAATGAACTTGGTAATAGTATAAGCTTGCCTTCACTGCAGCAGGCAGTGGTGCAGTGGTATTTGTCACTGGGCTAGTAATCCAGAGATCCTAGCTGTAACTCCAAGATCAAAGTCTGCTATACTTAAAGGTGAGATTTAAACTCATTTTTAAAAAAAAAATGCAGTTCCAATGGTAAACCCATTTTGTTCACTAATGTCCTTTCCTCACTTAATCTGACCGACATGTGACTCAGGATCTGCAGCAATGTAATTAAAGTGGCTTAGCCATCTACTCAGTTTAAGTTTGACTCAAAAAAGGAGGCAACTTCCTTCGTGGGGACACATATATTCTATGAAATAACAGACAAAATGTGACCCTTATAGTACTCTCCCAGGTGACAGTGCCAACGTCAGACTAACCTTTCTGGGGTGAATGAACACTTTACCAGAAGCTTCAGCAATATCGTGATTTGCATAGCCACTAATTTTTAAAGTTTATAAGCTAAGCAGATAATCACACCCATTAATAAAAAGTTAATGAATAAGTTTAGCTGTCATCATTCCCTCTTGAACAAGCCAACAATAGCAGGTTTAGAAGAGGAGAAAAAAACGATTACACAATGGTCTGCTTTGGTCATCCTGAGGTAAGCATCAAGTTGATAATTGAGAGGAGATCAGATGAAAGATGAGAGCTACTACAAATGATTTTCATTGAGCAGCTCTCATTCCCTACATGGACACAATAAAACATGCCTGCTCTTTCAAATCTAACATCCACTTTCCTTTCATTGCTTACTGCAGAAAAGTTCCAAAGTAAACATTATCCTTACGGGGGATCTAAGATGACGGCGATCTGAGAAGATCACACTGCAGAGCTTCGCATTGCAGCAGGAGCAGGACGGTCCTTTAACCCACCCAACTCAGGTCATCAGGATTTCTTGGGGTGTTGGAAAGATTGTGGAGCCCCAAGAAACATTTAAAAATTGACTTACCTGTATTTTCAGCTGTCTAGAAATGCCTAAAAAGGGAGGAGGAGCATCTGAGGCCAGGCCTGCAGCTCAGCCTGCAGCAGCCTCAGAGCAGATTACTCTCCAGGACCAGCTCTCGAAATCTTGCAAGATGTTGGGGAAACAGATTGAAGAGAAGCTGGCTCCAATCTCTCTCATTCTGCAGAAGCATGAGCAGCAGCTGGGAGACCTGGAGAAGAGGACGGGATGAGGTGGAGCACAGGGTCACAGTGGTGGAAGCTGATGCCAGTTCATTCAAGGAAGAGATCCAAGCCCAGAAGACGCAGGTTCGTAATTTGCGTGACCAAGTGGATGATCTTGAAAACAGGGGCAGGAGAAAAAACATTCGGATCATCGGTCTGCCCGAGGGTAAGGAAGGTGAGCGGCCTGCGGAATTTGTTGAAGATTGGCTTCCAAAATTCCTTGACTTGGAGACTGGCACGAGAGGATTGAAGATAGAGAGGGCTCACCGGGTCGCAGCACGGAGGTCGGGTCTGGGTCAACGCCCTCGTCCTTTCCTGGTGCGGTTCCATCGTTACCAGGATAAGGAGAGAGTCATGGAGGCTTCCAGACTCCAGGGGAAGGATCCAAAGGCCCTAATTTACGAGGTGTCTAAGATTATGTTTTTTCAGGACTTTTCAGCGGCGGTGATCCAGAAACGAAAATCGCATGATGGTGTCAAGAGAAGATTGAAGGAGCTTGGGATTCAGTACTCCCTGAGATATCCGACAGTGCTTCGGATCACCTTAGATGGATCCATGCATCTCTTTGACACATCGGAGAAGGCAATAGGCTTTGTGGACAAACTAACCTAAGTTAAACAATTGTAGTATGTATAAATATCGTTGCTTGGGTATGCGTTTATCATTCTGTAAAAGAAATGGAGGAAATCTGGTTGGAGCTTTGTTTTTCCCCTTTTTTGTACCTCTATTGATAATAATTTGGTTCAAACTATGTCTGGCGGTGGTTAAGATGTACATTTTAAATTTCTAAGTTAGGACATACCGAAGGATGGGTGGGGTATTTATTCCCTTTTTTTAAATAAAAGAATGTTTTTTTTATTCATATTGATATTCTATGGGGTGTTTATTCTTTTTAGCTTGTGCTTGCGATGTGGCTCTAGCTGGGAGAAGTGAAGGTGATTGAGATGGTTAGATGCCTATTTATGGGCAGTTTGGGACGGGTAGTTGGCCCCTCCGGGCAGGGGGTGAGTTCCCCTACTCAGCGCTATTGGTGCTTTATATGTTGGTTTGTTTTCTGGTTTTTGTTGTTTTTTATTTTTAATAATTTTGTATGTTTGGTAAATGTAGTGGTTTTAGATTAGATTAGATTAGATTACTTACAGTGTGGAAACAGGCCCTTCGGCCCAACAAGTCCACACCGCCCCGCCGAAGCGTAACCCACCCATACCCCTACATCTACACCTTACCTAACACTACGGGCAATTTAACATGACCAATTCACCTGACCTGCACATCTTTGGACTGTGGGAGGAAACTGGAGCACCCGGAGGAAACCCACGCAGACACGGGGAGAACGTGCAAACTCCACACAGTCAGTCGCCTGAGGCGGGAATTGAACCCGGGTCTCTGGCGCTGTGAGGCAGCAGTGCTAACCACTGTGCCACCGTGCCATTTTAGTTTATGTAGTTTTTATATTTGGTGGACCATGCGACACTAAGGGTCAGCAATTTGTGGTTTGGGTTCCTCCTCTCTGGAATTTAAATGTAATTGCAGAAGATTATGGCTAATGATTTGATTAAATGGTGTACCTGGAATATCAAGGGAAGTCACTCACCAATTAAGAAGAAGAAGGTACTCTTGAGTCTTAGAAAGGAGAAGGTGGATATTGCTTTGTTATAGGAGACACGTTTGGATGACAAGGAGCATCTGAAATTATAGCAGAATGGCTTTGACCGAGTTTATTTTTCATAATTTAATACCAGAAGTAGGGGAGTGGCTATATTGGTTAGGAAAAATCTCTCATTTAAATTGTTGGAATATGTTAAAGACACATACTGGAGGTTTGTAATTCTAAAAGCCTTGATTAATGGGGAAGAATATGGCATTTTAAATGTTTATTGTCCCCCAGCTCATCCTCTTAAATTCTTGGTAAATGGTTTTCCTAAACTGATAAGTCTCAAGTCTCGGCACATCATTTTAGGGGGAGATTTTAACTGCCTCATGGACGCCACAGTAGACAGGTTGCCTAAAGGTCCCTCGATACCCTGTGCACAAACTAAACAGTTATTGAGTTTGTGTGGGGAATTAGGATTGGTGGACTTCTGGAGGTGTCTCCACCCTACAGGTAGGGATTTCACGTTTTTCTCCAATCCGCACAGATGTCACACGAGGATTGATTTTTTTCTGACCCCTGCGGTAACCCTGGATCTGGTGGCATCCTGTACGATTGGTAATATTGCCATCTCTGATCATGCTCCAGTGTAAGTCATGGTTAAAGTTAAGGATCTTACAGTGGATTCAAGGCACTGGCAAATGGACTCCTTTATTCTCATGGACAGCAAGTTTGTAGAGTATTTCTCGAGGGAACTTTGGGCATTCCTAGACATCAACATAGGCTCGGTTGATAGCTCATCTGTTCTGTGGGAAACTGCCAAAGCTTATGCCAGAGGGTTAGTTATTTCATATTCCACAAGTAGGAAGCGGCAGAAGGGTGAGCAGCAACATCTCCTTAAAGTACGGTTGAAGGCAGCCGAGAAGGCCTATTTTGACAGACCCTCGTTGGTCAAACTATAGAGGATTATGGCACTGTGGTCTGCACTAAATTCCATGCTCACGCAGACCGCAAAGAAGGAGCTGGCTTTTGCAAAGCAAAAGTTATACGAGCATGGTGACAAGCCAGGCAAATACTTAGCATACCTTGCCAGAAAGAGAAGTGCCCCACAAACCATTCCAGCGATTAGGGAAGGGTCTGGGAACCTAACATGTGATTCTAAAAAGATTAATGTGGCGTTCCAGAGATTCTACTCTAAATTATATCAGTCTGAGAATTGTGAGGAGAGGCAGGCCAAAATGGAATCCTTTTTTAGAGATCTGAAGCTCCCGGGTGTGATTCCCGAACAACAGTCCTTTCTCAATGCCCCATTATCAGAGCAAGAAGTGCAGGAAGCTGTGAGGCAACTTCAGAGTGGAAAGGCGCCCGGTCCTGATGGACCTCCCAGTGAATCCTATAAGGAATTTATAAGTATAGTCAGGCCCGATGCTGAATATGTTTAATGATTCATCCAGTCATGTTTGTCTCCGGGTCGGTGTGAACTTGTTGGGCCGAAGGGCCTGTTTCCACACTGTAGGTAATCTAATCTAATCTAATCTAAAAATGTGCTTCATACAGGCCCATCTCGCTCTTAAATGTGGACTTTAAGGTCTTCTTTAAGGCTCTTGCGTTCAGGCTGGAGACTGTGTTACCTTCTATTATTAAAGAGGATCAGACGGGCTTCATAAAGGGTCGCAGATCCTCCAATAACGTTAGGAGGCTGCTTAACATAATTCAAGCATGCTAACAGCAGTCAATACAGGGATTGGTGATTTCTTTAGATGCAGAGAAGGCATTTGACCGAGTTGAGTGGCCGTACCTTTTCTATGCTCTAGACCGGTTTGGTCTGGGCGAAGTTTTCATAAGATGGGTAAAGGTTCTCTACAGTGTACCTCTCACTGCGGTCATTACCAACGGGGTATGATTAAACAATTTTAATATTTCTAGGGGCAGCCGGCAGGGCTGTCCCCTTTCACCATTACTTTTTGCGTTGGTGATTGAACTGTTGGCAGAGGCCATTCGTGGGGATCTCAATATATCAGCTCCAGAAGTGGGGTCAAAATTACATAAGATCTCGCTGTATGCAGATGATGTTCTAATTTTCTTGACAAATCCAGCAGTTTCAGTGCCTTGCCTGATACAATGCATTCACGCGTTTGGCACTTTTTCAGGGTATAAGATTAATTTTGCTAAATCAGAGGCTCTGTCTATGGGTGGTCTTACGAAATAGTTGGCTCTTGAGAGTGACTATAGATTCCCATTTAGGTGGTCACAGGGGGGTTTTGTGTATTTGGGCATATTCATTACTCCAGTTCTTGAACAGCCAATTTTACTCAATTATTTGAAAAAATTAAACAGGATCTCCAAAGATGGGAGACACTTCCAGTCACATGGTTAGGTCGGATAGCGCTTATTAAGATGAATATTCTCCCTCGTTTGCGATACCCTATATGGATGCTCCCCCTGATTTTCAATAAACAAACACTCAGGAGACTGAACAGTTGGTTCAGCTCCTTTATCTGGCACTGTAAACGGCCCCTCATTAAATTAGCCAAACTGCAGTTGCCTCATAGATTGGGAGTAGTAGACCTTCCGGACATTAAAAATTACCAATTAAGCTCACTTTTGACCTACGTAAGTGTTTGGGCTTATGGGGACCCTCTTTCAATATGGCTAGATATCGAAGTCTCCGAGGCAAGGTGCCCCCTTACCAGTTTGCTGTTTTTAGACAAGGTGAGGACAGTTAGGGAATACTGCCATAACCCAACAGTCATCAATACTGTTAAAGCATGGAGGGCAATTCTGCAGAGGGAAGGCAATATTGGCAAAATATCTTTGTTTACACCTTTAGTGGGTATGCCAAGTTTTCAGAGCTGAAAATGTGTTGCTGGAAAAGCGCAGTAGGTCAGGCAGCATCCAAGGAACAGGAGAATCGACGTTTTGGGCATCAGCCCTTCTTTAGGAATGAGGAAAGTGTGTCCAGCAGGCTAAGATAAAAGCTAGGGAGGAGGGACTTGGCGGAGGGGCGTTGGGAATGCGATAGGTGGAGGGAGGTCAAGGTGAGGGTGATAGGCTGGAGTGGGGTGGGGGAGGAGAGATCAGGAAGAAGATTGCAGGTTAGGAAGGCAGTGCTGAGTTCGAGAGATTGGACTGAGACAAGGTGGGGGGAGGGGAAATGAGGAAACTGGAGAAATCTGAATTCATCCCTTGTGGTTGGAGGGTTCCCAGGCGGAAGATGAGGCGTTCTTCCTCCAACCGTCGTGTTGCCATGGTCTGGCGATGGAGGAGTCCAAGGACCTGCATGTCCTTGGTGGAGTGGGAGGGGGAGTTGAAGTGTTGGGCTACGGGGTGGTTGGGTTGGTTGGTCCAGGTGTCCCAGAGGTGTTCTCTGAAACGTTCCGCAAGTAGGCGGCCTGTCTCCCCAATATAGAGGAGGCCACATCGCGTGCAGCGGATGCAATAGATGATGTGTGTGGAGGTGCAGGTGAATTTGTGGCAGATATGGAAGTGTCCCTTGGGGCCTCGGAGGGAGGTAAGGGGGGAGGTGTGGGTGCAAGTTTTGCATTTCTTTCAGTTGCAGGGGAAGGTGCCGGGAGTGGGGGTTGGGTTGGTGGGGGGTGTGGACCTGACGAGGGAGTCACGGAGGGAGTGGTCTTTTCAGAACGCTGATAGGGGAGGGGAGGGAAATATGTCCCTGGTGGTGGGGTCCGTTTGGAGGTGGCGGAAATGACGGCAGATAATACGTTGGACGTGGAGGTTGGTGGGGTGGTAGGTGAGGACCAGTGGGGTTCTGTCCTGGTGGCGGTTGGAGGGGCGGGGCTCAAGGGTGGAGGAGCAGGAAGTGGAAGAGATGCACCTGCACCTCAGTCCAATCTCTCGAACTCAGCACTGCCTTCCTAACCTGCAATCTTCTTCCTGACCTCTCCGCTCCCACCCCACTCCAGCCTATCACCCTTACCTTGACCTCCCTCCACCTATCGCATTCCCAACGCCCCTCCGCCAAGTCCCTCCTCCCTAGCTTTTATCTTAGCCTGCTGGACACACTTTCCTCATTCCTAAAGAAGGGCTGATGCCCGAAACGTCGATTCTCCTGCTCCTTGGATACTGCCTGACCTGCTGCGCTTTTCCAGCAACACATTTTCAGTTCTGATCTCCAGCATCTGCAGTCCTCACTTTCTCCTCATGCCAAGTTTTCAACCAGGTATGATAGATTCAGGATTTAAACATTGGGCAGCTAGGGGTATATCTTGCATGGGTGATTTATTTGAGGGTGATGTAATAATGTCCTTCAGTCAGTTAGTACGGAAGTACGAGTTACCTAATAGAGACCTCTTTCGTTTTTTTCAAGTTAGGGATTGTATTCAAAAAAAGACCACACTTTTGACTGATCCCTACAAATCTGACATAGAAAGAGGGGTACTAAGGGATAAGAGTACACTCTCTGTCTGTACTCTATATCACCAATTGGGGGTGCCACCTCAGATGAGTCTGATTGACTCTGCAAGATGTGGGAAAGAGAGCTGGGTGTTGAAGTTTCTCCAGAGGCATGGGAGGATATTTGGGAGAATACAAGGAAGATAACAATTTGCAATAGGACCCATGCTTTACAGTTGAAGATTCTCCACAAGGGTCCACTTAGCCCCAGACCATTTGTTAAAATTTAAACCAGGGGTATCTTCAGCATGCTCCAAGTGCAAAGTCTGTATGGGTACTCTTACCCATTGTCTTTGGTCTTGTGACAGGCTTCAAACACATTGGAGCGCTGTGGTGGGTGCAATGGAGAGGATTTTGGGTGTAGGGGTGGAGAAGGACCCTATTTCGCTCCTTTTGGGCATACCCATTGTATTTCCTGCAGACTCACATAAGGCAAAACTTTTCAATATTCTTACATTCTGTGCAAGGAAGAACATCTTGCTCAGTTGGATATCAGAAAAACCCCCAGGCCTGTCGGGTTGGCGGAAGATTGTTATGGAGCATATTCCCCTGGATTTTCTCACAAATATGGTACACCACAAAACTGAGAATTTTTACAAGACATGGCAACCCTTTTTGAAATACCTGGACACAGATTTGTCTGCCACACTAACAAAGGCTTTTATATAGCCATAACGATTGTGTTTCATGAGTCCAATATCCAGGAAGGAGGAACTGTGAATGTATGAGTGTTTTGTTTGGCTGGGCTGAGTTATTACTATTTATTTGTTTGTTGTTAGGTATTTATTTAGTTAGTTAAATAGCTAGTTTAGGGTTTTTTAAAAATTTTATACTTCTATATATATGTTCATACATTCGTATAGGAGGGTGGGTTGGGGATTTTGTTTTACTATTTGGGTTTAGTATTGTACTATTTTTGTACTGTTTTGAATTGCATTGTTTTGTATTTGTTGTAATATTTAAAAATCTATTTTTTCTTAATAAAAATATATTTTATAAAAAAAATTATCCTTACAAAGGCTCCAATGAACAAATCAACAAGATTTTCATGCTCCCAGTAAAAGTAGTTTTCAGTGGAATCAGGATTCAAATTGAAACACCTTCATATGCAGTAATTCTATTTTAAATTCTGACCATTTTATAAGTATCAATTCCTCTTTTCTTTACCTTTGCCTATTTGTTTCAGACAAAGAAAAATAAATTATGAAAAGATCCCAAAGTACCTTGCTTGTTATAGTAAGCTTATGGCTGAAAAATGTGTTGCTGGAAAAGCGCAGTAGGTCAGGCAGCATCAAAGGAGCAAGAGAATCGACGTTTCGGGCAAAAGCCCTTCTTCAGGAATAGTAAGCTTATGGCCAATACTCTCCTTGAGTACTGAGTTTACTGCAATTCATGGGGATCAGTGGGAGGACTCCACATTTACATTTTACAGTTATGCAGAAGTGTTTCTTTGGACAGTTCTCTTTCACTCATCGACCACTTGCTTGTTGAAACATTTGTATCACACCTTGCATAGGGTAGGTTTGTCCAAGGCTCATTCTCTGAGGACAGCAATTATTCAATCACCACCTCAGCATAGGGTGCCAATTTCTGAACATTGTTTCTGAATAATCCTGATTGCTGCTCAAATTTTCAAGTCACTTGTACAACATGAATACCATTACATTGAGATGTATAACTGGATTAGTGGTGCTGGAAGAGCATAGCAGTTCAGACTGCATCCAACGAGCAGCGAAATCGACGTTTCGGGCAAAAGCCCTTCATCAGGAATACCCAATGCTTGATACAGACAGTTCAGAATGGGGAATGTTGACTTTGGAAATTCCAAGCCCTGACTCCATCTCTTTCCTACCTCAGGTAATTTAAGAAATGTTCTACATATTCATCGAATAAATTCCTTGATATATCATCAACGTAATGCAATTCCTCCCCACCCAATTTTCTGAGGGGATTAGGAATACGGGTGGGTTTTACATGTATGGTGGGTGACTGGTGGTACTCCCACAAAATCTCAGAGCTTTGAAGCAGTGCATGTATGATACCCCATGAAGAAAAGGGGCAGTCATCCTGGTCTTATGACCAATGCATATCCTTTCACCAAAATTTATGTTTTTTGCAACACAACCAAAGCAATTTGCCCACTTCCTATGAATTTGCCTTTAACATAACAAGACATGAAAAAAAAGGATTTGTATTCATATCACACCTCTCACAAATTCAGCATGTTCCAAAGTGCATCACAGCCAAAAAAGTAAAAAATAGCAACACCGGATTAGGGTCAAGACCCTGACATCATTATGTCAGAATGCAATTTCAACAGCGATAGCTAGCAAGTCAAGCAGGAACTCCAATAGCGACCTCTAAATGAGTAATCAAAGATCTTACATGAGGTAATTTACAGCAATTTTGCAATCCCCTCAAAATTTTTCAATCAGCACATGGATAGCATGGAGGGCTGGGCAGCATTTAAAGGGTGGTAATGCAAACAGAGGTTGATGGCCTAATGGTACTATCGCTAGACTATTAGTCTGGATTGGGAGAATCGACGTTTGGGCATGAGCCCTTCTTCAGGAATGAGGAGAGTATACCAAGCAGGGACTTGGGGGAGGGCCGTTGGAAATGCGATAGGTGGAAGGAGGTTAAGGTGAGGGTGATAGGCCGCAGTTGGGGTGGGGGCCGGAGAGGTCAGGAAGAAGATTGCAGATTAGGTAGGTGGTGCTGAGTTTGAGGGTTGGGACTGAGACAAGGTGGGGGGAGGGGAAATGAGGAAACTGGAGAAATCTGAGTTCATCCCTTGTGGTTGGAGTGTTCCTAGGCAGAACATGACTCCGCACCACCCGTTTCTACCTCCTGCCCAAAATCCACAAACCTGACTGCCCTGGCCGACCCATTGTCTCAGCCTGCTCCTGCCCCACTGAACTCATCTCTGCATACCTCGACACGGTCCTGTCCCACTTAGTCCAAGAACTCCTCACCTACCTTCGGGACACCACCCACGCCCTCCACCTCCTCCATGATTTTCGCTTCCCCGGTCCCCAACGCCTTATCTTCACCATGGACATCCAGTCCCTATACACCTCCATCCCCCATCACGAAGGACTCAAAGCCCTCTGCTTCTTCCTTTCCCACCGTACCAACCAGTACCCTTCCACTGACACCCTCCTTCGACTGACTGAACTGGTCCTCACTCTGAACAACTTCTCTTTCCAATCCTCCCACTTCCTCCAAACCAAAGGAGTAGCCATGGGCACCCACATGGGCCCCAGCTATGCCTGCCTCTTCACAGGCTATGTGGAACAGTCCATCTTCCGCAGCTACACTGGCACCACCCCCACTTTTTCCACCGCTACATCGATGACTATGACTGTATCGGCGCTACATCGTGCTCCCACGAGGAGGTTGAACAGTTCATCCACTTTACCAACACCTTCCACCCCAACCTCAAATTTACCTGGACCGTCTCAGACTCCTCCCCCCCCCTTCCTAGACCTCTCCATTTCTATCTCGGATGACCGAATCAACACGGACATTTACTATAAACCGACCGACTCCCACAGCTACCTAGACTACACCTCCTCCCATCTTGCCCCGTGTAAAAACGCCATCCATATTCCCAATTCCTTTGTCTCTGCCACATCTGCTCCCAGGAGGACCAGTTCCAATACCGAACAACCCAGATGGCCTCCTTCTTCAAAGACCGCAATTTCCCCCCAGACGTGATCGACGATGCTCTTCACTGCATCTCCTCCACTTCCCGCTCCTCCACCCTTGAGCCTCACCCCTCCAATCACCACCAGGACAGAACCCCACTGGTCCTCACCTACCACCCCACCAACCTCCATATACATCATATCATCTGTCATCATTTCCGCCAGTTCCAAACGGACCCCACCACCAAGGATATATTTCCCTCCCCTCCCCTATCAGCGTTCCAAAAAGACCACTCTCTCCCTTGTCAGGTCCACACACCCCCACCAACCCAACCTCCACTCCCGGCACCTTCCCCTGCAACCACAAGAAATGCAAAACTTGCGACCACACCTCCCCCCTTACTTCCCTCCAAGGCCCCAAGGGATCTTTCCATATCCACCACAAATTCACCTGCACCTCCACACATCATTTACTGCATTTGCTGCACTTGATGTGGCCTCCTCTATATTGGGGAGACAGGCCACCTACTTGCAGAACGTTTCAGAGAACACCTCTGGGACACCCGGACCAACCAACCTAACCATCCCATGGCTCAACATTTCAACTCCCCCTCCCACTCCACCAAGGACATGCAGGTCCTTGGACTCCTCCATCGCCAGACCATAGCAACACGATGGCTGGAGGAGGAGCGCCTCATCTTCTGCCTAGGAACCCTCCAACCACAAGGGGTGAACTCAGATTTCTCCATTTTCCTCATTGCCCCTTCCCACACCTTGTCTCAGTCCCAACCCTCGAACTCACAACCACCTTCCTAACCTGAAATCTTCTTCCTGACCTCTCCGTCCCCACACACACTCTGGCCTATCACCCTCACCTTAACCTCCTTCCACCTATCACATTTCCAACGCCCCTTCCCCAAGTCCCTCCTCCTTACCTTTTATTTTAGCCTGCTTGGCACACTCTCCTCATTCCTGAAGAAGGGCTCATGCCGAAACATCGATTCTCCTGCTCCTTGGATGCTGACTTGCTGCGCTTTTCCAGCAACACATTTTCAGCTCTGATCTCCAGCATCTGCAGTCCTCACTTTCTCATATTAGTCTGGAGTCTCTGGTAATGTTCTGCGGACCTGAATTTCAATCCCACCGTGGAAGATGATGTCATTTGATTTCAATAAAAAACAAACTTTTGAATTAAGAGTTGAACAATGATGCTTTAAGCTTTCAGTCTTTCAGACAAGGGCTTCATTGGAGAGGAGCCAAAGAGAGGAATTGAACAAAATATCATTTCCACAGCCATGACTCCTTAGAACAACATTGTACAGGTATCATGGGGAGCATGGAGTCTGGAGGAGGTTTCTCGAGGGAGGAGACAAGCCTGAGATAGGGGAGGAATAGGCATATAGGAGTTCTGGCCAGCTTTATTGTCAGCTTTATGATGCGGAAGTGATGGAAGGCCTCAGAGTTTATTGGCTGCAAAGACCAGTGTGGAGACAAAGGTATTCAATTGTGAAATTGTATAGGCAATGGACGAGCTATTTACCTGGATGTCATATACACATTGTTGATGGAGATGAAGCCAGTCAGAGACAGTAGAATTTGGGTCCACATGTTTAATGTTACCATGGGGAACAGTGGAGAGGAAGCTATGTTTTGAGATCAGCGAAGAGGCATTGCTATAAATGAATGAATATCAAAGAGAGTCGAGATTCTGCATGGTCAACCGAGAGAAATACAGAGGGAAGTAATGGCATGGTCATTTGTGGCTGGGCTAGTAAGTCAGAGAGGCAGGTCATCAATCAGAGACCCACGTTCAAATCCTACTATGGTAAATGGTGGAAGTGAATTTAACAACATCTGGAATTAAAAATCAATCAGATTCACAAAAGCTCTTGTCGAGTTTGGAACGAGTTTGGCCAGGTGTTTCTCACTGAGTATGCATTTCCTGATTGGCCCAGGCTAACAGCCCCAGTCAGGGAGTCCTGGCTGACATATATAAACCAGAATCTCAGGGATTCTCCTCACTTTCGGGACTGGCTCTGCATTAGCTGGTCAGAAGTAATGTGCTGTGCATGTGTAAATAAAGGGTGGCTTGGTGACAGGATACCAGCCTCCACGGAATTATTTCAGCCATTAAGAAAGGAAAGTTGCTATCCATGCCTCTTCTGACCTACATGTGACTCCAGACGCATAGCAATGTAGTTGACTCTTAACTGTCCTCTGAACATTCAGTTGCATCAATTATGTGAAAAAAGAAAATAAAACCTGATGAAGCATCTGGTATTGACTGACCTACCATGAGTGGCAAATTCACTCTATCAACCCCTACATTTGCGGCTACTGCCAAAATTGGAAGAGCAGTCTCACAGACACATTCATACTCATGGAATCATACTTTACAGACAATGTCCCAGATATCAACATTGCCAAACCTGAATATGTCCACACCAAAGGTGCAGAAGTGAAGCACAAAGTTATATCGTTGGGTGGAACTTGACCTGGGAGTCCTCAACATTGAGTCTGCACCTCATGAAGAGTCTCAAATCGTGTCAGAAAGCTTTACCACATTCTGCCATCCTTTGGCTGATGATCATTACTACTTCATGTTGACCACCACATGGAGAAAACTGAGGAAGGCAAGACCATAAAATATACAATGGTTGGGACTTCAGTGTTCATCACCGCGGGTGGCTTGAATAGCACCACTACTGACCAAACTGGTTGCGTCTTAAAGGACAGGGTTGATAGACTGGGTTGCAGGTGTTGAAGGAAACAGCAAGAGGGAAAAGCATGCTTAACATCATCCTTATCAATTTGCCTGCTGCAGATGCATCTAACCATGACAGTATCAGTAAGAGTGATGACTGGACAGTCCTTGTGGAAACAAAGTCCTGTCTTCACACTGAGAATATCTTCCATCTAGTTATGTATCACAATGCTAAATGGGACAGAGTTTGAACAGATCTGACAACTGAAGACTGGTCATCCATAAGGGATTGTGGGCCATTAGCAGCATCAGAGCTGTACTCAAACACGAACTTGCAACCACATGATCTGGCATATCCCTCACCGTATGATTATCATTAAATCAAGGCATTAACTCTGGTTCAAGAAAGAGTGCAGGCAGGGATGCCAGAAGCAGCGTCAGCCATACTAAAAAATGAAGTATCAACCTGATGAAGCTAGAGGATAGGACTTCTGAGGTGCTAGATAGCATAAGCATCAAGTGATTGATGGAGCAAAGTACTTCCACAACTAATGCATCTCATCTAACCTCTGCAGTCTTGTCACTTCCAGTTGTGATTGGTAGCTCATAATTAAACAACACACTGGAGGAGGAGGTTCCATAAATATCTCCAACCTAAATGATATGGGAGCCCAAGACATCGCTACAAAAGGTAATGCCGAAGCATTTGCAACAGTACTTAGTGTCACAGATGCCAGTTTTCAACCAATTCATTCCATGTGATGTCATGAAAAAGCTGGAGACACTGGATATTTCAAAGACTATGGTCCCTGACAATATTCTGGCAATAGCACTAAAAATGTATGCTCCTGTTTTGCCACTCACTTAGCCAAGCTATTCCAATACGGTCACAACATTACATCTACCCATCAATGTGGAAACTTGTCCAGGTATGCCCTGCACACAAAAAAGCAGGACGAGCCTGGGTAGCTCAGTCGGTAGACCATCAGACCCTTAATCTGAGGGTCCAGGTTCGAGTCCCTGCTCGGGCGTCAGCTTTTAAGTTGCACTGACCTTGAAGAGAGAACACGCAGTGCTCGCAAATCAAACTCAACGCCCCTCACGTTCTGGTGGTGGGAAGTAAGCACAGGCCAGTTTTTCCTGGATTTCTGAACTATCACAGTTGCTGCCATACTCGCTGTGTTTCTGCGGCCAGTCCTTGGTAGTATACTGGTTAGTATCCCTGCCTGTCATGTGGCAGACCAGGCTTCAATTCCCCACTGGGGAGGCTGCAGTAACTTGAGGGTCAAATTCCATACCTTGACCCAGGAGTGCTGGATTCAAATCCCGTTTGCTCCAGAGGTGTGTATTAATATCTCCAAGCAGTTTACTCTTGAAAACAATCTCGACCTACAATAGTCTCCATGGCAGGCTTGTACCCTAATCTATCAAGCACCCAGTTGGGGCTTCCTGCTTTTAAGGGATGGCACAGTGGTTAGCACTGTTGCCTCACAGCACCAGGGTCCCAGGTTCGATTCCGGCCTCGGGTGACTGTCTGTGTGGAGTTTGCACGTTCTCTCTGTGTCTGTGTGGGTTTCCTCTGGGTGCCCCGGTTTCCTCCCACAGTCCAAAGATGTGCAGGTTTAGGTGAATTGGCCATGCTAAATTGCCCATAGTGTTAGGTGCTTTAGTTAGAGGGAAATGAGTCTGGGTGGGCTACTCTTTGGAGGGTTGGTGTGGACTTATTGGGCTGAAGGTTCTGTTTCAACACTGTACAGAATCTAAATCTAAATCTAATCTAATCTAAAAATTCAACCCAGCCAACTATCACCCCATCAGTCTACTCCTGATCATCAGTAAAGTGATGGAAGGTGTCATCAATAGTTCTATCAAACAGCAGCTGCTCAGAAATGACCTGCTCACTGATGCCCAGGTTGGGTTCTGCCAGGGCCACTCAGCTCTTTTCCCTATTGCAACGTTGAGTGAAACAGGGACAAAGGAGATGAATTCCAGAGGTGAGTTGGGAGTGACTGTGCTTGACAACAAGGCTTCATTTGGCTAAGTCAACAAGCCACAAGTAGCATCAAATAGTCCTCACAAAACTGAGATCAATGGGAATAAGAGGGAAAACTCTCCACTGATTTGGATAACACCTAGAGAAAAGGAAGACTGATGTGGTTCTCAGAGATTAATCATCTCAGCTCCATGACATCTCTGCAGGAGCTCCTCAGATGAGTATCGAAGACCCAAATATCTTCAGTTGCTTCTTCAATGACATTTTCTCCATCGTAAGGTGACCTACATGTGACTCCAGACACATAGCAATGTGTCACCAGTAAGAATGATCAGTTGGAATGATGTTGGTGATTGCACCATGTTCAGCACCACTGGTGACTCTGCTGATACTGATTCAATCCATGTCCAAATGCATTAAGACCTAGAAAATATCCAAGTTTAGGCTGAAAAGTGTTAAGTCAGATTCACAGGACACAAATGCCAGACAATGGCTATCTGTAAAAAGAGGTATTACTATTTCTGTTTCTCTCATTGTCAACGTCAGATGGGTAAAAACTAATTTTAAGAAAAAGATGTACTAGCCATACAAGTACTGTGGATAAAAAGTCAGTCAGAGACAGAGAATCCTGCAGTAAGTAACTCTGTTCCTGAATCTCCAAAGCCTGCCACCCCATCTGCAAGGCACAAGTCAGGAGTGTGATGAGTACAGCTCAACAATACTCATGGCATTTGACATCCCACAGGACAAAGTACCCTACTTGATCAGTAGCAAATCCACTAACATTCACTCCCTTCAACACAAGTGCTCAGTAGGAGTAGTGTGCATTATCCACAAGATGTACTGTAGATATTCACTAAAGCTCCTTAGATAGCACCTTCCAAATTCATGGCCACTAGTATTCAGAAGGCCTAGTTCAACAGACACATGTAACCTCCACCAACAGCAAGTTCCCCTCCATGCCACTCACCATCCTGACTTGGAAGTGTATCACCAATCCTTAAAAATCCTGCAACTTTCTCCCAAATGGCATTGTGGGTCTACACACAAGGAATGCAATAGTTCAAGATGGCAGCTCACCACCACCTTCTCATGGGCAACTCGAGACAGGCAACAAATGGTGGTCTTGCCAGCATCTAAAGAATGAATTTTCAAAAAACAAAAGAAATTGAAAATTAAAATCCACATAACTCATCCCTGGAATGAGCTGGTTGTCCTATCAGTAGCAGCTGAGAAAATTAGGTCAATACTCTCTTGAATGGTGACCTTACTGATGTATGCATGAATCTGAAGGGACTTGACAGACAAGACACTGATAATTTGTTTCTCTGGCTGAGGAATCAAGATCATGGGGGCACAAGCCTTAGGCTAAAAGATTGATCATTTCCAGTTGAGTTGATGAAAAATGTCTTCACTCGGAAGCTTATGAACTACTGGAATTTTCTACCCCAGTGGCTTTAGGATTCCACATTGATGAGCATGTACAAGGTTGATTTTGTCAAATTTCTAGTCTGCCTGGTAATCAAGGGATGTGGGGAGCAGGGAAGTAAAGCTGAATCAAGGGATTCACCATTTAAGCACTGAAGTAAAATATAGCTTTTTGTGGAAGGGGAGATCACATAATCTCCTCGTGCTCCTATTTATTATCTCCAACGGTGTATCAGCCTTAATTAATATCTAGAATTGGAATAATGAAAAGGAGTGGGTGAAAAGTACTTTGAAAAGCACCCACGCACTCAATGAAAGTATCGTCTGAAAGATTACGTTCTGTTAATTCCAATGAACTAACAAATTGGGTAATTCTTTGTAGTGTTTCTCAACTGTAAAAAATAGAACAGTAGCTTGATTTGTCTTGACAAGCTGTGGGTTTGAATCTAGGTTTACACATTCGGGAAAGGCACAGCAGAGAAACCTAGTGAGAAAGTGGCCAATTTGCTTTAAACACAGAATTGTCTTCTGAAAATAATGTACTGGTGTAAAACTTTAAAAAAAACTCAAACAATAGCTAAAACATGATTTGTTCTCTCACCTTACACTTCATTGCAGTTTGTATACTGAATAATAAAACTGGGCCATCTCCAACAGAGTAATATAACACAATCGGCAAAGGCAAATCCAGCATGGGCGAAGAACAAGGGTCTTTCCTTGGCATCACAGAACTGATCAGATTGGACCCAGGTCACATGGCAGATGTTACCAAATGATACTGCAACTTCTAATGATTATTCTTTGCAAAATTGCGAATGTTAATTAAAATTTATTTTTTAAAGTTGTAATGGAGTCGCTTTTTTTCATTTTCAAGCTTCTTCTAATTGAAGACATGCATAATAAAATGTTTCTTCCTTAGGCATAGTTTAATAGACATTTCTCTCTTTAATTAATTTGGTAAGTATGTTCAAGGAATGGGTACAGTTAATTTTAATCTTGTTAGTAACGTGACATGCATACATAAATGAGACAGCAGCCCATCTATTGTAGTTGTTGGTGTATTAAACAATTAGTTGATGATTGTGATCAGGATAATTTTATATACTGCAGTATCTGGACTGAAGGCATTTGAGGCAGGGGATCTGGATGAGTGGTGAAGTTAAGCGAAATCATGGAGGCTACATGTACATCCCAAGAGAAATGAAAGATGTCATCTGTTGTGTAGTTTAGAACAGAAGTTATCATGGCACCAGCCCTTTCTAATAACAGCGAAGTAAATAAGAGCTGCCTAACTGTTTTACTTCAAGGACAAGGTCGAAGGACAATGTTCAAGTGGGAAGCATAAATCTGAAAAATGTGCCAGGGGATTTTAACTTATGCCAAAGTGAGCACATGGAACATTGGTTTACCACCTATCCTGAAGGATTATCCTGTTCCAGCAATATAACACAACCTCTGTAATACACTGAAATATAAATATACCGAAAGAAGGGGCAAATCAGGGGAATCAAAATATGTTGGATTTCTTTCTGGCTCCTGACGAGATTGAAACCAGTCCACGAAATCAGACTGACCATGTAAACACAAACCATTACTTTACTGATGTTGCATCTGAAATATTATCCCACCTGCTCAGATTCTGTGCATAGGTTTGCAACCACAGCATCAGATTCAATTGTAAAATTGGCACAATGATTTCACCTAGAGTAAAAATACTCTCTCAATTTTTAAAAATTTAATTCTGAAATTGATTTGATTTCAATTGTAGTAACTACCTCTAAAATATATTTCTTGAAGGAACACAAAAGGAATGAGGCCTAAGAATTTTAGGGCAAGACCATTAACAACTTATTTTTTTCTCTCAGAATGCATGTCTTTCAAATTCTTAATCCCTGAAAATAGTGCTCGATGGGTTTGTTAACTAATGAAGCATTTTAGGATGAGCTATAGCATGGAGCAGATGGAGCGACAAGTTCCCACTATCTTGCACAATCATTTCTTAACCCCATGGGGAGGAAAGCACTCAATGTCCCAGCACGGCATCCTCGATTTGCATAGCAACCATCTATGTGATCTGTCTTGTTACAAAATAGCAATTTGGGAATTGTTTGCTTTAAAATTGGGTATCATGTGGTGGGCAATTTGATCATAATGCCAACATGATTTCCTTGGTGAGAAGCCCATTTCAAAGGCGAGACTTTATTTTCGTAATATCAGCCAGCTGTCAGCACTGAGTCAATACTTTGGAGCAGTATACCAATTGGGGTTGATTGGCTATAAAGTGACCTTACCGTGAATAAAATGTAAATTTGGAAAGGGTAGAATGAGATTGAGCAATTAGCTGTGGACTGAAATTTTTTTTGCGGAGGCAGGGGTGAATGCTCATGAATTTCTACTGCTGCAGAAATCACAAGTTCACAATTTATAGTTCTTCTTCAATTTGTAGCCCTTTTAAGGATCGTCAAACAGGCCAACCAACATCTCACACGTAGGGATGACACAGTGGCTCAGTGGTTAGCACCGATCCGGGTTTGCGTCTATTCTCAGGTAACTGTCTGTGTGGAGTTTGCACATTCTTCCAATGTCTGTGTGGCTCCAGTTTCCTCCAACCAAGATGTGCAGGTTATGTGGATTGTCCATTCTAAATTGTTCATCGTGTTCAGTGAATTAGCATTGGAAATGCACGGTTACAGGAATAGGATAAGGTGGTAGATTTGGGTGGAATGTTTTTCAAAGGGTTGATGTGGACATTATAGTCTGACCTTGTTGGTAATGTTTTATTATTAAACAGGAGATTGTGGAGTACTTGGAAGCACGAAGTAAAATAGGTCTGAATCAGCATGACTTTGTCAAAGGGAGTTCACGCCTGGCAAATCTGTTCAAATTATTTGAGGAGGTAATGAGCAACTTAGACAAAGGAGAGTCAGTGGGCATGATGTGTTTGGATTTCCAGAACACTTTTGACAAGGTGCCACGTGGGTGGATGCAAAATAAGGGAAGAACCCACAGTTAAGGACAATGTACTGGCATGGATAGAGGATTGATTGACTGGCAGAAGGCGGAGGGTGAGGTTAAAGGGGTCATTTTCAGGATGGCAGCCAGGTGAAGTTCCACAGCGTTCAATGTTGGAACAACAACTATTCACATTATGTGTTAATGATCTGTATGAGGGCATTCATGCTTAGTTTGCAACTGACACAAAGGAAGGAGGTGTTTAAGAACAGGTAGTGCTGAGAAGGCTGCAGCAGGTCGTGGATGGGCTTGGATTGTGAGCAAAGAAATGTCAGATGGAACACAATGTAGGAAAATCTGAAGTTATGCACTTTGGTAGGATACAACAGAGGCATAGACTATTTTCTATATGGGTAAGGTTTCAAAAATCTGAAGCGCAAATAGACTTGGGAATCCTAGTTCATGATTCTCTTAAGGTTATCATGTTGGTTTAGTTGTCAGTCTGGGTCTGTATTTGATGGAGTTGAGAAGTATGAGGTAGAATGCAATTGAAGCTTACAGAATACAGAGAGGCTTGGATAGAGTATATATGGAGAAGTTGTTTCTATTAGGAGGAGAGACTAAGGCACCTGAGGGCGCAGCATCAGAGTGAAGGGATGACCCTTTCGAACTGAGATGAGGAGAATTTCTTCAGCCAGAAAGCAGTTAACTCACTGACTCAGAAGATTGTGGAGGCCATATCATTGAGTGTATTTAAGTCAAAGTTAGATAAATGTTGATTCAAGAGCATCAAAGGGATTCTCCTTGATAAGAGAATCAAGGGTATGGTGAGAAGGCTGGAGAATGGGATTGAGACACATATCAGCCATTGATCGAATCGGCAGTGGTTGACTACCATTCCAGTGACATTATCATTGCACCACCATCTCCCATAAGAGCCTTTTGACTATTGGCCTCAAACGCACATTAAGCTGCCAGTGCTGACCTTCACTTAGCGATGTTTCTGTAATGGCTGTTATACCGAGGCTATAATATTTTGATTGGTTTTATTTATTGTCACATGTACAAAAGTACAGTGAAAAGCTTTCTTTCTGAGCAGTACAGGCAGATCATAGTTAGCAAGGATGTAACATCTTAAAGCTTGCAGATGATTCCAAGTTGGTTGGGAGGGTGAACTACGATGAGCATGCAGAGATCCTTCAGCATGATCTGGTCAGGTTGGGTGAGTGGGCAAACCAGTAGCGGGTGCAGTATAATTTGGATAAATGTGATGCTATTTGCTCTGGAAACAAAAACAAGAAGACCAATTATTACTACATTAATGTTGAATTTATTACTACAGGAAGTAGTTGCTGCCAATACATTGAATGTATTCAACAGGCAGCTAGATATAGCATTTGGGATGGGATCAAAGGTTATGGGGAGAAAGTAGATTAATCCATTATTTGGATAACCAACCATGATTGTGATGAACAGCAGAATAGGCTCAAAGTGCTGAATGGTCTCCTTCTGCTCCTATCTTTTATGATTCTATGTTTCAATGATGTATAGATCAAAAAGACCTAATCAGAAGCATACAGGTCACAGTGCACAGCGTGTGTGCTAGGCAAGAGCGACATTAGCAAGATCAGTATTATTTGAGGGTAGAGACTAATAGCAGCTAGGAAGAAATTGTCCTGAACCTGCTGGTGCAAGTGTTCAGGCATCTGTATCTTCTGCCTGACAGAAAAAGGTTGTATGACATCATTACTGGGGTACAATGTGTCTTTGATGATTTTGGCAGCCTTTCCGTGGCAGCACGTGGTGTAAATGGAGTCCATGGATGGAAGATTGGCTTCCATGATGGTCTGGGCAATGCACACCACCTTCTGTAGTTTCTCACAGCCCTGGGCAGAGCCGTTGCTATATCAGGCCATTATTCACCCAGACAGTATGCTTTCAATGTTGCATCTGTAGAAGTTGGTGAGAGATTTTATGGACATGCCAAATTTCCTGAGTCACCTGAGGAAGCAGAAGTGTTGTTCTGCCTTCTTGATGTCAGATCTACATGGGAAGTCTAGGACAGGTTGTCGGGTATCTTCACTTTGAGGAACTTGATGCTCTCTGTGCTCTCAACCTCAGTTCCATTGATGTAGATGGGAATGTGTTCTCCACCTTTGAACTGATAGCCTTCTGACTCTGAATGCCTTTGAATCATGTCTTCCACCACCATTACCTTGAGCCTTTGTCTCAAGCTGAACTAGTCTGTTTGCATTCTTGGCATTCTCATTGAGCCTGATGTAAACACATGACCTGGTCCTTTCTCTATCATAATAGCTATCATTATTGGACTTTGGACGATGATTTGCCTACACTTCTGGCTCAATTCAACTACTGTTACTTATCTCATCTATGGCTTTTATATCTTCAAATGACTCAATATGGTTATCTGTCTGCTTCCAGCTGAATTGAAATACATTTCAGAAAATGTTTTTGAAAGAATTTTGAGCTTTAATGAATGTATGTAGATTTTATGGGTAGGGCAGAATCTGGCTGAGCTTTATTATAAATGAATACCAGCGGCCCAGCAGAACCACTTGGAAATGAAATTATTTGACCAATGTCCATCAAACCATGGCAATGCATGCAATAGCATTTTCAACGAAAGTGGAGAGGAAGTTGGAAGGAAGGGAAAGAAATTTACAGGCAAAAACAAATATTCATGCAATTCTGGATTCCAGATTTTGGGAACATTAAATTAATATATAATTTTGTCATACATTTTCTATGATGTAAAAAATAAGCTAACTGTTCCTTTCTATACATGAGAATTAATTCAGACTTTGGTTGAGGTATTTTGAGTTGCTGTGGAAGAAATGCCATTATTTTGATAATGAACTGCTGGGATAAATGTTTTTTTCTGGTCTTCGAGGTACTTCAATATATGTCCTTTAACTGACACACTGATTACAAAGAGCTGATTAACAAGTGTGAAACAATATTAACTTACCAGGATGAAATTCAGTTTTGGAGGCCACAGAAAATGTGTATTAGCTGATTAATGTCAATGACTAATACTGAGTGAAGTGTGCAAATGAGTATGGGTGGGCAATTAATTATGCTCTTTATTCTATCTGAGCAGGCTTCAACTGAGAAAAAAAGTACCATTTCCAATTAATCCAGATACAGAAAAAGACGAGGACCGTAGTGATTGTTACCAGATCAGCCAGATGGACCTTATAGAATATGAGTTCCCTGATTGGAGTTGTTGATCTGGTCCAATCAGGGAGCCCTGGCTGATAGTTATAAATGGGAGTGTTCGCAGTTAGACGGTAGTGTGGGGCTAATAAAAAAGAGAGAAAAAAGACAAAAAAAAGGGAGTGTCAGAGGTTCTGTTCACCCTGAGAGCTGGTTCTGAGGAAACTACATCAATGTCAAGAACTCTCAATAAAACAAATGACGAGATGATGGGATACCAGCCTTTGTGGAGTTATTTCAGAAATCATAAATGACCGCAGACTTGGATAATTGCAATTTTCAAAATATAAAAAAAAGACATAAGTAAAGTTTGAAAATTATTCATCCAAACTATCTGATGAATGTTTAATATATATTGTTAACTATTAGAGTCATAGAGTCATAGAGATGTACAGCATGGAAACAGACCCTTTGGTCCAACCTGTCCACGCCGACCAGATATTCCGACCCAATCTAGTCCCACCTGCCAGCACCCAGACCATATCCCTCCAAACAATTCCTATTCATATACCCATCGAAATGCTTCTTAAATGTTGCAATTGTATAAGCCTCCACCACTTCCTCTGGCAGCTCATTCCATACATGTACCACCCGCTGCGGGAAAAAGTTGCCCCTTAAGTCTCTTTGATATCTTTCCCCTCTCACCCTAAACCTATGCCCACCAGTTCTGGACTCCCTGATCCAAGAGAAAAGACTTTGTTTATTTATCCTATCCATGCCCCTCATAATTTTGTAAACCTCTATAAGGTCGCCCCTCAGCCTCCGACGCTCCAGGGAAAACAGCCCCAGCCTGTTCAGCTTCTACCTATAGTTCAAATCCTCCAAACCTGGCAAGATCCTTGTAAATCTTTTCTGAACCTTTTCAAGTTTCACAACATCTTTCCAATAGGAAGGGGACGAGAATTGCATGCAATATTCCAACAGTGGCCTAACCAATATCCTGTACAGCTGCAACATGACCTCCCAACTCCTGTACTCAATACTCTGAACAATAAAGGAAAGCATACTAAACGTCTTCTTCACTATCCTATCGACCTGTGACTCCACTTTCAAGGAGCTATGAACTGCATTCCAAGGTCTCTTTGTGCAGCAACATTCCCTAGAACCTTACCATTTAGTGTATAAGTCCTGCTAAGATTTGCTTTCCCAAAATGCGGCACCTCACATTTATCTGAATTAAACTCCATCTGCCACTTCTCAGCCCATTGGCCCATCTGATCAAGATCCTGTTGTAATCTGAGGTAACCCTCTTCGCTGTCCACTACACCTCCAATTTTTGTTTCATCTGCAAACTTACTAACTGTACCTCTTATGCTCGCATCCAAATCATTTATGTAAATGACAAAATTAGAGAACCCAGCACTGATCCTTGTGGCACTCCACTGGTCACAGGCCTCCAGTCTGAAAAACAACCCTCCACCACCACTCTCTGTCTTCTACCTTTGAGCCAGTTCTGTATCCAAATGGCTAGTTCTCCCTTTATTCCATGAGATCTAACCTTGCTAATCAGTGTCCCATGGGGAACCTTGTCGAACGCCTTACTGAAGTCCACATAGATCACATCTACTGCTCCGCCCTCATCAATCTTCTTTGTTATTTCTTCAAAATACTCAATCAAGTTTGTGAGACATGATTTCCCACGCACAAAGCCATGTTGACTGTCCCGAATCAGTCCTTGCCTTTCCAAATACATGTACATCCTGTCCCTCAGGATTCCCTCCAACAACGTGCACACCACTGAGGTCAGGCTCACCGGTCTATAGTTCCCTGGCTTGTCTTTACCGCCCTTCTTAAACAGTGGGATCATGTTTGCCAATCTCCAGTCTTCCGGCACCTCACCTGTGACTATCGATGATACAAATGTCTCAGTAAAAAGCCCAGTAATCACTTCTCTAGCTTCCCACAGAGTTCTCGGGTACACCTGATCAAGTCCTGGGGATTTGTCTACCTTTAACCATTCAAAACTTCTCTCCTCTGTAATCTGGACGTTTTGCAAGATGTCACCATTTATTTCCCTACAGTCTATATCTTCCATATCCTTTTCCACAGTAAATACTGATGCAAAATATTCATTTAGTATCTCCCCTATTTTCTGTGGCTCCACACAAAGGCTGCCTTGCTGATCTTTGAGGGGCCCTATTCTCTCCCTAGTTACCCTTTTGTCCTTAATATATTTGTGAAAACCCTTTGGATTCTCCTTAATTCTATTTGCCAACTCTACCTCATGTCCCCTTTTTGCCCTCCTGATTTCCCTCTTAAGTATACTCCTACTTCCTTTATACTCTTCTAAGGATTCACTCGATCTATCCTTTCTATACCTGACATATGCTTCCTTCTTTTTCTTAACCAAACCCTCAATTTCTTTAGTCATCCAGCATTCCCTATACCTGCCAGCCTTCCCTTTCACCCTGACAGGAATATACTTTCTCTGGATTCAAGCGGAATGAATGGGGAGGGTGAGGGAGCAGAAGACAAAGGCAGCACTAATGATAGTTTTACAAAATAGATGCTAATGATCAGTGTGAGTAGTTGAAAATAAGTTGCTTTTGCTGAGAGTAAAATAATGTCAGCAAGACCAAGACATGGGAGAGGGGGTGAAAAGGAGTGTAATGAAAATAGAGGCAGTGCTCAGGTTCTGAAGGTGTTGAACTCATTGTTGAATCCTGAAGTCTGTAAAGTACCAAAGAGGAAATGACTTGCCAATCCTTGAGCTCACATTGAGCTTTGCTGGATCTCTAGAGCAGGCCTAGGACAGAAATATTGGCTTGACAGCAGGATGGTAAGTTTAAATGACCGTTGTTAGCAATTTCAACAAACACCATCTTGTTGTCATGCAAAATCTCTGTCTTAGGCCACCTGCAGGGGAACATCCAGCAGAATATACAGTAGAATTTTCTACCAGCTTACACTTATGGAGAATAGAAAGTGTGACCCCAACAGAGGTTCATTGGAACCAATAGACCATTCAGATCCTCAAACCTGCTCTGATATTCAATAAGATCATCACTGATCTGTTTGTTTGGAATTTCACACTTCATCCATCCCTGATAACCTTTGAATTTCTTGTCAAACAAGAATCTCCCTACCTCTGCAATCAAAATATTCAAGAGTCTCTCTTTACCATCTTCTGAGGCAAAGAATTCCAAAGTCACCCAACCATCTGAAAGAAAAAAAAACCCTTATATTTGTTTGAAAAGGCCAATCCCTAATAGACATGACTGCTATTTCTGGATGATCGCAGAAGGGAAAATATCCTTTCCACATCCACCTTGTTAAGACTTGTCAGAATCTTATAGACCCCACACTCCAGTGGAACCAGGTCCAGTCTATCAACCTTTCTTCATAAGGCAAACCACTCATTGCTAGTATCAATCTAATAAACATCCTCTGAGCCATCTCTTACACACATTTATTCCTCCATAAATAAAAAAAACTGCGCACAATTTTCAAGACGTGACTTACCAGTGCCCTGTATAATGGAAACATAGAACCTTAACATTTATGTTCAATTCCTCTTGTAATAAAATATAGTATTTCATTATTCTTTTTAATTACATTCCATGCCTGCACACTGGCTTTTTTGACTAATGCACAAGAACATTTAGATCTCTGCTCATTGAAATGCAGCAGTTCTTTTCTGTTTAAATAATGCTTTGAGCAATATTCTGTTCTTCCTCCCAAAGTGCGCAGTCTCACATTATAGTCAAGAATGTGATGCTCGAAAAGCACAGAAGGTCAGCTGACATCTAAGGAGTGGGGTTATCGACATTTTAGGCAAAAGCTCTTCATCAGGAATGCAACCCTGCTCTCGGATGCTGCCGGACCTGTTGTGGTTTTCCAGCACCACACTCTCAACTCTAACCTCCAGCATCTGCAGTCCTCACTTTTGCCTATTCTCAAATTATACTCCATCTGCCAGATAGTCAAAAGTGAGGATTGCAGATGCTGAAGATCAGAGTCTAAATTAGATTGGTGCTGGAAAAGCACAGCACGTCAGGCAGCATCGGAGGAACAAGAAAATAGACGTAGGCCTCATTTCTGATGAAGTGCTTTTGCCTGAAACTTCGATTTTCCTGCTCCTCGGATGCTGCCTGACTTGCTGTGCTTTTCCAGCACCACTCTAATTTCCATCTGCCAGATGTCTGCCTAATGACTTGACCGATCTATATTGATCTGCATCAATGTTATATTATCTTCACAATAGTTTGTGCTATCTGCATATTTAGCTATATACTTTTGCTCTCTTCATCTATTTTTAATTTAACCTATTTTTCTAATCAACCTGTTCAGAGATGTTATTACACACTGCTGGAGCAGGTGGGACTTGAACCCCAATCTCTTGGTCCTGGGATAGTGACACTACCACTGTGCAACAAGAGGGACCCTCGCTCTCCTCTTCAAAGTCATTGTTATAAATTGAAAAAAGCTGATGCTCCAGCTCAGACTTCAATGGGGCTTACTAACCATACTTTGCCACTCAAAAAAAGACTAATTTATGCATGATCTCTGCCAGCTAGCCAATTTTATATCTTTGCTAATAAATCAACTCCTACACCATAAACTTCTATTTGTGCAGCTCCCATCAGTTTGCTTAAGACCACTTTCACAGTGATTGCAATTTCACCAAATTCCTCTGTTCCTTTCTTGCATTATAGCATAGATTTCAGATCAGCTGGGTTCTTACCATAAAGACAAGACATCACAACATGTTATGATCTGCCCCAATGGTACCTGCCTCACCTTCAATCACCTTCTCTGTTCATGGACTAAGTGTAGGTGTCCTCAGACAGTCAGCATTTGCATGTATGGAACAGTAAAATTAGAAAAAGCACAGAACCCAGATTATATGCGGAATTGCATGATATTGCAGCTGTGTAAGTAGTGTTGTTAATAAACCTCAACATACCTGATTTAATTAGAACCTGATTAGATTACTTACAGTGTGGAAACAGGCCCTTCGGCCCAACAAGTCCACACCGCCCCGCCGAAGCATACCCACCCATACCCCTACATCGACCCCTTACCTAACACTAGGGGCAATTTAGCATGGCCAATTCACCTGACCTGCACATCTTTGGACTGTGGGAGGAAACCAGAGGACCCGGAGGAAACCCACGCAGACGCGGGGAGAACGTGCAAACTCCACACAGTCAGTCGCCTGAGGCGGGAATTGAACCCGGGTCTCCGGCGCTGTGAGGTAGCAGTGCTAACCACTGTGCCACCGTGCCGCCCACTCTCTGAGCTATATGTTATGTTAACACATAGAAATACACAAACTATCATTTTCCATCTCACTGATCTACAGTTTTTTGCTGGAACATTTCTTGTATCCTGTATAGAAAAAAACATAACATGAGTTCATTCCATTTGCCATTTCCTTACTATTTAACATTAACTCCCCATTCTCACTCTCTCAAGGATCTACAGTTGTGTACGCTCTTTCCGTTTTAAATATTTACAGAAATATTTGCTGTACACTTTTACATTTCTAGCTAGTTTCCTTTCATATGATAATTACTTTGTCCCGATTAATCTTTTAGTCATTCACTGTCCTTATTTATATGACATCAAATTACCTGACTTATCTTTGTGCAATTATATGGTCTTTCCTAAAGTTTGATATTTTCCTTAACTTCTTTAGTTTATCATGAATGATATGTTCTCCCTTAGAATTGCTCTTTATACAATTGTTGCAATATACTGTACTTATTCAGAATATATCCCCTTGGATGTCTGCCACTGTTTGTACATTATATTTTCTCTATGTCTGGTGTGACAACTCACTTCAGATAGCTTAACTTTCATGCTCACATAATTATCTTTATTTAGTTTTAAAATTCTGAGTCTTAAATTAACTCCTCTCTCTTTCAAGTTGAATTTAAATTTCACTCATATTACAGTCACTGCTATCTTTATTCAGTGACCATTAATTAATCCTGTTGATTTACACAATGATTAGTATAAACTGTACTCTGGTTTATCTCAGAATGTGCTGCTCTGGGAAATTATCTTGAATACATTCCATGAACGCGTCATCTATACTGCTATTGTCAATCAGATGTTTTCAGTTTATATGTAGATTAATACAATGAATGATTTTTATTGTCCCTTTATTACAAGTGTCCAATAACCAGCGCATGAATACATTGCTTAAAAAGGGCTAAAATGTAACTTTTTTAACAGAATGTACTTATACAATACTTGAATAATTCGAAGAGCAATGGATTAGGTCAGTGAAGTGGGAGAAATAGAATAGCTCCTCGAACAGCTATGGCAAAAATGATATGTTAAATGTTCTCTTTCCATGCCATATGATTCAAATACAGTACTAGTGTTCCACACAGTACTATGATTTTGCCTTTTGACTTGAATATATGATTGGCTTGCCCTTAATTGAAATCCATGTTACTCACCTGAAATCCACGAGCAGCTATTTGATTCACCAGTACTGCCTCACACCATTATTGGGAATCATTGATGAGTTATTAAGCAAGCAATGACTCCAGGTACAATCTTTAACTTCTGGTTTAAAAAAAGCAATTTTATTAATTCTGAGATATCAGTCTGGTAAGTCAAATAAGCCTGGTGTGGGTGGTGCAAACCCAAAAAGTAACTGTTTATTACCCAAGATTTTAAAAAGACAATTGCTACATTGAGCGATGATCAAAAACCAATTGCAGACTGCTCAAACAGGAAAGTCACAGCTGTGGTGGTTGTGCAGACATTGGTAGCATCATGCAGAATACCGATTTTTGCTTAATAATTCATAAACAAGTTTTGTTTTGAAGGAAACAGCATTGTCATAAAGCCAGAAAAATAATAAATAAAAACTCAATTTGTACGACAGGAAATTCATAGCTTCAGTTAATATGGACGTCAAACATCAGTGGCTGACAGTATTATCACAGTCATATCAGGGGATAGCTTCATAACCTGTAGTAACATGCCATCTTCCTGATAATATTGGTGACAATGATTTGAAACTATATATAAGCAAGCCTTGGGCTGAATGAATTGCTCTCTCTGAGATCCAGCATAGGCACAAGTTGAATGGCCTCCTGTTGGGCTGTAAAATTCTGGTTCTATGGCTGGCGTGTCCAATACCAATCAAAGAACTATGACTAAACCATCACATTTTGTCACATTGCAAAGTATGCATTACACTTGTGCCTACATTTCTCATCTACTGTAAAACAACAGCAACTCACAATCAAACATGAAAAATGTTGAAAAGAAGCCAGTCATTTCCTTCAGGCTTTGACTGAACACATCTATCTTGAATCCCAATGTGGTTAAAAAGCAGAAGGTACACATTGATGGATTCTTCTCAGTGTAGAAGCTGTAAGAGAAAGGCTGTGAAAAAAGAGATCACTATATATTGTCGGCATTGATCTCACTCATTGCCTGAGCAGTGATGGTTCATTTAAGGTACTGGAAACTACTGACCGACCAAACAGTGTGATCCCTTCTTTCAGGGTAACGTGATGGATAAGGGTATCACTGGAACTTATGAGATCCACTACACTAGCATTCCAGACCAAGGAACACTTCAGGGATAAATGAACATTTTTGAGAAGGTTTGTAGCTCAGGTAGATGATAAATATATAAGTTAGCTCTTTGAGCTGGAAGGTTTGCTTTTAGACATTTTGTCACCAGCACTTCACTGTAGATTCTCACTGATGTTGTTACCTAATCATAGCGACGAAACATCTGAAAACAAACCTTCCAGCTCAGCAAGCTAACTTACATATTTATAAGTGGACATCTAAGTCTGTAAAGATTTTGCTTGACAATCTTTATTGAGACGACAAATGTCATGACACAGGATGTTTCCGCACAGCCATTGATGATGTAAAGCTGGCGATTTTTGATAGCTTCGTGAACTTAAGCCCCACAATCACCAGCAATCGTTCACTTGGTGCAGCAATCCACAAATACATTGCAAACACTGTGGTTGTTCTGTCCAAGATAAGTAACAAAGTGTTGAACCTGGCAAATCTACAAAGCCTATGTCCTCAGTGCACGCCTCTACCTTTCTAGGTCTGGGCAAAACAGAAAAAAAGGGCTAAACAGTTTCCATCTTCACTCAATCAGATGTATCAAAAGGATCTCTCAACAGCTCTCTTAATAAGTCAGAAGTCCTGGAGCATGCTAGTTTCTGCAGTACACACTCATTGCTAAATGAATGATGTCTGCAATGGCTCTACCATGTTCATAGGGTGAATGATCTTTGTATTCTAAGACTTTCTGAATGGTGTACTAGGCATTAGGCCATGTCTTGCTGGAGAATGATACATGACTGCTACAAATGCACTTGCAAGGCAAATTTGAAAATAGCAGACATTGATCCTTCCAAGATGGTGCTGGACTGCAGTGACATTTTGTGAGCTGTCTACTGAAAATCTTATTCTTACATATCTTATAATTGTTCTGCTCTTTTCAACCTCAATTGTAGTTTAACAGAATGACAAACAATGTCCTCTCAAATCCACTTTTAGCTTTAAAGATTCTACGACTCCCAAGTCTTAGCTACTAAGGCTGGAACAACAAGCCCAGGGAGAGTAAGGGCCTACTGGCTTCCTGCAAGGCTGACCTCCTCTTGGAATCCCAGAACTAAGGCCTGACCAGCGCAGGAACAAGGCCTGACCAGCACAGGAAGTGAGGCCTGACCAGCACAGGAAGTGAGGCCTGACCAGCACAGGAAGCGAGACCTGACCAGCATGGGAACAAGTCCTGATCAGCAGGAGAACAAGGTCTGACCAGCACAGGTGCTGAGAGCTGACCAGCACAAGAACAAGGTCTGACCAGCACAAGAGCTGAGACCTGACCAGCACGAGAAAAAGGCTTGACCAGCACAGGAACAAGGCCTGACCAGCACAGGAGCTGAGACCTGACCAGCACAAGAGCTGAGACCTGACCAGCACGAGAAAAAGGCTTGACCAGCACAGGAACAAGGCCTGACCAGCATGGGAACAAAGCCTGACCAGCACAGGAGCTGAGACCTGACCAGCACGAGAACAAGACTTGACCAGCAGAGGAACAAGGCTTACCAGCATAGGAATTGAGGGCTGACCAATACTGGAACAAAGCCTGACCAACCCACAAGAACTGAGGCCTGACCAGCACAAGAACAAAGCCTGACCAGCATGGGAACAAGGCCTGACCAGCACAGCAACTGCGGCCTGACCAGCATGGGAACAAGGCCTAGGCGAAAGTGAGGACTGCAGATGCTAGTGATCAGAGTTTAGATTAGAGTGGTGCTGGAAAAGCACAGCAGGTCAGGCAGCATCTGAGGAACAGGAAAATTACGTTTTGGGCAAAAGCCCTTCATCAGGAATGTTTGGTTATGGGGGAGGGTGGCATCATGGTCGAGGGGGCGATAGGAGGAGGTGTCTTCAAGATGGCGCCTGGCTTCAGTGGTGTAGAGGTCAGTGCGCCAAACTACCACTGCACCTCCTTTATCTGCTGGTTTGATGGTGAGGTTTGAATTGGAGCAGAGGTAGTGGAGGGCTGTGCGTTGTGAGGGTGAGAGGTTGGAGTGGGGGAGGGGGTAAACAGGTTGAGGCGGTTAATGTCTCAACGACAGTTGGAAATGAAGAGATCGAGGGCGGGTACTAGGTCAGCACAGGGTGCACAGGTCGATGGAGTGTGTTGGAGTTGGGTGAAGGGGTCCTCGGAAGGAGGGCGGGAATCCTGATTGAAAAAGTAAGCTCGGACGTGGAGGCGGCAGAAGTGTTCAACGTCATGACGCATATTGAATTCATTGATGCGTGGATGTAGGGGGATAAAGGTAAGGGCCTTTGCTGAGGACTGATCAAATGTCCTCAGTGAGGGGAAAATCTGGATGAATGGTGAAAACTTGGCAGGACTGGGAGCTAGGACCTGGTGTAGATGTGGAGCTGGGACTGGAGGCGGAGCCTGTAACTGGAGTGGGCGTGGTGTTAGGGGGAATGGTGGTGGAGTCATGAGTAGGGGTGATGTTCCCCTCAAAGTTCTGGGGGGCAGGGATGGTGACAGTGGGATATGTGGGGGGGTGCGTATCAGCAGTATGCAGGTGAGTGGCATTTGTGGGGGCGGAAGTGGTGGCAAACACGGCAGTGGGGGAGTGGGGGATGGAAGTTGCTGAACGTGTGATGTCAGCGATAACGTGAGGGGCAGAAGTGACATCACACGTGGTGCATGTGAAATCGTGAGGGGCAGAAGTGGCTGCCGAAGTGGCCATAATGGGGGCGGAAGTGACATCATATATCGTCGTGGGGAGGGTAGCTGTACCAGCCTCGTGGCTAAGGGTGGCCGAGCTGTTCTGGAGGCCAGGGGAAACTTTTGCAATGTTTGAGTAGTGCTGATTATGGAGGTGGGTATATAAAAGTTTGTTGTACTTACAGTTTTTGATGTTTGAGATGGTGTAGAAATACTGTTTGTTGAGAAGATGAATTCTTCTAAGGATATAGTACAGAAGGGGTCCTTTGCTGTTCTGAGGGAGTGTGGCCCTCAGTTGAGGAATAGCTGACTCTAGAGAGGTTAGGTGCCGGCACATGGCTGCGAGGATCCTGAAGGAGAACCGTTGCTTGCGGTTTTGAATTTGTAGTCTGTAATGGTTGTCTTGTTTGAATCCAAACTGTGCTGGGTTGAATGTAGTCCGGAGTCCATGTGGGATCAGTTGGTTGCGGAGGCAGGCACTGAGACAGCAGATGTGGCTGTGGTAGTGAGTCTGTTTCAGTACATGGTTGAAGAGCTTCAGGGCAGAGGAGATGACCTGGGAGTTGCAGTGACAGAGAGATTCACTGAAATCCTTGCAGAGAGAGGAGGAGAACTTCATCAAGGTAGGCATCCTTGCAGGAGGATTCGCAGTAAGGTTAAAATCGACTGGGCAAAAGTGAGGACTGCAGATGCTGGAGATCAGAGTCTAGGTTAGAGTGGTGCTGGAAAAGCACAATAGGTCAGGCAGCATCTGAGGAGAAGGAAACTCGATGTTTTGGGCAAAAGCCCTTCATCAGAAAGGCCTGACCAGCATGGGAACAAGGCCTGACTAACATGAGAACTGAGGCCTGACCATCATGAGAACTGAGGCCTGACCATCATGGGAACTGAGGCCTGACCATCATGGGAACTGAGACCTGACCAGCATGGGAACTGAGACCTGACCATCATGGGAACTGAGGCCTGACCATCATGGGAACTGAGACCTGACCATCATGGGAACTGAGGCCTGACCATCATGGGAACTGAGGCCTGACCATCATGGGAACTGAGGCCTGACCAGCATGGGAACTGAGGCCTGACCATCATGGGAACTGAGACCTGACCATCATGGGAACTGAGGCCTGACCAGCATGGGAACTGAGACCTGACCATCATGGGAACTGAGACCTGACCAGCACAGTAACAAGACCTGACCAGCATGGGAACTGAGACCTGACCATCATGGGAACTGAGACCTGACCATCATGGGAACTGAGGCCTGACCATCATGGGAACTGAGACCTGACCATCATGGGAACTGAGGCCTGACCATCATGGGAACTGAGACCTAACCATCATGGGAACTGAGACCTGACCATCATGGGAACTGAGGCCTGACCATCATGGGAACTGAGGCCTGACCATCATGGGAACTGAGGCCTGACCATCATGGGAACTGAGACCTGACCATCATGGGAACTGAGACCTAACCATCATGGGAACTGAGACCTGACCATCATGGGAACTGAGACCTGACCATCATGGGAACTGAGACCTGACCAGCATGGGAACTGAGGCCTGACCATCATGGGAACTGAGGCCTGACCATCATGGGAACTGAGGCCTGACCATCATGGGAACTGAGGCCTGACCATCATGGGAACTGAGGCCTGACCAGCATGGGAACTGAGGCCTGACCAGCATGGGAACTGAGGCCTGACCATCATGGGAACTGAGGCCTGACCATCATGGGAACTGAGGCCTGACCATCATGGGAACTGAGGCCTGACCAGCATGGGAACTGAGGCCTGACCATCATGGGAACTGAGACCTGACCATCATGGGAACTGAGGCCTGACCAGCATGGGAACTGAGACCTGACCATCATGGGAACTGAGACCTGACCAGCACAGTAACAAGACCTGACCAGCATGGGAACTGAGACCTGACCATCATGGGAACTGAGACCTGACCATCATGGGAACTGAGGCCTGACCATCATGGGAACTGAGACCTGACCATCATGGGAACTGAGGCCTGACCATCATGGGAACTGAGACCTAACCATCATGGGAACTGAGACCTGACCATCATGGGAACTGAGGCCTGACCATCATGGGAACTGAGGCCTGACCATCATGGGAACTGAGGCCTGACCATCATGGGAACTGAGACCTGACCATCATGGGAACTGAGACCTAACCATCATGGGAACTGAGACCTGACCATCATGGGAACTGAGACCTGACCATCATGGGAACTGAGACCTGACCAGCATGGGAACTGAGACCTGACCAGCACAGTAACAAGACCTGACCATCATGGGAACTGAGACCTGACCATCATGGGAACTGAGACCTGACCATCATGGGAACTGAGGCCTGACCATCATGGGAACTGAGGCCTGACCATCATGGGAACTGAGACCTGACCATCATGGGAACTGAGGCCTGACCATCATGGGAACTGAGGCCTGACCAGCATGGGAACTGAGGCCTGACCAGCATGGGAACTGAGACCTGACCATCATGGGAACTGAGGCCTGACCATCATGGGAACTGAGGCCTGACCATCATGGGAACTGAGGCCTGACCAGCATGGGAACTGAGGCCTGACCAGCATGGGAACTGAGGCCTGACCAGCATGGGAACTGAGGCCTGACCAGCATGGGAACTAAGACCTGACCATCATGGGAACTGAGGCCTGACCAGCATGGGAACTGAGGCCTGACCAGCATGGGAACTGAGGCCTGACCAGCACAGTAACAAGACCTGACCAGCATGAGAAATGAGACCTGATCAGCACAGAAACTGAGACCGACAAGCACGGCAACAAGACCTGACCAGCATGGGAACTGAGACTGCCCAGCATGGAAATAAGGCCTGACCCCATGGTGACCCAATAACAAAGAGACCTGACCAGATTGACTGCAAGAGCCCTGAAACATTCAAGGCTGTAACTGGTGCCTTAGACCCCATCGAGCGCATTTAGTTACCTCTTGGAACAGCAGACCTCTCTCATTGATGCCGGGATTGACTACAAGCAGCTTCGTACCCAGGAAATGTGGGAGGTGCACTGGACTTCAGGTGTGACTGAAACTTCAGGATTTACAGTACCTCCACACCACCATACTCCTGGCAAACATTCAAGTTATTGAAAACAAGATGGATGACGTTAAAGCTAGACTCAACTTTGAAAGTGAATTGATGGTCTGCTTTGTGCACTGTTTAGCAGAGGCATTACTTACTCCTGCTATACCTGACTGCCTTACTCCTGAGGGTTTCTCAGATCATCAACTGGACCATTGGGTATCCTCAGGTAAGGCAAGGGGCACTGGGGTCTGCCTCCGAATCAACACCTGCTGGTGGTCAGACGTGGTGACCCCTGGTGGGTTAGTGCTCCCTACACCCTACAGTAAAGTACTGCCTTTATTTCCTGCTGCGTAGGTTCACCACCTTTATCCTGACAGAAGTCTACATCCTACCTCATGTGGAAGTTAAGAGTGCATTTGATGAAGTATACAATGCTACGATATTTTTTAGAAGAGAATAATCTTGAGACAGAATACCCTGATGCCTTGTTCATTGTAAGATAGTGACTTCAACCAGACCAACCTCAAGAGTGTGCTACCAAAATAACATCAACATGTGTCCTGCTCCACCAGAGGTCTGAACATCCTTGACCATTGCTTTACAACCATCAAAGATGCTCACTGCTCCATCCCCCAGCCGCATTTTGGAAAGTCACATCACAACATTGTGCTCCTCTTCCCGGATTACAAATCGGAATAGAAGTGGAATGACCCAATACTCATGTAGTAGTGCAGTGTCAGTCTGAGGCAATAAAAGAGCTTCTACGGGACTGCTTAGAGTCAAGGGCCAAACTAAACAAGTTTGCCAATACCGTCACAAACTCAATTAGTAAGTGTGTAGAGGATTGCATGCTGAAGTCAATCTGAATGTACCCCAACCGGAAACCACAGATGAACCATCAAATCCATTTCCAACTGAAGTTCAGGTCTGAGGTGTACACATCAGGAACCCTGATCTCTACAGGAATTCCAGGTACAAGCTTTGCAAGGTCACCAGAGATGCCAAGAGGCAATACCAAACTAAGCTTGTGACCCATACCAACCACACGGACACTTTTGGCACAATGGGCTACCAAATGAAATTGTACAGAATTATGGGCAAAAGTACATCCTAGCTGCTAACCTCAATGCATTCTGCACTCACTCTGAATTGTAGTTTAGTAAAATCGTGTCATCTGTCCCAACGTCCTTGCTCCCATGGTCACCACCCCAGATGTTAGAACAGCCTTCTTGAGAGTGGACACACAGAAAGCAAAGGCCCAGATGCAGTCCCCATGTCAGATCCTATATGAACCAGTTGGTGGGACTACTTGCATTCATCTGTAACCTCTCCTCACGAGGAGCTGAAGTCCTCACCTGCTTCACAAATACCACCATCATTCCAGTGTCAAAGATAAGTCATGCAGAATGCCTCAATGACTACCGCCTGATGGCTCTGACCTCCATAATTATGAAGTGCTTCGAGAGGTTAGTCATGGGTCACGTTAACTCCAGCCTACCAGATTTGTTTGATCCTTGACAATTCACCTACCGGCTCAACAGGTTCACAGCGGATGCCATCTCCCTGGCCCTGCACTGAAACTTGGAATATCTGGATAATAAGAACACCTATGTCAGGCTCCTACTTATTGACTACTGTTCTGCCTTCAACACCATAATTCTAAACAAACTCATCTCTAAACTCTGAGGCCCAGGTCTCGGCTCCCTCCTCTGTAACTAGATCTTCAACTTCCTGACCCATGAACTGCAATCAGTAAGGATAGGCACCAACTCCTCTTCCACCATAATTCTCAACACCAGTGCCTTGCAAGACTGCATATTCAGTCTCCTACTGTACTCCTTATATACTCATGACAGTGTGGCCAACTTCTGCCCCAACTCCATTTACAAGTTTGCTGATAACACCACCGTGCTAGGTCGATCTCAAACCATGACAAGCCAGAATACAGGAAAGAGATTCAGTGCTTAGTTGACAAGGCTATACACAACAGATTAGTGAAAATTAAAGCTCATGTTATCGAAAGTAATGTATTGACGTAGATAGAGAACTGGTTGGCAGACAGCAAGCAGAGAGTTGGAATAAATGAGTCCTTTTCAGAATGGCAGGCAGTGATGAGTGGGGTGCCACAGGGTTCAGTGCTGTTCACAATCTACATAATGATTTGGCTGAAGGAATTGAATGCCATATCTCCAAATTTGCAGACGACACTAAGCTGGGTGCCAGCGTGTGCTGTGAGGAGGATGCAAAGAGGTTGCAGGGTGACTTGGACAGGCTGGCTGAGTGGGCAAATACTTGGCAAATACAATATAATGTGGCTAAATGTGAGGTTATCCACTTTGCTCAAAAAATCAGGAAGTCAGATTATTATCTGAATGGTGGCAGTTCAGGAATAGGTGAGGTACAACAAGACCTGGCTGTCATGGTGGAACAGTCACTGAGGGTTGGCATACAGGTACAGCAGGCGGTGAGGAAAGTTTATGGCATGCAAGCCTTCATAGTGAAAGGATTTGAGTATCCGAATAGGGATGTCTCGCTGCAGTTATACAGGGTGAAGCCACACCTTGAGTATCGGGTGCAGTTTTGGCCTCCTAGTCTGAAGAAGGACATTCTTGCTTTTGAGGGAATCCTGTAAAAGTTCACCAGACTGATTCCAGAGATGGCCGGACTAACATATGAGAAAAGATTTGATCGACTGTGCTTGTATTTGTTGGAATTTAGAAGAATGAGGGGGTATTCCATAGAAACATATAAAATCTTGATGGAATTGGACAGGCTAGATGCGGGAAGAATGGTCCTGATGTTGGGGAAGTCTAGAACTCGAGGTCATTGGCTTAGGATAAGGGGTAAGCCATTCAGAACTGAAATGAGGAAGAATTATTTCACACAGAGAGTTGTGAACCTGTGGAATTCTCTCCCACAGAAAGCTATTGGGACCAAATCATTAGATATATTCCAGGGGGAACTGGGCATGACCTTTACAGCTAAAGGATTCAAAGGGGGATAGGATTGGAATGAGATAATGAGATTGAATGATCAGCTATGATCATATTGAATGGTGATACAGCCTGCTCCTGTGCCTGTTTTCTATGTTTTTATGTTTCTTAGTTGTAATCTGTAGAAGCAGGTCATTGACTTCAAGAAGTGGAGTGGAGGGCCTGCCCCGTGTGCATCAATTGTGCTGAGGTGGAGATGGTCGAGAACGTCACATTCCTGGGAGTGATGATCATCAACAATCTGTCCTGGTCCACCCACATCGACATGACGGTCAAGAAAGCACAACAGTGTCTCTATTTCCTCAGGAGGCTAAGAAAATTCAGCACATCTGCTATGACTCTGACCAACATAATCAATGACCCCTCCTGACTCAGTTATACTCTTATGTCGAGCTGAAGACATAAAAGTTTGAATATATACATATGAACAGACTCAAGAACAGCTTCTTCCCTGCTGTTATCAGTCTTTTTAACTGACCTCTTAAATGTGAATTCTGAACTCTCTCTCTGTCTGCACCTTCTGTGCAGGATGTATTCTGCATTCTGTTCTGCTACTCTGATGCACTTTGCATGGTATGACCTGCCTGTAGAGCATGCAAAACATCACTTTGCACTGTATCTCGCTACATGTTGCAACAAAAAAAAATCAATCAGCATAAACTCAGAAAACTGTGAGACAGTCACTGACGATTATAAGCTCTGTAGGCAAACTGATTGAAGGTTTCTGGATTAGTGGTGCTGGAAGAGCACAGCAGTTCAGGCTCCATTGAAGGCTGTAGAGAGTGTGGAAAATGGAAAGCTCAGCTGGCCAAGAAGGGGACCCAGAACAAAGAAAGGTCAATGAATCCTATACCTTCTCGGCCTGTAAGTCTGGTTGTGAATCCATACTCAAGCAGATCTTCTGAGTCATTTGATGTTGTGTTTAACATGAAGAACTGAATCTTAACATGTTGGGAAAGTGTCATTTTTGTCAAGCGCCCATTCAGACAGTAACAGTGTGGAGCTGCCCTTCACCATCACTATAGTGGCACAATATTCCTGCACCTCTGGCTGAACAGGCTCCATGCCACAAAAGTCACCTAACCTTAACCACATCCCATTTTACAAGTCTTTCTAAGTCACTGTTAGACTTTCTGAAATTGTCTATAGTCCAGTAGCTGTGGAGTACTTCAGCTGTGACCTCTTCATGTGAAGTCTGCTTGAGTTGCGCTGGAGGTTGCTGCTGGTCTCGGGCTTACTGTTGCATCTATTCCCCTTCGATTTCTCTGTGCCATCGTTGCACAGCAACAACAATGTCAATAACTTGTGCTGTGGCTCGTTCATCAATCATAGTTTTCAACCCTGTGTGTGGAGCAGAAGAAGCAGAACAGATTGCTAGCAATGAGGGCTGCCAGCATTCATATCCTTCACAGCTGAAGATTTAACATTCTTCTCTGTACATTGGGACATGAAGCACTTCCACAAGAAGGCTTACATATTGACCCATCATTGTACTATGACCTTATTCCGATGAGTGCATCACTTGGCATGTAGTAACTTGCTAGTAGTCGAGTGTGAATGCTACATGAGTACTGATCCCTACTCCTCCCAGCTCCACACCACCCATGAAAGGCATTATTTTGTACGAGATACTCTTAGATTATACTTCAGGTGGAGCTGGAATCAGTTCTCTGTGTATCCTTAGTTGTCTTGTTCTTGCTGTGTGGATTTGGCCTACATCCCCTCTCTTAAGGTTGTCTGTGATTACTTCGACTTCACAGAGATGTCTATCTGTGACTTTCAAAACCAAACACAAATGCACATTGTGTGTGACAGGATTTGTACCCCATACACTCATATACCTCATACACTTCTCACATGCAGTGACATGATTGCAAGTGAACCTGGAAGATTGATGTTCTTGCTCCTGTAAGGCAGAGTGGAGCCATGTTTTTGGTTATCAAATTGACACAGGCTCTGCCCATTTGGGGCACGGTTACTTCCAGCAGATCATGGAGGGAAATACAGGTCATGCTCGATACTGTGGGTACCAGGCTGAGCCTGCTAATCAGGGTCCCCTCTCACTGAGTCCCCATGTCCCTTTCTATTTAACAATCCAAGGACAGCCCATCACGATTGAACTGTCTTATGTACCCACCCACCTATCACCTTGAATTGAATCTCCAGCTTTCTTGGAACCGTGAACATGTCACCAGTTTGATATGCCCACCATCATGCTACAATGTACTATCAATTGAGGCAACACTTTGAAAACCTGGCAACACTGCTCACCCTTACAGTATCCTATGACCTCCCATGCACCACTGGCACCTCACCTCCCCCACCCCAACTCTATATCAACTTCATCCTTGTACACTCACATCCCAGGCTGTTGTCTACAATTTCCAGTGTGGACCTTCCACCTTCCTGTCACAACAGTGAAATACACACATCACATTCATTGTGTTATCTTCCTCAGGACTGATCAGGCTCCACATCTCCTGAGTGACAACTGACCAGATCTCCGAGAAACTCCCTGACTGATGATCCGGGATCCTCTGATTGTTTGCACTGATCCTGGTGGACTGACCATAGTGAACTGCCTGAACAGTACTGAGACTGATCCAATGACCCTGATCACTCCAAGTAAACAACTGATGATGTCCAAACCTCTGAGACCATACTGTGTCCTTGAATGAGTGAACTGAGACATCTGACTGAAGGATATCCTCTGGATTATATTGAAGACTACTTACCTTCAATTTTGAGCCATGGGCATTTGATTGATACACGTGCAGCATGTTTGCCATGTAGACTGCATGGTGCAAGTGAGAGATTGACATTGTATGGTGCCATTCAGCAGCAGATCCACACGCCCGACAGATGGCAAGTTGCCTGGCTTTGTGTCCTGAGTTAAAGAGCAAGGCAAGACTGAATACTGTGACCTTTAAAGTACAGCTGAGAGTGTAAAGCATGAAAAAAAGTAAAGGAAGGCCTCGATACTGTGAGCACTAAGTAAGTGAGAAGTAGCCTGGTCCAATCTGTGAGCTGGGTGCTTGGCTTTCCAAAGCATTGCAATGAGAGGCACCAGTGTACTCCAAAGTTCAGCATTAAAGTGCAGAATCATACTGTAAATGTTTCGAAAATGTGCCATGACGGTGTGGAGAGGCTGGCATGTGTTGGATGTGAGAGTCTGTGGATGTAAGGTATGTGAGGCAGCTGCCCTTTTACTGTGCCCAGAGGTGTAAGTGCCATGTGTCCACAATGGAGGTCCAGAGGAGCAATTGGCACCTGCTCTGTCTTCCATGTTAGGAATTCTCTGCGTCTAGTTTCTATCTGACAGGTGGTAGAAATGGAATCTGAATATTAACACATTAGTAATAAAAGTGATGATGAACAAAAATCCCCATTAATAGGCCTCTTGCTGCTCACTAATGAGAATCTTGACTCAATGTCTGGAGCTTAGTTGGCTTGAGTTCTCACATGGTTCTGACAAACCTCTCACCATAGCCCACGTCATTCAGATCCTGGGAGGATTCCACCTAATGTGTCCAGCAGAGTCCAAACCTGAACATTGCTTTGCTCATGTGTTAGACTTGTGAACCTGACCTTTCCCAAACGTATATGACCAAGAATGTCAAACAATTTCCAGCTACACAAAAGTCTTTCATCAAAAATGGTTGCTCTTTAATCGATAGAATATTTCATTGTGTTGAATAAACTTGTCACACGAAGGAGCTATGCTGCATTCCTCAGGGGCAATCCATGTTCATTATACTTTCAAAGTAAGAAAAATAGTCATCAAAGTCTGAGAGGACAACAGAGCAGCTTTGTCATTGGACCCAGAAGACTGTCAGTGAGTTTAATCAGTGGGTTACTATGCCTCAGGCAAGGGGGTAAGTTGAGAATGCCGGACCTTCATGGTCATTGTGAGAATTGACCCCATGATGGCTTCTTGGCATCACCCTGATTCACAAACCAGGCTAACTGACCCCCAACCCACATCCTCACCAGCTCTTTCTGTGGGTTAAAAACAAGCCCCTGTTCATCATTACCCTATGATGCCAGTAGACACAGCACATGGAAAATGGACATAGATAGGATTGGGCACGAAATCATGAATGGTGAATCATTGCCATTACTCTCTGTGCTGGCACAGAAATAAATAGTCATTTGGCAAGATTGGAGCATATTAGTAACCTAGGTTGAGCTCTACCACATTTTGGGGCAGAAATAGAAACCTGAAGGCATAAAAGCTAAAAGAAAGTTTTAAAACAAACAATAAACATAAAGTTCAGCAAACTCAGAGGCATGGTAATTCAGGTAAGTGATTGAGCAGCTGAGACCGCACTGTGATAGCCATACATCAGTAAACGGTTGACTTAAAGAACATTGTGACACTAATGTGCATTAAGAAAGATGTGGTGAAGAACAGATTCAATTGGATCTATAAAGTTTCCTGAGCTGAAATGTACATGGACTGTTTGTATATTCCAGTTAAATGAGCTGTGCAAAATATATTCACATGTATTGCCTGAATTAAGTATATGAATAAGCACACACAAATATTTCTGGTTTTAAAATACAGCTGATATAAAGAGGCAACAAAGGTCACTGCATTAACACACATGCACAATTTATATATGTAATTCATTAAATGTACCATCAAATATCTACCATTTGGTCGACAAATGATTCATGTCATATTGAATTACACCCCGTTCTTCTGCAATGGCTTTTCATATTTCTTCGACACCTCAATTCATTAAGAGAGCTGAGATAAAACATGCAACTGAAATCTTTTGTTCAATAACCCGCAAGCTCATATCCTCTGGTACCTGCTTAATTTGCTTCCCTTAACAGAAGGTTGTTCCACTTGAACACCTAGCCTAATTACTGCTGACTCCCTCCTGGCACAAATCCATTGCAAACAGCACATGCATATTTGATTAAAGGTCATGCAAACCTCCCCATTCACCCAGCAATGAGAACAAGTAAACCTGAAAGCAATAAGAGTTAGATTAGATAACATTACCCAATTAATGTTTGAGGCATAATAACTTCTGACCCAGAACGAATACTATAGCCTATTGCATGAGAATAGGAAGAATATGCTAATTATCCAGCCTGTTTTTTTAAAATATAAAAAACAAGATGTAGCTGGATGTTAAAAGAGGAAATGGAGCAGAACTGCTGTATGATGAGAAGTGTTATTTGGAAAGAGGTTACAATCATTATGTTGTTTCTATCACTCCTCATAATGGATCTTCAATCTATTGCCAATTGTTTATTAGAAATAGTATTGATGTCTTGAGCTACGTGTATAGGGGAGATAAAATGAGGAGCTGTGGGGTAATTACTTTCCCAAGAATGGGCTGGCTTTCTAATACAAGTATTGTGAAGGGGCCAGTCAGCTATCAGGTTGGTGTCAATACCTGAATACAATTTATAGTCTCAAGTCTCTCACTGAGGAGTCTGCTTGTCTCATACAACTTTCTGAGACTTATCAAAAACTATGCAGTAACATATTTTCCAGATAGCATTAGTTGACATGTACACAGCATATTTCTTTCCTCTTGCTAGTTACTAATTAGAATTAACTTGGACTATTCTAGATTCAGGAAATCTCCACCCTCCATGTGACAACTAGATTTATTTATTTCTGAAGAAGGATCACTAGGCTCAAAATGTTAACTCTGTTTTCTCTTCACAGATGCTGCCAGACCTGCTGAGTTTCTCCAGCACTTTGTTTTTCTTTCAGATCTCCAGCTACAGAACTACAGTTCTTTGTTTTATTTGTTTATTTTCAGACTGGTTCATTATTGATTAAGTGTTAATAATTTGTAACACATGCTAATATTACTCCTAAAAATGTATGGAAAAATTGAGAACAAAAAATGTAAGTACAATTAAATATAGGCATAAAAAATTACTCACACCTTTTTCATTCTTTGTAATTTCATTGTTTTTTCTTTAATTTTCTTTCCACCTTTTTGAAACCTTTCTATTGTTTACTTTTAAGTTTAAAAGGATAAACTTATTCTCTTCTCTCCTAGTTTCACCATCCACTTCAAGACATTGATAGCAATATCCAGCCAAATGACAAAATAGACTTTCATACTGACTTTCCTGCAATCTCATGCTGTTGACTTTTGATTACTTAGTACACAGTTATGAGACAAATTGGATGTTGTCTGGACTAGAGCAATTTATAGCTTAGAGAGATTGGATAGGATTGTCTTAGAGTAGAGGAGATTGAAAGATACAAAGTTCTGAGCATTTTGGCTGTGTAGATGGGGGAAACGTTTCCTCTTCAGAAAGGGTCAATAACAAGCTTTTAACAAGTTTTAAATTAAGGATCAGGACATCTACAGGGGACTTACGGAAAAATAGTCTCATTTAGAGTTGTGGATAAAAGGGTGGTGGAGGCAGGAACCATGAAGGTATTTTAAGAACTATTTAAATTAACTGTAGAAATCAGATAGCATACAAAGTGATGGGCCATGTGTTGAGAAATGGGATTAGAATGAATATTTTTTGATAACTAGCACAGACACAATGGGCCAAAGGATCTCTTTCCATTCTGTAAAACCTCAATGACTCTAGGTAGGATCCATTGTATGGATATCATAGATTGACCATTGGAACACTGACTGATTAATTCTGTTTGTTTATTTGACGGGATGCTTTTCAGAGGGTTGATGTGGACTTGATGGGCCAAATAGCGTGTTTCCGCAGTGTAGGAATTCTATGACTCTTGATGAAGCAAAGGGACTGGCACTTAGCTGCAAAGCTTTAAAACCTCACAGGTAACATAAAATATACATTTTCACCTTTACCTGAGTCATAACCAGATGTGATTACATGCTGCGAAGTAGGAAATGGCACCATGATTTGAATTTAAATATTTCCTGTTCTACAAATGAAATGAATTTGAAAGCACAATAAGTAATGGCTGTGGATAATAAGTTATAGATATTAGAAAAAAAAAATGCACCTCTCTTTTAATAATCAAATCTTCATTCTTCATTTTAAACTCATAACAATCTAACATTGTCTTCTGTATGCCGGGCCCATTCAGCCAATTCTATGGTGATATACATTTCATATTAACTAATACACATATTTCACAGGGAAACTCATCATTAACCATGTTGGCAACTGCTTTATCAGAAAATTACACTTCACATAAGTAGGAAAAAGTGCTAAGATGTGCTATATATGTTTAACAAAACAGAAGGATTCCTCACAAACATATTTTACTTATTCCTATTGTCACTGTCAGTTATGGCATCTAATTAAATTTTTAAGTTGAACTCTTTCAGGCCAGACTTGAGGAAGCATTGATGGGTAATTTAACATTTTGTCCACAGTCATTCTAAATTATTTGAGATAGAAATAGACTGGTAATTAGTTTTCGCACAGCCCCTTCATCTGATCTAGCTATGCTGGAGTTAAATTCAAACTTGTGGAATGAAAGTCTCCTCTCTTCTATCTGAAATGAATTTCTTCTAAAATGGTACAAATTGGTAACCTTGAATCCTCCACCAGGAAATGAAAAATGTCAGTTGTACAGTTGGGATTAAGACCTGCTATTAGTGTGAAGTAGAGAGAACTGCAATTAGCAGTTGGCAGATATTGTTGGCCCAAAATTGCTGGCCGTTGCTGACACTTGCACTGAAACCAGAAGTGACGCTTTCTTTAGCACTGACATCCTAACCTTTGTCGAGTGCAAAATAAAGCACCATAAGATGTTTTAAAATTAGACAGCAACCCTGTATGTAAGCATGTTTCTTTCATTGTCTACCAGGGATGTGATGAATGCAATGTTCAGAAACTATAAATTCTTTCAACCATTCAGCGAACTGAGTCTGATACACTTTATATTCAAGATCATCAGAAGTGTCATTATATGCGATCCCCAGGAATGAAAGACCAGTGAATGGTGTCAAAAAAAAACACGAATGAGCAATTATTGCAAAATTTATTTACATTGTTCAACTGTTCCAAAAGTGCCTAGTGTTCCAAAAGTTCCAACTGTTCCAAAAGTATATCCCAATTTTGGGATACATGTGAAGTATACTTCATTGGTCTGTAATACCCTGCATATTAATCAATCAGGGGAGAGAGATTAATTGAATAGGTCTTAATTGATGCATAGATTAAATTGTTGAGTTATTCTGTGTGGTAAGATTCTATGATTTATTTAGACTGACGTATGGGCCTTGAAACAATGCTATGCACTAGCATACAAATGTTAAAACGAGCTGGTTTAATAAAGGAGGAAAACTAAAGTTTATGCAATTGCATTAAAAGGCCTTTGGATAAAGGGCATCATTTCCAGTCCACCCTGATAAAGTAAACATGCGAGACTACACCGTTTGTTAGGCCACCATGGATTGCAAATGCACATACTTGTAAACCTATAATTTAATTCTGTGGAGCATCTGCAAACTCCATCAAATCTTCCTGCCATTTTTTTGTTAAACATATATAGCACATCTTAGCACTTTTTCCTACTTATGTGAAGTGTAATTTTCTGATAAAGCAGTTGCCAACATGGTTAGTGATGAGTTTCCCTGTGAAATATGTGTATTAGTTAATATGAAATGTATATCACCATAGAATTGGCTGAATGGGCCAGGCATGCAGAAGACAATGTATCAAGTACGTATGGGGCTGAGTGGTATTTGGAAAAAGTTCTGATGATCTAATGATGCCCAGAAACAATGATATAATAAATAAATTGTCATAGCTGACAAAGAGTTAATTTGTGAGTAATAATGGCAGCTAATCCCTCTGTCACCAAAATACCAGCTCAGCACATTAAATGCATGTGCATGAATATGCATAAGGCTAGATGTGTTTGAGGAGGGTGGAGAAATCCAATTAACACACGCCACATTGCAGTGATTGAAACCAAACAATTCCAACCATGCACAAATCTCGCTAAAGCCGTGAATAATTTGCTAGCCACAGTGTAAGGTATCCCTTCAGGTGTGGAGCAGCGTGAATAAAAGATGTGGGCACACAAGACAGTTAGACAATACAGCAATTTAATCCTTTTTTTTAAATCAACAATGCCTCTTCAATTTTTTTTTTCAAATTCCTGGAACAATAAGGTTTTGAAATACGGCAGACATAGGTATAGTCATGTGCAATCTCTCTCCTATCAAGAAATGATGTATTCCAATTAGTGGCGCTCAAGTAAAAAATAGGACATCACATGATTCCAGAACCACCATCCAAGCTGATGTATGATTATAGTTGTAGTATGTAATTATAGTGAATTTGGCAAAGGGAAATGTTGATTTGATTATAATGTATAATGACTTCAGGATATTCATGTAGTCTGCTGCAAACTAGAAGTTGGTGATACGAGACCACAGTAATGATGCCACAGAGGAGAATAATGCTCTTTAATGAACATTATTTTTCTTTGGACAGCACCAAGGGACACCAAAATATAGGAAGGAGATTTTTTTCTAAAAATAGTTCTGCTTATAATACTACAAGACACACTATTTTGTGATCTGCTGCTTTAATAATGGTTTCAACCAGATTGTTATGTTTTCACTTCTCATGCATAGCTATCCATTTCATTATGAAGATGTTTAAAAATTAGATAAATGTAGCTAAATGTGAACACAAGGACAAAGTGAAGAGGGCTCTTGCATGCCTCTCCCATGCTGAGTTCATTCAAAATTATTACAAGTAGGCAGCTCTTCCTCGAGATAATTTCTTGCCTGATTGATACGCTGTAATATAAAGCTTGACCTTGTTGATACATTTGTAAATTAAACAAGTGACTGGCCTGATGGAGTCCCCAACCATGCACTCAGCTCCTGTGTGGACCAGCTGACGGGAGTATTTGCAGACATCTTTAATCTCTGCTTACTACAATCTGAAGTCCCTACCTGATTCAAGACCATCATCATCCCAGTGCCAAAATAAAATCATGCAGTGTGCCTGAATATTTACCACCTGGTGGCTCTGACTGCCAAAATTACGATGTGCTTTTGGAGGTTACTTATGGCTCATATCAACTCCAGCCTACCAAATTGCCTTGACCTTTGCACTTTGCCTACACAGCAGCAGCCATCTCCCTGGCACTACACTCATCCATGGAAAATCTGGATAACAAGGATACCTATATCAGGCTCCTACTTATTGACGAGGAGAAGGTGGGGACTACGGATGTTGGAGAGTCATAGTCAAAAAAGGTGATGCTGGAAAAGCACAGCAAGTTAGGCAACATCCCAGGAGCAGCACAGTTGAGAGTTCAGGCATAAGCAATTCATCAGGAATGTGCTTCTGCCTGAAACATCTTTGCTCCTGCTTCTTGAATGCTGCCTGACCTACTGTACTTTTTCCAGCACCACAATTTTCGACTCCAACGTATTGACCGCAATTCTGCCTTCAAAACCATAATTCCAATCATCTCTAAACATGAAAACCTAGATCTCAGCTCTCTGCTCTGTAACTGCATCCTTGACTTCCTCACCCACAAACCACAATCAGTAAAAATAGGCAACAACACCTCCTCACCATAATCCTCAACTCAGGTGCCCCGCAAGGTTGCATACACAATCCCCCAGTAAACTTCTTATACACTCATGACTGTGTGGCCAAATTACACCCCAATTCCATTTACAAGTTTACTGATGACACCACCATCATGGGTGAGATCTCAAACAAAGAGGAGATAGAATACGTGAAAGAGATTGAGTGCTCTGCAGCATGGTAAAAAGATATTCATCTCTCCATCAATGTCAGCCAAGGAGCTGGTTACTGTTTTCAGGAAGAGGACTCCTTATCTGCATTGATGGTGCTGAGGTAGAGATGGTCGAGAGCATCAGGTTCCTGGGAGCGATGGTCACCAACAATCTGCCTTGGTCCACCCACATTGACGTGAAGGTCAAAAAAGCACAATGTCTCTACTTTCTCAGGAGGCTAAGGAAATTCAGAATGTCCATAATGACTCTGAACAATTTTTATAGATGCACCATAGAAAGCATCCTATCTGGATGCATCACAGCGTGGTTTGGCAATAGCTCTTCCCAAGACCGCAAGAAATACAGAGATATGTGAACAGAGCCCAGTCCATCACGCAAACCAGCCTTCCATCCATTGACTCCATCTATACTTCCCACTGCCTCGGGAAAGCAACCAACAAAATCAAAGATTATCCCCATCCCAGTTAAACTGTTTTGTGCTCTATTTCATTGGGCAGGAGATATGCATGTTTGTACACATGTATGAGTAGATTCAAGAACAGCTTCTTCCTGGTTGTTTTCAGAATTTTCTATGGGCCTCTTAAACTCTACATTCAATGTTGATCTCACTTTCTGAGCAACTTCTCTGAAGCCATAGCACTATATCCTTCGCTCTGTTCTATTACCCTAGTACACTTTGCCTATACTGCAAAACTTTTTACTGTACCTAGGTATATGTGACAATAATAAATCAAATCAACTCATTATTATTGAATGGTACTGTACATAAGGTTTTGTGGTGGAAAGCCTTCACTTGTCTGCATTATTGGGATGTTCTGAAGATGACTTTCAGTTGCCATTTCTTTTAGTACAAATTACTTTATTGTAAACTTAAGAGGAAAAGAAAAGCACAGGAGTAAACTCGGCTTATAGTTAGAATACAGTTTCCATTTATGTTGCAGTAGCTTGGCCTTAGCAATTAGCAAAATCCAAAACAGTTCAGAAGACTAGACAAGAACTAGGCTGCATTGATTGGATTGGGTGCATTGTAGGGAATCCATATATAATGAATTGTAAATGTAGAACATAAGTTCAGGTTAAATTATCATTCAGAAGCCCTGAATTCACTTCCCATTGATCAGGAGTTACAACTATTTGTGGAAAAGTTGTTAGTTCATAGACACAGGGCCACACTTGGACTGGTTTTGAAAGGGGTGCCTGTACTCAGTACCAGGGTCCCAGGTTCAGTTTCAGCCTCGGGCGACTGTGTGGAGTTTGCACATTCTCCATGTCTGCGTGGGTTTCCTCTGGGTGCTCCACTTTCCTCCCACAGTCCAAAGATGTGCAGGTCAGGTGAATTGGCCATGCTAAATTGGCCATAGTGTTAGGTGCATTACTCAGAGAGGGGTGGGTTACCCTTCGGAGGGTTGGTGTGGACTTGTTGGGCCAAACAGCCTGTTTCCACACTGTAGGGATCTAATCTAAAAAGAAGAATCTAAAACACAATATTTGCTAGTGACATTTGCATTAGGGAAGAGGTAGAACTGGTCAAGAGGATACTTGAACAGGAGATCTTGCTGGAAGAGAAAATTAGGAGTTAGTTATTAAAACTTGCCAGGGGCATTACTAGTTGATGGTTGGTTGTCATTGGTTAAAGGATTTGCCTTAAGAAATCCAGGTAGAAATATTACATCAATAATCAAATTCAGTATTAGGATTAAATGAAACCACATTAACAAAAAGTGAATGTAAAACATCCTTGTTTGGAAGTTGTTTTGTTTTTCCTCGAGAGTTCTCAACAGGAGTTATAAAAAGAGAAAAAGTGATTCATTCAAAAAGTTTCTATAACTACAACAGTTAAGGCAAATCAGGATATTAGAATTAAACTTTTGAAATGCAAAGCATATGTTAGAGATGTAGGGGGTAGTGTAATTTTTAAACGGTTAGCTGCCTTTTAGTCTTTTCTACCTTATAGTAAACACAAGCAGACACTCGAAACTGTTGCCGGACCTCCCCCACGTTTATATGAATGAAACAGTTGTAACAGCTTTCCTCGATAGTTGAGAGGCCGCCCTTAACCACAGTTGGACAACATCATCCATATAAGGAAAGAACGGGAAGCTCAAACACTGATTGGCCAAGTGAATGATAAAAGAATCGCAGGCACCAGAACCCAAATAAGGAAAACAGTTCAGAATCCGAGCACTCGTTGGTCAAGGCAGCAGTAGTAAACCCAGCCCACATATACATGTATATAATGTGTGGAGATTACTATGCTTGTGTGTGTGTACCTTTGGGAACAACACCCGACTTTGCAAAGTTGAATGAAAATGTTTTGGACAGACTCCTCCGTGTCTTTGTTCCTGGGAAGGGAAATAAAAAGTGCCGTAGATGGGGCTGGACAGCCACTTATCTCGCACAATTGGGGGCTCGTCCGGGATGAAATAATTATTGCCGGGGGGGGCAGTCTCTTCGGCTCACGGATCAAGCCTGATTACAACAAAGACGCGTCTAGTATATATTTATACTTCTCACTGATCGGCTTGGTCCGTTGGCCGTCGGCCAAGAGACGATGTGACCTGGCTCATTTAAAAATAATTTTGAATCCTGGAAAAGGAACACACGGACGAGTGCTGGGACGACCGGTTAGTGACTATACACGGGGGTACACACATTTAAAAAGGCCAGACAACTCCGTGCACGGATCAAGGTAAGAGATTCTTTTGTTCTTCCTTGTTGGCCGCGTGGTTTTGACGGTCATCTGTGAAAACGCTTTGGGCGTTTAAGACCAGGACTGAAGATAGACCACGGGAAATTGTGGTTTTGACGGTCATCTGTGAAAACGCTTTGGGCGTTTAAGACCAGGACTGAAGATAAACCACGGGAAATTGTGGTTTTGACGGTCATCTGTGAAAACGCTTTGGGCGTTTAAGACCAGGACCGAAGATAAACCATGGGAAAGAAATACCCCCCGATAGTCCATTAGGTCGGAAGTTAAGTCTATGGACGGACAGTAGTAGAACGAAGGACTTAAAGAAAGAGACCATGATAAAATATTGTTGTTTTATATGGACCAAAGAACCTATCCGCGCCCCCTCGGTAGTTTGGCCCGAGTATGGGTCTGATGAAGACTGGGTGTGTCAAATCCTAAATGTATATGTTAACAGAAAACAACCGTTTGACCCAGAGGAGAGCAAATATGCCGCCGCCTGGTTGGCGGGAGACGGCGAGAGTCCCACGCGTCTCTATCCTCTGATTCCCCAAACAGACCCGAGGAAGCCCCAGAAGTCTTGGGACATCCTCACTGACGGTTTGCCACCGTCTTCCCCGCCCCCGTATATACCACCCGCGCACGACCAGGCGTCCAGCGCGGACCTCCCTCCTGCGACGGATAATTCCGAGTCCCAGCAGGCTACGACCAGTGAGGAAGGGACTGCTGGGGGCGGGGGGGGGGGGCACAGGAGGGGGCGCAGAACTCACCCCAGGCACTAGGAAATCAGTCCGACTCGAGATGCGGAGAGGTCGAGAAGAGGGATTGAGAGCTGGGAGGAGTGACAATATTGAACAGCTGAACCCCTTACGAGAGGTGCCGTTTGGGAACGAACGGACCGGGTTCGTAGTACAACCTTTAAATTCTGGGGATATCCGGCAACTCCGTAATGAACTACCCCGTCTACTGGATGACCCCATCAGTGTGGGAATACAACTGGACCAATTTCTGGGGCCCAGTATATACACATGGGCTGAACTGCAGGCCATGATGAGAATACTATTTAATTACGATGAAATTGTTATGATCCGGAATAGTGCAATGGCCATTTGGGATAGGGAGCATCAGGACGGCCCTCAGCGTGGAGAGCAGAAGTACCCCTTAGAGGACCCCCGGTGGAATCATAACGATGCGGGGGGAAGGGCCAATATGACAGACCTCAGAAGCCTTATAATCAGGGGGATCCAAACCTGCGTGCCCAAACAGCGGAATTTAGCAAAAGCATTTGAAGTTGGACAGAAAAAGGATGAATCCCCGAGTGAGTTTTTAGACCGTTTGCGGGAGTCCATGCGAAAGTATTCAGGTTTAGACCCCGATGGGGAAATAGGCAAGAGCATGCTTAAGGTGCACTTTGTGACTAAGTCATGGCCTGACATTCAGAAGAAATTACAGAAAGTGGAGGATTGGGCTGAAAAGGATGTTGCAGAATTATTACGGGAAGCACAGAAGGTGTACGTTCAGAGGGATGTAATAAGGAAGATTATGGGGTGGAGAGAGGAACGTCGAAGAAAAGTTGGAGAGGGAGAGAAGCGAGACGGGGCAGAAGTGAGAGAGGAGGATCTTATGGAATTGAGCGCCCTCAGAAGGCCGGATGTTACCATTGCGGGAAACTGGGACACTTCAAAAGGGATTGTCCCGAGTTTAAAAGGGAAAGAGAAGGGATGTATGAAATGGAGTGTGAACAAATGGATTAGGGAAGTCAGGGGAGGATCGGAACACGGGCCTACCAAGAACCCCTGGTAAATTTACGGGTGGGCCCATTTAGACAAGATGTTACCTTCTTAGTTGACACAGGCGCTGGCAGGTCCTCAATTCCCCTCCATCCGAGGGGGGTTGGCTTCCAAGCTAAAACATTAAACATTTCTGGAGTTAAGGGTGGGGTTTTTAATGCGAAAATATTCGAACCACAACCCTTGCGGCTGGAGGAGGAGGAACTCCAGGTGGAACTCCTTTACCTCCCCCATCTTCCCTATGGGTTGTTGGGACGGGATTTGATAGTCCGTTTCGGATTGCGAATAGAAGTGGGAGAAGAGGAAGAATTAGCCGTTACCATGTCATACCTTAGTGAGTCCCGATTGACAGAGATAGACCCTAGGGTTTGGGTCGCCAAAGGGAACCAGGGAGGACTCGCAATTCGACCTGTGGAGGTAAAATTAAAGCCCCAGAGCCCCGACGTCAGAGTGCGCCAATACCCCATCTCTTGGGAAGGGAGACAGGGCCTGAAGACAGTTATGGAAGACCTAATAAAAGATGGATTGGTAGAGCCCTGTATGTCACGATACAATTCCCCCATCCTGCCGGTCCGGAAGTCGGATGGGAGCTACTGAATGGTCCAAGACCTAAGGGAAGTAAATAAAATTGTCCAAGTACGGCACCCTGTGGTACCGAACCCATACACTATTCTGGGGCGAATCCCCCCGGACCACGGCTGGTTTAGTGTTATAGACTTAAAGGATGCCTTCTGGGCGTGTCCCCTGGACAAGGACAGTAGGGATCTTTTTGCTTTTGAATGGGAGGATCCTGATACTGGCAGAAAACAACAGTACAGGTGGACCGTACTCCCCCAAGGATTCACTGAGTCCCCGACTCTGTTCGGGCAGATTCTGGAACAATTATTGGAGGGACTAACCTTGTCCCCGGCCCTTAAGCTTATACAATACGTGGACGATCTCCTTTTATCCGGACCGGCGGAGGAGGACGTCCTACTTGGGACTAATGCCCTGTTAAATTACCTAGCTGAGAAGGGGTTAAGAGTGAGTCAGAAGAAGCTCCAATATGTCGAGAAAGAGGTTAAGTACCTGGGACACTTGATAAGCCAGGGACAGAAACGAATAAGTCCGGAAAGAGTGCGGGCAATAATCGAACTAGGCCTCCCAACGACCAAGAGGGAGTTGCGGAAGTTCTTGGGACTCTTAGGCTATTGTCGGTTATGGATAGACGACTATGCCCCCCTTACTAAAGACTTGTATCTAAAACTCATTGAGGAGGCACCCAACAGAATAAAATGGGAGGAGGAGGAGAAAAAGTTAATTGAAATCCTAAAAGGAAAATTGATGGCCGCACCTGTTTTAAGCTTGCCGGATTTTAGTAAGACATTTCGCCTCTTTGTGAACTCCTGAGAGGGAACCGCTCTTGGAGTGTTGACCCAGGACTGGGGGGGTAAAAGGAAGCCCGCGGCTTTCCTGTCAAAAATTCTGGATCCAGTCTCCCGAGGGTGGCCGGAGTGTGTCCAAGTGGTGGCAGCCACGGCAAAGCTGGTAGAGGAAAGCAGGAAGTTGACTTTCGGGGCCCCCTTGACAGTCACTACTCCCCACCAGGTTAGAACTATCCTGAATCAGAAGGCCGGGAGGTGGCTGACTGACTCGAGAATTCTGAAATATGAAGCCATATTGTTAGACCGAGAAGACCTCCGAATAGAAGTCGGGGGCTGCCAGAACCCGGCGGACTTTCTTTGGAAAGGGGAAGGGGAGGAGGAACTGGAACACTGCTGTTCAGACATAATAGAGTACCAGAGTAAAGTGAGGGAAGATCTGAGGGATACCCCCTTACATGCAGGTAGGCGGTGGTACATTGATGGGTCCTCTCGAGTGATAGATGGGAAGAGACACAACGGTTATGCAGTCATTAGTGAGACTGGTTGGGAATTAGTGGAAAGTGGACGGCTACCGAATGCCTGGTCCGCACAAACGTGCGAATTGTACGCCATGCACCTGGCTCTGAGGAATTTAAAGGGAATAGCAGGGACAATCTACACTGACTCTAAGTATGCCTTTGGGGTAGTACACACCTTTGGGAAGATCTGGAAAGAAAGGGGAATGATAAATAGTAGAGGAAAGGAGTTGGTCCACGAGGAACTAGTAGCCATGATCTTGGAGGATTTGTTGCTGCCACAAGAGATTGCTGTAGTACATGTGAAAGGACACCAGAAAGACGATAAAATAGAGACCCTGGGGAATCAATTGGCAGATGAACAGGCAAAATTGGCTGGGATGGGGAAGGAAGTAATAAACTGCCTGGTAAGGATTCCACAGATATCCAAAATTACCGAAGTGCCCATGTTTACTGACAAAGAAGAAACTCTTCTCGCGTCTCTGGGGGGTACAAAGGATAGAGAAGGCAAGTGGATCTTACCCGATGGCCGCCAGCTACTAAATCGACCGTTGACGCGGGACATTATTGCCCGTTTACACCAAGGGGGTCACTGGGGCGCCCAGGCACTGTGTGATGCCTTCCTGCGCCGATATGCTCACCCTGGTCTGTACACGTTAGCCAAGCAGGTCACAGGAGATTATATAACATGTCGAAAGATTAACAAAAGGGGGCTGCGGCAGCATGCAAGACAAGGGGGTAGGAGTCCGGCCTATAGGCCGTTTGAGTATATCCAGGTAGATTACACTGAGCTCCCCCCCATAGGTCGTCTGAAGTATCTATTAGTAGTGGTAGATCACCTGACAGGATGGGTGGAAGCTTTCCCCACTACCACGGCAACGGCAACTCAGGTTAGCAAGATTCTACTCGAGCAAATCATCCCACGATTTGGGCTACCCCGCGCTATTGACTCTGACCAGGGGAGCCACTTCACCTCGACCGTCCTCCAGAATGTAGTGCAAGCAATGGGGATTGACTGGGATTTGCACACACCCCCTGGCGTCCCTCCTCCTCGGGCAAGGTCGAAAGAATGAACCAGACCATCAAAAAGCAGCTAACCAAGCTGACTAGTGAAATCGGCCTGCCTTGGACCAAATGCCTACCCCTTGCCCTATTGCAAATTCGTACCCAGCCAAGGCGGGATTTGGGCGTCTCCCATTTTGAAATGTTATTTGGCCTCCCGTTCCATGGGCCGAAGGGGGAACCTCCTGCATTTGAGTCTCGGGATATGTTTGTGCAAAAATATGTGGTGGCTCTGGGGTCTGCTTTATCTCGTTTACGCCAACAGGGACTTTTGGCACAGACGCCGCCCCTTGAGTTTGCGGTGCACACCGTCAAGCCGGGTCAGTGGGTCCTGATTAAAAGCTGGAAGCAACGTACCCTCGAACCAACTTGGGACGGTCCCTTCCTGGTACTTTTGACGACCGAAACGGCTGTCCGTACGGCCGAAAAGGGCTGGACACATTACACTCGAGTCAAGGGACCAGTGCCACAACCGACGGAGGACGAACGAACCTCTCTGACAAAGGCATCTAAGGAACAGAGACCCTGAGAACGAACTAATCGGACTTTGGCGAGTCTAAAGGAACTGTGCCCTCGGGCTACGGGTGTCGCGAAAAAAAAAATGCGGTCAATCGTATTGTTAACTTGCTATGCCATTATCCTTGGGCTGGGTCATAGTGTGCGTGTTACCCAATCTGGCCTCTGGAAAAAACAAGCAGAGTACCATCAGTGGTTCACCATCTCCGTGCTTGCCAACCAATCAACACAGACATTTAGCTTAGACCTATGTGAGTTGGTGCCCTGTAGGACTAAAAGTGAACTGAATCAAACTAAGCAGAATCTAGAGAGAGAAAGGGGATTCCAGGGTCAGACGTTAGTATTACAATTGCATGGTAGGGAAGGCCTAAATAGGCCTCCAGCCCCCGTGGTCCAGGCTATGGTGTCAGTTGTCCGTGATCCCATCACCCCTGGACGAGATTGTGGGCAGAATCAGTGCAATCCGCTTTATCTGACCATAAAGAACTTGGAAAAGAACGAGGCGAGACTTAATAGAACAATACTGGGTATTAGAGTTGGGGGCCAGGCAGGATGGGGGGGGAATGCAGCTGTGCTGCACGTATATCACGGTCATTGAAGCTGAGTCTGGGGGCTCATCCCCCACTGATAAGCAGGAAAAGATTAGAATAATTGAAACGAGGAATTTGGAAAAGACCTTTGAAATAGAAACGGGATACGGGGAGGCAAATGCCTGGATGGAATGGGTCAAATATACTGTGAGGAGCATGAAAAAGAGTGATTGCTACGCATGCAGGAGTGCCCGCCCTAACCCTCAGGTGGTCCCATTCCCGTTGGGATGGGAGAAACACCCACGAGCCATGGACTGCATGATAAGGCTGTACCAGGACCGAGAGGCCTGGAACGACCCCACTTGTCGACCCTTGAGTTTGAAGTTTCCCCCCGTCAGGTCTGAGGGGGCGCCCCGCCCGCCATCATTCTCAGGGGTAACGGGTACGCACCAGGCCTGCGTCTCTCGGACGGGACTACAGTGGGACGACGATGTGGGGACATTTGACAAGTGCAGTGGATCAATTCGGCTGGTCAATGAAACTACCGGGGGCGGGAATTACTCCCACATTCATGTGCCTCGGGCAGACCTCTGGTGGTACTGTGGTGGGAGGGTTCTGCGACCGACCCTGCCCCAAAAATGGACGGGCACTTGTGCAATCGTTCAATTGGCCATCCCATTCACCCTGGCATTCGAAAAACAAGAGCAACCCCGTTCTAGTGGAAGAACTGAGAGAGCTTTGGAGACCTCTTTCGATGATAACATATATTTAGATGCCATAGGGGTCCCCAGGGGTGTTCCTGACGAATACAAGGCGAGGAACCAGATAGCGGCGGGTTTTGAGTCGTCACTGTTCTGGTGGGTGACCATCAATAAGAATGTGGATTGGATTAATTATATTTACTACAATCAGCAGAGGTTCATTAATTATACCCGGGATGCAGTGAAAGGAATAGCAGAACAACTGGACGCCACTAGTAGGATGGCGTGGGAAAATAGGTTGGCCTTAGACATGATGTTGGCAGAGAAGGGGGGTGTTTGTGTCATGATAGGCACTCAGTGCTGCACTTTCATCCCCAACAACACAGCCCCTGATGGGTCCATCACCCGCGCCCTGGATGGACTCACCACATTGGCGGACGAACTGGCCGAAAACTCGGGCATCGACTCTGGCCTCACGGACTGGTTGGAAGCTTGGTTCGGTAAATGGACGGGGGTGATCGTTCCCTTTCTTGTCTCATGTATAGTGGTGGCAGGGGTACTCACTGCCCTTGGGTGTTGCGTTATTCCCTGTGTCCGGGGATTAACTCAACGACTGATCGAAACCGCCCTTACTAAGAAGGATGTTCCCTATGGGCAGGTTGAACGAATAAATCTCGAGATGGAACAACGTGAATCCCTCTTGGGCGGGGGTAGTATTAGAGAAGGGCAGTTTGATGAACAAGCTCGGGAGTTATTAAATGCCCTGGAGAAGAAACTTACGGTTGAAAAATTACAGGCCGTAAGAAAAGACACGGGGGATTTGTAGGGGGTAGTGTAATTTTTAAACGGTTAGCTGCCTTTTAGTCTTTTCTACCTTATAGTAAACACAAGCAGACACTCGAAACTGTTGCCGGACCTCCCCCACGTTTATATGAATGAAACAGTTGTAACAGCTTTCCTCGATAGTTGAGAGGCCGCCCTTAACCACAGTTGGACAACATCATCCATATAAGGAAAGAACGGGAAGCTCAAACACTGATTGGCCAAGAATGATAAAAGAATCGCAGGCACCAGAACCCAAATAAGGAAAACAGTTCGGAATCCGAGCACTCGTTGGTCAAGGCAGCAGTAGTAAACCCAGCCCACATATACATGTATATAATGTGTGGAGATTACTATGCTTGTGTGTGTGTACCTTTGGGAACAACACCCGACTTTGCAAAGTTGAATGAAAAAGTTTTGGACAGACTCCTCCGTGTCTTTGTTCCTGGGAAGGGAAATAAAAAGTGCCGTAGATGGGGCTGGACAGCCACTTATCTCGCACAGAGATAAGTTAACAAAGCTAATGTCTCGATGTATATTTATGAATTAAGAGACGACGCTCAATGATATTGAGGGTAAAAGGATCAGTTTGAAAGAGCTAAGAAGGTAAGCCCTCAGACCTCCTGGGATCCATTGAAAGGCAAATGACCATTTATTGAGTTTTGTACCTTGCCATACCTTGAGCAGTGAAATGTTAAATATTATTTTTTGTTGACCAGCATATCTTGTTAGTTGGCATTCTAAATTAGTGGCTCTCCTTTTGCCAGTGTTGTTCCTCATTAACAAGAATTTTCTTACCTTGGGATTTAGTATCGAGTCCAACAGCAACTATAAAGATTCACAAAGAATTGTGCAAAGAGTTTGCACCTCACTGATAAAGCTTAAGCTCACTCCACATTAAATGACCTGTCCTGAAAACTCTGCTCACACTTTGATAGCTGTGACAAATTGTACCACAGCAGCTGGCAAAATCTAAACTTTTAAAATGATCAACAAAGTTCAAAATAAATAACCCAGGACAGTCTAATAAAACTTGTCAATTCACATCCTCTTCCAATAAGAATAGTTCTCTCTCAAAAAAATTGCAGGATCTAGTTTCAGTTCTGTACGTTCTCCAAAAAACAAATTGATATTTCCTCAGGCTACACCTAACCTGGATAGCAGTTTTATTGAAACCGTCCATGGATATTTGAAATTTCTGGTCTTATGGTCCTGCTCCACAGCTATCTGATGAAGGGGCAGCGCTCCGAAAACTAGTGCTTCCAAACAAACCTTTTGGACTATAATCTGACATTGTGCTATTTTTAACTTTATCCAGTCCAACACCAGTTCCTCCACATCATGAAATTTTACAAACAGACTAAGAGGGAAGAAGATTTTACCTCTCACTGCTTTATATGGTGAAGATAATAATTTCAAGCATAATTAGCTGTTCTAAAGAAACTTGAAAGTCTAACTATTACTTCATGGCATTCAAAAGCTTGATCATCACTGAACCTCTCACATTTTTAAACTGAGGATTTTCACATTAACTAACTAAATGCTGTGCCTGGAACAGTGGGTCAGAAGCTGGGTATGCGAGAGAGAGAGAGAGAAGCAGAGAGAAAGACAGAGAGAGAGAGAGATAATTAACATTTATATAGCATCTTCATGAAGTAATGAGATAATGTTTTTAGTGATATTTGCTGAGGAATCCACATTGCCTCGGACACTGGAAAACCTTCCCCTTCTTCTTTGCTGTAGTGTCATGTGACATTTTATATCTGACATAGGAGGCAAATGGAGATTTGCTTTAAGGTCACATTTGAAGTATAGCACTTCTAAATGTCAGAATTCTTCTAGTATTGTATGGAGTGTTAGCAAAATTGTGTGCTCAAAACTCTTTGGGAAAGGTTTAGAACCATGCTTGTTGTTAAGCCAAGGCAGACGGCTGCAGCAAACAGGCCACACCTAACTTTCCAAATCACTTCTACCACCCATAAAGCACAAAATGAAAGTTTGAAGACATTTTCTCAGTTTGCCTGAATGAGTGCAGCTGCAACAACACTCAAGAAGTTCAACATCCTTACAGACAAGGCAGCCTGCTTGATTGGTAGTTGATTCATCATATTAAACATTCATTCCCACCACCTCACAAATCCATGACCTTCACCTTTCATTACTGCTGGGTCAAAAACATGGTACTGCCTGCCTGCTGGTACTGCAGGAGTACACACACCACAGGTACTACAGTGTGATAAGTAGAAAGCTAATAGTTTTCTGAATGGCAACTAGTGTTGAATATAGTTGCTAGCCTATGGTGCTATCCGTATTCTAAGGAAGAATAAAAAAAAGCAGACACTTCCTCGCAAATCTTTTGATGTTCCTTCTTTCTTTTTTCTGTTCTCTCTATTCACTGTTATCCTTGTTAGTTGTAGTAGTGGTATCGTTGTCACTTTTGAGTCAGAAGATTATGAGACGAAGTTCCACCACAGAATTGTATTGTTATAGGTAGATGTCACAGATGAGATGTTAAACCAAGGTCCCATCAATCCTGTTTTGAAAGCATAAAAGATTTGTGACACTACTTGCATAGTCATGGAGATTTCCTTATGTCCAAGTCAATACTTAGCCCTCAAGTAACATTGCTGAAAGACCTTTCCCCATGCAAGTTCCGGGAGCAGTGCTTCATCTTTCCTCTTGGCACCCTACAGCATTCTGGCCTCAATATTGACTTCAATACTTTAAGATCATCATACCAGTCTTCACCTTGTTCTTTGAACTTTCCTTAGATGATTTGTTATCATCATCATCATCTCATTCAGTCACATAACCTCCCCCCCAGCATTGTTCAACCTCTCTTCAGTTCAAAGAGAGTCATATTGAATGTGAAATATTGACCGTATTTCTCCATAAATGCTGTGAAACCAGCTGAGTTTTTCGAGCACTTTCTGTTTTTTTTTATTCTGCTTGCTCTTTTCCCCACTTTACTGCATTACAACCTCTTTCACTTCTCTCTGCCTTCTGTTCTGATGAAATACTATCGATCTGATAAGTTAACTCCCTTTCTACTGACAAATGCTTCCGGATGTGTTGAGTATTTCCACCATTTATTGGTTTTAAATTCAGATTTACAACGTCCATACTGTTTTGCTTTTGTTTGGTAAAAGGAATAGTCTGATCATGACTGAACTGCTCTTAGTTGGAATGTCTTGATTGCAAATTGATTGTATTCTCCTCGGTTACAACAGTTATTGACTGTGAAAACAATATGCTATGTTTACTTGTATTGTTTCAGGGCCAAATACAAGGTATGTTATTTGTACCTTCCTAAAAGGGACTTTTGTTTCCAAATTAGCTGTAGTTTTTGTTGCCTTTGTCTCAAACTCTCAGTCAATTGTTACTCTCTTCTCCCTTCTCTCTCTTTCTCCCTGTCTTATTTTTGTTTCCCTTCTGAAATAACATACACAGAGGCCAGTATCCAGTCACCAAGTCACCTTTTATTTACTTGTGCACAGTACATTGGTTGTGGCCAGCCAGCTCAGAGTCAGTCCCTAAACTGAGGAGATTCTGAATCACCTGCCTTTTTAAAATATTAAACCCCACACTACACCAAACAGCAGTAGTGCTTATTTATTCCCCAGCACCCATATCATGTGTGTGCAGGTGTAGACACAGTGAAGAACAACAAGAACATAAATCTTTATTCATATTCCACTGCCAGGGAGAAAGGAACCAAGAGAGTGGCTGGTGACAATCAATGCTCTTCTCAACAGGGGCAATGCTGAGTGATCAAAAAAGTGAAAGGGAGGGCAGGGATTAAATCAAAATAGAATCAGAGGGGGACACAAAATACTCTACATCTTGGGCTACCCACCTCTCCCTCACTGTTTTTTTTCTTGTTCTCCCCCCACACTACCGTCTAACTGGGGTAGTTCTTATATTTTCCCCAGCATCAATGATGTGTGTGTGTAGGTGTGAGACACGGTGAATGACAACAGGTGTACAAATCTTTATTCATTTCCCATCACCAGGAAGAAAGGAAACAACCAAGTGGCCAGTGACAAGCAGTGCCCTTCTCATCAAAGGGCAATGCTGTGTGATCAAAAAAGTGAAGGGAAGGGCAGGGGTTAAATCAAAATAGAGTTGGAGGGGAAAATAAAATGCTCTGCACCTTGTGGTGCCCACCACTCCTTCACCTGGTTATACTTGTCAGCCAAGGCTCCCTGTTTGGCCCAGGGCAATAACCCCAATCAAGGATCATGTAGTTAACGAGATCAACCTGATTCTAACCACTCCAACTTCTTCTGGAGAAAAGTTGTCCTTTTGCCCTGCTGACAAAGTTATGAGCTAATCCCCCTTTTGGAGCCATTTCTTCAGTGGCAATTATGCAAGAACCACAGTTTGAAGGGCCGTTTCTGGATTGTAACACCTGAAATGGTGTGCGGTTGGTCTTCAACTATGGGGCCAGCAGCATGAATGTTGCCAGCAAACCTGGTGACAACATCTGCCTCCCTGCCATGCAATCCCATGAGTGGAACGCTGTAGAGCCTGGATGCATAATGTATAAGATGAGGAACAGAGATTGTGAGAAAAGTCACTGTAAGCCATGAGACTGGAGATTGTGAATATCAACAAAAACAAAACCTGAAAAATGAGAAAAAAATACCCTATATTGTTTTGAGTACACACCTGTTGACAGACCTATTGCATATTCCAGCATGCTCAGTTTTTATTATAAACAATGATTGACAGCCTTCTTTTCCAATACTCCATCAATGATGTAGTACAATTGGAATGAGTGCCAGGATAATCTCCAGGGACATTCTACCCTTCTGTTCTCTAACATGACTACTATACAGTGTTTAAAGAATAGTTAATCAACGTTATTCACCCATGGAGTGGCTGTCACAAAGTTCAGTATTTAACTGGTGATAATTCCATTGTTTTTCACATAGGGATTCAGTGAGGTCAGAATTATATTGTCTTATTCACTAAGTGAGATTAATAATGATGCAACATCAATGGGTGAATATCACTAAAAGGGAAAATGACTATAATTTATCAGCATTTAAAACAAAATACCAGTGACAAGATACAGATACCCAGCGAACATAAGGGTGAAAGAGGCAGCACCTTAAGTCTAGTCCCAGGAAATATTACAGTATATCCGAAGAATATATGTTTGACATTTGAAACAACATGGTAAATAAGACAAGATGTTACATAAAGGAAGTAAACTGAAGGAAAGGCCACCTGAGAAATAGGAATAGCAAGCAAAATAAACCAAAAATAAAACAGAGCTGAATGAAGTAAACAATCACTCAGACGTGTCCAAAATGTAGCTTTCTTTGTTGTAAAAATGTTCTCAGATGAATCTCAAAAAATACTAAAAAAGATACTTGAATGAGACTTTATTAGCTTATTATAATTTCACACTATTAGCCTTTAATATTTACATACAGAATTTTTGTATTTGATGTGTAATGTCACCCTCTGATAACTTGTGAAATAGCCTAACTATTAAAATAAGTTTCTAGTTGACTGGACTTTGTTCATTTAAACTGGCAAGTTGTGTAAAAATGTAATAGAAATGACTATTGCACCAGTAATGGCTAGTAGTTCTCTGATATACTTCATTTGAGTTTTAATTTTTTGCCATTGGACGACTTTAATATGGAAAAATATCCAGCACTTTACCGGTCGGAGTAAGGAAAGTCAATGTGAGCAAGTGATGGGATTTAGACAATGCGATCAAAACATTTGTAATAGGTTTTGAGGTTTTTAAAAAGAAGCAAATGGATCCCAGAGAGTAGAAGTCAGTTGCTGAGGTCCCAACACACCAGACTAAAGAGAAAAGAATAGATTGTCTAAACCAATAATTGGTGGGGTGCAGGGCAGGATTTATGAAGTTCACAAGAGCAGGATATATGGCCTTTGAAGTGACTGAATTGGGCAGGATGTAAATTTCAAATTCAGAATTTCAAATTCTCAATGATGGGTTAAAATGTACTGAAGAAGTCACAGGGATGTTTACTGTCTATCAAGTTTCATACCAGCTGTGTAATATATTTGCATGGTCATTAGTCATTAATCATTTTAAATTTCCATCCAACCTTCAGGATACATCCAGTGGTACAAGAGAATTCCATGGCATCAAGTTCGTACTTGCTGAAACGTGGTGTAAACCAGTCAGATTGATGCTGATGTGTGTGAGGTCAGTTTCCATCATCAGTTGATTAACCTCCATTTCCTTGTACTATATGAAACTCTACTCAACTAAATTTCAATAGCATTTCTGGTCCCACAATAGGCTCCATTCATCTATTACGCTCACAGAAGAGCAGTGACTTCTGATCCTCCACTGTGGTTTCCTTTTTAAATCACTTCATAGTTTGTGTCCCTACTTTCTTTATACTTCATCCAGTGCTACAAATCTGCCTGCCATTATCCCTTTCCAAGCCACCCCTTGGTTCCTATGACTTCTCATTCTAGTGCATTCCACTCTTTTCATTCATACCAATCTTTCCTTCAATAGTTTCAGTCCAATGTTCTGGAATTCCCTCCCTAAACAGCTCCAACTTTTACTATCCTTTCATAACCTCCATCTCATCCATTTCTTTGAACAATCTTTTGATTTCCCCTCCTAACACCTCCTTTTATGTGACTATTTTGACCTGATTACATGGTTGTAAAGTTTATCTTTTGTTTACCATGTCAAGAGAAACAATCAGTGAATCAAAAATTGCATTAAAATTGCAGTGTCTACCCTTACCACAAAAAACAAGAAGGCAAGTTTTGCCACAGTATTCATCAGCAGGTGTGGAGGAATGCATCCCGAGGAAGTCAATCCCCAGCAGGAAACTTGGAAGAAACATGACGTACAGAAATTGTTAAAAACCAAGCTTGAGACCTTCAGGAGACCCACTCAAATACAAGGAATCCAAGTATGACCTTCGCAGAGCCATTAAGACGGCCAAGGACCAATACCAATCCAAACTAGAGAACCAGACAGACACCTGGAGAGTATGACAAGGACTGAACGACATCACGGTTTCTAAAAAGAGAATGTGTAATATAGCAGACAATGACACATCCCTCCCAGATCATCTCAACATCTTCTATGCTCCCTTTGAGAATTTCGGCCAAGAGGTAACACCTATTCCGATAAGTCCTGATGAACCTATCCCAACAGTCAATACCTTGGAAATCAGATCAGTTTTCCTTCATGGGAATCCAAGGAAAGCAATGGGACCAGACAGAGTACCAGGCCATGCACTCAGAGCATGCGCAGATCAACTGGCAGGTGTCTTCTCGGATATCTTCAACCTCTCCTTGCAGCAGATCTCAATGACTACTGCCCAGTGGCCCTAACTTCTGTGGTCACGAAGTGCTTTGAAAGGCTGGTATGGCATTGATCAACTCCAGGCAAAAGTGAGGACTGCTGATGCTGGAGATCAGAGTCCAGTTTCGAGTGGTGCTGGAAAAGCACAGCAGGTCAGGCAGCATCCGAGGAGGAGGAAAATCAACTCCAGCCTACCCTCTACTTTTGATCTACTCCAATTTGCCTATCGGACCAACAGATCCACTTCAGATGCCATATTACTCGCCTTTCACTCCTCGCTAGAACATCTTAACACCAAGAACAGCCAAGTAAGAATCTTATTCATTGACTACAGTTCAGCCTTCAACACTATTATCCCCTCAAGACTGATTGTTAAGCTTAGTGATATCAGACTATGTTCCATTCTCTGCAACTGGATCCTCAGTTTCCTGACCCACAGGCCACAATCAGTGAAGATTGGGACAACATGTCATCCTCACTAACTCTCAACACTGGAGCCCCCCAGGGATGCATACTCAGCCCCCTACTGTATTCACTGTATACCCATGACAGCGTCGCCAAATACCAGACTAATGCCATTTAGAGGTTCGCTTATAATACCACCATAGTCGGTCAAATCTCAGATGGCAACGAAACAGACTACAGACAGGAGGTGGAAGATCTGGAGAAATGGTACACTGAGAACAATCTAGCTGTCAATGCTGACAATACCAGTGAACTCATTATTGACTTTCAGCAGATGTTACTCATGCCCCCTTACATGTTAACAGCACAGAGGTGGAATGAGTGGAGAGTGTCAAGCTCCTGGGAGTGGTCATCAACAACAAGTTTGGACTTTTCATGTGGACGCACTGGTTACAAAGGCACAACAAGATCTCTTCTTCCTCAGGCAGCTGAGAAAATTTGGCATGATGGCAAATACCCTTGCCAACCTTTATAGGTGTGCCATCAAGTACATTCTGTCTGGATGTCTCACTACCTGGTATGACAACTGTACCATTCAAGATCAAAGACAGTTACAAAGAGTAGTGAACTCGGCCCGGACAATCACAAAGGCCAACCTCCCTTCTATGGAATTCATATACCAGGCCCACTGTCAAGGAAAAGCTGCCAACATTCTCAAAGATCCATCCCACCCTGGCAATGTTTTTCTACAACATCTACCAACAGGCAGAAGGTGCAGAAGCCTGAACACATGCACCAGCCGGTTTTGGAACAGTTTCTAACCTACTGTTGTTAGAATATTGAATGGACTCACAAACTCTTAACATTCACCTGTACCTGTGTTTTTGTTATTTCTGCTGTTTACCTATTATTTACTTATCAATGCTACTTAACTCTGTGATCTGCTCTGCTTGTTCTGCTCACAAGTTAAAGCTTTTCACTGTGCCTCGGTACATGTGACAATAAATTCAATTCGATTCAATATTCTAAAAAGTCTTTCAAAATAATTCAGATGCTGTCCAACTCTCATATAGGATGCTGAATTTCTTCACATCTGATTAAAACATACCACAATGAGTAATGTTGTTTAAAATCAGACATTATCAATTTTACACAAAAGGTTACTCTGAGGTTAATTGCAACTTCATATGAAAGGCAGTCTTTGGAAATTCAAGCTAGCAGCAGCATGGTTAGTTTTAAAAGGGTAATACTTACAAAACATTATTGATGCGCCAAATGAATAATTAGGTGAGGTATGCCTTGAATTAAAGAATTAATCTGAACTTTTCACCCCTATTTAGCATTGTCCTTTATTTTCTGTAAACTCCTGAACAATCTTTTATAAATTACATAATTTACTGATAGGATCGAAGCAAGAATCACAGAGACTGATTGAAAGGGTTTTATTTGTGCAATTCCTCAATGGTTCTGTTAGTAAACGTGCTGCTGAATCTGGAACTGTGCCATGCAAGAGGGTACGTGGACCTGCTCAGTTTGTCTATTCATTCTGGAGTTTATAGTTTTGCTGGAGGATAGAATCCATTTTGCTACTTAGCTACAGCTAAGGAATAAGAAGGTTAAAATTGTATTGCGTGGTGTAATCTATCAGTCACTGACTAATGGAAAGGACATTGGATAAAAGAATATGTAGAGAAATTACAGAGACGCTTAAACATCAGAGTGCAGTTATAATAGGGGACTTCAATTACTTATACATAGACTCAAACCTTGGTCGTGTTGTAGGAAAGAAGATGAAGGTTCTTAGATTGTGTCCAGGAGAACGTTCTACAACAGTATCTAATCCAGCAAAAAAAAAAGAGACACTGCTAGTCTTAGTTCCTGGGAATGAGGTGGGCCAAATAGAGCATAGGCGAACGTATGAGGTCGGAAAACATTGCATCATAAGGTTTAAGTTGATGGTGGATATTACATCGGAGAATCTGAGCAGGATAAGCATAGTGACAGATAAGCCTGGTGTAAGCTGGGTAGGGTGCTAATTGAGTATAGCACCAGGTAAGTATGCCATTGCTGGGTATGGGTGTCAGGTGAGTAGGATGCCAAATGGGTGGGGGGTGAGGTTAGGGTGTCAGGATGCAAGAAGGAAAGGGAGTCACCCAATTGACTGTCAGGGATAACTCTGTCACCTGCATGAAATGTTTTGCATTTTGCCATTTCTTATTTGCAGTTAGGAACCTGGTGTTTTATTGTTACCACGCACTATCTGACACCAAACCTGAATTCTTGCTTTGTCTATTTCAAAAACAAAATCCAGCCATGAGCCTTCATTCTCTTATTGTGGTCCATTTGAGAAGGGCTCTGATTCTCAAGATCTACCATTTCCAGAATCACCACAAAATTTAATGACAAACAAAACATGTAAAGTCCATAACTTATTTGTCTGTTGGAATCAAGTGAGCAGGAACTACCAGTCAATTTTCTGTACATAACAAAACTGTTATTTATTACAAGTATGTAAATTATTCATAGAACTCTAACAGTGTGGATAAAGGCCCTTCGGCCTAGCATGTCCAAACCATCCCTCTGAAGATTGTCCTCCCCAAATCTATTCCCCATTACTCTAAATTTACCTCTGACAAATTCACCTAACCTACACATCCCTGAACACTAGGAGTAATTTAGCATGGCAAATTCACCTAACCCGCACATCTCTGGATTGTAGTAGGAAACCCACACAGACACAGAGAAAATGTACAAACTTCACACAAACAGTCACCTGAAGCTGGAATCAAACCCAGGTCCCTGACACTGTGAGGCAACACTACTAACGACTGAGTCACTGTGCCATTCAGGGTTATGATTATAATCATAAATAGACAGATATGAACTATCAACATATGGCTATACAAGTAAAACTCTAACTCCCTTTTAAAAAACCCATATACAGACAGAGACAAACAGAAAGAAATAGTTTTATGGGCAGAGGTGAAAAAATCTGGGAAACACAGTTCGATAGCCCCAGTCCCCAGGGGTCATTGAGATGATCCTTTTAGCTGTGAAGGAATGTCCTTCTGTTCTTCAGTTATTTTTCTTCATTGGAGGCCCAGAGTGATTGGTACACAAAATGAAAATCTTTTAGTTGCTGGTTAAGAACAAGAGCTAACTGCAACTAATAGGTTGTAAAAACAAAACTAGCTTTCTTCAGACTTCTATTTTTAACTGCAAGGACTCAGAGTGAGAGAGACACCAGCTGCCTTTCTTGAAGTCCAAATGTTTCTTACTGTATCATTCACAGATACAGGCTGTTCAGCTTCCCAGGAATCAGTTAGAGAGTTGGCTGAAAAACCGTTGGCATCCTCAGCTGGTCACAATTTCACAAATCGATCAGTTATGTTTGCCGGTCAAATCTCACTCTCCATGCAACTCCTTGGTGCTGGGCCATCTCTAAGTAGCTATTTACAGTTCTCTTTTCCATTTTAATCCACAATTAATAACACAGAAAATAAAATGATATAGTCTCTATACTGTTAATAACTAAAATTAACAAGACCTCAGAGGTAGATGAGATATATCAAAGGATATTTAAGGAAATAAAAGTGAAAATTGCAGAGGCATGGCAAGTGTACCCCCTAATTTGTCTTCTTTTTGTATCAATCTCCAAAGTCCATGTATGGCAGCAGCTTCTGGAAGTGTAAGTCTTGTATTTAATTTGATTTGATTTATTGTCATGTGTACCTCAATAGAGTGATAAGCTTTGTTTGTGAGTAAAACAAGCAGATCATAGTAAGTGAGGACATATAGATCATATCGTGAAAAAAGCCTTGAATAGAATAAGGTTACACTGCACAAGACGAACACAAGGCAAGATCAAGCATTAACAAGATCAGCATTAGAAGTTAGATAGTCTATTCATTGGTCTAATAACAGCGGGGAAGAAGTTGTTTTTGAACCTGTGTGTGTTCAAGCTTCTGTATCTTCTGCTCAACAGAAGAGGTTGAGAAATTATTACCAGGGTGGGATGGATCTTTGATGATACCAACAGCATTTCTGCAGCAATGAGACATGTAAATAGAGTATATAGATGGAAAGTTGATTTCTGTGATCATCTGGGCTATGCACACAACCTTCTGTAGTTTCTTACAGTCCTGGGCAGAGAAGTTGTTGTACCAGGCCATTTTGCACCCAGACAGTATGCTTTCTCTGGTGCACCTGTAGAAATTGATGAGGGTCCTTATGGACATGTCAAATTTCCTGAACCACCTAAGGAAGAAGAATCATTGTTCTGATTTTTTGACCGTCGCAGGTACATGGGAAGTCCAGAAGACAGGTTGTTGGTTACTATTAATCCTCAGAACTTGATGCTCTCAACTTTCTGAACCTCGACTCCATTGATACAGATGGGGGCGTGTTCTCCTCCTTTCTTTCTGAAGTCAATTATCAGTTCTTTACTTTGATCGACATTGAGAGAGATTATTATTGTTGCACCAAGTCACCAAGCCCTCTACCTCCCTTCTGTAATCTGACCCATCATTGTTTGATTTCCATCCTATCATGGCGGTGTCATCAGAAAATTTGTAGATGGCTACACAATCGTGGGTGTACAGGACGTATAGTAGGGCACTGAAAATGCACGTAGCATTTCGATGAACAATTTGCATAGGATTTTACAGCAAGTATTAATTTTGAATCTTGAGTTTTACAAATTTTGAAATGAAAAGAAAGGTTTGCAATATAAAACAAACTTCTCAACCACTTGATGAACTTTACAGCCAATGAGGTACTCACAAAATGTACTCTCTACTGCATTATAGGATATACAGTACTCAATTTGTTCACAGCATAGCCTATCAACAATAATGTGATAATAAACAGAGGGGGTCAGTTTGACTCAGTTGGTTGGACATCTGGTTTATGATGTAGAGTAATGCTAAATTTCTCCACCAGTTGAGGTTGTCAAGAAAGATTCTCCTTCTCAATCTCCCTTCTCACCTAAGGCTAAACCAACCCGTGTCCCCTCTCTCTCTCTCTCTCCCTCCCTCTCTCTCTCTCTCTATTCAGAGAGCAGGCCTAATAGATAGGTAGCCTGTTTTCATGATATTGATTGAGAAGTGAATGTTGGGTAAAAAACTGGATAGAACACACTTAGTCACGACAACTTACAGCAGATACTGGAACCTGTACTGAAACCAGAAAAAGCTGGAAAGAACAAGTTGGAAAACACTGGTTACCAGCACTTTTTTGTTTTCAGCATAGAATGCACTTCTCTTCTTTGAAGTAGTGACAACAAATCCTCTACAGCCACATGGAAGAGCAAAACAGTTCTCCATTTAACGGCTTTTCTGAACGAAACATCTCAGACCGTGCAGCACTTTTTCACCACTTCAGTGAAAAGCTAGTTTTAATTTCTGTGCTCATATCCTGAAGTGGAATTGAAACAATTATATTATGATTTCAAGGCAACAATACTGATCCATGGCTGTCACCAAAATAGGGTAATTTGGATATTATGTGAATGGTATGATTTTGGTTGTTGTCTGATTTTCATTTCTTGTGACCTCATTGAATGGCTAAGTCCAAATACTGTGTGTCCCACTGTCAAAGTTATAATTGCCTTGCAAACATTTGCCAAACAGATATTGAAAAAAATCTTTATTGTAGAGGTCTGTAACAGTTAGGCTGTTAAGCATATTTTAGGCTGAGATAGACTTTTTTTTAAACAGCAAGGGAATCAGGTTATGGGAAAATGGCAATAAAGTGGAGTTGAGGATTTAGGTCAGTCATGATCTCATTGAATGACAGAGAAGATTTAATGGGCTGAATGGCCTTCTTCTGCTCCTATATTCTGTGGCATAATGATCTTAAAATCTATAAGAAGAAAAGAAAGTTAATATTTGAATGTGACTCTTCAAGAGCACTCAGTTCTAAGGTTTCATTTGAATTCATTTGACTCACCCTTAGCACTCTTGAAGCTACTGAAAGATAAAATAAGCTGTCTTTTAAAAATTCTCTATTCAGGTAATTTTATACTTGTCTTCACATTGCCAGGGGATCTGGGACACAAAGACAGGCAATTGTGATTTTCTTTTTGTCCTATTAATGCAGAATCCACAGCCACATGGGACTAATGTAGGTGTGCATTATATAAAAAAAAAATCAGATCACAAATTACCATGATGTATCTGAGGTTATATAGAAAATGAAAGAAACTGGCAAAACTATGTAAAACCAGCAAATGAAAGAAAATATGAAGGTCAGACAAAGACAAGGGAATGAATTAATTTGCAACATTTATTCAAAATTATTTTTAAAATCCATAAACACAAAGCCAATTTCAAAACTTACCCTTTCAAGATTCTTTAAAAGAAGAAGTAAAAGTCATGTGTAGGAAGAAAGCAGAGTGAATGTTTGAAGATTGGTTTATTGAAGAGTCACCGAATCTGAAATATTAGCTCCGCTTTCTTTCCACAGACTCTGCCAGTTTGGCAGACTTTCAACAGTAAGTTTCTGTTTCTTTTTTCAGATCTCCAGCAACCTCAGTTCTTTGCTTTAACTAAGTAAATAATTTTTATTCAGTAAGTGAGTACAACAGGTTTTGTACAAATATCTATAGAAGGCTGAGACAGACTTTTTTTAATCAGTAAGAAAACCAAGGTTCTAAGGAAGAGGTAGGAAAGCAAAGATGAAGGCTATCAGATCATTAGTGATCCCATTGAATGGTGGAGCAGAATGGTCTATTTCTGTCCCTGCATCTTATTCATCAAATAACTCTCCTATAGTTAATGTTCTAAGTTGGTGTCTCACCTTATGTCCATCTCTCCTCAGGTCTCCAGTGGAAGCTTTGAATCCACCTATGTAACATCTGCCATTCTCACTACACTGAAGCAACCCTTAAAAAGGTAACAGTTGATATTCTTGTTGGACATGATCATGGTGCTGTTCCAAATCACGAATCATGTTCTTTTCTTTCAACCTCTCTATAACACCTTTCCTTCATAATCCAATTCCATTGCATAATTCTATATATTACCTGGAGATTACTTTTCTTTGCATTCCTGCATCAGAAACCCTTTAACTATATCTTTCTTTTAACTTATTTTTTAAATACTGTAATGTAATATTTTTCTCTTTACTCCTCTTTTGTATCCAAAATTTGTACCTAGGTACTTGTACCTAAATGTTAACATAAGAGGTGACATTGAGAAACTTTTCTCTATACTCCTATACTTCTGTACTTAAGTACATGTGACATTAAAGGATATTTATAACTATACAAGCCTTCACAAATCTTGCATCTACAAAATATCTTTGCTGAGCTTCCTTTTCTTGTTTTTTTGTGTTCTGCTTCTTTGGGAGGAATAGGTTAATAACATTAATCTAAATGACCATGATATAATGAGAATTTAAGATTACAGAACTAGAAGAGAGTCTAGAGTGAGATCTCTTTCAGGAGTTCCTCTGAGCTGTGCAAATCTATGACCGTGCACAGAGTTGGTCCAAAAATAGAACGTTATTATTAAATATATACAGACCACTGCAGAATCATTTGAGAGGCAATTAGACCCACATCATCACAATCAAAAGATGAGATGCTGTCCATAGAAATGGAGTCAGCTTCCATGTGTGTCTCAAAGACACCTGGCTGACCCTGGCTCAGGAACTGAATGTCTTTGAACAAGGGGTTACAGGCTCCTCCCTCTCTCATTCTTTTAGGGCTGAGTGAATAAAGATGGGAACTACACTTATCATTTCTGGATAAGATCGATCCCAGATACAGCTTGACAGATTTGCTTTTTAATAAATGAGATTTTTTTTTACTGAAACAGGAGCACTGAATGCTGCAACTGAGGATTTTATTAATAATAATAATGTGTAAAAGGAAACAGGTTAAATAGAATGAACCATCTAAAACAAACTGGAAGATTTCAGAACTCACAGTAAAAGTACAATCTGACCCAACACTAACACTTTGCAGTTCTCAAACAGCAGAGCTAATTTGCTTCTCTATCACATCTAACGGTTTCACCTGAACCGTGTTTTTTTTTAATTTGGAGATGCCAGTGTTGGACTGGGATGTACAAAGTTAAAAATCACATAACATTAGGTTATAGTCCAACAAGCTTATTTGGAAGCACTAGCTCCACCTGATGAAGGAGCGTCGCTCCAAAAGCTAGTGCTTCCAATTAAACCTGATGGATTATAACCTGGTGTTGAGTGATTTTTAACTTTGTTATTTTTTTGCCATTCCAAGTCTTGAAATGTGGGTTTGATTAAACATACAACATTTCCAGCCTTGATTAAACATACAACTGAGCTTCAAATAACTCTTTCCAGGCTTTAACCAAGCACTTCACATTTGGAACTTTCAAACCAAAATCCTTATGCTGAGGTGAATTAAATCTCATCTTTTCTGAATGAATTCCTTTTTCTGGGAGAAGCTGTTTCATACATTTAACTTCAAACAGAAATTCTGAAAACTGAAACCACAAACTTTTTTCACGCTGTGGATTTTCTCTCCTGAGCAAAAAATTTCTTGATCCTGATAAACAGAAAGGATTTTGCTCCTCAATGCTTACTTGTAAAACATTCCCAATGTACACAGACCCCCTTTATCACTACCAAGGACTTTCTCTCCCATTGTAGTTTTTTTAAAAAAAATTGTTCTAGTGCCAGAAATGTTGACAATTTAAGTATTAAACTTTCTCATAAACACAGACCAAAGCCCACATTTCATTCATTCAAAATATATATTGTCAAATTTTAAAATTTAATTAATATCAAAAATATTGACAGTATGAAATGACAGTATGACATCATTCACATAGATGTCAAAGATAGGGATTGTCATACACTTGTTTATTTATTAAAAATCACACAACACCAGGTTATAGTCCAACAGGTTTATTTGGAAGCACTAGCTTTTGGAGTGCTGCACCTTCATCAGGTAGTTGTTGGTGCTCCCAGAAAGCTAGTGCTTCCAAATACATCTGTTGGACTATAACCCGGTGTTGTGTGATTTTTAACTTTGTACACCCCAGCCCAATGCCGGCATCTCTAAATCACATCTGTTTTAAGAAAGATTACTGACTCTTCAGTAAGTTTAAACAATGATTAATTCATTACGTATGAGAGAACGATGTACAGATTTATTGAAGTTGGTCTAAATGCACTGAAGTAGTGGTAGCTATTGCTGCATGTCTCTGTCATGTGGTCTTTCACGTCACCTCTATGAGAGGTTCCATTTGCACTGTCGCAAACATTAACCCTTTCAAACCCTTATACTACAGACATAAGGAAACAAGTCATCTGGTTGAAAGCTCAAAATATTTTTATGGCTAATGCAGGGACAAAGGTTATAGAGTTTGTGTGATAATAATTATCAGTGATGTCAAGCATTTTTTTTCCCAGGGAGGGTCAAATGGGACTGGAAGTTGGTAACAATAATATGTAGTGAGGAGCGTATGAAAATTGTTGAAGATATCCTGGTGTGTTAGAGAAACTGTGAGGCCAAACAGCTACAAGTGATGGCAAGAAGGTAGCTGTGGATAAAGATAGAAGAATTTATATGGAAGTGAATTCAGAGAAGAAAGTGCAAGGAGATCTTAGATGACAATTGATAATGCTGAGGATAATGACATCATTAAGTAGTCTGCTTATTGTGAATATTGCATTTTTTAAAAAAAAATCAACTTCTGTAGCTCATGTTATTTAAGAGCACTTTATAATTCAGCTCTCAAGCAGCTTGCTAATGCCAGTTTGTTTAGTCATTACGTTTTTGGAATGAAGCCCACTCCATATTGTTCAGAAAAGCTGTTAAGATGATTGATGCAGAAAATTAACTGGCAGACTGATGTGGATGGAACTGTTATTCTATTGTTATGAATACCATTCATTAGAAAATTTGTAGGATGGATCTTCAGACTGTGGATTAAGAACTCCACAATTCTGAATTCACCTTTCAATCAAGCCACGAAGATAAAATGATGAAGCATTAGCAAGACCACTGTTAGTGCAGTGAGTCCGCATTATGCAGATGATGTTTACTTGCTAGGTTAAAAAACATGCTGTTGAAAATGTCTATATTTGTTTTCCTAATTGCTGATGGGGTGTTAGTAGTCCTGATGAAGGGCTTTTGCCCAAAACATCGATTTTCCTGCTCCTGGGATGCTGCCTGACCTGCTGTGTTTTACCAGCGCCACTCTAATTGAGACTCTGGTTTCCAGCATCTGTAGGCCTTGTTTTTACCTTGTTAGTAGTGCTGGCCAAGGTAGCATTTATTGCACATCCTAAATTGCCCAGAGAGCAATTAACAGTTAACCACATTGTTGTGGGCCTGGAGTCATTTGTAGAGCATAACATGTAAAGATGGCAACTTTTCTTCCTTAAAGGCTGGAAACATGTTTCCGCTGATGGGTGAGTGCTGAACCAGAGGACACAGCTTAAAAATATGGGGTAGACAATTTAGGACAGAGATGAGGAGAAACTTCTTCACCCAGAGAGTGGTGGCTGTGTGGAATGCTCTGCCCCAGAGGGCAGTGGAGGCCCAGTCTCTGAAAAACTTGGGTAGAGCTCTCAAAGATAGTAGAATCAAGGGTTATGGAGATAAGGCAGGAACAGGATACTGATTGAGGATGATCAGCCATGATCATATTGAATGGTGGTGCAGGCTCGAAGGGCAGAATGGCCTACTCCTGCACCTATTGTCTATTGTATTGTCTATTATAAGGCAACAGTGAACCAAGTAGTTACTAATAACTAATAGTTGTTATCTGGTTGGCATTAGGCTAGGTTTTCTTGATTTCACATTTCAATTTAATTCAAATTTCTCCATTATAGGATTCACACTGATTTTTCCAGTGCATTATCCTGGGGCACAAGAATACTAGTTCAGGAGCATTATCACTGCATCAACTCCTCCTTACTTTTCCTGTGCATGCTGATAGATAACTGGTCAGTATTTTGATCTTGTTGGCTGAGCAAATGACAAGGAATGTCCCCAGAAGCTGGCAGAGTCCCTTTCCACATATGAGCGTAATCTGGACTATTCCACAGTTTTAACTTGCCACTTGGAATGGGCTAGTGCTGTCAGTTAATGGTGGCAAATAATGAGGACTGTGACATAAGAGGCCCCATAAAAAGCTTCCATTCAATAACAATTGGCTAGAAATATAATGTCATTTACAAATAATCAAGATTGGAGGTGAGGACTTTTTTTTTGTCTTTTGGGAGAGTTGTTAGTTCTGAAATTCTGAAACTGAAAAGGTGGTGAAAGCTGATTCTATGAGCAGTTTTGAAAGGGAACGGGTAAATACTTGAGGATTAAGAATATACAATACATATAAAAAAACTGCAGGCATGTGAACGTAAACATGGCTTTCTCAACGGCCGACATAAATATAAAGGACTGAATAGTTTCCTTCTGTGTGGTATGTTTCTGTTACTTAAAGATCTTTGCAAAACTGAGTGATGAACACAGTAAAATTCTAATAGGTGCAATAGACTGGGGTGGGAATGTTACATGAAGAAAGAAGAGAGTTGAATTTTTATCACATTTTTCACAATCCCAAAGCACTTTATAGTCAATTAAGCACTTTTGAAGTGCAGTCATTATTGTAATGTAGGAAACGTGACAGGCAATTTGCACATACATAGTTCTACAAACAGCAATGAGACAGCCAGACTTGTATTAACTAATAATCACAAAAGTGTTTTAATTTTTTGACATTTTAGCTTCTTTGTTGCTTAGTTGACTGCTACTGAAGCTCAGTAGGTTCAGAAATAAATCAAAGAAAGCTCTCAGCCATTGAACAAGGAGGTTTTGGGAGAACATAGTGTAGAGGTTTTCTTTGAGGAATATTTCTGGAGGGAGTTGGTTTCTATAACATTGGTAGCAGAAGCAGTGACTTCACAGTTGAGCTCCATCACAGTGCTGTCAGAGTGGAAAATATGCAGACTCCACTTTCATCCATTCCTCATGCTAGGAATTGCACTAATGCAGACATGTACATTAAAACTAGCAAGAGATGTTCTACCATGGTCACAATGACAGTGAACATCAATGGAAATGGATCTTTCCAGATGGGAATGGGTTACATATTCATTTGGAGAGGCATAGGAGCCAAAAGGTGAGTCTGCTCTGCCATTGAATGAGATGTCAGGAATGTCAGATAATATATTACCATTCAAGTCAAAGGAGTAGTCAAATTTCTTCCAGTCCTGTTTCTCCACTGATCTAACAAATTTTGAATTTTATCAACAAGATGATATAGCCAATTTTAAAGATAATAAACAGTATCTGGCTTAGTATTCAACATAATTCAGCTTGTTTTTTTTTTGACCAACTTCATAATGCAATTTCAGGCCCTGAATATGTTTTCTGAGATATATTCAACCTCAGTTACGTCCAAGCTAATATTGTTTTCATTCCTTCACCTTTACTCCCTATTTTATTGACCTATTATTAGTGCACAGCTTTTTCCAAGCCTTCACAGTACTCAGGACAGTTCCTGAGGCCTATGTCCAACATTTAGTTCCTGACTTACTCCTCGAACTTCTCCTTGCATTCTGACTTGTAGAATCAGTGGCCTTATGTCACCACCTCAGCAGCACAACTTAATAGATTTTATGTGCATGGAACCTGCCTCTGTCCTGATGTGTCCTCTTCTCCACATAACAGTGAGCCAGAAACTGTTTTTGAATTAATAAATGATTTTTATTGTCACATATATTTAGGAAAATACAATGAAAAGTGTTTTGTCACCACAATCTAGCGCCATTTTGAACAGCTTGCTCACATTGCCCTTCTCTCCCTCCTGCTCTGAGCATGCTCACATTGCTCCTTTTCCCTCTCCTGCTCCGAGCACACTCACGTTGCCTGTTTTCCCTCTCTGCTCTGAGCACACTCACATTGCCTGTTTTCCCTCTCTGCTCTGAGCACACTCACGTTGCCCCTTTTCCCTCTCCTGCTCTGAGCACGCTCACATTGCCCCTTTTTCCTCTCCTGCTCTGAGCACGCTCACATTGCCCCTTTTTCCTCTCCTGCTCTGAGCACGCTCACATTGCTCCTTTTTCCTCTCCTGCTCTGAGCACGCTCACATTGCCCCTTTTCCCTCTCCTGTTCTGAGCACGCTCACATTGCTCCTTTTTCCTCTCCTGCTCTGAGCACGCTCACGTTGCCCCTTTTCCCTCTCCTGCTCTGAGCACGCTCACATTGCCCCTTTTTCCTCTCCTGCTCTGAGCACGCTCACATTGCTCCTTTTTCCTCTCCTGCTCTGAGCACGCTCACATTGCCCCTTTTCCCTCTCCTGTTCTGAGCACGCTCACATTGCTCCTTTTTCCTCTCCTGCTCTGAGCACGCTCACATTGTCCCTTTTCCCTCTACTGCTCTGAGCACACTCACGTTGCCCCTTTTCTTTCTCCTACTCTGTGCATGCTAACCTTGCCCCTTCTCCCCCTTCTCACAGTTCTTCAGTGACACCCAGACAATTTCGAAAGACCTATTAAGAGTTTTACATAGTTTGGCCCGAGGAAAACTTGAATACAACTAAAATAGACAAATGTTGAAACCTCCTGAAACTATGTTCCCTGAATGTTACAATGTTCACCAACTGCTAGCTTTAGCAGCATAAGTTGCATACAACAGAAATTAGTTTATCATAATATCCATATTATCCATGTAATATGTCTAGTTCCTAAAATATTGCCACTGGTGTCAATAATAAGGTATAGATTTTTTAAAGTTGAATAATATATTGCAATCATTGCTGGTGGTTTAGGGAAAAAATCCTATGTTGTGTTAAATTATATGCTGTAAAGATACAATAAGACAGCATCATGTAAATATTAATGATTCCCAGTTGTTCTATAAATCATAACAGATTCATTTTTAGCATACCTTTTTTTGATTAATTAACGGTTACACGGTGTTGAAGGTAATTAAATCCCACTTCAAAAGCTACTTAAAGTGATGTGTTTACCACAGAAAATAAAACATAAAAGAAAATGGCCTACTTCAGTCAAGTTGTTCCTAAATAACTACCGTAGTTTAATTTATGTGTTCAGTTTTCTGAAGGCAAAGAGAGCATGGCTCAGTTTAATACAATGTATAAAACAGATTGACTTAATTAAGAAGAGAGACCTCCTATTGGAAGCAGCAGCATAATCTAGATTAGAGGCAGTTCAAGGAAGGTTCACTCGGATAATCCATGATAAGAAAGATTGTTTTACGAGCAAAGGCCAGACGGATTAGGTCTCTACTCATTGGAATTTAGAAGAATGAGAGGTGGTCTCATTGAAACATAGAGGGTTCCTAAGGGGTTTGACAAGGTTAATGCTGAGAGGATGTTTCCCTTCATAGGACAGTTTTGGACCAGACGGAATGAAGGGGTGCCAAAGAATGTGTTGAGAAGTGGTTTCTCCTTTACGAGCTTTATTGGTCTTGAAAACTTCTTTCCACAGAGAGCTGTAAGGATGGAATCCTTGTGTACATTTAAGGTTGAGATGGATAGAGAGTTTCTTGATAAGTAGGGGAAACAAGAGTTGTGGAGAAAATGCAGGAAAGTGGATGAAGATTGTTAGATTAATCATGATCCTATGATTGACAGAGCAGGCTTGAGGAGCCAAATGGCCTATTTCTTATCATTTTCTGGTCTTATTTAAAAAAAACTGGATATAACCTTTGCCCTGCATGTTAATTAGTGTATTCCCATTTCCACGTTTTTTCCTGTCATCTGTTCTCCTCCACACTCCTATACCATTTCCTCTTTTCCTTTTCTCAGAAGCATTGATTGATGTTGATGTACAGTTCCACAGATGACAGACACTCTCAAATGCCCCACAAAATGAAACATTCCTTGCTTAGATATTTTGACTTTACTGTTGGAAGAATATTCAAATTTGGATCCCGATCCTGCACTCCCAATGCTGCCATGAATCACCTTCCAGTAGCATTCACTGATCTCGGGGGAAGGTTGAATAGGCTGGGGTTGTTTTCCCTGGGGCATCAGAGGCTGAGTGGTGACTTTATAGAGGTTTATAAAATCATGAGGGACATGGATAGGGTAAATAGCCAAAGTCTTCTCCCTAGGGTGGTGGAGTCCAGAACTAAACGGCATAGGTTTAGAGTGAGGGGAGAACATTTAAAAGGGACCTAAGGGGCAACTTTTTCATGCAGAGGGTAGTGTGTATACGGAATGAACTAGCAGAGGAAGTGGCGAAGGCTGGTACAATTACAACATCTAAAAGGCATCTGTTTGGGTATATGAATAGGAAGGTTTCAAAGGGATATGGGCCGGGTGCTGGCAATTGGGACTAGATTGGGTTGGGATATCTGGTCGGCATGGACAAGTTGGACCGGAGAGTTTGTTTCCGTGCTGTACATCTCTATGACTCTATGACTCTATGTAATAGAACACCAAAGCATTTTCATTTCCCTAACCAAAGAGGTTTTGTAACCTGGAAAAATATGGCTGAGCAGTATAATTCTGCAAGCATTTATGTAATGGTGATCCAAAAGAGAGTGCCATAGGTGGGACATAGGGATTAACCAAATGGTCATTGAATAAGGGTCTAGTGCTTAGTTACACTTTGTTGCTTGAAGATGTCCATAGATTAGGCTCCCTTCATCCTGATTCTTTTACCATTATTTTTTCTTATAATCTTGTTAACGCTCTATATATTTTTGTTGCCACATTGGGATACCCCTAGACTTCTCTGCCTCTTTAAATTGTTCATTTATTTATTTTGGTCATTTTAACATTCCAAATCTTTATCTGGAGCTATTGACAAAGTGTTGGATTTGGAACTTCATCATAATTTCAGATATGTCAATGCAAAACAATTCTATCCATTTGGGTCAAAACCGCTTCTATTTCAAGAGACCGACCCTGCCATCCTCCTTAGAAGACTGGAAACTAATGTTTTCACATGAAATGAGTTTGAGTAAATTACTTCAGTTCCTAATGGGCGCAAATTCTCCTGGCATTAACTCATAACGTGACTTAAGAAGGTCTGCTTTGGAAAATGCAAAACATATCACACCATTTCAATGGGGATGTTTTAATGAGATTAGGACTGAGACATTCTGTTACCACACAGTCAGTGGAGTTTTGCTGCATTATAGCACAGCAAATAAGTTTTGATGCTGACACAGTCAATTTTACATTTTAAATTGCTGATCTCTTTCTCTTTGATCTGCACAATATTTCAAAGGAAATGTGGAAAACTAACTTTACTTATTTTTATGTTGAAGATTCAAAAAAGCATCTGCAAAAGTAGATTTTAATCACTTTTCACTGATGGGCTGAACAAAATCAAATTGAGAAAAGAACCATGTACTGCAACTATTTCATTCATACAGTATAGTGAAAAAAAAGAATTTTCATTAATATAGCACCATTCACGCAGAAAAGCAGCCCAAATGATTTCACTGAACAGTATACAGAACAAAATAAGCAATTTGATTGCTGCATTTCCCACAATGTGTGGAGTGCTGGTGTTGGACTGGGGTGTGGACTATAACCTGGTGTTGTGTGATTCTCAACTTTTCCCACACATGACAGTACCCACACTTCAAAAGTATATAATAGTCACAGCATTCAAAATGTGGCTGAATGAAGAGTCCTCAGAATTAGCTGGATAGAGTGACAAACTAATGCTTCTGACCTTTGGAAAATTAGAGTCCTACCATTACAGTTAACTGAAATGAAGTGAGAATTGAGAAAGGACAACCATTGGGAAAGTGCCTCGTGTTGATACCAACTGAAGGTCAAACATGAGGAAAGAACAGGAGAAGCTCTGGCTGGGTGGGCATATGTCCGAAGATGGACAGAATGAAAAATGAGAGCTATATGTAGAGATACAATGACCAAAAGTAAATGTCTGTGACCCTAATGGACCATGGCTAAAATCAGATGAATGGATAAAGTCTTTTGCAACTTCTTTATTTCATTTTAAGAGAGGAAAGGAGAGTAAAGGGACTTGAAGACGAGAAGGCAAAATGAATTGAGCTGAAGGTTGAATTCACTCTGAGAGTGAAAAGTCATTCGAAGAAGAGATTGAGGGGGAGAAGACTGAGAGTATTTTGTTGAGAAACCCAGTCCAGCTTGGATGTGTGGTAAAGAACGAGAATGTTTAAAAAAGAGCAGCTGGGCTGCAACAGGCCGAAATGCTCAAAGGAAAAGATGTCAAGAGGTATGAGTCCAACAAAAAAACAGTGGAGAAAGAAATTCTGTTGAAAACTAGAACTAGGGGGCTTAGCCTGAAAATAAGGGGGAGCAGATTTAGGACTGAATTGAGGAGAAACCTCTTCAGCAAAAGGGTTGGGAATCTGTGGAACTCCCTGTCCAGTGAAGCAGTTGAGGTTACTTCGTTGAATGTTTTTAAGACAAAGATAGATATAGTTTTGAATCAGAAAGGAATTAAAGGTTATGGTGAGTGAGAGGTTAAGTGGAGCTGAAAAAGCCAGAAAAAGATCAGTCAGGATTTTATTGAATGGCAGAGCAGGATTGATGGGCTAGATAATCTACCCCTGCTCCTATTTCTTATGTTCGTTTGAAAAGTCAGTGGTCTCAAACATTTGGCTTGTTTTTGATACCAGAAATAAATGGGGACCTCAAGGATTCACTTGACAGCAGTGAGACCAGTTCAGTAATCTTCTGGGAAGTGATGATTTTCTTTGTTGCCTCTGTCATCCAAGAAAGGATGGTGAATGGGTTCTCAATGCAGGCCTATTTGGAGAACCAGCAGCTCCAGACATTCAGAAACCTCAGTCGGACATGTGGGCACTGCTGAGGCAATTCATAAAAATGGTGAGGCATCCTCACTGAGCTATAAAACACTGAAGAATATAAACAAACTCTTGGTTGCATGGCCCAACAGAATGGATTGGAGTCAGCAACAAGTGCAGCTATCCAAAATGTGACCCAAATGGGGCACCAATCTTATGACCAGGTTTGTCACTGTGGGTTGGCGGCAAGTGTGAGAGCCAAGTGCAGGTGAATATGTAAATTTCCTGCAAATTGGGATCTTAACAAGCATAATTGGCATTCATGGAGTAGGCAGCAAGGATTAGGCCAAAACTTGTGCTGGAATTTAGAAGAATGAGGAGAGATCAAATTGAGGTATTTAAGATAATAAAAGGTATGGATAAAATAGACATAGAAAGCTTGCTTCCTCTTGTGGGGCATTCTAGGATGAGAAGTCACGTCTTAAGATAAGGGGGAACAAACAGAGCTGAGGAGAAATGACTTCTCCCAAAGGGTTGGGAATCTGTGGAATTTGCTACCCCAATTCTGCTCTTATGTTTTACGAACCTGTGAACTTATGATCCAATCCCATCCTCTGGGAAAGTCACTAGGTAATGGGAATATATCACTTACACTCTCTATCTCCAGCTCTCCTCCTCACTCAATATTCCACGTTTCCTCACCTCCAAGCATCTCTGCCCTGGGAAAATTTCACCATTTAACTCTTTGCAAAATTGCTTACATGCTGATTGTTCCCAAAATTTTCTGCTTTTCTGTTTGGAAGATAGAAGTAATAGAATAGACCCAAAAATGTCTGATAGAAGTAAGAGTACATTTGAATCCTATAGAAATGGACGTGATCAGAATGTAAGCAGATGACAGAAAAGAGATAATATCCACAATTGAAGTCCAAGCTGTCGTGGTAAGATGTGGAAAGATTGGAGGCAACTTAGAATGTTCATTAATCAATGTTCATTTTCGAAGCCATGCCTGGGTAGAAGCAAATTAGAAACTGCTTGACAGTGCAGTTGGTCAATGGGTTATTGCTGGATGTTGTCCAGAGGAAAAAAAGGACCAGGAAGGAGTCAAGCATGAGGCAATAGAACTTGATTAAGGAATACATTGGAACTGCACAGTGCTTACAGTGTTGGCAGTGTCTACCAGTGAATTTGGCATACTTGCAGAAGAGTGAGAAACTGTGGGAGTTGAAACCCTCGAACCAAGAGTTTTCAATTCCAGGGTACCAGGCAAGGATCAGAAAGAAATCCAATGAATCAGTGCAGGAAAAATTCACAATGGATTAAATGGTCTCAACTCTGTCAGCAAAGGAAGTCTGAAATAATGGGAATGATAAAAGATCACTGACCCAGCTATATATTTTGTGATTGCCTGCAACAGTTCTTTAGTTTAAAGAGTCTTGATGTTAAACATGGTTTATTTAATGAGATAACTGTCTTATCTTGCGGGACAGATCATAGTCACACAAATGCAATATCTTAAGATTGATGTGAACTAGTTTATAATTGTTTTACTGTCTCCTGTCTTCTGCATAAATAAAAAGAACAAAACAAAAATGTCTGGTGTAATGCTCAGAGAAGAACCTTATTAGCAAATGAAGAGTTTAAGTTCTGCCATCACTCAGTGTCAATTCTTACCTTGAATTCACTAATGAACATCTATGAAAACAATAGAGACATAAGGCTGAACCTTACCATAATTTGGCAAAGCGTCATTTCCATTTAGCTTCATGCAGGGTTTCTCTCCATGAGTCCAAGCAGGTTTTCTTATGCAAGCAATCTCATTAATTGCATGACACATCACTATGCTGCCTGTCTCACCTGATACTAGCCCAATTTCCCACTTGAAGTAGCCAGAAATACTCGCAACTACCGAAATATCCCAAGGTATGATGGCAACCTTGGTATGGGTGCCATATCTGAAAAGTAATTGCCCACCCAGTCAATTAGTGCTGGCAGTCCAAATATTTGCACTCTGGATGGCTGCAAAGGGGCAAGTGGTGTCCCCTTTTCATCAACAGGGACTGAAAGTGGATAGAGTTTTAATGAGGAGGATTATCCTCTGCCCAGGTGCTCACCAGAGGAGTACATTACACCAGGTACTGCTAGCCTTGGCAGAGGTCACCACCAAAGACCCTGTGATCTCCAAGGGCTGAATAAACACCCAACAATGAAGGAAAAGGTCAAACCTTCTCCACTTTGCTGGGGTAAGTGCCATTATCTTCTCTCTGCTACATCACACCGGCTATATCTCTGGTCTGGCAGAGTTTAGATCAGAGTGGTGCTGGAAAAGCACAGCAGGTCAGGCAGCATCTGAGTAGCAGGAAAATCGATGTTTCAGGCAAAAGCCCTTCATCAGGAATAGCTTTGCTTTGGGCAAAGCTTCTTGTCAGGAATAGAGGCAGGAAGCCTCCAGGGTGGAGAGATAAATGGCGTGTTGGCAGGGCAGTGGGGGGGGGGAGGGGGGATGTTGGGGCTGGGGAGAAGGTAGCAAAGAGTACAATGAGTGAATGGAGGTTGGGATAGAGGTGATAGATCAGAGAGGAGGATAGAGTGGATAAGTGGGAAGGGGGATTGGCAGATAGGACAGGTCATGAGAACAGTGCTGAGCTGGAAGGTTGGAACTGGGGAAGTTGAAATATTAGGCCACAGGGTGGTGGGGTTGGTTGGTGCGGGTGTCCCAGAGATGTTCCCTAAAGTGCTCTGCGAGGAGGCATCCAGTCTCCCCAACGTAGAGGAGACCTCATCGGAAGCAACGGATATAATAAATGACATCGGTGGAAGTGCAGGTGAAACTTTGATGGATGTGGAAGACTCCTTTGGGGCCTTGGATGGTGGTGAAGGAAGTGGTGTGGCCGCAGGTTTTGTATTCCTGTGGTGGCAGGGGAGGGTGCCAGGACGAGAGGGTGGTTTGTTGAGGGGTGTGGACCTGACCAGGTAGTCACGGAGGGAATGGTCTTTGTGGAAAGTGGAAAGGGGTAGGGAGGGAAATATATCTCTGGTGGTGGGGTCTGTTTGGAGGCGGCGGAAATGTTGGCAGATGATGCGGTTAATGCAAAGGTTGGTAGGGTGGAAAGTAAGCACCGGGGGTGGGGGGGGGGGGGGCGGGGGTGGTGGGGGGGAGGGAGGGGCTCTGTCCTTGTTATGGTTGGAGGGGTGGGGTTTGTGGGCAGAGGGGCAGGATGTGGAATGTGGATGAGATGCTTTGGAGGGCCTCTTTAACCACATGAGAAGGGAAATTGTGATCGCTAAAGAGGTCATCTGCTGTGTTCTGTGGTGGAACTGGTCCTCCTGGGAGCAGATACAGTGAACGCAGAAGAATTGGGAATACGGGATGGCATTTTTACAGGAGGTAGGGTGGGAAGAGGTGTAATCCAGGTAGCTGTGGGAGTCAGTGAGTTTGTAAAAAATGTCAGTGTCAAGTCGGTCGTCATTAATGGAGATGGAGAGGTCTAGGAAAGGGAGGGAGGTGTCAGAAATGGTCCAGGTAAATTTAAGGTCCAGGTGGAATATGTTGGTGAAGCTGATGAACTGCTCAACCTCCTCGTGGGAGCACGAGGTATCTCTGGTTTTGCAGCCGCCTCCTGTCAAGGCTAATTTTCTATCTCTCTCATTGTCATATGTAAAATCCTGCCTCACTTACTCTTACCCCCATAAATTCTCCCACTCTCCATTGCCTCTTTACTGCCTACTCACTCTCACCAACACATACAGCTATGCCACCCTCTTTCTCTTCAGTTCAATCCATCTTGTTGTCTAATTGTAGGAGGAGAACACCCATAACAGATCAGAAATTTTGAAGAATATTCAGCTACTTACCAGGAGAGGATCCTGGCATTAGCCAGCAAAGACAGGAACCGTCTCTGGGGGAAGCCAAGGTCTCCATTCCTTCTAACCAAGAAAGAATTACAAAAAGCGTTGGAAAATCTTAGCAGGTCTGGCAGTATCTGTGAACAAAGAACAAAGAATAGTACAGGTCCTTCAGCCCTCCGTACCTGTGCCAACTCATTTTGCCCTTCCATACTAAAACTATCTTCATTTATAGGATCCATAACCCTCAATTTACTTCCTAATCATGTATTCATCCTATTTTTTCTTGAATACTGCTATTGTGTCTGCTTCCATCACCTCCTTTGGCAGTGTGTTCCAGACACACACCACCCTTTGTGTGAAATACTTGCCTCACACATCTCTTTAAAACTCTCCCCTGCCCACACAGTTTGAACCTATGTCCCGTAGTAATTGACCCCCTCCACCCTAGGAAAAAGCCTCATACTTTCCACTCTATCCATGCCATTTACAAACTTATAAACTTCTATCAGCCTCAACTCAACCTCAACCTCAACCTCAATCTCCTATATTCTAGTGAAAACAAACCTGGTCTATCGAACCTTTCTTCAAAGTTAAAATCCCCCATATCAAGCCAAACCCTATACCCTCTCCAAAGCATCTACATCTTGGTAAACCTTTTCTGTACCCTCTCCAAGGCATCTACATCCTTCTGGTAGTGTGATGACCAGAACTGTATGCACTATTCCAACTGTGGACTAACTAAAGTTCTATAAAGCTGCAACATAACTTGTCCATTTTCATGCTTAATGCTCCTCCCAATGAAGCCAAGTATGCCATGGGCCTTTTTTACTACCTTATCTACTTGCACTGTCACCTCCAGTGATTTGTGGACCTATACACCCAGATCAGTATTCCTAAGGGTTCTACCACCCTCTGAATAATTTCCACCTATACTTGAGCTGCAAAAATGCATCACTTTCCATTGTCTGCATTAAACTCCAACTGCCACTGTTCTGTCCATGCCTCCAACTGATCTAAAACTTCCTGTATCTTCTGACAATCCTCCTCATTATCGGCAACTCCAATCTTTGTATCAACCCCAAACTTACCAAATCATTTGTGTATACCACAAACAATAGAGATCCCAGCACTGATCCCTGTGGAACACCACCAGTCAGTCCTTCATTCCAAAAAACTTCCTTCACTACCACTCACTGTCTCCTATGACTAAGCCAGTTCTGTGTCCATCCTGCCAGCCTCGCATGTGACTTCACCTTTTGTAACCAGTCTACCATAAGGGACCTTGTTAAAGGCTTTACTGAAGTCCATGCAAACAACATCAACCACTTTTGAGGAGAAACAGAGTTAATATTTCAAACCTGACTCCTCTTCAGAATTATTTGATAATAACATTAGTGTTGGACCTGAGAGAATGAATTACAGCATGTTCAGACCGAGACAGGTTAGAGTGGGTGAAAGGAGCAGAGAACTTAAATCAGTCAATGTCACATTGGCAATTCTAAGTGAAGAGATCAAGTACTGACAAAAGGTCAGGGGGAGGAGTCCAGGTAGAGGGGGAGGTTTGGAAATAGTTGGAAGAGTTAATGTGGTGGGGTGAGAAATGGGAACAGAGCCAAGACAATGGAAGTACAGTTCACTGTTGTGTGTATCTGAAATTCGTTGAGGTCAGCGTAGAAAGGAATAAAGCTAAGTCTGTTGCTGAACACAGATCATTCAGCATTAGAGTGTGAAAGGTCAGACAGGATGGTGAATACATAACAATTAGATAATGGGATGGAGGAAAATGGAGTAGAATTAAAATCCAGAAGGGCATCAGTGATCTCGATTATTTAGATCTTGGGTTCCTTAAAGCCTGAAATGAAAAGAAAAGTTTCTGATTTTGGGGATTGATGTTTTAAAATAGAAAATCTGGTTACAACGTGTTGGTGAAGCTGTTTCTGGAACATCGGATGTAGTTTTGACTCAATCACAGATTGAGGATAATGTGGGAAAATTTGTGATTCTACTTTGTTGGGAAGAATGAAAAAACAGAGTAGTATTGAAATGGAGCGATGCTCTGGAGAAAATCTGCATGTCCTCACAAATGAATTACAAAATATCAACATATAGGTATGCAAGTTATAATTAAGAATCCTAGTACTAAGGGGTTGTTGGCTTCCTCTGGAACATATAGGGTATGTCATATTGCCTTAAAACTACAGACCGTGCCCTTTGAGGGAAAGTCATTTTGCTTGGTATATGTGCCGATGGTTCAGAGGATTCTTTCAGTAGTGGCTGGAGTGCAGGTAAGAGCCATGACAGCTTCATTTGGCAGTTCCTGAATGGCTGAAATGTGCAGGCTCTTTTAGGAAAGAGGTTGTTCAAAAAATTCCTGCTGGATCTGCTGCTTGCAATTCATACAGAATGGAGTTTGTGAATACACATGCCAAGAATCCATTTCTCTCTCCCTCTAGTGGCCAGTTGCAGATGTTTTTCAAAAGTTGCAACATCAGCGAAAGTTGCATTGCCAAGCTTTCTGATCTAGAATCTTTTTTTAGTATCTATTCCAGAAAATTTGAGAAAAGTAAAATAAAAAATTAGTTCTGCTGCATGGAATTGTTCTTAGTCAATTGAAACTTGGATGATCTCTAACCAATGAATAGGCAGTTTCAAAGCTTTTTATAATCAGCAGAAGTCCACTGGGGGGGTCAGTTAGTTCAGTTGGTTGGATGGCTGGTTTAATATACAGAATGATGCCAGTGTGGATTCAATTCCTGCACTGGCTTAGGGGTTATCATGAAGGGCCATCCTTCTCAACCTCTCCCCTCACCTGAGGCAACGTGACCCTCTGGTTAAACCATCACCAGTCATTTTTGTTTACTGTGAGAGTCGGACTATGGTGACTTTACACCTTTACAAGGCAAACAGCATTAACCTAACATAATTCACTAAAGTCAGATGGCTGGCTTATATAGTAAATTAAAAATAGTTTAATTATATGGAGCTTGGAGATATCAAGGAATGCAACATTTATAAAAGTGAGAAATTTTCATGTCATATCCAGAGCGGTTTAATGGGTATTTTTTTCTAATTAACCCCTAAGTTTGCACATTTATTGTGGTGAAATTCATGATGGGACATAAAACTAATCATGCATATCAGCCAGCTATTGTAGAAAGATCACAATTTTCAATTCTATTGATTTAAGTTGAAATGAAAATCTACAATTTCTGTAAGAAGCTGGTCTAAAAAAAATTGGACTGTCAAAACTACAGTAGCTATGTTTCACACATGCAGCAACATGAAAATCTCAACCATTGAATTCAGCTTTGCAATTCACCGGGGTGAGAATTGAATATCTAACCTTAGGCTTCCTCATATAGTAATCTGATTACTGGAACTCTACACAGGTTAAGCTATTTCTCGTAAATTATAGGACTTTCTCAACATTAGACTATGTTAATGCAGACGACATGTTAGGAATAATAATATTTCTTCTATATAGGATTACGTTCATACACAGCACAGGAACAGGCTATTTAGCCTAATCTGTCTCTGTTGCTCCACTTAAACCTGCATTGGATCCCTGTTTTATAGTTACGACATTTATGCTTTAACCTACAAAAGAGAGTATTCTCTTTATATCCATGCATGAACAATATACTAATGATCTTAGGCGGGAATGATTTTTCATGTGATGAGCAACATAAAGAGCTAGTGCTAATATGCAACTCTGTAAGGTCTGGTGTGTCTTTAATCAGCGTTTTACTCTGGTCTTTCAGCTCACTGGTTCAAGCTCCATTCCAGAATTTGAACACATAGTGCAAGCTGACATGACAGAGCTCTGAAATGCAGAGAGATCTGGGTGTCCTAGTACATGAATCATAGAAGACTAGTATGGAGGTACAACAAGTCATCAGGAAAGCTAATAGAATATTATGATTTCATGCAAAATTATTTAAATGCTAGAGTAGGGACGTTATGCTTCAGTTATTTAGGGCATTGATGAGATTACAGCTGGAGTACTGTGTGGTCAAGTGAGCATGGGTATGAAGTGGGACATTCTAAATTGAACTACAGCTGGAGAAACCGGGCCTAACAGAAATTTGGCCAAACTAAATTATTCTTGATGAAGGGATTTTGCCCAAAACGTCGATTCTCCTGCTCCTCAGATACTGCCTGACCTGCTGTGTTTTTTCAGCACCACACTCTCATCTCTCATCTCCAGTATCTGCAGTCTTCACTTTTGCCACACTAAATTATTGGCTATTGGCTACAGAGATCGTGGAAACCAAGGTCAACGAGGTCACAAAGGTTCGGAGGAACCAGCCCAAGACTTGTGTATTGGAGAAATATCAATCAGACTTTTTGTTAGCTTGACTTCTAGCCAATGACTGAGGACATGCCCTTTATACCTCCCCAGCATGGCAGCAGTACAGGGTGTTGGCACAATCTCATTGGATGTTTTGTACATCATTCATGACCCTATTGGCTAAAGGCCACAGAGAATTCAGGAAGTTCTGGGGTGAGGTGGATAAAAACACACACCTCAAAGCTACTCCCACAGTGATGATTCATGGCATGATGCATAGCAGGAAGCTGTGTGGCAACTCAAGACCTGCAAGACCCACCTTTGTGGAAGAGAGCCAGCCCTACATTGGAGAGGAAGGAGACTCCAATGGCCCAGCTCCAACATGTGGATCGTTCTGGGTAATACATTTTCTCAGATGGACAGAGCTAGATAGAGATTAAATATTGTAGACATTTTCGATATGCTGTCAAGGTCTTTTTAATAAAGAATGTTTTATAAATAAAATCAAATTGAACATCAAACCAAATTTGGTCTAATTTCATCTGCCTCACTGACAAGATTGTTTTGGTAAAGTATTTTTAAAACATAAACTAATCAAAGTGTCCAAATCACAATAACAGCTATGTATGTATAGGTTACTGTACCTGTGGAAAGATGTTACTTTGTTGCAAGAAGCTCAGAGAAGGTTTACTTGACTAATATTTGGAATGAGAAGATTGCTTTATGAGGAAAGGCTGGACAGGCTAGGCCTGTATCCTTTGGCCATTAGAGTCAGATGTGACTTAATTGAAACATAGAAGATCCTGAAAGCAATTGACTGGGTGGATGTCAAAAAATAGTCCTTCCTTTGCAGGCGTCTAGAATTAGGAGTCATACTTTAAAGAGAGGGGGTCATCCATTTCAAACGGAGATGAGGATGCATTTTTCTTCTCTGAGGGTGGTGAGTCTTTCTCAGAAGACAATGGATGCAGAATCTTTTTTTAAAGGCACATATATTCTTGATTGCCAAGGGGATGAATGGTTCTCAGGGACATGCAGCAATGTAGATATGAGGTTAAAATCAGATCTTCACAATCTTATTGAATAACAGAGTAAGGTCATAGAGCTGAGTGGGCTACTGTTGCTCCTTGTTCTCATTTTTGTACGTATCATGCAGTCATGAGAGAGTGCTGTATTGTGAGTAATGCTATCTTCAAATTGAAATGTTGAACTAAAGTCTTAACTCTTTTGTTCAGCTGGATTTGAAATAATGGCATGCTGCATGAAAATCAACATCCATTTTTGCCTGCAAAATATGAATGATGACATTTTTAAAAGAGCAGTAAAGTATTTTGAGGCATCCTGAAACATTGTTGTGCTTCCCGACATAAAAGGCATCTTGGAAAGCCTTCATTCTTTTTCTCTGCTGGGTCAAATAATATTACTTTCAAACTACTATGGTTTCACCTCAAAATTGAAGACTTTAAATAATGCACTGACTCCTCAACTGCTGAAATTCCAAGACTACTGGCTTATATAAATCCTCAGGTCTATAACATTTTCACCTACCATACTTCATAATGACAATCATGCATCTAAGCTTAGAGAATCTTATATCCAGACTTACATTCATTCCCAATACCACAGCTCCTGATTCATCCCCAGACCATTGGACTTGCACAGGCTTAGATTCTACTGCATTTTACAGCACCAACATCTCCTTGTACTAGAAATAACCAGGTCTGACCCACTTACAGAGTACTCATTCTTGATTCAATTATTTGTCAAATTATGATTCTGCTTTTTTTTTGGTGGGTTCCAGGAAGGTTGGAACAACAAGGAAATATGCTGCTTGTTTTGAGGTTGACCTATATCTACTCTGTATAGATGAAATAATTGAATATTTGTACCATATTACATCATTCTTGATTGTGTATTTGTTAAAGGATGACTCAATTTAGATTTCTTGAGGTTTTGTAAGTGTCAAGATCATGTGGAACTGATCTGTGTAGCTGGTTCCAATTAGAAGAATAAATTCAAATAGTATTTCTGCTCCCTCAGGATTCATGCAAGTGTGTTACCATAAGCTGTAAGGCTGCATTGCATTATTGTAGATCTTGGAGCTACCTCATGTTGATATACATTGCTCCTGTGACCTCAAAGTGAAATAAGAAAATAATTATAACTCAGAGTCTGTACACAATGATGAAGGGGTCTTCTGAGGGCAATATGTGACTGTTTACAAACCTGAAATTTAGGTTGAGTCTTAAAGGAGCTATAATCCAACACTTTATCTGACTGCAGGAAATCATGAAATGCCAATAGAAAAAAATGTTCATTCTGAGGGAAACAAAAAGAGATTTAAAGGGAAAAATGTGTTTGGCATAATATAAGTATCTAGAAAGTGACCTCTGTTTCAGAGTCTGTTGGAAATTATTTTAAAGCTATATTTTGAATAGTAAATATATGTTCACCTTTCAGCATACCATGAGCTCTGAACAAATTGTTCAGGACTTCAGTGGAATAATTAGAAGTCTGCACACATGAACAAAGGCTGAGTTTGAGGGGGGGGAGGTTAGAATTAATTACGTAACTGACTTTAATTACTCAGGCTATAATAGTCACTGAAGAGAAAACCGTGCCTCCATCCCTTTTCCCTCTCCTGGCCGATAAAGTTGTTGCCTTTCAATCTCACAACATCTCAAAATTCTCATCCCCCATGTTTACTTTTTGCATATGTGTTCAAGGGCTGTAAATAAATAGTGGTGAGGCAATTATTGGCAAACCATAAATGCCCTTGAGCAGGTGGTGAAGAGTTGCCTTTGTGAACCGTGTTAAAAACCACACAGCACCACGTTATAGATCAACAGGTTTATTTGGAAACACTAGTCTTTGGAGTACAGCTGTTTCATCGAGCATCATGGGAAACTGTGTTTGTCTGGACGAGTGTAACTGCAACAATACTCAAGAAATTTGATAACACTCAGGACAAAGCAGCTTCCTGATTGGGACCTCATTCACTACCTTCAACTGTTACTTCTTCCAGCACTGAAGACCCTAATGAATGTGTGGACATACTTGATAAGAGCAGGCTATTCAGCATCTTGAGCCTGTCGATTCATTCAATAAGATCACAACTTATCTGATTGTGACCTCAAATTCACATTGCCATCTATCTATCTGCCTCTCCCTTAAAACTATTCAAGTACTCTGCTTTCAAGAAGAGACTTTTAATTACTCAACTTTCAAAGAGAAAAAAATCTTTATCTCTGATCCAAGTGGATAACCCTGATATGTTTCATTCAAGTCACCCCTTTACACTTCTAAACTTCAGTGGATACAAGGTTAATTTGTCCAATGCTTCTTCATAAGACAACCCACCCATTCCACACATTCATCTCAAACCTTCTTTCAATCATCTCCAACTCAATCCTTCCTTAACTAAGGTGGCCAGTGCTGTATGTACAATTCCAGATTCAGTTTAGATTACTTCAATTACTTAGTGTGGAAACAGGCCCTTCAGCCCAACAAGTCCACACCGACCCACCGAAGCGCACTCACCCAGACCCATTCCCCTACATTTACCTCTGCACCTAACACTTTAGCATTTTGGCATGGTCAAGTCACCTAACCTGTATATTTTTGGACTGTGGGAGGAAACTTGAGCACCCGGAGGAAACCCACACAGACACGGGGAGAATGTGCAAACTCCACACAGTCAGTCGCCTGAGGCGGGAATTAAACCCAGGTCTCTGATGCTGTGAGGCAACAGTGCTAACCACTGTGCCACCGTGCCGTCTAACCTGTGCCCTGCATAATTAAAGCATACCCTCCCTACTTTTGTAGTCAGTTCTCCACACAATAGATGACTACTTGCTCTACCTGCATAGTAACCTTTTGCAATTCATACAAGGGGACACTGACGCGGCAGTGTGCACCATATACATTATATAAACTCACCAAGGTTGCTTTGACAGCACCTTCTAAACCTGCTTCTCTACTACATTACAGGTTCAAGGATATCACATTCAATGTAACACCACCACTTGCAAGCTTCCCATTAAACCCCACACCATCCTGACTTGGAACTATTTGTCTGTTCCTGGACTGGGTCAAAACTCATAGAATGCCCTTCTTCACAGTTCAGGTGTATGTACCAGCCCAAAACCTGTAGCATTTCACAAAATGGAGGTGCTGGTGTTGGACTGGGGTGGATAAAGTTAAAAACCACACAACACCAGGTTATAGCTCACAAATGTATTTGGAAATACTAGCTTTTGGAGCACCAGTGCCTTGCATTGCTTGTCTGACAATCATTGTGGAGACAGGAGCTATGTCAACTCTAAGCTACAGAAGCACGTAGTTGTGTAAGTGCTGGCAAGCAGACTGACTTGCCACTGCACAGCTTCCATTTCCAGAAGCTGCTGCCTCACACAGATATTAAAGTAAAAGCAGCAGGAAAAATTAAAGAGAACGTTGAAGACAAGATGAGTTATTCACCATGCAATTCTTACCATTTGATCTGCTGTTATAGCCACAGTAGGTATACACAAGAATCATGTGGTTTCTGGACAATGATAACCCCCTAGATATTGATAGTGGCTGATGTATTGTTGGCAATGTCAAAAACCATCAAGGGAGGAGCAAATTACTGCAGATGCTGGAATCTGTACTAGAAACAAAAAATGTTGGCAATCACAATGGGTCAGACAGCATCCCTGGAGAGAGAGCCAGCTAATGTTTCGAATCTAGATGACTCTTCATTGTAAGCTAATGGTCTGCATTATAGGTTATGCCGACTCAGTCCCGCACCATGGTGTATGGTGGTCCTTGACATTCTCAATGTGGGAGGAAAATATTCATACATCTGAACTTGTTCCATTGCCAGATTCTCCAGATTCCAACACAACTACTTTTAGTGGCTGGTCAATGTTAGTGCTTATCAACATATCTCTAAGTGTGAGATTTAACAGCCAAAAGAGGAATTTCATCAGCTCCGTACTCTGGGTTCAATGGAACGAATGTCTTATGAATGGTAGTATCTTTCTTGAAACTAGGCTCTCAAGCACTGAGACAAATCCCTTTGAAATTGGCTTTGATGGGCTGGCCATCCTGCTCTCCAGGTTCTATTCTTTTATCTCTGAAATCACTAACATTGCGTGGAGGACAACAAGAAATACTTCAAAGACACTCTGAAATCCCCCTTGAAGCGTGGTGACATTGATATTATTTAGTCGGAGGAAATTACTATCAGTGTTAGTCAATTGCCAATCAAGCTGCACCATGTGTTGAGTGACTCTGCCATATAACATGACAGTAGTGACAGAGAAGGAAACAAATCCTGCACTCTGGATCTTATTACCTTACGAGACGCCCTTCCCCATGTCAGCAAAGATCTGTGGTGTGAGAATTGACCTGTTCAGTCACATGAAGTGCCAGAGTAGATATTTTGTGCCCAAGTAGCGAATGTCTTTGAATTAAGGGATAGCTGATAACAACAACCTTTTTTATGATTCTAATAATATCCTCAATAGGTTCTTTACCTAATCTAGTTTTCAATGGAAATTTTTGAAGTTACTAGTCTAGATATTCAATGATGCTACATTCAGACTACATCACCAAGTGAGCACTAAAGCATCAAAGATTTTGCATATATTCCCAACACAGAAGATGAATGCTACCATGTTGGTAAATGCAGAACAAAGGAGATTAAGGTAGAAAGACATGCACATAGATATAGAGGTGATAATGGCAGGAGGAAAGGAGGACTGGCAAAGAGAACAAAAAAGAATAGGGTATATGAATAGGAAAAGTTTAGAGAAATATGGACCAAGCACAGGCAAATGGAATGATTTTAGTTTGGGAAAGTTGGTCAACAGAGTTGCAGTCTGTTTCTGTGCTGTATGCTTCTATGTCAATTTTTGTAATGCTGTTGGTAAAAGACTATATGGGAGATCAGAAAGCTGATTGAAAAGTTATTCAAAGTTAATATTTCATTTCAGTTAAAATCTGTGCTTCTGAATATTCTGGGCTCATTATTAGCAAAGATCATATTCAAGGATATCCCTCTTTGTAGTAGAAATAATGGAGCCTACTGAAATGCATATACTTTTAATTGCACATTTAATTAACATTATTTAAGAGACTTAATCGATATCATGAGTTGGAAGCTAGCTCATAATGAGCTCATTTCAAATCTCTGTGCATTTAACTTCCTTTTTTCTGTTTTTACTACACTGAATAATAAGTTGGGTAGCAACCTCAATCAGAGATTTTTAAAACAGTGTTAACCACCACAAAATAACCTAATGACTGAACTGGCAAGAAATTTCACCCAACATGTACAATATGCAAAATGGTGTTTGTTGGACGTTTTTGGAGAATTCACTCAATGTTTTGAATGATGATTGTGTCAAACTAAAATGATAAAATGCTGGAGATCACAGCAGGTCAGACAACATCCATGGAAAGAGGTCAAGCTATCTTTTCCAGTCAAGATGGCACTTTATCATAGGCATCATCTTGACTCAAAACTTTAGTTTACTCTCTCTCCATGGATGCTGTCTGACCTGTTGTGACCTCCAACATTTAGATTAGATTCCCTACAGTGTGGAAACAGGCCCTTCGGCCCAACAAGTCCACACCGACCCTCCGAAGAGTAACCCCACCCAGACCCGTTTCCCTCTGACTAGCTGCAAATACACAAAACTCTGGTGCGGCCACACTTTGAATATTGTATACAGTTCTGGTCCCTATATTTCAGGAAGGACATGGAAGCATTGGAAAAGGTGCACAAGAGATTTACCAGGATGTCACCTGGTCTGGAGGGAAGGTCATATGAGGAAAGGCTGAGAGACTTGAACCTGTTCTCATTGGCAAGAAGAAGGCAAAGAGGGGATTTGATAGAGACATACAAGATGATCAGAGGATTAGATAGGGTAAACAGTGAAAATCTTTTTCCTAGAATGATGACGTCAGTGTGTACGAGGGGACATAACTACAAATTGAGGGGTGATAGATTTCTGACAGATGTCAGAGGCAGATTCTTTACGCAGAGAGTGGTAAGGGTGTGGAATGTCCTACCTGCCAATGTAGTTAACTCAGCCACATTAGGCTGATTTAAGCAATCCTTGGATAAGCACATGGATGATTTTGGGATAGTGTAGGGGGATGAGCTGAGAATAGTTCACAGGTCGGTGCAACCTCGAGGGCCGAAGTGCCTGTTCTGCGCTGTATTGTTCTAAGTTCTATGTTCTATGTTTGATTATATCACAAAATAAAGATGGCCTACATTAGATCATCCATCTAGGATGAGATTTGAGTCACTTCCTGTTGAATTCAATTATTTCTGAAATAATTACAAGGCCCTGGCATTCACTGCTCAAAGCAACAACATATCAGATAAAACCAAAATAACTGGATTATTAATTAATCATGTAAAAGGCTGTCAACTTTTGAGGATTGCATGCTGCCCTTTCAAATTTCTTCAGTTTGTGTTAAGTTGATTGATATAAATCAAGGTCAGCAACGAGAATGCAAATAATAACATCGACTTGGATTGTGTAGTGCTTTTACCATAATAAAAAAAAAGCTCCAAGATTCTTCACAGGCCCATTACAAAACAATGTTTGACACAAATTTCCAAAAATGTGTAGTATTGATGGATTGAGCACACTAAGTTGATCGTAGTATCCAGAGATGTGTAGGTTAGGTGGGTTTGCCATGAGAAATGCAGGGCTAAAGAGAGGCGGTGGGGTGTGAGTCTGGGTTGGATGCTCTTCAGAGGGTCAGTGTAAACTTGACTGCTCCCACACTGTGGGGATTCTGTGACAAAACCTTATGAAGAGATTTTAAACCAGTTGATCAAAGAACTTGGTCAAATGTATTCTTTGAAGCTGATCTTAAAAGTGAAAAGTGAGGTGAAGAAGTCGAAGCAGGTAATTCAGGCACTGACAACTGAAAGCATGGTAGCCAATGGTGAAGATATTGAAATCAAGGATGCAGAAGTATCTGCAACTAGAAGAATACAGTTATCTTGGAGAGTTATCATGGAAATTCTAGGTACAGGGGAGAACAAAACCATGTTGGGATTTAATATTTCAGCCAAATCAGCCCCATATGCCTGAATGAAGAGTAAGAATAAGATTGATTACCAAGACAATAAGATCCTAAGGTATAGGAGCAGGGTTAGACTATTTCGCACAAAGAGTCTGATCCACCATTAAATCAAATCTGTTGTGCTTCTCAACCCTAATCTCCTGTCTTCTGCCCATAACCCTTGATCCTCTTACTAATGAAGAACTTATCTATCTCTGTCTTAAAGATATTCAATGATTTGGCCTCCACAACCCTTTATGGCAATGAGTTCTCAGTTTACCACCTTCTGGCTGAAGAAATTCTTAATTTTCTCTGTTCTAAAGAGTTGTCATTTCACTATAAAGTAGTGTCCTCTGGCCTTAGTCTCTTCTTCTGGTGGAAAAATCTTCTCCATATCTACTCTATCTAGGACCCTCATTATTCAGTATGCTTCAATATAATCACCCCTCAGCTTTCTAAATCCATCCAATACAGAATCAGAGTCCTTCACCACTCCCCATTTGACAAATCCCTCATTCCCAGGATCATTCTTATCAAACTCTTCTTAACCCTCCCCAGTGTTAGCATATCCTTCCTTAGATACAGAACCCAAAACTGCTCAGCAAAGTTCAAACTCCATTTGACCAGAGCATTACACAATCTCAGCAGTCCAGCCCTGCTTTTGTATTACAGCTCTCTCAAAATGATTTCTGAGATTGCATTTACCTTCTTAATTGCCAACTGAACCTGCATGTTAGCTTTTAGAGAATCCTGACCGAGAACTCTTAAGTCCATTTGTGCTCCAAATTTCCAAAGCCTTTCCTCAATTATAAAAAAAGTCCATCTCTATTCTTCTTACCAAAGTGCATAATCTCACGCCAATGTTGGTTAATCTGCTGACATTCAACAAATGAGGTGTTTTACCCACTAAAGGTACCAACCAGCTCAGTTATTGCACTCTGGTCTCCAAAACTACAATTTGTGAAACCCATGACCCACTCCAAATACTGGCCACAGTGCAACCCTGAAGGATTGCTGTGTAGTTGAAAGACTGACTTTCCAATGAAACACTAGTCTGAGATCTCAATTGTTCTCACTTTTAGGTACAACAAGTTTGGGAGCACAATTTCGAAGAAGGTCAGCAGGCTTTCCTGCACAAATTTACCCCTCAACCACTTTAAAAGATGCAGCTTCATTACCATTTTGCTGCTTGTGCATCCATGCAGTGTGAAAATTGGTTGTCGAGTTTCCAATGTTACAACAGTGACCGCACCAAAAGTATTTAGCTGGCTTTAAAGTGTTTTGCAAATTTCTGAGGATATGAAAGCCACTACACAAAAATATAGTACTGTCAACAGAGAGGAAACCACAAGTGGAAAGTTGGTTTCACCAACATGGATATCTATTTATTGGTTATATTCAAACTTCAGATTTGGACTTGTAGATGAGGAAAAGATTCACACTTTGAAAAATTACACCACTGCATGATACAGTCACCTTTCGAAGGAGCGGGTCCATAAAAAGGATTGGATTAATTACTTTGCTTAACAAAGTAAAAGACCAATGAGAATTACCAAATGCACATCACCTTCAGAGGTTAACCAAGCTGGTAACTATATTATATATACAATGATGTTGACTCCACGCACATGAATAATATCAAATGAAAGGCAATTTCAGTGCATGCATATTGATTCTGCCTGTAATTTTTTTCTCTGCTGGTCAAATTTTCAGTTTGTGATAATTAGAATTCCATTTGAGCTCAATAATAGAGGCCCCTACCATGGCCAGTAAAGGTTTTAAGCAGCCACATGCTTGAATCATGATAAGCACAGCGATTGTTACATAATTATAGTCTTTATTGGATTGGGCTCTGCGGAACGCTCCGTTTATTTTTAAAACCCACTAAAAACCACTCTGAGTCATTTTGGAATCAGGGATAAAATATGCATCATTATAGCTTATGTCATATTGTCATGGATTTTACCAGAATTATAGCTAACTGCTGGCCCCAGAGTAGGCATAATTTGTGGTTTATTTCATTAATGTTCTAGAAATTGTCACAACACAGCTCATTGTTCCTTTTCTAGTTGAAGGGAAAGTAATAGTGACATTTCCTTGTGTGAAGGTATAAAATGAAAGGGTTTATTCTGTTGCCTTGTAATGTAGCAACATAACCATTATCTTCTAGCTTTATGCAGCTGCCTGCTTTGTCATGTTACATCTTATTTAATATTTACACAAAAAGTTCTGATTCCATTTCGTTTGATGGTGTAGTTGTAAATGGAAAAACAGTACAAAACTCTGCTAAATGTTCTTTTAATTTCAGGCTAAGCATTTTCAGAACTAATAAGTAACCTCTTGTCCAGCTACTCTTTCTCCGTCCTCCCCAAGAATATGAAAGTAGAAACGCCTTACCTGTCTGTGGAGCTAGAACTAGTCCTTCATTCCAGTGCCATAGGCTGTTTATTTAGAGTCATAGAGGTCTACATTACTGATAAAGGCCATTCAGCTCAACAAGTCTGTGCTGGTCAAAACCAAGCACCTAACTAAACTAATCTCTTTTTCCAGACTTGGCCCATGGCTTTGTCTTTTGATTCAAATGCCCACTGAAATCTCCTCAGATTGTTGTCTCAGGAATGCAAATCCATTTCCGATCCTTGCTCAGCACAAGCTCATCTTTGGTGGTTGGCTCTCCCATGGCTCTGTCCACCACTCCTACAGTGTGAACTGAATAGGTCGCTTTGCCACTTTGCCTTGCTGCTGTTGCTCTTTGGGTGTTATGTTGAATCTCTACCTGCCTGATAAAAGACTGTTTGTTATTGTCAGCAGCAGCCTGTTTAATTTGACAACCATTTGAGGTTTCTCATCAGCTCTCCTATTAAAGTCCCACAGAGATAGTGAGGCTTCAATGAGCATGAAAACATCCGAAGTATTTAATGTGCAGGTGTCACTGCAGATCATTTAGCACACAGGACGATATTTTTAAACTTCTAAATGAATTTTGCAGCATAAATAAGTGCCTGTCATCTGAAATGTACATTAACAGCAGTTTGTAAACATACATGCTTTACTAACCTTGTGAAGTCATTCATGTGCTCCCTGTATTGGAGAAAGAAGCTAAAGATCCAAACATGCCATATTTCATGTCCTTCTATGGGAACAAAAGAACAATCTAGCTTCAAATAATGCTGTAAATAATAAGCTTGGGGATGCAGTTCCAACATTTAAAACTGAAATGAGGAGATATTTGCATTCTCTCAGAGTTGTGAGCCTCTGGAATTCTCTTCCTCAGAGAATGGTGGAGGCATGGTCATTAATTTCTTGAAAGGTCGAGGTAGGTGATTAAACAGGAATCTGTGGGTATTGGGGCAGGTAGGAAATGGATCTGAGGCTACAGTCAGGTCTAGTGGAGAAGGCTCAAGGGGCTTAATAGCTCACTCCTGATCCAAAGTAATATGGAAGCAAATCACTGAGTTTCCATATATGGAAGTTGTGACAATACTGTGTCTTTAAGAGGTGTGTTTGTTTCTCTTGTAGAGACGTGTTGTCACTGTGGTGACAAAATGTCTTATTTAGACAGACAGTTGGTAAACAGCTTTGAGTTTCCTTGGGTGCATATTCCTTTATAATAATATAATATTCCTTCATTCTCCCCGTGGCTGCGTGGGATTCCTCTGGGTGCTCCGGTTTCCTCCCACAGTCCAAAGATGTGCAGGTCAGGTGAATTGGCCATGCTAAATTGCCCATAGTGTTAGGTAAGGGGTAGATGTAGGGGTATGGGTGGGTTGCGCTTTGGCGGGGCGGTGTGGACTTGTTGGGCCGAAGGGCCTGTTTCCACACTGTAGGTAATCTAATCTAAAGAATCATAAGTGGCTGGGGTCAGGGCTCACACAGATTCAGGATGCCTTTCTGTTTTGCTTGCAGTTTGTTGAGAAGGTTTCTACTGGCTGCTGGAGCTAAAAAGTTTGAGTTCTTTCCTGCAAGAGTAAAATCTTAGACAGCAAGACTTCCTCTTAAAAATTAAAAGGGCCAGATTATTTCTTTCTTTTAGACTAGATAGAGGCAGCCCATGAGAACAATAACTATGTAACTGCTGAATTGCCTTTCTCAGGAACACGTGTATGGCATGCTTTCTATATTGGAACAGTTAATGATTAGTGGTTAAATAATGCATTTTCTGGTTAAGTATTTCAATAAAGTTATGCCAGTTCTTTTGTTGTATTTTAACTATGTTGCAAGAATAAAGTATGTTTTGATGAAAGCTTAGTGGTGGAGCAAATAAAGCATATCTGGAACAGAGTGCCTTACACATATATCTTTAAAAAAAGTTAGGGTCTAGGCTATTTTGAAGAGTCTGGTCTTGTCCATAATAAAGTAGGATGGAAAGCTCACAATCTGAGATATTAAATATTGAAATATGTCATGTTTGATTTGATTTTATTTGTTATAGTCATGTGTACTTAAGTACAGTGAAAAGCTTTGTTTGCAAGCAGTATGGCAGATCATTGTAAGTAAGGACATACAGAACATAAGATGCTTAGACAGAATGAGACATAGAGATTATAGTGCACTGGAGGCACATGAAGCAAGATCTAACATTAATAGATTAACAGTAGTTGAAGTTAAAGAATCCATTCATCTGTCTAATGACAGAAGGGAAGAAGGTGTTCTGGAACCAATTGGTGCGTGTGTTTAAGCTTCTGTATCTTTTGTTTGACGGAGAAGATAAGGAAGCTTGTAGAAGAGCATTACTGGGGTGGGAGGAATCTCTGATGTTAACAGCCTTTCCATTCCTCTATGAGGATTAATGCGAGCCACAACTGTTGAGTCAGGGAGCTCAAAGGTTAAATCAGTGCTTCAGTGCTGTTCTATTCAGAATCAAACCTCACAATTTACTCAAGGAAGGAAAGCACAGGATATGAAAACTATATAGAAAATAATGCTCCATCTTCCACACCTACATTGGCACCACACCCCACCTTTTCCTCCACTACATCGATGACTGTATCAGTGCTACCACGTGCTCCCACGAGGAGCTTGAACAGTTCATCAACTTCACTAACATCTTACGCCCCAACCAGTTGGACCATTTTGGAAACCTCCCTCCCCTCCCTGGACCTCTGCACCTTCATCTCCAGCCACTGACTAACAACGGATATCTACTCTTATTCCACTGACTCCCACAGCTACCTGGACTACACCTCCTCCCACCTTACCTTCTGTAAAAATACCATTCCTTATTCCCAATTCCTCCGCCTCCACTGTACCTGTTCCGAGGATGGCCAATTCCACTTTAGAAAATGCCAGATGGCATCCTTCTTCAAAGAGCACAATTTCCCCACTCATATTTTCGATGATGCCCTCCAGTGCACTTTCCCACTTCCTGCACCTCCACACTTGAATCCCACCTGTCCCTACGCAACAAGGACTGAACTCCCCAGTTCATTACTTTCCACTGCACCAACCTCCATATACATCACATCATCCACCGGCACTTCCACCACCTACAAACAGACCCCAGCACTAGGGACATAGTTCCCTCCCCACCCCTTTTAGCTTTCTGGAGTGACTATTCTCTCCGCAACTCCCTCATTAGATTCAAGTCCCCCAACAGCCCACACCCCACTCCTGCCTCTGCAAGAAGTGCAAAACCTGCACCCACATCTCACCCATCACCACCATCGGAGGCCCCAAGGGATCCTTCCACATCCAACAGAAATTTGCCTGCACATCCATCAAGGTCATCCGCTGTATCCGTTGCACCTGATGTGGTCTCCTGTACAACAGGGAGACAGGATGCCAACTTGCAGATTGTTTCAGAGAACATCTCTGGAACACCCACACCCTCCAACCCCACTGCCATGGCTGAACACTTCAACTCCCTTCCAACTCTGCCAAGGACATGCAGGTTATGGGCCTCCTCCATCACCAAACCTTTACCATCCAACACCTGGAGGAAGAACGCTTCATCTTCGGCTTTGGGACCCTGCAACCACACAGGATCAACGTGGATTTCACCAGTTTCCTCATTTCCCTTCCCCCCCCCCCCCCACATTATCCCAGTCCCAAGCCTTCAACTTTAGGGAGGCACGCTGACTCAGTGGTTAGAACTGTTGCCTCACAGCACCAGGTACCCGGGTTCGATTCCAACCTCAGGCGATTGTCTGTGTGGAGTTTGCATATTCTCTCATGTCTGCATGGGTTTTCTCCATGTGGTCCAGTTTCCTCCCACAGTCCAAAGATGTGCAGGTCAGATGAATTGGGCATGTTAAATTGTCCATAGTGTGTCAGAGGGAAATGGGTTTGGGTGGCTTACTCTTCAGAGGGTCAGTGTGGAGTTGTTGGGCCAATTGGTCTGTTTCCACAGAGTAGGGAATCTAATCCAAAAAAAAACTCGGCACCGTCCTCCTGATCTGTCCGTCACCTTTCCCATCTATCCTCTACACCCTCCTCTCTGACCTTCGCCCCCACCTACATCTACCTATTACACTCTCAGCTACCTTTCCCCAAACCCCACCCCCTTCCTATTTATCTCCCATCCCCATCCCACAAGCCTTATTCCTGATGAAGGGCTTATGCCCGAAACATCGACTCTCCTGCTCCTTGGATGCTGCCTGACCTGCTGTGCTTTTCCAGCACTACACTCTCGACTCTGATCTCCAGCATCTGCAGTCCTCACTTTCTCCCATATATTACTGACACCACGAATAAGGATTCAATTCACCGGAATTCTTGGTGGAAGTTGTACAGCTGGATGATTATTCTGAAGTTATTTTGTTTGTATTTGGAAGTGAGGGCAAAAAATGTATGATTAATTCATATGTGATTGGTTTCCTTCCTTAGAAGATTGAGTGATTTCAATAGAATTCATACTTATGAAAACTGATTTGAACCTTTATTGAACTTAATGACCACAATTTTTGTTCCAAATTCCCAATTTACACTTCTGATTCTTGGACTGAATTTCCCAAGTTTTAAAGAATAGCTCTAAGTGTAGAGTAAAGGGAACCTCTGAATAGCAGTCACTGCAAATAGAACCAACTTCCTGTTTTTGCATTGCATTGATGTTTTATTGCAAAATTAATTTGGTCTGGTGATACTAGAGCCTATGAGCTGATGCCCTCATACTAGATCTTTGTATTGTCCTATTGTTCTCCAGATCCATTTTAAAACCCATCTTCGGGACTGAACTTTGCATTATCACCTAACACCTGCTGATTTAGCTTAAAGGCAATTTCCATCTGATTCTACTTCTGTGAGGCGCCTTGAGAATTTTTTTTAAAATTGAAGTTGATTCCAAAACAAAAATTATTCTAATTATTGCCACTGACTTCAGTTCATTATTTTATTGCTGTACCTACTAGCATCTCGCTAGTATCCTTACATACAGATAAGGAAGGACACCACTTCGACTGAGACAACACATCTATCCTAGGACAAGCCAAACTGAGACACGCACAAGAATTCCTAGAAGCATGGCATTCCAACCGGAAGTCTATCAACAAACACATTGACTTGAATCCCATTTACCACTCCTGAAAAAAAGAATGGGAAATGGCATCACCACAGGAAATGACATTACCAACCCAAGGAAACTCAAACATAAAAATAGAAAGCAGGAAACATCAGCAGGCTCACTGGAGATGTTACCTCGTATGGTGACGAAACGTCTGAAAATGAAACTTCCAGCTCAGCGAGCAAACCTACATCCTGTACCTACTCATGAGGAGTTTCTGATCTTGATTCAGATAGGTCACAGAAGCCAAATGTATGCAAGAGTTGAATGTGAGGTCACAATACTAGAACAAAAGTTTGCCATTTAGGAGTACAGTAAAGAGAACTTTCTTCACTCAAAGAGTTGTAGGTCTTTGGAACTCTGTATGCTAGAGAGCTGAGTATTCCCAGTCATTGAGTACAAAAGAACGTAAGAGAAAATGAGATAATGTGAGAAGATGGAATCAAGGAAGAATGTCAGGTATAATCTTTTTGTGAGGTGTGACACATTCAAAAGGCGAATGGACTACTCCAGTTTCTATTTATTGCATTCTTATGTTATTTTCAGACAAAAAAATCAAATATTTCAAAAATTAGAACAATGCTAGTGATCAAAGTCTGAAGCAGCAAAGAAAGTATTGAAAACAACTGCAGATCAGTCAACATTCTTAGAGAAAGGAAGGTGCTGATTCATCATTAGAATGTTGAGGCAAGATTTATACCAGAAACTATTGCCTCATCTATTCTCTCCACAACTGATAGCTAGATCACTGCTAATATTAATCTTGCTGTCTTGCACTGTTGATTTCCTGATTTTATTAGCTCATGTTTAAACATGAAATATATCAAATATTGACAGAAACAAACTGCAAAATGCAATATGAAATTGGTTTTGGAGGTTTTCTTATTAGGAGCCTCTGTAAAACTAGTCGCCATGGTTATACAGTCTCATGATCAAATAATGATTCTTGAAATTCCTGATATGGAAAAATTGAGATGAGATTGGAATAGACTGGTGTGGGGGTGTGGGGTTAGGTGGGAGTGAAGGGTAAAGAATCATTAAAGCAAAACACTCACATTCCCTCTAAAATCAGGCAAAGGTTGAAAGTGTGTTTGAGCTGCCCTCCTGGGTTTTCTCTGTGGAAATTGTGTGCAGTGTTTTAATCTGTTCCCAAAGGTTCCTAATTCTGTTCAGTGTACATGTTGGTTCCTCAGCGGGTCTTTGGAATAGTCTATATGATTTTTAGTGCAATGTTTACTGATTCATTTCAGATTTCTGTTTTCCTTTTGGGAGAAAAACAAGATGATAACCTATAATACACTTTTTAGCCCAATCAAGAAGCAGTAATATGTTATTCAACTCTCAAGGAAAGTGCATTTGTAGACAAGAAAAAAACACCCACCCAGATCATTAAAATAATCTCAGGATTATCAGTTCAATTATTTTTTTCCTATTTCATGATCTAATGACATGGTTTGTTGTTGGAGCAGAGTTCCACATATTTTAGAGTCCGCAGAGATTATTGACCTAGGGTGTAGAAACTGCTATCAATTCATATCTTTTATTCCTACTATCTTATCTTTTTTTAAAAAAATGTTTTATCAAATTTTCATTGAAGAACTGTGATTGATGTTGCATCACTATCATCAGCCCTAGTGAGGGTTGTTATGTCTTAATCATTCTATCTATCAAATTGATTAACCTGACATTTTTCTGCTCCTATATGTTATGTTCTTATTCCAGGATTCAGACTAGTTTATTTTGTTTGGACTTTCTCAAATTAATGCAAATGTATCTCTATTTTTTAAGTGAGGAGCAGGAGAGCAAACAGGGAATAAGAGACTAATTAGTCTGATATTAGTCAATGGGGAAATGTTAGAATTCATCATAAAGAAAGTAAACATTAGATATTCTGAAAACAACATTGGATTGAGCACAATAAACATAAACTTAGGAAAGAGAAATTATGTTTAACAAACCTGTTAAGGTTTAGAGAAATAGTAGTTGGAACGAGGTGGATCTCTTTGACTATGAGATCCTTGATTGGGATTGTTAATGTGGGCCAGTTGGGGAGCTCTGACTGACTAATATAGACAGGGGATTCAGAATCTCCTCTGTTCAGGGACTGACTCTGAGCAGGCTATAAATAAAGTGTGACTTGGTGATGAGATACAGGCCTCTGTGTAGTTATTTCAAGGATGTAAGCAGCTGGTCTGAAACGGGAGATCCACTGAACATGGCACATTTCAGAAGGTGTTCAGTAAGGTCACAAAGAGGAGGTTGTAACAAAATTAAATCAGATGGTACTAGGGGTAACATCATAGATTGGGAATTAGTCAATGGACAGAAAGCAGAGACTTTGATTAGCAAGTGCCTATGCTTCCAATTTTCTTTCCGGAGTGTCGGGCTGGATTGGGAGTCAAGACCAGTAACTCAGTAGTAGAGGAGGCTGCCAATTTCTGAGATTGGCAGAATATCTGTCGGGGCATTGAGACTGAATAGGTACCCTTTTTAGCTGAGTATGGCATCAAAGGATCCCAACAAAACTGATTCAGTGATAATCAGGGTGGAGGGGTGGACTTATGTTATAAAAACCCAGTTCCTGTCTCCCTAAAGCTTGTCCATCATCTAGAAGGCACAAGTCAGGAATGTGATGAAATACACTCCATTTGTATGACTAAGTGTAACAGTAACAGCATTCAAGATACTTGGCACCTTTCAGGACTAAGCCCTCTCACCTCTTCAAACTTCACTCCATTCATTTTCCTGCCCCTGTACTCAAATCCTCTTGTGTTGGAGGCCAACATACCATTTGCCTCCTTCAGTGCTTGTTGCATCTCTATGCTTACTTTTAGTGACCACTGTACAAGAACACCCACGCACCCATTCCCCACAACTCTCCACTCCCCCCACCGCGACCTTCCCAATCCATTGCCTGCCTTCCAAAGCAGATGACCTTACATTTACTCTCATTAGACATACATTTGCCCACTCACTCATCCTGTCAAAGTAAAATAGTTCATTTGACATTCACTTCCAGAAAGTTGTGGTTGAGAATCTTCAATTTTACAACATGATGCTTCTGGATTATGTTGGCAACAAGGAAATAAGAATTTCATTTAAAAAGTCTAACCATGGTAATGGAGAATTGAACTAATAGTCAACCTGTCAATCTTATCATTCCAATGTACCTTTATTCCCTCATGAGATACTGACCCCAATCTTCACAAGCTCAGGGACAGTATACCCACAATCTAAACCTTTATTGCCCAATTCAATCTCTTGCACTCCACAGAGCCATCCCAATCATCATTTGAGCTTTGCAGCAAATAAGAAATTTGAATCCATTTTAATGGACACATTTCATACTAGAAAATACATTATTAGAAGAATATCCAATGTGGAGACAAATCTAATATCTTTATCATGTGCTTTGAATGTCTTATTACCAATTATGTGATGTGAGTTGAACTTCAATCAACTCATTCTGGATTATTTAAGAAATTAGACAATATGATTGGAATACTGCTTGTGTCTAATCCCTGCTGTGTCTAAACCCTCACAATGTCTGTTCCTATACTAAGTTTAAAATCACACAACACCAGGTTATAGTCCAACAGGTTTAATTGGAAGCACACTAGCTTTCGGAGTGACGCTCCTTCATCAGGTGATTGGAACGTCGCTCCAAAAGCTAGTGTGCTTCCAATTAAACCTGTTGGACTATAACCTGGGGTGTTGTGTGATTTTTAACTTTGTCCACCCCAGTCCAACACCGGCATCTCCAAATCATGTTCCTATACTGTCAGTTAGAGTCTTGATGCTGCAGGCTTCATATTTGAAATAAGATCTGAAAAATATAGAACTGGAAAGTACTGTTGGAATTTACAGTGAATGCCTCATAATCCAAATTTTTCAGTGGAAGTGCTCACCCAGGAAATATAAACAGGTTATGGTTGACATTAAAATAATGTACTCGTGAATGCGTATAAGGATTTTGTCTGGTAGTAGTGTTGACTGTAATTTCTTCTCTATAAATTGGTTAGGATTTAAAAGTAGCTCCAAACTGACAAAAGGCAGTAGAAGAGAGGTTAGAAACAGGATCTCACTGTCATGCAGGTTGATGACAATTAATTTGTGGATTTGGTTTGGTTGTGTTGCCCCCCCCCCTCAGTTCTGCTCTCAATGTTTTGATCAAGTCGGACTCTACGATTCTTCACCCAAGGACTCGTTCTTCAGACTTTAGGCTGTTTAGTGACAATCAGTAGTTGTTCAGCCATAGCACATCTCAATTGTTTCTTCACACACTTCCCAGTAAGGGTTCACTGAATGAGTTTCAGGTTGAACTCCTTTTCTCAGGCTGTGACAGAGAATTGATTATATCAACTTGAATGTTTTATCTGTTTTACTGTAACGTTAATGATATATGATCTGAGCTGGAACTAATATCACAGAATCTTGCTACAAATCCATTTAATCTTATACAATGATCTTGAACTCTTTATACTGGTTCAAATTGGGATAACTGTCTGCATGCTCATCGATCATGCTCTTGTACCCTTTTGTCCCTTCTTTCAAATAATGCATTATGGTTGGGTCATGTGTGTATTAGGGAAGGACTGCATGTGCCTGACTTCCAAACCTTGGAGCTGCTTTTCAAGCTAAACCACTGCCTTAAGGAGTAACCATGCAGATTTAATATGGCTATCTGAAAATCGCAGCAAGTTATTTTTTATCAATGAGCATGGACTTGAAGTGTGAACAGTGTGTTCTGTGAAACTGTTAAACTGAGGGTAGAAGGAAGATGAGGCAAAATATTGATTATCCCACTTCCTCTACCTGGCTTGAAGATTGCACTAATGCACTGGTGGACCATGTTGGCCAAAACTTTAAACATCAAACATATTGAAGATGTCAACAACCCTGTTGCACTCATGGTTTCTTTGGTTCCCCAGCTTCCCCATCCACCCTATTGTAAAAATCTTTCCATCCTGAGGATCAATGACTGGGGTGGTGGAGTATAGGTATCTGTGCCTCTCCAGCACTGAGGGCACTGGACCTGGCTGTCCATGGGAGTACCAACCTGTCCATGGAGGCAGCCAGATGGTAGCATGCATAGCCGCATTCATTTAGCTTCTGGGCAACAAGTATCATCTTCATCAGCTATTCTCTTCTGGTTCTGATGCGTCTCACTTCTGGTGTGCCAGGTTGGATAAAAGCCAGCGGCTGGTACAGTATATCTGTGGGAGATTTGTTATAACCCAAGCAACCATTTTGTCACATATTAAAAGCCTGGAATCAATTTTAATTTTCATATTTGTGTCTGCTTGTACGTTCCCAGGCTCAGTGAGATGGCTGACCTCGTAGCTGTACTAGCACCTGATAGTGAACTCTTTCCCAGCATGGGAATGCTCTTCTTCTACCAGAATCTATTGTTATACTAACATTGCTTATCAACTACTAACCAGCAATGTCCAGACAGCTACGTGACCGGGGCTAGTGACTGGGCTAAGTGCCTACTTAATCATTATGGTTCAATTAACAGTTTGCTAATGGTTAAATTATTGCAACCTGTATAACCACGCAACTCTCTGTATCTCGTCAGAGTGACTTGCAACCATCATGGTCGACTTATATCTCGCCGTGAGCTCACGAATAAACAGTCAGTAACTCGAGGCTTGTGTGGTGTGAGTCATTTTCCTTACTTTAGATGGATATGAAAGGAAACTTTTACTAAATATTTTCATCCCAATCCCCAATAATATCCTTGAGCATAATATCGCAGAGCACCCTTAGATCTATGAAGCATCAAAAACTCATCTTTAATTGTTCAATGGACTGTTCCCAACGTCATTTTCCAGTGGTTGTATGTGTCCTCTGCTTGTGTATGGAGGTCAAAAACAGGAATCAGAATCCATGACTATTGTAAATATTCCTCTTCCTCTAGGATCAGCCATTTGGACGATCTGAAGATCTCCTGGCCCCAAGCATAACAGTCTTCCACTTCCCACCTCAAGACCACTGCCTCCAGCTTCTGCGACATTGAAAATCACCTTGTTTATTCATCAAGTTTATTTGGAAGCACTAGCTTTCAGAGCACTGCTCCTTCATCAAGTGGTTGAAATAAATTACCTGATGAAGGAACAGTGCTCCGAAAGCTAGTGCTTCCAAATAAACCTGTTGGACTATAACCTGGTATTATGTGATTTTTAACATTGTTTTCCCTAAAAGTTTAAATTGCAATAATGTTATGGTTTGCAACCTTCTAAAAGCACAGACTGCCTTTAAGAGAAGAGGCTAACTCTACCACATGCTGCTCAGTCCCCTGCAGAGTGCAGAGGCATCCAGCAATGCACCAGATGTGCTACAATTATGCTGATGAGATGGTTGCACCAAATGTATATTCTGCTTGCCTGCAAAGGAACCAGCATGGGCAGGTTGTGAATCACACCTGAAAAATAAGATAATACAGTTTTTAGTCCTGTGTGAAGTATTTTGGTTGCTCTGGTCTCCATATCATAACAAGATCACAGAAGTATTGGAAAATATACAATTTTTTTTAATAAGGATGTTACCAGAACTGAGATTGCAACCATCAGCAAAGTTTGAACAAATCTTTCCTTCAGGAAACAAAAGATGGAAGTCAGGATTTACTGAGGGAGGTCGAATAAGTCCAGTCATGCCGCACACAGTTTAGTGGAAATGCTCCCAAATGGCAGGATTTTCAGTCTGGGGGAGAATAGGTGCTGGATGGAATCACATCCATCACCTCTGATTGCTAATTGAAGATTGGCCAGAGACTGGTAGAGAGCCAGGTTAGGCTGGTGAAAAGGTTCTGGCACAGTTCTCTGAGATTCTCTTGATTGTTTAGTCTCTCACCATTCCCCTGGCAGCCATTTACTCTTCTTCCATTCCGCATGCCATCTCCAACTCTCAGTGCTAACTCTAAAGCAAATTATGTTTCCCCACTTATGCTAATATACAATACAGCTTCATGTGCTTGGCTAAGAACACAACATAGCTGACACAAAATTTAATAAAAATTAGGAGTCATGTTTAAACAGTTTGTGTGATCTTTGTCAACATATACAAAACCTCAGCAAGTCTAACAGCATCAGTTGAGAGAAACAAGCATTTTAAGTAGTTTGCTTCTACAGAACTGAGATCTTTGTTTGCTTGACATATTTGTGTGATTTTGTTAAACTTTTCTTTCTGAGATCTCTTTTGTCAATATCTCAACGATAATTTGTACAAAACTGAGAGGTCTGAAGTAGCCAAAGCTTCTGTTAATTACACTTGAATGTTCTATTTAATGGAGTTGTAGCAGCACCATTTTTTTTAAAAGAAAATTATGTAAGGTTTTGTTTTATTCTAAGCAGTTGCCTACATATTATTATGAATAGAGTTCCTTGGTTCTGTATTTAAGAATATACTAAATCTATGATGGAAAGATCATGAGTAGGCATAGAGGCCAAAATGGGCTATGATTGGGCATTGAGTTGGCAGGGAAGAGGCATGGGTGATACACATAAGAAATTTAGAACTTACCTTTCAACACATTTCCATATCTACATCAGTCATGACTCCTCTGATCCCCATAAACTCCAAATCCTTGAAGAAATGGCATGGCTTCCTGAAAATTGTGAGGGGCAAAGAGATGCTTTGCCTGATTATTGAGTTAGTCAAATTAGACTCCTTACAGTGTGGAAGCAGACCATTCAGCCCAATAACTCCATACCAACCGTCCGAAGATCATCCCACCCACAACGATCCCCTATGCTACCCCTATACCGCTGCATTTCCCATGGCCAATCCATCTAATCTGCACACCCTTGGACTGTGGGAGAAAACCGGATAACCCATAAGAAATCCCCACAAGCACAAGGGAGAATGTGTAAACTCCATATAGACAGTTGCCTGAGGGTGGAATCGATCCCAGGTCCCTGGCACCGTGAGGCAGCAGTGCAGGATGTGGGCTCACTACCTGTGCCCTTATCCTGTACCAGTAAAGTTTAGAGGCTCCAGTAATGAGGCCAGTATTTCAATGGCCTTGAAATCATTAAACTCCATGGAAATCTGGATCATGCAGGTGATGTGATTAAAGTATTTCAATAAGAAAGGGCTGACAGAATAAATGTGAAGATCATGTAGGATAATCCAAAACTGAGCACCACATGTGCTAGAACATTATGAATAAACCCAAGAGGAATCTAAGGGGAGATGTGTTTCTGAAGAAGTGATTCCACAAACAATATTAAGGCGCAGGCATAAGAGGCTTCAAAAGGGAACTAAAAGAAAATATGCAAGAGAAAGATAATGCTAAAATACGGCAAGTAGAATAGGAAGGCACCCATGTGACATATGAAAACCAGTACAGACTGATCCAAATAGTCTATTTCTGTGCTGTTTATTTCATGTAAACTGATGAAAATACATCAGTTGCATTTTTCTTTCATTGTTAACAAACTTATCGCATATGCCAGGGAGTTTAATTCTTTTTCAAAAGTTAAGTGTTGCTGCCCCATTATGCCTTGACTGTTGCAATACAGCTGTGAGAACCGAAAAAGATCCATAAGACATTAAAATTCATAGAACGCATTATAACAAAATCCTGGAAGAGTGCCTGTTGTAAGCTCATTGGGACCTTCCCACAATTCCCTGTTGCAGATTGTGAACATGGTTTGGTCTCTATTTTGTTGCCTCCTGTACATTTGAACTGGTACTATGCTGCCTGCATTATTAAAGCAGTTATCTATGCTAACAATGCAAAGTAGCAGTGTGTATGTCATTGATAATGTGACGATGAAACTGTGTGACAGGACAAGAGGGTTTTGGGGAGGTCAGGACAGAAGTGACATCCTTTAGATATGGCAGTTTAAAGATCTTACTGCCCATGAAAAAAATCTTAGACCTCTTCTTCTTGATGTTTTCCAACACAGGCAGTAAATATTATATGTCAATATTGAAAGTTTCTTCCAGGTCTGTTCAATTTATTTTGTACATTAGGGATTTGAAGGCACAGTTTGTTTTCTATTCAACTTGATTTCAGTTTCAGGTTCCTTCTATGTGCTATTCTTCATGCATTGGAGTTCCTCCAGGATTCAGGAGCCTGTAGGTAGGAGCAAGTGTGTGTTCCAAACTGGCATTTGTCGATAATGATCCTAATGGAGTTATTTTCCCAGAGGAAGGATCCCAATTAGCTGATGATTATCAGGCAATTGAGAATGGCAGATGGGATCCTGATACTTTTGCCCCATCACATAGTTGGCAGATGCAGCACCTTGGCAGCCTCACCAGGAGCCATGGGCAGTGTTGAGGCAAGTTGGGCAACATGAGGGCCTCAATATAGAACATAGAACATAGAACAATACAGCACAGAACAGGCCCTTCGGCCCACGATGTTGTGCCGAACTTCTATCCTAGATTAAGCACCCATCCATGTACCTATCCAAATGCCGCTTAAAGGTCGCCAATGAATCTGACTCTACCACTCCCACGGGCAGCGCATTCCATGCCCCCACCACTCTCTGGGTGAAGAACCCACCCCTGACATCTCCCCTATACCTTCCACCCTTCACCTTAAATTTATGTCCCCTTGTAACACTCTGTTGTACCCGGGGAAAAAGTTTCTGACTGTCTACTCTATCTATTCCTCTGATCATCTTATAAACCTCTACCAAGTCACCCCTCATCCTTCGCCGTTCCAACGAGAAAAGGCCGAGAACTCTCAACCTATCCTCGTACGACCTACTCTCCATTCCAGGCAACATCCTGCTAAATCTTCTCTGCACCCTCTCCAAAGCTTCCACATCTTTCCGAAAGTGAGGCGACCAGAACTGCACACAGTACTCCAAATGTGGCCTAACCAAAGTCCTGTACAGCTGCAACATCACCTCACGACTCTTGAATTCAATCCCTCTGCTAATGAACGATAATACTCCATAGGCCTTCTTACAAACTCTATCCACCTGAGTGGCAACCTTCAAAGATCTATGTACATAGACCCCAAGATCCCTCTGTTCCTCCACCTGACCAAGAACCCTACCATTAACCCTGTATTCCGCATTCTTATTTGTTCTTCCAAAATGGACAACTTCACACTTGGCAGGGTTGAACTCCATCTGCCACTCCTCAGCCCAGCTCTGCATCCTATCTAAGTCCCTCTGCAGCCGACAACAGCCCTCCTCACTGTCCACAACTCCACCTATCTTTGTATCATCTGCAAATTTACTGACCCACCCTTCGACTCCCTCATCTAAGTCATTAATAAAAATTACAAACAGCAGAGGACCCAGAACTGATCCCTGCGGAACTCCACTTGTAACTGGACTCCATGCTGAATATTTACCATCTACTACCACTCTCTGACTTCGACCGGTTAGCCAGTTTTCTATCCAATATGAAGGTATCTCCAGAGGTATTAATATAAACTAAAAAATCATCAGGGCCAGAAGGAAGGGCCTTTGAGCAGAGGGGAATCATGTCTGACATAAGCATTTGAGGCTTTTGCTGTTAGCAGCACCTATCTTTGTGATATGGATCCTTTAATCCCTCTGGGAGACAGATGCGGAGATCTGAACTCTCAACATCCTCCCGCCCCCATCCTTCCAACTGCTCCCCCACCTCCACTATTGTATTAATGCTGCCCCCTCCATGTTTCATGTCAGCTCTCATGAAGAGTCATCTAGACTCGAAATATCAGCTGGCTCTCTCTGCATGGATGTTGCATGACTTGTTGTGATTGCCAGCAATTTTTTGTTTCTAGTGCAGGTTCCAGCATCTGCAGTAATTTTGCTCCTACCTTGCTACTACAGAGACCTATTCCACCACCAGCAAGAAATTTAATGCTATCTCAAAATAATTCCAAATGAGACCTCAAAATTGTCAGTGATTGCTAGTCTCCATTAGGCAGGTATTTGATCTATTTTTTTCACACGACTAATCGGAACCCTCCTCAGTTTTGGAAATGAGTGAACAAATTGTCCAGCAGAGTTTCTCAACCTTAACACATTACCCCCCCTACAATTCCCCCCCCCCCCCAATAGTCCACAATGCCACCACAACCATCATGACTAACATCACTGCCCAGTTTCCAATTCTGCTATTATGAGGTAAGGAAAATTTTAGCCCTTGAGTTAATATGCTTACATCAAAGAATTACCTCCACTATTTAAACACACTAGTTTGCCTGTTTAAAATCAGCAGCTTACCACTTGTGTTGGCACAGCACAGAAAGGAATTCAGTGGCTAGATTTTACGAACATGTTTTGAATTTCAGCAGAGAGGTCACTGCTGCAGTTCAATTTCACATTAATTAATATCTCGGCCCCTCACTGACATGAATTAACCACCTTACTAATATTTAAAGATTAAACCCGAGAATTCATAACTTGGTATTGCCTTCAGTGATGCGCTTGCTGTGGTGAGAAATTGTGGAAATCATGCCTTTTGAAGACTCATGCATAATTAAAATTGTATATGGACTTCAGCAAAGTGTTCGACAAGGTTCTTTGCTAGACTGGTTAGTCAGATTAGATCACATAGGATCCAGGGGGAGCTGGCCAACTGGATATAAATGGGCTTGAAGGTAGGAGAGTGGGTGGTGGTGGTCAAGGATTGCTTTCCGGGCTGGAGGCTAAATGTCACAAGGATCGATACTGGGTCCCCAGCAGTTCATCATTAATACAAATGATTTGGATGTGACTGTATGAATCTTGGTTAATAAGCTTGGAGATGACACCGAAATAGGTGGATGCAATGGTGAATGAAGAGGATTATCTCAAATTACAACCGGACCTTCATTAGAAGAGTCAATGGACTGAGGAGTGACAAATGGAGTTACATATTAATAATTCTGAGGTGTTCCATTTTGGTAAGGCAAACTAGGGTAGGACTTAGGCAGTTAATGGCAGAGCCCTAGGGAATGTTACCAAACAAAGATCAATGGGTACAGGTGCCTAATTCCTTAAAATTGGAGTCGCAGGTAGACTAGTGAAGAAGGCATTTAGCCTACTTGCCTTCATTGGGCAGAACATTGAGTATAGGAGTTGGGACATCATGCTGTGGTTATACAGGGTATTGCTGAGGACACTTTTAAAATACAGAGTACAGTACACCCTTTTACAGGAAGGATGCTGGGTAATCCAAGATGGAGGACAGGACCAATTTCTGGCTGTAACAGGCTGCTCCTTTTTTTGAGACAGTTTGTGTTGGAGATGATTTCCTCCAATTCCAGGAGCAGCAATTACTGTTTTATATGCTGTTGCATTATTTTGGAACTTTGGAGGAAAAAAGTCAAAACAACAGTACTTTTAAACGGGAGAGGAACAGACAAAGGCAGCATATAATGAGGTCAGTGCAGGAGTGAGAGAGAGAGAGAAACCCACACTGCTAACTGGCACAGCAGTGAACCTGCACAGTTACTGCCTTTTCTGTTGAACTCATGTATCACTGGATATCGGAGTGCATCTGGGAAAATTATGGGAAAATTAACAAACAGTGAAGTTCACAACTAATCTTGGATGAACCTGCTTGGGAGAGGTCACAGCACAGAAACAGATAAGTGAATATTTTAAGTATGGCTTTACAGTAAGTCTACAGCAGTGAGGAGAGTGGGGTTTTTTTGATTATATGTAATATTGAGGTATGTCTCTTGATTAAACTTAAAAGTATAAGCCATAAGTATTAATTTAACCTGGAGCAAAGTTTTGTAGAGGAATAAGTCAGTGCTATTTTCTGGGTCTGTAGACTGAAAGAAGCAAATATAGCCTATAGTAGAGCGATATGCTCTTCTTGATGGATATGGGAGTTTAGGGAGAGTTTACATGTTCCTAACAGAGGATTATATCTGCAATAAATGCCGTTGGTTGTGAATCCTATCAGATTGAATGGATCGATTGGAGAGACAATGAAAGGCAATGAGGAATTTACAAGAGCAAGGGGGTGTGATGGATGGCAGTTAAAGGAAGGGTGGGGGGGGGGGGGGGGAAGTCGCAGATACAGTCACATAGATGGGTTAACTCCAGGAAAGGTAAGAAGGTAGGCAGTTAATCCAGGATTCTTCTGTGGCTATCCTCATTTCAAACAAATATGCTGTTTTGGAAAATGTAAGGGGTGATGGATTCTCAGGGGAACGTAGCACGAACAGCCAAGTTTCTGGTATTGAGACTGGCTGTAATGCAATGATGGATACGTCCGGTTCCAAGTAATCGATTGTGTTAGGAGACTCTCTAGTCCAAGGTACAGACAGATGTTTCTGTGGCCAGCAGCGAAAAATCAGAATGGTATTGCTTCCCTGGTGCCAGGATCAAGGATGTCTCAGAGGGCGCAGAATGTTCTCACGGGGGAGAGGAGCCGACAGGAGGTCATTGTCCACATTAGAACCAAAGATATAGGAAGGGAAAAAATTGAGATTCTGAAGGGAAATTACAGAGAGTTGGGCAGAAATTTGAAAAGGAGGTCGTCCAGGGTAGTAATATCTGGATTACTCCTAGTGCTGTGAGCTCGTGAGGATAGGAATAGGAGGATAGAGCAGATGAATGCATGACTGAGGAGCTGGTGTATGGGAGAAGGATTCACATTTTTGGATCATTGGAGTCTCTTTTGGGGTAGAAGTGAACTGTAGAAGAGGGACAGATTGTACCTAAATTGGAAGGGGACTAATATACTGGCAGGGAGATTTGCTGGAGCTGCTCGGGAGGATTTAAATTAGTAAAGTGGGGGTGGGGTGGGACCCAGGGAGATAGTGTGGAAAGAGATCAATCTGAGACTGGTACAGTTGAGAACAGAAGTGAGACAAGCAGTCAGGGCAGGCAGGGACGAAGCAGAGAACAAAGTAGGACTGATAAATTAAACTATTTATTTCAATGCAAGGGACCTAACAGTGAAGGCAGATGAACTCAGAGCATGGTTAGGAACATGGGACTGGGATATCATAGCAATTACAGAAACATGATGGACTGGACTGGCAGCTTAATGTTCCAGAATATAAATGCTACAAGGAGGACAGAGGGGGGCAAGAGAGGAGGGGGACTGGTGTTTTTGATAAGGGATAGCACTACAGCTGTACAGAGGGAGGATATTCCCAGAAATACATCCAGGGAAGTTATTTGGGTGGAACTGAGAAATAAGAAAGGGATGATCACCTTATTGGGATCGTATTATATACCCCTGAATAGTCAGAGGGAAATTGGGAAACAAATTTGTAAGGAGCTCTCAGTTATCTGGAAGAATACTACGGTGGTTATTAGATTAGATTAGATTAGATTACTTACAGTGTGGAAACAGGCCCTTCGGCCCAACAAGTCCACACCGCCCCGCCGAAGCGTAACCCACCCATACCCCTACATCTACATCTACATTTACCCCTTACCTAACACTATGGGCAATTTAACATGGCTAATTCACCTGACCTGCACATCTTTGGACTGTGGGAGGAAACCGGAGCACCCGGAGGAAACCCACGCAGACACGGGGAGAACGTGCAAACTCCACACAGTCAGTCGCCTGAGGCGGGAATTGAACCCGGGTCTCAGGCGCTGTGAGGCAGCAGTGCTAACCACTGTGCCACCGTGCCGCCCACCGTTATGGTAGGGGATTTTAACTTTCCAAACATAGACTGGGACTGCCGTCGTGTTAAGGGTTTAGGTGGACAGGAATTTGTTAAGTGTAAACAAGAAAATTTTCTGATTCATTATGTGGATGCACCTATTAGAGAGTGCAAAACTTGACCTACACTTGGGAAATAAGGCAGGGCATGGGACTGAGTGTCATTGGAGAGCACTTTGGGACCAGTGACCATAATTCTATTTTAAAATAGTGATGGAAAAAGATAGACCAGATCTAAAAGTTGAAGTTCTAAATTGGAGAAAGGCCAATTAAGACAGTATTAGGCAAGAACTTTCAAAAGCTGACTGGGAGTAGATGTTCACAGGTAAAGGGAAGCCTTCAGAAATTAGATAATGAGAGTCCAGAGACAGTATTTTACCATTACAGTGAAAGGAAAAGCTGATAGGTATAGGGAATACTGGATGACTAAAGAAAGTTAGGGTCTGGTTCAGAAAAAGAAGAAAGCATATGTCGGGTATACTCAGAATAGATCAAGTGAATCCTTAGAAAAGTATAAAGGCAGTAGGAGTATACTTAAGAGGGAAATTAGGAGGGAAAAAAGGGGACATGAGATAGCATTGGCATATAGGGTTAAGGAGAATCCAAAGGGATTTTACAAATATATTTACGGACAAAATGATAACTAGGGAGAGAGTAGGGCCCCTCAAAGATCAACAAGGCGACCTTTGTGTGGAGGCACAGGAGATGGGGGAGATACTAAACAAGTATTTTGCATCAGTATTTCCTGTGGAAAAGGACATAGAAGGTATAGAATGTAGGCACATAGATAGTGACATCTTGAAAAATGTCCAGATAATGGAGGAGGAAATGCTGGAAGTCTTGAAACATATAAAGGTGGATAAATCCCCAGGCCCTGATCAGGTGTACCCTAGGGAAGCTTCCTGTGGGAAGCTAGGGAAGTGATTGCTGGTCATTTTGCTGAGATATTTGTATCATTGATAGTCACAGGTGAGGTGTCAGAAGACTGAGGGTGGTGGTGGATGGTTGCTTTCCAGACTGGAGGTCTGTGACCAGTGGAGTGCCACAAGGATCGGTGCTGGATCCACTACTTTTTATAATTTATATAAATGATTTAGATGTGAATACAGGAGGTATAATTAGTCAGTTTGCAGATGACACCAAAATTGGAGATTTAGTGGACAGCAAAGAAGGTATCTCAGATTACAACAGGATCTTGATGAGAAGTGGCAGATGGAGTTTAATTTAAATTACTTAGTGTGGAAACAGGCCCTTCGGCCCAACAAGTCCACATTGACCTACCGAAGCGCAACCCACCCAAACCCATTCCCCTACATTTACCCCTTCACTTAACACTACAGGCAATTAAGCATGGCCAATTTAACTAACCTGCACATTTTTGGACTGTGGGAGGAAACCCACGCAGACACGGGGAGAATGTGCAAACTCCATACAGACAGTCACCAGAGGCATGAACTGAACCCAGGTCTCTGGTGCTGTGAGGCAACAGTGCTAACCACTGTGCCACCGTGCCGCCCAAATACAAAGTGCTACATTTTGGGAAAGCAAATCTTAGCAGGACTTATACACTTAATGGTAAGATCCTGGGAGTGTTGCTGAACAAAGAGACCTTGGAGTGCAGTTCATAGCTCCTTGAAAGTGGAATTGCAGGTAGATAGGATCGTGAAGAAGGTGTTTGGTATGCTTTCCTTTTATTGGTCAGAGTATTGAGTAGAGAAATTAGGAGGTCATGTTGAGCCTATACAGGATACTGGTTGGGCCACTTTTGGAATATTGTGTGCAATTCTGGTCTCCTTCCTATCGGAGAGATGTTGTGAAACTTGAAAGGGTTCAGGAAAGATTTACAAGGATGTTGCCAGGGTTGGAGGATTTGAGCTATAGGGAGAGGCTGAACAGGCTGGGGCTGTTTTCCCTGGAGGGTCAGAGGCTAAGGGGTGACCTTAGAGGTTTATAGAATCATGAGGAGCATGCATAGGATAAATAGACAAAGTCTCTTCCGTGGGGTTGGGGAGTCCAGAACTAGAGGGCATAGGTTTAGGGTGAGAGGGGAAAGATGTAAAAGAGACCTAAGGGGCAACTTTTTCACGCAGAGGGTGATACGTGTACGGAATGAGCTGCCGGAGGAGGTGGTGGAGGCTGGTACAATTGCAACATTTAAAAGGCATCTGGATGAATATATGAATAGGAAGGGTGGGATATGGACCAGGTGCTGGCAAGTGGGACTAGATTGGGTTGAGATATCTGGTTGGCATGGACGAGTTTGACCGAAGGGTCTTTTTCCGTGCTGTACATTTCTATGACTCTATGACTAACTTGAGAGAGTGCAGAAAAGCTTTCGTAAGGATGCTTACGAGCCTGTAGGGTTTAAGTTATAAGGAGAGGCTGAATAAGTTGAGGCTTTCCCTGGAGCACCAAAGGCTGAGGGGTGACCTTCTAGAGGCCTTATAAAATCATGAGGGTCATTAATAGATTTAATAGCCATGTCTTGTTCCTCGGTTGGGTAAGTCCAAAACTAGAGGGTATAGATTTAAGATGAGAGGGGAAAAATGTAAAAAGGACCTGCCTGAGGGATAACTTTTTCATGCAGAGGTTGGTTGTGTATGGGAAGTTGTGGAGGTGAGTACAATTAACACATTTAAAAGGCATCAATGAGTACATGAATAGAAAGGATTGAGAGGGATCTGGGCCAAATGCTGCCAAATGGCACTAGGTCAGATTGGGATATCTGGCGGTGTCTGAGTTGGACTGAAAGTTCTGTTTCTGTGCTCTATGACTCTATGACCCTATAAATCACATTTTATGGAATCTTCTGTGACTTCAAGATGTCCCAAGTATTTCAAAAGTGAAGTCTATGGGAGATACAAGAGCCAATTTGTGCTCCCAATACAGCAGATAAATAAATCACCAGACTATCCATTTTTGTGGTTTTGGTTGAGAATAAATGTTGGCCAGAAATCTGGAAAATTAAACGCCTATTCTTCTGCAAACTAACATCATCAGATGTTTTGCTTTATTTTACTGAAAGGGCAGCCAGGGTCTCAAACTTTTAACTGAGGCAAGTGTGCTATTTTTGAACCAAGGCTGACACTCTGAGCTATTGGAAAAGCAAAATTAATCATTTAACTTAATGGTCAGTACACATTATGAAAATATACACATCCTAGTAACAGATTCCATGCCCTCATTTTTTTTAAAATTACTGAGCTCAGGATTTATCTATTCATGTTTTTCTTTTCCTTTTTCAAGTGAAGTAATGTCTTCCTAAAGTTTGCAGAAGAAGGCTGGTGGAACTAATACATTTCACGTGTCAGAGCTGATGTTCACTTGCTAGGATCTCTGGCTGCATTTTCAAAGCTGGCCCATTTTTGCTATTTTTTGCAGGTTGACGTATGCAGAGTGAAATGCAGTTCTTAAAGGGCACAGTATGTATTCGCAGTGGGAAAGTGCTATAGTGAAGCTTTGAGCTGGGAACATGTGAGTCTTTCATTTTCAATTTTCTAACCAGTGCAGAGAGAAAACAAAATCACATTGCTTGCTGCCACAAAGTCCCATTTTTTCAATATAATTCATTGCTGAAACAAAATAACCCTACTTTAAAAAATTCATTCACAGGAGTGGGACATTTTGTGATATTGATCGCAACAAAAACTTGCATGGAAAAAGCACACTCATTGCAGGTAACAATCCAATGGTGCTTTGTTATAAGACCAGAAAACATAGAAGCAGAAGTAGGTCATTCAACCCATCCAGTCTACTCGCCATTCAATGAGATCATGATTGATTTGCTAATTCTCAATTCTTCCCTTTTCTCCCACTTTTCTCCCTCTTCCCTATGTCCTTTGATTCCCTTGCTGATTAAAAAATGTGTCCATCCATAATGACCACTTCTCAACAGTGCTTTACAGCAAACAGTTCTCTACCCACTGAGAGGAGAGATTCTTCATCATTGCTACCTTAACTAAGTAACACCCTTACTCTGCTATTGTAGCTTCTGGTCCTCTTCTGCAAGGAAAACAACTTTCTCCACCTACCTTGTCAAGTTGCCTAAGACTTGTTTTCAATAAGGTGACCTCTCATTCTTCATCGAGAGTGTGGTGCTGGAAAAGCACAGCAGGTCAGGCAGCATCTGAGGAGCAGGAGAATCGACATTTCGGGCATAAGCCCTTCATCAGGAATCTACTACAAGCCCACCAATTCCCTCCACACCAATTCCCTCCACCTGAAACATCAATTCTCTTACTCCTCAGATGCTGCCTGACTTGCTGAGCTTTTCCAGGACCACACTCTCGATTCTGATCTCCAGCATCTGCAGTCCTCATTTTCTCCCACCTCTCATTCTTCTAAACTCCAGTGAATGCAGACTCAATCTATTCAACTTCTCCAAGCATGACAGTCCCTCTTTACCTGCTAACCTTTTCTGGACTGTCTCCAATGTCAGTACTTTTTTTAGATAAGGTACCCCAAACTGCTCACAAATCACTGTAATCTGATTCATGCCCTGCATAGTTTTAGCAAGACCTCCCTACTTTTATACTTATTCCTCTGAAATTAAGGACAACATTCTATTTGCTTTCCCTAATACCTGCTGAACTTGATTAAAAATTGGTTGGCTAATAGTAAGATACTTTGGATTTTGGAAATCTAAAACTAACACAGAATGCTAGAGAAAGTCAGCAGGTCTGGCAACATCTGTGGAGGGAGAAAGTTTTATTTTGAGTCTGGCATGATTCCTGTTTGGAACTGTTGTTTCTGGATAGACTGTTGGTGTCTACAATTGACAAAGCACCGGAACTGTAACAAGGATTTTGAGGGAACTTAGGGATATGGGCCAAATGCAGGTAAATGGGATTGACTCAGTTTAGGATACCTGGTCATCATGGATGCATTAGACAGAAGGGTCTGTTTCCGTGCTATATGACTCTATGATTCTATGTTCCAGACAACACCATGCTGGAACTCCATCCTGAATAGCACTGTGAGTTTATCTGTATCACCTGGGCTGCAGCAGTTCAAGAAGGCAACTCATTAACACATGGAAATATAGAAAATAGGAGGAGGACTAAGCCATTTGGCCTTTGAGCCTGCTCTGCCATTTATTTTGATTGAGGCTAATCATCCAACTCAAAGTCTGTTCCCGCTTTTCCTCCATATTGTTTGAAAGTGCTATATCTAACTCCGTCTTTGGCATTGACTGCTTTCTGCTCATCACCACTGTATCAAGGGCCATTGGGCTTAGGCTGTGAATGCTAGTTTAACCAATGACGTCATATTCCAGATGTAATTATTAAGTTCCATAACCATAGATCAATTTTTCTGCATACCAGTTGCTGCTGATGGTTCAGCATGTGTACTTAAAATTGTTTCATTGCATAAGCTTTCATCTCCCACTATCACCCCTTTGTCATTTGACCAATTTCACTCAATCATAGATCTAATGAAATGGCACCAACTTGAAGCATTAGTTTTGTTTTCCTCTCTGTTAACTCAGCCTGATCTGCTTACTATGTATTTGGAAATCAACCTGTTCTGAGGCATTACTATATACTTCTAGAACAGGTGGAACTTTACCCAGGCTACCTAATCTGAGTATTTACAACTGAGGCTTATCAAACCAACCTGACCAAGTCAGCAAAACCAAAAAGGAGCCAGAATAAGCCACTTGCTCCTTCGAGGCTGCTGCACCATTCAAATAGTCGATGGCTAACTTTCTACCTTGATGCCACTTATCTATGCAATCTGCATATGCTTTGATAGCTTTAATAAATTGATGGTACAATTATGCACATATTACCCACTCTCTATTAATGGACATTTCTGGAAAAGACTATTAATAAATTAATGTCAATCCAAGATCCCTTTGGAAATCTCCCTCCTATTCATTAAATGTGACAAAGGAAATTCCTACAATGTAGCTAACTGTAAGATCCTATCCTTTCCCAATAGCAATTTGTCACTTTTGACTAATTGGAGGAGGTGGTGATGTAGTCATGTCACTGAAATGGTAATCCAGAGCCCCAGTTTAATTTTCTAGGAACACAGGTTAAAATCCTAGCATGGCAGCAAGTGGAATTAGAATTCAATTGTCAAAAACATCAGGAATTAAGGAAAAACCCAGTTTAATGGCAACAATGTAATGATTGTCACTAAAAGCCCATCTGATTCCCTAGTGCCTTTTAGGGGAGAAGATCTGCCTTCCTGACAGACTGACCTACATAGGACTCCAGTCCATAGCAATGTGGTTGACTCTTAATTACCCACTGGGTAATTAGGAGTAAAACAATAAATGCTGGTCCAGCTAGTGACACACATTTCATATGAACAAATGAAACAAAACTGAAAACGTCTTTTTATCAGCCAATTTTTTTTAATATATAATTCCTGAACTACACATGAGTACATTAAGTTAAACATATGCTTAAAACTCAGTCAGAATCAATGCCATGGTGAATTCTATTTCTATATCGAGCTTTGTGGAGTAGATCCCTTGAGAGAATGTTACAGTATTGTTACCTAAAGGTTCTGTCGTACATCTCCTGCAAGTTAAACAGTACACTAGCAGACTACTACTTCCAGCATTGCAGCCAACATTCTGGGAACAAAACTCTATCTCTCCGATGTCAAACATGCTGAAGCATCCAAGAGACTGAGAATTGCAATTGACTTAATTTGACTACAAATATAGAAGCTTCCATCAGCAAGAAGAAACTAACTATTAAAGAGTTTTCAAGCCATTTTAGGAAACACACTGATACCCTCTATGTAGTCAACCTAAGTAGACTGCAGATTAATTTAATCTGATCAGACTAGGGCCAATGATTCTTTAATATGACTTTGTTCTTCAATGGTCAAACTCTCTAACAGTGCCGTGCTGACCAGGGTTCTGAGCCTCCTTCTTGTTTGTTTGTCCCAAGGCCACAGTCTTCATGTAAGTCCTTCTTCATCCTTTGATTTGTTTATGCTGTACTTCACCCGTCCTTGAATAGACCACTAACCTTTAGTCCAAAATATTATTCATTGTTGATTTTTCCCATAGCTCATTTATTTCTGGCATGGTTTTAAAAAGAAAAGGATGTATGATGCACTAAGTGAATTTTCCACTTGCTTCTCTCAAGTATTCACTGTCTTACAAATAGGGGCAAGATTGCCCAATCTATGAGTATCAACAGCTATTTGAAAAAAAGCATAACAATTGAAAAGACTATTCCTCTGCATACCACAACATTTTTCAAGAATTATTATCTCATTTCTGTTGCACCTTCGCAATAAATTTAAACATTTCGTCCATAATCTACTCATGTATGCAAACTCCAATTCTCTGGTCTAACTTGCAGCAGAATGATGCTAAACGTTTAGGGATGTAAATTCCAGATGTGTGAAGTTGTGACAAAATAATGAATCAATCAGCATTGAAGCGAATGATTGACAATCAGTAGGATTACTTTGTTCCATTTGATTTGTTTCAATGTCTGCAAACTATTGTCATACCTTATGTCACACTTTTCATCCACTACTTAATCTTTTCTTGAATCTGCTGGCTCTTTGTAGTTAAATGCACCATTCCAGCCAACACCTTGGTGAATCTCCTTTGCACCTCGTCCAGTGCAATCACATCCTTCCTAAAGTCCAATAGCCAGAATTACACACTGCTCCAGCTGTGGCCTCAACATAGTCCTTTACATCTCCAACATGATTTTCTGCTCTTCTAATCTATGTCTCAAATGATAAAGGCAAGTGTCCCTTATGCCTTTTTAAACTGCCCTGATACCTTCAGGGATCTGTGGACAAGTACGCCAAGATCGCTCTTTTCCTTTAACCATCCTAATGTCCTGCTTCATTTGACTACTCCTTTGTCTTGTTCCTTCTCCAAACTGCATCACCTTATACTTATCAGGGTTAAGTTCTATCTGTCAATGATCTACTCATCCGACTTTTCCAATTATGTTCTCCAGTGACCCTCATCTTCATTTTCAAACACCCAACCAATCTTTGTCATGTGAAAACTCATTTATTGTCTGCACCCCTCACCCCACCATTATAAATCCCCACATTCTCATCTACATTATTTGTACATACTTCAAATAGCCAGGGACCCAACAAAGTTCCCTGTTGTACACTACCAGCCTTCAATCACACAAACAGTCTTCTACCACCACCCCCCATCTCCTATCACTTTCCCAATTTTAAAACCAACTTGATAAACTATTCTGGATCCCTTCAATTAGATTTCCTGATTACTTGTTGAACCTGCAGACTAACCTTCAGTGATTCATGTACAAGGACACCCAAGTCTCTCTACATCTTAGAGCTCTGCAATCTTGCACAATTTCAATAGTTTTCTTTATTATTTCTGCCAAAATGGACAATTTTACACTTTCCTACATTGAACTCACATTTGCCAAATCTTTGTCCTGTCATTTAACCTAACCATATCCCTTTGGAGACTCCTTATGTCCTCTTCACAACTCATTTTCCTATGTACCTTTTTGTCATTAGCAAAGTTAACTATCATACCATCAGTCCCTTCATCAGAATAATTTATATAAATTGTAAAGAGATGAGACCCCAGGACTAACTCCTATGACACACCATACCTAACACCTTGTCAGCCTGAAAAGAACCCATTTATTCCTAAACTCTGTTTCCTGTTACCCAGCTAATCTTCTACCATGCCAATATGTTATTCCATACACAATAAGCTTTTATTTTCTGTCATAAAATTTGATGTGGCACTTTAACAAATGGAAATCTAAGTCCAGTACATCCATCAGTTTCCCTTTGTCAATGACAGAAGCTAAATTTTAAAAGAACTCCAATAAATTAGTTTAGCATAATTTCCCTTTCACAATACTATTTGGCTCTGCCTGATTCCATTAAATTTATCCAAGTGCACTGGTAAATGCCTTTAATCACTTCTAACATTTTCTTTATGGCAAATGTTAAGCTAATTGGCCTGTAATTTGCTATTTTCTGCCTGCCTCTCTTTTTGAATAAATGAATTTCATTCATGATTTTCCAATATAAAGGAACATTTCCTGAATCTAAAAAGTTTGGGAAAACTAAAAAAAACATGTCAACTATCTCGCTAGCCACTTATTTTAAAGGGCTAGGGTGAAATCCACCAGGACCAGGAGGCTTGTCAAATTGCAATTCCAACAATTTATTCAGAGCTGCTTCCCTGGTAACTATAATTTTCTTGAGTTTCTCTTTCCCTATCATTTCCTAGTTTACAGCTATCTTTGGGATGTAACTTATATCCTCTTGAGACGGAAGCAAATGATCTATTTTTCAATTTGTCTGCCATCTCCTTAGCCTTTATTACTAACTCCCCAGGTTCTTTCTTTATAACATCTGCAAAAACTTTTTCTATCTGATTTTTTTATTCTATCCTAACCTTCTCTTGTAGTCTTTTTTTTTCATCCATATTGTTCTTTTATTAATTCTTTTCTGTTTCTCATATTCTGTCCAGTCCTATACGTAACTTCCAATAGATGTGACTGCACCACATTGTGAGCCAGACTGACAGTCCTAAATAGATTGTCAGTATAATCTATCCTATATGCAAAATCATCAGCAAATGCTGCCCAATTGTGGAATCCTATCTAATGTTGGACTTTCTGTTTGCAATTGTGGGCTGGTTGAGTACAAGCAATGCCTAACCTGCCATGAACAAGAGAAGGGAAATGCCGTTTGATACAATCGGCCATGTTTTGGGAAGTATCACCTAAGTACCTAACATTACATTGGGACTGAAGTTCAAATATGATATTACTCATTTGTGAGGTAGGCAGAACTTCGTATGGGTTTCGCAACAGTAAAAGTTTGGCAGCTAACACCACTTCTGTTACTACTACATTCTAACAGTATGAAAGAGCTTTATCTGTAACTCAAACCTTTGAGATGTTTTCTGTTTTCAGGAATATCTAAGATAGCATTACCATATATATGGGTGAACAAAGACCAATCTCATGATTAGTCTAGTAATCTTTCTCTGAACTGCTTCCTATGCATTAACATCTTTCTCTAAATATAGTAATCAGTACTATATATGGTATTCCAGATAAGGTCCCAGCAAAGCCTTGTACAGGCTTACTGGCCTTGGAAATTTGGTTGGAGGATGGGCCAGAAATTCCTGATGGAGGGCTTATGCCAAAATGTCGATTTTTCTTACTCCTCGGGTGCTGCCTGACCTGCTGTGCTTCTTCGCCACTATACTTTTTGAACCTGTACTCCAGCATCTGTAGTCCTCACTTTTTTTCTCCCAGAAATTCCAAGGGTCTTCTTGCCAGATGGTGACGTTCCTGAGCCGAAACTTCCAAAAGTCAGGCAGCAGCAGGACCAGACACATCAGGTTTGCTGAGTGGTGACTGGAGAGGGCCACATCTGTTTGTGGCTCTTCCTTCAACAGTGGGTCTTGTGACACTTCCCTATCTCGTGAGGAGGGAACACCTTGCCTAGGCTCAAGATTTTCTGTCCCACTCTCACCTGGCCTTTGTTCCATTGGGCCAATACATAGACGATGGAGGGCAGATATTGCCTTCTCTCCAGCAGCACTTGAGGGTGCTGGCTCTATCTCTCCAGGGCAGTCCCCAAACCACCCACAGAGGCAGACAGTTGCAGGTCTAGCTGCATTGCTGCAGAGTCTCAGCAGTCATAAGAAGGACTTCTGCAGGACTGTCTGCAGTGTTGCAGCAGCTGAGCAATAACAGGCAGTGCATTCTGCTCCAGCTTCTCTGCTATGAGGGTTAGTGACTTCTTTATACCTGCCTGCTAATGTTGCTGCCTAGTCCTTCCTGTTCACCTGGACAAAGTCCTTCATTGCTGAGACCATCAGGGGGCTCAATAGATGATTGCTCCCCTGACTTCCAGTGATGTGGGGCTGTTTCACCTGCACCCATCTGTGGAGTTGTCACTGTTTTGGAACTCACTGCCACTGAGATTTCCACATTCATGTTGCTGGTGATCCAGGAAGTAGTTTTGACTGGTCCCTCTAATTCCTCAGCACTTTCATCTTGAGAGTTCATGGCAGACGGGTTGGTACTTGGAAGGGTGAAAGGCAAAAGACGTTGCAGCCACCAGTGAGATGGGAAGATTGATATCTCCATATCCCTGCTGGAGTACTCCGTGTTTTCCTATGAGGGTAAGAATCCTTTGCTTGGCAGGAGTGAGGACATGGATATCCACCAACACCCCTGTTCTGTGTTGCTCTGACCTGTTTTGGGATATTGTTTCCAGTAATGATATAAAGGGGGAGCTGCATAAGCAATACAAAGAGGATGGCATGGCTATTAGTGCTGAGGTGATGTGAAGGAGTGAGGAGGCAATGAAGACGGCACATAGGGTTAATGGTGTGAGAGTATGGATGTGACAAGAGTGAGTGAGGGAAGGCGCTGTATGCAACAGATGGGGAGTCAGACCATAATTGTTTTGTGGGGAGTGGCAGAAACAGCACAGATAGGTGTAAGATAGTAAAGGACAGGGTGTTGCACTTAGCCTGGCAGAGCAGTAAAGATCATTGACCTTATTTTGCACTGTTGCCAAGTCCTCCTCATCCTAGAGATGGCACTGACCCGAGTAATGATCTCCAAACATACTGGTATTGAAGACCTGAACCCTGGGGAGGTGGGGTCTCTTGGTTCCACAATTGCTCAATAAACACACCTGTAAATTATTCTTTGTCAATCACACAAGCAATCATTTATTCTTTGAGATGGCCAAGTCGGTATTCTATGATCAGCCCAGAAGTATGAGTACTCTTAGACCACCAAAAGAATCCGACAACTTACAGAGTTTGCGTAGAGTTATATACATTATTCACAGTCAGACATGGAGCATGATCACATAGTACAGTCAATCACATCCTGCGAGGTCCTCGTGCACTTTTGCCTTAGCCTATCATGATTTCTTATAAACAACCTGTTCTTAGAATCATATTTGTCCTGCCTTGTGGTTAAGGTTAAACCGTCAGTTCTGCAATTAATCAGATCTACGTCGGTGAGTGGTTTCTTGTTTCTGTCTGGTTCAGTGCAATTTAGCAAAGCAGAAGCCATTTTCTCCAGCTCCTTCAGCCATTTTGTCCTACCTCCCAGATGCCCACATCCTCAGTATGATATGGTAGCATGATCTCCTCTGCTGACCCTCCAGCAAGTGGAATTCTCTCCCTCCACCACTCCCGTACCAGGTTCCTCTCAGAAGAATGGTGCCAGTCTCCCCTTCTTTGCCACGAGTCCTTACTCCTTCCAGAGTCGACCAGTACAGCTTCCAGATGGCAGCACCATGTAAGTGCACAGTGGGATTTAGAAGGTGGCTTAGAAACAGGGGATGCTGATCTTGGGAGGACCTCTGCTGAACAGCAAGTTGCTCTGGGAGCAGTATGTGGTGAAATGCAAGCAAGTTGGATGTGATTCTCACCATGATCGCCAATTAAGGTGACAAGTTCGATAACATACAGTAAAAAAAAACATGCTCAGCATTGCATTGAGAACCCATGACATACACTTTTCTGAAAAAAAACGTAAGATTCAGTGCTATATTTCTGTCTCATCTTTTACATCTATCACCATTTCACTGACTGTTTGTCTGTGTATGTCTCTGCCCTGTATCCTTCAATGATGCTTTGGTGTACTCACAAGCACCTAATTTCTTTTTGTTCCTTAAAGTCATATATTTAACTTGTGCCTTACTTAAGTCTTAAATTTCTTAACAAAGTTCTCTAAGCTTTGGATGAGTAATTAACATTTGGACCGACTTGCCTTTGGGACTTAGTTCCAGTGGATGAAATGATTGCATAGCACTGTGTAATAAGTTGTCCTGGACAACACTTCTCTCTCAGTTATCACTCTCACTAAAGAAAAATGATCTGATCTCACGTTCATTCATAATAGAAAGTTATTTAGAGAGTTTCCACTGATTTATTTAGCATTTATTCCTCAGCCAATATTATCAAAAAGCAAAATAGCTCATATATCATACTTGCTATTAGTCAGATCTTGCTGTGCAGAAATGAGCTATTACATTTGTCTATAAAACAAAAGTACCTACTTCAAAAGATTTAATTACTGAAATAAGCTGTGAAACACTTGAGGACATCTAATTGCAGGCTCCGTCTTTCATATAATCTGTTTTCTGTTGGTAATATGATTATAGAGAAAAAATGAATAAAGCAAATCTTGCACAGGATTAAAATTTAAAAACTGGACGGCAATGATTTACGGTAGTAATCAAAATCTCGTTGGCACTGATAATCTTTTAAAATTTATTCCTTTCTTTTTTACTCATTTGGTCGTCTGAGTAATGTACTTCACTGAGCTGAGCTGTTTAGCAGTTAGCTGTACTTGCAGTGAAGTGGGTTATCCGGGAATAAGTGGCATTTATAGCTCACTTCAATCACAGTAATCTGCCCCTTGAAATTTTCCTGGAATTCTTCTGCGTCTTTTAGAAGATTAGGGCTTTCAACATTTGAAGTGCCCTTATCAGTCAGTCGCAGTGATGGCTTGTGGGATGGTTGGCTGCGCAGCAAAAAGCCATCACGTTGAAGAATTTTAAAAAATATTCTTCTGTTCACTAACGCTGAGCTTTTCTTATCGCACCATCTGCTTTCTGTAGTACCATTTTTTAAAAAAAACTTTTTAACACGCTTGACTGAAAGAAGAATATATCTCAATTAATGATGAGTTTGACTCTCCTGTTCACCTGCGTTGCTGTTCGATTCACATAACTCTTGTTATGTTACACAGTCTGTATGCTGAATAAATAGGACATGTGGTGAAAAGAATATTACTGGAAGAAAAGGGAAGGCATTAATTAAATCAAGTCACTGCGACCTATGTTTAGGTCACTTCTGTTCCCTAATGTTTTCTGTTTTTCTTTTTTCCAATGCTTCCTTTACCCTCTTTCTTTGTCACCGATTAACATTTCTTTTTGCTTTTTGGTCATTATTTTATTTTCCTTTTCTATTCAATAATATCATAACTAAGAAGCATTTTTATTTGCGTGGTTTCTGGTCATGCTTAAACACCATCTGGTGACTATGAACTATGTACTTTAGAACTCCAGTAAAAACTCAGCAACAGGAGTAGCCCATTCAGCCTGCCAAGATTGCTCTGCCATTAATTAAATTGTAGCTGATCAATTACCTCAATGCCCCATTCCTGCACTACCTTCTTATCCATCAATGTCATTCGATCCTAGAAATCTATCAATCTCTATCTTTGACATGTTCACTCATTGAACATCCACAGATTTGTTGAATGAAGAAAGTCCTTCTCATCTCAGTCTCTAATGACCCACATTTTATCCTGAGATTATATTCGCTTGTTCTCGAGGCTCACTAGCCAGGGAACACATCTTACTGACATGTAACCTGTCATGTCTGAAATACGATTTAAATTGCAATGAGTTTCATCTGTCACTTTAAAGAAAACAAGCCCAAGTTTTCTCAGTCTGTCCTCACAAAACAATCCCGTAATCCCGGGGATTGGTCTGGTAACCTCTGTTCAACTCCCTCAATGGTAAGTAGATCCATCGTTAGATAAAGAGATCAAAGCTATACAAAATATCCCACGTGAGACAACTGGTGCAAGGCATCCATATTCCAGCATTCAGATCCCCTTGTGATAATGGTCAACATCTCTTTTGCCTTTCCATATACTTGCTTTATTGCACACTTACTTTTACTGACTAATGTTCAGGGATTTGTAGGTCAGGGGTATGCATTAGTCAGGGGTAAATGTACAGGGATGGGTCTGGATGGGTTACTCTTGGAAGGGTCAGTGTGGACTTGTTGGGCTAAGGGCCTGTTTCCACATTGTAAGGATTCTAAAAAAAAGAGAACAAGGTCCTTTTCCCTACTTGTCTCTACTTAAGAAATATTCTGGCTTTCTGTTTTCCTTGCTAATGTGAATAAGTTCATATTCATGCACATTGTAATCCATCTGACATAGAACATAGAACATAGAACATAGAACAATACAGCACAGAACAGGCCCTTCGGCCCACGATGTTGTGCCGAACTTCTATCCTAGATTAAGCACCCATCCATGTACCTATCCAAATGCCGCTTAAAGGTCGCCAATGAATCTGACTCTACCACTCCCTCGGGCAGCGCATTCCATGCCCCCACCACTCTCTGGGTAAAGAACCCACCCCTGACATCTCCCCTATACCTTCCACCCTTCACCTTAAATTTATGTCCCCTTGTAACACTCTGTTGTACCCGGGGAAAAAGTTTCTGACTGTCTACTCTATCTATTCCGCTGATCATCTTATAAACCTCGATCAAGTCACCCCTCATCCTTCGCCGTTCCAACGAGAAAAGGCCGAGAACTCTCAACCTATCCTCGTACGACCTACTCTCCATTCCAGGCAACATCCTGGTAAATCTTCTCTGCACCCTCTCCAAAGCTTCCACATCTTTCCTAAAGTGAGGCGACCAGAACTGCACACAGTACTCCAAATGTGGCCTAACCAAAGTCCTGTACAGCTGCAACATCACCTCACGACTCTTGAATTCAATCCCTCTGCTAATGAACGATAATACTCCATAGGCCTTCTTACAAACTCTATCCACCTGAGTGGCAACCTTCAAAGATCTATGTACATAGACCCCAAGATCCCTCTGTTCCTCCACCTGACCAAGAACCCTACCATTAACCCTGTATTCCGCATTCTTATTTGTTCTTCCAAAATGGACAACCTCACACTTGGCAGGGTTGAACTCCATCTGCCACTCCTCAGCCCAGCTCTGCATCCTATCTAAGTCCCTCTGCAGCCGACAACAGCCCTCCTCACTGTCCACAACTCCACCTATCTTTGTATCATCTGCAAATTTACTGACCCACCCTTCGACTCCCTCCTCTAAGTCATTAATAAAAATTACAAACAGCAGAGGACCCAGAACTGATCCCTGCGGAACTCCACTTGTAACTGGACTCCATGCTGAATATTTACCATCGACCACCACTCTCTGACTTCTACCGGTTAGCCAGTTTTCTATCCAATTGGCCAAATTTCCCTCTATCCCATGCCTCCTGACTTTCCGCATAAGCCTACCATGGGGAACCTTATCAAATGCCTTACTAAAATCCATGTACACTACATCCACTGCTCTACCCTCATCCTTGCTCTACCCTCATGCTTGGTCACCTCCTCGAAGAATTCAATAAGACTTGTAAGGCAAGACCTACCCTTCACAAATCCGTGCTGGCTGTCCCTAATCAAGCAGTGTCTTTCCAGATACTCGTAAATCCTATCCCTCAGTACCCTTTCCATTACTTTGCCTGCCACAGAAGTAAGACTAACTGGCCTGTAATTCCCGGGGTTATCCCTATTCCCTTTTTTGAACAGGGGCACAACATTCGCTACTCTCCAGTCCCCTGGTACCACCCCAGTTGCCAGTGAAGACGAGAAGATCATTGCCAACGGTACTGCAATTTCCTCTCTTGCTTCCCACATAATCCTAGGATATATCCCGTCAGGCCCGGGGGACTTGTCTATCCTCAAGTTGTTCAAAATGTCCAACACATCTTCCTTCCTAACAGGTATCTCTTCTAGCTTATCAGTCCGTTTCACACTCTCCTCTTCAACAATACGGTCCCTCTCGTTCGTAAATACTGAAGAGAAGTACTTGTTCAAGACCTCTCCTATCTCTTCCGACTCAATACACAGTCTCCCACCACTGTCCTTGATCGGACCTACCCTCGTTCTCGCCATTCTCAGGTTTCTCACATATGCATAGAATGCCTTGGGGTTATCCTTGATCTATCCGCCAGGGATTTTTCATGCCCTCTCTTAGCTCTCCTAATCCCTTTCTTCAGGTCCCTTCTGGCTATCCTGTATCCCTCCACTGCTCTGTCTGAACCTTGTTTCCTCAACCTTATGTAAGCCTCCTTCTTCCTCTTTACTAGACATTCAACCTCCCTCGTCAACCAAGGCTCCCTCACACGACCATTTCTTTCCTGCCTGATCGGTACATACATATCAAGGACACGTCGTATCTGCTCCTTGAAAAAGTCCCACATTTCCACCACATCCTTCCCTAACAGCCTATGCTCCCAACGTATGCTCCTCAAATCCTGTCTTACAGCATCGTAATTTCCCATTAATTTAGCTAGTCCACATCCCCTCAAAATGACCTTGCATCATCCTCACAATTTGCACCTCACACAGTTTTGTACCATCAGCAAATTTGTAAATACCTCAGCTGGTCCCCTCAGCCAAATCATTTATGCAGACTGTGAGCAACTGTGTGCCTTACCTCTGACACTTGTGCTGCCCCCACTTGTAACACCTATTATGCGATGAATCAATTCATTCTTACTTCTGCCTTCTGTCTCTTAACCAATTCTCAGTTCATAACAGTGCACTGAGATTACTTACAGTGTGGAAACAGACCCTTCAGCCCAACAAGTCCACACCGACCCGCTGAAGCACAACCCACCCAGATCCATTCTCCTACATTTACCCCTTCACCTAACACTACGGGCAATTTAGAATGGCCAATTCACCTAACTTGCACATTTTTGGACTGTGGGAGGAAACCCACGCAGACACTGGGAGAACGTGCAAACTTAACACAGAGAGTCGCCTGAGGCGGGAATTGAACCTGGGTCTCTGGCGCTGTGAGGCAGCAGTGCTAACCACTGTGCCACCGTGCCACCCACTTTCTAAAGTGCGGTACCTAGATCAGTACACGGTATTCCAGCTGCAGTCTAACCAGTGTCCAATATAATTTCATCATATTCTCCCTATTTTTGTACTCTATGCGCCCATTAATGAAGCCAAGAATATTGTATGTATTTTTGAACAGTTCTGTTTACCTGTCTTGCCAAGTTTAATTACTTATGCACACATACACACAGATCATCTTGTTCCTGCTCACTCTTCCGAATAGTAACCTTCATCAGGAATGTTGATTATTTTGGGCTTATGCCCTAAACATTGATTCTCCTGCTCCTCAGATGCTGCCTGGCCTGCTGTGCTTTTCTAGCACCACACTTTCGACTCTGAACTCCAACATCTGCAGTTCTCCCTTCCCCTAGCCTCAGTAATGGTGCCAGTGCACCATGAACTGAAAGCCATTACATCCACGCCAAGCTTTGAGCCATGCATTTCAGTTCTTCACTTCATTTATCCAATGCCAGCCTACCTGTGGCTGATGAAGTAATCAAGAGATTATTATCTTGAAGGCTTTGCTTTTTAATTTTGCTCCTAAGTGTTGAGAATCTTTCAGCGGAACCTCCTTTCCATTTCAATCAACGTCATTAGTACTAATGTGAATGACAAAAGGTGGATCCTTCCCCTTCCACTCCAAGTTCTTTTCAGTCCTGAGGAGATGCGTTTAACCTGGGCACTGGGCAGATGTGATGGTACTGTGCCTTTAAGAGAGATGTGTTCTGTACGGTTTCTTTTGCAGAGAGGTATTGCTACAGGGATGCCAGAATTTCTGCTTCAGAAGTCATGGGTACACAGCTTTGAGTTCCCTGTAGTTTCTTTTAAATTAGACAAAAGGAGCATGAGTGGGTGGAATCAGGCTTATGCAGAGGTTTTAGTTTGCATTCAGTTGGGGTTTGGAGTCAGCTGTTGAAGCTGATAGATAAAGCTCTCTCTCTGCTGCACCGAAATGTTCTCTCTGCTCTTAGATGGTTCCTTTTGGTGCTCCTTTCTCCTGAACTGGAAGGAGCTACCATGTCATAAAAATCTGTTTTGCTGAATTTGCTTTTACCAAGGGTGAATTTATAGGATGCTGCTATTTTGGACGAGCTGATGCTTGGTAGTTAAATAAGATATTAATTTATTAAGTATTATTCACACAGAGGGTGGTGTGTGTACAGAATGAGCTGCCAGAGAAAGTGGTGGAGGCTGGTACAATTGCAACATTTAAAATGGCATTTGGATGGGTATATGAATAGGAAGGGTTTGGAGGGATATGGGCCGGGTGCTGGAAATGGGATTAGATTTGGTTGGGATATCTAGTCGACTTGGGTGAGCTGGACCGAAGGGTCTGTTTCCGTGCTGTACATCTCTATGACTCTACGATGCTAAGTATTTCATTGGAGTTAAAGTTATGTCAATCTTTTCCTTTTTTTCTATTTTAACTGTGTTGTAAGATTGGTGGTGGACCAATCAAATCACATCTGGAACATTAATTAAAATTAAAATTTGGGTCTAAGCTATCTCTTAAATAATTTAAGAGGGTTTGGTCTGGTCCATAACACATGCAACACAGCCTTTGGTACTTCTGTTTATAATTTCAGAGAACAGTATCAGTTCTCCTAATTATACTGTGCCTGACCATCACACATTCCCATTTCCTGCCCTTACTTGAATGTGTCCCTGTACCAAGATACTGTGGTCAGTTTGCACATCCTCCCTGCAGTCCCCACACAGCTTACGAGAACCTTGTAATTATTGGACATCTTCAAAGGCTGAGGCTCCTCAATTGCAACCTCCTAGTTTATCATTCCTGTATTAGCTGCAGTGACACCTTCCTGTGCCTGATAACAAATAAATTTTGATTTACTTTATCTGAGGGGTGTACCTGCCCATAGGAGCAAAGTACGCAGGCAACCTTCCCCTTCCCTGATGTGGCGCAATGTCTGCAGCTTGGATTCCAGCTCCGCAATCCGGATCCAAAGTTCCTCAAGCTGCTAACACTTACTATGGATGTGTTCACTTTGGATCACAGTGATGTTCAGCAACTCCCACATGTGCCAGCAGCAACACATTACCCATCCTGCCACCAGCGTTGTTTTTGATTTAATTTATAAATTTATTACTCTAGATTCCCTGCCTTTTTATATTTACTGTAATACTTTGTTTTTATAAAGTAAAACTAAAATCCAGTATCAACCCTATACTAAATCTTTAAAAAAGGAGACAAGAGGAGGAAAAATATACTACAGAGCTAAACACAACTTGAAGAATTTACATTTCCTTTGAAGATTAGAAATATTCACCTCTCTGACTCAGCTCTTGTACCTGCACTCTCATCACGCTGTGATTTGATGTCCTTCCACTGCTGGTCTCAGTGCAGATCTTAATCCATAGCTTTCCCACTTACCTCTTGCCATGGAAAGTTTACTTCTTCAGTCTCTCTCTCTCTTTGCACCAATTTCCCACTTTGAAACAAATCTCCAAGTGTATAGTCAGTCAGCCTTTGCCTCATTCTGATGAAGTCTCGTGCACACTGATTGTGTTCTCTTCCTGACAAAATGAAATGTCATAATACTGACCATTATGCTTCACTTTGACTTTTAAATAATGTTCTGGTAAAATATACCCTGAGGCAGTCCATGATTGTTTTAGGATTTCAGTGACCTTAGTTTTACTGAAATTATGCTACGACTGTCTTTAACATGTACTGTGAAAAGATATATTTACAAAAGGTGAATAGGACTAGTGACCTGTTGGCACAGAATACAATATTGGGACTGGCCTGATGAATGAAATAGCATTAATTTGTCCATATGGCAAAAACAAAAATAAATCAGTGTCGATATAAAGTGGGAAGCTTTGCCCTGTCGTTAAGATATTTTATTACACATAGAAACAAAAGACATAACTGTGGTTTTAATCAAGAGCTTTATATTTGTATTCATTGTCGAAAAATCACATATAGGTCTAGAAATGAATGAGGAGTCTTCCGATATACTTGATTAGATCAACTTTGATTGGGAGAAGATATTAACTGTTTAGTAACTTGAAGCCCAGGCCAAAATGAAGTATATCCATGGCATCTATAGGACGCAAGATCTGAGGGTTGCAGGGGCTCTGACATTAATTTTTAAATCCTCTCTGGCCACAGGAGGATGTCAGAGGACTGGAGAACAGCCAATGTAGCACTGTTTTTCAAGAAGGTTAGTGGAGATAAACCAGGAAACCACACATCTGTGAGTCATATAGCTATGGTAGGGAAACTATGAAAAAAAATATTCTGAGGGACAGAATTAATTTCCACTTTTTCAGCCAAGTATTAATCAAGATTAATCATCATGCTATTTTAAAAGAGGGAGATTGTGTCTCTCAAATTCGATTTAATTTTTTGAGAAGGTGACTCTGCGTAAATGTGGACAGTGCAGTGATATAGTCCACATAGACTTTAGTAAGGCTGCTGACAAAATCTCACATGGCAGGCTGATTAAGAAGTTCAGAGCCCATGGGGTTCCAGGGCAATTTGGTAAATTAATCCAAAATTGGCTTCATGGCAGGAAGCAGAGAGTGATAACTGAATGATGCTTTTGCGACTGAAAACCTGTGTCCAGTGACAAACCTTAGGGTTCAGTGTTGGCTTTAAAACCAAGGAAACACAAAGGATCAGAGAGACCATAGAGTGCATGTCCATATATCCTTGAAGGCAAGTAGGTTATGTAAATACGGTGGTTAAGAAGGCATATGGGATATTTGTGATTATTAGTCAATACATTGAATACAAGAACAAGGAGGTTAGGATGGAATATGTTAGTCTACAGCTGGAGCTCTGTGTGCAGTTCTGATCACCCAACTATAGGAAGGTTGTGATCGCCCTAGAAAGTGTACAGAAGAGATTCACCAGAATGTTGCCTTGGTTGGAGCGGTTCTTTTCTTCATCATTCATGGAATGTGGACTCAGAGCTGAATCAGCATTTACTTCCCATCTCTACTGCCCCTTGATCTGAGTGGCTCAGTAGGGTCATTTCAGAGATGAAGTAAGAGTCAACCACAAATTGCTGTGGGCCTGAAGTCACGTGTTGGCCGGACAGGGTAGAATAGCAAATTCCATTCCCAAAAGGGCATTTGTGAACCAAATGGGTTTGTACGAGAAGTGATAATGGTTACATGTTTGCCAGCTATGAAGAAAGACTAGATAGACTGGGCTTGTTTCTCTTAGAGCAGAGAATACTGAGGGGGGAGCTGTGGTAGGGAGTTTTCTGATTGAGGCCCACAAGCTTCTGAGGGTTATGGACAGGGGAAGATAAACTGAATTGTTTCCCCTTACTGGAAAAAACAGCTGGGCACAATTTTAAGGTAAGAAGCAGGATGTTGAGACTGAAGTTGATTTAAGGAAGTGTTTTCTTTTTCACCCAAAGACTTTTGTGTACCTGGAACTCACTGACTGAAAGTGTGATAGAGGCAGGAACTCTCCAGACATTTCAGAACTACTTAGATGAGCACGAAGTGCTATAACATACAAGGGCTGGAAAATGGAATTAGATTAGATAGATGTTTGATAGCTGGCAAAGGCAAGATGGCTCGAAGGGCATCTTTCTGTGCTATGAAAACAATTTGATTCTATGACTCTATTAACACTAACAACATGAGAAACTATATTCCTAGTTTTATTTTTTTTTGCATCTCTCTATTTTTCTCTGAGGTCAATTTTAAACTCCCTTCATCAAATGAAGAGTTTGTATCAAGCCAAAACCTCCAAACTTATATGACAAATTGTGCTTATATGGCAACTTAAAAGTGGACAGGGGTTGCTATTGCAGCAAAGGCAGGCTGATCTTAAATTTCAAAGTTAAAAATCACACAACACCAGGTTATAGTCCAACGGGTTTAATTGGAAGCATTTGCTTTCGGAGAGCTGCTCCTTCATCAGGTGGTGATTTACAACCACCTGATGAAAGAGTAGTGTTCCAAAAGCTAGTGCTTCCAAATAAACCTGTTGGACTATAACCTGGTGTTGTGTGATTTTTAACTTTGTACATCCCAGTCCAACACCGGTATCTCCAAATCATGACTTAAATTTCAAAGCCGCAACTCAATATCATTGGTGTCAGGATAGGATTATAATATTTAGAAAACTGCTCGAGTACAACTTCAAGATTTGAACCATGGCACAAAGCGCTGACTGGATAGAAAAGGCCAATACAGTAGAGTAATTTTATTTCTGCCATATACAGCTGGTACAATAAAAAGGAGACAACGTTCCTCCAGGCTCAAGGTATTACATGAACACACAGATTACATGAGAGTACAGCCATATACAAGACAGCACAAAAAGCATAGAAAAGTGCAAAATATGCAGGACAGCACAGTAATTCCTGACAAGACAATACAATAGGCACAGTGGTGGACAAATTACAATATAACAATGAATGATCATTAATAAAACATTGTTTTAGCAGTAATTCAAAATGTTATCCAAGAATTGCAAATTGAATAGAATGTGATCATACAGTATTAAGGAGCCTGATGGCTTAGGGGATGTTTTAAGAAATATTTTTGAAAGAGGAGCAGCAGCTTTGATCTCCCACATTGCTGTTACAACCTGCCAAAGCCCTTCCTCACCTCAGTTTAAGACAAGGACTATTCTCCACCATTCTAAAGCTTCCAACCTGCTTCGCCCTGTTAGTTTGCTATTCTCCCCTATCAATCTTGCCGGTTTTGGGAGGGAAGTTATCTTGGATTTTTCAAATGAGGCAAGTGGTGAATTTTTCTTTCCACTTACATTGAATTCCAAACAAGTTTGCTGTTTAAAATCTACTCCTATTTCTCCTATCTTTATGTGCTTCTCCTTAACTTTCTGTCCCTGTCTAAATCTGCTGCTTTATGTATCTGTCTCTTTCACTTTCTGCCTTCATAACTGCCTCTTGTTTTGTTTTCCTTCATATTAGTTTCCCTGTCTACTGAGCTGCTTGTCTGGATATTTACCAACTCCCTGCATCAGGATTTTCCTAACTCTTAATTTTCTTCCCTATCTTCATCTCTTCACATGCCTCAGTAAATACCTCTACGTAGCTCTGAAATTAGGTTAATATGAGGAAGAGAAAACAAATGAAATAAAAATGCATTGGGTCTGAATTGAAACACACAATGCTGGAAGAGTTCTGTCAGGAAATCAGTGTTAATGTGTTTGACAGTCTTGAAAAGACAAAAATACAGCCACAATGGGTGTATGGTACTATGATGAGCCACAAAGGTACTATGATGAGCAGGACCAAGTTCACAATATTAGCCTATCTTCCTATCTCTATGGACAGTTTTCAGTCTTCTCTCTCTCTCTCTCTCTCTCTCTCTCTCTCTCTCTCACACACACACACTCTCCGTGTCCCTCTTTTGTTGTTGGCTATCATTCTATCGCTTTCTCAGAATCTGATTGAATATTCCAAGATCTGTGTCTTTCATCTCTCTATAGTCTTTATATCTCCCTTTCTTGCTTTCTCTCCAAGGCTGTTGATGACCTACTTATCTTACTTTGGTGGCTCTGTAGCTGAACAAAGACATTTTCTTTCCTGAAAATACAGAAGTATTTTTGTGAGTGGCAAAGTATGTCTCTCTATACAACTGTCATTTTTTGCTTTATCAATTATCTCTGTGTAAAAGTAACCTTCAGCCGATTTCCCCCAAAGGACAGACAGGCAGATACGGATTGATATTTGATCCCAATTTGGTGTCCAGCTATTTTAAAGCTGCCACTTTTCTCCCATGATTGACAGGACAGAAATATTTGCAGGAGGCAAGTCTCTTCTTTTTATAATCACTTTTCAATTCCAAAGTGCTTTTATCAATTTGAAATCAGTTATCTGTCTGGCAGTACTGATTTAAGTGGGGTCATCAGTATGATTGCAGCAATAAAGCTTAAACAACATTTGAAAGGAGAATGACAAAAGCTGGAGCTTTTTTTCATTAGTTATCTAATTAGGTGTCTTATTTGGCTTACCTCATTGCCTCCTCGTGAAATCTGAAAAAATGTTAAAGCAACTCACCACACAGAGGTTTTGCTCCCTATTCCATTTTGGCATTTATTGGTATGAGGTTTTTTTAAACCAGTGGCAGGCACCTCTGGCTACCTTTGGTAATCTTGTTTCTATGAAGGACAGTTGCAGTCCATCCCCCCCATATCTATCGGCCAATCGAAGACTCTTGGGAGTGGTAGACACTTTTGGAACTGCATGCGAAAGAAAAGGATGACATGAGAGAATGGCAGCCCTCCCAACAGGCTAAGTTGGTTCTGGGTGGACATTGGAGCTAGTTGCTCAGGTGCTCAGGGTGGCAAGGGTTGGTGCTTATACTGAAGTTAGGTGGTGCTATTGCTGTGGTTAAACCAATGCCACCAAGAGGGCCATGCTACTTATGTAAGGGAATGTTTCAGTAAAAGAACCGAACCCCAAGCTCACTCAAACAACCAGGACCGACTGACAGGTTCCCTGCATAGAAGAGGGCACACATGCTAATGATTAAATGTTAATTGTTCCAATACTTGTAGAGAATAATATCATTTATAAAAGATATTTGAATTCCAGTGACTAACTAAAAAAAACTACATGTAAAACATAGAAATTAGGAACAAGAGTATGCTGTTCAGTCACACCTATTGACACCTTTAGGGTTACTATCTACTTCTTAAATATTCTTAGTGATTTAGCCACAGCCATCTATTTCCAGGGTCACGGCTCTTTGGGTGAAGAAATTTCTCCCCATGTTAGTCCATAATCCTGAGACTATGGCCCTTATTATACATCTGTTAGCCAAGGGGAGCATTATCACTGAAATCCAGCCTGTCCAGTCCTTTAAAATTGTAAAGGTTTCAATGAGCTCCCTTCTCATTCTTCTAATCTCCAATGTCCCCCTGTATAACGCAGCTATCGTCCCAGAATTTAGCTGGTGAATATTTTCTGAACTCTCCCTGTTGCTAGTGTAGTTTGTCTTAGGCAAGGAGACTAAATCTGTACACAATATTACAGTTGTTGGCTCCAGGGGGTCTGGTACAGCCTCAACGAGACATTTTTGTTCCTGCTCTCAAATCTGTTTGCAATGAAGGCCAATGCACCATTTGCTTTCTTAACTACTTCTTGCACCTCCATGATTGCTTTCAGTGACTGATGTACAACAATATGCAGGTTCTTTTATACTTCAACTTTTCCCAAGTTATCATCATTTAATTAATGCAATTAACAGATGGAGCATGGATATCTCCTTCCTTGTCTATTACCTATCTCTACAATCCCAAGTCGTGTCATGGAACAGGTTGCTTTCAGCCCATTCAATCCATTTTCAACTCCAGATAATTCTTCTACAACCTAATGGTTGCGTTCTTGTGCAATCACGCTTTATAAACAGCACTTAAAGAGTTGGTGATGTAATCTGCATTACAGCCAACACACATTTTAAAAATTAGCACTTTAGAAACAGTATCCTCAATTTGTCAATCACACTACAGCATATTCATGTTAGCGAAATGTGTGTTATAGCAGAATGACCTGTATTCATAATCCTATTATCACCTAATCAGATTTTCCTTTTCCCTGATTTACTATCAACATCCATTTGTCTGCCTATCATTTCATTTCTCTCTCTCTGGGCTCTGTCTCAACTTATCGACACACTCCTTCACAGCCCCTGACAACACAATCCACCATCCCGTCATCATCTACATAAATACCATCTTTTCCTTGCTGTTTCTAGTTCTGAACTTGAAATTTTACCTGTTTTGTCTCTGCAAATGCTATCAGAGCTGTTGAGTTTCTCTAGTGATTTTACTTTTATTTGTTTTAGATCTTCAGCATCTGAAGTTATTTGTTTCATTATATAATTTAATTAGTACTTTTTTTTCAATTAAAGTGGAAAACCTCACATTTCACATTATATTGCATCTGTCAAGTATTTGTCCACAAACTCCATGTGTCCAAAGTACAATAAAGCCCCTATACTGCCTCATCACCACTTATTCTCTCAGTTCTAAGTCATCAGCAAATTAGAAACATTACATGTAATTCTGTCATCTAAATTGTAATTCCCTCATCTTAGTCAAGCTTTAAGACTTTTACAATAAACATGTGGAATCAACATTGACTGATACAGGAAAAGAAGTGCAAGTTTTATCACAATAGACAATCCCGTGCCATGATCAAAGTTCACACTGTCACTTAAATAGATACAATATTTTCCCAGAGATAACCCATGCTCCTAATGACCTGTATTCTTCTACTCCTACCCTGGAGACTTCTCTGTCGAGCTAAAGCGAGGTAAATCTTGCAGCCTTGTTTAAATCTTCATGGACTTAGTCTCTCAAGCTGAGCATAAGTTCCTATCCATGTACTACTTGTTAAAAAACATTCTGATGTAACACTGCCTGGATTTATCTCTTGGCCTTCTGTCTCCCTAAAACTCTTGCTAACAAACCTGCTTCTGCCAGGTTCAGAGATATCCTTAAAGAAAATGCTATAAGCAGAACTTACATTACATCCCATGTATTCTTCTTTCCTAAATTTTATCTCCAAATGCAACGTATAATCATTTCAATCATGTGTCCAGGTTGAAATGCTAATTAACTATCTTTTAAACTCCAACTCCATTTCAAGCTGAAATTGATTAGGTAAGTTAAAGTAAACCCCTTTATAAAACATCTGGTTTTATAAAGCATTAAGTACTTTAGGGGATTTGAATGAACTTGTATAGTAACATTTGGAGTCAACCCTTAGTATGTCATTTAATCTCAGATTGGTGTGAAACACATAAAGTAAGTGAAGTGGAAGAGGGACATGATTTAAGATTGATGGGTCACAAGGGGTGGCTGACAGGGGAGGGGCATGAGGAGTGACAGTGAGAGAGCCTTTTTCCAACCACGTAACTGGGACAAAGCATTAAGCAATGAGGATGAGTTGTAAACTGAGCACTGAATAGATCTGTGGCTGCCTCTGAATAGTTTCTGGGGATGGTGAATGTGATTTCCGTACGCAGTCAGCCCCTGCACTTAAGAATTTATTTGGGGCATGTTTCCTGATGTTATGCATTGAGACTTTTAGAGTCTGCGTATAAACTAGCAGCTCACATGTTAAGGGAATATCTTGTCTCCTTTCCCAGTTCATCAGCCCAGGCTCTACCCTTATCTTTTTACAATAAAACCAGTCAAACTAATTGCTGAGTAGGACTCAGAACAGGTCAATTGGAAACTCCCTCCCCATTCCAATCTTTTGAACCTCAATTGAAGCCACAGTCCCAAAATATTAAAAAATGTTGTATTCATAATTCAGAGGTGGTGGAAAAAGGCTCTGATTGGCTTACTAAATAGCTCAATTTGGGCAGGAGAGCCAACCATCTCTTTATCCGCCATGGCAAGAAGGTATGGTGACAGGAAGGTGATTACCACTTCACCTCCTATGTTGGCATTTTACAAACTCTGTCTTTCAACTCATCTCCATAGGGTTAATAAAATTCAGCACTTTGGATTTTTTGTTATTAAACTCTGTTTCCTCACTTGTACCATTTGCGCAGTGTTGGTAAAGCTGGAAGAGGATGCGGTTTAGGTTCTGAATCCAGGTACAAGCTTGTGCTCATTGATTATCTCAGCGTCTGAAATTCAGAGTTAATTTGATCCTTGAATATCTGTGACACAAAAGAATTCACATAGATACTTGTTCCTGCCTGTAATCAATATGGAACCTGCCAGAGACAGTAGAATTCTTCAATTTTACATTGCTAAGTCAAGATTCTGTTTGGAATCGATCAGCAAATGCTGTGACTTCTTTTGACTCCGAGCCAGTTGCATAGTTAGTTGTCAGCTCTCGTAATCAATAGGGCAGAGCCCTGGGGAATTTTAATTTCAATCTCCTTATTAGTGTAATTTGTGTTTCCTGTGCAGCAAGTAACAGCTTTGTATGTACTATGTGTCATTCGAAGGTCCCACCTGGTTTCCTTTACTCAACAAAGACTGGCAAATGACTTGTTATTCACTTGCCACTCTGCAATTCATCATTTCAAAGAGGCTGGTATTAAACAGCTTACAAGGTTAAAATGAGGGCTTTTGTGGCACAGGGATGGTGTTCCTACCTCTGAGGCCCAAAGACCTGGATTCAAGTCAACCTGCTGCACTGATGTGTCAGACAATATCTGAACAAATTGATTAAAAATATCTATAAAATTATATTTGTTTGCATCCATTGTAAATATTGCAAACAATATTTTTGTTTCCCCTTCTATTCCAAACATTTCTGACCCTTTCTGATATCCTTAGCTCCCCACTTGATCCTGGGGTGACAAGCATACAATTTGTGCTGGTTACATTTAAAGGGGCAGCAATTTAGACTGTGTTTTTCTGGTTGCTTTATGGAAGCTTACGAGCTTGAGGTGGGGAGAGTGAGTTTGTTAATATTGAAGAGGTCATTATGCTAAGTGAAGATTTTATGAGGCACACTGATCTCTAAACAGGGTAATTAAGACATCTTGGGCAGGAAGCTGTGCAATGGTAATGTCACTGGACTAGTAATCTAGAAACCAAGCTTGCATGCATCAGACATGGGTACAAATCTTACTTTGGCACATAGTGAAATTGAAGAATAGAGGTTGAATACTTTCTAAATGAGAAACAGCTTCAGAATTCTGGAGCGCAAAGGGACCTGAGAGTCCCTCATTCACAGTTCTCTTAAAGTTAGCATATAGGTTCAATTAACAGTTGGGAAGGCACATGCAGCATTAACTTTCATTTCAAGAGGACTAGAATGAAAGAGCAGAGATGTATTGCTGAGGCTATTTAAATTCTGGCTGGACCCACATTTGGAATATTACAGGCAGTTTTGGGTCCTATATCTAAGGAAGGATGTGCTGATCCTGGAAGAAGAGAAAGTGAGGACTGCAGATGCTGGAGATCAGAGTCACGACTGCATTGCTGGAAAAGCACAGCAGGAGAAGCAGCATCAGAGGAGCAGGACAATCAACATAATGAAGGGCTTATGTCCAAACAGTTGATTCTTCTGCTCCTCTGATTCTACCTGATGTTGGAAGAGGTTTACAAGAATAATGCAAAGGAAGAGGACTTATTGTATGAGGGTGGTTGAAGACTCTGTGATGGTACTCACTACAGTTTAGAAAGATGAGGGGGGAGTCTCAATGAATCTTACAGCATATTGAGAGGCCTGGAGAAATTGGATGTGATGAAGATGTCTCCACTCATGGGAGAGACTAGGACTTGAACAGATAGCATCAGAGTGAAGCGTCAACCATTTAAAACTGAGATTAGGTAGAATTTATTTAGACAGAGGGTGGTGAATCTATGGAACTCATTGCTGCAGAAGGCTGTAGAGACTAAGTCATTGAGTGTATTTAAAATAGAGATAAAGATTCATAATTGGTAAGGGGAGAAAGAAAGAAAACAGAGTTGAGATACATTTCCAGCCATGATTGAATGATGAAGTGGACTCACAGAACAAATAGCCTATTTCTTCTTTTACAGTTTTAGGATTTAGTGATGGTAATATCATTGAATATTAAGAGCAGTGGTTGGATTGTCTCTTATTGAGGATGTTCAGTGCCTGGCATTTGTGTGGCACAAATGTTACTTAGATCAGACATGACACTTTTTAAAAAAAATATTCCTGGGATGTGAATGTCATGGCTAGGTCAGGATTAATTGCCTATCAATATTTGCCCTTGAGAAGTGAGGGTTAGCTGTTCTCTTGAACCATTGCAATCTATCTGTTGTACACATGGTGCTCGTACAAAAAGAGTCAGCAAGAATTTTTACCCAGCATCAGTGATGGACCTACAATTTAATTCCAGGTCAGAATGATGTGCAGATTAGAGCGAAAATTGCAGGTGATGGTGTTGAAATGTACTTGCTGCCTTTGACCTTCTGGGTGGTGGAGGTTTTAAGTTTGAGAACTGCATTTGAAGGCAGTGCATTTTACAGACAGTACACACAGCCATCATTGTGCATTAGTTGTGAAGGGGATGAATACTGTAGGTACTGGATAGGGTGCCAATCAAGAAAAATTCATTGTGATGGTGATGGCGGTGATTTTGTTGAGTGCTGTAAGAGCTGTACTCATCCAGGTAAATGCAGAATATTCCAACTTACTCCTGCCTTATGCCTTGTAGATGTTAGGTATGCACTTTGGAGACAGAAGCAGAATTAGCCACCACAGAATTTCTAGCCTCTGACTAGACCTTGTAGCCACAATATTAAAACAGCGGGTCCAGTTTGTTTTGTTGTTGATTGTGCTGATGCCATTCAATTGCAAGGGGAGGTGATTAGGGTTATCTCTTGTTGGAAATGGTCATTGCCTGACAATTTTGTGGTACATATATATTACTTGCTACATATCAGCCCAAACCTTAACATTATCCAACTCTTGCTGATAATGAACCCGGGTTTCCTCATGCGAGGAGGAAATGGTACAGAACTTAGTGCAATCATCAATGAATGTACCCACTTCTGACCTTATGACTGACCTTATGAGAGAGGGAGGCTAATCAAATAAACAGCTGAAGAGAGTTGGGCCAAGGACACCATCTTGGTGAACTTATACGGAACATAGGACATAGAACATTACAGTGCCGTACAGGCCCTTTGGCTCTCGATGTAGCACCAACCTGCGGAACCAGTCTGAAGCCCATCTAACTGATACTATTCCATTCTCGTCCATATGCCTATCCAAAGACCATTTAAATACCCTTAAAGTTGAGTCCACTACTGTTGCAGGCAATGCGTTCCACATCTCTCCTATTTTCTGAGTAAGGAACCTACCTCTGACATCTGTCCTGTATCGATCATGCCTCAATTTAAAACTATGTCCCCTCATGCTAGCCATTGCCATCTGGGGAAAAAGGGTCTCACTGTCCAACCTATCTAAACCTCTGATTACCTCATATGTCTCAATTAAGTTGCCTCTCATCCTTCTTCTCTCTAAAGAAAACAGCCTCAAGTCCCTCAGCTTTTCCTCAGAAGACCTTTCCTCCATATCAGGCAATATCTTCGTAAACTCCTCTGAACCCTTTCCAAAGTTTCCTTCCTATAATGCAGTGACCAGAACTGTATGCAATACTCCAAATGTGGCTGTATCAGAGTTTTGTACAGCTGCAGCATGATCTCATGATTCTGAAACTCAATCCCTCTACCAATAAAAGCTAACACGCCATATGCCTTCTTAACAACCTTATCAATCTGGATGGCAACTTTCAAGGATCTATGTACCTGGACACCAGATCTCTCTGCTCATCTACACTACCAAGGATCTTACCATTAACCCAGCACTCTGCATTCCTGTTAGTCCTTCCAAAGTGAATCACCTCACACTTTTCCACACTAAACTCCATTTGCCACCTCTCAGCCCAGCTCTGCAGTGTATCTATGTCCCTCTGTAATCTGCCACATCCTTCGGCACTATCCACAACTGTACCTACCTTAGTGTCAGCTGCAAATTTACTAATCAATCCTTCTACAATGACAAACATCAATGGACCCAAAACAGATCCTTGCGGTACACCACTAGTAACTGAACTCCAGGATGAGTATTTCCCATCAACCACCACCCTCTGTCTTCTTTTAGCTAACCATTTTCTGATCTAAACGGCTAAATCACCCTCAATCCCATGTCTCCGGAAATACCTTGGGAATAAATATCCTATTGACCTCCAATAACAATCATCTTCTTTTGTGCCAGGTATGAGTGTGAACAACAGAGTTTCCTTCTCATTCCCATTATCTGCAAAGTTGATTATTCAAAAATAACTTTGATCTCAAAGGCAATCACACTTATCACATCTGTGATTCAGCTCTTTTTTTTTCCCTGTATAGATGATTAAAAAAGTCACATCAAAATCCTGAAACTCTACAGATCTATCTATGCCACAAGAACTGAAGCAATGAAATAAGATAGATTGTTACCGCTTTCACAATTAGGGATGTGCAATAGACACTGGCTCATCATTAACACTCATTGATACAGTTGTCCCACGTAACATGTACCACAGATAGTTAGTTAGGTTCTCATTGAATCAGTTCTCTTGAAGTTTGTTTACAACACTGACTATTTGTAGCATTAAAAATGATATTGCAGACTTAGTCAGAGTTCTATATTTAATAGTGATATATGCATTATACAGACAGACCTGACAGACTGAAGGCACTGGCCCCATTACACAAAGAATACTATTGAAGGCATGGCAGATAACTTTATACCATTTTATACCAGAAATTCACATGTCAGTGTTGTGTAACTATCTTGTGTAACTATCAGGCTAATTGGTCTGTATTCTAAGCCTACTACAACCATTACATCCTGTGAATGAATAGAAACAACACACAAAAAATTTATCAGCTGGTCACCAATATTACTTGCGATGGAGTCTTTGCTCTTCTTTGAGTTTGCACTTTTTGTCTGATGGTAAATTATTGTGGTGATGTCCTCAGGGAAGTGCAAACTTCTCACATATTATCCCTCACTGAGGATCGAGTGAGAACTGCTTCATGGTACATGAAGGGCTGGGACAGTCTCCTGCTCAGAACCATTCTCCCTCTCTTCTTCTTCAAGCCTCCTGCAATACAGGGCCTCTGTGTTTTCTCTGACTTATACTGTCTTTAAACCGAAATATTTTCAAGTGCACCAATGTCTGGGAGCAATTAGTTTGAGCATAACTTGAAGGTGGCAAAAAATCCTCAGAATCTGCCACATCACTTTCTGTGGCGTTTTGCAATTTTAAACTACTACAGTAAGCACCAAATGATTATTGAATTAGAGAGAAATCAACTAGGTGCAGGCACGATGGGCTGAATATCCTTCTTCTGCACTATAATCATTCTGCGATTCTTTGAGCTTACTTGGAAGTAGATGATTACTCATTTAAACAGTGATGTTAAATGGCCTTTTCGGCTGCTGAATGTATATTAAACTTTGTGAGGTTAAAGGAGGTCGTTAGGCAGAGATTTTGATCTCTAAAATAACATCACTGACATCATCGCAATGTTGCACACGGATCCTAACCCCTCTGCAGATTTCCACTGGCCGTCACTGCACTTCACCAATATGGTGCCTGGAGTATTTCATCCCAATAGTGTGTGCATGTAGCTCAAATGTCACTTGCACTCATCATGCCACAAACAGCTGCTAACAAGCACAATATCTTTCACTTTGTCTTTAAGTAGCAAACGCTCAGACTAATGGAACTAAGAAAAAAAATGCATTTTTCATTAGCTGGCAAGAGGTGTAATTAGTGGTACAATAATTAAAATAATGAGTTAGATTTTCTGAAGTTAGCCACAGTAATGTATGAAGGAAGATTTAATGAAACTGTGAAGCTCACAGCTTAGTATGGAATGTAATGACCATTGAACCAGAATAGGTTGTTACTGTAGAAACCATTATTACTCAATGAACTATTCCGAATGGTGCATTGCAAATTTGTAGAGGCTGTATCAGAGCAATTTATATGTATATTGCATAATTATATTTTGTTTTAGTTGTCTGTAAGATTTTGTCACAATTCCTTTCTCCTATAAGTGAATTCTTATTTTGGATGAATGAAATAATATTGTTTTCATCATTAAATGATTGCTGGAGCTCATAGTTTTATTTGTGAATGAGTTGACCTGCTTTTAGATACTTTGTTGTGATCCTCTTGAGCTCTTTAAAAAGATGGTCAGTGTTATTTGTTTCCCTGTATGGAAAATAATACTTTACAGAATTGAGTCTTCCAGAAGTTTAGGTTTTGTCATCTTAAAACTGTCTAGGCTCTAACATCTGAATGTCCAAAGACATCCTTACCGAACTGACTCTCTGCTATTTTTCCTTAGGACAGTCCATAAAATCTATCTCTTTGCCAAGCTTTTGGTGACATATAGCAAAGTATGCTCCTTTAATTGGATATCAATTTTCTATCAGGTTTAGCTCCTGTAAAATGTTTTGTTCTGGAAACATCTGTGCAGAGAGAGACAGTTACCATTCCAGGATGTAGGTTTGCTCGCTGAGCTGGAAGGTTCATTTTCAGATGTTTCGTCACCATTCTAGGTAACATCTTCAGTGAGCTTCCAAATGAAGCTTCATTCAGAGGCTCACTGATGATGTTACCTAGTATGGTGATGAAATGTCTGAAAACAAACCTTCCAGCTCAGCGAGCAAATCTACATCCAGAACCTCAACCTGAGCTACAGATCTTCTCAAAACTCGCTAGTTACCATTACAATTCCATTGACTCTTCTTCAGAATGAAAAGAGGGCAGAAAAGAGATGGGTTTAAGCTCAAGAAAATAAGGGGAAAAGTAGATGGTTGGTATTAATAGCAGAAATCGGTTTACCAAAAGCCAGGCAAAATACTAGGAGATGGGGAATTAGGAAACAATGAACATGGGGACAGTGTTAAGGTCTAATTTTTTTTTTAAATTAGTTCATGAGATATTTACATTACTGGTTAGGCCAGTATCTATTACCTGTCACCAGTTACCCTTGAGAAGTTGGTGGTGAATTGTCTTCTCGATCTGCTGCAGTCCTTTGCTGCAGGTAGCCCCACAATGCCATTAAGAAGGGAACTCCAGCAACACAGAACAGCAATTATACTTCTGAGTCAGTATGGTGAGTACATTATAAGAAAATTTGCAGGTGATTGTGTTCCATGTATCCCAACTGCCCTTTATCTACTTGATGGGTTTGCACGATATTGTCTGAAGCTCTTTGATAGTTTTTTTTTTTGCATCTTGTAGATAGTACATACTGTGGCCACTGAGTGTTAGTGATGGAGGGAGGGGATGTTTGTGGATGTGGTGCCAAATAAGCAAGCTCATTTGTCTTGGATGGTGTTGGTGTAAAGAACACTCTTCTGGAGTGCTGCACGAGCTACACTCATCTGGGCAAGTTGGAAGTATTCCATCACACTCCTGACTTGAGTCTTGTAGATGACAGGTTTCAGGTGGCTAGGAGGTGATGGAATACTTCCAACTACCTTCGACAGCATTATCCTCTGATCTGCTGTGGATTGTGGTTGGTGGAATCAATGTTGAGGCCTGAAAGCTGTCAAGTATCTAAATGGAAAATGAGGTGCTTTTGCTCCAGTTTGCATGGGCTTCTCTTAAACACTATAGCAGGGATAGGATGGAAATGTGAATATGGGAACAAAATGATGCACTGAAATAATAAGCAACAAGAAAGTCAATGTCATTCTTGTGGACAGAGATGTTCTGCAAAGTGGCTGCCCAGTTTATGTCTGGGATTTATAGTGGAGGCTGGATTGGGGAGAGGGGAAAGGGGAGATAAGAGCTGCAGGTGATGTGGGGTGAGACCAGGTAAAGAGGGGAGACCAGAGCTGGGGACAGCAAGAAAGGTGAAGAGAGAGAAAAGAGGGGGAGTATATAGTGAGAAGGGTGAGTGAATGGGAAAGAGAGGGAAGGTAATGGATGAGAATAATGGGGGGAACAAAGGAGCAGAAGAGAAGTAGAGGAGCTAGTACGTTAAAGTGAAACACAAGGACAGGTTGTTGTGAAGGAAGTCAGGTTGAGCTGGGAAGGGGACAGCACAGAGTGGGAAGGATATGGTGGAGTGGGAGCAAAATTGTGGAGCTGGAGGGTAGGGGAAGTGGAATCTGGAGGAAGGTGAAAGGAGTGTAGAGGGTAAGAGGAATGGAAAGGGAAGATGGCAAGGGGAGACCAACTGGATGGAGAAAGAATAAAGGAGAAAAATGAGCTGGGGAAATGGGAGAGGGATGTAGTAATGGGGAGAGAGACGTGGGGTGTGGAAACAGAGACAGGTGTATAGTGGCTGGAAAATGTGGGGTACAGGAGATTGCAGAGTGGGAGAGGAATGAGAGAATGGAGTGGACTGGGGTAGGGAGGAAGATTGATGTGGATTTAGGTAGGAAGGGGAAAAGAGGTGAGCAGAGGAAAGAGAACAGGAAGGAAAGATGAGAAGAAGAACAGAGGGGTGAGAATTATAATAACATAAAACAATAAAAATACAATATTAAGTCAAAATATCAAGCATTAGCAGGTACAAAGCTAATATAAGTAATAACATTAAAGTTTCATTGTTGTGAATTTTTAAAAATAATGACCTTTTGCAGCTAGCATTTAGAAAAATTTGAATCCCCAAATTTTTCTTCTATTAATTGCTTCCAGGCTGATCCAGCTTGTGTTTCAGCTAACTTTATTCCTTGTTGATTTCCAATGATTTCAATTGAACACTGTTGAGCACTTTAAAGGAAAATAAATCTTTGCACTTTATCTGTTGGAACACGATGATTTCATTTCATTATCATTGACTTCATTACTGGATATCAACCAATGATTGAACATTTTGCAACAAAGATTGATTATCTTGAATATAATGGTCTTGAACACAAATCACTGCAAATGGACGTGATCAAATGCTGTTGAGTTCAATATCATGCTCAGTATTTCTGGTAAGATATCTTCTCTCTTTATATTGGCTGCTTTGGACCCACAGAAAGGGCAGCTTAGAAAATCCATCAATACCCTCAATAATAAACTCATTCAACTTGTAGCCACGATAATCAAGTGAATTATTCATTTCTTTGACATCTCAATATTGGCACAAGATAATAGGCATAAGTTAGTAATAAAACATTCTGCACAAGCAGCTGTCATAGTCTAAGAACACCACGAATCATATGCACATAGTTGAAAGATTTTAACAAAGAAATTGTTAACTTTTAAACAACATCACCAAACTCATTCTCAAATTGGAACTTCACAATTGATACTGTACATTACAAGAGGATTCATTACTTTTCATTCGGTAATAAACTTAAAACTCATTTTCAAGGAGTCAATGTTTTCAAGTTCTCCTCACTTACAGTTAGCTTTGTATTCCTGTTAGAGACCTTGAACACTGTTCTGTCTCCTTTGCAGCCCTCCATTCTCCACCTGCTTTGTAGCTTCTTCCATCCACACCTCTTTCCTCGCCTTGGAGATTCCCTCTCCCTCCATCCCCTTCTTGCATGCCCCTCACCTCACCTTCATCCATGTTTTACAGTCACCCTCTCCCCCAGTCTGTGCCCATGGAATCTCCTTCATTATCCACCAGCTGCACCATCCCCCCTCCCCCAACCTCCCTCAATACTACCAGCAAGCTCCACCATCCCCACACACCCCTACATCACATTGAAGCCTCCTTCTCCCCAGTCCACCTTAATTGCAGCCTGCATTCATCCTCAAATCTTTTTCTCTGATTGGTTGGTGATTGAGTTTTCCTGGATCTTCTGACGGTATTTGCCTGTTGCGCCTGAGTGTTTTGGCCATCAGTGCAGATCCATTATCTATTATTTCTGAGCCTCTCTCCCAGTGCTAATTAAGTACTGCCAATGACAAAAAAGAAAGACACGAAAGGTGGATGTTTTGTGAGGTCTCACAGCAATGAACTGGTAGATTGATAGCAGAGACAGTCTAAGTAGGTTTACTATAAGATTCCTACTCCTTATGTCTCCACAGTGACTGTGAATTAAAAGTGTTCAAAACAAAGAACTGGTTTCACAATCCCCTCCCATAGTCTTCACCCCTTGACAAGGCTGTAGCTGCTTACATGTTCAGGTCAGAGTTCAAATTATACCCATGGTTCAATAAAATCTTCGGACCCTGAAGTAGAGTTCGACTGTAATCAGCCTGTTTCTTGGCAAATGTTCAGATCCAAAAAGCTGATTAAAATGAAAGTTTGTTTACAAGTGATCAGAATTTGACAGATGAGTCAGGTCAGACATTTTAGCTGCCCGAATGATCCCGTTTACATTCCACAGGATCCATAAAGCCAAAACCACCTCCCTGTTTCAGATCTTAGAGTGTAATTATTTCATCAATTATTTATTTCCCTAATTTTATTCATATTTTCTTTACAGTTTTTTTCTTTGTTCTTGTTTCTCTTGTTGTTGCTTTTGGGTGGCCATTGTTCATCATTCTACCATTCGCACCTGCCTTGACACATCTTCCGCCTCCTTAATTGACCCGTGATCAAACACAGAAGTCTTGTGCCACCAGGTCCTCTGCCCTTCACCCCTACCATGGAACTTCACTATTTTTTTTCCCCAGTCCTGCCTCATTTCAATGTACCAAGCATTTAAACTTTTAACTTAAAAACAAATGCAATCCAGCTTCCATGTTAAAATGCCCAAAGCATGTAAAGTATCCAAGTCTAAAGATTATGGTGATAAATAAATTGTTATTGGATTCCCTTTTTATTTTGCCTGGTGTTAAGTGTTGAGTCAACTGTTCAGTTGATATCCATGCTTCCAAGTGAATGAATGACACAACAATTTCACACACGCCAAGATGTTCACAAATAATATGCTCTGCTGACTTTAAAGATAGACACACATACACACACATACACAAAATACACACACCACACACACACACACACACACACACACAAACACACACACACACACACACACACACACACACACCTTATTACCTTGTTATTTTACCTGCTTTCAAACCTGCGTTTGCCTGATTATTTGCTTGTCAGAATCTCAGCTGGTTCTCTGATGATTGTTGGGAACATTTTTGCAATACATACATTGAACAATTTTAAAATAATCACATTCACAAAAGTAGGACAGTTAATGCCAGTCTTCTTGGTATTCTTAACTTACTGGTTTCCCTGGATATAAATTGCGGCCACACCAAAGTTCAGACTGAATGAGCACAGATGATTAATTGGACAAACATTCCAGAGCCTTCATTTCCACTGTCAAGTATCACTACAGGAACCTGTATCCATAACTTCAGGGTAAAAAGTCAGTAAATTGGAAGGTAATGGAAATAATTTGACAGTGGAGCAACCAAACCCTTTCCAATGGATCTACTTACAGCAAAATGTTTCCTTTTATAAAATTGCCATTATTTCACATGAAGTGGGTTTTATTGATAAGGGCAGAATTTACTGCACATCTTTAGGAAGGTAGGGGTAAGCTGACTTCACAAATACAACTGAATGACTTAGTAAGCTGCTTCAGAGAATGTCAAGGGTCAATCACTTTGATCTGCAGCCACATACAGGTGAGATCACATTGGGCACAGCACATTTCCTTCACTAACGATGAATCACAATGGAATTTTAAACAATCCACCCATTTCTTGGTTATCATTACAGCTGTGAGGTGTTTTGAGATTTTCATTCAGTTAATTAAATTTAAATTTCGCAGCATTGGAGGAGATTCCTGTCACCTGATTGCTAGTCAAGGTCTCAGGATGGCCAGTCCTTGTCCACTTTGCTGTTATTTCCATTCCATTTTTCTAAAGATAACTGGCTGATGGCAGATGCCCCCCTCCTCAAACGTTGACATGCCCAAACTTCTTCAGGTTGTTTGTTGACAGCAGGTAATGAGATGCAGTCTAAAGCTCAACAAACAGAATTATTCAGGCTAGCTTGTGGAGCTGAATTAATGTTCCTGTAGTGTCCCTAAAGAAGAAATGTGAGTTGTTTCTCCTGAATGTGTAGCACAACGTGTGTCTGACACAGTATAATCAGGGCATAAATTATCCAGAACTACTTCTTTCTTCTCTTCTGGATAACACAATTGGGAAAATCAATGGAAAAATTCTGTCAGATGGCAATATCCTGTAATAAGCTATTTGTAGTTATTGTTCTTCCTTCAGAAATCCACATAAAAATAGAATGTACTTGTTTTAGTTCATCAGTGTTTTAACTTGTAATTCTTTGTTGAGAATGGTTATAGCATGGTAAGATTTTCCTTATGTTTACTTTCTTTCCTTTGTAATAAAAGTTGGAGAACAAACATTTTAATTTTATTATTTCATGAGCATAATCTTAAGTTATAATAACATCACCTCTAACTCTTCTAAACTCCATTCAGTACAAGCTCAACCTACTCAACCTCTCCTTCTAAGAAAATCTCTCCACCCCCAGAAACTACCAAGGAAACCTTCCCAGGACTGCCTCCCATACCATGATATACTGCTTTGATAAGGAGAACAAAACTGCTCACAGCAGTCCAAAGTTTGGTCAGACCACAGCCTTGTATAATTTTACCAAGTCCTCCCTATTTTTATGCTCCATTCCTTTGAAATAAAGGCCAATAATCAATTGTTCCTTCTATATTATCTGCTAAGCATAGATGCAAAATTCTTATGATCCCCAAAACAATTTGTGTTACAATTTATTTGCAATCTTTCTCAGTTAAATAATATTTACCAATAATGTTATGTAATTGTATTCTTCCTGCCAAAATGCACAATCTTACATTTCCCACAGTTTTTCTATTTACCAAGATTAGTTGACTATATCCCTTTTTAGACATTTTTTTTGTCATCCTCAGTATTTGCCTTCCCATCTCTTTTTTCTCATCCACAAACTTCATGACAATGCATTCATATCTGTTGTCTAAGGCAGTAATATGTATTGTAAACACTTGAAGTCTCAGCACTAATCCCTGTGATACCCCACTAGATGCCAAACTGAAAGTGCTCCCTTTGTCCCAAGTTCATTGGCTGCTATCTCTTCTATCAGTTAGCCAATTCTCTATCCAGACAGGAGCATGCAAGGAGCAGCATCATGCAGACGTAATAACACTGAGTGAAGTTACAACACAGGATTACTGGTTTGCCAATCAACAGAAGTACCATGCGATAGTCAGAGCTAGGCAATTCCACAACCAACAGATTTGGTCTAAGCTTTGCAATCCTGCTACATTCAGTCATGAACGATGATGAGAAATTAAACAAGAGGAGTTGACCGACAAATATCCCCAACAATACCAATAATCTCCTCCAAATATCAATGATGGGGAAGCCCACAACATCAGTGCAAAGGACATGGCTAAAATACTTGCACCCATTTTGAGCCAGTCATGCTGAATAGATGACTCCTTTTGGCTTCATTTTGAGGTTGGCAACATCACAGATGACAGTTCTTTAGCCAATTTGATTCACTCCACGATTTCAGCGAAGGCACTGGATGCTGCCAAAGACACTCAGCTCATGACATTGTTGGTGCTCGGGTTCATCATGCACAAAAGAGCTCAACTCCAGAGCTGATATGAGAGAGACTGCAATTGACAACAAAGCAACATTTGACCATATATGGCATAGGGAGCCCTAGTGAAACTGGAATCAAAGGGGATGTTCTCTGCTGGTCAGTGTCATACCTCACACAATGTAAGTCAATTATGTTTGGAGGAGGAGAAAGTGAGGACTGCAGATGCTGGAGATCAGAGCTGGAAATGTGTTGTCGGAAAAGCACAGCAGGTCAGGCAGCATCCAAGGAACAGGAGAATCGACGTTTTGGGCATGAGCCCTTCTTCAATTAGGGAGAGAGGCATTGGAAATGCGATAGGTGGAAGGAGGTCAAGGTGAGGGTGATAGGCCGGAGTGGGGTGGAGGCGGAGAGGTCAGGAAGAAGATTGCAGGTTAGGAAGGCGGTGCTGAGTTCGAGGGATTTGACTGAGACAAGGTGGGGGAGGGGAAATCAGGAAACTGGAGAAATCTGAGTTCATCCCTTGTGGTTAGAGGGTTCCTAGGCTGAAGATGAGGCACTCTTCCTCCAACCATCGTGTTGCTATGGTCTGGCAATGGAGGAGTCCAAGGACCTGCATGTCCTTGGTGGAGTGGGAGGGGGAGTTGAAGTGTTGAGCTACGGGGTGGTTGGGTTGGTTGGTCCGGGTGTCCCAGAGGTGTTCTCTGAAACATACCGCAAGTAGGCGGCCTGACCCCCCAATATAGAGGAGGCTACATCGGGTGCAGCGGATGCAATAGATGATGTGTGTGGAGGTGCAGGTGAATTTGTGGTGGATATGGAAGTATCCTATGCGGCCTTAGAAGGAAGTAAGGGGGGAGGTGTGGGCGAGAGTTTTGCATTTCTTGCGGTTGCAGAGGAAAGTGCCAGGAGTGGAGGTTGGATTGGTGGGGGTGTGGACCTGATGAGGGAGTCACGGAGGGAGTGGTATTTTCAGAACGCTGATAGGGGAGGGAAGGGAAATATATCCCTGGTGGTGGGGTCCATTTGGAGGTGGCGGAAATGACGGTGGATGATACGCTATACATGGAGGTTGGTGGGGTGGTAGGTGAGGACCAGTGGGGTTCTGTCCTGGTGGTGATTGGAGGGGCGGGGCTCAAGGGCGGAGGAACGGGAAGTGGAAGAGATGCGGTGGAGGGCATCGTCGACCATGTCTGGGGGGAAATTGTGGTCCTTGAAGAAGGAGGCCATCTGGGTTGTACAGTTTTGGAACTGGTCCTCCTGGGAGCAGATGCGGTGGAGACGAAGGAATTGGGAATATGGGATGGCGTTTTTTTACAGGCGGCAGGGTGGGAGGAGGTGTAATCTAGGTAGCTGTGGGAATCGGTCGGTTTATAGTAAATGTCCGTGTTGATTCGGTCGCCAGAGATAGAAATAGAAAGGTCTAGGAAGGGGAGCGAGGAGTCTGAGATGGTCCAGGTGAATTTGAGGTCGGGGTGGAAGATGTTGGTAAAGTGGATGAACTGTTCAACCTCCTTGTGGGAGCACGAGGCAGCGCTGATACAGTCATTGATGTAGTGGAGGAAAAGGTGGGGGTTGGTGCCAGTCTAACCACCCCGTAGCTCAACACTTCAACTACCCCTCCCACTTCACCAATTTCATGCAGGTCCTTGGACTCCTCCAACGCCAGACCATAGCAACACGATGGTTGGAGGAAGAGTGCCTCATCTTCCACCTCAGAACCTTCCAACCACAAGGGATGAACTCAGATTTCTCCAGTTTCCTCATTTCCCCTTCCCCCACCTTGTCTCAGTCAAATCCCTTGAACTCGGCACCGCCTTCCTAACCTGCAATCTTCTTCCTGACCTCTCTGCCCCCACCCTACTCCGCCCTATCACCCTCACCTTGACCTCCTTCCACCTATCACATTTCCAACGCCCCTCCCCCAAGTCCCTCCTCCCTACCTTTTATCTTAGTCTGCTGGACACATTTTCCTCATTCCTGAAGAAGGGCTTATGCCCGAAACGTCGATTCTCCTGCTCCTTGGATGCTGCCTGACCTGCTGCGCTTTTCCAGCAACATATTTTCAGCTCTAATCTCCAGCATCTGCAGTCCTCACTTTCTCCCTGGTAATATTGGATGGTCAATATGTCCAAGCCAGGTCAGAGATGATCACATCCCATGAATAAATACATTCAATTGGAATTGTGGATGCATCAAAGAGAAGAAAGTTACTGATATGATTCTAGCTTATGGTTGCACAAGACAAGTCAGATCCAGACTGAAAATGGTTTGACAGACTATGAGCAGAACCTTATAGGGACATGTTAAGAAATATAGCAGAATCATGTAAGAGGTCCAGTGAGGCCTATCTTGACACTGGAAACAACTTGCTGCAACTTGTAATGAGGTTCTGGGCATGAGGCAAGAGACCCACTTGGTAAGTGATTTTCTAATGAAATGAAATTATTGCTTGTGAGCGACTTTATAAATAACAGATATCACTTCAATAATACACAGCTCTCTATCATCCTATCCACTAGGAGAAAACGAAATGCCGTGAATTCACAAAGTGGAAGTCATAGCAGGTACCTGGGGACCTCAGCTCATCTCAGGGTCACTCCAAAAGGTACCATGTTGGACACCTGGCAGTGGCTTTCCCTGTCATGCTCCATGAGCCCTGACCATAATCAACCACATCCACAAACATTGGCATCCAACATGTGCCAACCTCTAAGAATTCTAAATGGCACATCTCTGATCTATTTACTGTGTAGTTTTGCATTACAGTGCTGAATCTCAGCACACAACAGGAGCTATCATTGTAGTGTTGCAGAATGGACATACAGATATCAGGAATAAAAGAATGACTAGAGAAAGATTAGGGCCAATCAAGGACAATAGTGGCAAGTTATGTGTGGAGTCCAAGGAGGTTGGAAAAGTGCTAAATGAATATTTATCGTTGTCTTCTTTCAGTGTGAATACTAATGTTGTCGAGGACAATAATGAGATACAGGCTACTAGACTAGATAGGATAGAGGCTCACAAGAAGGAAATGTTGGCTATTCTGGAAAGTGTGAAAATATATAAGTCTTGTGGGCCAGATGGGATTTATCCTAGAATTCTCTGGGAAGCCAAGGTGGGTGTTGCAGAGCCTTTGGCTTTGATCTTTCTGTTGTCATTGTCTACAGGAATATTGCCAGAAGACTGGAGGACAGCAAATGTTGTCCCCTTGTTCAAAAATAGCCATGGTAATTATAGACAAGTGATCCTTAGTTCAGTTGTGGGTAAAGTGTTGGAAAAGGTTACAAAAGATAGGATTGATAATCATCTAGAAAGGAATAAGTTGATTAGGGATAGTCAACACGATTTTGTGAAGGGTAGATCGTGCCTCATAAATCTAATTGAGTTCTTTGAGAAGGTGACCAAACAGGTGGATAAGGATAAAGCAGTTGATGTTGTGTATATGGATTTCAGTAAGGCATTTGATAATGTTCCTCATGGTAGGTTATTGCACAAAATATGGAGGCATGGGATTGAGTGTGATTTAGGGGTTTGGATCAGAAATTGGTTAGCTGATAAAAGACAGAGGGTGGTGGTTGATGGGAAATATTCATCCCGGAGTTCAGTTACTAGTGGTGAAAAACAAGGATCTATTTTGGGTCCATTGGTGTTTGTCATTTTTATAAATGACCTGGATGAGGGCGTAGAAGGATGGGTCAGTAAATCTGCAGATGACACTAAGGTCGGCGGAGTTGTGGATAGTGCTGAATGAATGTTTCAGGTTACAGAGGGACATAGATATGCTGCAGAGCTGGGCTGAGCGGTGGCAAATGTAGTTTAATGTGAAAAATTGTGAGGTAATTCATTTTGGAAGGAGCAACAGGAATAAAGAGCACTAGGCTAATGGTAAAATTCTTGGTAGTATCGATGAACAGAGAGATCTCAGTGTCCATGTACATAGATCGCTGAAAGTTGCAACCCAGGTTGATAGGGTTTTAAAGAAGGCATATGGCGTGTCAGCTTTTATTGGAAGAGGGATTGAGTTTTGGAGCCACAAGGTCATGATGCAGCTGCACTTGGAGTATTGTGTACAGTTCTGGTCACTGCATGATAGGAAGGATGTGGAAGCTTTGGAAAGAGTTCAGAAAAGATTTACTAGGATGCTGCCTGTTATGGAGGAAAGGTCTTATGAGGAAAGGCTGAGGTACTTGAGGCTGTTTTCGTTAGAGAGAGGAAGGTTAAGAGGTGACTTAATTGAGACACATAAGATAATCAGAGGGTTTGATAGGGTGAACAATGAGAACATTTTTCCTCGGATGGTGATGGCTAGCATGAGGTGACACAGCTTTAAATTGAGGGGTAATAGATAGAGGACAGATGTCAGAGGTACTTGTTTTACTTGGAGAATAGTAGGAGTGTGGGATGCACTGCATGCACCTCGGATGCTGCCTGAACTGCTGTGCTCTTCCAGTACCACTACCCCAGAATCTGGTTTCCAGCATCTGCAGTCATTGTTTTTACCTGCCTGCAACAGTAGCCAACTTTAAGAGCATTTAAGTGGTCATTAGATAATTATATGGATGAAAATGGAAGAGTGTAGGATAGATGGCCTTCAGATTAGTTCCACAGGTCGGTGCAACATTGAGGGCCGAAGGACCTGTACTGCACTGTAATGTTCTATGTTTATTGTTCTATGTTCTAATGGACATTTTGCACTCAGGGACATATGCACAACTCAGGAACTTGACCCGGCTGTATCACTGGTCTGTTTGCTTGTTCTCTTATCACTCACTCACTTCCTTTGACCCCAGCTAGATGCTTAGAGATCCTTGCCTTAAATTGACATGTTGTGCCTTATCCTTCAAGCAGAAATGCCCTTTTGGTGTTTGACATTGTCTACCTCAAAATTTACAAAGCTTCAAAATGAAGTGTCCCCCACACACTAAGGTCTAGACCATTTATCTATATTGGAAAAAGCAAGGTTCCTGTTGCCAACCCTGGGGAAATCCACTGCAAATCTTTCTCCAGCCTGAAAAAATATCCATTGCTCTCTGGTTCCTATACTTCAACCAATTTTGAATCCATTCTGATAGTGACCTTTCTACTTTATGAGCTGTAAATTTTCTTGCAAGCATATTATGTGATGTAATATTGAATGCCTTCTGGAAGTCCATGAAGGATTACATTAAATCAAGAGCATTCTTATCATCAATCCTCTCTGTTACATCTTCAAAAAAACTCTATCAAGTTAGTCAAGCATGACTTTCCCTTAAGAAATCCATTCTGAATCTTCCTTCTGTCTCTCTTTAACAATCCCCGTCACAGAACTTAGCTTTTCATTTTCTCCCCATCTCTTTCTCTTGCCTCCACACTCTGCATTTGCTTAAAACTTGTTTCATATCAAGTTTCTTTCAGTTCTGAAGAAAGGTTGTTGAATTAGACTGTTTACAGTCTAGCTACTGTCAGATCAGCTGGGTCATTTCCGATAATTTCTTTAAAATATTCAGCTCTATTTGGAATTTGCTGATACCTTCCTCCAAGAATCGATTGAATGCTTATTAATCTATGATTTTTTGATCAAATTTTTTTTCGTTCTCAAATCAACTGAAGAAATTATTCCTATAGTTCATCATTTGTTAAGGATTAGCCATTGTCATATTGAACAGTGCAGCAGGGTCAAAGGGTTGAAAGGTGTACTCCTGCTCCTAGTCCCTATGTTTAAAATATATTAAGAAAATATTCCAGACAATTACTTTTTTCTTATTTTAAAGGTAAGTGTAAGGTGTTGTGTTCCAGGTACAATTCTGTTGGTCCTACTATCGGCTTGAAATCAAAACACATTGAGTAGGGTGGCATGGTGGCTCAATGGTTAGCACTGCTGCCTCACAGCTCCAGGGACTCAGGTTCAATTCGTGCATTGGGCAACTGTCTGTGTGGAGTTTGCACATTCTCCCTCAGTCTGCATGGGTTTGTTCCGGTTTCCTCCCACAGTCCAAAGAAGTGCAGGTTAGGTGAATTGACCATGCTAAATTGCCTGTAGTGCTAGTCAGAGGGGAGTGGGTCTGAGGCGGTTGCTCTTTGGTGGGTCAGTGTGGACTTGTTGGGCTGAAGGGCCTGTTTCCACACTATAAGTAATCAAATCTAATTTATTCATGCACTAGGAAATACAGACAAAATGAAAATAAAAAAAAAGAATTAGCTTAACTATAATTGCATAAAAATGCAGAACAAAATAATATGTATTAACTACTACTAATTAACTGTTCCAATGTAGTAACATCCCATAAACACACACTTGGCTAAGGCAAATTCAATAAAATAGATTGTCTCACATGCAATTCTCACAGCAAGAAGCCAGCCCCAGCTTTTAGGTGTAACAGAGAGAGGAATAAGAGCTTCTACATCCAGTATGAAGACCGCCAGCAAGTCCTGAAAGGGAAAACTAAAAATCCTGGTTCTGTGGAAGCTTGACCCCACCCATTCAGGCTGCTTCTATTGTTCCAACTTTAAAACAAAAGCCTAAGATGTCACAAGTTGTTTACTTTATTGGCTTTGAGCAGACTTTAGAGCTTGACACCTCTGTCTCAGCCTTTCTTCATTAAAAAAGACCAAGATAAGGTACACCTCTTGCAGTCATAGTATCATCACAAGAGGCTCCTAATATTCCTTATTTAAGGATGTAAAGATTTGAAAATGTTAGTACTGAGGAGTGCATTCATCACCAGCCATCATATTGATGTTATATGTAGGTGAATATTTTAGGATTCTGAAGGAGGAGGACCTACCATCCGATACCTCCTCATTGTCTCCCTGCCAAGTAATACTTTGTTTCAGACATGCAATGTACTACATATTGCTCAAGAGATGAGCCTCTGCTCATTAGGCTAACAAGTGATATTCCTCTATCACATGAGACAATGCAAACACTGTGGATTCCTACCCATAAACATGACGGTGATGGTTAACTTAGCAGAATGATGAGGAATAGCACAGACTTCTGGAGGTCCATGAAGGATTACATTAAATCAAGAGCATTCTTATCATCAATCCTCTTTGTTACTTCTTCAAAAAGCTCTATCAGGTTAGTCAGGCATGACTTTCCCTTAAGAAATCCATTCTGAATCTTCCTTCTATCTCTCTTCAACCTCCACCCCCCCTCCCCCCAGCAGAACTTAGCTGTTGGACATTATGTTGGACAACATAATGATCAACAGCAAGGATTGTTCATACACTAATATCTGTTTTACTTTACTTTGCATTAATTTAAATTTATGCTTTATGGTCCTGCTTTTCAGGCTTAATGGCCAATTTTAGGTCACTCTATCAGTGTCAGTTAATGTTTTATCCACTTGTGTCACCTTGGCATAGTTTTCAGCAAGCATTCAATGAGCTTGAAAAGAAATAACTACATTTTATAGTGCCCCTTATAACCTCAGAACATCCCAGACCATTTTGCAGCCAAAGAATTAGTTCTGAAGTGCAGTGCCTGCTGAAATGTAGAGAAACAGAGCAGCTCATTAGTACACTACAGCAATGAAATAATAAACGGTTAATCTCTGTTTAATGATGTTGAGTGAAACATACGTATTTGTCAGGGCAGTGGATAGAACTCCCCTATTCTTTCTGGAAAGGTACTGCATGGTAGTGTACATTGCAAAGTAGAATCTTGTTGAAAAGTTGCTGTAGTGGATAAGAAAAAGATTGTTATCCTGTGGGTGGGACATTGCTATCTATGCCTGTAGATTTGCTTGTTTACTGATGAACCACAGTCTCATAGATGCCACAGTAGAATCTTTGCTTTTTGCAATTTATTGATGTAGATGAAGATGCTTGAAAAAATGTTCATCAAATTGTGGACGATATAAACGTGAATTTTAGGAATCTAAAAATAGACTAAACAATCAAACGCTGGTCTTGATACATTGAGGGAATTGACCTGTTTTGAGGGAATAATAAGTAAAAAGGCAAGAGCAGTAGTCCATGGGTGGGCAGCTAGATTAGTAAAATATGCATACAAGAAAAATGAAAAAAGGTGAAAATAAAAAGGTCTTTGTATTGTAGTTCATAGGTCTCCAATGGTTCACATGCAGAAGGAACAAATGCAGAGAAAACACAGTCAAAGAAAACTCAGCACTGGGCTACATTTAATAAAACATACAATACTGTCTTCATACAGGAACTTGACTAGGACTCAATAAGTGCATGGACTAGATCTCTCAGAAGATCTGTGATAATAAAGTTTTGAAAAAGGTTTGGATGAAAGCTACATGAATGATTCACTGTCAGTTCCTAAAACTTCACAATTTAGGTGATATTGACTCAGGATCAATCCTGACTGTGGTCCATAAAATCATCACGAGGCTAAATTGAGTGTTTACTGATAATTTATTCCGATGAGAAACAGGATGTCATAAATTGAGAAGGTAAGAAATCATTACATTGTTGGATGCATTTTCTTTTCTCAGTGAAATACAGACCTGTGGGATAGGAAGTTAGTTTGTGTAGTGAATGTTAACACATTGAGTATCTTTTCCTGTTTTTGTTCTTTATGTGGGCAATAGCTTTTAGGAATGCCACCTTTGTCTCAGAAAATTTTCCAGGTTTTGTTTTTTTAACTTTGCAATAGCTTTTAGGAAGGCTACCTTTTGCATCAGACATTTTTAGGATCAAACCTTATATAAAGAGATACTTTTTCTTATTAATTCAGTGTTTGAGCATTGTTGACTAAGTAGTATATATTAACATCCTAAATTTCCCTGGAGAAGGAGGTGGTGAGCAGCCTTCTTGAAATGCTGCAGTCCACAATGATGTTAGAGAGAAAGTTCAAGGGTTTGATCTAGAGTTAGTGAATATTGCCCAAATAAGGCTAAAATTTCAGCCAAGTACCATAGATCTGGATGTCATTTGGATGAGTTGTAAACTGAAATACTGTTTGTCTGTTTGATAAATTTTTAAGATCTTGAAATATTTTACAAAGCTGACGACAGAGACATATACTTTCCCCCTACACCAACACCAATAAAAAAACCAGATTAATTGATCATTTATTGAAGCACTTAGAGACATTTATGAGAGTTGTTTTATAAATAACTGTTCCTTTTACTACAGTGGCTTTTTACATTAAACTCGAGCTTTGTCAATCATTCTCATAATGTGACACATGAAAAATGGTTATTGCAGTAATATACTGGTGTGTAGATAAATCCACAGAATCGAGTTCCAAAACAAAGGTAGGAGTGGGAGGAAGGGGAAGCTTGAATTGGAGAGCAAGATCATTTGATAAAACTGTTTATTCTTGAAGACATCAAAATGTGCAGAACACTGTAATCTGTTAAATGATTGGAAGAGTTTTGTTGACAGGTTTACACTCTCTGCCTGAAATGTTTCTATTTCAAAGGTACTGCTGTCCTAGATACTGATCTTTTGGGATTACCCATCAGTTTCTCCCATTTATGTTTATTATTTTTGAGCACTTGTTTAGACATTTCAAGATTATTGATAAATACTAGAGTATTAAATGTTAGCTCAAGTGAATTAGAGGTGATGTCAATGCAATTCATCTTCCCAAGCCTTGAAAATTACTGAAGCTGGTAAAGAGAAATGCATTCTCAAATGGCATACATCATTGATGTAGACCAAGGGATGTTGAAAGTTGGTATCACTTGATTTGAATCAGTAAGATGATAACTATAAGAAACCTCAGATATTAGCTCCAGATGTATTCTGAGATTACAGTTACTGGAATGTCTAATTGAATAGAAGGCATGTGTTTTTATTGGGTTTTTTTTTAACAATTGTTTACCTTTTATTATTTCATAAGTAAGGTTAATATTATTGTCCATTCAAAATTGATCTTGAGAAAGAGGAAATGAGTTGTCTTCTTCAATAATTTGCTTTCTAACCATGAATTATGCTGGGAAAAATAATTAATGTTGGAAAAGAATTGCAGCAGTTTAATATAATAGTCTTACTTTGTTGCTTGATGATCACTTTCTTGAATGTACGTATCATTTGTTCTGTGAGACCATTTGATTGTGAATAGTGGGATAACGTGATATGGGTCAGTCCCTCGTGGTACCAATTTTATATTTACATGTGATGTGGGTAGTTCCGTTGTTGCCCTTCCCTTATTGTCCTTGAAATGAATAGCATTTTAGGTAATTTCAGAGAGCAGTTACAAGTCAACTGCATTGCTGTGGGTCCAAAATTAACATGTAGGCCAGACCAGGTAAGGTCAGCAGATCTTTCTCTAAATATCCAGGTGGGTTTTTGCAATGGTTGACAATAGTTATATTATTGTAATTGGACTTGCTTTTAAATCTAGTTTCTTATGAAAGATTGAATTCAAATTTGAACATCTGCCATGGTAGAATTGGAATTCAAGTCCTCAAACTATTAGTGTAGAGTTCTGGATTACTAGTCTGATGATGTTACTGCCATGCCACATGCTTTACAGTTATCAAGAAAAGCTGGTCAGCTTTCAAGTAGACACAGCAAAACACATCTGTTATGGAATTTGTTGGTTTGGGTTACTTTTCTGAGCATATGAAGGGCTTGTCTTCTGAGCAAAGTTTAAACAGGTTGGGTTTCAACTCATTCAAATTTATTAAAATGAGAGGTGATCTCATTGAATCATACAGGAACCTGCCAGGGTAAATGCTGAGAGAATGTTCCTCCTCATGGGAGCATCTGGAACCAGAGGGAATTCTCTTGGAATAAAGGGTTGTTAATTTGATTTGGAGCTGAAGAGAAATTTCTTCTCTCAGAGTTGTGAGACTGCAGAACTCTTGCCACAGAGAGACAGAGTCCTGTGGGGGCAGAGGTGATGTGTACATTAAAGGCTGACATAGATTCTTAATCGGTATGGGAGTCAAGAGTTAAAGAGAAAGGAGAGGAACGTGTATGCACAGAATGTCAGATCAGCCATTATCCTATTGAATGGTGGAACAAGCTGGGGGAGGTGGGGGGGGGGGGGGGGGGGGGGGGGGGGGGGCGCGTGCAGGTGCGCATTTGCAAATGGCCAATTCCTATTTCAATTTCTTATGGTCTTACACTAGCCATAATGTTGGGCTGCTACTAAAGCTTGTAGTAGTTATTAGCTTTTCACTATGGCTTTGTGCTTGCATTCATCCTCATGAATACATGAATGATATGACTCTTTCTTCATACAGAGGACATCCTTCTGAAAGATTAGAGGTGTAAAGGTGATGACTAAATAGGCCTGTCTAACAATTCCTTTTCAGTAAAGTTACATTCATACCCTTTGCTGTAGTATCTTCTAACAAACTGTTCAATAGATTCTTGGGGTTGCTGTCTGTACAAGATGAGTTGGAGACTGTTAATCCTGAAGTAATTTCTTACCTTGAATTGATCTTCAAGAACTTTCCAGATCCTTTCTAGGTCTTCCTGATCATCCATGGGAAGACTGAGTATATTATTTCAATTCCACAGCAACCATGATTTTCAGAACTCTTTCCTCAGGATCATCTATCACTTGATCTATAAAATACGGCTGCATGCATTGTATATACGGTCTGTTCTGCTATAACAAAGAACAAAGAAAATTTACAGCCCAGGACCAGGCCCTTCGGCCCTCCAAGCCTGAGCCAATCCAAATGTACTGTCTAAACCTGTCGGTCAATTCCTGAGCATCTGTATCCCTCTACTCCCCACCCACTCATGCATTTATCCAGATACATCTTAAATGAATCTACCATGGCTGCCCCGTGTATCCCCCTTAAACGTTCCACCTCTCACCTTGAAAGCATGACTTCTCGTTACTGAATCCGTCACCCTGGGAAAAAAGTTTGTTTCTATCCACCCTGTCTATACCCTTCAGGCCCCCCATCTCCTTTTTTCTAATGAAAATAAACCTAACCTATTCAACCTTTCTTCAAAGGTAGCACCTTTCATACCAGCTAACCCTTATAAATCTTCTCTGCACCCTCTCCAAAGCATCCACATCCTTTTGGTAATGTGGCGACCAGAACTGGACACAGTATTCTAAATGCGGCCGAACTAATGTCTTATACAATATTAACATGACTTGCCAGCTCTTATATTCAATACCTAGTCCAATGAAGGCAAGCATAATGTATGCTTCTTGACCACTTGACCCTGTGCAGCAACCTTCAGGGTACAATGGACCTGCATTCCCAGATCTCTCTGCCCATCAACTTTTCCCAAGGCTCTTCCGTTCATTTTATAATTCACTCTAGAATTAGTCTTGCTGAAATGGATCATCTCACATTTGTCTGGATTGAAAACCATCTGCCACTTTTCCACCCAACTCTCCAGTCTATCTATATCCTCCTGTATTCTCTGACAGTCCCTTATGCTTTCTGCTACTCCACGAATCTTCTTGTCAATTGCTAACTTGCTGATCATACCAACAGTGCCCTCTTCCATATCATTTATGTATATTACAAACAACAGTGGCCCCAACACTGACCCCTGTGGAACATCACTGGTCACCTTTCTCCATTTTGAGAAACGCCCTTCAACTACTACTCTCTGTCTCCTGCTGCTCAACCAGTTCTTTATCGACCTAGCTAGAACACCCTCCACAACATATGACTTCACTTTCTCCATTAGTCTACCATGGGAAACCTTATCAAACACCTTACTAAAGTCCATGTATATGACGTCAACAGCCCTTCCTTCATCTATCAACTTGGTCACTTCCTCGAAGAACTTTATTAAGTTGGTAAGGCACGATCTCTCCCGCACAAAACCATGTTGCCTATCACTGATAAGCCCATTCTTTTCTAAATATAAATAGATCCTATCCCTCAGTATCTTCTCCAGCAACTTTCCCACCACTGACGTCAAGCTCACTGGTCTGTAGTTACCCAGAATATCTCTACTACCCTTCTTGTACAGGGGGACAACATGAGCAACCTTCCAGTCCTCCAGCACCTCACCTGTGTTTAAGGATGCCACAACGATATCTGTCAGGGCCCCAGCTATTTCCTCTCTTGCTTCCCTCAGCAACCTGGGATAGATCCCATCTGGTCCTCTGGATTTGTCCACCTTAACAACCTCTAGCCTACCCAACACATCTTCCCTACTTATGTCAATGAGATCCAGACTAATCAAACTTCTATCTCTAATCTCAAGATTCATCATGTTCCTCTCCTCAGTGAACACTGATGCAAAGCAATCATTCAGAATCTCATCCATTCTCTCAGGTTCAACACACAGCCTTCCTTCATTATCCTTTGGTGGATCAATCCTTTCTCTAGTTACCCATTTGCTTCTTATATAAGAATAAAATGCTTTGGGATTCTCCTTAATTCTGCTCGCTAAGGCTATTTCATGACTCCTTTTGGCCCGCTTGATTCCTTGTTTAAAAGGAATAACCTGGAGTTGTGCTCCTGTGTGACCTTGTGTTACAGAAAATTGTGCAATAGAAATAGTGAGGCCTATGGAAAAACAGAGTTAGGGGCCAACCGCTAAAAATATCAGTAAAAATCAAAACAAAAGTAATAGTTAGCTGAACATAAATGATAGCATAGTCTATTTAAATGTAAAATCATATATTCAAATGAAATAACACAATAAATTTAACACTTTAAGGGGTTTCTGAGTTTGCCGAGTTACAGTAGAGAACTGTATTAAGACAGGGACTGAGGGTCATCATCAGCCTCATCATTACTTATAATGAAAGAAAATATTTAGTCCAGAAGTGGATGCCTGTGGTTCATTGTCCTCAGACTGTTTCTTATGGGTTGGCTTAAAAAAAGCATCTAGTTTTTGCTGCTTTGCCATCGTGAAGAAGCTGTTCATGGATTGTCAGAGTTTATGCCATGAACTGCTTTCTTGCTGTGTTCTACATTGTAGCCATTGTCTTCTCAGAGCTGCAACTATTTCTCAACTTCCCTCAGGATAGAAGACAAAAGCAAAGTGGAAAGTTCTCGTAATGCTGCATCCACGACTTCATCGTTTTCAACTCCAGCTTCAATTTCCCCCACAGCAACAAGTTATTGTAGATCAGTCTCCACTTATTCAAATCCAACTTGCTTTGTAAGAGAAACACATTGATTGTTGGAAGCTCCTCTGGATCAATGCCTTTAAAATCATGAAGAAAATCCAAGAGAAGCTTCTGCCAAACTGCAGGGCAAGCTGTCCTTACTGATATCACCCCAGGCCTCCACATTGATGCAAGCAGCATTCTTAATGTTAAAGCTCTTCCAAACTTGAAGAACATCATCCTCAGTAGCTGCAATCAGCTTCCTGAATGTGTGCCTTAAATAATAAGCTTTAAAAGCTGCTATTGTACTCTGGTCCAAGGGTTGAATGAGACAGTTTATGTTCAGAGGTAGAAATAGCATTTGATGTTTTCAGAAAGCTCACCAATGGTGGGAGGATGGCTTGGTGCATTCTTCAGAACGAGGAGAATCTTGAAATCCAAATCTTTTCTCCTACAATAATTTCTAAATAAAAGCCCTCAAGAACATCAACAATCAGGTCAAAAAAGGTTTGCCCTGAAATCCAACCTCTTTTACTTGAACTGAAGTAAACATCTAGAGTGGACACAAGGTAACCGGGCACAGAATCATGCAGTGGCCAACTAGGAGTTTACATTTTAAAGAATTTGTTCCCCAATTCACCAATCGTGTTACAGCCAAATCGCGTAGATGAAACATGTGTTATGGGAGAACGACCTATACAGTAGTGAGTCATTCAGGGTGTCATTGCATATTGCAAAGATGGTGTTTCTGCTAACTATTATTACTCCTCAATTTTTTTACACTGCCCATATTGAGCTATGAATCCCTAACATCATATTAGTGTCAGTTAAAACTGCTGTTCCAGCTAATTCCTTTGAAAATGCTCTTTTCCCAACAAAGCCTATTGTACGCTTTTAGGAGCAGGTTTCTTCCTGTGGGTGGCATGTGCACTAAATAAGGAATCATGACATTGAAGTACTGTAATCAATATGGTATTGATGTACTCACTGTGTCATTAGGGAGCTGGTGAAGGCATAGGAATATAATTTTAAGTCAGGGTGGTGTGTGTATTGAATGATAATTTGCTGCTGGGATGTTTCCATGCATCTTCTGCACTTGTGCTTTGAGGTTGCAGAGGTCAGAGATTTGGAAGCTGTTATTGAAGGAGCCTTGCTGAATTATTGCACTGCATCATGCCGATGGTACACGCTGCTGTCACTGCACATTGGTGATAGAGGATGCCCTTTGTTTGGGAGAGGAGTGAGTTAGAGGTCCCTCATGTTGAGACAGTTTTATGCCACCTGCAGAGGACACCGATGGGATTGGATCTGGGCAAACCAGGCATGGAGATTAGCTTCTTAGCTTATGTCAAACAGTGTTTCTCATGATTCAGAGCCCATTGACCAACAGAGCGCACAAGATACAGTAGGACAACTGCACGGTGCCTTTGTTTAGAACCAATTGGAAAAATTTATTGTGCGTCAGTAATGAAATTAACTCTCTGCACTAAAGAGTAGACCATTTTTATCTTCTGCCTAAGGAAGGACATTCTTACCCTATAGGGGAGGTTCATTTGATTGGTTTCTGGGTAAAGTGTTTGACTACTGAGGAGAGATTAAATAGCACATGCACATAATTCTCCATGCAAATGAGAGGTGAGCATATTAAAATATGTACAGATCTTAAGCAGCTTGACAGAGTAGATAAAGACAAAATGTTTCCCCTGACTAGAGAACCTAGAACATGGGATCATTGTCACAGAATGCAGGGTCATGGCTGAGATGAGGAGACATTCCTTCTAACAGAGGCATATGAATCTTTAGAATTCATTACCAATACAGTAAATCCAGTAGAGTTGATAGATGTGAGGTAAATAACTGCTTTGGGATTTTACAGGCTGGCGGATTTGAGTAGAAGATTAGCCGCGATCTTGTTAAATAGCAAAGGAGACCCATAGGGGCCAAAAAGCCTACAACTGTTTCTTTCTTTTTTCTGCTATTACACCATTTTGGAAATACTGTGGAGTGCTTTGGGATATGTGTTGTTGACTCTTAGATTTTCCATGAAGTTTTGGTGCATCCTCAGAGGGCAGAGAATGTGATGAGTAGTTCACGCAGTCTCTGTACCCTCGATGAAGACTACAGTTACGTCTCTGGATCTGCAGCAAGATAGGGAGACAGGACAATGGCTGTGACAAGGAAAACATACTGCCAAAGTCCTCTATTTTCCATAACAGAGAGGGGAGGTTATCTCTCAGAGCTACCAATGCACCTTCATCAGCATTCTTTTGTAGAACTATGCCATCAAAATACATCTGAATCTCTGCAGCACAGATGTGCAACCTCATCTTTTCTTTCATTCTGGCCATTTTACAGTCAATTCATGTCTGGAAACTTGTTGCAAGCATCTCTCCACTCTGTACGAACCTCAGTGATGCGTGTGTTGCCAATATCTAAGTATTAAATAAAATTCCAGGATCTCTTCAGCAGTGTTGTGCTGTTGCATCACATGAGAGACAAACGAATATCAGTAACTGAGTTGCAATGTGTTTGGTGTATTACGGAGTTGAATAGCTAGAGGTATGTGCAGAAACGGGAAATAGGGTTAACTTTGTATGTATTTGAATGTGTGTTGGGGTGAGGTAAAATATTTGGATGCTAGTTCTGAATAACAGAGACTGCTGGTGGATGAAGAATGAAGAGATGCAACATGCGACATTACTGGGGAAGTGACCGTGAGGTCCTTGGAGTTGGACTCTCTGCATTGTGCTCATATTTACCTGCTTTCATTCCTTTCAAAGACTGATTTGTGAGAGCTTCCTGGCTAAGTCTGCCCACCCAACCTCCCCTACACACACCCTCATAATCTCTTGCCTCATTTGGGCTCAAGGCCTGAAGCCTCCCTTGCAGTACACATGAACCTTGGAGCTGGATTTGTCAATACTGAAACCTAGAGAGAGGTTAAACTTGCCCACAAGAGAGAGGAACCTTGGCCCACAACATAAAACTAACCTAAAATTCCATCACAAAGCAAAAATGATATACTTTATACTATGAATAAATTGGACCTGATATTATGGTAACATCAGATTATTGCCATGGAAACCAAAAGAGCAGACAAGTCTTTTATACCTGTACAACAATAAATCAGTTGATGTACTTTGAATGCCTGAGTAACAATCAACATTAGTGTAAATAAGCATTATATAAAATCCCTCTTAACTTTCCTGTTGCTAGAAATATGCACATTTACAAAATCTTTAATGAGTCTCCATAGCTTTCCATATATTTCTTGTCTGAGTTCCACTTGCCTTATTCCTTTTTAAAGAAAGTTGTCTCTGTGTAGACTCTAATACTACACTTCTCCACAGGCTGCCAATTGATTTGTTATTTTGCAAAATGTTGGAAACACAAACAAGGACTATCAGAGCAGAGGGAAGACAATTGAAGTTTGCTGCAGGCAGGTCCTCAGAAACTGCAAGCTATGAAAGTGATTCCACAAAGCTGTGCTCCCATCAGAAATGTCCTGCTCACAAGGAGAACTCTGTCATAGAGCTGAGCTCATTTCAGCTGGTACATTTTTGTAAAGATCTCCTTTTGGACAGATACTGCATCATGAGATCAACCTGACAGTGACTTCTTTTCTTGAGAAGTGGTTATATATATTGTCCTGGTTTTATAAGACAGTTAATCAGCCCACCACAGGCACATTGGAGGCGCTTATGTGAATGCAATTCTCATCACTATTGTAATCATACCATTATAAGACTAGACATTGGAGAATAGGGATAACATCCTAACTGTAAAAATAAAAATCACCTTGCATTTGTACAGTGTCTTTCATGACCCAAAGTGCCTTCTGGTCAAGTACATTTGACATGTTATCCTGAAGGAAATGTGCAGCCAATACGCGTACAGTTCAATTCCACAAAGAACAAAGATCAGGTAATGATGTTTGCAGGGATGTTGATTAAGAGATAAATATTGGCGGCACGGTGGCACAGTGGATAGCACTGCTGCCTCACAGCGCCAGAGACCTGGGTTCAATTCCTGACTCAGGTAACTGACTGTGTGGAGTTTGCACATTCTCCCCGTGTCTGCGTGGGTTTCCTCCGGGTGCTCCGGTTTCCTCCCACAGTCCAAAGATGTGCAGGTTAGGTGAATTGGCCATGCTAAATTGCCCGTAGTGTTAGGTAAAGGGGTAAATGTAGGGGAATGGGTGGGTTGCGCTTTGGCGGGTTGGTGTGGACTTGTTGGGCCGAAGGGCCTGTTTCCACACTGTAAGTAACCTAAAAAAAAAATTGGGTAGTGGCAGTAGGAAGATTCTTGTTAAGTAAAGCAACATTGCAATAAGACAAATTGCACGGGTTTGCTCGCAAATTTGTGTTAAATGGAGTTTTGAGGAAGACTCTGATGTAATCCCGTTTGCCTATAAACATGTTCCATGTCATAGAAAAATGAAAATGCAGTGACCTGGTAAATTTGTGAAAGCTGCCTTGTATCTCAACTTGTTCACTCCTTACAACATCCTGACCTTGTACCAGAAAAGGCATTGAAACAAAAATGGAAGTTGATGCTAGAAAAACGCTGAACAATTGAGGTTTTTGCAGGATTTTGCAGCGCATGGCTCGGAGGATTTTCTCAGCATATCTGATCAACTTTGTCTCCTGAACCACCTAGCCAATAATATGATGTCCCTCGCAACCATTGTTATCCCTATCTTATCATGTACTTTTCACAGATCAACACACCATTGCCAGGATATTCGAGAATTGATTGGTATCCCTAGTGCTGGCACAATCTTTAGAAATGCATCTGGACAAGCAGTCAGTCTGGAGATGCCTGAATGGTTTCTAACATTCGCCCCGGGCATTGGAAAATTGGCATCCCATGTTGTAGGCAGGGACCTGGAGCTCCATAGCACTATAAGACCATAAGAAATAGGAACAGAACTAGGCCATTAAGCCATTGAGCCTGCTCCACCATACAATAGGATTATGGCTGTTCTGACATTCCTCATATCCACTTTCTAGCATTTTATTCATACTGATTGATTCCCCCCAATCTACTTATACCAGCCTTAAATATACTCTGCCTCCACAACTCTCTGTGACAAAGAGTTCCAAAGACTCCCAACCTTCTGAGAGAAAATATTTTTTCCTCATCTTAAATTGATGCCCCTTTTTTCTGAAAACAAGCTTTTGTCCCAAGTTCTCTCATGAGCTGAGACATCTTCTCAGTATTTACCCTTTCAAACCCTAAACAATCCAATCTGTTTCAATGAAATCACCTCTCATTCTTCTAAACCCGGGTGAGTGGAGTCCCAATTTGTTTAGGCATTGTTTATAAAATAATCTTTTCCTACTAGGCATCATCCTTGTGGACTTTCTTTTTACTGCCTCCAATGAAATGATCTCTTTCCTTTAAATAAGGGGCCCAAAACTACTTGCAGTACTCCAGATGTTGTCTCTCCAGTGCATTGTATGTTTACAATTAGACTTCCTTCCTCTTACACTCAACATCTTTAAAAATAAAGAGAAAGTACAGACTGCAGATGCTGGCGATCAGAGTCGAGAATGTGGTGCTAGAGGTTCCTGATGAAGGGCTTATGCCCGAAACGTCGATTCTCCTGCTCCTCGGATGTTGCCTGATCTGCTGTGCTTTTCCAGCACCACACTCTCAAACCTTGAAATAAGGGTCAACATTTCATTTGTCTACCTGATTACCTGCTCCACTTGTGTGTGAGACTTTTTGTTTTATGCACAAGTATCCTAAGTTCCGTTGTGTCTCTCTCTGTTTAAATAATGCTTTGTTTTCTTTTTTCTCCCTTTGAAAATGAACAAACTTCATATTTTCCCAACTTCATGCTCATTTGCCAACTTTTTGCCCAATTATTAACCTGCCAATATTTTTCAGCTATTCCTTCCTTAATTGATTCAAATATCTTTCCAACAGTAGATGTAAAGCTAATTGGCCGAAATTTACCCACTTTTCACCTCCCCCAATTTTTGAATAGTGTTGTCACATTTTCAGTTTTCTAATATTCTGGTACTTCTCCAGAATCCAAGGAATTTTGGAAAATTACAACCAATGCATCCACTATCTCTGTAGCTACCTTTTCAAGGATCTTAGGTTGCAAGTTAGCAGGGCCAGGGGACATAATCTACCTTTAGCCCCATTAGTTTGTCTAATGTTACTTCTCTGATAGTGATATAATTAATTCCTCACTCATAGAGTCATAGAGATGTACAGCATGGAAACAGATCCTTCCGTTCAACTCATCCACGCCAACCAGATATCCTCTATGAATCTACGCCTGTTTGCCAGCATTTGGCTCATATCCCGCTAAACCCTCCCTATTCATTTACCCATCCAAATGCCTTTTAAATGTTGTAATCATACCAGCCTCCACCACTTCCTCTGGCGGTTCATTTCATAAACGTACCAGCCTGAGTGAAAAAGGTGTCTGTTAAATCCCTTTTATATTTTTGCCCTCTCACCTTAAATCTGTGCCCTCTCAGGGTGGCACGATGGCTCAGTGATTAGCACTGCTGCTTCACAGCACCAGGGACGTAGGTTCAATTCTTGCCTCAGGCAACTGTCTGTGTGGGGTTTGTACACTCTCCCCATGTCTGTGTGGGCTTCCTCTGGGTGTTTTGGTTTCCTCCCACAGTCCAAAGATGTGTAGGATAGGTGAATTGGCCATGCTAAATTGCCCATAGTGTTAGGTACACTAGTCTGGGGTAAATATAGGGTTGGAGAATCAGTTTGGGTGGGTTACTTTTCAGAGGGTCAGTGTGAACTTGTTGAGTCGAAGGGTCTATTTCCATACTGTAGGGAATCTAATCTAATCTGGTTTTGGACTCCCCCACCTCATGGAACAAAACTTGTTTATTTATCCTGTCCATGTCCCTCATGATTTTACAAACCTCTATAAGGTCACCTCTCAGCCTCCGATACTCCAGGGAAAATAGCCCCATCCTATTCAGCCTTTCCCTATCGGTCAACCCTCCAACCATGGCAATTAGATTAGATTACTTACAGTGTGGAAACAGGCCCTTTAGCCCAACAAGTCCACACCACCCCGCCGAAGCGCAACACACCCATACTCCTAACCTAACACTACGGGCAATTTAGCATGGCCAATTCACCTGACCTGCACATCTTTGGACTGTGGGAGGAAACCGGAGCACCTGGAGGAAACCCACGCAGACACGGGGAGAACGTACAAACTCCACACAGTCAGTTGCCTGAGGCGGGAATTGAACCTAGGTCTCTGGCGCTGTGAGGCAGCAGTGCTAACCATTGATGAAGGAACGATGCTCTGAAAACTAGTGTGCTTCCAATTAAACCTGTTGGACTATAACCTGGTGTTGTTTAATTTTAACTTTGTACACCCCAGTCCAACACCGACATCTCCAAATCATGACTATTATAGGAAAGAGACCAGAATTGAACACTGTTCCAGAAATGGTCTGAGCGATGCCCTGTACAGCCGCAACATGACCTTCCAACTCCTATACTCAACGCACTGGCCAATAAAGAAAAGCATAACAAATGTCTTCTTCACTCTCCTGCTACTCTACTTTCGAAGGAACTATGAACCTGCACTCGAAGGTCTTTTTGTTCAGCAACAGTCGCCAGGACCTTACCATTAAGTATGTAATTCTTGCTCTGATTTGCCTTTCCAAAATACAGCACCTCACATTTATGTAAATTAAACTCCATCTGTCATCCTCGGCCTATTGGCTCATCTGATCAAGGTCCTGTTTTACTCTGAGGTAACCTTCTTTGCTGCTCACCACACCTCCAATTTTAGTGTCATCTGCATACTTACTAAACATATCTCCCGTGGTCACATCCAAATCATTTATATAAATGACAAAAAGTAGTGAACCCAGCACCAATCCTTGTGGCATACCACTGGTCACAAGCCTCCCGTCTAAAAAACAATTCTCCACCACCACCCCCTGAATTCTACCTTCAAGCCAATTCTGCATCCAGATAGCTATTTCTCCCTCTATTCTGTGTGGTCTAACCTTGCTAACCAGCCTATCATGAGGAATCTTGTCGAACACCTTACTGAAGTTCATATAGATCACATCCACTGCTCTGCCCTTTTATTTTAGTATTAACAGGATGTTCAAAGTATCTTCCTTTGTAAAAACTAATGCAAAATATCTCTTTAATAATTCCTCTGCCATTTCTTTGCTCCCAATAACCATCTCCCCAGATTTTTTTGTAAGGAGCCTATGTTCACAAGGACATTTCACTTCCTCTTCATATATTTAAAGAAGCTCTGTCAGTTTTTATATTCTTTGCTAGCTTTCCCTCATAGCTATTTTCTCCATTTTTATTATCTTTGTAGTCTTCCTTTGCTGGATTCCGAATTCATATCACTGACTTTTGCTTCCTTATGATTTTTTTCAACTTAATTCTTCTTAACTTCTTGAACAATTAGTTTATCCTTCTTGTAGAATATTTCCCCTTTACTTGGATGTTCTTTTGCTGAGATTCCTAAATTATATCCTTAAATGTCTACAACTGCTTGCTGACTGTCATTCTATCTGCCAGTTCATTTCAACTGGGTCTAGTTACACTCCATTGTAATTCTCTTTATTTAAATTAAACACAGTTGTTTACAACACAGGTTTCTCAATCTCAAACTGAATATTAAATTCTGTCATGTTATGATCACTACTTCCGAAGGGATCTTTTACTTAGAGATCATTTATTAAACATTCCTCATTACCAATTACCATCAAGATCGCCTGTTCCCTGGTTGGCTCCATGACACAATGCTTTAGGAAACTACCCTATTGCACTGTATGAATTCGTTGACGAGTCTATCCTTTCCATTTTAATTAACTGGTCAACATCAACATTCAAGTCACCCATAATTTTACTCTAATTACATGCTCCTAATATTTGTTGATTTATTGCTTTTCCCACTGAGTAGGTACTGTGTGGGGTTACACTATTGCTATCAATGTCTTCTTTCTCTTGTTATTGTTTATTTCCACCCATATGGAGTCTATATTATCCAAGCCTTGATCATCTCTCACATTGTACTGACTTTATCCCTTATTAGCAGTGATGTTGGTTGTAATTTTCTAAAAACACTTTTTCATCCAACCTACTTTTTAAAAAAAACCAAACATTCTTGAATGCTAAGTTACCAGTTTTGATATCCTCGTAACCATGTTTCCATAATGGTTATGAGATCATATTCATTTACCTCGATTTGTGCCATCAGTTTATCAACCATATTCCAAATACTTCATGCATCAAGATACAAAGCCTTTAATTTTGTCCAGTTATCAAATGTCCCTTGGTGCATTATGACATTCACACATTCTGGATTTGGGTTTGCTTGCTGAGCTGGAAGGTTCACTTACCACCCCCTAAGAATAAGAACAGGAAATGCCATCACCACAGGAAATGACACCACCACAGGAAATGACCCTCCCAAAGAAATCCAAACATATAAATAGAAAGCAGGAAACACCAATAGTGCTTCGTCTGGAGGCTCACTTAAGATGTTACCTAGTATGGTGACCAAACGTCTGAAAATGCGCCTTCCAGCTCAGTGAGCAAACCTACATCCAGAAACTCAGCCTGAGCTACAAATCTTCTCAAAACTCATTCACACATTGTGTCCATTCCATTTATTTTCTGGTAGTAATCAGCCCCATCATTACCTCGTAATCCAACCTTCCCCTTTAACTTTGATATTTAAAATTTTTCATGCATCTAATCCTGATGGATGTGTCGTGCAGAGATTGTCGCAGAGGAGGTTATAATGATAGACAATGTCAACATGGTGCGAAGTTCACCATCCAGCTCAGCTGTCTGGATGAATGCCCAGCAATGTAAGAAGAAGATCAACGATTTTTCGCCACTCTCCAGCATAAGCGCTGTATCCTCTCTCCGATATCTCATACTTATTGTATCTCTGATACTGCTCATACCTCCCACCAACAGTCATGCTCTACTCCTCTCAATAATGGCTCCAACATCTTCCCTCACTCACTGTCATCCACTCCAGCCCTTGGTTTTACTAACCCTGTGTGCCCTCTACACTGCCCACTCGCTCACTTGAGACAGTTCCCTCACTGCACCAACTGTGCCAATCACTTTCAAATCAGTCCATGAAGAAAATAGTCACTGACAGGCCAGAAAGGGTCAAGATGGGAAGTGTGGTCCCAAGCTCGGCTCCTCACTCCTTTTGAGGAGAACAGTAATTGTTCTTTGCTTTGCTTTCCTTCATTACACATGATAAGTTTAAATATTAATGAGCAATCTAGTAAACTAGTTAGGTTTTATCTGTTTGAGAAATGTCTCTTGAAGCATACTTTTTCAGGACATAAATTAGACCAGTTTGCCACTAGGACTTGCCTGTGATTTCATGTAGCCTCAGATTAACTGGCACAGTCATATGACAAGAATGCACAAATTTGTTATTCCAGACGTTAAGACTAAAACTTCAACTTATTGCACACATCCTTCAATTTGATGTCCTCCCTCATCAGTGGGTTTGGTTGACAATCTCACTACCATCAGAGTTTTGGGTTTACCCAATTTCAGTCACTGTGATTTTGTTGTACTGCTTTGGGGTCTTGAGGGATAACAATATATATTGGCCAATTGTTAGGCGTACTGATTATACCTTACAAACTACCCAGACCACCTGTGCTATGCCAGACCCTTACTGCCTCCTAATTTACCTGATCACAACATTGGACAAAAAGCACCTGCACTGGTGTCCACCTGAACACCCAGTTGGAGGTTAGGTATCATACCTTGGTAGGCATAAGTGGGTAGTGCAGATGCTGGAGATTAGAGTCAAGATTAGACTGGTGCTGGAAAAGCACAGCAGGTCAGGCAGCATCCTGAGGAGCAGGAAAATTGACGTTTTGGGCAAAAGCCCTTTAGTAGGAATTCACCATGTCTTGGTAGGACATGGCATTGCACCTCTTAAATAAATTCACCCTCTTAAAGGTAAGGTGCATTCAGTGGAAGAAAGTTGATGTTGGTCACCTTCACTGTCTGCATGTTGGACTACACAAATGAAGCAGCAGAGAAGAAAGACATTCTGTATGTTCACAGATTCTTGAGTTGGAGGCTTCTCCACTGGAGGTGGCCAGGAGAAGAAAGTGTGTATTTTCTCGGGGATGGTGAGGTTTAGCTCTCTAGAAGAGTAAAGATAGTTCACCATAGCATCATTAGCAGTGTTCCCCTATTTAATCTTTGTCAGGACAAGGACAGGGATGTAATAAGGAACATTGGAGATTTGGGGATGTTTTGTCACTTGTGACAGTTTCACTGGATCAGCTGTTGCTGTCATTCTTGATGCTATCTAGAGTCACAATACAGATATTTATTATTTGGGTGTTATGAAGCAGAGCCATCTTGTTTTCTCTTCCTCAATTAATTTTATTACCGTATGCACATCAGACTTCAAGACTTACATCACATGAAGGACTTTTTTTCATTGAATTACCAGAAGGTAAGCAGCTCAAAATGATGTACACTCCACTCCAGGTCAGCATTTTAAAAAAAGGGGAAGGACACTTATTAAAACTGGTGAGAACAAAGATAAGTAATTCCCATTATTTTAGTGGTGCATCAGAGATAAAGCTAACAATAGGAATAGATGGAATTTAACCTACTCTCAGCCCACCTGTTACTCTCTTTTTGTTATAAATGGTCCAATTTCAAAATTCTGACAAAGACCTGTATGTCCTCCTTTTCAGCAGCTACATAATGGTACTGCAGTACCAGGGGAAAGGAACAAGTGTTGAGGTCAAGCTTGGCTATCCCCAAGTGCTCACATTCTTCCTATTACTAGTCTCAGTGTGTTCAAACCAATGTCAGCCCATGTGTCTCTCATTCTCTATTCAATTTAGTCTTGTGCACTGTAAGAGGCACAAATTAAAAGACTCAAGTGAAACTGGACTTTCGGAAGAAGTTTTTAGTTCCCTGCAGAGTTAAATATATGTGGAGCAGGCTCCCATTAAAAAAAAAATTCTCACACAATTAACTTTTTCAAGCTGGGTGGCTCTGTGGTTGTCACGCTGTTAAGACCAAGAAATTGTGCTTTGCTTTTATATTTAAGACCTGGGAGTGTTTAATGCGGGTGGTCCCTCAGTATGTGAAAACCCTGAAATTTCCATTGGTTATATCAGAAAAGAACATTTAAGTCAACTTTTCTGTTCACTATTTTAATAAGAGAAATGCAGATGTTATGGTCCTTCTGTTAAAATACACTGACCAGTCAAAGAAATGTCATGAGTAGATAACATGAAGTGTTCAGATTGTTCAAATCAGAAAGGCTTAAACAAATTCTCTATGGAGTCAATATTAGGACTAAAACTGCTGGAAAAGTTAAGCAGATCAGAAAGCATTGTGGTGAAAGAACAGTCACCATTTTGAGCCAATGTCCTTCTATCAAACCAAAAAAGTGAACTTTTCAGCCAGAGGAAGGGACTGAGGCAAGACTAACATCTGCGATAGCATGAAGGCCAGAAGGATGGTTAAATAATAAAAAAATTTCATAATGTTCCAACCAAAAATAGTGAAAATGGAAAAAGTGAAAAGGTGAAGGTTGTGTTCAATGAAATGTGATTTGCGATATAAAATACAATCTCAATGCAGCCTGAAGAGATAAAAGCATCAGAGAAGAATGAACCAACAAAAAAAAGAAAAGCCATCACATAAAGAATGACGGAACTAAAGATTACAATCCAAATGTGTTCAACCCATTGTCAGGCCAGCAAAGTGTGGAATGCTGGATGCAGTTCCTGAAGCTAGCTTTCAGCTTCAGTAGAACAATATAACAAGGTAAAAACAATGACTGCAGATGCTGGAAACCAAATTCTGGATTAGTGGTGCTGGAAGAGCACAGCAATTCAGGCAGCATCCAAGTAGCTTCGAAAGTACCCTCTCCTCCCTGACCTATCACCTTCATCCCCTCCCCCACTCACCCATTGTATTCTATGCTACTTTCTCCCCACCCCCACCCTCCTCTAGCTTATCTCTCCACGCTTCAGGCTCACTGCCTTTATTCCTGATGAAGGGCTTTTGCCCGAAACGTCGATTTCAGGATGCTGCCTGAACTGCTGTGCTCTTCCAGCACCACTAATCCAGAACAATATAACAGGCAGTTCTGTACATGAACAGAGCCATGAATTAAAATATCAAGCAACCAGAAGCTGAGGGTTGCACTTCCAGACAGGATGGAGGTGTTCTGTGAAGTAGTTACCCCACAGATACTGCCTGACTTTTTCCCGGCAATTGATTGAAGATATCACCAGCAGAGCCATCAAGCAACATTTGCTCAAAGATGCCCAGTTTGGGTTCCACTAGCACCACTATGCTCCTGAATTAATTGGAGCGTTGGTTCAAAACGTGGAGAAAACAGATACATGCTAAAGGGGAGGTGAGAGTGACTCTGTGGGCACCACTGGCAGGGTCAGCATTTTTTGCCCACAATTGTTCTTGAACCAAAGTCCTTGTTAGGCTATTTCAAAGAGCCAACTACATTGCTGTCACATGTATGGCAGATCAGGTAGAGCAGCAGATTTATTTCCTTAAAGGACAGTATTCAACCAGATGAGTATTTACAAGTGTCAATGATAGATTTATGGTCTAAATTACAGAAAGCAGCTTTTAATTCCAGAGTTATGGCATTTTCGCTTTTTATATCCAATGAATGTGTATTTGGCATGATAGATCCAGTGTAAAAGAATAAAGCTTGATGTTTGTAGCTTAAAAAAACATATGAGATACTGTTAGCTGTGCTCAGTTCAGAGGATTTTATATGTGAACATGACACATTCAATATTAAGAAATACAGGTGAATGGCATATTTCTGACAGGAAGATTCACTGTCGTATCTGTTCTATTAATGTACCATTTTACACAAGTGCTGCAGTCACAAAGCACTTCATGAGAAACTGCTTCTTTGAATTCATCTCAGTTTTGCCTTTCTTTTTCCAGTTATCTCTCTCTCCACAGCTTCAGTTGTGGCTCCATAAATGAGAACAATCTCCAAAACTTTGCCCAAATAAATATTCTCCTGTGAACATCAAATGTGAGTGCCAAATGAACAATTTCCATGTCTTTCTCTGGTACTCTGTTCTCTTTCTTTACTTTGTTAAATGTTTATCTGTTTGCCTTATAAATACTATCATAGGTTCTGTTATTTCTGGTACAGCATGTGATTTCACCTCAAACTCTGATGTGAAAGCAGTTGCATGGCCTCTCCTATTTTTGAGAAGGTAGTTTCTAATAAATCAATGACTGCTTTCTGCTGCCTTCTTGCACTGCAACAGTCATTGGACTGTAGGTACACCCACAGTGCTGCTGAGGAGTAAGTTCTTGGACTTTGACACATCAAAGGGTGATATTGATATATACAGTCAGGTTAGTGTATGGCTTGGAGGAGAACTTAAAACGAATGTTCCCATACATCTGCTGTCCATGTCTTTCTAGATGGTTCAAGTTGTGCCCTGGGTTGGTGCTGTCAAAGGAGCCAGGGTGAATTATTGCAGTGCGCTGAACAGATGGCACACGTTGCTGCCATTTACAAAACCTCCATACTTTTTCACACTGTTCTCTTTGAAAAAAAGACCAACATTTTATTTGCTTTCCCTATTATCAGCTGAACTTAGATACTGACTTTTTTAGATTAGATTAGATTTCCTACAGTGTGGAAACAGGCCCTTCGGCCCAACCATTCCACACCGACCCTCTGAAGAGTAACTCACCCTGACTCATTTCTCTTTGACTAATGCACCTAACACTATGGGCAATTTAGCTTGACCAATTCACCTGACCCGCACGTCTTTGGACTGTGGGAGGAAACCAGAGCACCCAGAGGAAACCCACTTCTTGTAAATCATGGGCAAGGACTCCCAAATCCCATTGTGCTGTAGCTTTCTGCCATTTTTCTTCAGACAGCTTCACAGTGAAGCAATCTGGTCTGAGTATCCTGAAGCCAGCCTTGAATGAAACAGTCTATGAAGAGAACTTGGACTGTTTTATTTTATGATTTGTGCACAAAGACTGCCAAATCCCTCTGTTCTATAACTTCCTGTAGTCTTTCTCCGTTTAAATAATATTCAGCTACTCTGTTCTTCCTGCCAGATTACATAACCTTAAATATTCCATCTATCAAGTTTTTCCCACTCACTTAACCTTCTGATATCCCTCTTCAGATTCTTTCTGCAATCCTCACCACTTGTCATTTCACCTATTTTTGTTTCCTCTACAAACTTGGATATCGTACGTTCATTTCTCTCATCTCATTAGTAATATGTTGCAACTTGCAGTACTAGCAGCAATCCCTGTGGCACTCCACTAGTTATAGATTGCCATCCTGAATATACTCCAATTTCACAACTCTTTCTTCTATTAGTTAGCCAAGCCTCCATCTGGGCTAATGTACAAATGCCAAAACCATAGGATGTTATCCAGTTAAGAAGCTTAATGTGTGGTACATTATCCAAGACCTTCTGAATAGCCAATCACAGTATATTATATCCATGGCTTTCCCTTTATCCATACCTCCTCAAAACATTTTAGTAAGCTTGTTAGGCATGATTTTCCTTTCATGATAACTCTGCTTAGTCATATTATGTATTTCTGAATGCTTTGGTATTTATAATACATTGTAGTGTTTTCCCAATAATAGTCACTGAGCCAACTGGCTTATAGTTAGCTAATATTTCTCTCCCTTACTTTTTAAGTGAAGACTAACAGTTTTCCAATCTTCTGGGACTTTTCCAGAAACTAAGGATTTCTAGAAGATTAACATTAGTACATCTATTATCTCTGTAGCTGCTTCCTTTAATATCCTAGAATGCATCCTAACATGTTCAGGGGACTTATCAAACTTTAACCCCAATAGTTTCCCTCACACTTTATCTCTTGAGATAATATTTATTTCCTCTCCTCCTTTTGCCACTTAATTATTGAGTGATTTTGGGATGGTGTTAGTGTCTTCTACCATGAAGACTGATGAAACATACTTATTCAATTCCTCTGCCATTTCCTGGTTCCCCGTGTATACAGTCATAGAATCTTAGAGATATACAACACGGAAGCAGACCCTTCAGTCCAACTTGTCCATGCCAACCAAACATCCTAACCTAATCTCGTTCCATTTGTCAGCACTCGGCCCATATCCCTCTAAATCCTTCCTATTTAAATACCATCCAGATGCCTTTTAAATGCTGTAATTGTACCAGCTTCCACCACTTCCTCTGGCAGCTCATTCCGTACACACACCACCCTCTGTGTGAAAAAGTTGTCCCTTAGATCCCTTTTATATCTTTCCCCTCTCACCTTAAACCTATGCTCTCTCATTCTGGATTCCCCCGCCTCAGGGAAAAGACCTTGTCTATTTATCCTACCTATGCCCTCATGATTTTATCAACCTCTATAAGGTCACCCCCCAATCTCCGAAACTCCAGGGAAAACAGCCCCAGCCTATTTAACCTCTCCCTATAATTCAAATCCTCCAACTCTGGCAACATCCTTGTATTTCATTTTTGAACCCTTTCAATTTTCACAAAATCCTTCCAATCGGAAAGAGACCAGAATTGCACGCAATACTCCAAAAGTAGCCTAACTAATGTCCTGGACAGCCGCAACATAACCTCCTGTACTCAATACTCTGACCAATAAAGGAAAGCATACCCATTGCCACCTTCACTATCCCATCTCCTTGCAACTCTACTTTCAAGGAATTATGAACCTGTACTCCAAGGTGTCTTTGTTCAGCAACACACACCATGAATTTACCGTTAAGTGTATAAGTCCTGCTTGATTAGCCTTTCCAAAATGCAGCACCTCGTATTTATCTAAATTAAACTACATCTGCCACTCATCAGCCCATTGGCCTATCTGTTCAAGATCCCGTTGTAATCTGAGGTAACCTTCGCTGTCCTCTACACCTCCAATTTTGGTGTCATCTGCAAACTTACTAACTGTACTTCCGATATTCACATCCAAATCATTTATATAAATGATGAAAAGCTGTGGACCCAGCACTGATCCTTGCTTACCAGTCTCCCATGGGGAACCTTGTTAAACATCTTACTGAAGTCCATATAGATCACATCCACTGCTCTGCCCTTATCAATCCTTTTTGTTACTTCTTTGAAAAATTCAACCAAGTTTATGGGACATGATTTCCCACACATAAAGCAATGCTGAATATCCCTTGATTTCCAAGTACATGTAAGTCCTTCCTTCAGGATTCCCTCCAACAACTGCCCACCCCACCACTGACGTCAGGATGCCGGTCTACAGTTCTCTGGCTTTTCCTTACCACCTTTCTTAAATAGTGGCACCATGTTATCCAATTTCCAGTCGTCTGGCATCTCACCTGTGACTATCGATGATACAAATATCTCAGCAAGTGGCCCAGCAATCACTTCTCTAACTTCCCACAGAGTTCTCAGGTACACCTGATCAGGTCCTGAGGATTTATCAATTTTTACACATTTAAAGACTTCCGGCACTTCCTCCTCTGTAATATGGACTTTTTTCAAGCATCTATTTCCCCACATTCTATACCTTCATGTCCTTCTCCACAATAAACACGTATGCAAAATACTCATTTAGTATCTCTCCTATCTCCTGCAGCTCCACACATAGGCTGCTTTGCTAATCTTTGAGGGGCCGTATTTTCTCCCTAGTTGCCCTTTTGTCCTTTATGTATTTATAAAATTCCTTTGGATTTTCCTTAACCATATTTGCCAAAGTTATCTCATGTAACTCGGAAGATGGACAAGGGAGATCCAGTGGATGTAGTGTACCTGGACTTTCAGAAAGCTTTTGATAAAGTCCCACACAAGAGGTTAGTGAGTAAAATTAGGGCGCACGGTATTGGGGGCAAAGTACTAGATTGGATAGAGAATTGGTTGGCTAATAGGAAACAAAGGGTAGTGATTAACGGCTCCATTTCGGAATGGCAGGCAGTGAACAGTGGGGTACCGCAGGGATCTGTGCTGGGACCGCAGCTTTTTACAATATATGAAGAAGGTATCAGCAATAACATTAGCAAATTTGCTGATGATACAAAGCTGGGTGGTAGGGTGAAATGTGACGAGGATGTTAGGAGATTACAGGGTGACCTGGACAAGTTGGGTGAGTGGGCAGATGCATGGCAGATGCAGTTTAATGTGGATAAATGTATGGTTATCCACTTTGGTGGCAAGAACAGGAAGGCAGATTACTACCTCAATGGTATCAAATTAGGTAAAGGGGCTGTTCAGAGAGATCTGGGTGTTCTTGTCCACCAGTCAATGAAGGCAAGCATGCAGGTACAGCAGGTAGTGAAGAAGGCTAATAGCATGCTGGCCTTCATAACAAGAGGGATTGAGTATAGAAGCAAAGAGGTGCTTCTGCAGCTGTACAGTGCCCTGGGGAGACCACACCTGGAGTACTGTGTACAGTTCTGGTCTCCAAATTTGAGGAAAGATATTCTGGCTATTGAGGGAGTGCAGCGTAGGTTCACGAGGTCAATTCCTGGAATGGCAGGATTGCCTTACACGGAAAGACTGAAGCGACTGGGCTTGTATACCCTTGAGTTTAGAAGACTGAGAGGGGATCTGATTGAAACGTATAGGATTATGAAAGGATTGGACACTCTGGCAGGAGGAAACATATTTCCGCTGATGGGTGAGGGCCGAACCAGAGGACACAACTTAAAAATACGGGGTAGACCATTTAGGACAGAGATGAGGAGAAACTACTTCACTCAGAGAGTGGTGGCTGTGTGGAATGCTCTGCCCCAGAGGGCAGTGGAGGCCCAGTCTCTGGATTCATTTAAGAAAGAATTGGATAGAGCTCTTAAAGATAGTGGAGTCAAGGGTTATGGAGATAAGGCTGGAACAGGATACTGATTGGGAATGATCAGCCATGATCATATTGAATGGCGGTGCAGGCTCGAAGGGCTGAATGGCCTACTCCTGCATCTATTGTCTATTGTCTATTGTCTATTGTCTATTGTCTATTGTCCCCTTTCTGCCCTCCTGATTTCTCTCTTAAGTATACTCCTATTGCCTTTATTCACTCCTGTCTGACACTTGACATATGCTTCCTTCTTTTTCTTAACAAAAACCTCAATTTCTGTAGTCATCCACATTCCCCATACCTACCAGCCTTTCCTTTCACCCCAACAGGATTATACCGCCTCTGAACTCTCATTAGTTCATTTTTGGAAGGCTTCTCATTTCCCAGCCATCCCTTTACCTGTGAACATCTGGCCCCAATCAGCTTTTGAAAGTTCTTGCCTAATACAGTCAAAATTGGCCTTCCTCCAATTTAGATCTTCAACTTTTAAGTTTTTATTTCCCCATGTTCATTCTCTATACAGCCGAAGTTTTCTTTGGCTTCTTTCTTACCTTTTATACAGTTAAAGAAACTCTTAGCGAATGTCATGATATTTCTTGCAAGTTTATTCTCAAAATTTATCTTCTCCCTCTTTTTTAATTTTTGTTTGTCTTTTGTGAATTTTAAAAACTTTCCAAATCCTCTCGTTTACAAATAAGATTTGCCATATTGTATATTTATTCTTTCAATTTGAAAGTGTCCTTACTTCCCAGAATAACCATGATTGATTTATCCCCTTCTTAGAATGCTTTTCCTCACTGGGACATAAAATAGTTCAAGCTTCACAGTAAAGTTATCAAAACTATCACATTCTACGCCAACTGCCTTTCCTGTTGACCTCCTTTCATACTTTACTCCAGCTGACACTGCCCTTATTCTTATGTACTTAACCTTATTTAAGTTAATAATGTTGCTTTTGACCTAAGTTTCTTGTTCTCAAGCTGATTACTAAATTCAACAATGTTAAGGTCATTGTTCCCTCAGAGATCTTTGATTCTGCGATCATTTATTCAACTTGTTTTATTAGACATTACCAAATGCAAAATACTTGACACCTTGATTGGATCCACACTATATTCATAGAATCATGGTGTCATACAGCATAGAAACCAGCCTTTCAGCCCATCATGTCTATGCTGACCAGCAAACACCAAATACTGACACATCCCATTTTCCTGCACTTGGACCATAGTCTACTAAGCCCTCACATTTTAGTGCTCATCAAAATGTTTCTTAAGTGTAGTGAGAGCATCTTCTCCACCACCCTCTCAGCTTGCACATTCCATTTTTTTTTACCAACCTCTGTGTGAAAAGCCTTTTCTCAAATCCTGTAAATGACTTACTCCTCACATTAAACTTATGTTCTCAAGTCTTAGACATGTCAGCCATGGGGAAAATCTGCTCTGTCTATACTTTGTCTTATAATTTTGTCTACCTCAATCAGATTCTCCCCTCAGCCTCCTCTGCTCCAAGGTAAACAAGCTCAGCTTATCCAGTCTCTCCTCATAACTGAGACTTTTCACCTCAGCCACAACCCCAGTGAATCTCCTCTGGCAATCATTTCCTTTCAGTAGTATGGCAACCAGAAATGCACATAGTATTCTACCTAGAACCAAACTAATGTTTTATAAAGTTGTAATAAGACATCTTTGCTCCTATATTCTATGCCCTGGCTAATGAAAGCAAATATCCTTCATCAACACCTAACTACCTTTGCTGAGTTAAAAATCACACAACAGGTTTATTTGGGAGCACTAGATTTCGTAGCACTGCTCCTTCATCAGGTGGTCGTGGAGAATAAGATCGTAAGATACACAATTTATAGCAGAAGTTAACAGTGTGATTTAACTTAAATTATATATTGAAAAAGACCTGGATTGTTTGTTAAGTCTCTCATCTTTTAGAATGACCATGTTGGTTTCAGTTCTTTCATATGCAAATCACAGAACTTCTTTTTAAAGTTACATTCTCAAGTGAACTTTAACAATTGGTGTCATGTTGGCCCAGATAATGTATTGAAAGTGTGAGTTTCCCTGTGTGAGGCTGTGCCACAATGGTCAGACTGATTCTAATCTAAAAAAATGGATTTACAGAATCTCACGTCCAGTTTTTCAGCAAAGTAAAACATAATTCTGCAACCACAAATTCACCCCACAAGCTTATATGTGCATGTGTGCATGTGTGGGAGGGTGGGGGTGGAAGTTTGAGTGTCTGTGAGTGAGTGTGTGTATATGTGTGAATGTGAGTGTAAGGGGACATACATCTGTGAGAGAGTGAGGGTGGGAGTGTATGTGTAACAGTATGAGAGAGGGTCTGTGTGAGTGTATGAGTCTGGAGGAGTGTGTGTGTGTGTGTATGTAGTGTAATGGAGTCACCTATAGTGACACTCCTACACACACAGACACCCCTATATACACACACACACAAACACAGACACACTCCTCCAGACCCATACACTCACGCAGACCCTCTCTCATACTGTTACACATACACTCCCACCTCATTCTCTTACAGACGTATATCCGCTTACACTCACATTCACACATATACACACACTCTCTCACAGACACTCATAAACTCCCACCCCCACTCTCTCACATATACACCCACATGCACACATACACATATAAGTTTGTGGGGTGAATTTATACTTGCAGAATTATGTTTTACTTTGCTCAAACTCCGCATGAATCCATGTAAGATTCTGTAAATCTATTTTTCAGATTAGAATCAGTCTGACCATTGTGACACAGGCAGTCTCATACAGAGCAGCTCACATCTTAAATGCATTATCTGGGCCAACGTGACACCAATTGGTAATGTTCACTTGAGAATGTAACTTTTAAATGTTCTGTGATTTGCATATGAAAAAACTGAAGCCAACCATGTTCAGACTGAGAGGGGATCTGATTGAGACATATAAGATTATTAAAGGATTGGATACTCTGGGGGCAGGAAACATGTTTCCGCTGATGGGTGAGTGCCGAACCAGAGGACACAGCTTAAAAATACGGAGTAGACCATTTAGGACAGAGCTGAGGAGAAACTTCTTCACCCAGAGAGTGGTGGCTGTGTGGAATGCTCTGCCCCAGAGGGCAGTGGAGGCCCAGTCTCTGGATTCATTTAAGAAAGAGTTGGATAGAGCTCTCTAGGATAGTGAAATCAAGGGTTATGGAGATAAGGCAGGAACAGGATACTGATTAAGGACGAACAGCCATGATCATATTGAATGGTGGTGCAGGCTCGACGGGCAGAATGGCCTACTCCTGCATCTATTGTCTATTCTAAAAGATGAGACTTAACAAAAGTGAGTCTCACTTCTGTTGTGGGCAAAGTTTTAGAGAGAATTGTAAGGGATAGGATTTATGAACATCTGGATAGGAATAATGTGATCAAGGATAGTCAGCATGGTTTTGTGAAGGGCAGGTCGTGCCTCACAAACCTTATTGAATTCTTTGAGAAGGTGACCAAGGAAGTGGACGAGGGTAAAGCAGTAGATGTGGTGTATGTGGATTTTAGCAAGGCGTTCGATGGTAGGCTACTGCAAAAATTACGGAGGTATGGCATTGAGGGTGCATTAGAGGTTTGGATTAGGAATTGGCTGGCTGGAAGGAGACAGAGAGTAGTAGTTGATGGTATAGGTTCATCTTGGAGTGCAGTTACTAGCGGTGTTCCACAAGGATCTGTTTTGGGACCATTGCTGTTTGTCATTTTTATAAATGACCTGGAGGAGGGGATTGAAGGCTGGGTGAGCAAGTTTGCGGATGACACGAAAGTCGGTGGAGTTGTGGACAGCGAAGAAGGATGTGGCAGGTTACAGCGTGATATAGATAAGTTGCAGAGCTGGGCAGTAAGGTGGCAAATGGAATTCAATGTAGCTAAGTGTGAAGTCATTCACTTTGGTAGGAGTAACAAGAAGATGGATTACTGGGCTAATGGTAGACTACTTGGCAGTGTGGATGAGCAGAGGGATCTTGGTGTCCATGTACACAGATCTTTGAAAGTTGCCACCCAGGTAAATAGTGCTGTGAAGAAGGCATATGGTGTACTGGGCTTTATTGGTAGAGGAATTGAGTTCCGGAGTCCTGAGGTCATGTTGCAGTTGTATAAGACTCTGGTGCGGCCTCACCTGGAGTATTGTGTGCAGATTTGGTCGACATACTTTAGGAAGGATGTGGAGGCATTGGAGTGCAGAGGAGGTTTACCAGGATATTGCCTGGCATGGTAGGAAGATCGTATGAGGAAAGGCTGAGGCACTTGGGACTTTTCTCATTGGAGAAAAGAAGGTTTAGGGGAGATTTGATAGAGGTGTACAAGATGATTAGGGGTTTAGATAGGGTTGACAGTGAGAACCTTTTTCTGCATATGGAGTCAGCTGTTACTAGGGGACACAGCTTTAAATTAAGGGGTAGTAGGTATAGGACAGATGTTAGGGGTAGATTTTTTACTCAGCGGGTTGTGAGGTCATGGAATGCCCTGCCAGTAGCAGTGGTGGACTCTCTCTCTTTATGGTCATTTAAGCGGGCATTGGACAAGCATATGGAGGTTATTGGGCTAGTGTAGGTTAGGTAGGCTTCGGTCGGCGCAACATCGAGGGCCAAAGGGCCTGTTCTGCGCTGTATTTTTCTATGTTCTATGTTTCTATGTTCTATGTTCTATGTTCTGAACAATCCAGGTCTTTTGCAATATATAATTTCAGTTCCATCACACTGTTAACATTTGCTATAAATTCTGTGTCTTATGATCTTATGCTCCACAACCACCTGATGAAGGAGCAGCGCTCTGAAAGCTAGTGCTTCCAATTAAACCTGTTGGACTATTACTTGGTGTTGTGTGATTTTAACTTTGTACACCCCAGTTCAATACTGGCATCTCCAAATCATATCTTTGCTGACACTTTTAGCAATTCAAGAAATTGCACGGATCTCCCATTCATTGTGTATATCCTTCCCTTATTAAACCTCCCAAAATTCGTCACATCCCATTTATTAGGATTAAATTCAATCTGTCATTGCTCTGCCCAATTTACCAATTGATCGATATCAGACTGTAGATATTGTGATCCTTACCAACTACAAACAGTAATCCAGGAAGCAATAAAAATAGAATAATAAGATATTTACTCAAAAAAGTGAAAAACATTTTTGGAATGATACAAGACAAACAGGGTTAATGAACTATTTCCTTCTTCTTAATGTTCAGCAATTTTGTTTCTCTTTCAGATTTCTGACATCGATAGTATTTTGCTCCAGTTAACACATCCACCTGTGTCTCCACTGTGTTTGAAATAAAGAATGCAATTAGAAACTGTATTATACTTTCAGGTGCATATGTCTGTGTGCCAGTTTATGCATATATGACTTCAGGCAGTCTTTTACGTTTTTTTGATCTGGCAGAGTAAAGCACCAATACATATTAATCACCTTACAAATATGCACGCCTGCCCTGCTTCAGTTTCTGGACTAGCAATGGGAAAACCAGTCAGGTTTTCCACACTTTTTCGTTGTGCAGAGACTCTGCCTGGATGATTGGTAGATTGTCTAACAAGAATGATCTTGCCAGTGATACATATTCTCCCAATGTTGCTTGTCCAGACTCATTCAGATTAACAGTCACAGGGGCAAGACACTAAAGAATAGCCACTTACTGTAGAATGATGTTCTATCAAGGACCAACATATTCAGGGGGGGGGGAGATAATGTAAGGCCAAAGATTTTATTCACACAAACAGTGGGTTGAACAAACAGAAATAAAACCTGGTGAGAACTTGCTTCAGATTTTGTATATTTTTATGCCAGTATGTTAAAATTAAATCAGCTATAGCCACTTCCATGGATTCTACTGCAGCATTTGTTTTAAATCATTCATGGATTGTGGATATTACTGGCTAGGCCAAAATATTTTGCCCATTCGCCAAAGGGCAGTTGAGAGTCAACTATGATGCTATGTGTCTGGAGTCAAATATAGGCAAGATGAGGTAAGGGAATCAGTGAACCACATGGTAGTTTACAACTATCAACAGTGGTTACATGATTACCATTATATTAGCTTTAAGTTCTAAATCTTTGTTGAGTTTAAATTTTAAGGATGAGATTTGGTCTTACGTCACCAGGATATTAGCCTGGATCTCTAGATGAGGAAGGGTCACTGGACTCACAACATTAATACTGTTTTCTCTTCACAGATGCTGCTAGACCTGCTGAGTTTCTCCAGCAATTTCTGTTTTTCCCACAAGACTGCTAGTCCAGTCACCTTACTAATATACCACTGCCTCCCCCGTGGTCAGGATTCCCACGTTAAAGAAGTTAAACAGATCACCCAAAATGTGGCCAGGAAGAGCTCACCCATTACAAAACCTAGGTGTGCCATTCATTATATTGATTTGGCCAAGAATAAAAACATTAAGCCCTATGAGTGGGACGGTAGCAGGAGAAGGTTGAATGGGTAATGAATTTTGGATAGCAACAATGTTTTGGAGCTAAGAGAAGGGATGGCTGGGCAAAGAAGAATAATGATGATAGTAATAACAGCAAAGAGATGGATTAACATAAGCAGACATGATGATGATGTAGTCTTAATGACAGAGTCACATGATTAAGCTGCAAACTCTGGCCTAGTGTGATGAGAATGTGTGTGTAGATCAAGGTGTAAACAAAGAGTTCTTACAGAAAGGTCCACAGGATCCAACAGCTTTACTTTGGGCGATGAATCAAAGTTAAACCCTAAACATACAGCAGAACATAAAGAATGGGAACCTCTTTGACAGGACAATTCCAAATGTGATTCAAGAGGCTCCATCTTATCTATGAATTTGGGTCCTTAGTGAACATTCACATAGTTTATCTGAAGATAAGAGTTTTAGTGAGGTGGTCACTCCTAAGGTTCAGGTAAAGAGTAGCTGGGTGACCACCAGGAGAGGCAAAGGGAGTAGGTGGAGAGTACAAGTATCACATGTGGCAATTCCTCTTAAAAACAAGTATACTGTTTTGGATAATGTCTGGGGATGAGTGTTCAGGGAAAGCAGCAATAGCCAGGTTGGTGGCACTATGACTAGCTCTGGGGTACAGTGGGAAAGGATAAAGGTAAATAGGACCTTAATGATAGTAGTCTCAATAGTTATGGGGACAGATAGGAGATTCTGTGGCCACAGCATGGTGTGTTGACTCTCAGATGCCAGGGTCCAGGATGTCTCAGAGTGACTGCACAATGTTCTCAAGGGGGAGAATGAGCAGGCAGAAGTCTTTGTGCATATTGGCACAAATGACATGGTAGAAATGGGGATGAGGTCCTGTGGAGTGATTATAGAGGGCTAGGAAAAAAATTAAAAACCAGAACCTCATTGGTGATCATCTCTAGAATCCTTCCAGTGAGGGTAAGAAAAAGAGGCTACGGCAGATCCATGTGGCTAAAGAATTGGTGCGGGGACAGAGATTCAGATTTTTAAATCATTGGGATCTTTTCTGGGCTTGTTCAAGAGGGACAGGTTGCACAAACTGAAGGGGAGACCAATATCTTGGTGGCCAGGTTTGTTCGTGCTACAAGGGAGGGTAAAACCGAGAATGACAGGGGGTTGGAATCCTCAATAGCAAGTACGGGGCTCAAAGCAGATACAGTAATCATTAATAATAAGTTGAAGAGATAGGTCCAGTTGGAACACAACAGGGAGCAAAGAAATGCCTTTTGGATTAAGTTACATTTATTTCAATGCAAGAGGGCTGACAACAAAGGCCAATGAACTCAGGGTGTGGATAGCCACATGGGACTGGGATATAATATCCATTACAGAAACATGGCTAAGGGAGGGATGGGACTGGCAGCTTAATTTGCCAGAGTATAGGTGCTTTAGGTGGGACAGAGGTAGTGGAAGGAAGGGAGGGGGAGTTGCATTTTTGATTAAGGTGAGTATCACAGTAGTAGTCAGAGATAAAATAACTGAAGGACCATCCAGTGAGGCTTTGTGGGTGGAGCTAAGAAATAGGATTGGAATGGTGACATTATTGGGGTTATACTATAGGCCCCAAATACTCAATGGGAATTAGAGGAGCAAATGTGCAGGGAGATTGGAGAGACTTGCAGAAGCAATAAGGTTATCATAGTAGGGGATTTTAATTTTTCTAACTTAGACTGGGATCCTCAGAGCATTAAGGGCTTAGATGGGGTGGAATTTGTTAAGTGAGTTCAGGAAAGTTTCCTCAAGCAGTATACAGAAGGTCCTACTCAGGAATGGGCAAAACCCAACCTACTCTTGGGAATTCGGGCAGGACAGGTGACTAAGGTGACAGTGGGGATCACTTTGGGACCAGTGACCATAGTACTATTAATTTTAAAATAGTTATGCGGAGGGCCAAAACTAGACTACAGGTTCAAGTTCTAAACTGGGGAAAGGTGCATTTTGATGGACTTAGACGGGAGGATGCAGAGGTTTATTGGAGGAGTTTGTTTGCAGACAAAGGGACTTCTGGCAAGTGGGAGGCCTTTAGAAGTGAGATAGCTAGAGTTCAAGCTCTATGTTCCAGTGAGGGTGAAGGGCAAAGTTGGCAGGAATAGGGAACCTTGGTGACAAGAAATGTTGAGGCTTTGACCAAAAAAAAGGAGGTAAGGCTCAGTTACAGGCAACTGGGATCAAGGGAATCCCTGGAGGTATAGATGGGATACAAGAGTTTACTGAAGGAGGAAATCAGGAGAGCAAAAAGTGGGCATGAGATAGTCTTGGCTGAGAAGATTAGGGTGAATCCAAAGAGCTTCTTTAAGTATAATAATGGAAAAAGAATAACTAGAGAGAGACTAGGACCCCCCAAGGAGCAAAGTGAACATGCATGTGTAGAACTGCAGTAGATGGGCGAGGTTCTTAATGAATATTTCTCCTCAGTGTTCACTATGCAGAAAGACATGAAAACTTGGGAACTTGGGCAAGTTAGTGGTGATATCTTAGGGCAGTCCATATCTCAGTAAAGGCAGTGCTGGATGTATTAAAATGTAAGAAGGTGGATAAATCTCCTGGTCCTGACTAGATAGATCCAAAAATTCTGCAAGAGGTTAGAGAACAAAGTGCAAGGACCCTGGCTGATATTTTTGCATCATTGTTAGCCACAGGTGAGTCCTGGAAGACTGGAGGGTAGTGAATGTTGTGCTACTATTCAAGAAGAACTACAAAGAAAAACCTGGTAATTATAGACCATTAAGCTTATTATCTGTGGTGGGTAAGTTACTTGACAAGATTCTGAGAGATAAGACCGATATGTATTTGGAAAGATAGGGTCTGATTAGGAGTAGTCAGCATGGCTTTATGAAAGGGAAATCATGCCTCATAAATTTGTCAGAGTTTTTTGATGAAGTCACCAGGAAGATTGATGAGGGCAGGGCATTAGATGTAGTCTATATGGATTTCAGTAAGGCCTTTGATAAGGTTCACATGGTAGGCTGCTCTGGAAGGCTAGATCGCATGGAATCCAGGGTGAGCTGGAAAATTGGATAAAAAATTGGCTTAATGTTAGGAAGCAGAGGATAATAGTGGAAGGAGGCTTGTCAGACTGGAGACCTGTGACTAGTGGAGTGCCTCAGGAATCAGTGCTGGGCCCATTCCTGTTTGTTATTTATTTCAATGATTTGGATGAGAATGTACAAGGCATGATTACTAAGTTTGCAGATGACACTAAAATATGCGGTATCGTGGACAGTGAGGAAGGTTACTGAAACTTGCAGCAGGACTTTGATCATCTGGGGAAGTGGGCTGAGAAATGGCAAATGAAGGTTAATATAGATAAGTGTGAGGTCTTGCATTTTGGAAAGTCAGATCAGGGTAGGAGTTTCATGTTGAATGGAAGGGCCTTGAGAGTGTAGTGAAACAGAGGGACCTTGGAGTTCAGGTTCATAGTTCTCATGAAGTGGAGTCACAGGTAGACAGGCCAGTGAAGAAGACTTTTAGCACACTGGCCTTCATCAGTCAGGGCACTGAGTATAGAAGTTGGGAAGTTATGTTGCAGTTGTATAGGATGTTGGTGAGACTGCACTTGGAGTATTGCATTCAGTTTTAATTCCCTTGTTAGAGGAAGGATGTTAATAAACTGGAAAGAGTGCAAAATAAATTTGCAAGGATGTTGCCTGGGCTTAATGGTCTGAGTTATAGGGAGAGGTTGGACAAGCCAGGACTCTCTTCTTTAGAACTTAGGACACTGAGAGGGGAACCTTATAGAAGTGTATAAGGTCATGAGAGGCATGGATAGGGTGAATGCACTCAGTCTTCTTCCTAGGGTTGGCAAATCAAGGATGAGAGGGCATCAAGTTTAAGGTTAGAGGAGAAAGAATGAAAGGGAACCTGAAGGGCACCTTTTTTAAACAGAAGATGGTACATGTATGGAATAAGCTGCCAACAGAAGTGGTTGAGGCAGGTAAATTAACAACATTTAAAAGGCATTTGGACAAATACATGGACAGGAAAGGATTAGAAGGTCATGGGCCAAGTGTAGGAAAATAGGGTTAGCGTGGACGGACATTTTGTTCAGCATGGACCAGTTTGGGCCAAAGGGTCTGTCTCTGTGCTGTAGGACTCTATGACTCTATTTCAACATGCTTGCTTCTTGCTGACCTTATCTGGGTGTGTTGAGACCTTGGGCACAGTTAAGGCCAAGGACTTGTTAAAGAGGGTTAAGTCTTCATTTGGTCAACCATTTTCACTGAAATGGTCTCTCCTTCATCTATGTCTTCTGAGAAAAAAAAACAAAGTTGAAACAATAACATCCATGAAACATAATGACCAGCTTTGAATCTTCAATCTGACTGAATTTCTTCACTTTAGAGATTTGGCTTTGTCAAACTACGCAGAGGCATCAAACACAGGGTGAGTGGCTCATTTGCTTTATTATGATGATATTCTCTCTATACTAACTGTCCACTTCCTCTCTGAAATCTTATCATCTTGTCCTGAGATATGATATCACTTAAGTGTGAGGTGCTGCATTTTGGAAAAGCAACTGAGGGTAGTATTTAATGGTGAGGTCCAGGGGAGTTGAACAAAGAGACCTTGGAGTGCAGATTCCTTGAAAGTGGAGTCGCAGGTAAATGGAGTAGTGAAGAAGCTGTTTGGTATGCCTGCCTCTATTGGTCAGTGCATTGAGTATGGGAGTTGCGATGTCATGTTGTAGCTGTATAGGACATTGTTTCAGCAACTTTTGGAATACTGCACTCAATTCTGGTCTCCCTGCTGTAGAAAAGATGTTGTGAAATTTGAAAGGGTTCAGAAAAGATTTACAGAGATTTTGCCAGGGTTGGAAGGTTTGAGCTATAGGGAGAGGCTAAATAGGCTGGGGCTATTTTCCTTGGAGCACTGAAGGCTGTGGGGTGACTTTATAGAGGTTTATAAAATCAAAAGGGGCATGGATAGGGCAAATAGCAAAGATCTTTTACCTGGGGTTGTGGAGTCCAAAACAAGAGGGCAGAGGTTTAAAGTGAGAGGAGAAAGATTTAAAGGGATCTAAGGGGCAACATTTTCATGCAGTGGGTGGTGCAGGCATGGAATGAGCTGTCAGAGGAAGTGGTGGAGGCTGATACAATAACATCATTTAAAAGACATCTGGATGGGTATTTGAATAGGAAAGGTTGACAGTGGTAGGGACCAAATGCTGGCAAATGGGACTAGATTAATTTGAAATATTTGGCCGGCATGAATAAGTTGGACTGAAGGGTGTGTTTCCATGCTGTACAGCTCTATGACTCTAGGTACTGATAGAAACTACTCCCACACAGCATATGGCACATTCAGACCAAAAACCTGAGTGAAACAAAGCTAATCTCTACCTCTAATTCCCCCAACTCTCACTCCCTCATGCTTCTAGCTAGAATCATTGCATAACAACCTGACTTATGAGTCCTCATAATAATTTCCTTCAAATGTAAGCTCCAAATACTGATCTCCTGCCACCATCCTGATGACAATTAGATAACTTGACATCTCCTGAGAACCAAATCCAGATCGCACCTGTGGTATGCCAGAAGTAGCACACCAAGAAGTAGATTTATCATGTTGAATACCGTGGGGTAGCTGAAATGTGTCACCTTTTCAGCTAGCTCTTTCGATAGGTTGGAACAAATCACTACTGAACAGAAAAGAGATTGATTTAGCTTTTTTGCTTGCATTCAATTAAATCTCCTTCATGAGGCTGATTTTATTAGATCTTACTTTCCTATGTTCTATCGACACTTTCAAAGAACAAAGAACAGTACAACACAGCAACAGGCCTTTCCGCCCACTGAGATTGTCACATGATGCCTTTCTAATCTAAAACCTTTTTGTCTCTATGTGGTACATATATCTCTATTTCCCACCTATTTGTATATCTGTCAAAATGCCTATTAAATATTGTTATTGTATCTATCTGCACCACGTCCTCAGTCAACACATTCCAGACACTTACCATCTTCTGTGCAAAAAAACTTGGCTCTCACATCTCCTTTAAATCTACCCCCTTTTACCTTAAACCTATGTTCCCTAGTATTTGACCATTCTACCCTGGGAAAAAATCTCCAACTATCCATTCTATCCATGCCTCTCATAATTCTGTAAACTTCTATCAGGTTGTCCCTCATCTTCTGATGTTCAAGTGAAAACAAACCAAGTTTTTCAATCTCTCCTCATTGCTAATATGCTCCAAACCAGGCAGCATCCTGGTAAACCATTTTTGTACTCGCTCCAAACCCTCCACATCCTTTTGGTAATGTGGCAATCAGAAATGTACACAATATTCCAAATGTAGCTGCACTGAAGTTGTATACAGCTGCAACATAATTTGCCAATCTTTCTACTCTGTGCCCTTACCAGTGAAGGCAAGCATGCGGTATGCTTTCTTGATTATCTTAGTCACATGTATTGCCAATTTCAGAGAACTGTGAACTTGCACATTATACCTCTATATGTTGATGTTACTCAAGGTTCTACTAATAATATACTTCCCTCCTGCATCAGATCTTCCAAAATGCATAACTGCATTTGTCCAGATTAAACTTCATCTGCCACATCTCTGCTCAAGTCTCCATCCTATTATATCCCTCTGCATCATTCAGCAATCCTCCTCACTATCTGCAGATCCTCAATCTTTGTATTGTCTGGAAACTTACAAATCAGGCCACCTGCATTCTCTTCCAAACTACATATATATATTTCAGACAACAGGAATCCTGTTACTGATCCCTGTGGAACACCATTGATCACTGATCTCTAGTCAGAAAATCACCATTCTACCACTACGTTCTGTTCTTTCTGAAGCAGTTCTCTATCCATCTTATCAGTTTCGCTATGGATCATATGCGACTTCACCTTATGTATCAACCTGCTGTGAGGGACATTGTCAAAGGATTTGCCTATGTCCATATAGACACTGTCTGTTACCTTGCTCTCATCAATCACCTTTCTCATTTCCTCTAAAAGCTCAATCACGTTTGGGAGACACAGCATTTATCGCACAAACCTACGCTAATTGCCTATTGTTAATAAATTCACATTTTCACAAATGTGAGTAAATCTGATCCCTAAGAACCTTCTCCAATAATTTCCCTTAAACAAAGGAACAATGTTGGCTATCCTCCAGTCCTCTGTGACATATCCTGTGACTAAAGAGGACACAGAGATTTCATACAAGGCCCCAGCAATTTTCTCACCTGTCTACTTCAGCATTCTGGGATAAATCCCATCAGGTCCTGGGGATTTGTCTACATTAATGCTTTTCAAAACACCCAACACCTCCTTTTCATATGTTGACATGCTCTTGTATACAAACATACCCCCTCTCCCCCCCCCCCCCCCCCCCCACCCCCCAGTGTGAATATTGATGCAAACTATTTGTTTTGGACATCACCCACTTCCTCTGGCTCCATGTATAAATTCCCTCCTTTGTCCTTGAGTGAACCTATTCTTGCCTCATATATGGATAAACCATTGTGGGATTTTTCATAATTCTGTTTTCTAAAGACATGTCGTGGCCTCATTTAAACCACCCCCCCCCCCACCCCACAACCCCTTCCCACCCCCAATTTCTTATTTGAGTTATTTAAAAATTATTCATTCATGGGATGATATCATCACTGGCCAGGCCTGCATTTATTGCTAATCCCGGCTATCTTCGTATTCTTTGAGGGCTCTGCCAGTCTTCTGTTTTCTAAACCTTAAGTATGCCTCCTCTTACTTTCCAGTGACATCAATTTGTTGTAAGCTCTAGATGAATACTATAAAAGTAATTATCTCCTCAAAAATGTTTCTATCAATTCCCTCTTCATCTCCAGATGCCAGGAAGGGCTGAGGGTTGCTGGCCATCAACATTTATTGTTAAAGATCTGTTGACACCAAGTTTCCTGAGAGATGTCTACAATCTACTTAATGACATCAGTTCATTCGATGGCAAAGACAAATAAAGTAATTCCATAAATAAAAAATACTTCCAATAAAGTTTTCAAAAGCACTCACACAATATTTTGTATATTTTGGGATTTCCCCACAGTATTATGACCTTCGCAAGCCCAGATTTCATTTATAAAGACACTCTCCCTACTGGGCTGACATGAGGAGTGCTAATAGGCTTAAAAGTGTTACCATGGCTGTTTGAAAACAGAGATGTAAGGAACAGTTGATTCAAAGGTAAAATAAATGTTGAGTTCCTGGTAGTTCTGTTGTCAAAGGTGATGCAAAGTTGATTTGTATTACTGGGAAGTTTCCAGGTTTGATTCATGCCCTCTGGGACTGCAGTTAATTAACTGGGACTGCAGTCTAATTTTCCCTGCTTTGTGTGTCTGAAATTGTCAAAGACAAAGAGAAATACAGAAAAAAGAACAGCAATATGCCATTCAATTATAATGTTATAAAAACTCAACTGGTCCAAACATGCCCTTTAAGGAAGGAACTCTATGACATTGATCTGGTTTGGCCTGCATGTGTCTCCAGATCCACAGCAATATGGCTGGCTCTTAACTGTGTCCTGAAATGGCCGAGCAAGCCATTTAGTTCAAGAATAATAAATGCTGGCTTTGGCAACGTGACCACATCCAGGAAAGAATAAAGAATATTTAGCTTGTCAAATTGAAATTGAATTTTGCTATTTTATAAGTGAGAAACAATAGACAATAGACAATAGATGCAGGAGTAGGCCATTCTGCCCTTCGAGCCTGCACCGCCATTCAATATGATCATGGCTGATCATTCCTAATCAGTATCCTGTTCCAGCCTTATCTCCATACCCCTTGACTCCACTATCTTTAAGAGCTCTATCCAATTCTTTCTTAAAAGAATCCAGAGACTGGGCCTCCACTGCCCTCTGGGGCAGAGCATTCCACACAGCCACCACTCTCTGGGTGAAGAAGTTTCTCCTCATCTCTGTCCTAAATGGTCTACCCCGTATTTTTAAGTTGTGTCCTCTGGTTCGGCACTCCCCCATCAACGGAAATATGTTCCCTCCTGCCAGAGTGTCCAGTCCTTTCATAAGCCTATACGTTTCAATCAGATCCCCTCTCAGTCTTCTCCAATATAATTAGCTAGAGAGTAACAGAACAGCATCTGGATTAGAGAGGAGACAATCTGCAAAGTTCCTTCTCATCCATTCGCATTAAAGTCTTTCCTGCTGGAATTATTCAGATATGAGTAAATGAGCAAGACTAGATTGCACTTGGGATAACTGTAGTTCAATGCAGATCATAGCTTGGTAGTTTTAGTACTGGACCAGCAGCAGGTTGACCTTAAATTCCAATTACCAAGTTATGATTCAATAATGTAGGAGTTAATAAAAACTATAACTTAAATTTGGTAGGGTCTGGACTGAAGTGAGAAGTGAGGCAAAATCAGATGAGAAGTCCACAGAGGTCCATTTCAATATCAGGCGCATCTCCTGCCATTTTCTTTTATGATTTTCATAAATGTCAAGGTGAATTTATCACTAGGAGTGGCAAGTTGCTTCCTTAAGGGGAACTATTGCTTGTTAAATGCCTCATCGAATACCCAACTCATCTCATTACTATTCAGCTGTCGACCATGCCAAACTCACCAAAGAAGCAAGATGTTGAGAAAACTTGTATAAAGAACCTGGAAAGCTCAGTTTGCAGCTGCTCTGAATGGCCTCCTTGTTTGACACTAACATCTCTGGGCAGGCTTCATGCGCACTGGCCTCACACATTCCATGTCCACAGACTTTGGCATCCAATATGTGGCAGCCTCAAAGCACCATCAAGGCACATCTCCAATCCATTTACAGGATTCACTTCAATACCTCAACTTGGGCTGTACTGGCAATTATCAATGTAATGCCACTGCAATGACATTGGGTCCTCAGGGACACACACCCAGCCAATGGATTGGACCATACTGCATCTCCAGCCTGTTTGCTTGTTGTCAGAGTGCCCACACATTCTGAGTCCATCTGGATGATTGCAGTATCTCAGCCTTGTACTGTTTTACCCTGGCTATTTTAACTTTGCCATCTCAGCTAGAAATATTCCTTTCCATCTTGTTTTGCTGTTTAGTGCAGAAACAAATGAAGGAAGCCTGTCATGATTCTCAGCAGGTTTTAGTCAAGTCAGCAAAAATAACTCTTGCTATCATTGTCTGAACTGGATCTCTAATCCCATTTTACACAGTTGACTCAGAATGCACTCAAACTTGTTGGAGGTAGACAATATGTACCATCTTGATATGTGCTGTCCACATCCCGATACATTATTCAAAATTCCTTAGAGTGGTGACAGATATTTCAATATTGAATTTTCACAAAGGTCCTCCCACAATATATTTTTACAAGTAATCTACCTCACTAAAGCCACTCTTAATTTTGTTTTCAGCAACTCTTTGAACCTACTCTGGTGTTCTGACAGGATCCTTAAACTGGCCTCCAGGAGAGGTAAATGTTTTGGGGAGGGGATTAATTGGATAGGTTTCAACATTTCAGTTTTAGAATGATGAGTTGAGATGCAGAAATTAAACCGGCAGCATTGTAGTGGTGGTTATGGACCTCATGCCATCCAATGCCAGGTTCCTATTTTCTACACACATATATTCCATGGATACGCATTAGAGTATAATTTGTATAAGATCCCCAAGTCCTGAAGCTAATCATAAATTATTCCTGAAGGTTATACTGTCTTGATATCATAAGCATGTCTCATAAAGGTACACGGCACAGCTGAACCCAAGGCATAGCAGAACATAAGAATCAGGAAGTGCCTACTACACTGGGTGTGGTTAGGATAGAAGAGCTATCATTAAAAGCTAAAAATAACAAATGCTGGTGATCACAATGGGTCAAGGCGCATCCATGAAGAGAGAGCAAGCTAATGTTTCAGGTCTCGATGACTGTTCATCAGCCCTGAAGCTCCACTTTGGAATTTGAATCCATGTCCCTAGAGCTGGATTACTAGTCCAGTGACACAGATGTGGGTTAGCATGGTAGTGCTAAGTCCTGTCTGAGATCAAATAATCAAAGGTCTCAGAGGGTGAGTGAAGAGACTCAAAACATACAAGAAGGATGATGAGGGCTGAATCAGGGATCAGAGGAAGAATGTCAACAATGAGGAGCATAGGAGCAAGGCAAGTGATGGTATGTTCATTATCACTGTCACAGATTCAAGAGTAATGGTGGGAGATTCGTGGGTGATCTTGGGAAGGTGAACAGTAATGTTTGGAGGATTAAGGCTGATGGATACATAACCAAATGTGACTAAGGAAAAGGTGAAGGGTCATGAGTTCTGTATGGATCCGAATTGCAGTCAGCTGCTAGGAGACAAGGTAGAAGTGGAAGGGAGACATTTTGATTTCAAAACAAATATTGTGAGAAGATGAAAATGAAGAAATTTCATTTTTTTGGTAAGAATTAGGATTTGAAATTAAGTTTAAAAAAAAAACTTAACTGAATCTGTATTTTGAATCTTTATTTGAGCGTGAAACAGGGAATGTCTGTTATGCTTTTCAGGGAAAGAAACCTACCATTCTTACCTAATCTGGCTTACATGGGAATCCAAACCATAACAATCTGGTTAACTTGTAGATTCCCTGTGAAATGACATAGCAAGATACTCTTGTACCAAATCACGACAAAGCTGAAAACCTAGACATAACAAATGACAATGGTAAACTCTGTTGACCATGCAATGTCCTCTAAACTAACTTCTGGTAATTTATATCAAAATGGGGTGAGCTGTCCCACAAACTAGTCAGTACTAACAGCCTGACTTATTTGAATTCACAGAGTCAAAGCTTATGGCAAATACAAACCTTGCACCACATCATTATCACCATAGCCATGTGCTCTCTGATTGGCAGGATATCGCAACATAGTGAAATTGTCATGGGAGTCTTCAACAATGGCCCAGTGACCTTCATGGCATCTGACCAAACATAGATATTGTAACTTCCTACTGATTAGCACCTAACAACTCATATCCCTGCCCCCTTTAGCTGATGGATCATTACTTTTCTAAGTTGGACATCAAATGGAAGAGGTCAGAAGTCAGACAGGTATATTTAAAATCACAAGTTTTTGGACCATCGCTATTTTGTCAAGTGACACTTCATATTACAAAGGGGCAACAATCTGAAAGCTTGTGATTTCAAATAAACATGTTGGACTATAACCTCGTGTCATCAGACTTCTGCCCTTGTCCACCCAGGCCAACACCGACACCTCCACATCATGATCAATTGGAAGAGGCATTGGAGATGGGGCAAAGGCACAAAATGTACTCTGGATGGAGGACTTCATTGGACATCACTGTGTATGGTCCACTAGTACCACCACTGACTCTTACAATATTAACATGCTGAGCAAGACCAAAAATATTGGGAGTTCAGCTGGAAACACTGCCTGCAGGTAAACAAACACTGTAGATAGCACTCTCCTGGTTAGAACTTGAACTGCATATTTATTAGTTTCAAATAGTAGCTGTAATGTTATTTCAACTTAGGAATCAATACGAGTAGTGCAGTACCCCAGTGCATAGCTCAAACAGAATTTGAAGACCAAGTACATTTAGAAAACTATTTAGTCTGATAAGTCTCTTCAGATCAGCATGTGGCATTCACCAGGATCTCAACTGCTTTCAAAGTATTGCCTTGCCATCTGTTCTTCTCAGGTAATGACTTTTCAGGACATATGGCCACAGAGCAAACAAGGTCCAATGAGGGGAATTGAGAAATGCAAATTAGGGCACTCGACATCTCTGAATCTTCTGAGCTTTGACATTCTGCCTATGTTGGGTTACTGAAGGGAATACTGATGTCTAAAGCAAAGGTACTTTGAATGCTGATGGGTACATATTATACGAAGTTCCTGTATTTGCATGGTTCCCTCATGTTTCATTCAACTTATTGCCAAAGGGCTGAAGCTAAAAGCAGTGTTTCACCATCACTGCAAATAGCTTTCCCAGAAGTTAAAGGGGAATAGCATTCTACTGATTTACCATATTGTTGTAAATGTCAGAAAAGGTATCAGTTGCACACTAACTAATGTCTCTCGATCCCGTCTTCTTGTATGCCTTTTGTGATTGATTTTTAGATGCTCAGGGATCAAAGAAAGAATGTGCATGTATTATGCATTTCAGTGTCAGCCTTGGCTCAGTGGTATCACCTCTAAGCCAGAAGGTTGTGAGTTCAAGACCAGATCCTATGATTTAAGCAAATAATCTCAGCTGACATCTTGTCAGAGGTGGTTATCATCTGGTGAGACATGAAGCTGAAATCATGCCTGGCCTCTCAGGTGACCGGAAGGGTTTCATAACTATTAAAAGATGACCTCAACTATTTGAGGAAAACCAGGGGAGTTCTTTTTATCTCTTGATCAACATTTACCTATCAACAAGTGGCATTTAAAACAAAACATATGGTCATTTGTTCATTGCTGTTTGCAGGACTTCACTTTCTACCGATTAGTAACCCACATTACAACAGTGACTAAACTAATTAAAGCAAAGCAGTTCTGACTGCTCAGTTCATCTAAAATATCCCATACTCACTATTCAAACGAGAATAGTAAAGTTCTCCTATTATGTTATTAATCTTTATTCCTTTTTTACCAATGCCTGAAAACAGATTATCCTGTCACTTACTTCAGTACTGTTTGTTTGTTGTGTGAAAATTTGCCAATGTATTTACCTTCATTACAATAGTAATCTCTTTTCAAAGATTTGACTGTGTAGTATTTTGGAACATCTTGATTAGATTAAATTCTCTATGAAAATAAGTAAGTCCTTTGCACTTGATCTGCCTGTACCATAATCTGAGTTTACTGGAATCATACATCTCAATCATCAAGTGGAGCACATTTCAATGGGTTAACATCTGGCAATAGTGATCATATTATAAATAGAATTAAAACCTTTATGGTAAGTGACTAAAAGAATTTAGTGATGTAAATACCTAAGTATTTTAAGAAGGGTGAATGTTTCATGTTGTTCATTAGAACAGCAAAGTTAGAGTTTTGCAGGTTTAAACAACACCACAATCAGGGCCAAAGAGCAAGGGATGGAGGAAAGAACTGAACAAAAAAGGAAGATTTATGATATTTGGAGGGTAGGGCTGCTTATAACTAATGGTGTTGGTCAAAAACAGATGTTAATTGGACAATAGGTGGGCCTAGAGGAGAGGTCAATGATTCCAGCTGAACCACCACGAGCATCCAGTGATAAAGAAACTAGGACAGTAGTCATTTAGGACGCAACTGGACAGATGCATGAGTAGGTGGGGAGCAGAGGGATACAAAAGTACATTTGGATCGGCTCAGGCTTAGAGGGCCGAAGGGCCTGTTCCTGGGCTGTAAATTTTCTTTGTTCTTTGTTCTTCATAAGCTAAAGCTGTAGTGTTTAATGCTGAGACCAGAGTACTCTGAAAAGTCACATTGAAAGATAAGGTACAGTATCAAATTGCTTCTTGATATGTTCCCTTTCCAACATTTTCTGTTTCTATATCATTTGAAAACAAAATAAAAATCATAAATTAATCGACTTTCTCCTCATTATGTTGGCTGAGGATTTGGAGTCATAGAGTCATAGAGATGTATAGCATGGAAACAGACCCTTCAGTTCAACCTGTCCGTGCCAACCAGATATCCCAACCCAATCTAGTCCCACCTTGCCAGCACCTGGCCCATATCCCTCCAAACCTTTCACATTCATATACCCATCCAAATGCCTCTTAAATGTTGCAATTGTACTAGCCTCCATCACTTCCTCTGGCAGCTCATTCCATACACGTACCATCCTCTGAGTGAAAAAGTTGCCTCTTAGGTCTCTTTTATATTTTTCCTCTCTCACCCTAAACCTGTACCCTCTAGTTCTGGACTTACCCACCCCAGGGAAAAGACTTTGTCTATTTACCCTATCCATGCCCCTCATAATTTTGTAAACCTCTATAAGGTCACCTCTTAGCCTCCGACGCTCCAGAGAAAACAGCCTTAGTCTATTCAACCTCTCCCTAGAGCTCAAACCCTCCAACCCTGGCAACATCCTTGTAAACCTTTTCTGAATCCTTTCAAGTCTCCCAACATCTTTCCAATAGGAAGGAGACCAGAATTGCACGCAATATTCCAACAGTGGCCTAACCAATGTCCTGTACAGCTGCAACGTGACCTCCCAACTCCTGTACTCAATACTCTGACCAATAAAGGAAAGCAGACCAAACACCTTCTTCACTATCCTATCTACCTGTGACTCCACTTTCAAGGAGCTATGAATCTGAACTCCAAGGTCTCTTTGTTCAGCAACACTCCCTAGGACCTTATCATTAAGTGTATAAGTCCTGCTAAGATTTGCTTTCCCAAAATGCAGCACCTCACATTTATCTCAATCTGCCCACTTCTCAGCCCATTGGCTCATCTGATCAAGATCCCATTGTAATCTGAGGTAACTTTCTTCGCTGTCAACTACACCTCCAATTTTGGTGTCATCTTTAAACTTACTAACTATACCACTTATGCTCACTTCCAAATCATTTATATAAATGATGAAAAGTAGTGGACCCAGCACCGATCCTTGTGGAACTCCACTGGTCACAGGCCTCCAGTCTGAAAAACAACCCTCCACCACCACCTTCTGTCTTCTACCTTTGTACCAGTTCTGTACCCAAATGGCTAGTTCTCCCTGTATTCCATGAGATCTAACCTTGCTAACCAGTCTCCCATGGGGAACGTTGTCAAATCTACTGCTCTGTCCTCGTCAATCTTCTTTGTTACTTCTTCAAAAAACTCAATCAAGTTTGTGAGACATGATTTCCTACACATAAAACCATGTTGACTATCCCTAATCAGTCCTTGCCTCTCCAAATACATGTACATCCTGTCCCTCAGGATGCCCTCCAACAATTTGCCGACCACTGACATCAGGCTCACTGGTCTATAGTTCTCTAGCTTGTCGTTACCACCTTTCTTAAACAGTGGCACCACATTAGCCAGTCTCCAGTCTTCTGGCACCTCACCTGTGACTATCGATGATACAAATATCTCAGCAAGAGGCCCAGCAATCACTTCCCTAGCTTCCCAGAGTTCTCGGGTACACCTGATCAGGTCCTGGGCATTTATCCACTTTTATGCATTTCAAGACATTCAGCACTTCCTCCTCTGTAATATGGAAATTTTGCAAGATGTCACCATCTATTTCCCCACATTCTATATCTTCCATATCCTTTTCCACAGTAAATACCGATGCAAAATACTCATTTAGTATCTGCCCCATCTCCTGCGGCTCCACACAAAGGCTGCCTTGCTGATTTTTGAGGGGCCCTATTCTCTCCCTAGTTACCCTTTTGTCCTTAATATTTGTACAAACTCTTTGGATTCTCCTTAATTCTATTTGCCAAAGCTATCTCATGTCCCCGTTTTGCCCTCCTGATTTCCCTCTTAAGTATACTCCTACTTCCTTTATACTCTTCTAAGGATTCACTCGATCTATCCTGTCTATACCTGACATATGCCTCTTTCTTTTTCTTAAACAAACACTCAATTTCTTTAGTCATCCAGCATTCCCTATACCAACCAGCCTTCCCTTTCACCCTGACAGGAATAAACTTTCTCTGGAAGCTCATTATCTCATTTCTGAAGGCTTCCCATTTTCCAGCCGTCCCTTTACCTGCGAACATTTGTGCCTAATCAGCTTTTGAAAGTTCTTGCCTAATACCATCAAAATTGGCCTTTCTCCAATTTAGAACTTCAACTTTTAGATCTGGTCTATCCTTTTCCATCACTATTTTAAAACTAATAGAATTATGGTCGCTAGCTCCAGAGTACTCCCCCACTGACACCTCAGTCACCTGCCCTGCCTTATTTCCCAAGAGAGAGTCAAGTTTTTCACCTTCTCCAGTAGGTACATCCACATCCTGAATCAGAAAATTTTCTTGTACACACTTAGCAAATTCCTCTCCATCTTAACCCTTAACACTATGGCAGTCCCAGTCTACGTTTGGAAAGTTAAAATCCCCTACCATAACTACCCTATTATTCTTACAGATAACTGAGATTGCCTTACAAATTTGTTTCTCGTTTTCCTTCTGAGTATTAGGGGGTCTATAATACAATCCCAATAAGGTGATCATCCCTTTCTTATTTCTCAATTCCACCCAAATAACTTCTCTGCATATATTTTGAGGAATATCCTCCCTCAGTACAGCAGTAATGCTGTCCCTTCTCAAAACTGCCACTTCCCCTCCTCTCTTGCCTCCCTTTCTATCCTTCCTGTAGCATTTGTATCCTGGAACATGAAGCTGCCAGTCCTGTCCGTTCCTGAGCCATGTTTCTGTAATTGCTATAATATCCCAGTCCCATCTTCCTAACCATGCTCTGAGTGTATCTGCCTTCCCTGATAGGCCTCTTGATTTAAATACATGCAGTTTAATTTATCAGTCCTACCTTGTTCTCTGCTTTGTCCCTGCCTGCCCTGACTGCTTGACTTGCCTTCTCAACTGTATCAGCCTCAGATTGAAATCTTTCCTCACTATCTCCCTGGGTCATTTTCTCGGCAATAATTTTCCTTAGAACCAGATATCTTGCCTAAGAGATATGTCGTAGTCAGAATCAATTCAGATTAGGACAGAAGTGATATTGGCGAATGAAAGGAGAGGTGGAAAATGACGGGGAAAGAATCAGATTTATATTTTGTGCTTTGAATTTAGGCGAGGAAGATTACTGTAATGAACTGAGGGAAAAATTGCATAAATTGCAGGGTGGGTTGAGAGGCAAGGTACCATTTTGAACTGATGTGGAAAGCCAGAGCGTAGGAGGAAGAAAAATAAATGTAACTTAAATGGAAAACAGTAGGTTTGCAAATTGAATCCAAATGGGATTGAGTGCAATTGAGATTTTGAGGCATGAAGGTTTGAAAATATTGCATATGGTAATTTTTCAGCTAATCATGAGTTTGAAAATGCAGCAGTGATTTTGCTTTTCATTTTGCATGGAATTAAAAATCTATGAATGGTGAAACATTAGATTGTGTCAAATTAATGCAAATACAACATTTATAATCTAAATGTTTAAGCCCACTAGAATTGCACTTCTACTTTTATTCCTTGAGAATTTTGGTTTTCTACATTAACCTCAATTCTGTCCTCCTAATGAAATGAGAAATGAGTTAAGTAAACCCCAAGTTTAATTTACAAAGGTCATGTGATGATATCAGTTATTGTAGTCAACTTATAGTCAGAACCATATTTTTGTGAGCAATCTTTTTTTTGGGGGGAGGAAATATTTGTGGGGGAGTGGATTGATGAGTTAACACCAGCTTCTTTCAAATTAAAGGATATGGTGCTGTTTTCACACTCTTGTTAATCCCTTGACTCAGGTCAAAAATTTCACTAAAGTGAATACATGCAGGACTATGTGGTCAAGTACAAATCTCCATACTCCCATGAAGAGCAGTGAGCTCATCATGATAAGTCCTTCATTTTAACACTATGTCTGACTTACAAGCTACTTATCATGAGACCTGATTATATAATGAAGCCCGACCTATGAACTAGATGAAGCGATTGAAGCAAGGCAATTTTCACACATGAACTGAAGAAGTGAATGTTCTACAGCCAGCAGGAGAATATTGTGAGTATTGTATCCAAAGCTGAGAAGAAGCACATTGTATGCATCCATTGGGCACATTAATTATTCAATAAGCAACTCTCACGTCCCAGTAAAATGGTGATGCTCATGTTTATTCAGGAAAAGTCAACTCACTGCATAAATATCAAATCTAGCAGGAACCTGAAGTGTATCCTCTATTTACGACTCACTGAGTGCAATAACAACAGGGAGTCCAAACTGATAAGAGACAGCTGGAGATGTTATTGTTATAGACCCTTAAAATGTGCCTATCAAATTTTGTTTCCTATTTTAACTTGTCAATAATTTCTGGGCTAATATTCCACCAGTATGGTACCATATTAGCAGAATTAGATCACAGTGGGTTTCTAATTGACAATTCTTTGATCTACAAAATGAAGAAATGCTCTTGTGTGTTTGTCTAACATATTTCAAAGATTTTCACAGGTAATGAATTATTATGACGGTGTGTCTCCTGACATTGCACTTGACCAGGAAGATGGTGTCATTGAAATCACCAGTTTGCATCCATGTCAAATGGCAGCTAGAGCTTGGAACCAAAAATGGAAGAGGTGCTCCCATTGTGGCTGCCTCTCCTTCGCCACCCAGTTCTCTGCTTCCCGCATCACCGTATTCTACACTCCCTTCCGTGCTAGCCCTACTCACCCTATGCTGAAGAGCCAGTAAATTTGGCGGCTATGTAAATCAATTTGGTCTTTGTATACCTTGTGCCTCTGAATCCAATCAAAATAGGATCACAAGACTTATATCTTGATTCAAAACTACTACAGCTTTTTAATTGTAGGGCCTGTGATTGTATCCCCTACAGATACATTGCAAGTACTGCTGTACTGACATGCACTTCTGTGCAGACACAACAACAGGCTGCTTGCGATGTCATTCAGTTTGGATATGTCTGGGAGTGTGGAGGTCATCTTCTATACAGCACACCAAGATATTAATCTAACACCTACAGCATGTGTCAACTGCATGCACAGCAAATACACCAAACATTTATTCAACTAAATGATCATATTGAAAAGTAGAAAGTGAATGATGCCTAATCTGCAGTCCAGTCATGCTGACTGGCAACTGTCAGTCAAAGGATCTAGGTATTATCAGCTACAGACACAGCCCTCATACAGTCCAGGGGCTTAGCTACAGTCAGTTATCCATTCAGACTGGTCACAGTCCGGGGTAATGTCTGACTACAGGCTGGAGAGTAGCCAACAGTCTGTCCTTTAGGACCAGCACCAGCAGTCAGAGGAATCGTCTGTCATTAGTCAGGGAGTTGCAAGGATAATAGTCAGGGTCTGGTCAATCATGTGTGGGGGCAGCTCGTGAAGTCAGTCAGTGCTCAAGGATTAATAAAATCCTGTGGGTCCATGTGTTGATCACTGAAGAGGGTGCAAGGTGACAGGAGTAAGGGGGAATGAATGACAAAAGTGACAAGACAGTTGAGGCTGGGAAGGGTAAGGCAGAGGATTGTATAGAGGTGGGGAAAAGAATGATGATGGGCCATCCCCAGTGTCAGGGGGCTGTGATGTCAGAGCATTAGAGGGAATGGTAGGCTATAGGAGGGGAAGTTATTAGCAGTGACCGTCCGACATGATACTGGGAGCTATCTTCTGAGAAGGAGGATGAGAACATTGTGGAGGTGGAAGCTGACATTTTCCACAAGAATGGAGAAATGAGTATGACAGGCCAGATAGGGCCTGAATGACACCCAGTTCCAGTCGATGAGAGCTGGGTACAACAGACCATCATAGAATGTCAATTGATCATTGATCATCATTTGGTTTGTATTATGGGGATGAACAACAGCCTCTACTTATTTCATTTGTTTTCATCTTTGCTATTTGTAAATAAAACCTCATATTTGGACTTGTCCCATATTTGCCTTTATCCGATATTCCCCTACAGGACTCAGGATCTCCAGTGGTCAGAGCAGTGGTGACTGGGCCTCCTTCGCCGCCGCTCCCTCACCACCAGACTCCTGGAGGAAGAACGTCTCATCTTCCGCCTCGGAACACTTCAACCCCAAGGCATCAATGTGGACTTCAACAGTTCCCTCATTTCCCCTTCCCCCACCTCACCCTAGTTCCAAACTTCCAGCTCAGCACTGTCCCCATGACTTGTCCGGACTTGTCCTCCCTGACCTATCACCTTCATCCCCTGCCCCACTCAACCATTGTACTCTATGCTACTTTCTCCCCACCGCCACCCTCCTCTAGCTTACCTCTCCACGCTTCAGGCTCACTGCCTTTATTCCTGATGAAGGGCTTTTGCCCGAAACATTGATTTCGAAGCTACTTGGATGCTACCTGAACTGCTGTGCTCTTCCAGCACCACTAATCCAGAATCTGGTTTCCAGCATCTGCAGTCATTATTTTTACCCTGTAGTTAAGGACAGCTAGACTGTATCACCTGGTGGAATAACAGTGACTGGGGTTAGACAATGTGGCTGTACATTTGAGGGAGCAGCAACTATATGTCATGAGGAGAGTACTTTCTGACTGTTGAGTCATTATTTTGCCAGTGACAGGCAACCATGCATTGCCAACACTTCTCCAAGTGCACAACGACCTTTCAAAGATGAAGTAGGTCAAGAAATCACAAGAAAGACAGTGATACACCAGAATGAGCAAACATTTAGAAGGAGAAGATTTTAATGGAATTAAACATGGATAAGTTCCAGGCCTTGGTGAGGTGCACTCTAGGCTAATGTGGGAGACAAGACAGGAGATTGTTCTGACAGTAATTTTCAAACCCTCTCTGGCCTCTGAAGATATGCGGAGGAATGTGGGTAGCTGATGTGGCACCATCATTCAAGAACGCTGGTAGAGATAAGCTTGGAAATTACAGCCCAATAAAGCTATGGTCGGGCAAGAATTATGAGGGATAGAATTAATATCCACTTGGAGAAGCAAAGATTAATTAGGGATTGTCTGCATTGCTTCATCGTGGGAAATCATGGCGAACAAATTTGTTTGAAACATTCAAGGAATTGGCTATATGTGCAGATGAGAGCAGTGCAATTATGTAGTTTACATGGACTTTAGTAAGACTTTTGACAATGAGTTTCATAAGAGACTGGTCAAGAATTTTAGAACCCATGAGACATTGCATCCAAAATTGATTTAGTACTGTATGTGTTGCTGCATGCACTGCATAATAATTATTTAGACATGGTCAACTAAGTATTGATTAGTAAGATGTCAGATGATACAATAATGGGTGGTGTGGTATATAGAGATGCAAAGGAACATACAATTATCAGAAAATGTGGAGGATCAGAGCAACATCGGGTGTGTATGTCCATAAATCCTTGAAGACAGCATGACATAGAGATCAGATAGTAAAGAAGGCAAATGGGATACTTTCTTTTCCTGAGGTAGCATTTTGCTGAAGGATCTGAACTTAAGGGAATTTATATTTGCCAGGAATTGGTGTTGGAGAGACTGTTAGGTCTGAAGGTTGATAAGTCCCCGGGGCCTGATGGTCTACATCCCAGGATACTGAAGGAGGTGGCTCGAGAAATCGTGGATGCGTTGGTGATTATTTTCCAGAGTTCAATAGATTTGGGATCAGTTCCTGTGGATTGGAGGGTGGCTAATGTTGTTCCACCTTTTAAGAAAGGTGGGAGAGAGAAAGCAGGAAATTATAGACCAGTTAGTCTGACATCAGTGGTGGGAAAGATGCTGGAGTCTATTATAAAGGATGAAAACACAACACATCTGGATAGTAGTAACAGGATAGGTCAGAGTCAGCATGGATTTATGAAGGGGAAATCATGCTTGACTAATCTTCTGGAATTTTTTGAGGATGTAACTCTGAAGATGGACTAGGGAGATCCAGTAGATGTAGTGTGCCTGGACTTTCAGAAAGCTTTTGATAAAGTCCCACATAGGAGGTTAGTGAGCAAAATTAGGGCGCATGGTATTGGGGGCAAAGTACTAACTTGGCTTGAAAGTTGGTTGGCTGATAGGAAACAAAGAGTAGTGATAAACGGCTCCATTTCGGAATGGCAGGCAGTGACCAGTGGGGTACCGCAGTGATCAGTGCTGGGACCGCAGCTTTTTACGATATATGTTAATGATATAGAAGATGGCATTAGTAATAACATTAGCAAATTTGCTGATGATACTAAGCTGGGTGGCAGGGTGAAATATAAGGAGGATGTTAGGAGATTACAGGGTGACCTGGACGAGTTTGGTGAGTGGTCAGATGCTTGGCAGATGCAGTTTAATGTGGATAAATGTATGGTTATCCACTTTGGTGGTAAGAACAGGAAGGCAGATTACCACCTAAATGAAATCAATTTAGGTAAACGGGCAGGACAGAGAGATCTGGGTATTCTTGTACACCAGTCAATGAAGGTAAGCATGCAGGTACAGCAGGTAGTGAAGAAGGCTAATAGCATGCTGGCCTTCATAACAAGAGGGATTGAGTATAGAAGCAAAGAGGTCCTTCTGCAGCTGTACAGGGTCCTGGTGAGACCACATCTGGAGTACTATGTGCAATTCTGGTCTCCAAATTTGACGAAAGACATTCTGGCTGTTGAGGGAGTGCAGCGTAGGTTCACGAGGTCAATTCCTGGAGTCTATTATAAAGGATGAAAATACAACACATCTGGATAGTAGTAACAGGATACCTTACGCTGAAAGACTGGAGTGACTGGACTTGTATACCCTTGAGTTTAGGAGACTGAGAGGGGATCTGATTGAGACATATAAGATTATTAAAGGATTGGACACTCTGGAGGCAGGAAACATGATTCCGCTGATGGGTGAGTGCCGAATCAGAGGACACAGCTTAAAAATACGGGGTAGACCATTTAGGACAGAGATGAGGAGAAACATCTTCACCCAGAGAGTGGTGGCTGTGTGGAATGCTCTGCCCCAGAGGGCAGTGGAGGCCCAGTCTCTGGATTCATTTAAGAAAGAGTTGGATAGAGCTCTCAAGGATAGTGGAATCAAGGGTTATGGAGATAAGGCAGGAACAGGATACTGATTAAGGATGATCAGCCATGATCATATTGAATGGTGGTGCAGGCTCGAAGGGCAGAATGGCCTACTCCTACACCTATTGTCTATTGTCTATTTATTAGTTGACACATTGAATACAAGAGCAGTGGATTGGGGTAAGGAATTATGCCTCTGTATCATTAGTTAGGCCGCAGCTTGAATACAGAGTGCAGTTTGGTTGTCACAATACAGGAAGAATGCCATTGGATAAGAAAGCGTGCAAAGAAGTTTCAGTAGGATGTTTCCTGGGCTGGGGCGATTCAGCTACATAGAGAGATTGGACAGGTTGGGGCTGTTTTGCTTCGAGCAGAGAAGGCTGAGTGGGATCCAGATTGAGGGCTACAAAACTCTGACAGACATAGACAGGGTAGAGAGCAAGAAACGTTTCCCTTTAATGGATGGTTAATAGCCAGGAAGCAATGTTTTAAGGTAGAGGGCAGAAGGTTTAAAGGGGCTTAAAGGAAGACATGTGTATCAGAAAATCACTGCTCAGAAGACACTGGAAGCATCGTAACATTTAAGAAGTATTTATACGATGACTTGAAGTGCCATAACATAAGGCTATTAGCCATATACTAGAAAATGGAATTAGAGTGGCGTGTTTGATGACCAGCATAGATGGGGTGAGCTGGAGTAATGTTCCCTCCAAGTTGCACACAAGATTCCTCACAAGACAAGAAGTTAACTTTCAAGAAGAGATTCGAGAGTGTTAGTCTCAAAAATGTTGAAAACTCAATTGCTGTTTGTTTGGGAAGGATGGACTGAAGAGTCTAAGATTTAGGAGGACAAGGGGAATGAAATTAACAGAAATCATCTCTCAACAACAATAGAGCCATGCAGTAAATGGTTCCATTAAGATCTGATTAAAGGACTTCATGAAGCTACATGAAACTAAGATTGATTGTACAGTTTCAGCTCAAAGGGGTTTAACTGCAGTTAGAGTGAGAACACGTACTAATTGTGCATTAAGGTATCAGGGTCAGCTGTAACTGATTTTGCAACAACTTTAGACTGAGATCCAATTGTTACTGATGTGACAAAATTGGCATCTCACATGTTAGTTCACTGACCCGGTTTTAATTTACTACCTGTCAGAAGAAATTTGAAAGTTTACTTGTTTAGCACTTTGCAACACTTTCACATAATCGAAGCTGATGTAAAAAGCAGCGGAGCGAAAAAGCAGATTTCATATAGCATAGAGTCAGAGAGATCCTGTAAAACTTCCAGTTATCATACTGGAACAGGCAAGTGCTTCTCACTAATATGAAAGTAGTGGACATCGACATTTATACATCCCATTCTTAGGCATGAATGAGGTGTCAGGGCCTAAATACTGAAGCCTAAGACTCCCCCAACACTGGGCCTTCACCCACTCTCCATCATGTAGTGAGTAATGGTGAGTAGAGGGAAACTTGCCAATGAAACGTGAATAAGAAATGAGGTGATGTTACCAGTGACCTAGGGGGCTGACTGAGTCAGATCAAAGTGGCAATTGTGGAGAGGCATCAAATATCAGAGCTATCTGTAGTAACCAGCATTCCCTCATGGTGAACTAAGGAGAATTTGCGTTCCTCCAGTCCCCATACTTAGGGAAGTAGACTATAGAGCCTTAGCTTGTTGGTGGCAATCTAACATTTGGTTTCTTTAAGCACCATTTATCAGACCTCATGAGTGCCTGTTTTCTTCTGTATAATGATACCTAAGAACAAGTCAATCTTCCATAACAGCTTTAAATAAAAGTTCCTGTCTTTTTCAAAAGGCATGAACATTGCAAGACAGGACAGGATTGGATTTTAGGGCAGGAGCGTAACATCAGGGTTACATGAGGGTCATGATTCTGAACTGTGTGGGAAATAGTCACCTGGCAGAGACTTTCCCTAAATTATTAGGAGCCAAGAAATGGTCATCTGGTCTCGGGTTGATATGGGGATAAACATCTAAGAAATTATCCTGTTCTTGCTGCATTTGTACACAGAAAGCTTTAGTATTCAAGGAATTGCAAATCATTGTGTGACTATCCCCACTTCTGGCATTCACTTAGCTAAGGAAATACATCATTTCATTGGAGGTGGTTCAAAGAAGGTTCCCTTGGATGATCCCTGGTGTCAAGGGATTGTCATATTAATAAAGGCTAAGCAGATTGGACTCCACTCTTGAAATTTAGAAGAATGAGAGGTGAGCTCATTGAAATATATATGTATACAGAACTCTTAAGGGGCTTAATGAGGTAAATGCTGGGAGGATGATTTCCCCTCATGGGAAAATCAAGGACAAGAGGCCTAACCCCAAAATAAAGGGGTGCCAATTTAAATGATGAGATGATGGAACTCTTTGCCACAGAGCTCTGTGGGGTAAGAGTCCTTGTGTATTTTCAAGGCTGAGATAAATAAATTCTTGATAAGTCGGGGAATTAAAGGTTATGGAGAAATCGCTGGAAAGTGGATATGGTGAATATCAGATCAGCCACGATCCTATTGAATGACAGAGCAGTTTCGAGCTGCTGAATGGCTTACTATCATCTGGCTGGGCCCTGTGTCAGACGATGAGAAAATCAACACAACGGATAAATATATTTAACCATTTCCTCACCAATCTACCAGCAGAAGGTGTATTTGCCCAGAGCAACATCCGTATTCATCACAGGCATTGATGGAATGAAGTACTTCAAAAAGTACTAAAACTCTCCAGCCCAGGAAATATCCTGGTAAAGCATAAAATGAGGTGCTGTTCTTCAGCTTCTGTTGAGTCTTATGTGAAGCAAGCCTGTTGGCCAGGGAACAAGTTGGTGTTTTTTAAGTGGCAGGAAACTGGAAGTTTGGGGTCATCAACATCAACATCATAATTACCTCCTCGCCTTTTTACTCCATGTCACTATTAATAAAGGCAAAGATACCATGTGCTTTATTCTCTGCTCTCTCTATCTGTCCTGCTACTTTCTGGAAACACCCAGGCCCCTCTGCTCCTGCATGCACCTCCCCTGCTCCCTTAGAAATGGAACCTCTTTTTTTATTGTAATCCATGTCCTTCCTACCTCAGACCTCTCTCCATTGAAATTTAACTGCCATATATCTGCCCACTCAGCCAACTTGTTTATATCCTTCTATACAGTGCTCCTCACAGTTCGCAATTCATTCAAGTTTTATACCACCTACGAACTTTGAATCTAGGTCATCAATTCATAACAGGACAAGCAAGGGTCTCAATACCAATCTTTGGGGAACTCTACAGCAAATTCTCCTCCAGACCAAAAAAGAATCCATTGACTATTAGTCTGTTACTGTCCCTTTTAATCTATGGCTTGTAACTTTCCTTCCAAATGGGTTGTGTGGCACTGTACTATATGCCTTCTCAAAGTCCATGTACCATTAACCTCATCAAACCTTCCCATTACCTCTTCAAAAAAATTCCAGCAACTTAGTTAAACATGATTTGCTCATTAGAAATCTATGCTGAATCAACTATCTTTTCCATGTAATGACTAATTCTATCTTGAATAATTATCTCTCAAAGTGTTCCCCACTGCTAAAGTTAAACCTACTGGTCTGAAATTGCTGTAATCACCATTGATCTCACAAAAAGGAACAATGTTCCTGGTCAGCGAGATAGAATCCAGTTATTAGATACAAATTAGATTGGTAAGTTGAAACTTGTTCATCCAGGAATTTGTCACAAACCAAACTCTTGTTCTTTTTTAATAGATAAAGATTGAGTTATACATTTTCTGAAGCCTCACTTCAGCATGGTTAGAATTTATTCAGTAAAACCACTATTAACATCAGTGTGCTGAGAGGCTTAGACCTGTTAACCTCACTGATGACGCCAGGCATAATACACCTCAGGTGTTAACTTCTTCAAAATTGATTTCCGGAACAAATGTTATGTACACCATAAGAGTGACCCAAGTCTATAAACCAACATCATCTCACTGCACTTTCACCAAGTTCACAATGAATTCCAAGGTTTCAAACAACTGTTCCCACCTGGATCCAAAAAGGGGTAATCACTGACTCTCCTAGCTCATCCAAAAATCATGTGAATCGATGGCCATATCTTCGATTTTTAGTAAACTAAAGAACAGCAGATGCTGAAAACCTGAAACAAAACCTGGAGAAACTCAGCATGTCTGGAAGCATCGATGGAGACAAAAATAGAGGTAACATTTTAGGTCAGATCACTCTTCATCAGAACTTCAACACTGGAAACATTAATTTTGTTTCTCTCTCCACAGATGCTGCCATATCTCAGAGTTTCTCCAGCAACTTTTGTTTTTGTTTTATTTTAGGCCAGGCACAATTGTTAGGGGATAAGCAGCTCACTTGGTTCGATGGCTTTTTTTATTATCTCAAAAAATATACTTTACTCATAAAAAAAATCTTCACATACAGTTTTTTTCTTTGCTGTAGCATATGAAGAAACAAGCAAACATGGTGTTCGGCTCTATCTAACAAAATAACCAAAGGCATTTCTTACTTGTACAAGACTAGTTTTACATAAATTTGAGGCTCCAAATTTAACTTCTGCTGTAAGACTTTAGACAGTGATCTTTCCCTACTGTGGCAGCAGCTACTCCAAGCTTTTGTGCATCCCAGAGCATGTAATCCTGGACTTTGAAATGTGCCAGTCTGCAACACTTGATCGAGGTTAACTCCTTGCTCTGGAAGACCAATATGTTTCGGGCAGACGAAAGAGCGTCTTTCGCGAGTTGATTTTGACTTATGCTGCAGAGTTATGCCAACAGCATGAGTTCAGTTTCTACACTGACTGAAATTACCACGAAGGTCCCATCTTCCCCAACCTCCCCGGAGAAGTGGTGACCCTCAAGTTAACCTCATCACCAGTCAACCTCATCACCAGTCATCTCTCTTTAATGAGAGAGTGTGACTATTGTGACTTTACCATTCATAGTTGTAACTTCATTCTTTTTTCTTTTTCAACCTCATCTTCTAGTGTATATGTTGAACAACCACCTCCCAGGTTTTAATGTATGGATAAATTTTGCTTTTTTTTAACAAACCCAGAGAATGCTGGAGAAACTCCACAGGTCTAACAGTGGAGAAACAAGCAGTATTGACATTTCAAGTCCAGCATGACTCCAGTAAGTTTGGTAAGACTTATACTGGGCTCAAAATGTTAGCTCTGTTTCTCACTCCACTGATATGGCCAGATCTGCTGAGTTTCTTCAGCATTGTCTGTGTTTGTTTCAGACTGCATCCACAATATTTTGGTTTTATTATACTTTTCTTTTAACCCAGAAGAATTTTTATACTGAGCTTAAAGAACAGAAGATATGGGGAGCACATCACAATCTATTTCAAAAGGGAAAATAAATAAGAAAAAAGATTAAATACTCTGCTTACAGACAAAGGAGGAGAAAATTAAATAATTCAATTTAGCTGTCCCTCTTGTCTGTAACATCATGCAAAAATGTAGAAAATGTAGAAATGTAGAAAATGTTAATCCACAGTCAGCAAAGAGTAATCAGTGGTAGGAACCTAGGTATGTGACTCTCAAGATGTACGGTGACATATTATCTCTGGACAAAATTACATGTCATATTGGGAGAAAATAGAAAATAAGATTGCAAATTGATCATGTTTCTGAATAAAGAAAAAACAAAATTTCATTATTTGAAATTCTCTAATCAATAAATGTCTGTTCCACATGAAATTTCTGATTAAGGAATTTGAGAATATTGTATCAAGACGAATTGGTGAAATAAAATTAATGAAAATAAGCTACCTAATTTTGGCGATAATGCAAATAATCAACAGTCCATGTGATATTATAGAAAGATGAGCAAGTTGTTCATTAAATACCATGCTCATATGTCAAGATAAGGGCATTTTCATCATAAACTCACCACTGCTACTGAAGCAGAACAACATTGGAGCACCACAACATCAACAGGTTTCTTGTTTTAGAGTCAATAGAGGGACCCGCAAGGAAAAGCGATAAAATTGGTCCAACTTGACTTGTATACTGAAAATCAGATGACCAGTGCAATAAGAACACTTATTTCTAACTATTACATTTTTTTCCCCTTTACGTTAAAAGATAATACAGAATTGATTCTAACATTCTCCATAACTCTGCTTATTTGAAATTGTTTTCTGGTGCTGGATTTAGCTAATTGAGTATCACTTGTTTTGTATATCTGCTCCTGCCACTAAATGCAGTAGAAATAAGAGAATGGAGACAGAGAAAATAAATTCAGTTCACTTAAAAATAAAAGAAAAAGAGGCAAAACTAAATATTAAAAAAAAACTGGATTTTCAGCATTCAATATATCAAAATATGTAAAATATATTAAAATATTGATCAGTTTTAAAAATATAAAACTAAAGAATAGTTCAGGCTTGGCAATTCAAACAAGAAACCTTACAAGCAGCAAACACAATTTATAAGTCCTTGTTCATTTTATGCATGATTCGCTGTGCATTAAGTTAAATGGTCAGATATAGGAATGTGAAATTAGAAAATTATCCCTTTAGAAGCAAAATCAAAATTATTAAATGGAATATACAGAAAAGAGGCAATGTGATGAGCCAGAGTAAATTATGCAAATGCTGTATTAAATCATATTTATTTAAGTTGGCTGAATTGAGCAATACTGTGATGAAGCTTTGCTTGATGTTTGTCAAATTCCACTGCAGTATTAGAAATTTTCAGTGTCAGTTGTGTGAGCCAAAGACCAACAAAACTGGTCAATCCAAGGAGACAGGGGCTTAACAGAATCAGCAAAGCATTAAGAGAACCTGTTAGTCATATTCGAGGCATTCTATATTGAGCTTCTGGAGATGGTTTGGAATATTAAACTGATAGCAGAGTAGAGGTTTTCTTTGACAATTTTCTGTGCACTCTGTGTATGTGCATTCATACATGACAGGCTGCAGCTGGAGAAGAGGAGAAAAGTAAGGATAAGAATGCAGTAATCAAGAGCTGAAACAAGGAACCAGAAAGAATGATTAAAGGCAGGACATTGGATTCATTTAGCAAACAGCTGAACGTTTGGAAAGCCAAAAGTGGTGCTCTAAAAAGATGAGATCAAATGGACTGAGAGGCCAACCCTATCACAGAGGCTTCTGCAATCAAACTGGTGATTTTATGATGCATTGATCTCATGCTTCAATTAACCAAATTATGCAAATTATTATTGCAAATCACCATGCAATTTATCCACTAAGTGCTCTGTCCAATACATACCCAAGTTGTTGTCATAATGCAATGATTACTTTTACTTTCATAGAATCCCTACAGTGTGGAAGCATGCCTTTAGCCCATTGATTCCACACTGTCCCTCCAAAAGGATCCTACGCAGACCCACCCATCCCTGCAACTCAACATTTTCCATGACTAATCCATCTAGTCTGTACATCCCTGGACACTATCGGGTAATTTATTATAACTTATCCACACTGAACATCTTTGGGCTGTAGGAGGAAACTAAAGCACCTGGTTGAAACCCTTACAGACACGAGGAGAATGTGCAAACCCCACAAAGACAGTCATTTGAGGCTGTAATTGAACCCAGGTCCCCAGTGCTGTTAACCACCGAGCCACCCCAATAGATTAAGATAGACAGAATACTATACATTCAATGGAGCATTTCCTTTAGCTACAACAATAAGGGAGACCTCAGGGTGTAATTGTGACAAGCTACTTCCTCTATAAAGAGCCCTCTTGTGTTAGATTTACAATGTGTAAATATCATTTGTCAATTAGGACATAATAACTGGGACATCACCAGCCATCTATTACCATACTAGAAGCACAATTTTCATTATGCCAAACATGAAAATGTATGTGCATATCTTCTGTGTCTCACTGTACTGGTACTATGTAAGAGTTTTGGAAATTATCTTGTGGAAGCATAGGTTAACATTTAATGTCATCTATATTACATTTGCTGGCTGTGTCTAGGATCCAATTAGAAGCCATCTGAGACAGAATCATATACTTTGACCTTGTGTTGTCAGTATATGCATGTATTTTTAAAAAGTTATTGCCAAATTACTGTCAGCTTGTCCTTACAGAGTTCTGGCATTCTCCCTAACACCTAACACATATGGTTATTATTTGTGTATCTTCACAGTGAACGTAGTCAGGATATTTGATTGTCAAACTGAATTACTTCTACTGGAACTTAAAGTGGGCATTATTCATTAGGAAGCATTCAAGAGTAGGCTTTTTCTTCTCATAATTCAAAAATGTGGAAGTTAATTGTTAACAGCTCACCTGGCTAAGATCAACATGTAGATCAGGCAGCATCTGAGAAGCAGGAAAATCAACGGGAGCAGCAGTATCTGTTCCCAGAAGGACCGGTTCCACCACAGGACACACCAGATGCCCTCCTTCTTTAAAGACCGTAATTTCCCCTCCCACGTGGTTGAAGAGGCCCTCCAATACATCTCATCCATGTCCCACACCTCCACCCTCAAACTCCTCCCCTCCAACCGCAACAAGGACAGGTCCTCTCCTTCCACACTACCAAACTCCGCATAAACCGCATCAGCCGTCGACATTTCCGCCACCTCCAAACGGACCCCGCCACCAGGGATGTATTTCCCTCCCCACCCCTTTCCGCTTTCCACAAAGACTGTTCCCTCCCTGATGACCTGGTCAGGTAATGCCCTCCAACAACCCACCCTCCCGTCCTGGCACCTTTCCCTGCCACCACAGGAATTGCAAAGCCTGCGCCCACACCTCCTCCCTTACCACCATCCAAGGCCCCAAAGTAGCCTTCCAAATCCATCACAGTTTCACCTGCACATCCACCAATGTTATATATTGTATCTGTTGCTCCCGATGCGGTCTCCCTTACACTGGAGAGACTGGACACCTTCTCACAGAGCGCTTTGGGGAACATCTCCAGGACACCTGCACCTATCAACCACACCACCCTGTGGCCGAATATTTCAACTCCCCCTCCCATTCTGCCAAGGACATGCAGGTCCTGGGCTCCCCTACCGCCGCTCCCTCACCACCTGATACCTGGGGGAAGAACACCTCATCTTCCGCCACGGAACACTTCAACCCCAGGGCATCAATACGGACTTCGCAGTTTCCTCATTTCCCCTCTCCCCACCTTACCCCAATTCCAAACTTCCAGTTCAGCACCATCCTCATGATCTGTCCTTCCCACCTATCCACTCCCCGCTCCTCTCCGACCTATCACCTTCATCCCCATCTCCATCCACCTATTGTACTCTTTGCTAACTTCTCCCCAGCCCCACCCACCCCCTCCCATTTATCTCTCCAACCCAGAGGCTTCCTGCCTTCATTCCTGCCTTCATTGCCCAAACCGTTGATTTTCCTGCTCCTCGGATGCTGCCTGACCTGCTGTGCTTTTCCAGCACCACTCTAATGTAGACTCTGATTTCCAGCATCTACAGTTCTCACTTTTGCCAAACTCAACATGTATCTGAGCCAAGAGGTATGGATCCAAGTCCTACCTGCTGCAGAGGTGTGCAATAATGTTTCTGAACTGGTTGATTAGAAAATATCAAGGATCAAATTGTGGAATAGTTCAAGTTTGTACGAGCCTCTTAATGACACAGCAGCTCATACTCCTCCCTGCATCCAAATGTGGTTTCTGTGATTTCTTTTCTCTGTTCTTTCTTTGTGGTAGCATCCTGAGCTGCTGGCCTCAGTGCAGACACAGCGAGGAGTCCTCTCAGTCCAGCATGGGGGTTTCCAAGGGTTTCCAGGCCCAGCGTGGCAGTCTCTCCAGCATGGCTTTCTGTCAGCCCTTCATGGTGGTCTCCTAGCCAGGCATGGTGATCTCCTGGCCTGGCATCATGGTCTCCTGGCCTGGCATGGTGGTGTTTCAGCCTGGCACGGTGATCTTCTGGCCCACCCTGGCGATCTCCCAGCCTGGCATGGCAGTCTTTTGGAGGAGACCCAGCATGGCATGTGATCTTCCAGCAGCCCTCGGCAGTCTATTGGCCAGGCATGGCCTTAGTATGGATTTCCAGCCTCGAGGTGATTTCGGAGCCATCTCCCCATCTTGAGGTGAAGCCTGCCACAATGGGGAGTGAAGGCCTCATGCGGACTAGAAGGTTGGTGCCAGTGTGGACTGGGTTAGAAGGACTATTCTTCTGAACTTTTCATTTCTCTTCTTTCTAATCTATTACCATGATCTATAATGCTGGACTTCTTTTTTCTTTATTTTTCCAAATGTTTTTTCTCAGAACTTGCACTGAAGAATCTGTATCTTGGAACCTTGTATCGGAGATAGCGCCATAACTGGTGACCTATACACCTTTCACTGTATTCATTTGAGTCCATGTGACAATAAGCCTAATTCGATTCAATTCAATTCAGTTCCGTTCAATTCAATTCAATTCAAATGGGATTATGAAACTCTCCTCTGATCTAATACATACTTTCCCAGGCCTACAAACCTATGGAGTTCACAACTGCTCCATTGTCCCTTCTCATGTTTTCTAATATCTATCGGCAGATGAGAGGAACTGTGTGCTGATTAAAGGAATAATAAACAAGGTTGGCGGGGGGAGCCTAATTGATGGGGAGGTCAAAAATCAGCTTCCCAATGGCAAGATGTAAATTCGCAATTAAATGTAGGGATTTTAGACAGATTGAGCAGCCTGATGGCAAATATCAGGAAGCTCTTTCACATAAATTTTAATTCATACATGTTCGTTAAAAGGCCACCTCACAAGGATGAAGTTCCCATTCTCAATTAAGTTTTCTATTAGCAGGCAATACATACTTTATATAAGTAGGTGCTGCAGGCAAGGCACTGCAAAATTTGGACTTTGAAGTAAGTATCCGTTGTCATCTTCTCTTCGAGTGCTTGTCCGTGCCATGTTAGAATTGCAATCAAGTGACAGTAGCCTTCGCTGCCCAGGGCACAGAGAATGATCAATGGATTTAGAAGCTGAGTGTTGAAGGCACAGCTCTAGAAGGCTGGATAATGCTGCAAATCTGTCTGTCTGTCAAGGATCTCAAACGGACTGGGGAAGGGAGGCACACTGACTGGGGAAGGTTTGAAGACCGGAATATTTAGCTGCAGGCATCCACTCCTACTGTCCGAATGATGATTCAGGATTTCAAAGTTTGAATGCTTGTCCAGGTACCAGGAACTTCAATCCCTTAAGATAACAGTGGAGCATTGAGTTCTTCCGCCTGCTCCTTGAGCCAGTATGTGTAATGAACTGAAGACTGCACAATGTCATGACAAAAGCTGATATCACCCCTTCCCTCCTTTAGCAGGAATAACTCTAATTTCTGTTACCGCAAATTCCTAATTTATAACAGAATTTGTATAGACAGGGTATCTTCTGGGTGACTAGCAGTGAACTGGCTTCCTTAGTTATTTACTATATTTTGGTTAATTTTTAAAATGGATCACTTTCTCTAGATATACATTTCTCCTTCACCCAAATAAGTTATGTTTTAATAAATGCCAATTTAACTAGATTTTTTGTGAAGTAATAAAAAGGGTGAGTTCATTAAGCACTCTCAGTAAGAAATGCAAAGAAGACATAGTAGTTAGTATACATATGCACAGGATGGAAATAAAAAGTGAGCCCAAAAAGATAAAAGTTAAAATAGATATATGAATCAGTCTCTGAATTGTTTGTGAACAGCAGTGGAGGTTACCAGTAGTGTTGATGTTAGTAGTTTGAGTTTCTAGGCTGTTTAAATTGATTGAAAACTTTTGACCTGATATCTTTCAGTAGTGGCTGACTGACAACACTCAGAGTGGGAAAGTAAGTCTTTTCCCTTGTTTTACCTGTAGTGCAGGTTTGTTTAAATCGCTGTTCTCTAAGTTGTTCTCAGAAATTGTTAGTCTACGCATGAAGACAGTAAAACACTAACACAACATACTTGCATTATAGTTGGTTTCGATTCCCAGTTATTGCATATTCCTTGGAGGTCACCACTGATCTTACCAGAAATCAGTTGTGTCCATTTGGTGTGGCTCATGGCTTTCAATGCAAGAACTTTGTCTAGAAAAGTGCAAAAAGGCTAAGCAGAAATTCTGTAAGCATCCAGGTAAGTGATAATTCAGGGAACACTAAGCAAGAAGTGAGCAACCCTGAGATTTACCAGTGTCCAATCCACGAGTGATCTGTACCTGAGTATAAAGTGCCTAGTCAATGAAAAGTGCCAGAATACTCTGTAGTACAACATTGAAGTACAAAAATGCATTGTAAGTGCATTAGAGATCATTTTTATTGCAAAATTATTCATAACCATTAATCTATTAGTACATACAACAAAGTTGTTATTCTGTAGTAATGTTATTTCCAAAGAGGAAAAAGAAACCCAACTGATATCTTAGAATTTTACATCCCACAGAGCTACTATGCAGTTGCAAATAACAAAGACATTTTAATATATGTAGGAAGAAAATACTTACACTCTGAGGCAATGAGGGGGTCTAACAATTAAATGGACCGCCCTTTATAGTTCATCTTAGACAGTGGTCTTTTCTCGCTGTGCCTTGGTGGCAGGTTCCCACAAGCTTTAGTACATCCCACAGCAATGTTCTGGACCTTGGAATGTGTCAGTCTGCAACACTCAGGTGAGCTCAACTCTTTCCTGTCGAGGTTTTGGGCAGTCCAGAGAGCGTTTTTCACTTTATTGACAATCCTCCAGGTGTAGTTAATGTTTGTCTCACTGTGCATCCTGGGGACTGGACCATGGAGCACAAAGTCCCACATCACGGAGCTGTTCGGGAAAAACCTTGACAAAAACCACTGCATCTCACTCCATGACCTTGCTTGTAAAGGTACATTCCAGCAGGAGACATGTGGCAGTCTCTACCTCCCTGCAGCCGCTTCAAGAGCAGTGTGCAGTGGCACACAGAGACCAAGCATACATGAAGGATCTGACGGACAGTACCCTTCCTACTACCAGTCAAGCTACATCTTAGTGCTTGTTGGAAAGTTCTAGAGATGAGGTATTCTGCCAAATAAATTTGACGGTCTGCCAGAGATAAGACCATAAGACTATAAGACATAGGAGTGGAAGTAAGGCCATTCGGCCCATCGAGTCCACTCCGCCATTCAATCATCGCTGATGGGCATTTCAGCTCCAGTTACCCGCATTCTCCCCGTAGCCCTTAATTCCTCGAGACAAGAAGAATCTATCAATCTACCCTCATCTTTTCCTGCTGGGCCTCAAGGAAGCTATGTGCTGACCATCTCCTGATGGACTTGTGGTCAAAGGTGCTTTCCTTCAGAAATGTTTCCACAAAGAACGGGTGATATGGAACGGTCCAACTACCTGGAGCGTTCTGTGGTGCTGAGACCAGACCTATCCTTCATAACACCAGAGAGAGGTAGAACCTCAGTACATAGTGACTTTTAGTGTACCATGGGTCTACGTACTGCTTGATGCAGCCACACACAAAGGTGACTATCAACATGAGAGTGGCAGTGGGTATGTCCTTCACCCCTTTTATCCTCAGCTTTGTTCATGGTGTCCCGTGCACAGAGTCCATATTTGATCTCCAGGTGAAGTGGAAGATGCAGTGGTGCAGACTCAGGGATTGGGCCAGACCCACGCCACATGTGACAACATCAACAGTACCTCACATCTGATGACCAGGTTTGTACCTGCAATGGTGAGGGAGCAGTGCTCACAAAAGCCCAATTTCTGCCTTACCTTGGCAATAGACTCCTCCCAGCCCCTCCACATGCCCCAGCCCCTCCACACCATATACTCAGTACCTTCAGATAATCTGTCCTGAACGTGATGGGGATAAAGGATAATGTTGGCCTAGTTCCCAACGAACATGGCCTCGCTCTTGCCTCAATTTACCTTAAAGGATGTTGTGAAACTTAAAAGGGTTCAGACAACATTTATGAGGATGTTGCCAGGGTTGGAGGGTTTGAGCTATAGGGAGAGGCTGAATAGGCTGGAACTGTTTTCCTTGGAGATATGTTATGAGGGTGTCATCAGGCTGGTATTTGTCAGACGCCAATGTTTGTGGATGGGGAGCTCACTGTCAGTGGAATATGCTTTGACATGTTGGTGACTGCTGGAGATCCAAACAAGCAAGTGGTGAGCTCAAGCCACAAGGCAACTGTCCAGTTTATATCCAACAGGCTAAAATAGATGGAGTATTAATCAGGTGGGGAAACATGTTATGGGGGAAAAGGCAGGAAAGTGGGCACACAGAATGTCATATTTTATTGAATGTTGAGCAGGCCTAAGGGGCTGAACAGTCCATTCCTGTTCCTATTTCTTACAGTCTTGTTATATTTTGGAGATTGGGAAACACAATTTAACTGAGGTGAGAATCCCATTGCACTAATGAACATTGGTTGGAAAATGGGACGTTTTGCTCTTGCATCGAGAAGGTCCTCACGGGCCATCTCATGCAATTTTTTTTTACCAATGTCTATATTGCTGACTGCTTGGGAAAACCCCACACAAATTTCCTGAAAGTGAGTGTTTTCTCCTGAGGGAGATACTCAGCTCCCTTGTTATCTATTCCTGTTACATTTCTGACTGTTTGCAGTCTCCCTGACACTCTTTAGGCACAACATTCCATGAGCCCCAAACATGGCTTTGCCAGGCAATGACTAAATTTACATCCAAAGTCTTGGTTCTAATCTGTATTTGGATATCTACCATTTAAATTCAAACTGTAGAAGGCGTGATTCTATCCTATGCTAGGAGTCATCACTATTTGTATTATCCTATCAACTCATTTTAAACTTAATGGTATCATGAGCAATGCAGTGTGAAATTAAAAAGACCTAGCTTCACATGACTTAAATGTTTCTTCTTGATTAAAGCTACAAGGTATTGTTTTGTCACAATATTCTTTTGAAATTGTAATTCTTCATTATTGTTCTGTTGCCTTCACTGTCGCCATAATGATGCATAAGTAAGGTGAGTCAAGGCTGTGAGTTTGTAAATATCCTGAAATGAAGGTCCACCCACCTGTAGCACACATGGAAATGTTGTAAAGGTTGTGGTCCATCTTCTGCAATATCTGCTGTCTCTAGGTAGGCTTTACCATGTTTGGGAAACCAGCCCAAACATCATTGCTCAACACTCATGACTCAACAAGAATCTCTGGTTAATGATCATAGCTGGGAACTTTGGCTGACTTCAAACATCTTCAGCCTTTAGGCTTTGAGCGCACTTGGAGCATGGATGTGTGGCTGTGTCAGCTATGTTAGAACAGACCAGGAACTGAATGTGGAATGTGGATGTGGCAATTAGAGGGGATATTCAATGTTGATTTAACTTAACTTAATATAACCTGGTGGAAAGGCTTTTGATTATAGAATATGCCAATAGTATTTTTATGGAAATATTTAACTGACAACTCAGAGTCTGTGACATCAGAGATTCTGCAGCATCTAAGCATGCAATACCCTTCTACACTGCAGAAGCACAAATCTGGCAATCAGAAAATCCAGTTCAACTTATTTGTGCTACTCTGAGATTGATACCCTAAACCAAATATCCTTTAGAAATGGTTGACCTTAGTACTTCCATGATTTGTAGAATGAACAAATTCCCTTCAGTGATTTATTCGAAGAAAACAACAGATGACCTGTTAGCAGAAAATAGTTGTGATGCACAAAGCAAATTTGAAAACGCAGTTGGAGTCTGAGCTGAAATCTAAGTGACATGTAAATAAAAGCAAGGACGAAAAGAGCCCTTCCACAGCTTTATGTCGAAGAGAAAATAATTGGTAAGGCTTATGAATTTTTTTGGCTCTTGTTAGATTGGAAATGTCAATACTGCAGAATGTAAATCTCAACGTGTTACACCTTAACTTCACAGCAAACCTCACAATGTTTGATTTTAGTTACTTTTGGTGAATCTTATTTTTGTCAGGCCCCTAATATATTTGAAGGCTATTTTCAAAAAAGCTCCTTTTGTATTTCACTTCATGCAATCAAAGGCCAGCTTTAGAAAAAACTCATTTTTAAAATATTTCCAACAAATGTGAAGGACAGCTTCAGAAAGCATCAGTAAATCTTCAGTGAGTTTGATGATTTCATTCCTTCTCATTCATGAAGGGATGAAGGAGTGAAAGAACAAAAGTAAACAAGAAAGCTCTAAAAAGATGAAAAATATAAGCGTCATACTTGCATTGATGTAGAATGAATTTAGAGCTGTTTTTGGATACAGACTCAAAACTGCAAGTGCAGCAGAAATACAATCAAGAGACCAAAGACTGATCTGGAACTAGAGATGTTGCTTTAGGAACAACCCCTGTGCAACCAGCTGCCATGACTCCACAGTTAGCACTTGCATCGAGGGCTCTTGTGACAAGTAGCAGTGTCCCTAGCTTTGAGGCAGTATGCCTGGGTTTAAGTTCACTAATGCTCCAAAGATGTTTTCTAACATTGTAGGCAAATTGATCAAAAATGTCTAGCAGTCTTGTGGGAAATGTCAGTGTGTTTGCCTCACCAGCTTTGACTGAGTGGTTAAATTCTAGGAAGGGTGTTTGCAGTGAGTGAGGTACAGGCATGAGAATTGAGGAGTCAAGATGCAACTCTTGTTGTTTCAGGCTTTTCATTGATAAACTCTCATTATGGGTCATGAGGGAGTGGCTGATGAAAACCTCTGACAATCAAGCAAAGCATATATTTATTTCAACCTCACGATGACTTCTTATATCTACTGAACATTCAAAGGTGTTTTGCATTAAAACAAAATCCTTTAAGCTGTTTTAGTTCAGAAATTACCTGGACCATTTAAGATAAAAATGAACATGGAGAATGCTAGAGAAGCTTAGCAGCATCTGTGGAGAAAAACTGTTTCAGCTCTGGTTTGAGTCTACTCCAGATCTGAAGAAATACTTGGACCATTTAGAGTCATGGAATCACGGAGTTATACAGTGTGGAAACAGACCGATCGGTCCCACTTGATGGCATCAGAATAGGGAAGCTGACCCTGGGGCTTGTCCACTCCTATTGATTTTCTTTCATTTTTTTTTACTTTTAAATTTTGCTCAATTTCTTGTTTTCCCTTTTTTTCTTCGTTTTATTTTCTTTTAAGCCTGGAAAATGGCCCGGTGTGGCAGTCTTGACCCGGTGTAGTGGTCTCGATCCGGGTGCTGGTCTCAGCCTGCTATGGTGGTCTTGACCTAGTGTGGCGGTCTCAACCCATTATGGTAGTTTCGGCCAGGCTTGGGGGTCTTAATCTGGTGTAGTGTTCTGGCCTGGCTTGTTGGTCTTGGCCGAGTACGATGGTCTCAGCCCGCCATGGTGGATATGGCCTGGCATAGTTGTCTCGGCCCTTTGTGGTGGTCTCAGCCTGGCATGGTGGTCTTGGCCCGGCGTGGTGATCTCAGCACAGCGTGATGGTCTCAGCCCAAAGTGGTGGTCTCAGCTGGCATGGCGGTCTCGGCCCAGAAAGGTGGTCTCGGCCTGGTGTGGTGGTACTCCTACTGCCCTTATATTCCTCTCGGGATTCACTCAATCCCAAGTGTCTACACGGGACAACTGCCTCTTTCATTTTCTTAAGCAGAGCATTAATTTTTCTATTTGTCCAGCATTCCCTACACCTACCAACCGTGCCCTTTGCAACACAAGGAACATACTGCCGCTGGACTCTTGTTATGACAATAGACAATAGACAATAGGTGCAGGAGTAGGCCATTCTGCCCTTCGAGCCTGCACCACCATTCAATATGATCATGGCTGATCATCCTTAATCAGTATCCTCTTCCTGCCTTATCTCCATAACCCTTGATTCCACTCCCCTTGAGAGCTCTATCCAACACTTTCTTAAATGGATGCAGAGACTGGGCCTCCACTGCCCTCTGGGGCAGAGCATTCCAAGCCACCACTCTCTGGATGAAGAAGTTTCTCCTCATCTCTGTCCTAAATAGTCTACCCCGTATTTTAAGCTGTGTCCTCTGGTTCGGCACTCACCCATCAGCGGAAACATGTTTCCTGCTTCCAGAGTGTCCACTCCTTTAATAATCTTATATGTCTCAATCAGATCCCCTCTCAGTCTTCTAAACTCAAGGGTATACAAGTCCAGTCACTCCAGTCTTTCAGCGTAAGGTAATCCCGCCATTCCAGGAATTGACCTCGTGAACCTACGCTGCACTCCCTCAATAGCCAGAATGTCTTTCCTCAAATTTGGAGACCAGAACTGTACACAATACTCCAGATGTGGTCTCACCAGGACCCTGTACAGCTGCATTGAACCTCTTTGCTTCTATTCACAATCCCACTTGTTATGAAGGCCAACATGCTATTAGCCTTCTTCACTACCTGCTGTACCTGCATGCTTATCTTCATTAACTGGTGTACAAGAACACCCAGATCTCTTTGTACTGCCCCTTTACCAAAATGGATTCCATTGAGGTAGTAATCTGCCTTCCTGTTCTTGCCACCAAAGTGGATAACCATACATTTATCCACATTAAACTGCATCAGCTATGCATCTGACCACTCACCTAACCTGTCCAGGTCACCCTGTAATCTCCTAACATCCTCCTCACATTTCACCCTGCCACCCAGCTTAGTATCATCAGCAAATTTGCTAATGTTATTACTAATACCATCTTCTATATCATTAATATATATTGTAAAAAGCTGCGGTCCCAGCACTGATCCCTGCGGTACCCACTGGTCACTGCCTGCCATTCCGAAATGGAGCCGTTTATCACGACTCTTTGTTTCCTGTCAGCCAACCAACTTTCAATCCAAGTTAGTACTTTGCCCCCAATACCATGCACCCTAATTTTGCTCACAAATCTCCTATGTGGGACTTTATCAAAAGCTTTCTGAAAGTCCAGGTACACTACATCTACTGGATCTCCCTCATCCATCTTCAGAGTTACATCCTCAAAAAATTCCAGAAGATTAGTCAAGCATGATTTCCCCTTCATAAGTCATTCTTGAAGGGCTCCCACTTTCCAACCATCCCATTACCTGCGAACAACCTCCCCGAATGTACTTCTGAAAATTCCTGCCTAATACCATCAAAATTGGCCTTCCTGCAATTTAGAACTTTAACTTTTAGAGCTACTGTAACCTTTTCCATCTTTTGAAACAAATAGAATGATGATTGCTTTCCCCAAAGTGCTCCCCCACTGATGCCTCAGTCAATTGCCCTGCCTGATTTTCGAAGAGAAAGTCAGGATTTGCTCCTTCTCTAGCAGTTACATCCACATATTGAATACACTTAATAAATTCTTCTCCATCCAAGCCTTTAACACTATGGTAGTCTATGTTTGCAAAATTAAAATCCTCTACCATTACAATCTTATTATTTTTACTGTACCTGAGATCTCCTTACAAATGTGATTCTCAATTTCCCATGACAGTTGGGGGTCAATAGTACAATCTCAAAAAGGTTACCATCTCTTTCTTATTTCTCAGTTCCACCCATTCAATGTCACTGGACATTCTCCCAGGATTATTCTCCCTAAGTACAGCCGTATTATTATCCCTAATCAAAAATGTCACTCCTCCTCCTCTCTTGTCTCCCTTTCTATCCTTCCTCTCGCATCTGTACTCCAGAACATTAAGCAGCCAGTCCTGTCCATCCCTGAGCCAAACTTCTGTAATTACTATGATATCCCAGCCCTATGTTCCCAATCATGCTCTGAGTTCATCTGCCTAACCTGTCAGGCCTCTTGCATTGAAATAAATGCAGTTTAATATATCAGACTTACCTCATGCTCTGTTGTCTTCTTGCCTGTGTTGACTATTTGACTTGCTCCTTTTCACAACCGTACCTGCCTTTTTAGTCATCTCTTTTCTCAATAGCACTTTGGGTACCACCCACTCTCCTCCCATCCATAGCAGCAGCACAGCGGAGCACCCCACTCCTCTACACTGTACTTAGACCTGGAGGAACAAATAACTTGAGTGCATAGGTGCACACTAGGGGTAGAAATTTGCCTCATTTGTTACAAGGCTTTTAAATTACTGATAGTTGCAGATTTGTAATACTCCCTGTAGCAAACATATTTGTAGCTTTTTTTTAACCTCTGAAACTTTAATGGCCTGAAGTAATTATCGCAGTAACAAATAACACTCACTTGATACACTCACTTGTGACTATTGTGTGGATTTTTATAGAGTTGAGAAGTCTCGCCTGACCTCTGAAAATGGTGAGTGAGACTAGGCTGCAGAACTCCTATCCTCATTAATGGTGGATCTCATTGCAGCTGAAAGGGGAGAGGAGGCTTGGTATAATACACAAAGGAGTCCTGAACTTGGCAAGACCATTTCTGAGTTCAAACATTTTAACTGTTGCAAGAGTCCTAATCCACAGTCTGTGAGCCATGAATTTATGGAGTAGTCATACATTTTCTTGAAGGACATGTTTGTCCATTTGCTTGACATCATCTGAGATTATTTAACTCTGGAAGAGGGAGACACCCCAAACTGGAGGCAACTTTGCTCCACTCTCTTCAAGTTTAAAATTCAACAAAGATCTCAGAAGCCAGGCTACCCTCGTGGAATGGGGAGGCAGAAATCAGGGATCACAAACAAACTATTACTGAACCCAGGGAGGAGCGACACAGAATCTCGCACTCACTTGCCTGCATTATCAGCAACTCCTGTGATCTTCCCAACCTATCTCAGCACAAGTAGGGAGTACAATGCCCCAGCTCACTGACAAAGCATCAAAGCCATTCAAAGACAAGGGTCCCCAAAGTCTGCATCACATTCCTCTTCAGCAGAGAGATTTCCTGAGCTTCCCCATAGACAACTATCTCCTGGGTTCAAGCCTCTGACTATATATTAACCTGAGTTAATGTCTTACATATAGTCTGCCCAATAAATGCTACATACAGTAACCTGTTCAGTTTCCGTTCTGCTGCTTATATGTTACTTCATCCCACTTGGCTAAAGCAGCTTTCACACATTAGTTTGTCACTGGGTGCAATGCTGCATAACTTCAAAGGAACAATTTACTTTGACTAGCAATCTCTGAAGGTGCTTTCAACACAGAGAGTGAAATATCAGGAAAGAATGACAAGGCTAGTGGGGAAATTATATTCCGTAGACAAATTATATTCTCTGAAGGAGAAAGCATTCCATTTCTCAAACCAATTATGATGCACTGCTTTTAAGTGTCATTGATTTTTGACTACTTCTCATACATTCAAAAGGTGTATACAATGCAGACAGCTGTCTTTACTGCCAAAATCTATTTATTTTTGGAAAAATGTCTTTTTATATTTCCAGTAATAATATCAAGTCATGACAGCATTGCTTGCTAGTATGTAAATTGATCTTCTTAAGGGTAAACCTTTAAAGTTGGGACATGAATTTAATCTTTTGTTTCTCATTGTAAATTTTAATAGGATTTTCTGAGGCAAAGAGTCTCTTCCCCAATGCGTATTGTATTCTTTTCATTGTAAGTCATGATGGAATCTCTAAGGTCTGTTCACTGATTAAGACGGGAGTGTTAATTAATTAGTTTTCTTTCTGGCCTTTATCACAGCATTGCTGCTAATCACAACCTTGACTTCACCATTCACTGCCATAAGAATAGATTCAAATCCACAGATCTGACAATTACTTGAAGTATGAGAATGTTATAAATAGGCCATTCCGCATCTCAAATCAGACAGACATTCATCTGGGCACTGGCTGATCTATATCTTAACTCTACTTACTCATGTTAGTCATTTACCTTTGATACTCTTCTCATTAAAGAAAGTGAGTGTTGCTGAAAAAGAGACTTTTGATTCAAAGTTTTCATCCTGTACTCATCAGGATATTTTGCAAGAATAACAATTTGTGGGGAGAAACCAACATTTGTATCTGCAGGAGAAGGGTTTGCTAATTGGTTGGCAAGTGAATGCTGATTGATCTTTGCTGGATAATCCTGAATGCTGAGGAATTATATTGGTGATCAATTTAGGATTGCTGATGGAACTTGCTGTGTACATTTGCAATGACCTGGCAATATTGTTTCCAGGCACTGCAACAAAACTTTCAATGAAATAGATTAGAACAATTTGCTGGTTAACTATTAAGGGTAATGCACTGACTAGTCAGATTCAACTATGTTAAAATTAAAACAAAGCTTTAGTGTTAACTGTCAGTCATCATAAATTGGCACATTCTCCATGTAAATGTTTGTCAGTACTCTCCTCTCATGCATTGTAAATGTGGATTTTCCCCTTGAGTTTATATTCTTGTGAAAGATCCTGATTCGTGCACGATGCAAAGCTTTGACAAATGTGTCTTTCCTGAATTCAAGTTCTGTACTATCATATAATTATTTGTAATAAAAATGTTAAGTTCATTCTCAAAAATTTTAGTTAATCCAAACTCCATTGTCTTTTGGGAGATAATGTTGAACCATCTACTATCTATTCTATAAAATAATGCTTCTGGTACCATGTCTGAAGGATCTGGTGTAATTTTAATATCTTTTTCCTCATTATACTGCATTCACACCAGAGGAAATAGCTTATCTTTATTGAGTCCTTTTTTATTATTTTCATTCTTCTAATTTTAAGGAAATATAAAACATAACTAGGCGGCATTATTTTGTTAAATTTTAAACCCCAGCAACATTCTGGTGAATCTGAGCTGAAGCACTGGCAGTCAAATGATTAAATATAACTTCATAAATCCTGGATGGCTAATATTATTTTAACATTCCTCTTCGTCTACATAGGGGCAGGAGATGCTGAAGGTTTTATGTGTTCTGCACCAAAAATTGAATCTACCTTTATTGTTGATTGAGGTAGATCTTGGGAAGGATTTTAGGAAGATTCTCTCCACCCTTTCCCAACCTGCAATAGGTATCTTCGAAAGGCGGGCTTTGTAAAATCACACAGTTAAACTTCCCAACATTTTCTCACCCACCCCTAACCTATCTCAGAAAATATGGTAAGGGACTGGGAGAGCAATACGCCTTCTAACCGCCCTTGATCGTAATAGTACCCAAACCAACTAAGGGCCCAATTTCACCTCCATCCCTGCTCTGCCAATGGCAAAAGAAACCAGTCAGTAAGTCACAATTGCGTTGCTTGAGCCGATATTGGGCAAGACATTGGGGTGCAGACCTTGTGTGTGTGGTCCTGTGCGTCCAACAGTGTTCCTCCAAAGACTTCTTCCCTCTTTATGCAACCTTCATGCATCGTCCCTAACCTGTATCCCCACTGTCCTCACTCATTCCACTGGGATCTAAACCCAGATGTATTCAAAACTCCAGACCTACTTTGCAACCATTGCTTCTTCTCCTCAGGGGCTGATTCTGGTCCTAACAATGGCCACTGCCCAAACCTGGTGCAGATGTGAATTAATGAGTTCCTCATGTGTGACTTCCTCCAAGATGGGGCAGAAGTGTCACCCTGGTACAGTTGATTCTACACCCAGCATAAAGTGGATGAAGGTGTCAGTGGCTTTTAGATGGGTGCATAGTGAACCTGCAATTCAGTCATGGGTTAGGGTAGATGGGAGCGGAATGTGGAGCTTATTACTGCAAAAGGCCATATCGGTCAAGGTATTGAGTGCATTTCAGACAGAGAAAGTTAAGTTCTTGATTAATAAGACGATCAAAGATTACAGGCAGAAGGTAGGAGAATGAGATGGAGAAAAATACCTGCCACACTTAAATGGCAGAACAGACCTGATGGGATGAATGGCCTAAATTTGCTAATATCTGATGATCCTATAGATGGATCAAATGAGTAGGCAAACATTTTGGAGCTTGAATAAATGCAAGAAAATGTGAAGTTATGTACTTTGGCAGGAAGAGAAGAGGAGCTGAATATTATTTATATGACTGTAGCAAGCCGGATATGGGAATCCTTGTACATGGATCACAAAATGCTGGAGTCAAGGTTAGTGGGTAATAGGGAAGGTGAATGAAATGATAGTCTTTACTTCAAAGGGAATGACATATAAAAGTAGGGAGGTTTTATTGAAACGTGGCAGATCAGAGCAACAATACAATGAGCAGTTTTGATCCCCTTATTCTAAGGAAAGATATAATGGCATTGGAGGCAGTCCAGAGAAGGTTCACTAGGTTGATACTGGGTATGAGAAGACTGCCTTATGAGGACAGGTTGAATAGTTTAGGCTTGCATTCATTGGAATTCAGAAGAATGAGAGGCGACCGTTTTGAAACATGCAAGATACTTAAAGGACTTAACATAGCAGAGGCAGAAAGCTTTTGTCCCCTTATGGGCGGATCTAGGACTAGAAGGTAATATAAACAAAGATAGAAATGAGGAGGAATTTCTTCTCTCAATGGTTGGACTGTCTCAATCTCTACCACAGAGGTCTCTAAATGTTGGTTCATTACATATCTTCAAGGCTGAGATAGACAGATTTTTAATCACTAGGAGAACCAAAGATTATGGTGAAAAGGCAGGAAAGTGGAGTTTAGGATGATCAGCTCACCTATGACCTCAGTGAATGGCTGAATGGTCCATTTCTACTCCTATGTCTTATGATCTTATGTTTAATATATAACTTTCACCAAATTTAAGGATTACAATAAAATAGAAGCAGGAATACACATTTGGCCGATCGATTCCACTCCATTCAATAGGATATTGGCTGATCTTCCACCTCAACTCCACCGTTCTCCCTGTGTCTGCGTGGGTTTCCTCCGGGTGTTTCGGTTTCCTCCCACAGTCCAAAAATGTGCAGGTTAGGTGAATTGGCCATGCTAAATTGCCCGTAGTGTTAGGTAAGGGGTAAATGTAGGGGTATGGGTGGGTTGCGCTTCGGAGGGTCAGTGTGGACTTGTTGGGCTGAAGGGCCTGTTTCCACACTGTAATGTAATCTAATCTAATCTTCTTGAATAATCCTCTTAAGTCCCTGATATCACTAAATTGATTGACTACACTCTTGAATGTCCTCAACTACCAAGCATCCACAGGTCTTAGGAAACCTGGAGAGGATAAGTTCCAAATACTTTGAATATTTTGAGTAAATAAATTTATTTTAATTTCAGTCCAAATTCCAAGTTCTTTTCCATCATCTCTGACCCAAGTTCTCGACTAATTCCAAGTTATCTCGAGATGTCACCTTTTGTTATAAAATCTTAAGTTACCTCGAGAAGGTGACTTAAAAGAGGTTCTGGGAATTACATATTAATGAACCAAAACTTGCAACCCATTCTAAAAGATGAAAGACTTAACAGTCCAGATTTGTTCGATATATCATTTCAGTTGCATGACACTGTAAATTCTGTGTCTTATGATCTTACACTCCACAAACACCTGATGAAGGAGCAGCACTCCGAAAGCTATTGCTTCCAAATAAACCTTCCAAATAAACCTGGTGTTGTGTAATTTTTAACTCTGCTAAAAACAGACCCTCAGGTCCAAGTCACCCAAGCTGATGAGATATCCTAAATTAATTTAGTCCCATTTGCCATCACTTGTTAAAAATAGGTTGGTTGAAATTGACTGACCTGTTTAGATGGCAAATGAGTTTCTGATCATGACAAGAATTCTGAAATGATGTGAACCAAATGCAGCAATTATTTCTTTATGCCAATATTTCCCTTTAAATGACAATTATTTACCCCATGTCAAATAAATTGATGTAATGTTAGAAGACTACAAAAGATTATGAAAATTAAATAATTAAACTTGAAATATATATGCCTACAATTAATAGCAAGATCCCCACATTAATCCAGGACTGTATGGTCAGAGTGCAATTATTATCACAAAGTGACTAGCATGTTTGCCTATTTATTGAGTGGAGTCATAACTTGTCCTCTTTGACGAATGCTGCAGTTTTGCAATTTATTTCCTAAAATGGCGTTACAACGTATGCACATGAACAATTTTGAATTAATTGAAAATATCTCTACCACAGAATGGTCTGACAAAACTTCAATAACACTTCAACCATTACACTTGACTTCAAATAAAAATTTAATCGGATGTGTTATGAATTGGTTGACACAGCATGCAGCAAAAAGCAATTTTTTTTCAGTCAGAATGCAACTTTATAGAGGAGACTGTAATACTTTTTATTATCAATGGGAGAATTAGAAGAAAGTGTTGGGTAGAGTAACATTAAAACTGTCAAACTTAATTCAACTTTGTGCATTAAGCTTGACAATAAAAATGGAGAGATGCCATTGTTGCATCATCTTCAATGTTTCAATGGTAATATTAAATAAAAGTTAGCTCAAAGAAAGTCCAATTTAGTCTTTTTTTTTAACGTGTTGTAGTTGGATTTTCCCATTGGAGATGGAAAACATGAAACACAATTGTATTTTGGAGGGTTAGATGTTCATCGCCTCCAGAAGTCTGACTTAGAATCAGAGACTCATAGAGATGTACAGTACGGAAACAGACCCTTTGGTCCAACTCATCCAAGCTGACCAGATAACCTAAATTCATCTAGTGCCATTTGCCAGCACTTGGCCTATATCCACCTAAACCTTTCTTATTCATCTACCCATCCAGATGCCTTTTAAATGTTGCAATTGTACCAGCCTCCATCACTTCTGGCAGCTCATTCCACCCTCTGCGTGAAAAGGTTGCCCCTTAAGTCCCTTTAAAATCTTTCCCCTCTCACCCTAAACTTAGGCCCTCTAGTCCTGAACACTCTCAACCCAGGGAAAAGACCTTGTCTATTCACCCTATCCATGCCCCTCATGATTTTATAAACCTCTATAAAGTCACCCCTCAGCATCCGACGCACCAGGGAAAACAGCCCCAGCCTATTCAGCCTCTCACTATAGCTCAAACTCTCCAACCCTGGCAATATCCTTGTAAGAGGAAGTGAGGACTGCGGATGCTGGAGATCAAAGCTGAAAATGTGTTGCTAGAAATGTGTTGCTAGGTCAGGCAGCATCCAAGGAGCAGGAGAATCGATATTTTGAGCATGAGCCCTTCTTCAGGAATGAGGAAAGTGTGCCCAGCAGGCTAAGATAAAAGGTAGGGAGGAGGGACTTGGGCGAGGGGCATTGGAAATGCGATAGGTGGAAGGAAGTTAAGGTGATAGGCGAGAATGGGGGTGGGGGCGGAGAGGTCAGGAAGAAGATTGCAGATTAGGAAGGTGGTGCTGAGTTCGAGGGTTGGGACTGAGACAAGGTGGGGGGGAGGGGAAATGAGGAAACTGGAGAAATCTGAGTTCATCGCTTGTGGTTGGAGGGTTCCTAGGCGGAAGATGAGGCGCTCTTCCTCCAGCCGTCGTGTTGCTATGGTTTGGCGATGGAGGAGTCCAAGGACCTGCATGTCCTTGGTTGTGTGGGAGGGGGAGTTGAAGTGTTGAGCCACGGGTGGTTGGGTTGGTTGGTCCAGGTGTCCCAGAGGTGTTCTCTGAAACGTTCCGCAAGTCGGCGGCCTGTCTCCCCAATATAGAGGAGGCCACATCGGGTGCAGCGGATGCAGTAAATGATGTGTGTGGAGGTGCAGGTGAATTTGTGGTGGATATGGAATGATCCCTTGGGGCCTTGGAGGGAAGTAAGGGGGGAGGCGTGGGCGCAAGTTTTGCATTTCTTGCGGTTGCAGGGGAAGCTGCCGGGAGTGGAGGTTGGTTTGGTGGGGGATGTGGACCTGATGAGGGAGTCACGGAGGGACTGGTCTTTTTGGAATGCTAATAGTGGAGGGGAGGGAAATATATCCCTGGTGGTGGGGTCCGTTTGGAGGTGGCGGAAATGATGACGGATTATACTATGTATATGGAGGTTGGTGGGGTGGTAGGTGAGGACCAGTGGGGTTCTGTCCTGGTGGCGATTGGAGGGGTGGGGCTCCAAGGCGGAGGAGCGGGAAGTGGAGGAGATGTGGTGGAGAGCATTGTCAACCACGTCTGGGGGGAAATTGCGGTCTTTGAAGAAGGAGGCCATCTGGGTTGTTTGGTATTGGAACTGGTCCTCCTGGGAGCAGATGCGGCGGAGACGAAGGAATTGGGAATATGGGATGGCATTTTTACAGGGGGCAGGGTGGGAGGAGGTGTAGTCTAGGTAGCTGTGGGAGTCAGTCAGCTTATAGTAAATGTCCGTGTTGATTTGGTCGCCTGAGATAGAAATGGAGAGGTCGAGGAAGGGGAGGGAGGAGTCTGAGACAGTCCAGGTAAATTTGAGGTCAGGGTGTAACTCTTTTCTGAACCCTTTCAAGTTTCACAAAAGGACGAAAATCAGAATTGCACCCATTATTCCAAAAGTGGCCGAACCAATGTCCTGCTCAGCCACAACAGGACCTTCCAACTCCTATATTCAATGCACTGACCAATAAAGGAAAGCATACTAAATGCCATCTTCTCTATCTTATAGACCTGAGACTCCACTTTCAAGGAACTATGAACCTGCACTCCAATGCCTCTTTGTTTAGTTGCAACTTCCATCTAGTTGTGACCTTAACTGGAATGGAGATGCATTTCTCACTTAAGCAAAGGTAGGAAAGGAGACAAGTTTCAGACAGCCTTTGGTCTGTTCCACTGGGGCTGTTACTTGCAGTTTGTGTTATTTCACTACAAGGATCCACAAAGCTAGGGAAGTATCCATGAATGAGAGTTCATCTTCCCGGACGGTGACAGAAGGAACTCACCTCATTTGAAAAAGGGCCACCCCTCATTTCAGGATCATCTGTCTTGTCCTGAGAGTATTATTTAAACCCTGGCTACACCTGGTGCGGAATCATGCACCAAATTATTTAAAATGAAAATCTGCAGAATGCTAAAACACAAAGAAACTTGAGATACTTGTGCATGAAACAAAGAAGGCAAACACACTGGTGCAGAAGGTAATTAAGAATGGTGAAGGAATCAGAAATTGCTGGAAAAACTCAGCAGATCTGGCAGCATCTGTCAGAAGAATGCAGAGCTAATGTTCCATGTCCAGTAACTCTTCATCAGAACACCAGGTCACTGGAGTTGAAACTTTAACTCTGCTTCTCTCCATGAATACTGCCAGGACTGCTGACTTTCTCCAGCAATTTCTGTTTCTAGTTCAGATCTCCAGCATCTATAGTTCTTTGTCTCATTTTAAGGCTGATGGATGATGGCCAATGTTTCAAAGGGATTGGAATATAAGAGTAAGGAAGTCTTACTGCAACTGTTTAAGATGCTGGTGAGACCACATCTGGAATACTGTGAGCAGTTTTGGTCCCTTTATTGAAGAACAGATATTATTTCATTTGGGGCAGTTCAGAGAAGGTTCACTTGGAGGGTATGGAGGGATTGTCTTATGAGTAAAAGCTGAAGAGACTCCATTAATAGCATTTAGATGAATGAGAGGTGATCTCATTGAAACATATAAGATTCTTAAGGGGCTTGACAGGATAAATACTAACTCGGTAAAAACAATGACTGCAGATGCTGGAAACCAGATTCTGGATTAGTGGTGCTGGGAGAGCACAGCAGTTCAGGCAGCACCCAAGAAGCTACTTGGATGCTGCCTGAACTGCTGTGCTCTTCCAGCACCACTAATCCAGGATAAATACTAAGAGGACATTTCTCCTCATGGGAGAAGCTAGGACCAGAAGGCATCATCTCAAAATAAAGAGGCTCCAATTTAAGAGTGAACTGAGGGTGAATTCCTTCTCTCAGACAATTATGATTCTTTGGAACTCCTTTCAAGAGAGAGATGTGGGGGCTGAGCCCTGTGTATAACTACGGCTGAGATTGATAGATTCTTGATCAATAGAAGAATCAAAAATTATGGGAAAAGAGCAGGAAAGTGGACATTTAGAACGTTGGATCAGTCATGATCCTATTGAATGGTGGAGAAGGTGTGACAAACTGAACAGCCAACTCTTGTTCCTATTTCTAATGGTCTTATTATGGACTATACCAACTGATACCTACCTGCATGATCCCTGGGGACCAATCATTAGTGGCTTGTTGTTGCTATAAGTTGCTGTTGCCAATCTTCCAACCCACAATAGTCTAAGTGGCAATAAGTCTCAACAGAGCAAGCTCTTGCCTTAGATAATATAGTATAGTTCATTACATTTCAGCATCTATATACAGGCTACATTAACTCTTAGATTATAACAGACCCTAAATGATTCTCCATCTGTGTGACATCATTAGATTGGGTATGGCTCAGCAAATGTCAACATTAGCTCTTTACTTAGCAGCCAAATTGCCCCCACGCCCACCACATTCCTAATGCCCAAAACATTGATTCTCATGTTCTTCGGATGCTGTCTGACCTGCTGGTGCTTTTCCAGCACCACACTTTTCAACTCTGATCTCCAGTATCTGCAATCCTCACTTTCTCCATTACTTCATATTGGCACCAGACCTGAGCTCACAATCTCCTATCAGTTGTGATTCACGGGTATTGTCAAACATTGTTTAAGAGAGCAAAATTTAGGGTGGAGGTTTGCTTGCTGAGCTGTAGGTTTGATATCCAGACGTTTCATTACCTGGCTAGGTAACATCATCAGTGGAGACCTCCAAGTGAAGCAAAGCTGTTGTCTTCTGCTTTCTATTTATATCTTTCTCTTGGATGGGGTTCCTGGGGTTTGTGGTGATTTCATTTCCTGTTTGTTTTCTGAGGGGTTGATAGATGGCATCTAGATCTATGCGTTTGTTTATGGCGTTGTGGTTGGAGTTCCAGGCCTCTAGGAATTCTCTGACATGTCTTTGCTTAGCCTGTCCCAGGATAGATGTGTTGTCCCAGTCGAAATAATGTTTTTTTTTCATCCGTGTGTAGGGCTACGAGGGAGAGAGGGTCGTGTCTTTTTGTGGCTCGCTGGTATTCGTGTATCCTGATGGCTAACTTTCTTCCTGTTTGTCCTATGTAGTGCTTGTGGCAGTCCTTGCATGGAATTTTGTAGATGATGTTGGTTTTGTCCATGGGTTGTACTGGGTCTTTTAAGTTTGTTAGTTTTTGTTTGAGAGTGTTCGTGGGTTTGTGTGCTACTAGGATTCGAAGGGGACTTAGTAGTCTGACTGTCAGTTCTGAGACTTCTTTGATGTATGGTAAGGTGGTTAGGGTTTCTGGCTGAGTTTGGTCACATTTTGGCATTTTGGCACCCATTTTAGCACCCTATTGCCCCTCTGATTCTGATCAATAGACAAGATCTTGGACAAGTTCAAAGCTGAATTTTTATTGACAACCAGCAAAAGAGAACAGGAAAGAAACAGAAAAGATGCAGTTCACACTCATCATGACAATCAGGATGAACTGCAGTACCCAACTGGTATCTGCTGGAACTAGTGTCCATTAGGTCCTCTCTGCCATGTAGGGACTAATATAGCTGACCACAGTAATACACAGAGAACTTCCTCCTCCACAGTGGTCTTATCATTCTCTTCAGAAATTTGTTACTGTTCCCCCAGTTCCTCATTATCTACGACATCACTTTGTTGTTTGCAGAACATAGCACTCTAGGTTGGCGGACCCATTCTGTCTATACTATACAGGAGGTCCCATCCATGACCACATCAATGTACTTCAGCAGCCCCATGGTCAGCTCCGTCACAGTCCTGGACACAATGTATACACCAACTTGCTGAATGTGTCTCACAGGCTGAATGACCAGTACATGACATTGAAAAGTGAGATCACTGCACTCTGCCCTCCTTCCCATCACAGGCACAACTCATCCATTCCACATTCCATTGCATTGTTCACCATATCTGACAGGATAGGAAGCTGAATATTAATCAGAGAAATTGAGCTACCACTAGAGAAGGTGCAAAACTTGACTTACTCTTGGGAAATAAGGCAGGACAGGTGACTGAGGTGTCAGTGGGGGAGCGTTTTGGGGCCAGTGACCATAATTCCATTAGATTTAAAATAGTAATGGAAAAGGATAGACCAGATGTAAAAGTTGAAATTCTAAATTAGAGAAGGGCTAATTTTGACAATATTAGAACTTTCAAAAGCTGATTAGGCGCAAATGTTCGCAGGTAAAGGGACGGCTGGAAATGGGAAGCCTTCAGAAATGAGATACTGAGAATCCAGAGAAAGTATATTCCTGTTAGGGTGAAAGGGAAGGCTGGTAGGTATAGGGAATGCTGGATGACTAAGGAAATTGAGGGTTTGGTTAAAAAAAAAGGAAGCATATGTCAGGGACAGACAGGATATATCGAGTGAATCCTTTGAAGAGTATGAAGGCAGTAGGAGTATACTTAAGAGGGAAATCAGGAGGGAAAAAAGGGGACATGAGATAGCTTTGGCAAATAGAATTAAGGAGAATCCAAAGGGTTTTTACAAATACATTAAGGAAAAAGGGTAACTAGGGAGAGAATAGGGCTCCACAAAGGCAGCCTTTGTGTGGAGCCGCAGAAAATGGGGAGACACTAAACAAGTATTTTGTATCAGTATTTATTGTGGAAAAGGATATGGTAGATATAGAATGCAGGGAAATAGGTGGTGACACCTTGCAAAATGTCCATATCACAGAGGAGGAAGTGCTGGATGTCCTGAAACACATAAAGGTGGATAAATCTCCAGGACCTGATCAGGTGTACCTTAGAACTCTGTGGGAAGCTAAAGACGTAATTGCCGGGCCTCTTGCTGAGATATTTGCATCATCGATAGTCACAGGTGAGGTGCCGGAAGACTGGAGGTTGGCTAAAGTGGTGCCACTGTTTAAGAAGGGTGGTAAAGACAAGCCAGGGAACTATAGACTGGTGAGCCTGACCTTGGTGATGGGCAAATTGTTGGAGGGAACCCTGAGGGACAGGATGAACATGTATTTGGAATGGCAAGGATTAATTAGGGATAGTCAACATGGTTTTGTGCGTGGGAAATCATGTCTCACAAACTTGATTGAGATTTTGAAGAAGTAACAAAGAAGATGATGAGGGAAGAGCCATAGATGTGACCTATATGGACTTCAGTAAGGCATTCGACAAGGTTCTCACGGAATACAGGGAGAACTAGCCATTTAGATACAGAACTGGCTCAAAGGTAGAAGACAGAGGGTGGTGGTGGAGGTTTGTTTTTCAGACTGGAGGCATGTGAACAGTGGAGGTCCACAAGGATCGGTGCTGGGTCCTCTACTTTTTGTCATTTACATAAATGATTTGGATGCGAGCATAAGAGGTACAGTTAGTAAGTTTGCAGATGACACCAAAATTAGAGGTGTACTGGTTACCTCAGATTACAACAGGATCTTGATCAGATGGGCCAATGGGCTGAGAAGTGGCGGATGGAGTTTAATTCAGGTAAATGCGAGGTGCTGCATTTTGGGAAAGCAAATCTTAGCAGACTTATACACTTAATGGTAAGGTCCTAGGGAGTATTGCTGAACAAAGAGACCTTGGAGTGCACGATCATAACTCCTTGAAATTGGAGTTGCAGATGGATAGGATAGTGAACAAGGTAAAGGTGTTTGGTATGCTTTCTTTTATTGGTCAGAGTAATGAGTACAGGAGTTGGGAGGTCATGTTGCGGCTATACAGGACATTGGTTAGGCAATTCTGGTCTCCTTCCTATCAGAAAGATCTTGTGAAACTTGAAAGGATTCAGAAAAGATTTACAAGGAAATTGCCAGAGTTGGCAGATTTGAGCTATAGGGAGAGGCTGAACAGGCTGGTACTTTTTTCCCTGGAGCGTCGGAGGCGGAGGGGTGACCTTATAGAGGTTTACAAAATTATGAGGGGCATGGATAGGATAAACAGATAAAGTCTTTTCCCTGGGGTCGGGGAGTCCAGAACTAGAGAGTATAGGTTTAGGGTGAGAGGGAAAAGATATAAAAGTGACCTAAGGGGCAACCTATTCACACAGAGGGTGGTGTGTGTATGGAATGAGCTGCCAGAGGAAGTGGTGGAGGCTGGAACAACTGCAACATTTAAGAGGCATTTGCATGGCTATATGAATAGGAAGGGTTTGGAAGGATATGGGCCAAGCGCTGGCGGGTGGGACTAGATTGGGTTGGGATATCTGGACGGCATGGACAGGTTGGACTGAAGGGTCTATTTCCATGCTATACATCTCTATGACTATGACATAGCGATTTGAAATCCTAATTCATAAGACACTGAATTATTGTTGAAAATGCTGATGGATCTTTTATCAAATTAATTGCAGTTAAATGTAGATGTGCTTGTAAGGAACTCCATATCAATACCAAGTGAAGCTAAAGTGCTGAAGCATAACAGATCAGTCCTTAGAGGAGAAGATCTTATCATATACATACAGCATAATTCATTCAGTTCTTAACATATAAAACCAAAACAACGCACATGAGAAACTAATACTGTGAATAGGACAGCTACCAGATACTGAAATTTGTCATCAGTATTATGGAGCAAGAAAACCTTTAGAGGCACAGGCAGTGCCTTATTACTAAAAGAAAAGACTACCTGTAACACAAGAGGTAACTTTCAGAAAATATACAAATGTAGGACACAGTCAAAGAAAGACAGAAAGTCAAATAGTTATCCACATATTGGTGCTATTGAGAAAGAATATTCTACAATGGAAGAAAAGACTAAAGTGTTGTTGGTGAAATAGATCATTCAAATCTAGCCTTTTGTAAAGATGCTGTTTATGTCAATAGGTATTTCAATGATTTCAATTTTGCTATGGGATGACTGTAGCAATATTATGATGAAATGAAAGCTCACTGTCTAATGCTGACATTAATACAACTGCATCTCCTGATCCATGAGATATTTATTGATGCCAGGTAATGAGATGATTCAGAAGATGAACGTTCAAACAGAATATTTCATTTCCTCATCGACCCAGGTTGTTACCTAAGTACCAGTGACAAAGACCATACCACGTGAGAAGCAACTGTTATGGAGCAGAATGAGATAGTGAACGTAGTAGCTTCCCCAGTAAGCACTGAGGCTGATTAAAATTGTTTAAGCAATTTAACAAGTTAAAATATCTCCACATTTCAAGACAAATTTACTGCCAGATTCAGAACAAAAATCTGCTGAGACAGATATACATGTGGTGTATACTACCCCATGGAAGTTCCACAGAGAAGAAGGGATAATTAAGATCCAGAGATCCAGAACAGGGAAGTGAAGAAATGTCTTGTTCAGAGATTCAGAATATTACAAACACTTTTTGGTTCAGTGATCCAAGACTTCCTCCATAAAAAAGATCCAAATGTTAAAGGTTCTTCCATCAAAGGGGTGCTTCATCCTCACGCTATCAGAAACAGAACCAAATTTGGCAACCTTCAACCAAAACACTTCCAAATTAGAAGTAAGTTTATTCACAGGGAATAATGAAACATCCTGACTACCCAGATTTATGAATTCAGGGGCCTGGGACCAACAGGATAGTTTTAAATATATACAAGTACACTCAAATATATAATATTAGTAATGAGTAAAAATGCTTGTGAGCAGAAGTGAAATAAGTGTTTCATTGTCTAGAAGAGTTAACATTGAGCAGTGCAGTAAGCACTACCCACTGTAATTATACCATATGAACTTGATAGGAAAATAGCTTAGGATCTCAAAGGAGGAGGATTTGCCATGCAGATCCTCTTCATAGTCTCCTTAACAACATCTATAATATCAATATAACTTGTATTTAGTAGCAAACATATTATAATCTACTCTTATAAAGATAAAGACGTCTTTTTGTTCGACTAACAAGACATTTTCCTCTACAACACCAGATTAAGTAGGCCCTGTAGATACCTATCCTAAATAAAAGTGATGACAGCAGCCTATTATATTGTGAGTTATCATACAGTGAGCTTCATACAAGTTGGTCAGCAGTGAAACTTGCACAAACTTTTTTTTATATTTCAAAAATATACTTTATTCATAAAATGATTTAATGGTCTGTACATTTGGTCATGCCATACATATGTCAACATTTACAAACACAGATCAGAATTTATCATTGCTTTTTACAGGTCTGTGCATTTCTCAATCTTATGCATATATTTGGCTGAGGCATCAGCAGAGCCCAAAAAAACGTCCGCATGGGCCCCCTGTTCTTCTTTAGGCAGGCCGATCTTACGCGGTAGTCTTTCCCCACCGCGCCTTGGCGGCAGCTGCCCCAAGCTTCAGCGCGTCCCTCAACACGTAGTCTTGGACCTTGGAATGTGCCAGTCTGCAACACTCAGTCGGGGTCAACTCCTTCAGCTGGAAGATCAACAGGTTTCGGACCGCCCAGAGAGCATCCTTCACCGAGTTGATGATCCTCCAGGCGCAGTTAATGTTCGTCTCGGTGTGAGTCCCGGAGAACAGGCCCGCGTCACGGCGATGCTCGGGACGAACCTTGACAAGCACCACGGCATTCCTCTCCAGACTTCCTCTGCATAGGCACATTCCAGAAGGAGGTGTGTGACAGTCTTGTCCCCCCCGCAGCCACTTCGAGGGCAGCGTGCGGTGCGGCAGAGAGTCCGGGCGTGCATGAAGGATCTCACAGGCAGAGCCCTTCTCACCACCAGCCAAGCCACGTCTTGGTGAAACTTGCACAAACACCAAGATTACAGTTAACAGGTAATCTTTTATACACTGACACCAAGGAAAATTATAATAGAGCACCAGGCAGGCCCATGCACTTTAACTTTATGGTCACTAAAATTGTTAGGCTTAAACTCCAACATTCCTTTCTTCTTGATTTATGTACCTCATGTATATTGTTATCCTTTCCTTTTGGGGAATATGCTTCCTGAGCACTGGTCACTGTCCTACAGTAATCAGTTTGCATAATTTGTCTTGTCAACAGCATTGTCCATTGTGTACAATACTACGGGATGAAAAGACTAGGCAAGAGTTAAAGTGAGAGCCTTTGAAATTACAGGTCATAATTCCATTAGTACATAGTCCATTACAATCTTAATTTTTGCCTTTGCTGCTTTGGTGACAGTCTGATGACTAGATCTCTGTCCTATAGGAAACCTACCTTTTTTTATTTCATTGGAATCAATAAATTAAAGTCTTTCCGGCTCTATAAAGTGTACAATCCATATTACAGCACAGGTGGTGAAGATGAAATCTATCCCTTTATTTTTTATATTATATAACTCTTGGGAATGAGAACAGCCTCATATCCATATGTTCAGTGCTTCACAAGAACCTGTCCTTGTTACTTTATAGGAAAATGCAAACGTGCTGATCATTATTTCATGTTTTCCTGTCTTGCTTCATTGTTGCTGATGATAATCTCTCTTTGCACCAATGGGTAACCAAGCTCTTCCTTCTCTGAAGCTCCGTGAATAGAATAAAATAATTGGATCTCTATTTCTTTTTAGCAGATGTCTGCCTTCAGCTTTCAGTGTAGCTGTGTATTGTGCATTAATAGTGAGGAAGTGTTATCTGCAGCTGGTTCACTTTTATCTCTCATTGTTTCTTCCAGGCTGTTTACCAATTACACTGTCAATCACATTGAGTATAGGGGCAAAGGTTGTACATTAATTTTTTTTTCCCTCAAGACAGCTACAATTCTCTGTTGTCATTAGACTCCTCAAAAGTAGAGCCCTTAATTCATCAATCCAAACTACAAACATTTTTCAATTGTAGTTTAAATAAAAATATGAAGGTGGATTTAGACTCAGAGCATTTATTTTTGGAAACTATGAGGCTTCTTAAGATTCAAAATGATCTCTAAATATTTCTTTGACATGAAATGCACTAGATATTTATGATTGACCTAATGACTGCCAACAGCACATAGTAGGGACAGATCTTGAAAGCAAATTGAACTTGATGTTAGTGCTGCTGCTTTAAACATCTGCTCTCTGGTCTATGCCTCTGTTAACTTCGCATAGTAAACACAATATTAAGCAACATAATGGACCAACCCTCAACTAGCATTATTTAAACAGATCATCAATTACTTACAGGCTAATTACTGATATGTTTCTTCCAGTTGTTGTCACAGTTCTATGGGGTTTGATAACTTTTGATATTTGATTTGGCAGCTCACCACCACCTTCAAGACAATTAGGGATTAGCAACAAGTGCTGGCTGAGCCAATAAAGCCCATGAATGATATAAAAACAGACATTTTCTGGCACACCTTGATGATCCTTGGAGATATACTCTTTACATTGATTTGTTCCAACTACCTCTTTTCACTGAATCATGCAGTACAAAAGAGCACCATTGGTCCATCAATCCTAGTGCTGAACTATTGACACTAATCCCAAAAGTCTTAAATGTTATGACATCTCAAGTGCTTATTCAAGTACTTTGTAAAGTTGTGAAGTTTCCTGTCTTTACTATCCCTCCATCGACAGGCAGGAGGCTGGAAGAAAACAGCAAACCCGGCAGCATCAGGAGGCAGAGAAGTCCACATTTCAGGTTACCCTTGCTGGCATGCTGTGCACTTCCAGCCTCCTATCTGCCTATTTTGGATTCCAGCATCTGTAGACTTTTTTGTCTCTACTATCTTCTGAGACAGTGCATTCCAGATTCCCACTCTCCACACCTCTCCCACCCCCACCACCGCCACGGTTGAAAGGAAATTTCCTCAAATCTCCTCCAAAGCTTTAGTTCTTCATGTTAAAGTTATGACCCACATTATTGATCCATCAAATAAGGGGGAAATGACTGTTTCTTCTCCACTCTGTCAATGACTCTCATAATCTTACATAACACAATCAGTTTCCTTTCTCAGTCCTCAACTGCTCCAAATAAAACAACCCGAGCTTATCTGGTTTGTCTTCATCAGGGAGGCTCCTGCCTAGCAAAGGATACAGGGTATTTCCCTCACCAAGATTTCCAGCAGAGCATTCAAAACCTGAGCGACTGCTAATTCCCATGTTAGCAATTTCTCATTTTTGCCAGATGAAGTAAACTTGTAAAATTACATACATTACCTGCTCCAGCTACATTGCAATTCTCCTTTAGGAAGTGCAGACAAGCATTAAGCAGTGCAGGCAAAGTTTGTATTGATTGAGATAGTAATGATACCATGTCCCTCGTTGATGCATGCAGTGAGTAAACAGTGCAGGAAGAAAGGTTGCTTGCAAAAACCATTGTAATGAGCTAACATACTACCTGGGTTCCACTGAACTAAAGCAGATTATCACAGTTCATGATCCCTGCAATCGCTTCAGGAGTTCATCATTTTGATCCCTATTGTGTTTAACTTCTGTAGTTTTCTTGCCAAACTAGGAGGCAAAAATTGATCTAGTTAAGCTTCATGTCCTCAAGTTTCTCTCTTTCCTTGCTGCTGATCTCTATTCAAACTTCTTTGTTCAAACCAGAATTAGTTCCATGAAACTTCTGTTCCTTCTGTTGACTTCTAATTAGATCAATCATAATTTTATTGAATGATGGAGAAGGCCTGACGTCCCATATGGCCTACTTTTGCTCCTAATTGGTATCTTTTTATGCTCTATCAGAAAGGTCCTGTCTCCTACTGGAGGCCAATTGCTGGCACTGAGCTTACTCTCATTCGTCAGCAAAGTCATAGACGGAATTTTCAACAGTCCTATCAAGTGTCATTCATAGATATCTAGCAGACCAATATGCAGTATGACTTCTAGCAGCACCATCTGGCATCAAGCATTGTCACAGAGCTGAACTGCAATGGTGTGGTGCGAGTAACTACCTTTGGTATTAACATAGCCTTTGGTTGAGGCTGTTGGCATCAAGGAGTCCTAGCAAAACTGGAATCATTAGGAATCAGGGGAAATCTCTCCTGGGGATGTAATCATACACAGCACGTAGGAAAGTAGTTGTGATTGTTGAAAACCAGTTGCAAAACAACGTTACTCCCCGGTGGCAGAGCAGCATGCTGGCAGCATATTTTAGACTTGTCTGTCAAGCATGCGAATGTAATTTCACTGTAACCTGTATGTATTTCTTCTCCAGAAACACTCATCCTGTTAGAGCAAGAAAATAACACAAAATAAACAAATGGATTTGAGCATTTACTGACTCAACTTTGGTCATCCTTTTAAAGACTGATTATGGTGAAATGAGGATGTGGTAGTGTGCAAATGAGCTGGTGATAATGTCACTGCACATGGAATGTGATGATGTCAACAGCACGTGAGCAGATGGATCCTGAAGCATGGTCCTACTAGCCAACATCACTAGCTCCATCTGTGCAAGCACCAAGGCAACTTTATTGACCATTTTGGCACTCAAAGTAACCATAGTAATTTGCCAACGTTGGTCACAGCTGGTCCTATCTGTGCCTATCTGTGCCATAACACCGACACTGGCTATTACTTTTAATGTTTGGTTTTAGTCTTTGTGTTGGCTTGTCACATACTTCTTTAGAGTGAAAAATATCTTGTACACATAGAACCATATAAAATAGGAGCAGGAGTAGGTCTTCAGTCTGCTCTGGCTTTGAATATGCTCATGGCAGATCATCCAACTCAGTACCCTGTTCACATTTCCTCCTCATACCCTTTGACCCCTTTAGCTCTAAGAACTATATCTGGATCCGTCTTGAAAACATTTAATATTTTGGCCTACAAAGCACAGTGAATAAAGTGAATAGTCTCTTGCAGTGGAGTTCTTCTTATCTCAGGATCTGTTTGTCAGTCTTCCTGGTTTCTATTTCCAGAGAAGTCTGAATAGTATTCTCCAAAGTTAAATTGTTGGATGATGAGAAATCAGGCAAAGTTCCATCAAGAATTCCAACAACAATTCTGTCTTTAATTAGTCATGATTTTGAGACTCCATAGTCACTGTTTTCAAGATTTGTAGAGGTCATTAATAAAATCATCATCCGATTCCATTGGAAGTTGTACTCATCTATACTGATCATTAGATTTCTTCTATTCATGGTGGGTTCAGATTCACGCTATGCTATCTTTTCCAAGCAGACCACCTCTGGCGCTTTATGTTATTTGGCCCCTCTACCAATGTGTGGTACTGGGTAAGGGCTGGTCAGTATAGCTTGCTGCCATCAATCCTGTTTACCTTTGATTTGTCTTGGGTCTATTTGGTGATTAGTGGTAGAGGTAACATCACCAGGGTGTATCTATAGAGGGAACACTGTTCTTGGGTAACAAGAAAATTCATCACATAATAACAACCAGTACAAGAAAATCTGGCCAAGCACAGTCACTAGGATGTGAGGGAGCTAGTACAGTTACAGTGACAGGGGGTAGAGCTCCCTGTCGTCACCCACAGACTGTGTGTGTGACCTCAGTGGAATTGATAGAGCCAATTTAACATGAACATCAATTTCTTCAGAAAAACTGTTGTATGTAAGAGGAGTGAGGGTCAGCATCGACCAGAAGTTGGCAAGTTCCTCAGCTATTTGGATGGGTGAGCAGCTCAGAGGTTTCGTCTTCTTCTGACCTCCCAAGGTCCTTTCACCACCAACCAGACACAAGTCAGGAGTATTGCCCAGATGTTTGCAGCTTCAATAAAACTGAAGAATCTTATCACCACCCAGGACAAAGTATACCATTTGGATGGCAACTAACTGAGACATGTGCCTCCTTCATCACGATACCATGGCTGCTGTGATGATGCTGCACCTTTAACAAGCTTATGTTTTCCTTGTTTTTTTTCAGGGAGTTCACAAAAGCAGCGCTTCTGAAATGTTTAGCTTTTGATAGGTTTTAGGGCCAGTTTGATTATAACTAACAGATACTGCCTCAGGAAAAAGGTTTTCAAGTTTTAAAAAATCTTGTACAATGAAAGGGGAGTGGGCAGTTTTCCCAGCTCAGCTTTTCTCTGGTTTGGTTACCAAGCAGTAATGTTGTGAACCAAGAGAACCAGATCACTGCTGGCCTTCCCTCCCTCTGATTTTTCTCATGTAAGATCCTGTGTTTGATTTTACCTTTTGTGCTAAAGGGTGTTTATGGGGATTGTTGCATTTATTGGGAACAGCACCATTAAGCGGGGATCGTCTGTTGGGTTTTTGGCGAGATTAAGTTATTTTGTATTCTGTTCTCTCTTGTTTGTGTTTCATTCAGTACTCTTGTAAATGAATTCTATTTTGTTTAAAACTAAGTGGTTTGACCAGCTGCATCTTTTCTGGAATATTCACCTTGCACCTACTTAAAATAACTAACAAAGTTCAGGTCTTGAAATGTTTTGAGTGGGTCTGGCCGGGGTCCATAACACGACAAATGTGCATTTGCTACAAATTAGGGATGGACAGTAAATGTTGGACTAGCCAGTGACACCCATATTCCATCAATTAATTTTAAAAAGTGCAATTGATCAAGGATAATTTGACTGCTTGGTTAGTTCACATTTGGCATGCTGCGCATACATATGATTTGGAGATACCAGTGTTGGATTGGGGTGGACAAAGTTAAAAATCACACACAACACCAGGTTATAGATCAACAAGTTAGTTGGAAGCACTAGTTTTTGGAGCGCTGCTCCTTCGTCAAGTGGTTATACTCCACAACCACCTGAGTAAGGATCAGTGCTTCGAAAGCTAGTGCTTCTAAATAAACCTGGTGGACTATAACCTGGTGTTGTGTGATTTTTAACTGCGTATACATACGTAGCCAGATTATTAAAAAGATATTCTCAGAATTTGAATAAGGTACAGAAAAGATATGTATGACAGTAGTATTGAGAGGATACAACAATTATGGGTTAATTAATAAAATATCTACCCTAAAACGTTCCTGTGAAGATGCCCTTCAGTTGAGATTGTTAACCATCAATAACCACAAATTACTCTATGCTGGTTGTGACAAACAGCAGTGGAGAGTTTTCCATCTTATTCCCACTGAAATCCTTACAAGGACCTCTTACTTGCATAGTCAGCTAAATACTGCATTGGTCTCAAAGGCAGTCAATCACATTTCATCTCTAAAGTTCATCTTCTTAGTCCAAGAAAATATATGACCATTCCTTTACTGTCACTTGGCAAATATCCTGGGACTCGCTCTCTAGCAGCACTGTGGCGGTGTCAAAACTGCATGGACTCCATTGGGTCAAGAAGGCAACTCATCACCATCTTTTGAGCGGCACTTAAGGATATGTGAGTAATGCTAGGATGCCTAAATTCCATCAATGCTTCTAGTCTTTGTCTTGATCATTTCAATTAAGTAGAATTTAGAATATATAGTGGTGCTTATTTGAAATCCAAAAATAAACACATTAAGAGAAGACAACAGCTCATAAATTCTATTGTTCCAAATTTTTCTCTGACTTGTCCTTTGTAACAGGAAATGTCCTCATCTCCTGGCACTTGTTTATCTTTCTTTCGAAAGTCTGCAGTGAAAACACATTTGATTTAAGGTTTGGTATTTTGTTCCAGAACCCAATATTCCCTGTGAAAATAAATATTTTAAGCATCTTACCTAAAGTTTGTTGACATATTTTGCTCACATGTCCTTCCATTCTTCTGTTCCTAATCATCAGTTAGACTGATCCAACTGGACAGAATCAAATCCATTCATCATTTTAAATCTATCAAACATATCAACTTAAAGTCTGAGCTTCTGCAATAAAAAACTCTTGCCAGAGGAGATTCAAGATGGCGGCAGTCTGCTATGTTAGGGTCTGTGCCATACCCCAGGCAAGATGGGCTCCTCCTCTCCCCACCCCCACCACCTCCATTAGTCATACCTGAGGAAAGTCTGTAGTTTAAGATAAGTAGAATACCTAAAGCCCCCTTAAATCAGGAGTTAGGGGAGTGCAGTAGGCAGAGCACTCCCCTACTATGTCGGGCATACCCCAGCCATTACCTCGACTCCTGTGGCAGCACCCTTGAGTTCAATGGAGCAGCAGCAGTTACTTCCGGAATTTACAAAACTCCATGAAAAAATCGAGGGAGCGCTAGAATCAATCACTGCCAAGCTAGCAAAACATGAGCACGAGATCCAGACCTTGGATCAGTACGTGGAAACTGTGAAACAGAGGAATGCAGCCTCTAGAGATCTCCAAGGGGTGGGTCTGAATCTTGGAAGGTCAGGTTCAGGCCCTACAGGAACAAGTACACTACCTTGCAAATTAAGGTCAGAAAAAAAAACTGTGGATTTTGAATTGAATCAAATTGAATTTATTGTCACGTGTACCAAGGTACAGTGAAAAGCTTTGTCTTGCACGTAATGCAGGCAGATCACATAGTTAAGTAGCACAGATAGTAAATATCAGGTAAGCAGCGGCAAAAACAAAAGCATAGGTACAGGCGAATGTTAAGAGTTTGTGAGTCCATTCAGTATTCTAACAACAGTAGGGTAGAAACCATTATGAAACTAGCTGGTGCGTGTGTTCAGGCTTCGGTACCTTCTCCCCCATGGTAGAGGTTGTAGAAAAACATTACCAGGGTGGGATGGAGCTTTGAGAATGCTGGCAGTCTTTCCTTGACAGCAGGCCTGGTAGATGGATTCTATAAGGTAAAAACAATGACTGCAGATGCTGGAAAGCAAATACTGGATTAGTGGTGCTGGAAGAGCACAGCAGTTCAGGCAGCATCCAACGAGCAACGAAATCCCCTTGTTGGATGCTGCCTGAACTGCTGTGCTCTTCCAGCACCACTAATCCAGTAGATGGATTCTATAGATGGGAGGTTGGCCTTTGTGATTGTCCAGGCCGAGTTCACCACTCTCTGTAACCGTCTCCAATCTTGAATAGTACAGTTGCCATACCAGGCGGTGATACATCCAGACAGAATCCTCTCGATGGCGCACCTATAAATATTTGCAAGGGTATTCGCCGTCATGCCAAATTTCTTCAACTGCCTGAGGAAGAAGATGTTGTTGGGCCTTTGTAAAAAGTGCGTCCACATGAAGAGTCCAAGAAAGCTTGCTGTGGATAACCACTCCCAGTAGCTTGACACTCTCCACTCATTCCATCTCTGTGCTGTTAATGTGTAGGGGGCATGCGAAACATCCCGCCGAAAGTCAGTAATGAGTTCTTTGGTTTTGCTGGCATTGTGAGCTAGGTTGTTCTCAGTGCACCATTTTTCCACCTCCCATCTGTAGTCTGTTTCGTTGCCATCTGAGATTCGACCGACTATGGTGGTGTCATCAGCGAACTTGTAAATGGATCTTGGGCTTAATTGAGCTTGAAGAAGGTGAAAACCTTGCTGACTTCCTCGAGGGATGGTTTCCAGAGTTGCTGGACCTGGAGATCGAGTCGGGCTGGGTGAGTGTGGAGCGGGTCTACCGGATCGCAATGCGCAGGTCCAGGCCAGTCCAGTGCTCCCGCCCGGTCCTAATGCAACTCCAGTATTATAAGGAAAAGTGTTTAATAATTGAAACAGCCAGAAGACTGGGAAAGGATCCATGAGTTTTGGCTTATAAAGGCTCGAAAATAATGTTTTTTCATGACTTTTCTGGGGCTATAATTAAGAAAAGGAAGGCTTTTGATGATGTCAAGAGAAAACGGAGAGATTTAAACGTTCAGTACTCTCTGAGGTACCTGGCAGTGCTACGTTTCAGTTAGGGGGGAACTGTCTACAACTTTGACTCAGCGGAAAAAGTAAAAGAAGTTTTGGACTCGCTGAAATGATAGACTTTGGCCAAGAAGGAAGGAAGAAAAGAGGTGTATGGATAATGGCATAATATAACTTTTTTTTGTATCTTCTTTCTCTTTGTTCTTTTCCTTTTTGACGCTTCAGGGTTTATAGGCTTGATATTGCTCAGGTGTAAAATCTGTTATGTTTTATATTATGTTTGTTTTGAGGTTATCAGTTATTTTATTGTTGTGTTTTGCTGGATGAGGGGTAGTTACTCCTTTGATGTAAAAATGTGTGGGGTTGAGATGAGAGGAGGGAGAGGTAGGCGTGCATTGTTACCTTGTAGGAGTTGTAAATAATTTTTTTTTCCTTTGCTCGCGTTTGGGGCGCGGCCTTAACTAGAAGGTGCTAGGATGGTTTCAAGGTTAGGAGTGAATGTCCCCTATGGGCAAGAGGGGGTGGGGATCTCTGGAAATTTGTGCTTTTTGTGTTTATTTGCTTAATTTTGGGATTTTAGTTTTGGTAGTTCTGGTAGCGTTTGTAGGAACAGTTTTCAGATTTGATAAATTCATTTTTTTTCTCCACTTGTTGCTCATTGATTGGGCTTTTCCTTCTTAAGTGGACTACAGGTGCACCTGGAATATAAAGGGGTGCCATTCACCCTTAAAAGGAAAAAGATGCTTTCAAATCTTAAGAAGGAAAGGGTTGACATCGCACTGTTGCAAGAGACACATTTGACTGATAAGTAACACCTGAAGTTACAACAGGGGGATACGATAGGGTATTCTTTTCCTCCTTTAACTCCAAAAGCAGCCGAGTGGCCATACTGATACGAAAGAGTCTCCTATTTCGGGTCACAGAGTATGGACGGTTCATCATTTTCAAGGCTCTAATATACGGAGAAGAATATGGCATCCTAAACGTTCACTGTCTCTCGGCGCACACTCTCAAATTTTAAATTGATGCAGTCTTTAAGTTAATGGCTCTTGGGGTGCACCATACAACTATAGGAGGAGACTTTAATTGTCTTTAATTGGGGTAGACAGGTTACCAAGAGGGCTGTTGGGTACACCTCAGCAGTCTAGACTGTTAATGGACTTGTATGAGGTGTTGGGACTAGAGTATGTGTGGAGGTGCCTCCATCCGAATGGGAGAGACTTTGCCTTTTACTCCAACCCTCACAAGTGCCACACAAAAATTGATATGTTCTTTGCTCTGTCAGTTTGTTTGAACTTGCTGTTACCATACAGAATTGGGAGCATAACTAATTTGGACCTTGCGACAGTATATTTAGATGTTAAGACCAAAGGTAGTGGAGTAGGCACACAGCAGTGGTGCATAGATCTGTTTCTGTTGAAGGATGACAACTTTGTTCAGTATATCACAAGGGTGCTCAGGGCTGTTTAGGACATCAGTCAGGGTATGGTCAGTAATCCATCAGTGCTCTGGGAGACCAACAAAGCATTTTTAAGTGGTATAATCATTTCATATTCAACAATGAGAAGGTGACAGAGAGGAGAGCAGCAGCTGATGCTTGAAGCACAGTTGAAAGCAGATGAATCGGCATATTATCCCAGACCATCCGTGGTCAAATTGCAACAGGTCACAGCTCTCCGGGCTGCTCTGAACTCAGCGCTCACGCAAATGGTGAAGAGAGGGGTCTCGTTTGCAAAGCAAAGACTGTTTGAATAAGGGGATAAGCCAGGTATATCCCTGTCTTACCTGTCTAGGAAGAAAAGTGCTTCACAGTCTATCTATTATGTCTATCAGGAAGAGAACTGACAACGTTACTCGGGAACTGAGGAAGATCATTGCCAAATTCCAGGAGTTCTATACAGAGTTATACTGGAGGGATATGGGATAGAAATGCAAGAATGGAATCCTTTTTGGAAAACCTGGACTTCCCTGGTATAAACACTGATCAGGCCTCCCTTATAAATGCACTTCTGACAGCAAAGGAGGTGCAGGAGGTGGTTAGGCAGCTCCAAGGAGATAAGACATCCAGTCCAGACAGATTCCTGAATGAAGTTTTCAAGGATCTCATGCACATGTTGGCTGATCCACTGCTGGGGATGCACAGTCACTCATATAGCCAAAACTGTCTTCTGCCCTCTCTTAAGGAAGCTAATATTTCCCCTATCTTTAAGAAAGGAAAAGACTCCAAAGATTACAACAGACCCATCTCGTTGTTGAATGTGGATTCTAAAATTTTATCAAAGGTGTTGGCTCTGACGTTGGAGAAAGTGCTGCCTGTTATTATAAAAGAGGAGCAGACAAGTTTTATCAGGGGCTGCAAGTCCTCCAATAATGTCAGGCGGATGTTGAATATAGTACAAATATTTCAGCAGAGAATGATTCCAGGTTTGGTCCACATTCACTAGCCCCAGCTCCTCACCCAAGTCCACTAATTGTCTAGACTGATGAGATGCACCCGACAGCCCTCTTGGCGTCCTGTCTCCCTAGATGCAGAAAAGGCTTTTGATCGGGTGGAATGGTCATATCTCTTTGCTGTTCTAGATCATTTTGGTCTGGGAGGAGCCTTTGCCAGGTGGGTGGCAGTGTTACATAAATACCCCAGGGTGGCAGTTATCACAACTGGGGTTAAATTAAGCAGTTTTGGTATGGGGATGGGCAGCCGACATGTCGCTGTTGCTGTTTACCTTGGTACTTGAACCACTGATGGAGACTGTCCGAAAAGACCCTGAAATAATGGCACCGGAAGTGGGAGTTGGGGAACACAAAATCACTCTGTATGTGGATGATGTCCTTTTGTTTTTAGCTAACCCCGAAAAATCCATACCCCTGTTAATACAAAAAATTAAATTATTCAGTAGCTTTTTGGGATATAAGATAAATTTCACAAAATCGGAAGTCATGCCTGTGGTGATGGTGGTGATGGAGGAGGGGAGGTTTGGTGGAGGTACTGAAGGTGGAAGGCAGAATGGAATTTCCTTTTAGTCACAGAAAGGTTTTCTCTATCTGGGAATTTCTATTGGAAGCGGTGGGGGTGGAGGAGGGGGGGGTGAGCGGTGGTGGGAGGGTGTTGCACCTCTCAGATTTGAAGAGATATTAAATAGGCGCCCTGTTGTCACATGTGGGTGAATGGGTGCACAATGACCCGAAATCTATATGGCTTAATGTGGAGGCCTCGCAGGCGAAATGTCCCCCATAAAATTACTGATCATGGATAAAATGAGGTCGGTGGTTGAACACTGTGAAAGTCCGATTATCATAAATAAGGTAAAAGCACAGAGATTGATGCAGCAGGGTGAGGGCAATTTGCTTAAGACTTCGCCATGCACCCTGTTCGAGGGAGCTCCAGGATTTAGGCTGGGGTCAATGGACCCTGGCTTCAGAGCTTGTGAGGGTAAAAGAATCTCCTGGCTGGGAGATCTATTTGAGGGAGAGATCTTGATGCATTTTAGCCAATTGGGTCAGAAGTACAGAATCCCTAATAGGGACCTTTTCTGATATTTCCAATTTAGGGATTACTTACAGAAGAAAACCATGCTCTTGACCCAGCCCTACAAATCAGACATAGAACACAGAGTGCTGTGATGTGGGGGAACTCTCTCAGTTAGTACTATATACCACCTAGGTAAAAACAATGACTGCACATGCTGGAAATCAGATTCTGGATTAGTGGTGCTGGAAGAGCACAGCAGTTCAGGCAGCATCCAAGTAGCTTCGAAATCGACGTTTCAGGCAAAAGCCCTTCATCAGGAATTATTTTATAAGATATGGCAGCCCTTTCTAGATATGGATCTGTCAGCGGTATTGATTATGATCTTTATATAGCCACGAGGGCCATATATGGCAGTCTGGGGACCTTGGGAGAGGAAGGCACAGTAAATATCGGTATAATTACTGTTGCTCCCGTGGACAGGACCCTTGATGGAGGTGCGACGAGTGGAGTAATGTAATATAATACAATGTAGTGTAATTTAACTTTTGAGGATTGTAACTTAATTTCGAGTTATTTTATTTAATTTGAGTTTGTGCTAATTTGGTTTTAAGTTAAGCAAATATGAGTCAACTGTATCTTGAAGAATAGTAAGCAGTTTATTGTTAATGTTACTGTAATATAAAATAATCGTATAATATCATTTCTACTTTTCTGTACTTTTGTACTTTTATAACTTTTTTTTGGTTTATGTTTTTGTAAAAAAAAGGGGAAATAATTTTCAATAGATATATGCACTAAAAAATCTCTTGCTATCCTTGAACCTATAACTATGGAAGGGCTTGGCAATAGTTGTTGTAGTTTATAATTCTCTGCCTGTTTCTTATGGTTTTGCTCATAATTGCCAAGTTTTGGGCTGAAACTAGCTACAACATTTCCCGTTCAGCACAGTGGCAGAGCGACGGACGGTATCCCCAATGTAAAGATGCGACTTTGTCTCCTTAAGGCCTGTGTGGTGGTTATTGTTCTTGATATTTTCATTAGAGCATACATCAGCCATGGGTAGATTGGTAGACGGCAATTTCAAGTGCTTATTTCCACCTAATTGGCTTCACACCATTGATTGTAGGACCAGTCTAGCAGCTATCCTCTTTCGGACTCAGCCACCTTAGTGAGTAGCAGTACTACCAAGACACTTTTAATTAGGAACATTGAAATCCTGAGTACATTCTATGCCCTTGCCATTCTCAATGCAGCCTCAAGAGCTGCTCAACATGGCAAAGAACAGTTTGGTCTATACTCACTTGAGTTTAGAAGAATGCGTGAAGATTTAATTGAGATATATTGGGTATTGCCAATTGGGGATTGGCAATGTAGACATAGACCTGATGTTTACCATTGTGGACATTTCATAGTTTTAGGCTAAGGCTTGGCACACTTAGATCACTCATTTGAGGGTGGCAGGAGATGGCTATCAGCAGTAAGTTTCCTTGCCCATATTCAGCCTAATGCCACAAGATTTGATACGGTCTGGAGTCAATGTTGACGATTCCTCTGGCAATTCCCTTTTGACTGTGTGCCAACCACTCTTTTGTCAACTCTGATGAGCTTGGCTTATTAGTAAGACAGCATATACCCAGAGATGGTGTTGGTGGGATCAGAGTCAAAGCAATTAGATCCAAGTGACTGACTATCTATATCATTTCAGAAGATGTTCAAAAGTTAACCACATTATTCTAGTCGTGGAATCACATGTAGGCTTGTCAATGTGAGGGTGACGAATTGTCCTTCCCCAAAGTGTTAGCTGGGTTTTAACAATAACAAAAAGGTTTGCTTAGACTATTTTTTAAAAATCCATTAGACTATCTTTTTTAATACCAGAAATATTACAAATCAAATTCAAATTTTACTGTGTGCCTCAGTGGGATGCAAGCCCATAACAGAATCACAAAATTGTTATGATACAGAAGGAAGTTGTTTAGCCCATCACATTGGCACTGCATCTATGAGCATTTTGACTGAGTGTCAAGCAATGCAGCCTTTCATTTTCCTTGATGTTGTGTGGATCTCTAAGGTCCATATGTAGCAGTAGCTTTCAGAAGCAAAAACTGTGCTTTGGCACACCCATTGGTATGTGCAGAGTTCCCAGTATCTGTTCAGCCAATAACTTTAAGGGAACATTGGCAGCAATACAACTGATTAATTCAATGGAGAAAAGCTTCAAAAAACTTTGGTGTAGAGAGATCTGGGTGTCCTCATGTATGAATTGCGATATGGAAGTAATAAGGAGAGCAAATGAAATTTTGGCATCATTGTTAAAGGAAAGGAATATAAAAGTAGGGAAGTGCTGTTGTAACTATACATTAGTTACACTGCACCAGGGGTACTGTGTACAGTTTTAGTCCCCTTGAGGAAGGATGCCATTTCACTAGAGGCAGTTCACAGAAGGTTCACAAGATTAATTCCAGGGATGAAAAGCTTTATTAGATTCCTTACAGAGTGGAAACAGGTCCTTTGGCCCAACAAGTCCACCCGACCCTCCGAAGAGTAACCCATCCAGACCCATTTCCCAAAGCAACGACTAACCCTGACACGGCACTGCAAACATCACACACTTGTCCACCTCGGCATTACACTTGGTCAGTGTGGGGATTGAGCCCACGACCTTGGCGTTATTAGCACCACGCTCTAACCATCTAAGTTAACTGACCAACATGACCAGTGCTTGTTTTATGAGGGGCAATTGAGCAGTTTGGTCTGTTATCAGTTGAGTTTAGAAGAATGAGAGAAGATTTAATTGAGGTATATAAGATGCCTAAGGGGATTGGCAAAGTTGAAGTAGATCTGACGATTACCATTGTGAACAATTTGTAGTTTAGGCTAAGGGGTGGCAGATTTAGAAGAAAAATAACGAAGAATATGGGTAATTCACTACCCCAAATTACAGTGGATGTTGGGATATTGAATAAATTTAAGGAGGGGTAGACAGGTTTTTAATTAGCAATGGGTTAAAGTGTTATGGGGAGCAGGCAGAAAAGATGAGTTAAAGTTGAGATGAGATCAGCCATGATCTTATTATGCGGTGGAACAGGCTCAAGGGACTGAATTGTTTACTCCGGTTCTTAGTTTTTATGTTCAATCTCCTGCCATTTCCCTATAACCTTGCATGTTGTTCCTATTTAAATAATCATGTCATGTCCTCTTGAATGCCTCACTTAAAGCTGTGTCCACGACATGTCTGGTCATCTCATTCTAAACTTTAACTATTTGCCGTGTGCAAACAAAATGATACTTTGCATTTGCTTTGGTTGAAAAACACTTTAAGTCTCTGCAAAACATTGTATCCCTCAGCTGCTGCACAAGTGACAATACCACTAAACCACAACCTCCTCACTGTTTGATAAGTGAGTTGTGGGAATTGGAAAAAAAGGAAGGTAAATAAAGTAGAGGTACAGTTTAGCAATGGTCTAACTGAATGACAGAACACTGCTCCTAGCGTTTCAAGATTGCTCAGAGGATTTTGTCGATCAGTTAGTTTTTCCTTCTCCTTCCAAAAGATTGCAAAAGTGACAGTCACAGGAGTGACGATAGATCGTTGTGTTCAAACTTGTCCCATATCTTTTTTGGACCATAAAACAAGGATTGGCTCAAATCAAGTCCATGCTTATTTTTCTTGTACTCTATTTCATATCTCTATATTAATCTGGTTCAAATCAGTTGTTCCACCATGCACTTAATGAGTAATTAATCTTTGTTCCTCTGAAACCTTCATTTCTACTTTGCATCTGATAGCACAGGTGCTAATTCAAACCTTATGCTTTTCCACAGTATCAGGCATAACATGATTGGCTGATGTGGTATTGCCTATTTGAACTGTGTTGATGACTGTCTAAGGACAAACACATCTTAAAAGTTGACTGCATCCCTTGTCTCGATGCAATAGTTCCACTTGCCCTTGACTTGTGTAGCAATTTGAAGACACTTGTAACAGGCACTGCGCTGAAAGGCAGATCCATCCAGGGATATCAAATGTGAGAGGCTCTGGTTCTCCATAGTATCTGACCTGTAAGCTCAATGAATGTTAAATCTCTGAAAAATATTCTGTGTTGCTACCTCAGTCTTAGGAAGTGAACAGTAAGTTTTGATAGCATCCCCTTAAAGCTGAAGTCTGAGGAGGCTACCATTTATTCCCCATCCTAAGTGTCACTGTGAAGGTGATGCTCACTAACCTTTTTAAACCACTTGCAGTCCATCTGTTGTAGATGTGCCACCATTGCACCTCCCACAGGGAAACACAGAGTTTTGAGTCAGAAACACTGTAGAAACAGTGACATCGGGCCAGATTTTCTGAGGTGTGGCAATCTCATACATCCCCAAATTAAGGTGGCACCAACACCGGGCAACTCCTTGTGAGCTCTCCACAGCAAATCTTTTTCTTACATTTCTTCCAACTATTCCACACTTTTAAACCTAAATTCTAAATCTGTAAAAATTACCAATAATGTCCTAACTTGCTTTTGTGCACCTCCTGTGCAGTTGTAACTTTGTATTCCTCACTCTGCCTGAACACTCTATATGATGTGATGATGTGATATGATGTGACTGTACTGCCCGTAAAACAGAACTTTTCACTGTGCTTAGGTACATGTGCCAATAATAAATCAAATCAAAAAGGATCTCCACATTTCTGAAAGGAGATTTTAATCAGTGCTACTTCAGAAAGGTGGAGTCATACTTCTATACTTACAGTTCTCTCAAAATGCAGATCTTTCAGAAGAAAACAAACCATGTTCCCATTTCACAGCTGTTAACTACTGTATTCTGAAATGTAAATGTCCTGACAGCCACTTTCAGCTGGGGTCAAATGATAACTGAGTAAGAGTGATGTTATGATGCTGGAAGTATAGGGTGCCAGCTGGATAGGAAGGCATGGTGCCAAGTGGGTAGGGTACCAAGTGGGTAGGAATAGGATGTCTGGAAATACGATACTAAATGCTTGGGGGTAAGGTGCCAGAAAAGTTGGATGTCACATCCACGTGCATTCACTGTCTCTGCCACTGATGTAATGTTGCAACATTGCATGCCATCTACAAGATGCACTGCAGAAGTTCACCAAGGCTGCTTAGAAAGGATCTTTCACAATGGCAACCATTTAGAAGGACAAAGTCAGCAGATATTGCAGGAGGAACATTCATCTGTCCTAACCTCCATTCCCACTATTCTAAATTCCCAAATAGATCACTGAGAAAATGAAACATGAAATAAAATACTTATCATCTTACCAATGCTGTTCCAGCAGTAGGAAATGTGGGAGCATCAAGCAGGAGGCTGTCAGAGAGGTCACAAGGTTACAGATTTGATTGGTTGCTTTACCCGAAACACTACTTGGGTAGTGTCTCTCACCCATCTTCCTCCTCTAACTAAAACAAAAGGTTCTGTGCATCCGTTGGTAAGGTGATAAAGTGTTTTCTTTTGTGTTTCATTTTTTCGGTGTTTTTTGGGGCAATTTAGAAAAGTGGGAAGGAGGTCAGGGCAGCTGAATGTTCCTCCTACAGTATGTGAGAGGTAAGGGTCACCTCTAGTGTCCCTGCTGACTTTATTTGTGGATGTGCACCCAGCTTCAGCTCCTCAAGAACCACGTTAGGGAACTAGAGCTGGAGTTGGATGAACTTCGATCATTTGAGAGGTGGAAGGGGTTATTGAAAGGAGTTACAGAGAGGTATTTACTCCACAACCACATGAAGAAGCTGGATGGGTTACCATCAGGAGTAGGAAAGAGAACCGGCAGGCAGTGCAGGGGTCTCCTGTGGTGGTTTCCTTCAACAACAAATATACTGTTGTGATACTGCTGGGGGGGGCGACTTACCAGGGGTAAGCAATGCACAGGTCTCTAGTGCAGAATCTGTCCCTGGTGCTCAGAGGGGAAAGGGGAAGAAAAGCAGAGCTTTAGTTATTGGGGACTCCATAGTTTGGGGGACAGATAGGAGGTTTTGTGGGAATGAGAGAGACTCACAATTTGTGTGTTGCGTCCAGGCGCCAGGGTTCGTGATGTCTCTGATTGTGTTTTGGGGATACTTGAGGGGGGAAGGGGAGCATCCACAAGTTGTGATCCATATAGGCACCAATGACATAGGCAGGAAGACAGGTTTGGGATCTAAGGCAGAAACTCTGGGAGCTAGGGTAGAAGCTTACAGCTGGAACAAACAAAGTTGCTATCTCTGGTTTGTTGCCCACGCCATGCGCTAGTGAAATGAGGAACAAGGAGAGCGCGGAGCTGAACATGTGTCTGCAGGGGTGGTGCAGCTTGGAGGATTTTGGATTCTTGGATAACTGGAGCTCTTTCTGTGGATGGTGCAACCTCTTCAAACAGGATAGCTTTCACCTGAACAAGAGGGGTACCAATATATTGGGGGGAATTTGTTAATGCTCTAAACTAATGCTCCAAGGGGATAGGAACCTGAATTGTATTTTCAGTGTCCAGGAGGTTGAGAGCAGTGCAGTCAGGGATAGGATTACAAGGTTGCGAGAGCGCACTGGCAATCAGGATTTGATTTGAAATGCGTGTAGTTCAATGCCAGGAGCATCTGGAATAAGATGAGTGAACATGCAGCATGGGTTGGTACCTGGCGATTTCGATGTTGTGGCCATTTCAGAGACATGGCTAGAGGAGGGACAGGAATAGTTGCTGCAAATTCTGGGGTGTAGATATTTCAGTGGGGGTGTGGCTTTGTTAATCAAGGATAGTATTACATTGAGAGAATGTTTGAGGACTCATCCACTGAGGTAGTTTGGGTTGAGGTTAGAAACAGGAAAGGAGAGGTCACTCTGTTAGGATTTTTCTGTAGGCCTCCGAATTGTTCCAGGAATGTAGAGGAAAGAATAACAAAGATGATTCTCAGCAAGAGCGAGAGTAACAGAATAGTTGTTATGGGGGACTTTAACTTCCCCAATATTGACTGGGAATACTATAGTTCAAATAGTTTAGATGGGTCAGTTTTTGTTCAATGTGTGCAGGAAGGTTTTCTGACACAGTATGTAGACAGGCCAATAAGGGGTGATGCCATATTGGATTTGGTACTGGGGAATAAACTTGGCCAGGTGTTAGAAGTGAGGTAGGTGGGCACTTTGGCAATAGTGACCATAATTCAGTTATATTTACAATAGCAATGTGCAGGGATAGATATATACCAGCAGGAAAAGAGGTATAACTGGGGGAAAGGCAATTATGATGTGATTAGTCAAGATTTAAGATGCATTGGATAGAGAAGGAAACTGCAGGGGATGGACATCCTTGAAATGTGGAGTTTATTCAAGGAACAGCCATTGCGGGTCCTTGATAAGTATATACCTATCAGGCAGGGAGGTAGTGATCGAGAGAGGGAGCCATGGTTTACTAAAGACATTAAAGCTCTTGTCAAGAGGAAGAAGAAAGCTTGTGTGAGGATGAGGTGTGAAGGCTCAGTTAGGGGCTTGAGAGTTATAAGTTAGCCAGAAAAGATCTAAAGAGAGGGCTAAGAAGAGCCAGGAGGGGACATGAGAAGTTGTTGGTGGATAGGATCTGGCCTAAGGCCTTTGAAAGGCATATCAGGAATAAAAGAATGACTAGAGTAAGATTCAGGCCAATCAAAGATAGTAGTGGAACTTGTGTGCGGAATCTGAGGACATAGGGGAAGCACTTAATACTTTTGTCAGTATTCACATTGGAAAGAGGCAATGTTAGTGAGGAGATACAGGTTACAAGATTAGATGGGATTGAGGTTGACAAAGAGGAGATTTTAACAATTTTGGAAGATCTGTAAATAGATAAGATCCCTGGGCCAGATGGGATTTATCCTCGGATCCTCTGGGAAGCCAAGGGGGAGATTGCAGAGACTTTGGCTTCAATCTTTATGTCATCATTGTCGACAGGAGTAGTGCCAGAAGAGCAAATGTTGTTCCCTTGTTTAAGAAGGGGAGCCGAGACAACCCTGGTAATTATAGGTCAGTGAGCCTTACTTTGGTTGTGGATAAGTTGTTGGAAAAGGTTATAGGATTTATAAACATCTGTAAAGGAATAATTTGATTAGGATAGTCAAAATGGTTTTGTTAAGGATAGGTCATGCCTCACTAACCTTACTGAGTTCTTTAAGAAGGTGACAAAAGAGGTGTATGATGGCAAAACAGTTGATATGATATATATATATGGACTTCAGTAAGGCATTTGATAAGGTTCCACATGAAAGGCTATTGCACAAAATACAGAGTTGCGAGAATGAAGGTTAATAGTGGTTTGGAGCAGAAATTGGCTGGCTGAAAGTGGACAGAGGGTGGTGGTTGATGGGAAATGTTCATCCTGGAGCTCAGTTACCAGTGGTGTGCCACAAGAATCTGTTTTGGGGCTACTGCTGTTTGTCATTTTTTTTAATGATCTGGATGTGGGTGTAGAAGGATGGGGTAGTAAATGTACGGATAGTGCCAAAGGATGTTGTGGGTTACAGAGGGACAGAGATAAGCTGCAGAGCCGGGCTGAGAAGTGGCAAATGGAGTTTAATGCGGAAAAGTGTGAGGTAGTTCACTTCAGAAGAAGTAACAGGAACACAGAGTACTGGGCTATTGGTAAAATTCTTGGCAGTGTAGATGAACAGAGAGATCTTGGTGTCCTGGTGCATAAATCCCTGCAAGTTACCACCCAGGTTGATAGGGTTGTTAAGAAGGTATATGGTGTGTTGGCATTTATTGGTCAGGGGATTGAGTATCGGAGCCACAAGGTCATGCTTCATCTGAACAAGACACTGGTAACACCACACCTGGAGTATTGTGAGCTGTTCTGGTCACCACATTATAGGAAGGATGTGGAAGCTTTGGATAGGCTTCAGAGATTTACAAGGATGTTGCCTGGTATGGTTGCTTGGATGTTGCCTGGTCTTACGAAGAAAGGCTGAGGGAACTGAGGCTGTTTTTGTTGGAGAGAAGAAGTTTGAGAGGTGACTTAATCGAGACATATAGGATAATCAGAGGGTTAGATAGGGTGGACAGTGAGAGCTTTTTTCCTCAGATGGTGACGGCTAACACGAGGGGACATAGCTTTAAATTGAGGGATGATAGATATAGGACAGATATTAGGGGTAGTTTCTTTACTCAGAGAGTAGTGGGGGGGGGGGGGGGGGGTGGAACGGCCTGCCTGCAACAGTAGTAGACTCACCAACGTTAAGTGCATTTAAATTGGCATTGTACATACATATGGATAATAATGGAACAGCATGGGTTAGATGGGCATCAGATTATTTTCACAGGTCAGCGCAACATCGAGGGCCGAAGGGCCTGTACTGTGCCGTAACTTTCTACGTTCTATGTTCTATACACAGAAACAATACTACATGCAAGATTCTGTCTCAGCCACTCACTATCCTGATTTGGAAATACATCACTGTTCTTTCACTGTCATTGGTTCATAATCCTGGTCTCTTCCAATGGGCATTATGGGTCTACCAGCATCAAATTGATTGCAACAGTTCAGGACAGCAGCTCCAGGGCAACGAGAGAGGGCAATAAAGGCTGGGTCAACCAACAGTATCCACATCCATGAATGAATAACGAAACAAAGCAAAACTGTATGATTGTCAGGTAGCTTAACACATCTTAAGAGAATATGCATAAATTTAAAAAAGCAAAGTTAAGTATTGAAGAAAAGAAAAAACTTTTCTTTTTGGAGGCTAGAGATTTGGAGGCTAGAAAGAAGACCTTTGTGAATACTCTTAACAATATCTGTACAAATTCTCTTCTTCTCGGTTTCCATAAAGTGAACTGAACAAGTTGTTCCTGTTCAGAGTTGAATCATAGAATGATACAGTACAGAAGAGACCCTTCTGTCCATTACATTAGGATTGCCACAACCACGCTAAATCCACACTACACCCAATTTTCAATATTTGGCCCTTAGCCTTGAATGTTATGACTCGTCAAGTGCTCATTGAAATATGTTTTTAAAGATTGTGAGGTTACCCACCGCTCTCACAGGCAGTGCGTTCCAAATTCCTACCACCCTCCACAGGAAAATGTTTTTCCTGAAATCATCTCTAAATCTCCTGGTGTTCACCTTGAAAGTGTGCTCCCTTGTTACTGACCCTTCAATTAAGGGCTTTTGCCCAAAACTTCGGTTGTTCTGCTTCTCGGATGCTGCCTGGTCTACGGTGCTTTTCCAGTACCACACTCTTAACTCTAATCTCCAGTATCTGCAGAACTCACTTTCACCTAATTAAGGGGAACAGTTGATTTTTATTCATCCAGTCCATGCCTCTCATAATCCTATACACTTCTTATCAGCTTTGTGTGCACTGAAGGACTAAAACTACCATCTCAGGAATCATCCTGGTGCATCCCCTCTGCAACCCCGTATCCTTCCTGCAGTGTGGTAACCAGGTCTATACACACTACTCCAGCCACGGTCTAACCAATGTTCTGTAGCTTCTCCATCATAACCTCCCTGTTTTTTTTTTAATTAGTGCCTCAACTGATAAAGGCAAGCATCCTGTCACCTTCTAAAACTCTCCTGCACTTCCAGGCATCTGTGGATGAGCGTCCCAAGATTCCTCTATTCCTCTGAGCTTGTTCATGTCCTACCATCCTTTGAGTGCTCTGTTGACTTGTTACTTCTCCCATTACCTCACACTTACCAGGATTAAATTCCAGCTGCCACTAATCTGCCTATTTGACAAAATTATCTACATCATCCTGTAACCTAAGATCTTCTTCCTCACTGCCACCTGGCAAACCTTCAAGTCATCCCCAAACGTAGTTATCATCCCCTTCACATTCACATCTCCATTATTTATATAAACGTTCCATGAACTGTGAACGTATTCTCCATAACAGACCAGTGCAAGCTGTAAAAGAAAATAAATAAAGGGGCAAGTCAAGTAAAGCTATGAATAAAAAACAAGGAAGAAATAAACATACAAGGGGAAAGAGGAGATACAATATTATTCTTTCAGCTGTTTCAGGTCTGGCAAGGAGACTGACACAAAAAGAATGAGAAAGAAATGGAGAGAGAAAAGCAGAAGGGAAGTGGTTTAAATAGCACAGAATCAAATCTGCTTTTCATCTATAAAACAGCATGATTCCTGTCTGACCCAGCCACTGTGCTGGAAAGACAGGATGCATGGTCTCCTTACATATGCACAAACTACAGAATTACTGAACACACAATCAAAATGCTGCGCATGATTTCTCTACAGAAGATGACATATTTCGATATTCTTAACCTATTGGAAATGAATCACAGCCGCAAAATGGTTCCCTAATGGACAATAAGCCATAACCTGTTGTAATGAAATTTCAAATTCTAAATGTTTTTAATGCCACCATAACCATTTAGTTGGTCTGTTGAGACATATTTCTGAAGTATGAAAACCATCAATTACTGTACTGCAGAAAAAAAAACTACTGAATGTAGATCAGCATTTTTCTACCATTCAACACACTTTGATTAAAGTGCCTGGCAAGTGCAGTTGAAACATGCCTGACCTTTGTCCGACTGCGTTTTATTCACCCCTTCGTTCAAGACCTATCCTGAAACCTAATTGGTGAGGGAGTCAGTAATGAAGCAGCATCAAGTCAGAATTGTTGCTCAGAGAATGAGACTTAAAGCAATAGTGCTTTAAGTAAGATCTTGTGAAAATGTGAAATGTTCTGCTACTGAAAGTAGCAGAGATCAATGCAATTTTAAAGGAAAATTGAGTAAAGATTTGGGACTGAATAACATGCCGGAAAAGAAGATATGGATTAATTTTAGTTTAGAGTGAGCCTCAATATGACGAGTCAAATGATTTTCTTCAATGCTGTTACCATCTATGCTTCTACATGAGCAGGAAACACAAGTCCTGGAATTGCAGAGGAAGAAGTAACAAGTAGGGAGGTAGAGAGAGAATTGCCAGCAGCAGGTCAGTAATAATGTCCATATCCACTCTTCCTGTATATTCAGCTAATTCATACAATCACTCATCACATTACAGAGACTCATTAAATCAACATTTTCCCTGCTGTAAAAGTTTTTTAGAACTTTGCCTCTCAGCTATCTATGTGTTCCAAACAAACATGGCGGAGGGAAGCTAACCTGGATGCTCAGTTCCAGGCCCTGCCAGCACTTCTTCACATACAGCCAGCCAGCTGCTCGCTCTACAGTGCAAGCCCAGACAGTCATAAAGTCATACAGCTCAGAAACATGTCCTTTGGTCTAACCAGTCCATGCTAACCATAGTCCCAGAATAAACTAGCCCCATCTGCCTTTACTTGACCCATACCCCTCTATATATTTCTGATGCATGTACTTATCTAAGATTTTTTTTCGGGGTAGCACGGTAGCTCAGTGGTTAGCACTGATGCCCTCACAGCGCCAGGGACCTGGGTTCGATTCCCACCTCGGGCGACTGTCTGTGTGGAGTTTCCGCATTCTCCCTGTGTCTGTGTGGACCTGAGTGCTCCAGTTTCCTCCCACAGTCCAAAAATGTGCAGATCAGGTGAATTGGCCATGCTAAATTGTCTCTTGGTGTTAGGTGCATTAGTCAGGGGTAAGTTTAGGGTAGGTGAATGGGTCCAGGTGGGTTACTCTTCGGAAGGTCGGTGTGGACCTGTTAGGCCGAAGGGCCTGTTTCCACACAGTAGGTAATCTAATCTAAATATAACTACCTGCATCTACCACTTCCTCTGGAGGTTCATTCCACACAAAACAACTCCCTGTGTAAAAAACAATTCTCCCTTGTGTCTTTTTTGAATCTTTCCTCTCTCACCTTAAAAATATGCTCCTTAGTCTTGAAATCCCCCACCCTGAGGAAAAAGACACCTGTCAAGCATCTTATCTATACTCATCATAATTTTATAAACCTCTATAAAGTCATCAATATCAATGTATCAATATTCCTTCATCATCGTTCAATCGGCTACCTTAAGCTCTCTCCTAACAGTGCTTGCCAACACTGTTCATGAACAAATTTAAACATAATCACCTGGCAATATCGGTGGACTGAGAAATGGAACTAATGTTTCAGATCAATGATCTATTGTCAGGATTTAATTGTGGTAAAAGTCATGACCTGTAATTTTCTATGGAAGTTTAAGTTGCATTAGCTGCTCCCTCAGCCTGGGGGACGTGGAGGGGAGGTAGTCAGGTTGGGAAATCACAAGAAACTCCAAAGATTGAATTTCCTTGCCCAATTTGGAGTTGTAACCAATCAGCTCCTGCTTGACCGATAGGTTTTTACTTCTCTCTCTCTCTCTCTCTCTCTCTCTATAACTGGCCTCTAAATTTTCATCTGCCACCATTGTTTGGTTGTATTTTCTTTAAACACATTTTGCAATTAAAAATTCAGAATATCCACAAGTACTTCCGAGCTCCTCCATTCTCACATTCAGGCTACAGGACCAGATAAATAGAGGACAAACACAAACACATGCTAGAGAAACTCAGTAGGTCTGGCAGCACCTTTGGAGAGAGAAACAGTGTTGACATTTCAATAGGACTCTTCTTTAGATTTGTTTTGAAGAAGACACATCAGACTCAAAATGTTAACGCTGTTTCTCTCTCCACCGAAGCTGCCAGCATTCTCTGTGTTTGTTTCACTTCCAGCATTTGCAGTCGTAGAGTTATAGAGCCTTATGGCATGGAAACAGATCCTTCAGTCCAAGCAGTCCATACTGAACATAATCCCAAAACAAAATAGTGCCAACTGCCTGTTTCTGGCCCATATCCCTCCAAACCTTTCTTATTTGTGTGCCTATTCAAATATCTTTTAGATGTTGTAACTGTACCCACATCCGCCACTTCCTCAGGAAGTTTATTCCACATGCGAACCACCCTCTGTGAAAAAAATTGCCCCTTATGTCTTTTTCTAAATCTCTCTCCTCTCACCTTACAAATGTGCCTCCTAGTATTGAAATCCCCAATCCTAGGGAAAAGACAACTACCAAAAACTCTATCTATGTCCTTCATTATTTTATAAACTTCCATAACATTGCCTCTCAACTTCTTATGGTCTGGTGTAAAATGTCCCAACCTATCCAGCCTTTCTTTATAACTCAAACCTTCCCTACCCAGCCACATCCTGATAAACCTCTTCTGAACCTCTGCAGATTGATAATATCCTTTCTATAACTGGTTGACCAGAACTGGACATTGTATTGCAGAAGAGGCCTCACCAATGTCCTGTACAAACTCAACATGACTTCCCAACTCCTAGACTCAAAGGACTGAGCGCTGAAGGCAAGCATGCCAAATGCCTTTATAACCAGCCTGTCTATATGTGATGCAAACTTCAAAGAATTATGCACCTGAACCCCTAGGTTCCTCTGTCCTTGGAAGCAAGAGATTGCAATCTCTGGTGGAGAGGAGAATTGTTCTGGATGAGAGGGCCCATACAGGAGGCAAATGGAGTAGACTGCGATTGGGCGAGGTACTAGGAGAACTACCAATCTTAAAATCAAGAGGTGGGGTGAGATTGGAGGCTTTGGACAGGATATCAAGTGCTTTGAGACATTCGGAGGTTGTAGAAGTGCCTATGTAAATAGAAATCCATTATTTCAGTCATTTTGGGGAGTGACATATTTACTCGATACTTTTCAATTCAATGAAATTACTTGAGCCATTGCCAATTTCGCTGGGGGGCATTTAGAAACATCTCACTGACAAAACTACCCTTGTGCCAGTTACTGTTGTAGATATTTTCTAACTGGTCTGTTCAGCAATGTCATTACTCACATCTAACATATGCTGGGCCTCCTGGCTCAAAGGTAGGAACACCTGCTATTGAATCACAACAACCCTTCCAGTTGTTTTTATACTGTGACTCATTTGAAGCAGAATCACTCTAAGTGGTATTTCAGAATGTGCTTTCTAATTTTTGGATATGTCAGCCAGGACCATGGTCAATATAACTAGAATATTTCTTGTAGGTTTTGTGAAATGATAGTCCTAAACATCCCTTTGTCGTACATGGCACATATTAAAAGTAGGATCTTATTAACATCGTCCATCAATCCAGCTAGGCCAGAAGCCTCAGAAGAATAAGCATTCTGCTGAAGCTTGACATTTCCATTATCTGCTTTGGCCTATTCAAACTAAATTAGGTGTCAAATTCAAGGCAATTATCTTACATGAAACTCATGTGTACTATGCAACAGACAGTGATAGACAGAACTCTGTTCAGCTTTGACCTTTAGTGATGGGAAAAAGCCTCCCTTTGCTTCTCCTGGGCCTGTTCTGAGCCCAGGGCCGTTGAGTGAGCATCTGCACCTGATGCTGGTGCATTATTCAGCTTTTGACACATGCCCTCCAGTTACATTTTAAAGATGTGATTCATGCATTTCAGTTTTAACAGAAATTCATTTTAAGGATCTTTTCATTATTCAAATGCTCACACTGTTCTCAGCAGGAAATGATAGGCGGAAAAATGTCAGACAGCTCCAGCATTGAAGGACGGGGTCTAGTGACAAAAATCATTCACTTGCATCAAGCCGACTTGGTGATTTTTGTGTCAGCGTTTCCATAGCCACTGATCTTGGCTCTGACTTGGCCAGAGAGAGGGATCTTTGATTATAAATTCTCAGCCAATAAAATAATTTCAGTTGGAAGTTACTCCCAGCTCCGATGCAAGGGTTACAGTAAATTAAATATCTGAAAGTTCAGGAAGATAAAAGAAAATTAGGTTGGAATATTCTGGGATAGAAAAGATAAAATTAAATGTGTAATTGAAAATAGAAAAAGAGATGAAATTCCTCTTCAATAAAAAGAGAGAACTCTTGCTTTTGTCCACTGTTAATGACACATTCTTGAAGTTTGAAGAAATGAATGCTTTCAACTAAAATTGGCAATAGACTCAATTTTATTCTTGAAAAGACGTCATTTAAACGCATAATTTTTGGATATGAGCTTAACATATAAAATTATCTAAAAACGCTTTCTATTTCCTTTACAATTAATTCCTTCAAAGCAATACTTATTCATGAATTAATGTCACCACCAGTAAGATCACACAAATACAGACTTAAGAATAACTAATCATTCCATTTCAACCATATCGAGAGTGAGGAATGTTGAGGAGTCAGCTGCCAGAACTCCCTGCTGTCTCTTCAAAAACTGTAACATTAGGGTTGGAGAAGTGCTCTTTATTAATTTCATGCTCTGGCACAAAGCTTTATTTTGATGTGAGCTCAGAAGGGGAATTTGGGAAGTTGAGACCAGAAGGTGTAAATCATGGCCTGGATGTTCTTTTTACTCAGTTGAGTTAAATGGATGGAAAATTATGTGCACTTGGAATCAAACACATATGGCTTCATGCCCGAGTATCAAAACACGAGCCTCCACTCCAAAGGAAGATGCTTCAGGAATGCGAACTTGTAAAATTGGCCTCGATGTCCAATTGCACTGAAACATTGAAAATAACAACAAAATACACAAAATGCAACAAATGCTATTTGTGCCAACAATATCCAAGGTGCAGTGATAAAGACCTATCAAACCAACTGTTTCCTGGGCATCTGCTTGACAATGCGCAAAATAAACTGATACTGAACATCTTATTCTCAAAAACAAAATTACCTTGGCCAAGGACTGTTGTGTCAGCATCCTCAGCTAATTGTTTGAAGGTACTGTCAATAGTTCCATTGTCTCACCAAAAATAACAGGCTTGAGGTCTGGTCATAAGTATAAAATGCTTGGGCAAGAGTTAAATTTCAGAAGGAGATGATTAGTGCAATCATTTATTTTGATATCAAGGGGTACCTGACTATGCAATCAAGTAGCATTTGAAAAATAACTGTTGTCAGTGGCATTAAAATGTGAAATTCAGTCCAGTGTGAAATTATTGTCACTGTCAGCAGCCAATGAGTTTCCCTTAGGTGGTGTCCTTAGCCCAAACATCCTCCATTTCTTCAACATGTACATTCTCAGCATTATAGATTCAGATTGGGGCTATATACTAATAATTTCACAGCATACCTTTACATTTATAAACCCTTCACATATGATGCACCTATCTTGATCTACAGATGTACATTATCAGATAACTCTTTACGTGTTTACCCATGAAGCCCCTGGATAAAATGAAATACCGCGCAATTATTTTCAAACTTATAAAGAAAGTGTTGATAAGCGTCAGAGAGATGTGCGAAGCAAACTACTGTGTCAATCCCTAATGATGCATCAAGATCGAAAGCTGCTGCTGCCCTTTGCATAATAACTTGATCTTCGATAGTTTACAATTAATTTTAAATTACTGTGTTTCCTTTATAACTAAGAAACAGGTGGTTACATTTCACCCTGAGTTTAAAGTGATTAATTTCAATAATTGCTTGTGTGAATGATGTAAAGATTGCTAATTGTGTTTGGATATTTGCAGGCATGGATGAGCTGGCAGCACTGAGTCAGAAGGTTGCAAGTTCAAGTCACTCTCAAGAGATTTGAACAACAATATCGACACTGACACTTCAGTGCAGTGCAAAGGGAATGCTGCACTGTCAAACAGGACAATAAAACAAGATCCAATCAAGCTTCTCAAGTGCATAAAGTGTTTTGATGAAAACAATGGAATAACTCTGTGCCTTTACCAATATGTATTCTTCAATCATAATTATGACAAAAATGAATTATCTTTCCTCAAATAGCAGCTTGTGGGAGCTTGCTGTGTGATATTTGGCTGCTATATTTCCTATATTACTGAAGTGACAATGCTTTAAATGTACAACACTTTAAATGTACTTCACTAATTCTAAAGCACTTTACACATTTTTTGCAATTTATGTTCGAAGAGATAGGGTATGTTTTGTCGATTGGGGTCTTTTATTACTGCATCTGAGATGATTTATTATATTATGGCAACACAGAAAACTTTACAAAAAAAATTGAACTTACTTTTCAGAGAAAAGAACTTTGCTCTTCAAAACAGGGAATACATAGAAACCTATAAACCAATGCATAGCTGAAGTTGAATTATTACATCCAATTTTGAGCATTGCACATTACGATAAGTGACACTGTCTTGGGGAGGATGCAAATAAGGTTTATCAGGAATCATATCAGGAGTAAAGTTCTATGTGGAGAGACACAATAGGTGAGAGTTGTTGTCCTGGCAGCCAGGAATTGTAAGCACAGTGGAGACATCCAACTTGAAGATTTTACATAATCAGTAAGAAGGAACTGTTTCCACTGGTGAGTCGCTCAAATTTAAAATATTAGTAAAGGAACCAGAGAGGAGATGAGAAGTTTTTTTAAAAATCCTGTTGTTATGATCAACAGTACACGGGTTGGAATAGTTACAGTAAAAAAAATTGAATATCGAAATGAAAGGAAAAGAATTGCAGGGTATGAGATAAGTGCAGGGAAGTTAACTAGTTACAGTCATAGAGTCATAGAGACATAGACGACAGAAGCAGACCCTTCAGTCCCACTCATCCATGCTGACCAGATATCCTAAATAGATCTAGTCATCCTTTGAATGAAAAGATATGAAAAAAGAATAAGAAAAAAGTGATGCAGTCTTTACAGCTTCTGCCATCCAATACAGCCATACCACCTGCTATATCTCCATTTACCGGCCTGATTAACCATACCCCTTGATTTTCTGAAAAAGCGGATTCTTCTTTGCCTTGACAAGTAAATTTAGTAATTACTATGATCCCCACAGAGACAATAGGAACAAGAGTAGGTCCTCAACCCTGATTCACATCCAAAGAGATCATGGCTGATGTGTGGCCTAACTCCATATGTCTGCTTTTGGCCACAACCACTTAATATCTTTGCATACCAAAAATCTCTCTATCTCAGATTTAAAGTGAACAACTGACTCAGCATCCACTGCTGTTTATGGAAGGAGTTCCAAACATCTACCACCCTCTGTGTGTAAAAGTGCTTCTTAACATCTCACCTGAATGGTCTGATCCTAATTCTCAGACTATTCCCTTTAGTTCGAGAATGCCCAATCAGCGGAAAGGGTTCATCTGTCCTATCTTTTCCTATTAATAGCTTGAAGATTTCAATCAGATCAATCTTTCTAAATTCTGGAGAAGACAGCCCTAATTTGTTTAATCTCCTCCTCATGACATAACCCCTGATGTCTAAGTACAACTATGTTGAACTCTCTCCAAGGCAAATATGTTCTTTCTGAAATGTGATGCCAGATCCGCTTGCAGTACTCCAAGTGGGGTCTAAACTAAGGTTTTGTTTAACTGCGGCATAACTCCTGAATACTTGTACTCTAGTTGTCTAGATAAAAAGATTAACATTCTATTAGTTTTTGTGATTATTTTCTGTACTCTTAATGACATTTTAAAGATCTACACACATAAACCCCGAAGTCAGTTTGGACATTCACTGTACTGAACTTCATGCCATCTGGACAGTGCGCTGATCTATTCTTTTTAGGTCCAAAATGAATAGCCTAACATTTATTTCCATTGAACTCCATCTGCTACAGATTTGCCTAATCACCAAGTATGCCAATATTCCTTTGTAATTTTATGCTACCATTTACACTGTGTACAATGACTGTGTGTCATCAGTAAATTTAGAAATATGACTTTCTATGCCATTATCTAAGTAATTAAAAGATGATGTGAATAATTATAAAGAATCCAGGTCCCTGTGGGACAGCATTGGTCACACCCTGCCAAATTCAGTAAATACCCATTATCCCCGCTTTCTGTCACCTGCCACTCAACTAATTTCCCAGTCATAAGACTACTTTTCCCCCAATTCCATGGGCTTCTATCTTAGTTAACAGTTTCTTATGTGGGACTATACCAAATTCTTCCTGTAAGTCCAATAACAACATCTATAGACATTCCTCTGTTGACTACCTTAATCACTACATCAAAAAATTCAATGAGATTTGTCAGGCATGACCTATCTGTCATGAATCCATGTTACCCTCACTTGATAGTGAAAATGTTCAAGATGTTCAGTTATCCTATCCTTGATTACAGAGTGCAACCATTTCCCCACTATAAATTTTAGGCTAGCTGGTCTGTAATTCCTTGGTTTTCCTCTCTCATCTTTAAAAAGTGGAGAGACATGTGAAATATTCCAATACAGAAGGAAGAGTTCTCTGTCAAGGGAACTAGGAAAGCTTATAGCTAGGGCATCCACAATGTGCTCCCCTACTTCTTTTAACTCTCTCAGATGGTAAACATCAGGTCCTGCAGATTTGTCACCCTTTAATTCCATTAAATTCCTCAGTACAGATGTTTTACTTACTTTAATTTTATTCAGTCCCTGCTCCTGATCCACTATTAATTGTCTTGGGACTTCCAGCAAGCTATTCTCCCTTTCTGCAGTAAATACTGGGATGAAATAATTATCTAATATTTCTTCCATTTCCCTCTAGTCCCCACTCTCAATCTTTAGTGGGCCAACAACTTTCCGTAAATATAATTATAACATTTATTCTTATTGATTTTAATTTTCCTGGCAAGTTTCCTTTCATAATCCCTTTGGTAGCTCTTGCATGCTGCTTTGTCCCCTTTGTTTGTCTTTGTATCTTTCCCGTTCAGCAGGATTGGTGCTTTTTTTTTTAATTTTGCATTTTTGTAAGCCCTTTCTTTTAGTTTTGTGCTGGCCCTTACCTCCTTAACTGTGCATGACTGTTTTTTTTCATGTGAACTGGAGCTTTTCCCTCTCAGGGGTATAAACCTTTTTTGTATTGTGTCAAATATTTCTTTATATATCCCACACTGTTCTTCATTATTTTACCCATTAACAGACTTCCATAGCTTACCGTGAACAGTCTCTGTCTCTGTCTCATCTTGTTAAAGTCAGCCTTTAAAACTAAACCTCCAGTGGCGATCCATGTTTTTCGCTTTCAAATGGTACATTAAACTTTATCATGTTAGGATCACTATTTGATAAATGATCACACACAATTAGATTATGAATTATATTTGACTCATTACTTATTGTCAAATCCATATTGCTTGTCCCTTTGTTGCTTCCAGGACATATTGCTGGAGGACACTATCCCAGATACAGGGGTTAATTCATTCTGGTTGGCTGAATGGTTGGTTTGTGAAACAACGTAATACTAACAGCGTGGGTTCAATTCCCATTAACTGAGGTAACCATGAAGGGCTCTTCTTCTCAACATCTTCCCTTGCCTGAGTTATGGTGGTCCTCAGGTTAAATGGCATGTTTAACAAGTTAATTGCCCTCTAATGAAAGAGCAGCCCTATGGTCTGGTAAGACAATGGCTACACAAACAAACTCCCACTCTCATGTTCTATCCTGGACATACTCCAGAAATTCACTACTTTTCTGAAAGGTGCTTGTGTGTCTGGTGAAAGTTAAAATCCCCTTTTAATACTAAGCTGGCTTTGCCATACACCAGCCCAATTTCTGCACTTCAAAGTTGTTTCCGGGGTCTACACAGTTTTAGATCCTTTACTATTGCTCAGTTCCATTCATACAGTCTCCACTGAATACTTTATCCTCATTATATCCTCCCTCACCATTGAAGTAATTTTGCTTCTAATCAGTAAAGCTACCGTGTTCTCTGCCATTTCCTCTGTCTGTCCTGTAAACGTATAATCTGGTACATTTAGTTTTTAATAGCCAGACCATCTTGCAGCCATGCCTCAGTAATGGCCACTATATCATAATATCCAATTTAAATTTGTGCCTGCAGTTCATTTAATTTATTACTAACACTTCATGCATTCGTATATAGCACTCTTATTTGGGCCACACACTGTAAACTGCTCCTCACCAATTTGCATGTGGCTGATATTTTAATTTGAAGTCCCAGTGATGAATTTAAAAGAATTATACAATAAGATTTTGCATTTTAAGACTTGCTATAACAAACTAAAATCAACATTAATTAAGCATTATTTAGTACACAATTAAACTTAAAATGATAGAACTCATAATCCTTAATGTCTTAAAATGACCTATAATCCTACAGTACATATTTCGATCACACTTTCTGCAGAATTGTAATCTTTTCAAAAACAGTCCAAGTTATTCCCAGCCTGTGTGCCCAATTTTGCGAATGCTTGCTGTGACTTCAAGGTCCTGTTCCTCATTCTTCAGAGAAATTCAGAATCATTTTCCAGCAGCAAAGCTCATTTGTGTGACTCCTTGTCATAGCCTTAAATCTGAAATCACAGTGACCTCAAATCTTTGTTGGTTCTTGCTCCTAACAGAAGTCAACTTTTCACTATCCTCTGCCTTGTAGCTGGTAGAAAACAGCTATTCCCTGCTGCTTATAATGGCTGCTCCTTCCTTGTTTCCCTTTCTCTCTGTTCAAAGTCTCTGACTCAGTAGGTTTGCAATAACAAAATTATTTGCCTCTGCAATCAGATATTACAGTTCGCAGATGCATTCAGATAGCAGTTGTCCTGGGACTCCACTCCACATGGTAAACAAACCATAATCAGACTGAACTCCTAATAGGTTACATGCCCTTCTTCATTTCTCCATTTTATCTTAGATTAATAGAGACTGTTACAAACATAGCCATCTTATAAAAGTTGACATTTGAAACACATTTTTCAAACCCTTTCAAGGCCAGTGAGGCTATTTAGCAGTAATCATGAACTTAATACACTTTAAAAACCCAGTTACACTTGCATCAATAAGCAATTTTAGAACAAGTCTAAAGGAATAAAAATGGAAAAAAAAATTTAAAATTCAACAATTTGTGATTAATTCCATTCCTGATAGATATTAACTGCCCCCTCCAGAGAACAATATAATCAGCAACAGAAATGTCTGAATTCATTGTTTAAATGTGTATGTGTAGATGCAGGAATATGCTGTCCAGTTTAGAAAAACCATGATGGTGATTGCTAATAATCAGCACATAATAATCCAGCCCTTTCACCCTTTGGAATGTGTGAACTTTACTTTTCTCTATCAGAATAGCAGAGATGAATTCTTACAGTTTATGCCAGGACAGCAATCACGACCAACCTCCAAATGCAACTCTATCTTGAAGGTCACATTTGCATAATACTTACTGTTGAGGATTTAACTGATAGGGAATGACTACAATTCAGATAGATATAAATGTACCAACGCCATCAGTGCTGGGAGAAGACTTATGAATAAAGTGTATTGCACAGCTTGACAGATTTATGCATTTGGTTTTAAATTTCTCGGTTATTTATTGTGCACCTCGTAATTCATCAGATTTTACAGTAGATTATAGGCTAGGGTATAATGTAATGGCAGGTATTAGGGGCACATTTACTGCAGGTTGTAAAATATCAAAGCAAATGATCTAAATCTGATTTCAAATTGTAAATGTTATTTGTACTAGAGTGTGATTCTAAAGCAGTAGAAGATTATCTTTAAAACTATGCAGAGAAAAGAAGATGTTGAAAATATACCCTAATTGAAGCAATATATGAAAGACAAAAAACATGTATTTTACCATATGTTTTCTTTTTTCTGAAATTGGAACTGATTCATCTTTTGCAGAGACTATCTGACTATGTATTGCACTATTCTCAGTTCTTATTTCACATTAGCTCACCTGCCATGTTATTGGTCATAATTTAGGATCTGGAACATGGACACAAAATGTTTGAGAGGGGCAGGGAATACTGTATACTCAACCAAGATTTTTCGTAAATTTCAAATTCATCAGTTAAGGAAATAGGCCCAAGTAGATCTAAGCACAGGGAAATTGGACGTTAATCTCTGTTTGCAAACAATTGTTTTCTTACACATCTATTTCATTCAGATCAGGAAAATCACAGAATCCCTACAGTTTTGAAGCAGGTCTTTTGGCCCATTGAGTCCACACCAACCCTCTGAAAAACACTCCACACGGATCTACCCCATTCCTGAAATTCCTACGGTTAATCCACCTAGCCTTCACATCCTGACACCGTGGACAACTTAGCTTGGCCAATCCACCCTAACCTGCATATCTTTAGACTATTGGAGGAAACTGGAACATTCGGTAAAAACCCACACAGTCACCTGAAGCTGGAATCAAACCCAGTTGTCTGCAGTGCTGTTTGGCAGCAGTGCTAACACTGACCCACTGTGCTGCCAAAAAAACTCCATATAATTGAGAAGGAACAGATTTTCCACTCCCCCAACTAAATTGCTTTTTAATTCTCTCTGAATTCTCTTCCAGGTTCTCATTCCCCTGACAACCTAATCTGAGCCTTCCCCACAACACGAGCCTCTCTCTGTCTTTCCCTGCCTCAGACAGATGTCTCCCAAAGCCTTTTGAACTACCATCTCATAATCTCAATCATTGCCTTTTGGGGATCAACTCGCACCAAAAGAGGAAAAAATGCAGTTGTTACTCACTCTCACTTCAGCAAACTATTGATCTCCCATGCTGCACATCACTGAAACAATTGTGAACCCGAAGGAATAATGTGTCACTTGCAGATAAATTAATTGGCAAGGTGAACGTCATTCTGGTGATAGTACCTTCTAATGAGCAGAAACAACATGAAAAAGCATGGAAACTAAGCTTTCCAACACTTGAGCACTTCCACAAAGTTTCAACTTTCCAAGTACTTAGTACCATTGTTTCATTCCCTAGTTGACAGCTGACCTCTAGCCTCCTGCATAATGAAGTACCCAGTTCATCACATTTCAAGCTCCTGAGAGGATCACCTGATTCTCACCAAGATACAGAGAGAAAGCGATAGTGAGAGGCAGATAGACCAAGGAATTACTACTGTTAACAGGATGTGTTAAACATTAAACAGAATGCTTGTGAAAATTGCATTAAAAGGCAAGGAACAGGACTGATGGAATCTTTCAAGGTTTAAGGAACAGGAAGTTGTAAAGGTGAGCCTCACAGGTCCAAATCAGTGCTGGAATACTCACACAGAGGTTGGTTCAAAGAATGATTTTTACACTCTGCACATGGATAAGCAAAACTGCACACAGCACTCAAAGTATGCAGCTTAGTGGAGACAAAGGAAGAGAAAGGAAACCCTTCGCTTCTTTAAGTCCCATTTCCTCATCCCTAATTTTCAGAGAAAAAAAATGCACAAAAAAATCTTAGCCAGATTATAATGTGGGTCTCTGTGTTTCTAACTGCCCAATATCCTACATGTTAGGGTGGGTCTGGGAAGAGTGGGTCATGGCTAGTGAGGTCCAGTTGGCCAGCCACAATCCATGATTGAGTATGTCAGGACACATGCCTTTCACATGGCCAAAGTGAGTACTACAAACAAGGACAGGACTTATACAAGTAACAATAGGGCCCTGAGTGGTGTTGTAGAACAAACAGACTTCGGGGTTCAGGTACATAATTTGAGCCACAGGTTGACATGGTGGATAAGAAGGTGTTTAACATGCTTGCTTTCATTGTTCAGACCTTTGAGTACATGTTGGAGTTGTACAGGACGTCGTGAGGTCTTTTCTGGAACACTGTGCAGTTCTGGTCATCATGTTATGGGAAGCATATTACTAAGCTGAAGATGCATCAGAAAAGATTTACCAGGATGTTGCCAGAAATGGAAGGTTTGAGATATAAAAATAGATTGGTAAGACTGGGACATTTTTGTGCTGGAGCATAGGAGGTTGAGAGGTCACTGTATTGAGATTTATAAAATTATGAGGAGCATAGATAAGGTAAATTACAAGAGGTCTTATCCCCAGGGTGATCCCTAGGGGATATCTTTTTAAGGTGAGAGAAGAAAGATATAAAGAGAACATGAGAGCAATATTTTACACAGAGAGTGGTTCATGGGTGGAATGCACTGCCAGAGAAAGTGATGAATGTAGGTACTATTACAATGTTTAAAAGACATTTGGATAAGTTAACAAATAGGAAAAGTTTAGAGGGATATGGGCCAAGCGCAGGCAGGTGGGACCAGTTTAGTTTTGGAACACTATCAGCATGGACTAGTTGGACCGAAGGGTCTGTTTCCATGCTGGTTGACTTTATGACTCTATTACTCTAAGTCGAGTGGCTTGTGCCTACCTGATTGACTATTCAAGTGATTGTCAAGAAGCTTTACTGGTGTGTTAGAACACATGAACATTTGTATTACGAGCAGGGAAAGGCCATATATTGCTTCAACATTCTGTAAAATCATGTTTGATCTGTTTGTGTTTTAATTTCCAACTTCCCATCTTTACCTGATAATCCTTGAATTCCTTGCCTAGCAATAATTTATCTACCTCCACCTTAAAAATATTCAATGACCTACCTCCATCATCTTTTAATGTAGGTGTTCCAAAGTTGCACAACTCTCATCAAGCTAACAGGCGTACAGTTTCTCAGTTCCCATCTCTGTCCCTTCTTAATTAATGGTTCAGTCTAAGAGTCTAGTGAAGTACGGAAAATTAATGCCAATGTATCTATTGGTTTCTTTACTGATATTTCAAGAAATTAGAAGGTTAAGGGCTGATATAATTGAAGTCTTCAAAATATTAGAAGAAAAGGACAGGCTGGATAAAAATATAACAGTTCACTGATTGGAAAATTGTAGAACTAGAGGGCGTAGTCCGAGAATTAGAGCCAGACCATTTCAGGAGAGATGTTAGGCAGCATTTCTACACACAAAGGGGGAATAGATGTTTGAAACTCTCTTCCACAAATGGCAAGTTAGATTAGTCATTATTTCTAAACCTGAGACAGTTTTTTTTGTTAATGAAAGATGTTAAGGGATATGAGCCAAAGGAATGTATCTGGATTTACGTGCCAGATCAGCAATGATCCCAATGAATGGTGGAACTGGCTCGAGTAGCTGAATAGCTGTTCCTATAATACCTTGAGCCACCTCCTTAAAGTCCCGAGGATAAAATCCATCTGGACCCAGATATATGTCAGGTCACAACTCCATCAGTTTGCTCAGGTCCTCTTCTCTAATTATAGAGTCATAGAGATGTAGAGCACAGAAACACAACCTTCGGTCCAAATCATCCATGCTGACTAGATAACCTAAACAGATATAGTCCTCCTTGCCACCATTTGGTCCATATCCCTCTAAACCTTTCCTATTCATGTACCCATCTAGATGCCTTTTAAATATTGTAATTGTCCCATCTGCTTCTTCTGATATTCCATACACACGCCATCTTCTGTATGAACATATTGCCCCTCAATTCCTTTTAAATCATCCCCCTCTCACCTTAAACCTACACCCTCTACTTCTGGACTCCCCTACCATGCAAAAAAAACCTTGCTTATTCACTCCATCCCTGCCCCTGTTGGTTTTATAAACTTCTATAAAGTCATCCTTGAGCCTCCAATGCTCCAGGAAATAAAAGCCCCAGCCTATCCAGCCTCTCCCTATAGCTCAAATCCTCCAATCTCAGCAACATACTTGTAAATCTTTTCTGAGCCCTTTCAAGTTTTACAACATCTTTTCTTTAGAATTGAGTGCAGTATTCTCAAAGTGGCCTAACCAATGTCCTGTGTAGGTGCAACATGGCATTCCAACTCCTATACTTAATGCACTGCCCAATAAAGGCAAGCATACCAAATGTCTTCTTCACTATTCTGTCTACCCGCGACTCCACTTTCAAGCAACAATGAGCCTGCACCCAAGGACCTTACTATTCACTCTTTCAATAATGCCCTGATTTGCTCTACCAAAAGGCAGCACCTCACATTTATCTAAATTAAATTCTATCTGCTACTCCTCGGTCCCTTGGTGCATCTGATAAGGTCTCATTGTTCTCTGAGGTAGCCTTCTTCATGTCAAGTACAGCACTAATTTTGGTGTCATCTGCAAACTTATTAACCATACCTCTTATGTTCACATGAAATTTATTTATATGAATGACAGAAAGCAGTGGACCCAGCACCGAGCCTTGTGGCATACTGCCGGTCACAGGCCTCCAGTCTGTGTGCAAGCCTCCTCCACCACCTAGTCCCATCAATCTAGTCCCATTTGCCAGCATTTGGCCCATAGCCCTATAAACCCTTCCTTTCATGTACCCATCCAGATGCCTTTTAAATGTTATAATTGTATCTGCCTCCACTACTTCTTCTGACAGCTTGTTCCATACACGCATCACACTGTGTAAACAGATTATCCCTCAGGTCCCTTTTAAATTTTTCCCCTCTCATCTTAAACCTATGCCCTCTAGTTTTGGATACCCCTACACTGTGACTGGCAGGTTTGAGCTATAGGAAGAGACTGAAGGGGCTGGGGATTTTTTTACCTGGAGCATTATTGAGGTTAGTAAAACCTTCCACCACCATCATCTGTCCCCTACCTTGAGCCAACTGTGTACTCAAGTGGCCAGTTCTTTCTGTGTTCCATGTGATCTCACATTGCTAAGCGTAAACCTCTTTGAATGCCTCGCTGACGTCACTACTCTGTCTTCATCAATCTTCTTCATCACTTCTTCAAAAAACTCAATCAAGTTCATGAGACGTTATTTCCCATGCACAAAGCCATTCTAACTCTCCCTCATCAGTCCTTGCCTTTCCAAATACATGTAAATTCTGCCCCTCAGAATCTCCTGCAACAACTTACCCACCACTGACGTCAGGTTCAGTGATCGATAGTTCCTTGGCTTTTCCTTAATGGAGGAGAAAATGAGGACTGCAGATGCTGGAGATCAGAGCTGAAAATGTGTTGCTGGAAAAGCGCAGCAGGTCAGGCAGCATCCAAGGAACAGGAGAATCGACGTTTTGGGCATCAGCCCTTCCTGAAGAAGGGCTGATGCCCGAAACGTCGATTCTCCTGTTCCTTGGATGCTGCCTGACCTGCTGCGCTTTTCCAGCAACACATTTTCAGCTCTTTTCATTAATGGAACTTCACTTGTGGCTATCGATGATACAGATATCTCTGCAGGGGGGCCAGTAATCACTTCCCTAGTTTCCCACAAAGTTCTGCATTTCACCTGACCAGGTCCCAGGTATTTATCTACCTTCATGCAAATGTACAGCACCTCCTCTTCTATACTATGGATACTTTTCAAGATATCACTATTTGTTTCCACAAGTTCTTTAGCTTTTACATCTTTCTCCACAGTAAATGATGACATGAAATACTCTTTTAGTATCTCACTAATCTCTTGAGTTCCATACATTGATGGCCTTGCTGATTATCTCCCTAGCTACTGTTATTCCCTTAAGGTATTTGTATAATATCTTTGGAATCTCCTTAATCCTATTTGCTGACGTTGAATTATGCCCTCTTGATTTCCCTTTTAATTATATTCCTGCTGCTGTTATATTCTTCTGGGGTTTCCAGCTGTCTATACCTGACATATGCCTCCTTCTTTTTCTTGACCAGAGTCTTAATTTGTCTCATCATCCAGTATTCCCTAAACCTATCGTAATTTCACGAAATTATTCTTCATCTTCCACCTCCTAATACACAGGTATTACAGAAAGGTTGTTTCGCATCCTCCACAGTGCAAACAGAAGCAAAATATTTGTTCATTTCACCCACCATTTTGTTATTATCTGTCATTAACTCCACAGGAGATGACAGTCACTCTCCTTCAAGACATTTGTATCTTGCGAGGTTTTACAAATGGGTTATTTTTATTTCAATGATCTTGAGATGTAAAGAAAATACAATGATGTAAATGTTCAACCTTTGACTGTGATTTCAAGTCCATTAAATGTGGCTTCAGTCTTTTAGTCAAAAAATTCATAGAATAAATTTTACAAAGGATAGTTTCACAACAATGACATCTCAACTTAACATACCTTTTACCTATTTATTTTGACACCTTGCTAAATAGAATCCACAAATTGCAGAGTGTCAGTTAACAAAACCACTTTAATATTAAATTGATTCACTAGCGAGGTTGAACACAGGACGCAGTAATCCAATGTTACTAGTATGGATTATTTTCACCTTCAAAGCAAAGTAATATGTAGTTAAATAATATTTAATATATTAGTTGCAAATCACAAGACACTACGAAAAAAATCTATGCGACCTAACCCTGTGTCAAATTTCAAATATGGAAAGCCTGGAGGGGAATGAACATTTTAGACTGGGGAGATGTACCTGAGGTGCCATATTATAGAGACATAAGATAGACAAAGGGAATGAAAAACATAAATCTCAAACATTATTTTATCTGAAAACACAAAGAAGTTGTGGGAGCACAACTTCAAATGAGTAACCGATTATTTCAGAACAGCTATAGGAATTTTTTCTTTAAACAGAGTGATCAACATTGAATTGAGTTGTGGAGGCAATAAACCTTGCATTATTTAAGTAGCAAGCACATGCACAAATGAGAATTAAAGATTTTTTTTTACATGACTGGATGAAGTTGGCTGAATTGCCTTTCTCATCAATTATGATTAGATAATCTTATGAATATTTCCTGTTCTACAAACATAGCTATAGTTGTGAAATGAGCACGCCAAGAATATATGGCATGGAGAGGAGCATGGAGCTGGTTGAGTATTAGGATGTGGAGGAGAATTCACAAATGACATGGATTTCAATAAACAACAAGATAATGAATTACCAGATTACAATTATTGCCATTGTTTTTCTTTCTGTTCTATCTTTCTGACATTATATTCATTGTGGCAAAACCAGAAGATGTGGCCAGAAATTGGAGAACTCACCTTTGAACTTGCTAGACACCATTTTGTGGGAGTTCCTCTGGAAACAAGCCACAATCAATATATTCACATTTCACAGAGGTATTAGCCCATTTATTCTAATAGCTTCCTCCCCACCTTTGTGTACTTCTGCTGACCTATTTTTATTTGAAATATGAACTGTGCAAGTTAGATCTTGTAGGAGCAGATCTGAACCTGAGTTTTGTCATTGTATGGTGCTGCCATTTCCTAGTTTGATTGACAGCTACAAGTGGTTATAGACAATTTGAAGTGGACCTATGAACTGCAATGGTTGTTGTTACTAGGGTTTATGCACTTACTTGAAATGCTCATTGATATAAGACATTTAAAAGTCCTGTGTTTAGAGTGTTTTAAAAAATATTCACTATTGGTGTAAGCCAGTTGCATTCCATTACTCTTTTACTGCTGTATATCTGACTTCATAACTATCAACTGTTACAATACACGTGTGCTATTTTACAGTTTGATTGACAGTTACATGTGGCTAGAGAAGGTTTAAACTAGCTCTATGAATTTCATTGCTTATTGTCATAAGGGATTATGCATTTGAATGAAATATTTGTTATTATGAAACATTATGTAGTTGAAAGAATGTAAATGTTGTAAATGGGTTATTAAGAGGTTTTTTTTCAAAACATAAATGCTTATAATACTGCGGAGGACTTCATTTGATCTCTGCACTGAGGCTGAAATCTACTCATCGTGGACACTGAGTTGACATGAGATGTGCAAGGAAAAGGGTTCTCATGAGTTGGTACTAAGTTGACATATTGGCTATAAACGGTCTTAAAGGTACTGCAGAAATGTAGAAGTTAGCATCGGAGATATAAAAAAGTTACAGAGATTGGGCAGTGGGGTTTAAGGTGGCATGGGAATATATAAGTGGCAGGTGTGTTCAAGCAGAGGGTAATAGGTTGCCATAGGAACTATGACAAGCCTTGGGAATAGGGCAGGTAGATGTAAACTGGCATTAAGGCTACAAAGGGCGGCACATTGACTCAGTGGTTAGCACTGCTGCCTCACAGCATCAAGGACCCGGATTTGATTCCAGCCTCGGGCCACTGTCTGTGTGGAGTTTGCACATTCTCCCTGTGTCTGTGTGGGTCTTCTCCCACAGTCCAAAGTTGTGCAGGTTAGGTGAATTGCTTAAAAATGTGTTGCGGGAAAAGCACAGCAGGTCAGGCAGCATCAAAGGAGAAGGAGAATCGACGTCAATTTTCCTTCTCCTTTGATGCTGCCTGACCTGCTGCGCTTTTCCAGCAACACATTTTTAAGCTCTGATCCCCAGCATCTGCAGTCCTCACTTTCTCCAGGTTAGGTGAATTGGCCAAGCTAAATTGCCCATACTGTTCAGGGATGTGTATGTTAGGTGTATTAGTCAGGGGTAAATGTAGAGTAATAGAGTAGGAGAATGGGTCTTCGGAAGGTCAATGTGGACTTGTTGGGCCGAAGGGCCTGTTTCTACACTGTAGGGATTCTAAGGGCCATAGTGACTGTATGCAAGAGCTTGGAGACATATGAACATATAAATTAGGAGCAAAAGTAGACCACTAGCTTGCTGTACCATTGGCTGGTCTTGATGATCTGATTCCTCCAAATTCCTGCTTCCCCAATTACCTTTCAGCCTCTTACTTAGCAAGAATCCATCTACTTTCATCTTAAAAGTAAACAAAAACTCTGCTTTCACTTGCTTTTGTGGAAGGGAGTATCAAAGACTCACGACCCTTTATAAGAAAATAATTTATCTTCATTGCTGTCCTAAATGGATAACTGTTTTGAAACTGTGACCACTAGTTCTCGATTTTCTCACAAAAAAAGATATCTTTTCCATGTGTACCCTATCAAGACCCTTCAGGATTTTATATGCCTCAATCATGTCATGACTTTCTCTTCAAAACCCCAGTGAATACAAGCTTAGTTGTCTCGCCTTTCCTCAAAAGAAGTTGATCCATGCCAGGAATTAGTCTAGTAAGCTTTTCCTGAACTGCTTCTAATGTATTTACATATTTCCATAAATAAGTTGACCAATTCTATAGACAATATTCCAGATATGGTGTCAATAATGTCTAACTGAAGCCGAAACATCCTTATTTTTGTTTTTAATACCCTTCACTTTAACTATAACAAACAATTGGCTTTCCTACTTACTTGTTGAGCGTGCATGCTAATATTTTGTTACTCATGCACTGAAACATCCAGATCCACCTGCATCTCAGATGTTCTGCAACTTTCATCATTTAGATTGCATGCTTCTTTACTATTCTTCCTGTCAAAATGGCAATTTCACATTTCATAACTTTATTCTCCATTTTCTAAATGTTCATTCACTACTTGACCTATCAATATTCCTTTGATGATTCCTGATCTCCTTTTCACAACTCCATTTTCAGTCAACTTAGACTTAAATTGATGTTAAAGGTGGTGTTATGGTATGGGGGATAAGTTGGCATGGAAAGTGTAAGGGGCCATTTTTGTGTGGATGGGGTACATGGAATTGGCATGCAATATATGTGAAGAATGATGACTAGAGTTAAAAATCACACAACACCAGGTTATAGGCCACCAGGTTTATTTCGAAGCACTAGCTTTCAGAGCACTACTGCAACCACCTGATGAAGATGCAGCGCTCCGAAAGCTAGTGCTTCCAAATAAGCCTGTTGAACTATAACCTGATGTTATGAGATTTGTTGTGGTCCAACACCAGCACCTCCAAATCATGATGACTAGAGTGGCTGCCTGATGACATCAGTATAATTCAGGTTTACCAAGACACATCTTTAACCCAGCATCCTTCTCACTCATCCTGCAGTTATTTGGCCCAATTCCAGTACGCCTCCATGGCAGAATGTAAATCTTGACTTTTACTCCTCATTTTTCTGGTTGCATTTGTGGAGCCAAAAAATGAACCCTGCACTTCTGACTTTGCAGTGAAATCCAGGCCTATGCTTCACCAGAATATACAGAAGAATAAAATTTAGCAATCAATGGTCTACAAATGATGGGGAGAGGAACTGCTCATCCTCTCCTGACCAAAATGTCCATTGACAACTGACCAAAGAGAAAAATGCAGCAACAAGCTGCAGGCAATTTTAACATGGGAAGAGTGAGACTTGTGCCCGTCCTTGTGGAGGAAGACCTGCCCTCTGGAGCTGCCAGCCAATCTGATATGCAGGCAGTACCAGCAGTCCTGGTGGCACCAAGAGCTCAGTAGTGAGCACTATTGATTTCTGCAGACAGGACTGCGAGTATGGTAAGACATATACATTTGGCTTGGAGAGTAGAGGGCGTGTTGGAAAGTGGATGTTGGAGAACATGCAGGTGGGAAGAAGGGGTGTCTTCTGTGGGAGTGGAGGTTCCCTGGATATATGAAAGCTTCTTGAAGATAGCAACCGTAACTCTTCCCCATTCTTCTAAATCATAGAATCATAGGAGTTTACAGTGTAGAAACAGGCCTTTCAGCCCAACAAGTCCACACCAACCTTCCAAAGAGCAACCCACACAGACCCATCCCCCCTAACATATATTTACCCCTGACTAACGCACCTAACCTACACATCCCTGAACACTATCAGCAATTTAGCATGGCCAATCCGCCTAACCTGCACATCTTTCTACTCTGGGAGGAATCCAGAGCACCTGGGGGAAATCCACACAGACACAGGGAGAATGTGCAGACTCCACACAGACAGTTGCCAGAGGCTGGAATCAAATCCGGGTTCCTGATGCGGTGAGGCAGCAATGCTAACCACTGAGTTACTGTGCCACGATCAGGTTCCTACCTGGTGGCACACAACAACTGTGTATTGCCATGGGTTGTACATTATCAGTGTCAACTGAGTTTTGACAAGCTCAACTAACTCTTCATTGTTAATTTACAGATAGTACATTTGTCAATTTTGGCACTAATTTACTTTCCAAACAATAGTGGTGGGGGGAATGTGATGTACTGGGTACCTGCCCCTTCAAAAACACACCAACTACGGCCTCTAAAATCCAGTCCAATATGTTTGGGGTTAAATGTGAACACAAAAGATCAACTAAATTATCTTTTATATTGAAAATGATACATACTGCTTGAAAATATCCAAAAATAAATGCTTGTAAACAAGATAGCTTGGCAATTACCCTTATTACTCCACAAACTCCGAATGTCCTCTTTGTGTTTTCAAACTAATGATGAACAAAGAAAAGGAAATTCTCTAGACTTTACCTTTCTACAATATCTTGCTGTCCTATGCCTGAAATAAAAGCAATCTTTTTCCTGTCTGTGAACAACTTTTCAAAACTCTTGATCATGTGTTGAGTAAGCAGGTGGTAAGTAGGAATGTATTTCAAGGCAAAACTACATTGCAGTGACTGAGATATGATGGAAGTGATCAAACCTTTAAAAAAAACATAATTTTTAATTGGGACGTGGCAGCATTTATTGTCCATCCCTAATTGCGTAGAGGCCAGTTAAGAGTCAATCATATTGCTATTGGTGTAAAGTAATCATGGAAGCTAGACCAGGTAAGGATGGCGGATTTATCTTCCCTAGGAGGGATTGGTGAATCAGATGGGTTTTTACAACAATCATCAGTGATTATCCAATCACCATTAGGCATGCTTTTAATTCCAGATTTGTTTTCATTGAATTCAAATTTCACCATTTTCCATGGTGACATTTAAACTCTCCCAGAACATTAGCCTGGATTACTAGGTCAAGTGATAGTACTATTACATCACAATCTCAGCTAACTATGATATTCAAGTATAATTTAGTTTCCTCCTTTTCTGTAGACACACTCTAAATTATCGCTTATGCTGCATGCATTTCCACATATCTTCTCATTTATATTTAATGTGTTCCTGTTTGCCTTTCATCCACTCTATAAAACACTGCTATCAATCTACCATCTTGCATGCAATACATCACTGATTGTCTATTATCTAGTAACACACTTCCATTAATCCACTATCTTACATGCAAAATACCCCTTACACTGTGTACATTGTAGTCTTAGATATCTGTTGTTCTTTCAGTAACACATTTCTTGCTTTCTGCTGTTCATGTGTAATATACTCTTGTCAATCCAATTTGTTGTACATTCTCCCAACCATCCTTTTGATATCAGACTCCAGTCTGACTGTTATTCTGCATGTAAAACATCCCCATCTATCATTTACATCATGTGTAACACACTCCTAGCTATCTATAATCCTGTGTGTAATAGGCACAAGTCTATCTGTTATTCTATATTAACACATCCTCTAGCTATCAGTTACTGTGGATATAACACATTCCCTAGCTATCTATTATTGTGTATGTAATCCATTCCTTTGACAGTACTTACTCGTGGAATTATGTTATCCTTTAGCTTGTTCTTTAAACACCATTCAGCGGTGAACCCAGGAAAGAAATACATTGTAAGGAACAATTTATGAGATTTTCAAAAGCCTGAGGCTGAGTGAAGTAAATGGAAAATGTCACATGATATGGGTTGAAGTCTTGTGTGTAACAGATGGAGGCCACAGAAAAGATTCAAAATATATTTTCTGTGAGCAGCTTTAGAACTAAACTCACTTCTTCCTTATTACTGGAATGTAAGGGATTTATAGCTGCATTTTAAGAATGGCTGAACTTGGGTTAGGTGGGATGGTAAATTTTTTTAAATTTCTAACACAAACTCAACCTGCTGATTTCTAGGTTTATGACAGGCGGAAGAGTGGAAAGCAAGCAGCTCAGTCTCTGGAGGGGTGTTGCTTGCTTAAATACTTTAACAAGATTGCCTGCATCACATTTTATCTTTTTTTACTTTTAACCGTGTTTGGACTATTTCAGAAACCCAGCAACTAATGGAAGGTAAGGAGCACTGTGACAAGTGCTTAAATATTAGTTAATCTCATCAGATAAGCTCAGACTAGACCTCAAGATGCTCCTTCAAAAGGGAGTTTATTAACATTACATACATGATCATCCAGCAGCAGACATCTTTGCCCGAAGCCACTTTGACTTCCACCTTCTCGCAGAGTCACTCTCACGTAATATTGAGATCACAGTCACCTCAAAGGCTAATCTGTATATTCATTAAAACCTCTCTATACATGAAGGTGCTGAATGTTTCCCTGCATTGTTTTTCAGACAGGAAGAGCAGCAGTATTTCCCTACCTATAATCAGATATTTTGCCTCAATGATTACTGACATGACCTTCTCAAAGATTAGGCTCTCCGCCTGTGATTACTGACATATCGTCCCTCAACTCTGTGATTTCCTGAATCCCTCATGATCAGACACTTTACCATCGCCTGCAATTTTATTTAAAATGATCTTATTTTCTCCAGAAAGCTGCCATTTATGGTTCAGAATAATCTCTCACAGATTTGACAACAGGTACGGTTTCAGTGAGATATTAAAACAGGATGGACCTATCATTGTATTTTCATAGGGAAGTGTCTGAAAATTGAAAATTTTCAATCACTCATTAAATATGCATTAAAACATAGGAAAGTTACACACAAAAAAATACAAAGTAATTTATTTTATTTTTGAACTTTCTCCACTTGTCTTTGAAAACATTGACTTGTGATGGAATTTAGTTTCACAGGAGCACATTAAATTTTGGTATCTCATCTCAATAGTTTTTAGAACTATTCACTCTCACCCTGAAGGGGAAGACAAAGTCAAAAGCTTTAATACTTGGAAATGAATACATTGCTTGTACTGGTCCTCCATTTTAAAGCATGCAAAGTCAGATAACCAGTATGTCTCATTTTTCAGTTATACTAGTTTTTATTCTGTACTGGACAGTTTCTAGGCTCCAGTCAGAACTGAAAGGACTAAAGACCATGTAAACTTAGTGCTTGTTTCAATCGAACATGAATGTTTTATTCGGAAGCTGTCCTCTTTTTAAAAGCTCAAAACAAGCCTGAGCAAGCCCATGAAGAAAGCCCACTGGCTGAAGACTCATCAGTGTCACATGACTCGCCTCTTAAAGCAACACTGTCCCAACATAACATACACACCTTATAACACGTAACACCCCTCCCTTTTGCTAGGTAACAACATCAGTAAGTCTCCAGTGAAGCACTGGTATTAGTGGCCCGCTTTCTATTTATGTGTTTAGGATTCCTTTGTTCAGTGACATCATTTCCTGTTGTGATGTTATTTCCTGTTCTTTTTCTCAGAGGGTGGTAAATGGTGCCCAAGTCAATGTGTATCAACCTTCCCCTGAAATGAGCAACACCAGTATTCACATAGTTCCAAGCACACCGTATACGGACAAGTAGCCAACCTATTTATATGGACATGATACATAGCTCCATTAGATACAGCACACAAAAGACACCATTTAACAAGTGAATCCATTTGGCAGGCAAAAGACTAACCATTGTCACACCTCTTGAAAGAACACTGTCTCTATATAACATACACCAACTATACTATGTATATCTTTCTTTCTGTGATGCAAAGACAGGTATAGCAGGGCAACAGATACACAGCTGTGCAAAGGATGAGAACATCATGACCTGACCTTATCCTCTCTTGACAGGAAGATTTTCTCTGTGTTCTATATATAGCTGTAACTGTATTTTTGACCTTGGATATCAAAATTGGGTTAATAATAAGGGCATGAATCACGAGATACAGAATTGATGCCATACAAAAACAAAACCCATCTCCTCTAGACACGTCTTTTGTTCAATCACCTCTCTTTTTGGCTTTGAACCATGAAACCTTTTGTCATTTAATCTCCTTGGTCTTCCATCCCTATCGCAGGCTTCCCTTTTGATTATTTTCCTCACCTATTCACTTGCTGAAATCTATCTTATATCTTACTTTTCATAGTTCTGGTGAAAGGTCACAGACCTGTAATGTTAACTTTGTTTCTCTCACCACAAATGCTCTTTGACCTGCTGAGGGCTCCTAGAAATCTCTGTTCTTACTGTAGATTTCCAACAAATGCAGTATCTTGCTTTTGTGTTACTGCCAAAATAGCTTGTCTGGATTTTATTTGTACATCCCTGTTACACACATTTGACTTTCATGTTTCCCAATGTTACAACAGTGACAAAAACTCATTGACAGTACATAGACAGTACGTAATTTAATGTAAAAGCATTCTGGGACATTCTGAGATCTGAAAGACACTATGTTGTCATAATTACTTGAGACCAAGTAATAAATTTATTTTTAATCTTGTGACCCATTTACTAAAACTATGAAACCACAATGTTCATGGTTTGATATTAAAATAAATTATCACACCAGTTTCAAAGAGAGTGAACCCAAGCAACTACACTATTTTAAATATGCAATTCAATCTGTCCTTTCTCCCATCTTCACTTTTGAGAGTTGGACCATGAATTTCTATTGGATTGGTCCATCTAGTGTAATAATTTGTCATTATTTCTACAGGGTGGCTGACTGACTCTTACCATCTGCCTTTCCTCACATTGGGAGGATTTACAGACTGTCAATCAACTTTTTTGAACAAGTTGCAAAAGCCAACAAATCCTGTTGTGGGACACAAACCAGGAGCATTCTAGCTAAGAGTTGAGGAAGCTACCATAATGCCAGAAGATCTCCTAGATGAACAGTTATATTAAAGGCATTAAAATAACAAAAAGAGAACACTCTGTCATCTCAAGCAATCACTTTAAATTGCACTTCCCTCAACATCCATTGAATGTACAAGCCAATGACTTTAGGAACCTTTCAGTTTACTCCATTTTAAAAACTTGGTCAACACACAAAATTTCAACTGAACTCTGTTTAAGGGACATATTTTGTCTTCTGCAACTACTTGTTCTAAAACGTAAAATCGCACTTCTTTAACACAGAGCTATCTCCTGGAGCCTGTTAACCTTACAGTTAACTTCGTTAACCATTTTTTCTCTTGTGTGTCTTGCAAGCAACATGATTATTTGTAAGAAGTCAGGTGCTTTCTTTTTTAACCAGAAAGCAATTCCTAAAGAAACGTAAATCTTCTAGAGATTCTCCAAACAAAATAAAATATAAGCTTTCCCCCCCCCCCCCCCCAGAAGGACATGGTCCATCTCAATAAAAAAATTCTCTCCTTTATCTTTTACCCTTGTGATGCTTTTCTGTGTCAATTATACAGTGGCAGTCTTTCTTCCTAAAAGGGAGCATGAGATAGTGATCATAAGTAAAACATTTGGCTGAGTGCTTGGTTTCTTTCATTCCAACGATTTTTAAAATTTATTCATGAGGTGTTGTCACTGGTTGGGTCAGCATTTTTACACAATGATAGTTACCTTCGTAGAAATGGTGATAAGCTGCCTTCTTGAACTGCTGCAGTCCATTGATATTTGTGGACCCATAATGTCATCACAGAGGGAATTCCATGGTTTTGATACTATAATAATGAAAGAACAGCGATATATTTCCAAGTCTGGATGATGAGAGGCTCAGAGGGTGTCTTGCAGGTCATGGTGTTCCCATGACTCTGCTGTACTTGTCCTTCTAGTTGACATGGACCATGAGTTTGGAAGGTGCAGTCTAAGTTGCCTTGGTGAATTTCTGCAAAGTATCTGTGGAATTCTATACCACAAAGAGTAATTGAAGTTTTGTCAATGAGTAATTTCAAGTCTGAGATAGACAGGTTCTTAATCAGAAAGGGAATCGAAGGTTATGGGAAAAGTGAGGAAACTTGAAATGTGGATTATCAGATCAGCCATACTCACATAGAATGGTGCAGCAAAGTTAATGGGTTGAATGGTCTAATTCTGCACTTACATCTTTTAGTTTTGTGGTCTTTGAAGATAGTACGTACTGCTGCAACTGAGCATAGGTAATGGAGGGACTAAATGTTTGTGGATATGGTGCCAATCAAAGTGGGCTACTTTGTCCTGAAAGGTATCTAGCTTATTGAGTGCTCTTGTCTTGTGTTTTTCAGGAGTCATGAGTTAGTTACTCAGTGCAGCATTCCTAAACTCTGAACTTCTGTTGTGATACAGTATTTATTGCCAGTTTTTTGTCAATCATGATCATCAAAATATTGATAGTGGTTGATTTAGGTGCTGTCATTGAATATAAAGGGACGGTGTTTCAATTGTCTCTTGCTGGAGATGACCACTGGCACTTGTGGAACAAACGTTATTTGCCACTTGTCAGTCCAAACCTGGATATTGTCCAGGACTTGTTGTATTTGGGATATGGAATACTTCAGCATCGGAGGAGTCACAAGTGTTGGTGAACATCCTGAATTCTGTGTAATTGTGACAAAGATAAACTTTCTCTCTACATCTTTCTCAATGTGGCTACAGTCTTTGACAAAGTTGACGAAACCAAATTGACTTCCTTCAAATCCACCTCACTGGCAACCACCTAGGTGACACTGTTCTCCCCTAGTTCCATTCATGGCCAGAGAATCATTTGCCATTGCTTCCCTCCCAGTTCTTGCCCTGTTACCTCCAGTGCACCTTGGGGATCTTCCATTCCTCATCTCAATACTGCCCCTTGGCAACATTACACAATTGCAGAGTATTAATTTTAATATGGATGTTGATGACAACGAGGTGAACTTCATTGCCCTGCAAATGACATAGAAGAGGGTGTGGAGTGTTGGATTAGTATGTTTATTTATACCACAAAGATTGTTCGAGTGATTAACAATGAAATTGAGTCCCTTGTGTTACAGCAAGATATACATGGGATGGTCAAATAGGCAGATAAGTGACAGATGGAATTTAACCTTGAAAAACATGAGGTAATACAGTTTGGAAGGAGTAACTTGACAGGAAAATGTTCAGTGAAAGGCATGACCCGATGAAGTTCTGTGGATCAAAGAGACTTTGAAGTATTTGTCCATAGATCTCTGAAGGTAAAAGAGGATGTTAGTAGGATAGTGAAAAAGGCATACAGGACACTTCACTTTATCAATTGAAGCATAGATTACAAAAGGAGAAAAGTCATGATGGAAATGTCTGGAACTTTGGTGAGACCACAGCTAGAGTACCCTGTATATTCTAGTCGCCACATTACAGAAAGGATGTGACTGCACTGGTGGGGGTACAGAGGTGATTCACTGGGATGCTGCCTGGGATCAAAACTTTAAGTGATGAGGAAAAGTTAAATGACCTTGGGTTATTTTCAATAGAGCAGAGAAGCCTAAGGGGTGATCTGGAGGGGTATACAGGTAGACAGACTGGGTCAGGAGCAGCCGCTCCTCTTAGTTGAAGGGTCAGTCACAAGGGGACACAGATTTAAGATGAGAAGGAAGAGGTTAAGGGGGAATCTGAGGAAATTTTGTTTTCCTCCTGAGGGTCTGGAATGCACTGCCTGGAAGGGTGATAGAGGTAGGTTGCCTCACATCCATTATAAAGTACCTGGATGGGCACTCTGCACGTCGTAATATTCATGGCTATGGACCAAGTGCTGGTAAATGGGGTTAGGTTGGTCAGCTATTTCTCAAGTGTTGGTGCAAACTCAATGGGCGACAGGGCCTCTTCTGCACTGAATGAGTGCATAATTCTATAATTCAACCAATTACTTACCTGACATCTAATGCAGGATGATCAGAAATTTAGTCCAATTAAATATTGTGAAAACTGAAATCCAGAATACCACCTCTCTGTGACAAAGTCTGAGATACATCCAGACTTTTAAACAATAATAGAAAAACACAGAAAATGCTGGGAAAATTCAGCAGATCTGTCAGCATCTGTAGAGGGAGAAAAATATTTGGCATTTTGAGTCCAAAGAGACTCCTTCAGCAATCTCTGTACTTATTTCAGATTTCAACATTTGCAGTATTTTGCTGTTATCAGACTGTTCACAATTTCCCTGTTACATTTGATTTCAGGAAAAGCGTTCAACCTCACATTAAAAATCATCACAATGACTTTTTATTGTTGTTTTCCCTCTCCATATTATCATTTGCTTTCACCTCTTTTTCAGCTCATTTGCTGCTGCAAACCTCATTCAGGCCTTTTATTATCATTACACTCAGCTATTCTAATGCACACTTGGCTGCTTTTCCTACTTCTACATTATCTAAACTTGAAAATCAAAATTTGCCACAAGTCCCATTTCCCTGTCAACTTTGTATTCACTGCCTTACATTGGTTCCTAGTAAAGCAATATTTTAAAACTCAGACTTTTGTTTTCAATTCCCTCACCTATCCCTATAGTAAGTAGCCAAGTCCCACTACCTACATCTTATTCTGGTCCCCAAATTTTGTTTGTGAAAGGTCTTGGCGTCACTGGTTATCTAGTGACATATAAATTTAAGCTAGTTCAGATGTAGTATCTGATGATATGGACTAAATTTAGGGGTGTTCATGCGTATCACTGAGGGGGCTGTGAATTGCAAAATTTATCAACAGACTGACTGTCGCAAACAACACCTGTAAATCCTGATGTACCGCACTCCGTACAGGGTCCAACATGGGCTCCTGGGGAATTTAACAAGCATCATTAAACTTGGTGCAGCTTAGTCTTTACAGCACAGTTCAAACTACTTAATCCGTTTACCAGCTGAGCCAGGCAAGGGAGATTAGGACAAAGCAACTGCTCTTTCAATTCAAAGATGTCTCACTATTTCGAGGATGTAGCGATGCATGTTTGTAGTAAAAGAATCCAAAGAAGCTTGAAACTTCTTTTTGCACCATGCCAGGTCATTCTGCAACTGGCGATGATTTAGTATTAACCTCTAATCTAATGGGCTGCAGATGGACCTTTTTTACAGTCACACTGATTTTTATCATTATGAGCTCTGTCTGTTATCGAGAACATGTTTTATTTTATACTAAAATGTACTTTCCTCATTGTATGACATTGGACATAGCTCTGTTGCTATTTCTTTGGTTAGAAAAGTAGTTGTGAGCAAAGAGTAAAAGAATGTCAGGAAAGAGAACCAATGAATAAATCAACTTGAGCAAAGGCCTGAATACACTATTCTTTAAAAACAGGAGCAACTCATGTTAGCTAAAAAACACACGTGTAATCCTTGTCATAATGTTTTATTTCTCTTCTTTCTCTTTGACGTTCTCTGTTGTACCCTTCTCCATTCCGTCTTCCTTATGGTGTACCTTTATGGCATTGTTCCCTCATGGCTTCATTCTTACCTGTCTCATGTGTTTCTGAGGCGTCCCTTCTTTTGTTCATAAACCCGTTATTTTTCCGATCTGAAAAACGTGTAACAATTACAAATTCACAATGCCATTGCCAATGGCTGTGTATGCGGATTGTATGTTGAAACCATGTTAACATTTCTCCTGTGATATGATATGGGTGCCAGTGGAGAACATGGCATTATAGAATCATAGAATCTAAAAGTGTTAGATAACAGAAATTCGAACTGTCGTGGCAGTGCTAGCTCTCCTAAGAAGCAAGTCATCTACTGCCACATTGCTTTCTCCTCTTCACATCTATGCATTTCCTGTCTTTTAGGATATTCAGAAAAATGTAGAACAAATAATGACACAGAAGGACGCCACACTGGCAAATGTGTCAATGTACCTTCAGAAATGAGCCACCCAGCCTCTTCCCATTTTCAATGCTTGGTCCTCATCCTTGCAGATTACAGGACTTCAAATGCATACCCAATCACCTTTTAAATGTGATTCTGTAATCCTTTCAGGCAATGTGTTGCAGATCCCTTCCACCCACTTAGTGAAAAACTTGTTGATATTTTGCGATCTAACAGCAACACATTATTCATTGCCCAATGATTTCTTCAACCTGCCTCCAGTACATTCTCCATTCCAGACACAAAACTCTGCATGTTTTGCAAACCCATGTGCCCTCTTGTTCTTGATCTGTTTACAATTGGAAATGGTTCTCTCCATCTACTATGTCCAAATCTCTCAAGACTTTCAAAACTTTTATTAAATCTCACTCTGACTTTTGATCTCCAAGGCAAAAAAGCCCAGCTTCTCCGGTCTATCTTCATTGCTGAAGTTTCTCAGAGAAACATAGAAGATGGCTCAATGGTAAGCACTGCTGCCTCACAGCACCAGGGAATCAGGTTCGATTCCAGACTTGGGCGACTGACTGTGTGGAGTTTGCACATTCTCCGTGTGTCTGCGTGGGCTTCCTCTGGGTGTTCTGGTTTCCTCCCACAACTCAAAGATGTGGAGGTCAGGTGAATTGGCCATGCTAAATTGCCCATAGTGTTAGGTGGATTAGTCAGAGGGAAATGGGTCTGGGTGGGTTACTATTTGGAGGGTCGGTGAGGACTTGTTGGGCCAAAGGGCCTGTTTCCACACTGTAGGGACGTAATCTAATCTAAATTTGCTTTCTTCACTGCCTGCTGCACCTGCATGCTTACTTTCAATGATTGGTGTTTGAGGACATACTTGTTTCATTGCCATGTTTCACTCCCCTGTCCCAATCTATTGCCATTCAGGTGGTAATTGCCTTCCTGTTTTTGCTGCCAAAGAAAATAACCTCATATTTATCCACATTAACCTGCATCTTCCATTTATTTGTCTATTTACATAGCTTGTTCAAATCTCACTGAAGTCTTTTTGAATCTTCCTCACAGTATACATTTCCACCCAATTTTGTGTCTGCAAATTTAGAGAAATGACATGTAGTTTCCTCATCTAAATCATTAATAATGATTTCAGAAAAACATCCGTTTATTCCCAGTTTGTTTCCTGCTTACCAACCAGTTCTCAATCGATTTCAGTATGCTACCTCCAAACCCTTGCACTTCTCCTCAACAGAATCATTATAGTTGATCTGTGATGCATTCACATTTTACCTAAAGTGTGGCAACCAGAACTGTACACAATACTCCAGTTGAGGTCTACATGTAGTTGTGGACAGGTCTAGCAGAATCTCTTTGCTCTTCTAATCTATGCTCCCATTAATATAGTCTAGTATACTATATACTTTGTAAATAATTCTCGTTACCTATCCTGCCAGCATTAATGACTTGCACACATAAACAAGCAGATCTCTCTGCTCTTGCATATCAATTAGAGTAGGTCTATATTGTCTCTCCATGTGTTTTTTCTACCACGACATATCACCTCAAGGCCACTGGTGCAATCAGTGAAAATGACTGGGCCTTGAACACTGTCCTGGGGAAGTCTTGGAGTTAAGAAGGCTGACCTCCAATAACAACAAGTATCTTCCTTTGTGCCAGGTATGATGTCAAGTATTGGAGAAGATCCCACTGATTCCTATTGGCTTCCATTTTGCTAGGGCTCCTTGATGCCAAACACGGCCAAGAACTGCTCTGATGTCAAAGGCAGTTACTTGCATCTCTCATCCACAGGTGAATTATTTGTCCATATTTAGATCATGGGTGTTTTGAGATCAGGACTTGAATGGCTCTGGAGGAACTTAAGCAGAGTGGAAGTAAGCAGACTGTTCCTTTCGAAGTGGCACTTAATAACACCACCAATAGCCCCTTCCACCCCCTATCTGATGATTGAGGATACTCTAGTACTATCTCCCACCACTCCCCCTCAGCTGGTAGCTCCTTATCCTCCATACTGGACATCACTTGGGAGAAGCACTGAACTGGGTAAGGACACAAAATGTTCTCTGGATGGGGGATGCCAATGTCCACCACCAAGAGTGGCCCAGCAGCAACACTGCTAACCAAGCTGATCTGGTCCTAAAGGGTATAGTTGCGAGATTGGATGTGTGGCAGGATGATGTGGGAGAACCGTCAAGAGGGAAATGCATGCTTGAGCTCATCCTCAACAATCTGTCTACCACAAGCACATCTGTCCATGACAGTATGAGCATCAGTGACATCTGCACAATCCTTTGAGATGAAATCCCATCTTCACACTGAGAATAGCCTCCCTTGTGTTGAATGTCTCTACACTAAATGGGATGAACTTGGGAAATAAGTGATGAGGATGTCACAAAGAGTCTGCAGAGTAATATCAATAGGTTAAGGAAATTGACAAAAACTTGGCTGATGAGTGTGATGTGGGAAAATGTGACATTATGCATTCAGGCAGGAAAAGTAGTGAAGCTGAATGTTATTGAAATGACGAAAGACTGCAGAAAATTAAAGAACAGAGAGATATGGGAGAACTATGGCATGCATTAAAAAACCTAGCCCCCATGTTCATTGGGTAACAGGGAAGACAAATAGAATGTCAGCTGTTACTTCAAAAGGAATAGAGTATAAGGTAGCAATGTTTTGTTAAAATTATACAAAGCTTTAGTCAGACCACTGCGGGAATACTGTGAAATGTTTTGGGCCCTTTAACTGAGGGATGGTATACTGGCATTGGAGTCAGTCCAGAGAAGGTTCATCAGGCTGATACCAGATGTGGAGGGACTATCTTATGAGGACAAGCTGAGTAATTTGGCCTGTAATCATTGGAAGTTAGAAGAATAAGAAGTTACGTTATTAAAACATGCAAGATCCCCAGGAGACCTGACAGAGTAGATGTGAAATGGTAATTTTGCCTTGGGGTGGGGGGGGGGGCAGTTTAGGACCAGGGGCTCAATCTAAGAATAGGGAGTCACACATTTAAAACAGAAATAAGGAAGAATGTCTTCTTTCAATGGGTAGTGAATCAGTGCAATTCTTTATCCTGGATGGCTGTAAATATTGTATCATTAAGCATATTCAAGGTCAAGACAGACTATGTTTAATCAGTAAGGGAATCAAGGATTACTGTTAATAAGCAGGAAGTGGAGTTGAGGATTATCAGATTAGCCATAATCTCATTGAATGGCAGAGTAGAATTGATGGGCTGAATGGCCTACTTCTACATATATATTTTAAGATTGAATGTTGTGCATGTCAGTACTGGTTTTAATCTGTCAAAGGAACTCTAATACTTCTCCATCCATCCAAATTCATTTCCTTTCTTTCAGAAACTCTCAAAGGAACCATTATGGTGCTGAAATGCTAAACACATTTCTAATAGAATCCATTCATGTTTACGTAATCACAAAATCTTTTCCTTTGGCTTAAACACTTAAAAAAAAAACATTAAATTGATTCTACCTTTTCACTGGCTAAGTGATATTCTGCTTTGTCCTGCTATATGACCCAAACTAATCACTTGTGTTTTGGCAAATTCAGTTTTGATGAACAATGAACAATTTGATATTTTATGACCAATCAAGCATTTCATTCAAATATTGTAAACATTAGCTTGAATACAGCAAATTTATCAATGTATACAACTATGTTGCACAATCATTTGATGATCTTGTGTATTTGTGTTTGAATCTACCTTAATTACTACATTGATACCGTGATAATCTGTATACACTTTTCAGCACTTCAAAATGTTAGTATAGGACTTGTGAGATGTGCATATAAGGTGGATAGAGGGTGAGTCGACTGGAGGTGAACAGAATGATGGGGCTTTACACTGATCTGAAGAAATGTGCCAACATTTGCAGATGGGAGTAAACTTTTAACCTGGCTGCCTCAACATTGAGCTTTGTGGGCTCCATGAGATGAAAATCCTGTCATAATTTCAGAACAGAGGCCAAGTCATCACAAATACTCTTACAAACTTCAGTGGAGGAAGGATCATTGAATATTTTCGGGGATGAGTTTGGTAGATGCTTGATTAAGAAAGGAGTAAAAGGTTATAGGTAGTGGATGGGAGTTGAGGCCTCAGTCAGATCACCATTGGAGCAAGCCCAAGAGCTGAATGACTTACCCTTGTTCCTAATTCATATGTTCATGCCTCCAATATCCTATGTTTATCCAAATCTGTAACCCATCAACCATGGACACCCTGACTTACATTGACTTCTAGTTAAACAATGACTTTATTTTGTAGTTCTCATTCTTGTTTACAAATTCCTTCCTGAAGCTGCCCCGTTCTTTATCTATTATTCCTACAAATCATCAACTCTTTCAGGTTTATGTATTTCATGAATTCTGACCTCTTAAACATTCCCATTTTAATTCTCCCATATCACAGGCTGCTATGACTTCAGCTATGAGAAAGTGAGGACTGCAGATGCTGGAGATCAGAGCTGAAAAATGTGTTGCTGGAAAAGCACAGCAGGTCAGGCAGCATCCAAGGAGCAGGAGAATCAACATTTGGGGCATAAGCCCTTCTTCAGGAATCCCTGAAGAAGGACTTATGCCCGAAACGTCGATTCTCTATGACTTCAGCTATGAAGATCAGAAGCTCTGAATTTCTTCCCCTAGCTCCCTGCTTCTCTTTCTTCCTGTAACCTACTGCATTGACCAACACTTTGGTCATCAGGCCTGATGTTTCCTTATGTGCTAGGTATCAAATTCTATTTGACAATACTTCTGTGAAGCATTTTAGGATGTTTTAATATATTGAAGGCTCCTTATAAATCCAAGTTGTTCTTGTTTAACATTTTTAAAGGATTACATTTTTCAACTTTAATGAATTATTCTTAGTCTTTCAGAAACATTGGTTCACAAATATTTTATAGAAGTGAGTAATTCTCACAAAATACTATTTATAACATAGTCTGTAGCTGTGTGATAATAGGATTAAATTCCTTTCAGCGTTTGTGGCTAGATCTCAAACTGACTGAGTATTGTCAACTTCAATATTGTCACTAGTTGTTTCTGATGTACTTGCCTCCAGGTTAACTCATGGGATTAGGAGAAAAATTGTGCACAGAATATAAAACCATAAGTTCAGCTAAATGAAGGCTACCATTGTGCTAAGATGACACTTTGCAACCTCCGGCTAAAGTTTGTATAGTTACACATCCATTCATGGCGGATATTGGCCTAAATTAAAAAAGAAACACATCCAATTAATGGAATCTTGAAGCATAGAAGGTGGTCATTCGGTCTTATGCAGACCTTTAGCATGGTCTATCTAATTTGCTGCATACCTCTAATCTTTCCCTTTAACCCTGCACATTTCCTTTCATGTATATCTCTATAGCTTGAATTTATACAATAAAATATTCAAAAGACCTGATAAACTGAGTGAAAATCCTAATGACCAATGAGTTGCCATTGGAATATTTTTTGTCTAAATCTATGGCAGACTATGAATTCACCTTTTCGCCTGTTTTCTTGCTTGCTGATGGTAATATGCACTCGGAGAAATTAATCAGATTTTTTGTAATACCTACTTCAAAAGTTAAACCCTTAGCATTGTTGCAGCTAATAACCAGAAATTATGGATTGAAGGTCATTGACCAAAAATCTAGAGTGGTGATGAGCAGAATTTCTTTCATGCAAAGACTTGTAGGGATCTGGAACAATGTATCTGATAAGGTAACAGAAGCAGATTCAGTCAACATATTTAAAAGGAGCATGGACTAGAAGATGAGAAATTCGTAGGATTATGAGCAAAAAGCAGGATTGGTTGACTGAGCATGACAACTCTTTCAAAGAGGTCACACAGACATAATGGGGACCTGTTTTGTGATTCAAATGATTATATGCTGATAGTAATCTCAGCTAAGTTTTCATTATTTATTTTGTTATGCTTATAGTGACCATTTTGAAAACAAGGACACTTGCAGAAACAAATGACAACTGACATAAACGTCTTTGTTGTCTGTAATTTCATTGTATCTAATGTCTGTGTGCACGGGTCACTGGCCCTCCTGCTAGTGGTACCAATTTCATCCAATCTAATCCATCAAAACACATCAAATTTTGTTTGAAGATATCAGGACAGTGGCTCTGGTTTAAAAAAAACCTCCTTCATGTAATCACGAACACTTTTTTTGAAAGTAATTCTGAGGGGAAATGTCTTGAATGAAGGACAAATCTTGTTCAAAACCTGCTGCACTCTTGAATGAGCCTGACTACTAACAAGCTGGGATAAAAAGGCAGTGAGAGGTAAGGAGAGTCTTTGGGACTGATCTAAACACTGACCTATCAGTGTGTTCTATTCAACAACAATGGTGGAAAGAAAAGCATAAAAACCACCCTTTTACATTAATTCTTAGAAGACACCAACAAAGAAAAAGTTGCCAGTGACTATTAATTCCCTTATTTCCTGGAACAGACAAATTGTTCATTCTGCTTGTTGAGCTGAAATATCGGGATAAGGTTATATGCTGTCTTTATCTTAAAAACTGTCATGTCTTAATGTCAGTAAAATTATTTAGGATGTATTTCAGTCTCAAATTGAGTTGTATCTTAAGCACCTGAAAACAAAACACTCTACACCACTTTGGATTGGAAAGGCTGGCATTTCTGAGTTTTTTATTCATTCAGTTTTGGTGTGTGTTCTGGTTGTCATTCTTTCAGTAGGTCCAGTCAAAAGCACAACCTTGACTGCTACCTCAACTCGTTTTAGGTGTTGTCATAGCAGCCAGGAACCAAAGCTGCCAGCTTTTACTTGTCAGTGCGACTGCGGTAAGCTCTACGGGGAATACCAACATCATTTGTTTCGCAATGCTGTATATTTCTGTTTTTAATTTCCTTAACTTTAATTAAAATTCTTCTCCAGCCAGCTCACGGAGATCAAAGCTGACAACTGCCCAAGTAAGAGAGAACAATGTTTACAAAAGGAAAATTTGGATATTTAATGGATGATCCATTTTTGTGGCTGCTGGAACAAACTAACTTTGTTCCATTTTAAGTAAGATCAAGTGCAGTGCATTTTTACTTAATATGACATGGAACCACAGAGTGAACATGGCTGCATTAACTTCAATACAGATCATTATCAGGCAGCAAAATGGAATTCATTATGGCTACATAAGTAGTTTATAAGTTTTTCCAAATCCATTTTAAATCCTATAAATAGTTTTTCTTTCTTCAAGTGCATTAATCACCACATTTATCTGTATAAGCACCATGGGACATTTATGGCCTAATGTGAAATATTATGATTCAGCGGGGGCTGTAACAGAGACTAGATATTATTGTTGGATTGAACTCAGTCTGACTGAATGGATCCAAACAATGGGGCTGGATTTTACTGTCTACCTGTGATGCAGCTGCCCCCACCACTCAAAGAGAATTGATGATATTGGGTGGGCAAAGTTATAGAAGCTTCACACACAATTGGCAGGCTAACTGCCTTTCTGAAATAACTAATAAACAAGACAGTAATCTTTGGGTAACCCAATCAGCTACAAATGTTCATTGCCCACTGCAGTTGCATAGATCATTACAGCACAGTACAGGCTCAGCCCTTGATGTTGCACTGACCTGTGAAACCATTCTGAAGCCCATCTAACCTGTACTATTCCATTCTCGTCTATATGCCTATCCAATGACCATTCAAATGCCCTTAAAGTTAGCGAGTCTACTACTGTTGTAGATAGTGCGTTTCATATCTCTAATACGCTGAGTGAAGAAACTACCTCTGACATCTGTCCTATATCTATCACTCCTCAATTTAAAGCTATGTCCACGTGTACTAGTCATCGCCATCTGAGGAAAAAGGCTCTCTCTGTCCAATCTTCTAAACCTCTGATTATCGTATATATTTCCATTAACTCACCTCTCAACCTTCTTCTCTCTAGCAAAAACAGCCTCAAGTCCCTCAGCCTTTCTTTGGAAGACCTTCCCTCGATACCAGGCAACATTCTAATAAATCTCCTCTGAACGCTTTTCAAAGTTTCCACATCCTTCCAATAATGTGGTGACCAGAACTGTACCCAATTCTCCAAGTGCAGCCACACCAGAATTTTGTACAACTGCAGCGTGACCTCATGGTTCCGAAACTCAGTCCCTCTCCCAATAAAAGCCAACACACCATATGCCTTCTTAACAATGCTATCAACCTGAGTGGCAACTCTCAAGGATCTATGTACCTGGACACCGAGATCTCTCTGCTCATCTACCCTACCAAGAATCTGACCATTAGTCCAGTTGTCTGCATTCCTGGCTTCAGGTGTGGAAAGGTTTGGGAAAAGAAAAGGTCTACCACTGGAACCATGGCAAAATGGACTCTCTTCTGAGGAAGGTTGCAGCATCTGTCCATGTTTTCATGGCAGCTTTTCATGACACTGATCCGCAGAGCTAAAGATCTTCACAATTGTAGTGACCGACTTCCTGTTCAAATGAAAGATCCTTTACCACCTGTTATTCCATCCTAGAGTGCTGTTTGGTTGCAGAGACACACTTGCTCTTATAATTGACCTTTTCATAGCCACTACATTGACATTTAAGTGGACAAGCTGAGACAGTGGGGCAGAGAGTAGGTTGATCTTTTTCTTTTTTTTATTTTCTGAGTAGAAGCAAGTGACCAGTTGGATACTATAGAGATGCATGCTTGGACCCTAGATAGTCACTATTTATGCGAGTGATAATTTAGATAAAGGAACAAATGGCAATATCTCCAAGTTTGCAAATGACACAAAGCTGAGAAGGAGGGTTTACTGTGTGGAGGAGGCAGAAATACTTGAGTCTGATTTGGACAAGTTGATTAAGTACATAATATGTGAGGTTATCTACTTTGATAGAAAAATCAAAAAGGCAGATTGTTATCAGATTGATGGTAGTTTGGGAAAGGGTAAAGTGTAATGAGACCTGTGTGTCCTTGTATACCACTCACTGATAATAAGCATCCAGGTGCAGCTGGGGGTGAAGACGACAAATGTTATTTTGGTTTTCATTGCGAGAGGATTTGAGTACAGCTGTAAGGATGTCTTGATGCAATTGTGAAGAGCCTTGGCAGGACCACACCTGGGTTATTGATCTCCTTATCTGAGGAAGGATACTCTGGTTATGGAGGCCTGTGACCAGCAGTGTTCCACATTCCTGATGAAGGGCTTTAGCCGGAAACGTTGATTTTCCTGCTGCTGGGATGCTGCCTGACCTGCTGTGCTTTTCCAGCACCGCTCTAATCTTGACTCTGATCTCCAGCATCTGCAGTCCTCACTTTGGCCTAGTTGATTTTAACCTTACTGTGAATCCTTTTGCAAAGATGCCTACCTTGAAGAATTTCTCATCCGCTCTCTACAAGGATTTCAGTGAGTCTTTCTCTCTCACTGCAACCCCCAGGTCATCTCTTCACTCATTCCTGATGAAGGGCTTTTGCCCAAAACATTGATTTTCCTGGTCCTTGGATGCTGCCTGACCTGCTGTGCTTTTCCAGCACCGCTCTAATCTTGACTCTGATCTCCAGCATCTGCAGTCCTCATTTTCACCTAGTGTTCCACAGTGATCAGCATTGTGCCTGTTTTTCATATTCATTTGTGTAAATGATTTGGATGTGAATATAGGAAGTTCTTAAGTTTGTGGATCACACCAAAATTGGTAGTGTAGTGGGCAGTGAGGAAGGTTATTCAAGATTACAAAGAAATCTCAATCCATTGGGTCAATGGGCTGAGGTAGATGGAGTTTAATTTGGATAAATATGAGGTATTGCATTTTGTTAAAATTAAACAAGGGCAAATTTATGCAATTAATGATGGGGTCCTGGATAGTGTTGTAGATCAGAGGGACCAAGGGGTTTAGGTACATAATTCTTTGAAGTTTGTGTCACAGGTAGACAAGGTGGTTAAGAAGGCATTTAGTCTGCTCGACTTCATTGCTCAGACTTTTGAGTCTAGGTGTTAGGAGCTTATTCTGAAGTTGTACAGGACGCTGGTGAGCTGTCTTCTCAAGTACTGTGTGCAGTTCTAGTTGCTCTTGTGTTAGGAAGGATGTTATTAAATTGGAGAGGGTTCAGAAAAGATTTGTCAGGATGTTGCTGGGAATGGAAGGCTTGAGATATAAAAATAGGCTGGAGAGGTTAGGACTTTTCTCGATGGAATGTTGGAGGTTGTGAGGTGACTTTGCAGAGGTTTATAAAATCATGAGGGAGACAGATAAGGTGAATAGCAAAGCCTTTTCCCTAGAGTGGGAAGGTTCAAATCTAGGGGGCATATTTTTAAGGTGAGAGGAGAATGATTTAAAAAGGACACAAGGAGCATTTTTTTTATACAGAGAGTGTTTCGTGTGTGGAATGAACTGCCAGAGGAACTGGCAGATACAAGTACAGTTACAATATTTAAAATACATTTGGATAAGTACAGGAATAGGAAAGGTTTGGAGGGATATGGGCCAAATGTGGGCAGGTGGGATTAGTTTAGTTTTGAGACATGATTGGCATAGACTAGTTGAACAGAAAGGTCTATTTCCATGCTGTATAACCCTACGTGAAAGGCAATCTTAAATGTAATTTTATTTGTTGGCACTTCCTTCTCGTGGAATTTATAAATTACAAGGAGGCTTCTTGGTTTGCTACCTATGGGTAAACTCTCTACAATGAAAGCTACCAAGTGCTACACTAGTCATCTAAATTGAAATCATGTTAGGGATTTAACTTCTTTGCTCTGCTCAAAATCTTTTGTTCCATTTATGTTACTCAAAGTTGAGCTCCTCCTTCAGGGGCCGAATGTAAAACCCCTCAAGCTCTTTTTGAATCAAATTTAATACCATGTTAAAGTTATACACCGTACTGTGCCAAACCCAAATGGTGTCAGAGACACTGCCACTTCCAGGACTTCACATAGTTGCTTCTTTCAGGAATTAGTTATGCCTTGACTCCAGATTTATGCGGCAGCCTCAGAGTCTTGCAAACGTGTAAGTTCCTTGAAGAGATGTTAAAGTTGGAACTTACATGTGGTTTTAGACTCTTCAGTCACCTCCTTTCATGGCTGGAGTCCCAGATTTCTCCAGCGTCATCTCAGAACTCAGCCCACAGACTCTGCAGATCATAGAAACATAGGAAATTAGAACAAGAGTAGGCCATTCAGCCCTTCAAGCCTGCTCCTCCATTCAGTGTGATCATGGCCGATCATCCAATTCAGTATATGAAATAACTGCAGAGGCCAGTAACCAATCATCAAGTTACCCTTTGGTTACATTTTTCTTTTATTTAGTCATTTTTTGGTGGGATATGGGTGTTGCTGGCTGGGCCCAGCATTTATTGCTTATTCCCTGGTTGCCCTTCAGAAAGTGGTGGTGAACTGCTTCCTTAAATCACTGCAGTCCACCTGCTGTGGGTTGATCCACAATGCCAGTAGGGAGAGAATTCCAGGATTTTGACCCAAAGATAGTGAAGAAATGGCGATATATTTCCAAGTCAGGGTGTTGAGTTACTTGGAGGGGATCTTGTGGTGTTCTGATATATCTGCTGCCTTTGTCTTCCTAGATGGAAGTGGTTGTGGGTTTGAAAGGTGCTATCTGATGACCTTTGGTAAATTTCTTCAGTGCATCTTGTAGATAGTACACACTGCTGCTACTGAGCATCAGTGGTGGAAGGAGTGGATGCTTGTGGATGCAGTGCCAATCAAGCTTTGTCCTGGATAGTGTCAAGCTTCTTGATTGTTGTTGGGACTGCACAAATCCAATCAAGATCACACTCCTGACTTGTGCCTTGTAGATAGTGGACAATCTTTCAAGAGTCAGGAGGTGAGTTACTTGCTGCGTATTCCTAACCTTTGACCTGCCCTTGTAGCCATTATGTTTTTGTGGTGAGTCCAGTTAAGTTTCTGATTAATGGTAACTCCCAGGATGTTGATAGTGGGGGATTCAGTGATGGAGACATCATTGAATCTCAAGGAGTGGTGGTTAGATTGTCTTTTGTTGGTGAAGCACAAATGTTACTTGCCACTTGTCAGCCCAGGCCTGGATATTGTCCAGATCTTGTTGCATTTGGATATGGACTGTTTCAGTATCTGAGGAGTTTCAAATGGTGCTGAACATTGTGCAATCATCAGCGAACATCCCTAATTCTGACCTTATGATGAAGAGGAGGTCATTGATGAAGCAGTTGAAGAGGTTAGGCCTAGGACACCATCCTGAGGAACTCCTCCAGAGATATCCTGGAAATGAGATGACTGATCTCCAACAACCGTAACCATCTGCCTTTGTGTCAGGTCTAATCTAACCACCAGAGTACACTGGCTATAGCCAGCGAGCTCAGTCAGCCCCTGAAGTGAGGAGATTCTGAATCTCCTGTTGTCCAGGGCTCCATGATTGGCCCAGGTGAGCAACCCCAGTCAAGGATCTTATAGTCAATGAGATCTATTTGGTTCCAATCACTACAGTATAATATTCCCACTTACTTCCCATACCCTATAGAAACCTAAAACATAGGAGCAGAAGTAGGCCATTTAGCCTTCAAGCCTGATCTGCCACTCAATGGCGGTAATTTTACCCAGTGCTGAAACTTTTCTTTGATAGCATAACAGCATTAATCAATTGGTACCACCAAGATAATTGTTCATCTGTTTATTATCTTTGGTTTTAAAGGTAACTGAAGCTGTGAGTAGAATAGATTTGCATAATTAGTTTCATGATTTTTGTAATGTTCTTAACAAATTCATCATGTTTGTACAAGTTTATAAATCGTTAGTTTTAAACAGGTTATTGTGATGTGACACCAAATAATGGGTGGACAAGGAGAGAGAGAGAGAGAGAGAGAGAGAGAGAGAGAGAGAAGAAAAATAGTGTGACGGACAAAACAGATCAACTTAACAAAGTGAATAGGGAACAAACTTGATACATCCAAACAAGCAATTTTATGTGCTGGGGACATATGCCCTATTGTGCTTAATGCTCAAAAAACAGAATACATGCACGCAAACATTCATTAGGCAATCTTGAAAAATGAAATTTACCCTTAAATTTTTTTCAAGTACTTACTGGTTCACCACACTGGAGCCTACTGAGCAGAAATGTCATCCCCTTATAACTGATAAGTCAGATATAGCTGTTAGACAAGTGACGAGAGATGTGGCAGTGCAGCTAACTCTTTGATATTCGAGGCCTTTTCTAGAAACTAAAGGTTGTACCATAATACCATGAGCCATTAAGGTTTTATAGGAACAACGGTATTATGTGAAGTTAAATAATGGGAGAATTGTCTGATTGACATTGGGGTTGGTCTTGGATTTTCATTCCACAGGGAATTCAGGATTTAGCACATTACGTTGAGTTCTGTGGCCTTGAGAACACAAGGAGGAGGCCCCAATGTCACAACCACTTGATGAAGGAGCGGCGCTCTGAAAGCTAGTGCTTCCAATTAAACCTGTTGGACTACAACCTGGTGTTGTGTGATTTATTAACTTTACCAATATTTACAGTAACATTGGAGAAGCGTTCTGGGGATACAAGAATACTAGGAATATACATTCACATCTTCCATTACCAGTGGCTACAGTGTGTATCACTTACACATTAGCAAGTTATTTGATTGACAGTATTTCCCAATGTATAGCCTCCTCCAATGAGAAAGACAATGAAAGCAGACAGATGGAAACACAACCATTATCTGCTACGTTAGCTTGACTTGGAAATACAGCACAGTTCCTTTAAATCACTTGGTCAAAATCCTGGAACTCCATAACATCAACCTGCTCAACAGAAGTAATACCCATTCAAGAGTTATAGAACCTTGATGAGGCCACAGCTGGAGTATTGTGTGCATTATGGTCACTAATCCATAGGAAGGACATGATTACACTGGAAGATCCCAAGGAGATCCACCAGGATGTTGCCTCAAATAGCGCATTTTAACTATGAGGAGAGGCTTGATAGGCTCAGAATGTTTAATTTGGAACATGGAAGGTTGAAGGATAAAGATATACAGGATTATGAAGGGCATGGACAGGACAGACAGAAAGCAACTGTTCCACATTGTTGAAAAGTCAAAAATAATGTGGCATAATGTTATGATGAAAAGGAGGAGGTTTAAAAGAGAATTAAGGAAAATGTTTTTCAGCCAGAGGGTAGTAGCTATCTGGAATTCACTACTTGGGAGGGCAATAGAGGCAGGAGATACCTCACAACCTTTAAAAAGTGCATTGATGAACGTATGAAATGTCATAACATTCAAGGCTACGGGACAAGTGCTGCAGAGTAGGATTAGTGTACAGTACATAGGTCAGCACAGGCTTGATGGACAGAAGGAGATTTTCTGTGTTGCATAATTCTGTGCCTTTGACCCGAGGAACATGGCTCACAGAGATGTCAAATGAATCCCAGTTCTAGCATTACTCAAACTCAATGAAAGAATGATATTAAAATACTCGGAGGCTCGCGATGGAGTAGCTCTTGGAAGTACTGGATTTTGAATTGAGATTTTATGAATTTGGTGAGCAGCATCAATGCACTTTATAAAAGAAAGAATTTTTTTTTTCCAATTATATAGAACATTTGGCAATCTCAGGATATCATCTCACATTTTGCAATCAATGAATTACTTTAGAGGTTTTGTTTAAAATTCTTTCATGGAAACCATGACATCCAAAAAGATCTATCACGAGATTCTGTAAAATCATAGGGCAGCATTTGCCAGGGCATTGGTCAGAATCCACATCAGGGACTTCTTCCTGATACAGTTCTACAGCTGGGGCTGTCGGCCAACAGCAGGACTGGATACACAGTGGACGAAGTGAGGTGGATAACTAATTTAAATTAATATTTGTGAACCATGTTACTATTGATACATTGGGCCTACAGTACATCTGTGGCCACAACTCTCATATTATAGGGACAGTCACCAGCTTTGTGGAGCATGAATTTCCCGTATCCCATAGAAGCCATGTGAAGTGAAGGTTATCTCGACAGTCCTATGGGCTATTAAGAAGAACCTGCTTGTTGGCCCCGCTCATATTTAATTCCTTACCTCTGGGCTCGCTTGATCCCCAATGTGCCTGAGCAGCACTCTTTACTTCCAGTGTGGACGCTGAGGCTGGAGAATCGATGGCCCTCTGAGTGGGATGGCACCATCAGGAGCGCACAAAAAGGACAGCAGGCACAGAGATGGAAAATTAGGAGGGTCCGTATTCCTAACCTCTGCTTTGGAGAGACTCCATTTCATCTCAGCACTCGAGTCCCAAAAGCCTATGTAAAATCCTGCCTATCAAATCAATTCACAAAAGCAAGGGGGATGAGGAGCTACGATTTGACAAAATTGTCCAAGTATCCTTGTTGGAGAAAGATTGAGACAATTTCCTCTGGCTTTTTACCCCTTGATCAGACTAAGAATTTGACAATTTCCTGTAAATGACATTAACCTCTTCCTTTTTACCTGGTCAATTTGTATAGCATGTAAGAATTATGTGGCACACTTGGTCTGAAAGGAACTGTAAGGGCCGGCTAGACCAATCCAAGCATTATAAACTCATCTTCAGGAGGACTACCATTTGCTTCAGGATGACTCTATTGTAAGAATGGGAGCGTTGCACCTACACCTGACCTGAGTCTGGAGTTGAGTAATGGAGTCAGCAGCTACAGAGTGTAGCCCTTGCCTCATGTTAAACATCTGTGCAACACATCTTGACCTCGAAATGAAATAGGAACATGAGGTTTTTTTTAAAAGATATAGACATGTGGCAGCTTCTAAGATAAGATTCCAAGAAAGTTATGCTCAACCTCTTATAAAACTTTGGTTCAGTCTCAGTCAGAGCAGCCAATTCTAGACACCATAGGAGGAAGGATGTCAAGGAATTTGAGGACATTTACATTTACAGTATCATCGATACAATTACATGTGATTTAGAGAAGAATTGGAAGCTCCTCCATATAGCATGATTAAGGGGAGATTTGTTCCAAATATTCAAAATCATGGTCAGGATTTTCTTTCAGTTCCACTGATATTGGCCCAAAAGCACTATATCAGAGCCAACGATGAAGGAATGCTAAGGTTTAATGAACTTTTCCACTAGACTTTACAGAATTACATTTGAAACAATGCCCACCAACCAAACTATCAATGTCCCAGATTAAGTTACTCACTGTTGTATGTTTCCATTAATTGCTGTTAACTTGTGTAACTGGACAAAGTTTTGACAAAATTAAGTCTTTACCTTACTAAGGAACTGCATACTATTCACCAATGTGACTAGAAATTTTGTTTGCTCACAGTCAGTTTCACAATGATGAAGTCAATACTCAGATTAGAAATGTTATATTCAGCTGTGTTAAAAAAGAACTGCCTTAGTTTACCACTCAAAATTATATCAAATGCATTAAAAATGCCACTAAATTGCACTGCTTCAAAGCAGATCACATGTTCAATGATATGCAAACATGTTTGGGCAGAAAGCTGAAGAAAACAATCACTTCTCAAATATGAGTGCAATATACATCTGGATCAAAAACAGTCCCATGAAGAGTTTTGAATTGAATAAATAAGGGGAAACTGTTTTCAGTGACAGCTAATTTTAAATATCAGTCTTCAGTTCACAAATTCATTTGGCAGAAGAACCGGAGATGATATGAGGAAAGAAAGAATCTATGATCTGCTTTGTGTTGCCTGAAAGTGAATTCAATAATAACGTACATAAAGTAATTGGATGAGCACTTTAAATGGAAGGAAGTGTGGAGTGCTATGGAAACAAAGCACAAGAATTAGATAAATTTGATTATTTTTACAAACAATCATTAACTGCCAAATGCTTTCCTCTTGTTCTGATTCTAAAATTCCATGTTACTCGTCTGCTTTTTGATAGTGTAGAACAAAGTGGCAGCATTACAAAGGATGGGTATGAGTAAACAGGAATTGGGGTTTGCCAGGAAAAAGTGCTTACAATCACTTTGTCTGGTCCTTAAAGGGACAGCACAGATACCATGCTAAAAGCATCTTCTCAGCTGGACATATATTTTTGAAATAAAATTTTCTTGATTATCAGCAGGAAATTGAGAAACAAATTTGCAAGGAGATTTCAGTTATCTGTAAGAATAATAAGGTGGTTATGGTAGGAGATTTTAACTTTTCAAATATAGACTGGGTCTGCCACAGTGTTAAGGGTTTAGATGGAGAGGAATTTGTTAAGTGTGTACAAGAAAATTTTCTGATTCAGTGTGTGGACATACCTACTAGAGAAGGTGCAAAACTTGACCTACTCTTGGGAAATAAGGCAGGGCAGGTGAGTGAGGTGTCAGTGGGGGAGCACTTTGGGGCCAGTGGCCATAATTCTATTAGTTTTAAAATAATGATGGAAAAGGATGGACCTGATCTAAAAGTTGAAATTTTAAATTGAAGGAAGGCTGATTTTAACGGTATTAGGCAAAAACTTTCAAAAGTTGATTGAAGGCAGATGTTTGCAACTAAAGGGTCAGCTGGAAAATGGGAAACCTTCAGAAAAGAGATAACAAGAGTCTGGAGACAATATATTCCTGTTAGGATGAATGGCTGGCAGGTGTAGGGAATGCTAGATGACAAGAGAAATTGAGGGTTTGGTTAAAAAGAAGGAAGCATAGATCAGGTATAGACAGGATAGATCAAGTGAATCCTTAGAAGAGTACAAAGACAGTAGAAGTATACTCAAGAAGGAAATCAAGAGGGCAAAAAGGAGACAAGCTTTGGCAAATAGCGTTAAGGAGAATCCAAACAGTTTTTACAAATACATTAAGGATAAAAGAGTAGCTAGGGAGAGATAGGGCCCCTCAAAGATCAGCAAGGCAGCCTTTGTGTGGAGCCTTGGAAAATGGAGGAGATACTGAACGAGTATTTTCCATCAGTGTTTACTGTGGAAAAGGACATGGAAGATATAGAATTTAGGGAAATAGATGGTGACAGCTTGGAAAATGTCCATATTACAGAGGAGAAAGTGCTGGATGTCTTGAAACACATAAATGTGGATATATCCAGGACCTGATCAGGTGTACCGTAGAACTCTGTGGGAAGCTAGACATGTGATTGCTGGGCCCCTTGCTGAGATATTGGCATCATCAATAGTCACAGGTGAGATGCTGGAAGACTGGAGGTTGGTTAAACTGCTACCACTATTCAAGAAAGGTGGTGAGGACAATCCAGGGAACTATAGGCTGGTGAGCTTGACATTAGAAGTGGGCAAGTTGCTGGAGAGAATCCTGAGGGACAGGATTTACATGTATTTGGAAAGGTAAGGACTGATTAGGGATAGTCAACATGGCTTTGTGCATAGGAAAACATGTCTCACAAACTTGATTGAGTTTTATGAAGAAGTAACAAAGAGGATTGATGAGGGTAGAGTGGAAGTTGTGATCTATATGGACTTCAGTAAGGTGTTTGATAAGGTTCCCCATGGTAGATTGGTTAGCAAGGTTAGATCTCATGTAATACAGGGAGAACTAAGCATTTGAATACAGAACTGGCTCAAAGGTAGAAGACAGAGGGTGGTGGTGGAGGGTTGTTTTTCAGACTGAAGCAGTGGATTGCCACAAGGATCTGTGCTGGGTCTACTGCTTTTTATCATTTATATAAATGATTTGGATGTGAGCTCAAGAGGTATATTTAGTAAGTTTGCAAATGATACCAAAATTGGAGGTGTAGTGGACAGTGAAGAAGGTTACCTCAGATTACAAAGGGATCTTGATCAGATGGGCCAATGGGCTGAGAAGTGGTAGATGGAATTTAATTTAGATAAATGTGAGGTGTTGCATTTTGGGAAAGCACATCTTAGCAGGACATATACACTTGATGGTAAGGTCCCAGGCAATGTTGCTGAACAAAGAGACCTTGGAGTGCAGGTTCATAGCTCCTTGAAAGTGGAGTCACAGGTAGATAGAATAGTGAAGAAGGCTTTCCTTTATTGGTCAGAGTATTGAGTACAGGAGTTGCGAGGTCATGTTGCGGCTGTACAGGATGTTGGTTTGGCCACTGTTGGAATATTGCATCCAATTCTGAACTCCTTCCTGTCAGAAGGATGTTGTAAAACTTCAAAGGGCTAAGAAAATAATTACAAGGACATTGCCAGGGTTGGAGGATTTGAGCCATAAGGAGTGGCTGAATCAGCTGGGTCTGTTTTCCCTGGAGCGTTGGAGGCTCAGTGATGACCTTATAGGGGTCCATAAAATCACGAAGGGCACAGATGGCGTAAATAGACAAGTTCTTTCCCTGGGGCGGGGGAGTCCGGAACTAGAAGGGATAGGTTTAGGGTAACAGGGGAAAGGTATAAAAGAGACCCAAGGTGCAACCTTTTCATGCAGAGAGTGGTGCATGTATTGATTGAGTTGCCAGGGGAAGTGGTGGGGGCTGGTACAATTTGCAACATTTAAAAGGCATCTGGATGAGTATATGAATAGGAAGAGTTTAGAAGGATATGGGCCGGGTGCTGGCAAGTGGGGCTAGATTGGGTTGGGATATCTCGTCAGCATGGATAAGTTAGACCAAAGGGTCTGTTTCCATTCTGTACATCTCTATGACTCAATGATTCTATCGGCAAACTATCCCAACCCTGATTCTGTGTTGATATTCCCCTCCATGGTTACTTTTGTTGGGGTTGCAAGTTTGGGGAGTATTGTTGGATATGGGTGTCCCTCATAAACTGGATTTTGTTCTAGCATGTCCTGTGGAGCAGGAGATCTGATATATTGGATGTCATGGCAGTAACTAGCCTTCCAGATTCATGGCAAATATAAATAAATGGAAAGTACAAGAAAGTTCACGTGAATCACCAAGGTCATAATTTTCATTGTGTTGATGCCAAAGAATTATATGGCACATATGTAACCTACCATCCAAGCATGCAATTCAGGCAATTAGAAGTTTTGCTCTGTGAAAATTGGACAATTAATCTTCAGATGAAGGTGGACAAAGGGAATAACAGTCGGCGTGATGTCATGAGTAATTGCCCTATGGTTATTGGCTGAAAGAGTTTAAATGGGCGATTGCATAAACTAACAGCCCCTCGAAATCAAGTATATCAATCCTTTTGCTCGCCAAAATCTTCTATTCTTCCCTGTCATTTCTCTATGTTCTTATTGCTACTTTGCAGGAGACACAAACATTTGACACTCTAACTGCAAAGATTCTTTGTTACTAGTCGAAAGCATCACCTTAAAGTTAGGAAAAGTGAATTGACTTCCTTCAGGCTTTCAGTATTTTACTGTACAACAGTACCTGCTTTTACAATGTTCTGCAGGCTTCTGTCAGTATCATTCACACCCACAGGTTGTTTGGCTACCCAGGGGCTAATATGATAATTGTTGTCAAGCTGAAGGCCTTTGGCATCTACACCAGATCACAACTTTACAAACCAGTCAACAACTAAATATGATTCATGAAGCGAGATTTTAGACTGGGATCTGACTTGTCCAATCGTAACATCAACTGGGACTGTAGCAGCATCTAAACTCCTGCTATTGAACAAATTGTATACATCATTTGAAAATTTCCTACAATTATTTTAACTGCCCAAAATAGATAATTGTGGTCACAAACATACATAATCTAACATTATGCAAAAATGATTAGATTAGATTCTCTACAGTGTAGAAACAGGCCCTTTGCCCAAACCGACCCTCCAACGAGTAACCCACTCCCCTCTGACTAATGCACCTAACACTAATTTAGCATGGCCAATTCACATGGCCTGCACATCTTTGCGACTGTGGGAGGAAACCAGAGCACCTGGTGGAAACCCATGCAGACATGGGAAGAATGTGCAGACTCCTCACAGACAGTTGCCCAAGGCTGGAATCAAACCTGGGACCCTGGTGCTGTGAGGCAGCAGTACTAACCATTGAGCCACTGTGCCACACAATTATCTTGAAAATGCAAGCTAGATTGTACACTTCCTGATCTGTAAAAACATCTGAAGCTTCAATGTCCCTGTGATCAGAAGGAAGCAAATCAGTCAGAGCTTCCTGTATTAACTGATCACTGTCTCCTGTTGTCGTTCATTTAAATGAGACCAGGATGACATACCTGACTTTGGTTATATACATTGTTCAATAACTTCTTGTCACTTGTTACCTGGACTGACCCATTTATATAAGTATTGGTGAAAGAAGCAATTGAGGGCTCATGCTTTTTCTCTGGACAAACACAAGGTCACACAGTTACTTAGACAGAAAACTGGCAGGCTGCTGATGTCAAAGAAAACGTATGGTATCATGTGTCAATTTCAAAAAAAGGAGTGGAAAATAGAAGAAGAATGACATACTGCTCCCTTAACAAAAGAACTTTGAACCACACACAATATGGTCACCAATTATTTTCTGGCAGCTCAGCAAAGTAAACATGTTTTCAGTGAGCTGCCAAACTCCTCACACAGCCAGGAGGTCATTAAGCAATTCTATTAATTGAGTTTGAAATGTACTTTCCGTGCACCACCACTATCTGAAACCTCCCAGCTCACCTCCTCTACCATCCTGTGCCGCATACAAACCTAAGTATTACTTTAGTAAAAAAAAAATCACACAATACCAGGTTATAGTCCAACAAGTTTATTTGGAAGCACGAGCTTTTGGAGCGATGCTCCTTCATCAAGTGGTTGTCCTGACACCCATTAGGACAACCATCTGAAGGAGCAGCACATCAAAAACCAGTGCGTCCAAATAAACCTGTTGGACTATAATCCGGAGTTGTGTGATTTTTAACTTTGTGCACTGCAGTCCAACACCAACCTCTCCAGATCATAAGTATTATTTCATTGAGTGAATACCAGGGTTACGTTAGGAAAAAGGCACCATTTAACTGCACAAATGGGGATTCATTGAACTCTGATTTCTGAATTTTCCCTGATCCTGGCATCCTCAATTTCACATTCATTCATGATTTTTTCAAGGCTCTGATTTCCCCTGATGTTTGATATTCCTGATACTTGATATTCCTGTGCATTTGTGGTATGAATGGATCACCCAAGAAAACTATATTGGTAAGCAAATGCTGATAGTGACAGTGTTTGTAATTGAAAACAATGGGAGGATGTCAACAATTGATAAAAATGCAGGCCATAGCAAGACAAAATAACGCAGGAAGATTGCAATGGAACTTATGATTTCCACAGAGACTGTTTACATTTAAAGGAAAATTCAGAAACCTCATTATTTCCTCAAAGAATGAAGGCACAAGATTCCCCAGTTTAAATGAGTGACTTGTATTATTCAAGAGTCAAACAAAGTTAACAATAATAACTAAACACCATCTTAGGTTTTCAACTATACTTTACCATTAAAAAAAAGCTAATTATAATTTCAAACTAAAACCCCCATTCTCCTTTCCACTTTAAATTCCCCACAGAAAGACTTTGGTAAATATCAGGCTCTTGAAGAAACCTTCACTTCCCGAGACCAAACCAAGGTATCGCAATTGTTAGTAATTCAATATGATTCTTCTCAAAGTTCTTGCTGACCTCTGAGGTTAGAGTTTGTTTGAGGTTCTTCTGCGATCATCCAACTAAGCAATCTTCTATCACTACTTAAACAAGTCATGATTTGGAGATGCCGGTGTTGGACTGGGGTGTACAAAGTTAAAAATCACACAACACCAGGTTATAGTCCAACAGGTTTACTTGGAAGCACACTAGCTTTCGGAGCGATGCTCCTTCATCAGGTGATAGTGGAGGGCTTGATCGTAACACAGACTTTATAGCAAAAATTTACAGTGTGATGTAACTGAAATTATACATTGAAAAATTGATTGTCTGTTAAGCCTTTCATCTGTTAGAATACAGTGATAGTTTCACTTCTTTTATGTGTAAATCACAAAACCTTTTGTTTTAAGATTTGGAGACAATAATCATTGTTCGCAGCAAACTGCGCGACTCTCAGGACAACTCCATACAGTCCTGTCACGGTGGACACTGCAAGATGTGTGTCAGATTGTGGACATAGATACCACTATTATGCATGGGAACACCTCCCACCTTGTACATGGCAGGTACTCATGTGACTCAGCCAACATTGTCTATCTTATACGTTGCAGGCAAGGATGCCCGGAAGCATGGTACATTGGGGAAACCGAGCAAAGGCTACGACAACGGATGAATGGGCACCGCACAACAATCAACAGAGAGGAGGGTTCCCTCCCAGTTGGAGAACACTTCAGTGGTCCAGGACATTCAGCTTCGGACCTTCGGGTGACCATCCTCCAAGGTAGACTTCGGGACAGGCAGCAGAGAAAAGTGGCCGAGCAGAGGCTGACAGCTAAGTTCAGTACCCGTAGGGAGGGCCTCAACCGGGACCTTGGGTTCATGTCACATTACAGGTGATCACCATTGCACGACACACACACAGATACTCCTACACTCACACACTGTCACATATACACGGACACAAGTACATACAGACGCGCACACAGACACCCACACACACCCTTATAGAGACACACACTCCCACCCTCACACGTGCACCCCCTCACAGACTTAAGACACTCTGCACTCACTACACACACACACACTTTCTCACACTCACAACCCCACCCCAGACAGACAGACACACACAGACAAACAAAGACCCATATGCACACATATATTTTGTGGGGTGAATTTGTACTTGCAGAGTTACATTGTACTTTGCTCAAAAACTGCATGAATTTATGTAAAACTCTGTTTTCTCACTTTTTAGATTAGAATCAATCTAAACATCATGGCATAGACAGAGAACACAGGGGGCTAACACCTTCAACATATTGTCTAGCTATCAACATTGTTTTTACCACAATGACTGCAGATGCTGGAAACCAGATTCTGGATTAGTGGTGCTGGAAGAGCACAGCAGTTCAGGCAGCATCCAACGAGCAGGGAAATCGACATTTCGGGCAAAAGCCCTTCATCAGGAATAAAGGCAGTGAGCCTGAAGCATGGAGAGATAAGTTAGAGGAGGGTGGAGGTGGGGAGAGAGTAGCATAGAGTACAATGGGTGAGTGGGGGAGGAGATGAAGGTGATAGGTCAAGGAGGAGAGGGTGGAGTGGATAGGTGGAAAAGAAGATAGGCAGGTCGGACAAGTCAAGGAGACAGTAACTGAGCTGGAAGTTTGAAACTAGGACGAGGTGGAGGAAGGGGAAATGAGGAAGCTGTTGAAGTCCACATTGATGCCCTGGGGTTGAAGTGTTCCGAGGCGGAAGATGAGGCGTTCTTCCTCCAGGCGTCTGGTGGTGAGGGAGCGGTGGTGAAGGAGGCCCAGGACCTCCATGTCCTCGACAGAGTGGGAGGGGGAGTTGAAATGTTGGGCCACGGGGCGGTTTGGTTGATTGGTGCGGATGTCTCGGAGATGTTCCCTAAAGCGCTCTGCTAGGAGGCACCCAGTCTCCCCAATGTAGAGGAGACCACATCGGGAGCAACGGATACAATAAATGATATTGGTGGATGTGCAGGTGAAACTTTGATGGATGTGGAAGGCTCCTTTAGGGCCTTGGATAGAGGTGAGGGAGGAGGTGTGGGCACAGGTTTTACAGTTCCTGCGGTGGCAGGGGAAAGTGCCAGAATGGGAGCGTGGGTCGTAGGGGGGTGTGGACCTGACCAGGTAGTCATGGAGGGAACTGTCTTTGCGGAAGGTGGAAAGGGGTGGGGAGGGAAATATATCCCTGGTGGTGGGGTCTTTTTGGAGGTGGCGGAAATGTTGGTGGATGATTTGGTTGATGCAAAGGTTTATAGGGTGGAAGGTGAGCACCAGGGGCGTTCTGTCCTTGTTACGGTTGGAGGGGTAGGGTCTGAGGGCGGAGGTGCGGGATGTGGACGAGATGCGTTGGAGGGCATCTTTAACCACGTGGGAAGGGAAATTGCGGTCTCTAAAGAAGGAGGTCATCTGGTGTGTCCTATGGTGGAACTGGTCCTCCTGGGAGCAGATATGGCGGAGGCGGAGAAATTGGGAATACGGGATGGCATTTTTGTAAGAGATAGGGTGGGAAGAGGTGTAATCCAGGTAGCTATGGGAGTCAGTGGGTTTGTAAAAAATGTCAGTGTCAAGTCGGTCGTCACTAATAGAGATGGAGAGGTCCAGGAAGGGGAGCGAGGTGTCAGAGATAGTCCAGGTAAATTTAAGGTCAGGGTGGAATGTGTTGGTGAAGTTGATGAATTGCTCAACCTCCTCGTGGGAGCACGAGGTGGCGCCAATGCAGTCATCAATGTAGCAGAGGAAGAGGTGGGGACTGGTGCCGGTGTAATTACGGAAGATCAACTGTTCTACATAGCCAACAAAGAGACAGGCATAGCTGGGGCCCATACGTGTGCCCATGGCTACGCCATTGGTCTGGAGGAAGTGGGAGGATTCAAAGGAGAAATTGTTAAGGGTGAGGACCAGTTCGGCCAAACGAATGAGAGTGTCAGTGGAAGGGTACTGTTGGGGACGTCTGGAGAGGAAAAAACGGAGGGCTTGAGGCCCTGGTCATGACGAATGGAGGTGTAGAGGGATTGGATCCATTCGCCATGACCAGGGCCTCCAAGCCCTCCGTTTTTTCCTCTCCAGACGTCCCCAACAGTACCCTTCCACTGACACTCTCATTCGTTTGGCCGAACTGGTCCTCACCCTTAACAATTTCTCCTTTGAATCCTCCCACTTCCTCCAGACCAATGGCGTAGCCATGGGCACACGTATGGGCCCCAGCTATGCCTGTCTCTTTGTTGGCTATGTAGAACAGTTGATCTTCCGTAATTACACCGGCACCAGTCCCCACCTCTTCCTCTGCTACATTGATGACTGCATTGGCGCCACCTCGTGCTCCCGCGAGGAGGTTGAGCAATTCATCAACTTCACCAACACATTCCACCCTGACCTTAAATTTACCTGGACCATCTCTGACACCTCGCTCCCCTTCCTGGACCTCTCCATCTCTATTAGTGACGACCGACTTGACACTGACATTTTTTACAAACCCACTGACTCCCATAGCTACCTGGATTACACCTCTTCCCACCCTATCTCTTGCAAAAATGCCATCCCGTATTCCCAATTTCTCCGCCTCCGCCATATCTGCTCCCAGGAGGACCAGTTCCACCATAGGACACACCAGATGACCTCCTTCTTTAGAGACCGCAATTTCCCTTCCCACGTGGTTAAAGATGCCCTCCAAAGCATCTCGTCCACATCCCGCACCTCCGCCCTCAGACCCTACCCCTCCAACCGTAACAAGGACAGAACGCCCCGGTGCTCACCTTCCACCCTATAAACCTTCGCATCAACCAAATCATCCACCGACATTTCCGCCACCTCCAAAAAGACCCCACCACCAGGGATATATTTCCCTCCCCACCCCTTTCCACCTTCCGCAAAGACCGTTCCCTCCGTGACTACCTGGTCAGGTCCACACCCCCCTACGACCCACGCTCCCATTCTGGCACTTTCCCCTGCCACCGCAGGAACTGTAAAACCTGTGCCCACACCTCCTCCCTCACCTCTATCCAAGGCCCTAAAGGAGCCTTCCACATCCATCAAAGTTTCACCTGCAAATCCACCAATATCATTTATTGTATCCGTTGCTCCCGATGTGGTCTCCTCTACATTGGGGAGACTGGGTGCCTCCTAGCAGAGCGCTTTAGGGAACATCTCCGAGACACCCGCACCAATCACCCAAACCGCCCCGTGGCCCAACATTTCAACTCCCCCTCCCACTCTGCCGAGGACATGGAGGTCCTGGGCCTCCTTCACCGCCGCTCCCTCACCACCAGGCGCCTGGAGGAAGAACGCCTCATCTTCCGCCTCGGAACACTTCAACCCCAGGGCATCAATGTGGACTTCAACAGCTTCCTCATTTCCCCTTCCCCCACCTCATCCTAGTTTCAAACTTCCAGCTTAGTTACTGTCTCCTTGACTTGTCCGACCTGCCTATCTTCTTTTCCACCTATCCACTCCACCCTCTCCTCCTTGACCTATCACCTTCATCTCCTCCCCCACTCACCCATTGTACTCTATGCTACTCTCTCCCCACCCCCACCCTCCTCTAGCTTATCTCTCCATGCTTCAGGCTCACTGCCTTTATTCCTGATGAAGGGCTTTTGCCCAAAACGTCGATTTCGCTGCTCATTGGATGCTGCCTGAACTGCTGTGCTCTTCGACCACCACTAATCCAGTACCTAGCTATCACCATTGTTAACAGCTAACCCGAGAATGCAACTTTAAAAAAAAGGTTTTGTGATTTACACATGAAAGAAGTGAAACTATCACTGTATTCTAACCGATGAAAGTCTTGACAGATAATCAATTTTTCAATGTATAATTTCAGTTACATCATACTGTAAATTTTTGCGATAAATTCTGTGTTACGATCGAGCCCTCCACTATCACCTGATGAAGGAGCTTCGCTCCGAAAGCTAGTGTGCTTCCAATTAAACCTGTTGGACTATAACCAGGCGTTGTGTGATTTTTAACTTTAAACAAGTCATAGTTGTGAAAACTATAGCTCAATTATGGGTCTCACACATTCTGACTCAGAGAAACTAACATAAAAATACTCCTGATTCCCCAAAGCCCTTTTTGTGTCCTATGTTACAGTTGCTTTGCAGCTCTTGGGAGCTTTTCTCTCTCTGCTCCAAAACTCAACATCTTGCTCCTGTTAGCATAATGAAAGAAACAACCCCCACACAAAAGTGTAATCCCCCAATCTAGCTACATGGCAATGAGGTATACTAATTGACTTTCGCTTCAACTCCCAAAACTTTTGACCCCAAGGTCTCATGACTGATTTATAATTTCTACTGGAATTACCAGTTCTGTTTTTAGACTTGCTGGGTCTACAAGAAACTCCTTGTTTACAAAGATGTATTTAACTTCTTTGTTCTCGGTAATGCCATTGAATAACTTAAGTCTCTTAATTAAATAACTGTAGACTTTCTGCCCTTGCCAAGCTCAGAGGTGGATCAGCCATTGTTTAAATTTCTTACTTCCAATCCTGACCTTATTAATTAAATCAAGAATATACTTTGAACTGTCAATGCTTGAATTGTTTTTGCAATTTTCAAGTACAAAATTTTAAATACCTTTCATTTACAAATTGAAACTTCCTAAAAATAGCTATTTCTAATACATTAAAATAAAAAACAAAGGTAGATAATTATGACAACTTTTCTTCTTTTTTATTTTTCGATTTTTACCTAATTCTTCCTTACTCACACGCAACAATATGTCCTAAGATACCCTCTGGGCTTCAATGCATTGTTGAAGTGTACACTATGCAAGTATGTGTCTCGGGGGTATTTTTCTATCCTATGACATTGACTACCAAGAAGGACACGAGATTACTGTGCCCTTGGCAGAGTCAAAAGAAAAATATAGATTTGCATTTATGAGACATCTTTCATGATTACAGGCCACTCAGAAGTATTTTAAAGCAAATGATGTGGTTTTTCTTTGTTCTTTTAAAATACTAATCCATTAACTTGTAACACATAAGATTGATGAACGCCATGTGGTAAATTCTATCTATATGAACTTTAAGAAAGTAATTGGCAAGATTCCACTTTAAAAGCTGGTTTTAAAAAATGAAACTTATAGAATAAGAGAATCCAATGCACAATTAGATAAAAACTTGGCCCCAAGACAGAAGATAACCAGTTGTGATGTTGTTATTTTTTCTGAGATCTTTATACACTTGATGCAACTGCTATATGCCAACTTTTGTGAACAATAACCAAATTTTATTTGTCAGTACAAGCTGTGGAGAAACACTTAACACTCTCCGCCATGTTTGCTAAGTGTGACGAGAGATCTCTCCCTGAACAAAGGAAACAGTCCTTTCTTTATGCAAAATCTTTATATCACAGTGAGTAATGCTCACAAGACAACCCCCAGTCACTCCGTCACAGTCACATGCCACTCAAGACACAATGAAGTGACCACCTCACCTCCAGAAACAATGTAATGCAACTCATCCCTTAATGGCCAGATCTAGTATGAATTGTATTTTTTGGAACTATAGATGAGTAGTCAAATTCCATCTGCAATGTTCCAATTGATTTCTGAATATGGGGTGAAAATGTAAATAGCAGGAGATGACAATGAAAATGGCTCTGAATGGCAAGGAAACAGCCATGTAAATAGCTCTGAATAATAGGAGATGATAATATAATTTCTTACAAGTCAGAGGCATCCTGCCCTAACCTCAAGACATCCAACTTCGTGCAGGCCAGCAGAGCAAGCTAACTTTTTAATATTGCAGTGTTAAATGTTTGTTTTTTTGCAAGGCCTCCTTGTGGCAGTGTGCTGGAAATCACTATTCCTGGAGTCATCACAAAAGTTAAAGATTTTATAAAACATGCAAAATCCCTCAATGTACATGTCTCATAAATCCTAGTTCACAGAAAGCATCAACCATATCTCTGTACTTAGCAAGAATTACTATTCATTACAAAAAAATAAACTCCAGCTACAGGTAAACAATTTAAATCATTGGCATGTAACTCTACAAATTAAATCTCGTACCCTCACATAAACTCCTCTACCACATACATACAGAAGAAAATGAGTGTGATGAGCAGAGGGAAAGTTTGGGAAGGCCTGATCGCTACTCACTGGGTTCACTGAGATGATGGTTTGTTAGTTTGTCTTTGTTTTTGCTTCTCCTTATCCAGTTATTTTCACTTGCATCTTGAAGGTTCAGGATGGCTAGTTCACATTTATAAAATCTTTGCCTTACTGGTAAAGATCCACAGTTTACAGAAACTGCCAAGGGTAAAGTAGATGCATCATCTTCAGCTCCTGCCCTTGCAGAGATTGGTTGGTTTCCTGTGAATATTCACATAAACTGTTCAGCTACTTGGGAGCCAATCATATAATTGTCAATCAAGCTGGAGGTTTTTGTCGTTGATCACTTAGACCAATCAGCTGCTTATTACCAGTCAAATCTTCATGCTTACACAGCCCTTAGCTCCAGCTTTGATTGGTGCTTGAATACACAGCTATATGAAAAGCATTTATAAATGAGGATCAGGTTACTTGTCTTTGAAATGTACAGCAATCATTCAACAATCCTTGTTTTTTTTTAAGCCAGTTCTTCTCCCATTTCGATCCATAATCAAAAACACTGAAAAATAAAAAGACATGGTCATTTTGGACTGGAGGATGCGAGGCATTAGAGTTGTTCAAGGGTCAGTGTAAAGGCCATTGTTTTTCCTGCTACGGATAAATGACTTGGATTTGGAATGCCAGGTTAAATTTCAAAGTTGTCAATGATGCTAAATTTGGAGCAATGACAATCTTAGAGAGGCCTGTGACAGAGAAGTGCGACAGAATCGGTGCTGGGTCCACTACTTTTGTCATTTATATACATGATTTGGATGTGAACGTAGGAGGTATAGTTAGTAAGTTTGCAGATGACACCAAAATTGGAGGTATAGTGGACAGCAAAGAAGGTTACCTCAAAGTTAAAAATCACACAACCCCAGGTTATAGTCCAACAGGTTTAATCGGAAGCACACTAGCTTTCGGAGCGACGCTCCTTCATCAGGTGATTGTCATCAGGACAATCACCTGATGAAGGAGCGTCGCTCCGAAAGCTAGTGTGCTTCCGATTAAACCTGTTGGACTATAACCTGGTGTTGTGTGATTTTTAACTTTGTACACCCCAGTCCAACACCGGCATCTCCGAATCAAGGTTACCTCAGAGTAGAATGAGATCTTGATCAGATGGGCCAATGGGCTGAGGAGTGGCAGATGGAGTTTTATTTAGATAAATGTGAGGTGTTGCATTTTGGAAAAGCAAACCTTAGCAGGACTTATACATTTAATGGTAAGGTCCTATGGAGTGTTGATGAACAAAGAGACCTTGGAATACAGGTTCATTGTTCCTTGTAAGTAGAGTTGCAGATAGATGGGACAGTGAAGAAGGCATTTGGTATGCTTCCCTTTCATGGTCAGAGTATTGAGTACAGGAGTTGGGAGGCCATGTTGCAGTTGTACAAGATATTGGCGAGGCCACTGTTGGAATATTGCACACAGTTCTGGTCTCCTTCCTATTGGAAGCATGTTGTGAAACTTGAAAGGGTTCAGAAAATATTTACAAGGATTTTAGATTTTCTTTTAGATTAGATTACTTACAGTGTGAAAACAGGCCCTTCGGCCCAACAAGTCCACACCGCCCCGCCAAAGCGCAACCCACCCATACCCCTACATCTACCCCTTACCTAACACTACGGGCAATTTAGCATGGCCAATCCAGCTGACCCGCACATTTTTGGACTGTGGGAGGAAACCGGAGCACCTGGAGGAAACCCATGCAGACACGGGGAGAACGTGCAAACTCCACACAGTCAGTCGCCTGAGGCGGGAATTGAACCCCAGTCTCTGGTGCTGTGAGGCAGCAGTGCTAACCACTGTGCCACCGTGCCGCCCTTGTTGCCAGGATGTTGCCAGGGTTGGAGGATTTGAGCTGTCGGGTGAGGTTGAATAAGCTGGGGCTGTTTTCCCTGGAGGGGTGACCTTATAGAGGTCTACAAAACCATGACGGGTGTGAATAGGATAAATGGAGAAAGTCTTTTCCTGTGGGTGGGGGAGTCCAGAACTAGAGGGCATAGATTTAGGGTGAGAGGGGAAAGATATAAAAGAGACCTAAGGGGCAATATTATCACACAGAGGTTTGTGCGTGTATGGAATGAACTGCCAAAGGAAGTAGTGGAGGCTGGTACAATTGCAACATTTAAGAGGTATCTGGATGGGTAGATGAATAGAAAGGGTTTAGAGGGATATGGGCCAAATGCTAGTAAATGGGATTAGATTAGGTTAGGATATCTGGTCGGCATGGATGATTTGGACTGAAGGGTCTGTTTCCATGGTGTATATTTTTATGATTGTATATAGTGATGATACTGCTTCTTTAACAAGGTTATGCTAAAATCTGGGCTTCTTTTCTCAGCAAGGTCATAAAAGCAGCGATTCCGAAAAGTCTAAGTTTGAAGCGTTTTAGCGCCAGTTTGATTATAGCTAACAGATACTGCCCAGGAAAAGGCTTTCAAGTTTAAAAAGAAATAGTGCAATGAAAGGAAAGTGGCCAGTTCTCCCAGCTCAGCATCCCTCTGGTTTGGTTTGGTATTTTTAGTAGTCTGGCTATTCACTGAAAGTAGTCAATCAGTTTGAGGCTGCTGGTCCAAGAAACAGCAACACGGAGGAAAGTGTTCCATGCTGAATTTCTCTGCTATCTCTCTCTCTCTCTCTCTCTCTCTATCCTGTAAGACCCCGTGTTTGATTTTACATTTTTTGCCAAGGGGTATTTATGGGGATTGTTGCAGGAATTTCAAACAGCATTATTGATTGGGATAATCTGTTGGGTTTCCAGATAGATTAAGTTATTCTATATTCTGTTCTCTTTTGTTTGTATTTCATTTGGTAAATTTGCAATTAAATTCTGTTTTGTTTAAATCCAGCTGCATCACTTCTGGATTATCCACATTACACCTGCTTAAAACAACTTGCAAAGTTAGGGTCTGGGCTACTTTCTTGAAATGTTTCAAGAAGATATGGCTTGGTCCATAATGATATGAATTGTCTGTTCCAGAAAATATAATGACAGAATGAACATGCAAGTGGTCTTCATAAATTTAATACAGAGACGTGCACAATGATGCATTTTGGCAGAAAGGATGGGACAAATCATTAAAAGTGAGCCTGGAGATAGTGAGCACAAAGATGAGAAAGGAACATAATTAGGCAGAGGACCAGAACTTGCCAACTTCCCATCTCCAACGAATGTAAGTCCTAGATGGAAGACCAAGTGAAAACATCCTGATCTGCTGCCAATGACTGTTTAAGCATCTCATCCTGTCTGATTTACAAATATTTCAACTTCTGAAAGTGTCAGCCTAGCCATCTGGTTAAACGTGTGAGTAAGCTGTCAGTTGACTGGGGTGGTGGGGGAGTTAATCTAGACTAATCTACACAGGATCAATGGGCTGAATAGAGGGCAATTGGGTCGCCACTGTGAGCCACAGCCTGACCCTTGTTTCTGATCTCCATGACCCCCACCAGGCAGAATAATAACCAACAATAACCTTTTCCATTCTGGGATCCAACCTCCATTGTGGGACCTCGAGGAGTGGGGGGTGTAGTGACAGCAGCTAAGCCTCCTGGCTGGAGCTGCTGAGTTCTCCTTGGCTGGTCAGCTCTTAGTAGCTGGGATCTTTAGTTTCTAATACCTGTCAAAAAAAACTTCAGCAGCCTGTTTTTAGGAAACCTCAATCGACTTTCTCATTCTGACATGCTATTGGCATCCCTCCTCCAATCCCTTCAGTTGTTAAACTTAGCCTGAAAAAAGGAAGATACCATCCATAGATCTGGTACAATTCTGAAAGCAAAAAGGGGATCTGAGGAACCAGGTAATTAAACTTTTAATGATAGTAGCATATAGTGAGCAAGTGATCAGCAAAGTATACAGGACCTTGGTCTTTATAACTGGAGGCATGGTGTATGAATGCAGGGAAGTTGACCAAAACCTATACATAGTTCTAGTCATCACATTTTAGGAAAGATGTGAACTTCCTAGAGATGATTCAGGGGAGGTTCACCAAAATGTTTCCAGGGATGAGGGACCTTGGTTACAAGATCCAACCTGGAAAGGTTGGCGTAATTTTCCTTGGAGCAAAGGAGATTGAAGGGAGATTTAATAGAAGTGTACATGGTTATGGTAGTCACAGAGCAGATAGAGGAAAGCTTTTCCCTTTAGCAGATGATAGAGGGAAGGGGACACGCAGATTTAAGATTTTGTCTGAGAGATGCAGGGGCATTTTGAGGAAGAATGTTTTTGTGTTGTGAATGGTAATGACCTTGAACCTACTGCCCATGATCAAGATTGGTACAGCAACAATCTATGACTTGAAAAGGAAATTGAATGAACACACTAAGGAAATAAACTTGCAGGACTTTGGGGACTGACTGGATTGCTGTACCAGAGCTGGTAGTAACCCAATGGACTGAATGGCCCAGTGCCATATATCATTCTAAGACTCTAATAGGTGCATGTGCCAGCTCCCACAGCAGCAAAGTGATAATGACCAGATAATTTGTTTTGTTTTTGATGTTGATTCATGAAGCAATATTGATCAGAGTATTAGCGTGAACTCCCTTCACTTCTTTGATATCATGCCTTTTATCCTTTCATAGCCTTCTGAGAGGTCAGAAATAAATTTGTCTTTATTTTTGTTGAGACATTTGAAAAAAGTGATGTACAAATTTGCCACAAAAAGGGCATCTTTTCTATGGTTCCTTCAGATGGTAGGGAATGATTTGATATTGCCACCAGTTTGTGATATTTCGAGTGCCCAGCAGAAGCAGAGGGAACTCCAGCTGAGCCATTAGACAGCACTCTGACAAATAATGCTGATGTGGTTGTCAGAAGAAAAGACATGACTATGCCTGAATCTTGTTAGTAAATAGAAACCTCCCTCCAACCATGACATATGGCCCCATTGTCTGCCAGTGGAAATCACTGGATGAACCGGAACTTATCATTAGCAATAACGCAGCTTCTGAAAAACTGAGAGAAACATTTGGTTTCCATGAGGTTCTAGACACAGAAGCAGTAAACAAATCGTTTCCAAAATGTTGAAAGACCAAGAGCATCTGGGTGACATTTTACATATTGGGTAGGAGCCCATAAATGCCAAATCATTCACTAACCTTGAAATCAGCAGGTCAGCATTCAATCACTAATAGGTACGATTATCAACGTAAGAAGTTCCATTTCACTGGCCATTGATTCTGTGAGTCACTATAGAACATCATAGAAAAGAAAATTAGAGATATTTTTATAGTTCTTAAAATAATCTTTAATTGCCTATTTTCTAATTAAATATCAAGCAAGACTGTGAACACACATTGGCTTGGCCTCACACACTTGACAGGGAGAGGGTTAGAGTTGGTGTCCAGGAAATGGAGGTTTTAATGGGGACTGAAGACAATGGCAATGGCAATGGTCTCCACAATATTTAACCAGACAAAATCTCTTCTGATCTCATCTCTTCGGATGAGCAGTCTGATCATTTCCAAATGGATGGGTCAAAGAGTTGGTGTTGAGGAAGAAAATAGGAACAAGAGTAGGCCATTCAGCCCCTCAATTCTGGATTAGTGGTGCTGGAAGAGCACAGCAGTTCAGGCAGCATCCGAGGAGCAGCAAAATTGATGTTTCGGGCAAAAGCCCTTCATCAGGAATACAGGCAGAGTGCCTGAAGGGTGGAGAGATAAGTGAGAGGACGGTGGGGTTGGGGAGAAAGTAACATAGAGTACAGTAGATGAGTGGGTGAGGGGATTGATGTCACACACTCAATGACTTCCGCTCCTCCTACTGCCGTGTTTGCCACCACTTCCGCCTCCACCAATGCCACTCACTTGCATTCTGCTGATATGCCCCCCACAGATCCCACTGTCACCATCCCTGCCCCACCAAAATCCTGAGGGGAACACCACACCTACTCAAGACTCCACCCCCATTCCTCCCACCATCACATCCACTCCAGTTACAGGCTCTGCCCCCACTCCCAGCTCCACACCCACACTGGGTCCCAGATCCCAGCTCCCAGCCCTGCCGAGTTTTCACCATCCCTCCGGACCTCCGCCTCACTAAGGACGAACGATCAGTCCTCAGCAAAGGGCTCACCTTCATCCCCCTCCGTCCGCGCATCAATGAATTTAATACACGACGTGACATCGAACACTTCTTCCACCGCCTCCGCCTCTGAGCTTACTTTCACAATAGGGACTCCCGCCCACCTTCCGAGGACCCCTTCGCCCACCTCCAAAGCACTGCATCCACCTGGACACCCTGCACTAACCTATTTCCTGCCCTCGACCTCTTCATTTCCAACTGCCACTGGGACATTTACCGCCTCAACCAGTCTATCCCACTCCAACCTCTCACCCTCACAATGCGCAGCCCTCCAATCCCTCTGCTCCAATCCTGACCTCACCATCAAGACAGCAGATAAAGGGAGCGCAGTGTTAGTCTGGTGCACTGACCTCTGCACCGCTGAAGCCAAATGCCAACTCGAGGACACCTCTTCCTCCCGCCCCTTCGACCATGACCCCACCCCCCATCAGCAAACCATCATCTCCCAGACCATACAGAACCTCATCACCTCAGAAGATCTCCCACCCACAGCTTCCAACCTCATAGTTCGAGAACCCCGCACTGCCCGGTTCTACCTCCTTCCCAAGATCCACAAGCCTGACCACCCTGGTTGACCCATTGTCTCAGCATGCTCCTGCCCTACTGAACTCATTTCTACCTACCTCGACACTGTCCTAACCCCCCCCTAGTCCAGGAACTCCCCACATACATTCGAGATACCACCCACGCCCTCCATCTTCTCCGAGACTTCCATTTCCCCGGCTCCCAATGCCTCATCTTCACAATAGATATCCAATCCCTCTACACCTCCATCTGCCATGACCAGGGCCTCCAAGCCCTCCGTTTCTTCCTCTCCCGAGGTCCCCAACAGTACCCTTCCACCGACACTCTCATTCGCTTGCCCAAACTGGTTCTCACCCTTAACAATTTCTTCTTCGAATCCTCCCACTTCCTCCAGACCAAAGGGGTAGCCATGGGCACACGTATGGGCCCCAGCTATGCCTGTCTCTTTGTTGGCTACATAGAACAGTCGATCTTACATAATTACACCGGCACCAGTCCCCACCTCTTCCTCTGCTACATTGATGACTGCATTGGCGCCACCTCGTGCTCCCGCGAGGAGGTTGAGCAATTCATCAACTTCACCAACACATTCCACCCTGAACTTAAATTTACCTGGACTATCTCTGACACCTCCCTCCCCTTCCTAGACCTCTCCATCTCCATTAATGATGACCGACTTGACACTGACATTTTTTACAAACCCACCAACTCCCACAGCTACCTGGATTACACCTCTTCCCACCCTACCTAGTGCAAAAATGCCACCCCGTATTCCCAATTCCTTCGCCTCTGCCATATCTGCTCCCAAGAGGACCAGTTTCACCAAGAACATACCAGATGGCCTCCTTCTTTAGAGACCGCAATTTCCCTTCCCACATGGTTAAAGATGCCCTTCAACGCATCTCGTCCACATCCCGCACTTCTGCTCTCATACCCCACCCCTCCAACCGTAACAAGGACAGAACGCCCCTGGTGCTCACCTTCCACCCTACCAACCTTCGCATAAACCAAATCATACGCCGACATTTCCGCCACCTCCAAAAAAACCCCACCACCAGAAATATATTTCCCTCCCCACCCCTTTCACCTTCCACAAAGACCGTTCCCTCCGTGACTACCTGGTCAGGTCCACACCCCCCTACAACCCACACTCCAATCCTGGCACTTTCCCCTGCCACCGCAGGAACTGTAAAACCTACGCCCACACCTCCTCCCTCACCTCCATCCAAGGCCCTAAAGGAGCCCTCCACATCCATCAAAGTTTTACCTGCACATCCACCAATATCATTTATTGTATCCGTTGCTCCAAATGCGGTCTCCTCTACATTGGGGAGACTGGACACCTCCTAGCACAGTGCTTTAGGGATCATCTTCGGGACACCTGCACCAATCAACTGTACCGCCCTGTGGCCCAACATTTCAACTCCCCCTCCCACTCTGCTGAGGACATGGAGGTCCTGGGCCTTCTTCACTGCCGCCCCCTCACCACCAGAATGCCTCATCTTCCGCCTCAGAACACTTCAACCCCAGGGCATCAATGTGGACTTCAACAGTTTCCTCATTTCCCCTTCCCCCACCTCACCCCAGTTCCAAACTTCCAGCTCAACACCGCCCTCATGACTTGTCCTACCTGCCTATCTTCTTTTCCACCTATCCACTCCATCCTCCCCCCCCGAACTATCACCTTCATCCCCTCCCCCACTCACCTATTGTATTCTACACTACTTTCTCCCCATCCCCACCCTCCTCTCACTTATCTCTCCACCCTGCAGGCTCTCTGCCTGTATTCCTGATTAAGGGCTTTTGCCCGAAACGTAGATTTTGCTGCTCCTCGGATGCTGCCTGAACTGCTGTGCTTTTCCAGCACCACTAATCCAGAATCTGGTTTCCAGCATCTGCAGTCATTGTTTTTACCATTCAGCCCCTCAAACCTAACTCTGTGCAGCCTTTGAGGTCTTGCATTACCTGTGTGCATTGTGGCCCGGCGGTGCTAATTTTAAGGTCACCTGTGAATGCTTCTGCCTATCTTCAATTTTCTATAACCAATAGGATAGCCAAGAATACTTATGACCAACTGTAAGATGCAAGCATTTCACAAGCAAGGTACTTTAATCTGCATTGCGAAAGTGCCTGTTAAATGCAATTGCCCCATGAGGGCCTCATGTCACTCACATGTAGAGCTCATGTACTCAAACAGAAAATACCCACTGGCCCCACATTCTGAATGTGGTTGTGGCTATCTTCCATTTCCTGTGCACATGAGAATAGAAGATAATGGAGGTCACATTTAGCACAGGCTAAATCACAGGCACTGTGTGGTCATCAATGCTCTCCCCCAAAAATCCCATTGCCTAACCCCTCACCCCCGAGCCTTCATGCTCCTTTTATCCTGGCACTCCTTAACAAACCCCCTTGAGTACTGAACATCTGATCAATATCTCAGCATGTTCCCACATATCATTTTCAACTACATCTCCATCTCTCAACATTACCAACCTAGGACACGAATACGCTGCTCTACTTTTTGGTCACGAGTACAGACCTCAGCAAACACTGACCAATGCTAAATATCCTTTTGCTGTTCCACAGCATCTCCTTTATACGTGACCTTTCTGCATGCCTCTTGTCTCTCTCCACAACCCTCTCTCACCACCTAGTCCTACCCAATGAGGCTCTGCATCTTGATTGAGCTGATGATGACTAGAGCTGATGTTCATGCTCTGATGGGAACTTCCCTAGCAGTCATTGTCTCCCCATTTGCTTCTGCTTGTGATATACTTCTAATGTTGTTTTACTCGTTCCTCTATCTCAGTCTATCCTCAGACCACTATTCTTACTCTGAGATCCTCTTTTGGCAAGAGAGTCATGGTATCAGTTAATGGAGTTGGCAGATCTCATTGTGAGATCTTTCATCCTAATATGTTTTTCTAGCTTTGATTTCACAAGCAAATTATCTGATCTGATCTGATTACACAATGAACACATTATCCTTTCATCTGCTGTATAAGACTATATCTCACTTTAAGTGAAGGCCTCAAAACTCCCAACCAATCTCTAGATTGTTCTCCACCAATGGTAACAGAATTATTGGTAAGGGGTCTCCAAGTACCTGCACCCAAAGTGTAAGTTCTCTCGGGGACATTCTGCCCTCTGTTCTGCAAAGTGAATAACAGATGTGTAATTGAAATACGGGTGTGCTGTATCCTTCATGAGATACTGGCATATTTGATCGTCTTTATTGAGCACAGGAGTTGGGAGGTCATGTTGCGGCTGTATAGGACATTGGTTAGGTAAAAACAATGACTGCAGATGCTGGAATCCAGATTCTGGTTTAGTGGTCCTGGAAGAGCACAGCAGTTCAGGCAGCATCCAAGTAGCTTCGAAATCGACGTTTCGGGCAAAAGTCCTTCATCCTGATGAAGGGCTTTTGCCCGAAACGTCGATTTCGAAGCTACTTGGATGCTGCCTGAACTGCTGTGCTCTTCCAGCACCACTAATCCAGGACATTGGTTAGGCCACTTTTGGAATATTGCATGCAATTCTGGTCTTCGTCCTATCAGAAGGGTGTTGTGAAACTTAAAGGGTTCAGAAAAGATTTACAAGGATGTTGCCAGGGTCGGAGGATTTGAGCTATAGGGAAAGGTTGAATAGGCTGGGGCTGTTTTCCCTGGAGCAACAGAGGCTGTGGGGTGATCTTATAGAGGTTTATAAAGTCACGAGGGGCGTGGATAGGATAAATAGAGAAAGTCTTTTCCCTGGGGTGGAGGAGTCCAGAGCTAGAGGGCATAGGTTTAGAGTGAGAGTGGAAAGATATAAAAGGGACCTCAGGGGCAACTTTTTCATGCAGAAGGTGGTGCATGTATAGAATTAGCTGCCAGAGGTAGTGAAGGAGGCTGGTGTAATTACAACATTTAAAAGGCATCTGGATGGGTATATGAATAGGAAGGGTTGGTTGGGTGGATGTGAGTTGGGTGATCACAAGTGGGACAAATTAGGTTGCGATAGCTGGTTGGCATGGATGAGTTGTTTCCGTGCTGTATATCTCTATGACTCTGTGATCGTATGAACTGTAAAGGTTTATTGCATGGTGGTTGTTATTGAGCTATCCTCTCTCTGAGATAAATGATAGTCTCCACGAGACATCTGGCTCAATCTAAAATTAATCCGCATTACTTACTGAAATGTTCTCATACATGCAACAATTTTAAGCTGAACTCACTGGACAAACCTGTACAAGTCTGGCTAGCTTGTACACCTTGATATCCTGATGAATGGAGCTTTGCTTTTGATGTCAGTTAAACCGTTCAGATAATAACAACCTTATTCAACATTCTACTCCTGCTCTCTCAGGAAGAAAGACAAGCTCACCATGCTCTCCCCACCCACCGAGAGGATTCTGTGAATTATGGTTCAGCTCTTCTAAGTCTCTCTTCCATTTTGGTCCCAACTGTTATGTGACAACCCCTTCTGCATCACTCAAAAGTAGCTACAATGTGGTTTGCTGACCACCCTTAAATCCCACACCCTAATGCATCATCCCATGTCCTTGAACTAACTATTGTCCCTAGCTGAGAGAGGATCCCATTTTTGGTTGCCAAAGGATGGTTTCCACTGTGAACGAGGTTAGGACTTGACATTATCCTGGACATCGCAGAGACTGAGTTTTTTCTTAGACAGGATAATTCTGCCATTTTCTGTTTGTATATTAGTTAAAAAGGATCATTTTATTTTGTTTCTGTCACTCATGCTAGCAGAACATATTCGCAGAGGTTTTAGGATAATCATATAAATTATCTGACAAAGTGCTCTGAACATAGCAAATGATTAAACTGAGATGATTCCTAACAAGCAATAAAATGGTCCCTTATTATGCAAGCATATCAAGCCATGGTTAACTTTGTGAGTTAGGATTGGTGAACAGGTGAGTAATAGTCTCTGATATATGCAGGGGCTTTTGTCATTCCAAATATATGGTTCCAGTGGCCAACAGCAATTCACAAGCTATTTTTTAAAGCAATTTAAGTCACTGTGACAGACAATTTCTAAAAGCTACTAAATCAAGTAACTTCTTATCTGCTGGGTTCCCCACCCTAGGCCAAACTTTCTCAGACTTTGGCCTGCCACCCTGAAGGGCCTAATACCTTTCCTTGTTTCCCTGATCTTTCTCGGCAATTGTTAATCAGCAACTTGAAGACCTTATTAATGCACATTACTGGTCCTCTGAAAACATTCCACTTTGCTTACATTGAGTCTTTTTAAAACACAGACCTCTAAATATCAATATGATTTTTAAAACCCTAGCTGTCTGAATATTATTTGTGTGTACTGTTATTAGGATGAGTAATGTCAAGGGAAGTGCGCAGTGAACTTGGCTCAGAACTAACATGTATTGACTTGAAGTACATTGATTAGCCAGTGGCAAGTGAGCTAGGGGCATAACTTTCTCCTTTTATCAACTGTATTGCAAAGAGGAGGTATAACCTCAAGATACTAGCGTAACAATGATATTAACAGTTCCTGAAATAATTGCTTCAATTCCCTTTCACAAAATAGCTTTCAGCATTTTAACACATGGCTCAAAAAAAGAAAAATGAGTTATTCCATGTGGAATGCCTGTCAATGCCATGTTTTCTTCTGCGTCAAAAGAAAGGAAAAAGTCTAAGGTTTTCTTTCTTAACTGGATGTAACAAATGGACTGACCCAGAATCATACAGTAGCTTGCAGCACAAGCTCCCTGTCCCCTGCCCATTTCCTCCAAGTTCAGAAGCACCATGCTGCTTTTTACCTTTCGTCCACTGTCCCCTATAATTATTGAGGGGGTGATCATCCCTGCATTCGTGTGGAAGAAGTTATTCAGACAAAATGGACAGGGTTCTCATGCTGTTGGAAATTATCCTGAGGTAAACTAATGATATCCTTCACCCCGGCACACAATGCCACTGTGTGCAGCTGGAGGCAGCTGTCCATGCAGTCTGACTGATTTGACAGATATCACTGAGTGAGCCTGAAGGAGACTGTGGCATAGAAGTTCCAGACAGTAATGACTTTTGTCTCCATAGGCAAAGGCCAGATTCCCTAATGAAAGTTACTATTGAATCAGCTTTCACTGCCCTTTCAAGAAGCACATTGTAGGTTGTAACAGATCACTACATAAAAATGAAGTGTTGCATTTCTATGGCTAACTTAGCCAGTTATCCTAAATATCTGCCTTCTGTTAACAAACACCAGTGGAAATCATTTTTCCTTATTTACTTGATAATATGCCCACATAATCTTGACTGCATCTATTAAAATTCCCTTTGACCTTGGCTAATTTCCAACAAGAGCAATCTCAGCTTTTTGAGCCTTTCACCCTTAATCAAGTCCTTTGTACAATTCTGGTAGACTGGCTTTGTGCCCGCTCCAAGATTTTGACATCCTTCCCAAAGTATGCGGTCCAAAATGTAACTTATTAAAAAAATCTCATGCTTTATGTGTCTATTTAGAAATGCAGGGGTCCTATAATTGCTTCATCAGTTCCGATATCAGAGCTGATTGTCTGAGCCCACAGACCTAGCTTGTGCATCCCTTTAACCTATGAGACTATGAGGTAGGTTGACACTATGAAGGGTGTATAGACAATCTTTCTGATTCATGGCACTCGCTGAACAGGCAATATGAGGTTCTGTCGAGGAAATACAGTTTACTAGAGAAAGGATTAGAATAGTGGAACACCTAATTATTGCTCATAGGTAAAGCAACAGCTGCTGATCCAACAGTTAAAGAAAGATTTGGATGAACCTAATGACAGATGCAGGCTGCCCTGTAAGATTTTGTGTTCAGTAGCCACAGATACCTAAAATTGTTAGTTAACAATTCGTGAATAATCTTAAGATAATTTATTATGCTTATTAAGAAGCAATAGGTAAGATGTGATACATTAACAAAATAGATGGGAACAGTATATAACCCATCTGGTTCATTGACTCACAGACTTGGTGGTTGGTTGGCGCAGATGTGTTGATCTCAATAGCTCATGATGCTCTTCAACTGAAGTGTTAGGGAACTCTCCCATGGGTCTTCCTCCATCTTTCTTAGTTTATCTTCCATCTGAACAGGTAAGTTGTCTGGTGACAACTGCCCACTGACAAGTTGTAAAATTATCTCCAAGTACTTGCTAACATGCTTAATTTCTAGGGGCTGATAGTTTATCGTATGTCAATCACTTGTTTGAACCTTTATTACTAATGAATACAGCCCAGGTACTTTAGATGTCAGTATGGTCACCTCCTCCCCGATGTCTATAGCCTATCATAAGGTCAGCCTTTTAGTTTGCAAAGGGTCAGTTCCCGGTCCATTTTAAATGTGCACACATAAGGAGGTACACAAAGCAGACTTCTGGCTGACTTAGGAATATCCACATGGGTGCCTGAACCAACAGACCCCTACTGCTTCAGGGACTGTTTATGGGTATTTCCAGAAACAGAAAGAAAATTGTTTCTCTGTTGAGGTAGCCTGATGTTCACGTGTCAATTTTTATTTAGTATTTCTATCCAAATTGTTATTAGCATTTCACTTTTGGAATTAAGTTGCCATCATGGCATTACCACAATTGAATCCCTCACCATCAATATTCTTGGGGACTCCATTGACTAGAAAGTGAACTGGAATCGCCATATAAATATTGTGGTTAAAAAGAAAGCAAGTCCGAGTCAAGCATTTCTGCAGAAAGTGAATCACTTCCTATCTCCTGAAAGCCTGCCCAACATCTACAAGGCACATGTGAAGAATGTGTTGGAATATTCTCTACTTGCCTGTCTGATTGCAGCTCCTACTACACTCACGATACTCAGCAGTATCTAGAACAAAGCAGCTCACTTGTTTGAGACTCATTCACATTTGATCTCTTCAGCAGCAACACCACACCGTAACAGCATTATGTAACATCTATATGATGTAGTGCAATAACTCCCCAAGTGTCCTTCAACAGTATCTTCCAAACCTATGATTTGGAGATGTCAGTGTTGGACTGGAGTGTACAAAGTTAAAAATCACACAACACCAGGTTATAGTCCAACAGGTTTGATTGGAAGTACACTAGCTTTCGGAGCGACGCTCCTTCATCAGGTGATAGTGGAGGGCTCAATCCTAACACACAGAATTTATAGCAAAAATTTACAGTGTGATGTAACTGAAATTATACATTGAAAAATTGATTGTAAAGTCTTTCATCTGTTTGAATACCATGAAAGTTTCACTTCTTTGGGGAAACTGAGCAAAGGCTACGACGACGGATGAATGGGCACCGCACAACAATCAACAGACAGGAGGGTTCCCTCCCAGTTGGGGAACACTTCAGTGGTCCAGGTCATTCGACCTCGGACCTTCGGGTGACCATCCTCAAAGGCAGACTTCGGGACAGGCAGCAGCGAAAAGTGACCGAGCAGAGGCTGACAGCTAAGTTCAGTACCCGTAGGGAGGGCCTTAACCGGGACCTTGGGTTCATGTCACATTACAGGTGATCACCATTGCACTATGCACACATACAGACACTCCTACAGACACACATTCACTCACTCACACACACTCACTCACACACACACACACATGCGCACACACCCTTACAGATACACACACTCCCACACACACACATGCACCCCCTAACAGACTTAAGACACTCTACACGCAGTACACACACACGTACACTTTCTCACACTCTCAACCCCCAACCCAGACAGACACACACCCACATGCACACATATATTTTGTGGGGTGAATTTGTACTTTCAGGGTTACATTGTACTTTGCCCAAAAGCTGCATGCATTCATGTAAAACTCTGAGCCCAAAAACTGCATGAATTCATGTAAAACTCCGTTTAATTTTTAATTCCAAACCTATGATATTTATCACAAGAAGGACAAGGGCAAAGACAGCACCTGTGAGAACACCACCTGCAAGTACCCCTTTATGCTTCTCACCATCCTGTCATGGAACCATATCATAGTTCCTTCAGTGTCACTGAGTCAAGGTCCTGAAACTCCCTTCCGAAAAGTATTATAGATGTCCTTACATCTCAAAGACTATAGTTGTTTAAGAAGGTAGCTCATTAGCATCTTCTTCAAGGCAATTAGGGATGGACAATAAATACTGACTTCACCAGTGTTGTCCATATCCCATGAATGGATATAAAAGAAACTTATTCTTAAAGGTATCATTTATTAAAAGCCCCATTTCTTACAAATGCATGTCCTCAAAATGGTCATGGTCAACTAAATATGCTTGCTGATTTTTGTAAGTATACTTCTGAATTAATCCATAAAAGATATTTAGTGATTATGGACATTTAATCAAAGCAAAAGTAGAATCACAAGTAGATAATGTCCATTGCAGTCATTAGTTAAATAAGGAAGTTTAATGAACTGATGTCTTCATAAAAGAGGTACGTGTATGCTACAGCTGAATGTGGTGTAATAATCAATAAGGCTGAACATGACAAAACAAAATACTTGTGGAGCCAGTTACTTTGCTACTATCAAACAAAGACATCTGCAAAAGGACATTTTGCATTAAAGTTAAAGTTTACAATATTACAACTAACTCAGTCACTTCACATGAAATTTATCTGTGCTATTTTGGCCTTGTTGTCCTGTAAAATGAGCTCGATAACATCTTTTTGCACATACAGGAGAATTTTGCAGGATACTTACAGATATTGTTGCAGCAATTTAAAACTATATTCTGCACTATTCCCCAGAAAATAATATCATGAATGGAGAATATTATTCAACACATGACATAGCAAGTTGCCTTTTCAGAAGAGTAGTACAAGGAGTGACTAAGACATGATGATTGATTTAGATTATCCTCATAAGTGTCACTTCCTTCTGTTAACATAATCACACATCAATGACATGACTGAGAAAACTAGGAGAGGTTGCAGAGGAGGTTTGTCAGTCAGTGGAGGTTTATTAGGATAATATTAGGTCTGAAGAACTAGCTTCGAGGAGAGATATGAGGAATTGGATTAATCTCCGTATAGCAACAAATAACAAAGTAAGTTCTAATGGAGGTAATTCAAATTTCTGGGGAGATTTCAGAGCAGAAGCTGTGAGAAACTCTGAACTCTGGATTGGTAATCAAAGGTGGTATATTTAAAAATAATTGGCATAAGAAGAGAGGACAAATGAAGAGAAACATTTTCACACAGCCAGTGTGAAAAGGGGATGGAAGCTGACTCAATAGGAATTTATAATAAGTAATCGGACATGCCTTTTAAGAGAACTGATTTTCAGGATTGCAGATGAAATACTGGGGAGCGGTATGAAATTGAAAAACTCTCTTTCAAGTTGTCAGCATAGGCACAACCAACTGAAAGGGTTTCTTCCCTGCTGTTGAATTATTCTAATGTGAAAAGGCCCTTCTTCTGCGCCTACAACCAGGGAACCATTTTAATGAGAAACTAAAATTACTCAAAATAACTTTGTTCATGATCCTCAATTGATTTCTGAATGATGTTCTTCAGCAGGGGTGGCACGGTTGCACAGTGGTTGACACTCCTGCCTCACAGCACCAGGGACCCAGGTTCAATTCCAGCCTCGGCCGACTGTCTGTGTGGAGTTTGCACATTCTCCCCGTGTCTGTATGGATTTCCTGCGGGTGCTCTGGTTTCCTCCCACAGTCCAAAGATGTGCAAGTTAGGTGAATTGGCTGTGATACATTGCCCATAGTGTTCAGGGATACACATGAGCCAGGGGTAAATGTAGGGGAATGGGTCTGGCTGGGATACTCTTCAGAGGGTTGGTGTGGATTTGTTGGGCCGAAGGGCTTGTTTCTACACAGGATTCGAAAAATCTACCAATAGAAGTATAATGTGACAGCCGTCTATAATGATACCCCACCTATTGCTCTTAAGATGTTATTAGATAATTTGGAAAATGATGTTGCCTTGGCTTAATTGCTTTCAGTATCTGATGCTGAATTTCCAAGATATTAGGAAATATGTGGAGACTGATTAGGCATGAAAAGTAGTTAACAGTTGGCTGGTTGAGTAACCATTACACCCTCAATGATTATTATCTAAATAGCACGTTCAGGGATCTGAAATGTATCATTAGCATGATTTCAACTACTAATTCTAAGAGGACTACTTACTGTGGATTAGCTGCATTAATTGTGTATATTATAATGGGTTATTAACCCATGAACAGTACACAAGGGAATGACCCACAGATCATTGGAGTAAAGGTTATTTTAAGGCATTTTCTTAAAATAATTATATATCACTGACACCTATAATTCAAAATCATTGTCTTTCTCTCCCTACATAGCTAGCATTTAAAAACTAAGGAATTGGGTACAGGGCATAGTCACTGGGAATTTGAGTTTTCTTTTACTAGAGGTGAGATTTCGCATTGTACAGTGCTCTTTGAAAGTGTCTGTCACTGTTAAATAGCCCTGAAAATGTTTTTCAGTTGTCTGCACGCCTTAACAAGATTTAAAAACCTAAAGCTCAAAATCACCTAATCTCTACTTCCTGATTTATCTCAACTGTCCCTCACATTCTTCTTAGCCGTGGGACTCCAGCAAGCTTTTCTCAATAAGAACAATACATCTCTCCTACAGGTGATGCAGTAACATACAATTTTCAGAAGGATCATCATTACCAAGTAACCAAGCTATATAATTCCACAGAACTTTAGAGCAGCAAAATTTGATAGAGTAAAAGGCCTGTATGTCCATCTTATTTAAGCGAGCTCCTCACACAAAAACAATCCAAAACTTTCTGACTGGTCTGTTTCCTTCCTATTATCCTGTATTACTTTTACATAAAATACTGATGTAATTTTCCTTTTAAAATGCAATTGTCTTTGCTTCAACTGCTCACTGTAAAGTTGTTTCCTTACTGTCTTGTTGTCTAGAGACAAGCACGGAGGATGCTGGAGAAACTTTTCAGGACTGGCATCATCTGCAGAGAGAAAATCAGAGGCAATGTTAAATAACTTGGTTCTTCTTCAGTCATACCAGACACAAAACATTAACTCTCTTTCTCTCTCCAAAGATGCTACCAGAACTGCTGAGTTTCGCCAATGTTCTCTGTGCGTTTTCAGATTTCTAGCATCCACCGTATTTTGCCTTTCTTTGTTGTATAGACACCTGGATTACTGATGTGGAGGTGTAATTTCAAATCCTACCTTGACAGGAGGAGAGAAACTGTAGGAGCAGCCTGGAATAAAAATATACAGTGAGATAGTATTCTCCAATTTTGCACGGATATAAAACTACAAGTGTATAATATAAATAGTAATCGCTTATAGCATAGTGTCAGTGTAGGTCAGAAGGTTTGGATTCAAGTCTGGCTTGCTCCAGTGATGTGACACAAAATGTCTGACCAGGTTGATGAAAAACATCTGTAATACATATATGAATATTTACCCATTATGTCATTCTGAAGTGAGATATGGGAAGCGATATCAGGACTGAGAAAGAATGCACAATTTTGTATAAACATAGAATAACAGGATATATTTCAACAGAATATTGAAATATTTTCAATGGCTCAGCGATTAGCACTGCTGCCTCACAGCGCCAGGAACCCGGGTTCAATTCCCACCTTAGGCAACTGTCTGTGTGGAGTCTGCATGTTCTCCCTGTGCCTGCATGGGTTTCCTCTGGGTGCTCCGGTTTCCTCCCACAATCCAAAGATGTGCAGGTCAAATGTATTGGCCATGCTAAATTGCCCATAGTGTTAGGTGTCTTGGTAAATGTAGGGGTCCGAATGGATTACACTTCGGAGGGTCGGTGTGGACTTGTTGGGCCAAAGGGCCTGTTTCCACACAGTAGCGAATCTAATCGAGAATGAAATGTGAATTAATGCATTTTTCAAGAAAAAATACACTTTAAATAGTACAATAACATTTTGGAAATTAAAGAGAAATGGAGAGATTTTGGTATGCAGGTGACAGTATAAGTAGATAGATTATTTGAAAAGACAATTGGAATTCTTGCTTTTTTTCTATCTAGGGGTACATAATGCAAAAAGAAGGAATTTATAATGAATTTGAACAAGCTGTTATTTAAACTCCAATACTCTGTATAGTTTTTGACACAGGGTAATGGGAAATCAGTGGTTGGTATTGTCAGTGAAATGATAACAGGAGCAACTACATTTATGGCACTGATGGAAAAACTAAGCAGATAACGGGAAAAAAAACAGTGCAGAGTGGTTGATGTTAGATATGTGGTACCCATGCGTCTATATGTTCTTGAGACCTAAGACAACCTAAAGCAGGCACCTCCAAGCACTGGAAAATAAACAGTGCTTTCACAAGACCTTCAATTTGATTGGCAAGGAAGGTGATCCAACACCAGTGTGCCCTCCCAAGCCAACATGCGTGCATCGCTCAGAACTAGCTTTAGTCATTCATATGCCCGACCAAGATTCCTGAAGCAGCTGTTCTACTTGTGGCAGGAGAATCCCAAGGGAAGAACAGAAATGCTATGTACAATATCTTGGAATTTCGTGGCTTGTGACCAACCGAAATGGAGAAGACTCATTCAGGAGACACGTTGTTGGAAACACGCAGACAACAAATTGAGATGTCGGGGGGTGCATACTAACTCTCAATCAACCCATTGGCTCTACCATCCAAGCACCAACTTCTAAAGCTGTGGCAGATTTTGAAGATTATGCATTGGAAGTATCATCCATCTGAGAAACCATCAAACCAGAGTGGAATCAAGTCATTATTGATCTTGAGGGATTTTCGAAAAAAAAAACAATTCTCCACTGCAACGTAGTCTATATCTTCAACAGGAAGGAGTTGTTTAAAATAAGTGGACAAATTCGATTAGCCCAAGTTAGCCCAGGTTGAACCTCATGGCCTGACATATCCCCATTCTGATCATACATATCGGTGGCCAGTCTTGGTTCAGTGGGAATGCGGGAGGTCATGCCAGAAGCAGCACCACACATACATAGAAATGAGATGTTAACCTTGGTAAGCTGAAACACAGGACTACTTGCATTTCAAAACAACTTAAGCATAGGTCTATGTGACCCCACAATAAAATGATCAGATCTAAGCTTCCCATTCCTGCCACATCTAGTCATAAACTGTGGTGCATAAATAAATAACTCACTGGAAGATCAAGCTCCCCAAATATTCTCATTCCATGGAGGACCCTATGTGATGATGCTGCTCCTTTAACAAGGTTATGTTGTCCTTGGCTTTTTCCTCAGAGAGATCATAAAAGCAGTAATTTTGAAAAGTCTGGCTTGGAAGGGTTTTAGGGCCAATTTGATTATAGCTAATAGATACTGCCTCAGACAAAAGGCTTTCAAGTTTAAAAAAAAAATTTTACAATAAAAGGGGAGTGGTCAGTTCTCCCAGCTCAGCTTTTCTCTGGTTTCATTTGGTTTTTAGTAGTCTGGCTGTTCAGTGAAAGCAGTCAGGGCAGTGTGAAGCTGCTGCACCGAAAGAAGAAGGTACAGGCTGATCTACTCTCTCTCTGACATCTCTCCTGTAAGAGCCTGCGTTTGATTTTACATTTTGTGCCGAGGGATGTTTAGGGGAATTGTTGCAATTATTTGGAACAGCATCATTAACTTGGGATAATCTGTTGGGTTTTCTGGTAGGTTATGTTATTCTGTGTTCGTTTCTCTTTTGTTTGTGTTTCATTCGGTAATCTTGTAAATAAATTCTGTTTTGTTTAAAACTGAGTAGTTTGACCAACTGCATCTCTCCTGGAATATCCACTTATACCTGCTTAAAACAACTGGCAAAATTAGGATCTTGGGCTACCTTCTTGAAATGTTTTGAGAGGGTCTGGTCTGCTCCGTAACACCCTAGCATATCAGAGTAGTGGGTCTAATCTAAAAAAGAAAAAGCTAAAACAATTTTATCTTCAGCCAAAAGTACTAAATCAATGATCCATCTCAATCTCTTACTGAGGCTATCAACATCACAGATGCTCGCTTCAGTTCGACTCATTCCAAATGATATCAAAAAATGGCTGAAAGTCTGCATTCCCGGAACAATGCTGATTATCATTACTGAGAGAACTCTGTATATACACTGATCTTCTGGCTTCATCTCCTCTCTCTTATCGGTGGCCACTAAACACTTTGACTTCAATACATAATCAGTTCTAATCAGTTTCAGGCACTTACACAAACAGATATATAGCCACTTAACCATACACAATGTATAACACATATTGATTTCCACATTACACTACTCAGCAGTAACAAGGGATTGATAGCAGTGTCAAAGTGTCAGCAGAAATTACGTCACACTTTCCTAGCCTTTGTTCAATAAAAATAACACTAGTAGCAGACATATCAATACCTATCAGGAGTAATGAATTAATAAATGTCACAAGAGAATGGGAATTTGGTTATTGTTCGCTCTGGCTTCCTGAAAGCCCTACTCATTATTCTCCCGTGCGGACTGGTCAGATAAAGTAATTTAATCAATCAAACCTCACAAACCTCAAATGGATTTCTTGGCCAACAGCCAGTATATACACTTCATCTGTCATTCAGTCATTTTACAGACTGCTTGGATCCTCAATTTTTGATATTGTCAGATAATTTGAACTCAACAACTCTGCACGCCTATATTTTTCTCTTTATTCTCATTCTCAGCTACTCACTTTCTCTCTTTCTCCAAGCAACTTTTCTCCTATCCAGGATGGAAGTTATTTAGATTATGATGTCTTTTCACAATAGCTTGCTCGCCTCACCCCTGTGTCAGTTGTTTGAGTCGGCCAAAAGACAGGCAAACCTAGATTTCCACTGCCAGCCTGAGGTTGAGGTAGTTTAAGTCTGGTGGCCAGTAGAATGAAATTGGCAATAATGCCATCTAAACAGTGCCAGAAAATAGCTTTTGTGAGTAGGTGGTGTCATGTGGACTCAATCTGTGTGGTACCTCACTTAAATAGTCTTTTGCAATCAAAACTATTTACCCTGCCATTATCTGAAGCTTCCAGGACATAATTTCATAAGGATGCCTTTGCAAAATGGCTATTAAGAATTGTAATGGACATGTATTAACGTTGTTTTTCAGACCAGCAATTGCATTCAATTAATTCTATTGAAACCTTGTTATATATTTTCAGCTTTTATGCTGGATATTTTCAGTCAGATGCACTAAGCCAGATAGTACTCATATCAGATGACCTGCTCTTCATGACTGTAGCAATTTGAATTCTACATTCTCATGACTTATCACAGGGCTTTATTAAACTATTTTAAAAGATGGTAAAAGAGGACATGCTGTTGGAAGTCAGGTTCCATATTCATGTCATCTGACATTAGCATGAGACGTCACATGTTCATTGGCTTTCTTGTAGACATATATATAGTTAACCCTTTACCGTACATCTCCCAGATTCACTTGTTATGATACACCATTTACTCTTATCACTTAATCATGAATATTCAACTCTTTATTCCCACTTTCACATCCCCTGTATTATACACACAAAATTCTGTCTGATTTGAGGCAATAATTTTTATTTGCAGGCTGTCTCGAAGGATGTCCAGAAAGATGGACTCCCTTTTTCTTTTTTGGAAGAATGGAGTGAAATAACACCCCCTCTTCAGGCAAGAACATTTCTCAAACTCCACCAAAAGTGAGAAGTGCATCTTTATGGTTCAATATCTAGGTGGACCTTGAAGTTCACTGCTGAATGCTTCCAGTCACTGCTGAGCTTTCCTTCAGATATTTCCCCACTTTTGGCCTCAGATCACTGGACTGATGAACGTGGTTTATCTGTAACAGAAGATTGACTTTATGCTTCACTTCAGATAGTCCTTGTTTCTTGCCTCTGATCCCATGGGTTTGCTCACTGCTGTGAGGTCTACAGTCTAATGAGTGAAGGCTGACAGATTTTATTGATTATAGCTATTTATAAGTCAGAGTTAAAGGGGGCATGCTGTAATAAATTAATTAAATATGATTTCCATTTTACAAAACCATGTTTCTTCTCCCTGATTACCTTGTACTTTTCTGAGTACCCTGTTATAACATTTTAATAAAAGCTTTAAACATCAACCCTATGATCGACGTTAACCTAACAGGCCTGCAGTTTCCTATTTTATGACTCCTTCCATTTTTAAATAACAGAGTTACTTGCACTATTTTCCAAACTACCAGAGTATTCACGAAATCTAAGGAAGTATGAAAAATTAAAACCAATACATCAACTATCTCAATAACCATTTCTTCTAACACTGATGAAGTTCATCAGGCCCCAGGCATTAGTCTACCTGCAGCTCCAAACTTTATTCAGGACAACTTCCCTGGTGACGATAATTTTCTTGAATTCCTCCCTTCCCTACACCTCCCGATTTACAACAGCAGTCGGGACCTGATATAACACGAAAGTTCTGTTCTCGTGCAATCTTGCATTATAAGAAAATCGCGTAATAGCCATGCCATTTAAACTAATGGGCCTGGAATCATTTCATACTCAATACAGGTAAGGAAAGTTCACATTCTGCAAATAATGGTTTAAATTCTTTAATCACATTAAAGCCAATTTGTGTTGAAGAAACAGGCTTAAAGCAGAATTGACTATAATTCTGGAATGACATTTGTATCCTCCATGTACAGTATGTGTCATTCATTTATGTGTCATCACCCTTAGTTTGCATTATTAATTTCTAAAATTCGTCTTACCTTATTAACTCTTCTCCTTTTTAATAGTATATATAAATTCTTATGAACTGCATTGATATTTCTAGCTATGTTGCTAATAATCTAACAGTTAGCTCTTTATTAAGTTTTGGTCATGCTTTGCCATTTTTCATCATCTATCCAATCTCTTGACCTTCTGATATCTTTGCATGATTATATGTTTTCCTTTAAGTTTGACACAATCTTTATTTTTTTTAGTGGAATAGAAGGGATGGGTCCTCACCTTGGAAATTTTGTTTCTCATTATAATGTGTCTATTCTGAGTACTCTGAAATAGCCCCCAAACATCTGCTATTGCAACACTATTGACAAATCCCCTAGACTATGGGCATATGAAATACAAACTTGCTTCTCAAGTAGAAAAAGAAAATGTGCAATTGCAGTACAAGACACTAGTGAATCTATACAGCCTGGAAAACCAGTCTCTTCAGGAACTTTGGACATGAAAAAAAAACATTTTGAAGCAGATTTTTGCATGGACCCCAATTCCACTGGCTAGTCACTCTCTAATGGTTCCTGCTAGAATCCAGACCATTGCCTCCCATGACAAGTTCCTTCAAGTCAATGTAATGGAGGGAATGATATTTGTATGAGGATGCCACTGCTAAAATACCCATCAATCCCATACCTAATTGCAAGAAGCAACATACACCACCTTCAAAAAGGATGAAATGGAGGCTAGAAGATTCTGAATAGTTGAGTTTCTTATGACACTTGATCAGAAGCAGTTGATTGTTGTAAGGAGAATGGTTTTAGAGCATAGCCCAATTTTTATATTTTCTTGCATTTTCTGCCCAATTTACTCACACATCTTCATGCTAGCTTTTATACCACATTTCATAATGTTTCTCATTGTGTCTACACTCATTTGCCTCATTTTCCATTCCAAAAGCTATTTTCTCTCACTTTTCTCTATTAAACTGCCTGTATCAATTGTCTGTTTATCCTGCTTTCCTGCGTCTTCCTGAATAATTTTATTGAAATGCTAACTGCCTTCAAGTCCCTAATTGTTTGTGCCACTAGAAAATGTTGCTATTGCAATCTCCCCACCACCCCATGCCCAATCCAAATCACCTATATATGAAAAAGATAAATTAAACCGGCATGAGAGTTTAACATTACCAAATATTCCCCACTTCAAACAAGGCCTTAAAGCAAAGATTATTTAATGCGGTGTCGCTTGAAGTGATACTGCACAAGCTTACTCAGCCAAAGAATGGGGCAGACAGTGCAGCCAGACACTATCTGGATGGCCTCCTGGGTTTGTTTTGATGAATATTCTTGATAAAACCCATGCAGGTCATGAAGGAACAAGCAGAAGTGTTCTTTGGTGTTGGCCAATTGATGCAGCCTGCTGGAAGTGGCATTATGTGAACAAATCTTTCTCCCATTGTGTGCTAATCTTTCAGTAAATGTGAACATCTATTGATAATGTGTTTCTATGATGTGCAATACATTTCTTTCTTCATTTCAATCAATTATGTTCAATTTATCGTAACGTACCTTTGCCAAATTTATTGTGACTGCCGGAGATTAAAGTAGAAATTATGAAATGCAGACCAATGTTTTCTCAAAGTATAAAGTTTACAAATTTATTGAAAGCTCATGTTTCCAATTTCTTGATAGTGATAATATGAAGATTCTTTTCTGGTCCAGGCCACAAGAATACTAGCCCAGTTTCATGACGAATTAAAAAGCCTCAGCTTGTTGGATTAATTGATCTATATCTTTGGTAGCAACCATGGTTACAAAATATTCAAAGATGGCAACACAAACAAAAAGTATTCAGGAAGAATTTCTGAATGTACACGATCATCAATTCATCCTCCCACTCTGCCAAGGCACATCTCTGGGACACCCACACCAACCAAACCACTGCCCCGTGGCTGAACAATTCAACTTCCCCTCCCATTCCACCAAGGACATGCGGGTCTTGGGCCTCCTCCATCGCCAAACCCTTAATACCTGATGCTTGTACAAAGAACACCTCATCTTCCACCGTGAGACCCTGCAACCACAAAGGATTAATTTGAATTTCAACAGTTTCTTCATTCCCCCTCTCCCCACATTGTTCCAGCCTCAAGCCTCTAACTCGGTAGCACCCTCCTGCCCTGTCCATCGCCTTTCCCATCTATCCACTCTACTCTCCTCGCTGATCTATTACTTTCACCCCCATTTCATCTACCTATCACATTCTCAGCTACCTTCCCCCTCTCCCCCTCCCCCACTCCCATTTATCTCTCAGGTCCCCGGCCCACAAGCCTCATTCCTGATGAAGGGCTTATGCCTGAAATACTGATACCCTGCATCTCGGATGCTGCCTGACCTGTTGTTCTTTTCCAGCACCACACTCTCGGCTACCATCAATAGCCTGCCTGCTGTATATTTTAGGAAATTGAGGGCACGTTATCCATGATTTTCCGTTTATCAGTGACTAAGAAATTTGCAGAAACGTAGGACTGAATCTTAGCTAAAGTCAGCTAAGTTTCATTTTCATCGAGTTTCATGGAGGGTTTCATGGTATAGAGAGTTTCTTTCACAACAACATCCCAAACTTGTCTCATTATCTAGGGACCACAGCAAATGACACCCCTCTTGTCCACAGTTATTTGGATTCTCCTACTCACGGTAAACTAGAACTACTCATCCCATAGGGCTGATGATCTAAAGTTGCTCTGTGTGATTGGAAGCATTCACCTTGGACATGGCAGGAAAAGGAAATTTAACACCTCAATTGGTCAACAGGAACTTGGAGGTCTTGGTGGATCGAATGATACCATCCTTTACACGCACGCCTGGCAGAGAAGGCCAAGAGACAAGACCCTGCCGGCCTAGTTCTGACATTGCCCCCCAGGACATTGCAGTCTCCATAGTCTGGCCAAGCAGTGCTGAAAAGAGGTCATTGACTTTCTCTGTTGCACCAAGGTAAGTGCCACTAGCTTCTCCCTGCTTCCTTGCACTCACTCCATTTCTGCCACTGCACATACTTCTCACCAAGTTTCATGCACCACCATTCAATTGGGTGCAATATTTTCCCTCACTCCAACTCCCCTACAATATTAACCCTGCATGCCCTCTGCATTGTTTACTCACTTAGTCAGGATCCTTTGCCAAATTTCCCCTGTTGCATCAGCATGATCAGATGTGTGACCCACTTTCAGCTCATTCATTATCCCCTTCTCTCATCGCAGGAGGAAATGGCTCATGATAGGACTGGAATAAACCAAAACAGGACCTGAACCTGAAACAGTCCTGTGGAGATACTGAACAGCAACCAGTTAGGGAGCATTGTTTATTGTCATGCTACTCTCCAGTTACATGTGTTCATGCATGTGGGAAAAAGATCTGCCACTCTTCCCACCCACAGCATGGTCACATTAAAAAAAACACAGAAGCTGGCCTGCAAAACACAGAAATCAAGCCTGTCAACACATACAGAATACACCCACAATGCCCCAGGCTTGGCCAAGCAGGCTAACAAAGAAACCAGACATGGCCAAGCTATTCCCTGACCAGAGAATACACTGCCCAAACAACCTTCATAGTAAAGCTCCCAGCCCCAATTAGCACAGCGCTCCCAGTACCCTAAAGACAGGCTCCTTTCCCATTGAAACCGATACTGCATAAGCGAAGAGGCAGACCAAGAGACCCTGGAAGACTTCGCTCGCAAGAGGAACACAACGGACATACCTGAATGCCAGGAGAAGGGACTTTTACACATACACGTGCAGACGGGAAATACAATGAAGAATCCTCTTGAAGACCTTCTCACCCACTCATGGAAATGGCTGGAATCTCCTGTGTCAATTGCAAAGGAATTGCTACTGTCGGACGCTTGATTAACTTCCATTCAGTTTATACCTGTTTTAGGCGCTTTACAACTTTTTCCATTGTACTGGAACTGCTTTACAATGATCACCTCTGTGTTGTACCCCTATAAAGCCTGCCTGCACCTTCTGTTCTGGGAAGAGCATTCTGGCTATCTGTGCAGAGAATCAGTTCTGTGTCAACCTGATCAATTTCTCTTTTGCGATATCGCTTTGTTGAATGAACTGCTTCTCAATTTCATCGCAATCCTCATTTGTGGTCTCTGATCCAATGGGCTGAATTTCTCTGACAGCTTGGCATTAGTCGGCAGGCCCTTTCTATCGACAGGGTAAGCAAACCTGACTTTTCAAATTGTGCCCAATTCAGACCTGGCAGCTAGCTCTGGCCCAGTGGGTCATATCTACAAAGGGTTGGACGTCTGGGAGGGGGTGTAGCCACAATTGTAATCTACTGCAGCAGCATTTCGGCACTGAGTTAGTTACCCTGCTTGAACGCAAGAGGCCAGTGAGCTCCCAAACTGTACCTAAATTGTGTCCATTTAACAGATGCGTGATCCGATTTGAGCCACAGAGTGACTGTGTGCCTGATCCAGCCAGGAGAAAGATGGACGCAAAGGGGTTCCAGGCAAGACAGAAGGAAAGACAGCCCACCAAATTCTCGCTTAAAAGATCCAAAGATTATGGAAATTGATAAAGGCAGCAACTGCTGGTCTGTTTGTTTGTCTTGTGATTTGCATTATATGTTGGGGGATTTTCAAGTGTTTGTTTTGTGGTTTGTAAGTGTTTGCCTGTGGTCTGTCATCGCACACCTGAGTGATTTTCCTCTGCCTTGTGCTTGTGTTAACCCAGCAGCCAAGAGTTTGTTTACATTGCGGTCAGTAATGAACTTGTCCTATGCTCGATTGTTTATTTAACTCACGGTGACTGATGGTTGGGCTGGCTGGAGGCAGGTGCAGTCACTGAAGTCCTCGAAAGCCGCGTTCAATGCCTGCAACCTCAACTCAGAAGCTGTTTTACAGCATGGGAGCATGAAACTCCACCCTCTGCTGGGGAGTGCCACCCGCGCGGACGTAGATACCCTGGCTGCGTGAGGACAACAGGTCACAGCCACCAATCATGGACAAAAAGATGATTAAGAGGCACGGTAAATATGTTACCTTCAAGACAAAGGTAGGAAATCCTCTTGTAACACCTGGGTTCCCGGCAGACACGTCCCCAAGCAAACAGGGGACAGTCGATACTTCATCCCCTGCATTGGGGCCTGTAAAAATCGGCCATATGGGGGTCCTTCAAATTTGAACAAATTGGCTATTGGATCACGGCCATTGTGGGAGGGCATGGGGAACCCTCCTGGGACACTGCCTACATGCTGCAGTGCCTGGGACAATTCAGGGAAGTTACGAAGTGACACCTGCCCCCTAAAGTTAAAGATCGGCACCAGAGCCCCCCTAAAACGGACGTCCCCCCACACCCCCCAGTCACGACCCCACCGCCCTATGCCCTGCCACCTCAGGAATCAGACCTGCTGCTAGAGGAGGTGGCTGCATTTGTCACCACCCAGCCCCAGGAGGGCTCGCAACAGGACACAGCGGCCACAGAGAGGTCTGATTCAACACCATCACCAGACGCCAGCAGAAACGTCATGCTTACCTGCAGCAGAGCTGCCGCTGTTACCCAAATCTAAGAAGGTTTTGGGCACAGAGCATCAACTCCCTCACATCATGATGGACTCCACTCCAATGGACAAGCCCTGGACCCATGCGGAGGTATGGACCATGCTGCAGGACACCCCAGACCCCTTCAAAAGGCCAATGCCATTCCACAATTGGCTAATGCAAATATCGGCATCTATAATTGCCCTGAGATGTACAGACCCTGCTGCAACTAGCACACAGATCCCACTGGGGAACTGTTCGTTTCCACCATAGAATTCCCTCCCCGACCCTGGGACTCCGCTCTGGACTGGGAGTGCTGGCTGAACAATACTGTAAAAGAGACTATAAAAACCAGTGCCAGACAGCATACGGATTTCGGTGCTGTAACCCAGTATCTGCAAAAAGCAGATGAATCCCTACCAGACTTCATAGCTCATTTTAAAGAAGTCTGGGATTATTCAGCAGGCATCCCATTGTTAGAAAATCAACAACTTGCAGTACAGGCCCTTGTAACTGCATGTTGCCAGCCCATGCCCAAATATATAAATCACACAACTTCACCTGGCAAACAATGAAATGGGGGGACACGTAAACGATATTGAATAACCTGGACAGAAATCAACTGTTGCCCACTCCCAGCCACAAAGGGATGTTCCCTCGATTACCCAACCGGACCACCAGACACTCAACCAACAACGGCCCAAGGTACGCCTGAGGGGGCAATGCTGGAACTGTGGGAGAGCAGGACATTGGTCAGGAGCTAGGTAGGGTCGCCCAGACGCCCCCTAACCTCCCTAGCCCCCGCCTCTCGACAACTGCAATAGACCACTGCCAACCCCCCAACACCCCAACACCCAGTGGCTGCCTCAACAGGCTGCGTACACATTGACAAATCTCTTTTCCCATAACCAGGAATCCAACTAGGAGGAATGCTCTGCAGGCTATTTCAATACACCTCTCCCACTCCATTTCCGAAAACCCCATGATGGATGTCAAGGTCGGGGGATGGCTCATTTCTTTCCCGGTGGACTCTGGAGTCACTCGTTCACCTACACCTCCCTCAGCAGAACTCACGCCCAGCTCGAAAACTACAAACCATGAGGGCTTCAGGAATACCCATGGTGGAACCACTCTCCCATCCCATGCAGTGCAGTATATAACCTGTCACAGTCCCAGACGCTGCCATCATCTCTGCCTCCTGCCCTGTAGCCTGCCTGGGTCACGCGACGCTGTGCAAGTTAATGCCAGCATCCGCTACTCCCCCCAGGGACTGACACTCGAGATTCCGGAAGCACACTATTCCATGCTGCGGGCAGCCATCTCCTGCAGCTCCGAGCCCTCCGACCAGGCAATCTCCCACTATGCCTGGTTGTGCCCGCCAGAACCTACCTGCGCCCTTCTTGACCCTGTCCTCTCCCAGCTATCAACTGTCCCTTGGACCCCATGTTATCCTTCCTCCAGTGGGTGATATTGAGAAGCCACTTTGTCTGTCAAGGTCACTGTGCAGCTTCCATCCCGCAGGGACCAGCAGCAACATCTGCTGCACTCGCAGACTCACATCTTGAATTCACCTCCCCACTAACGATCACGGGCAGCTACTTGATCAGACTGCAGGGTGTTGCAGCAGAAGTGCAACTCTGTGCAGAGCAGGCTGCGCTGGCCTGGAAAGACCCAACAGCAGTCTCACACATTCCCCTTAATATTAAGAACCCGTGGCTCCCCAAAGATCTAGCAACCATGATAGAGCAGCTTGTGCAACCACCACTACATTTCCCACCCCTTGGGCAAAACACAGCTCCCTTAGCAGATTGGACAGGACAAGTTCTGTGTGCACTGTGTTCCCGCATTACTGCAAGCTACTTTTACAAAACAGTGCCTAGGCGCTGCCTCCTCCTACGAGAGCCCCTTCTTATTAGGTGATCTCACATACTCACTGTGGGCACAGCACTTGAACCATGCAGGCCAGATATTGTCCACCCCACCGCACACAATTACACTCAGACAGGGAGCATTCCTACCATCAATACGACAACACCCGTTATCAGCCGCAGCAGGAGAGGGGATCAAACCGGTTATTGAGTCACTTCTGCAACAGGGAATTCTAGTGCCCACAACCAGCCCCACGCGCACCTTACCTATCTCAAAGCCTGGGAGATAAGGAAAATGGCGCTTATGTGCAAGATGTTAGGGCTGTCAATTTCAATCTCATTCCCTGCTCCCCAGTAGTCCCAGACACAAATACTATCCTGTCCAGTATCCCCACCTCCGGCACCTGCTTCTCTGTAATCAACCTATGCTCAGCCTTCTTCTTGATTAAATTGTCCCCCAAAAGCCAATACCACTTTGTTTTTACATACGGCAGCTGCCAATAAACATGGACCTGGCTTCCCCAAGGGTATATGGAGAGCCCCACAATTTATGCTGCTGCAGTACACCGCACACTGTCCAGCCTCCACCCGCCATGCCATAGCATCCTCCTCCAGTATGTGGATGGCCTGCTATTGGCTTCCACCTCTGCTGCTGCATGCATGCAGGATGTGATAGCCTTGCTCTGCTGTCTGGCACAGGATGGGCACAGGGTATCTATTGAGAAAATGCAGTTTTGTCAGCAAGAAGTCCAATACCTGGGGTATTGCCTTTCACATGGCCTCAGAGCATTGTCCAAGGAGCGAGTGGCAGCCATCACGCAACTTCCCCCAGCTGCCACAAGGACGCATCTGCCAGCTTTTCTGGGGATGGTAAACGACTGCAGGTACTGGATCCCTAATCACTATGCCACTGATGCACCCCTGTGGGACGCAGCTTCCTCTAAAGAGCTAGCCAAAGTGAAGTGGACACCTGAAATGCAATGGGTATTCACTGAACTGAAGCAACAACTAATCTCCGCTCCTGCTCTGGGAGACCCAGATTACTCACCACCCTTCTATCTTATATAACCAAGTCAGAAGAATTCACATCCAGCATTTTAACACAGCCTCATATGATCTCCGTTGCCCTATTGCCTTTTATTCTGTACAGTTCCCACCTGTTGAGAGGAGAATGCCAGCATGTTTGTACACAGTGGTAGCAGCCACAGTGACAGTGCCACCTCCATTGTGCTAAATCACTTGTGTACTATTTTGGTCCAACATTCGGTCTCCCTGCTGCTTAATTCAGCAGCAACCCAACATTTTGCTGCAACTCAGAGAACTAGCTATGAGGTCGCTTTGCTGACTAAGGCAAACCTCTCCCTCCAGCACCCCCCAGCCTTGAACCTACTCCCGCTCACCCAGCACGATGCTGTGGACGATCGTGACTGTTTAGACCTGGGTCAGCAGGTCGTTACCACAGGTCCTGACCTGTCCAATAGTACACTGACCTGATTCTTTTCACCAATGGTTCTTCCTTCCAGCCATTAGACCAATGCACATTAGCAGGGTATGCGATCTGCACCCCTTTCACCACCCTCGAATCAAACTGCATTACCAGATGGGACATCCACACAAGCTGCAGAGCTCTTTGGTCTCACCAGAGCCTGCATCCTGATGAAGGGTAGCACAGCCAACATCTACACAAGCTCCAGATATGGCTTTGAAGTTGTTCACAGCTTTGGCACAGTATGGAAGCAGTAAGGGTTCATCACCTTGGCAGGGAGACCACTCCAACATGCTGCACTCATCACCAACCTCTTGGAAGCAGTCCTGCTACCCTCCAATGTAGCGATTATAAAATGTGCTGCCCACACCTCTGCCACTGATCCCATCACCCAAGGAAATTCCTCCGTTGATGCAGCCGCCTGGGAGACTGCACTATGCCTGGCCACTTATGTCCTGCAGACCCCCAGGAGAGCAAAACCCCCAGAGTCCTCTGACCTTCTCGATGCAATCTGAGCAGCTCAGCAAATGACCCCACTAGAAGAGAGGGCCTCTTGGGCCTGCACTGGGGCCGTACAGTCACCCTCCCTACAGGTCCTTATCCACCCTGATGGCCACATCATCTGCCTGAAAGCCCACTTACACTTACTGGCAATGGCAGTACACAGGCAAGACAGGCATTTACAAACTGTTAGCCAGGTATGCACCAGGATTTGCTGCAGCTGCCCAAGCCCTGCTGTCACAGTGCCTTATCTGTCTACTGAACAATGCAGGGAAGCCTGCATCCAAACATGGCCAGTTCCTGAGGGGCCATTCCCCACCTCCAGATTGATTTTGCCCCAATGCCTCAGAAACAGGGATACAAAAATGTCCTAGATATTGTGAACATGTTTTCGAAATTGGCCGAGGCTTTCCCCACCAAAAAAGATGACACCCGAACAGTTGTAAAGTGTTTCCTGCAGGATGTTATTCCAAGATTTGGAGTCCCAGGGAACATATAACCAGACAGGGGTCCCATTTCTCCGCGAAGCTCATTACTGTGGTCAGTGAAGCCCCAGGGATACCCTGGAGACACCACATTCCCTTCTAGCCCCAGTCTTCAGGAATGGTGGAGAGAATGAACAGCACCCTCACAACCACCCTCACTAAAATCATTCAGGACACAAGACTATCTTGGCCAGACACCTTGCCACTGGCACTGTACACATTTAAGAGGACAGGTCAACTGAACGATGGGACTTACACACTTTGAGGTGCTAATGGGACAGCCCATGCCCACAGCCAGCAGACCCCCAACACTACCCACTGACACAGTGCTGCTCTTAACACAGAAGGCTGTCTTAGATTACATTCAAGCCCTTAGTAGAAGGATCACTTTAAACCATGATTTAGTAAAAAGCTGCGCTGCCCACACCACAGCAAGAACTATTTCACCCATTTAAACCTGTGGACTACGTAATAACATGGTCACTGCCAAAAGATTCTCTCTCCCCTCAGTGGAAAGGACCATTCCTGGTCTTGCTCACGACCAGGACAGCTGTCAAGCTCCAAAGGAGACCAGAATGGACTCATGCGACCCAGTGTAAGAGGGTTCCACCTCTGCAGAAGGATGACCAATCAGGACAGGATACAGCTCCAGACACCACCGAAGGATCAGCTGTTCACTGCAGCCATCAGGATCATTACCCTCGGTCTGGCCTACACATCACCATGGATCAGTAACAGGGCACACAGAACAGGCACTTAATCTGCTGCGAACTGCGGGTGAACACTTTCCTTCACGTGGCCCACAGACATGACCAGATGGTGAACCAGACCAGCTGCTGGCTCTGTGCCCGTGTCCCTGCCCATTCCCACGGGAGCACTTCCCCTAGCTGCAGTCCCTTTTAACACCACAGAGATGGCAGAATGGTGGCTGAATCTGAATAGGTCCCTGAGGTCACAACGCTCAGCTTGCCAACCAGACCTGCCATTCACGTAGATAATAGCCCAGTAAAGCTCCCAGCCCCAATGAGCACAGCGGTCCCAGTACCCTAAGGACAGGCTCCTTTCCCATTGAAACCGATACTGCATAAACGAAGAGGTAGATCAAAAGACCCCGGAAGACTTCGCTCGCAGGAGGAACACAACGGACGCACCTGAATGCCAGGAGAAGGGACTTTTACACATACTCGTGCAGACAGGAAATACAATGAAGAATCCTCTTGAAGACATTCTCACCCACTCACTGAGATGGTTGGAATCTCCTGTGTCAATTACAAAGGAATTGCTACTGTAGGACGCTTGATTAACTTCCATTCAGTTTATACCTGTTTTAATCTCTTTACAATTTTCACCATTGTACAGTAACTGCTTTACAATGATCACCTCTGTGTTGTACCCCTATAAAGCCTGCTTGCACCTTCTGTTCTGGGAAGGGCATTCTGGCTATCTGTGCAGAGAATCAGTTCTGTGTCAGCCTGGTCAATTTCTTTTCCGCAACATCACTTTGTTTAATCAACTGCTTGACAATTTCACCATGACCCTCATTTGTGGTCTCTGATCCATTGGGCTGAATTTTCCGACAATGCATCATTAACATCCCACAACTTCTACATCGTGGTCAAAATGTAATCCTTCTCACCAAATTTGACACTTAGCCAATTTGTGATCAAATGTATCCCCTATTAAATTTCAAAGCAGTAAAGTGTATATTTTTTGAGTCAGTGTGGCACCAAGAGTCACTGAGGTGAGGAAAAGCTGCCGAAGAACAGTCTTTGCATTGCTCCAGATGCCAATTGTTCCAGACTTTGAGTGCAGTACAATCTGAGACATCCAGAAGACTGTAAATAAGATGTATCTCTCACGATCTCTCTCTGCAAGTGAAAAAGACAAAGCTCAAAGACTCTTGAAAATGGAAGAATTCTAATAGGAAGAAAAATCATAGATTCATTCAATCGATTATTGATTTGAAGAACCACCATTGCTCTACAGACAACATTATGTCACTATTATTAAAACAAATCAAAAGACCTCTGAGAGACAACTTATCTGAGCTTTATGTTCTGCACTCTGGAACTATACAATTTGTTTTTCCCATCTATATTATTTTTACCATGGTGTATGTGCCAAACACTTTTTGTCTGTTTTATTTGTGAATGAAAATGTGTGTTTGAAATTTTCAACGGACATAGCTAAAGTTATGTAGCAGCATTGAGTAAGCCACCTTTGCCATTTGTTAAAAGATAAGTTTATTTACAATAAACAATTATTTTCATATTAATGTTGAAACCTAATATGAATTGCTATCAACCTGAGTAGCAGTCGGTCAGGCAAATTGATTATTATGGTGGCTGAAATTGGATAGTTACAATTTTGTGACTAGTTGTGAAATAATGGGACTTGATTATCAGTGTACATTCTCAAACTGAGTCATGACAGCAATCATTGCTGCCATTCTATGTCAGAGGGCGAGGACTGAAATTGTTTATGGTGATTGATAGGGTATCAATCAAATGGCTTGCTTTGACCTAGATGGTGTCAAGTTTCTTGAGTGTTATTGAAGAAGCACCTATTCAGGAAAGTAGAGATTTTTCCATCTCATTCCTGACTCAGGTTTGTGATGGTGGACAGGCTCTGGGGAGTCAGGGGGTGAGTTAGCCACATCAGAACTCCCAAGATCTGACATACTTTTGTATTGATAGTCTGGCAAAGTTCAGCCTGTGGTAAATCCCGAGGAGGTCAGTAGTTGTGGATCCAGCAGTGGTACCATCACTGCCTGTCAGAGTGAAATATATATCCTCTCTTGTTGGGGCTGGTCATCGTCTGACACTTGTATGCCACTTCTCATATTGACACAAACCCCTTTAATATCTGATGAGTCACAAGTTGTACTGGGCATTGCACAATCATTAGTGATCATGTCGACTCTGATGTTATGAGAAGGAAGATGGTAAAGCAACTGAATATGGTTGGCCCTGACGAGGGAGTCGCTTCTTCAAAGACTGCAATTTCCCCTCAGACGGGGTTGACGATGCTCTCCACCGCATCTCCTCCACTTCCCGCTCCTCTGCCCTTGAACCCCGCCCCTCCAATCACCACCAGGACAGAACCCCACTGGTCCTCACCTACCACCCCATCAACCTCCAGATACATCGTATCACCCTTCGTCATTTCTGCCACCTCCAAACAGACCCCACCACTAAGGATATTTTTCCCTCCCCTCCCCTATAAGCGTTCCAAAAAGACCACTCCCTCCGCGACTCCCTCGTCAGGTCCATACCCCCCACTAACCCAACCTCCACTCCCGGCACCTTCCCCTGCAACAGCAAGAAATGCAAAACTTGCGCCCACACCTCCCCCCTCACTTTCCTCCAAGGCCCCAAGGGATCCTTCCATATCCCTCGCAAATTTGCCTGCACCTCCACACACATCATTTACTGCATCCGCTGCACCCGATGTGGCCTCCTCTAATTTGGGGAGACAGGCCGCCTACTTGCGGAACATTTCAGAGAAACCTCTGGAACACCCGCACCAACCAACCCAACCGCCCCGTGCCGAACACTTTAACTCCCCCTCCCACACCACCAAGGACATGCAGGTCCTTGGCCTCCTCCATTGCCAGACCATGGCAACACGACGCCTGGAGGAAGAGCGCCTCATCTTCCACCTAGGAACCATCCAACTACAAGGGATGAATGCAGATTTCTCACTTCCCCATTTCCCCTCCCCCCACCTTATCTCAGTCCCAACCCTCAGACTCAGCACGGCCTTCTTCACCTGCAATCTTCTTCCCAACCTCTCCGCCCCCACCCCCTCTCCAGCCTATCACTCTCACCTTAACCTCCTTCCACCTATCGCACTCCCAACACCCCTCCCCCAAGTCCCTCCTCCCTACCTTTCATCTTAGCCTGCTTGGCGCACCTTCCTCATTCCTGAAGAAGGGCTTATGCCCGAAAGGTCAATTCTCCTGCTCCTTGGATGCTGCCTGACCTGCTGCACTTTTCCAGCAATACATGTTTCAGCTCCAGTAAGGTCAGGAGTCAAGTAGTCCTGGCAGAACCCAAACTGAGTGTCAGCAACCTGATTAATGGTGTAAGTGTTGCTTGTTGATACTGGTTATCACATCTTCTGTCACATTGCAGATGCAGATGAGCCGTAATTGCCTCCACTGGATTTGTCTTTCTTTTTATGGACAGAACATACCTGTGATTTCCAGCATTTTCTGGTGGATGTCTTGTAACTGGAACAGCTTAGCTAGCAACATGGCGTGTTTGGGTCACGGGTCTTCATTAGTATTGTTAGATGTTGTCAGGGCACATACCTTGTGCTATTTCCAGCCAATTCCATTCACTCTATGTGATATGAAAAATCATTAAAGTGGCTGAATAAAGCCCAAGGTATGTGCCCTGACAACATCCAATAATATTACACAGATAATATCTTTACACAGAGGGTTGTGAATGCATGGACTGCGTTGCCAGCGATGGTGGTGGAAGCAGTCATTAGCGACTGCTAGACTTGCACACAGACAGCAGTGAATTGAGGGGTGGGTAGGTAGGTTATTTTATTTTAGATTAGGAATAATCCTCAGCACAACATTATGGGTTGAAGGGCCTGTTCTATGCTGTCCTTGTCTATGTTCCGCGTTCTCATATTAATGAAGACTTGTGACCTAACGTGCCAAATACTGCTATCGGTGATATTGGGGACCTTCGGAAAATGTCATGATGAATCTTCCACTTCTGCTGAAAATGGTTACAAAATCTTCTGCCCAGATCTTTGCACAGATGCCTTGGACTCTCCGATTATTAAGGATGGTGGTAGCGTGGTAACTGCTTCTCCAATGAATTATTGCATTGTTTACCATTATTCAGAACTGGATGTGGTAGGTCTTCAGGACTTTGATCAGAACCATTGATTGAATCTTCACTGAGCTTTGTTGATTGGCTAATCCAATCTTGCCTGTTTTAAATGATCATCATGAGTAGTTAGTTTTTTTTCTGTGTGCTGTTTTTGATGGCTATGCAAATATCTAATTGCAGTTTAGCCTACATTTTCTCATTGGATTTGCATGTGGCTGTCTTTGCTGCTCATCCTAATTTGCCCTAAATGGCTAGTTAGGCCAATTAAGAGTGACCAATGTTGCTGTGGGTCTGGAGCCAAATTTCACCAGCTGCGGAGATGGAAGTTACACCCAAGCCCCCATGATTAGTTTGGTTCTCTGTATTACCACTGATATGACGACAATATCATTATTTTTCTCCATGGCTAATGGGTGTTATGTCCCTTTGAGCTTTAACAGTTATAATTGGCAACATTTCAGTGGCATGGGCTGGGACAAAGTAGAGATTTCACTCCATGGACCAGAAAGTAAAATCTAACAACTTGGCACAAGAATCGAAGCACAAATGCTTTCATTCAGACCTGAAAATTGCCCAATTCTCTCCTCTAGTTGTGAAGCCTTGTAGCACTCTGAAAAGGAAATGTGATAATATAAAACCCAGCATCTTTGAATGTGTGGAATTGCAAAGATTTTGAATTTTCTAAACAGGCTACAGAGCAGTCGCTATTAATAAGAGACGGGTTAAATTTAACCTGACGTTAGAAATGTGCAAGTGGAAAATTCTGCTCCTCAAACAGTTCATCACTATGGTTTTGAATTTCTGAGAGAAAGAGACACTGAATAGAAAACATGATCAAAGAACAAGATTGATCTGTCGGTGGGAATGTCAAGGTAACAAGCAGCCTTTCAAAAAAAAAATCAGGATATTACTGGAAGCCTTGTGAAAATATAATCTTTTTTCTTCAGTGCCACTGGGTTGGAGGTTGAAAGTATTCTTATAAGCCTGTATTAGACAGTCTACAGCTTGTGTTATAGGAAACTAATAAAAAAAATCCTCAAGAAAAAAAACATTAATGCTTGTTTTCCAAGTTCATCATTCAATTCAGATCCTAAAATGAATTCTCTTCATAAAAGACATGCTTGTGCACCTGGTGCTCTGGTATATTCCAAAGAGTTAGTTATTGTTTTGAGCTGGATATGTGCAGTCAAGTGTTGAAAAGGCTTTCTGGTCTGGATTAAAGATGATGTGGAAAACCTACTTGAACTGGATGGAATAAATTACAATTACATTTTTGCCATCTATTTCAAAAGGTTTCTAAAATTTGTTCTAATAATCGACTCCAATTTTTTTTCTTTTTCTTTTCCATCCTATTCAGCTCTCCCTATTGCTTTAAATTTACTGCTGCTTCAGGGATAAATGTCCAGAACCATATTGTACATCAATAATGATACAATCAACTAATTGTGCCTCTGTGGAGTAGTCGACTGTTTTGTTTCATTCTCCCTCTGTCTCACCTTTACCTGACTGGGCACCACTGCGGGACGTTACTTTCTTGAGAAGTTGGGCAATAGCCAATAAGAATGCATCATGAGTTCTAAGTGATCAAAAGGCAAGGCGCACATTATTATAAACTTCAGTTTGAATTCCCCTAAATTGTGGGTGACTTTGTAAATATATTTTCCAGTTTAAGACTAAGACACATATTGTGCTCTGTGTTTTGGAGTGATAGAGTTAATGAAAATGTAGATAAGCTGCTGCAGTAGCCGTGACCTCAATTGTTGCAAGCTCGTACTCTGTTAGGAGGTTAGAACCTGTACAGCACTGAGCCTACTGCTCAATGATCATGTCTATGCCCTACCAATGAAAGTTGTTTAACAGTAACCTGGAGGTCTGGCTAGTGGTTAAATGAAGACCTGAAAAACTCATATGTTATAACGTAATCATATTGTCTGATTTGAACTGGACCAATCATAAGTGCATTATAATTGTCACCCTCAACTTTGACAGAAAATTGAAATATATAGATTATTGCTTCTGAGTTCTATTAAACATGTTTGCAACCGTGCGGGGAAAAGGTTCAGCTTTTCTATAATAAACAATAACTGAATAATCCTTATAAACAAGACTAGAAAACATAAATGAATTTTAGAAAAAGTCCTGGTGTTCAGTGAAGAGTAAAGAAAAATTAAGACAAACATAAGAATAGATTCAACCATGAGGACCAAATGTAACTAATTAACCAGGTATGAAAATAAGAATATAGGGAGCAATGATTATCCTTACATTATCAGTGTTGGAAGCCTGATTGAATATAAAAAACAGCAAAACTTACTAGCAGCATAGATGAGGTCAATGAAAATAGGAATATTCAAGATGAAAAGAATCAAACTTCAAGAATAAGTTTTAAACAGAGATTGTGAAGAATGTGGACGGCCAAATGGACAGGTTGAGCCAAATAGCATTAATGAATTTAAGGAAATAGAGGATTAATATACAAGGGGGAGAAGAACATAAAAGCATATTAAAAAGAGAAGATGAAGTGAGTATTGTGGAAGGAACCTTGGTTTGGAACAAAAAGTCTGAAATACACAAAATAGACTATTTCTCTGCTGAAATCGCTTTTGAATTCCTTGGAATAGAAGGAATGTAGTGCGAAGAAAATACTGTGTAGAAGATACTCAAAAGAGAACTGTGACATCCCATAGGCAGTTTGTAGGAAAAGAAACAATTAGATTGTATTTCGTGGCCTTGCGTATAGAGCTACAGAGGCAAGAAGTCATGGAAGACCAAATGTTGGATAGGCAAAAACAAGATCAACTTGTCTCATAAAGGGATTCTGATAAGTGAAAAACCAAGACTAGTTGAGAACTGGCAATTAAGTTTATTGTCACCACTGAGTTGGTGAAAGAACATTTAGTATAAGTACTCAATGATCTTACATCACCAATAAAGAATGGATAAGACAACAGAAAATGTCCAAACTCCTTTGGAAACATGATCTGCTGAGTTACTAAGAGAGGAGAGAAGGGATCTGAATGAGGGATGTTCCCTGTGCATTTGTCCTGATTTATGATATACTTGGGTACATGAAAAGAGTAAAGAGAACAGAAAATTATATTAATTATGGGTCTGATCTTCAGCAGGGATTAAAATCTCTCTCATTATGGAGACTGTTAATTGTATATAGAAAGAAATTAGAGAAGAGTTTGTGATTGTAGTGTGGTTTGAGATCAATGTCCTAAACAATACCAAGGAAATTTTGAAATGCATTGTCCTTACTTTTAGTATGTATTTGGAAACTGAGCAAGAAGTTTAAGAATGTGGGTTGTTCAGTTATAAAGAGCTACAAAAGCAAGTCCAGCTGAACTACTGTTGATATTGTCATGGGAAGATTAAATAATGAAATAATAATTTATATAAATGTTGTGACGGAAAAACAGTGGAAAGAAAAAGAAATAAAACTTTAAGATTGTAGATTGAGATTTATTTATGGTAGAGCATAAAGCCAAGCTTTTGAGGTGTTGGATCACATGACCATTACTCAACCACATCAATCTGACCCTTAAAATCATTCAGACCATTTGAATCAATTGACATCTTCTGATGGGGTGAAAGGTGTATGGGTTGTAGAATGTTCTTCCCCCTCCCCACTGCTTCTTTTGTTATATACATTTTGGAGGTGGTGTTGCAGTTTGCCAGGCTCGACAGAAATCCCACCAATAAACATGGAAATATGTTATTTAAAGCAGGTCACCCATTAGCTACCAACTAACATCACACAGTGGATGAAGCCCAAAATTCACAATGATTTCAATTTGAAATATTTAAACCACGAGTTGGAAAGAGCAGAAAGTGGAAAGGAATAGAAAGTGGAAATTATTTTTAAAAGTCAAAAAAGATTAAAGTTATCATGACAAAAATGGCCAGTCAGCAATATCATCTCAAAAACAAATGACTGACACTGGGATAATTAGTGCTGCACTTTTAATTGGGAAATTGTTACTTCAACCTCAGGTTAAAGTATCACAAATGGCATTATTGTCATTCCAGGCGTTATGGTTTAGGATGGAAGTACACTGAATTGGGGGACCAGGGAAATAATTATTTGAGGTTTGCATCAGATATAGATAGGATGGTTAAGAAGGCATTTGATACTCTTGCCTTCATTGCTTAGACCTTTGAATATCGGAGTTGGGATGTTATGTTGAGTCGTACTGGGCACTGATAAGGCCGCTTCTGGAAAATTGCATACAGTTCTGGTAGCCCTGTTATCGAAGGATATTATAAAGCTGGAGAGGCTTCAGAAGAGATTTACCAGGATGTTGCTGGGAATGGATGGCTTGAGCTATAAGGAGAGGCTAGCTAGGCTGGGAAATTTTTCATTGGAGTGTAGGAGGTTGCAGGGTTACATTATAGAGGTTTTTTAAATCATGAGGGGTATTTGTGGTTTTGTTCGCCGAGCTGGGAATTTGTCTTGCAAACGTTTCGTCCCCTGTCTAGGTGGACAGCTGGAACTGACAACCGGAAGCTGCAGAGACAGGCCACTATAAATGCCAGAGGAAACAGCACAGAAGCGCTTCACAGGAGGCTCCCAAGCACTGAGGATGTCACCTAGACAGGGGACGAAACGTTTGCAAGACAAATTCCCAGCTCGGCGAACAGAACCACAACAACGAGCACCCAAGCTACAAATCTTCTCCCAAACTTTGAACACCTATGAGGGGTATAGATAAGGTAAATGGAAGGTATCTTTTCCCTAAGGTGGGTAATTTCAAGACGAGGAAGCATTTTTTTAAAATTAGAGGAGAAGGATTTAAAAAAATGAGGAGCAATCTTTTTACACAGAGGGTGGTTCATGTGTGGAATGAACTTCAAGATGAAGTGATAGATATGGGTACTGTTACAACATTAAAAATACACTTACTTAAGTACATGAATACAAAATGTTTGGACGGATATGGGCCAAATGCAGGCAGGTGAACCAGTTTGCTTTGGGATTATGGGTTGACATTTACTGGTTGGGCCAAAGGGTCTGTTTTTGTGCTGCATGACTCTATGACTACCTCTGAGTGCAAAACAGAAGTGGTCCCAAGTGGCTAAGGCATTTTAAAGGCTCAGTTAACTCCCTAGGGCTTTGTTCCAGGACATACTTTTAAACATTAGGACTTCCAGCTATCTCATTTAATGCATTTAAGTTCCCTTTATGTTCATAATACTGGATAAAAATAAAAACAAACTGTATTCATAACCCAGCATCAAAAATAGCTAATCCATTAATGACCTTTTCAAGCTCTCAAATAAACCGTAAACTTACAAAACCCACTGTGACAATGATAGGTTGTGAAAAGAAGGCAAGTATTAAAATTAAATCATTTATCGTTATTCAATAAAGAGCTATTGATATTTTTCATACCCTGAAGCAAAGAATTTTGCCTTTAAGTTTCAAAAATGTAGCCACTTAAACAACTTGATAGCTGATATTTCTAGACCTTTTCTACTCTTCAACTTCTGTAAGACTTTCTTTAAGAGTCCTGACCCTCACAATGTGGGATAAAATCCCTGCTCCAGTACAATTAAGTCAATTTGAACTAGCACTGGCTTCAAATGGTCCTGCTGAGTTCAGCTTTCCTTCATGTGGGAGTAACGCTGCAGACCCATTCCACCAGTAAAAATAAGGTCTGTCAGAAATGGAGGTGGAACTTTTGAGTTCAGACCCACCTGCCATTTAGAAGCTCCCTAGTCTCTCCACAACTCCAATAAAATCCAAGTCAACCTTTCAGGAGGAAAACCTTTACCCCAAACATGTCAGTTAATTCCAGGCGCAAATACTGCTGTCAAATGTTAAGGGTAATTTGTTTCAAAATAACATTTTTCAAAATAAAGACACTTTAATCAAATTATTTAGAAAGGTATACAAAGGATACTCAGTGGAAAATGAATGGAATAGAAAATGTAAATTTAGTGTGACTAAACTGATGGAATGTTTATTTATCTTTCTTTCATTCATTCATAGGATGTGGGCATCATTGGCCTAGCCAGCATGTATTGCTCATGCCCAGTTGCCCTTGAGAAAGTGGTGGTGAGCTACCTTCTTGAATTGCTTCAGCCTTTGTGCTGTAAGTAAGGCACAATGCTATTAGTGAGTGAATTCCAGGATTTTGACTCAGTGATACAAAAGGAACAGTGATATATTTCCATGTTTGAATGAAGTGTTTAGGTCAATAAAGTAACAGGAAATAATGAAATGCCTTAAGAATGAAAGAAAATCACAGTGGAGGGTGCTATTGATACATTGTATCAATTTAAACCAGACTAATGCCATTTACAAGTTCACTGATGATGCCACCATAGTTGATTGAATCTCAGATGGTGATGAAACAGACTACAGACAGCAGGTGGAAGACCTGGAAAAATGGTTCACTGAGAACAACCTAGTTCTCAATTCTGGCAAAACCAAGGAACTCATTCTTGACTTTCAGCGGATGTTAATCATGCCCCCCTACACATTAAGAGCACAGAGGTGCAATGAGTGGACAGTGTCAAGCTCCTGGGAGTGGTCATCCACAACAAGCTTTCTTGTTGCACTGGTGGTCACACTGGTTACAAAGGCCCAACAACATCTCTTCTTCCTCAGGCAGTTGAGGAAATTTGGCATGATGGTGAATACCCTTGCCAACTTTCACAGGTGTGCCATCGAGAGCATTCCGTCTGAAATGTATCACTACCTGGTATGGCAACTGTAACATTCAAGATCAGAGACGGTCACAGAGAGTGGTGAACTCAGCCCGGGCAATCACAATGGCCAACCTCCCATCTATAGAATCCATCTACCAGGCCCACTGTCAAGGAAAGGCCGCCAGCATTCTCAGCAATGCTTTTCTGCAACCTGTCACAGGTGCAGAAGCCTGAACACACAGCTGGTTTTGAAACAGTTTCTACCCTACTGTTGTTAGAATACTGAATGGATTCACAAACTCTTAGCATTTGGCTGTACCTGTGTTTTTGTTTTTGCTGCTGTTTACCGATTATTTACTTATCTATGCTACTTAACTATGTGATCTGCCTGTGCTGCTCGCAAGACAAAGCTTTTCACTGTGTCTTGGTACACATGACATTAAATTCAATTCAATTCAATTTAATTGTGCTTTACAGAGACTTGCTTGATAGAACTCTACTGAAGATAGCATGGTGATTCATTATTCACAGAATCATACACTACAGAAGGAAGCCATTCAATCCATCACAATTATGTTGGTTTGTTGAAACAGCTAACAAATTATTTAATATCAAAGGTGGTCCAGAAGAGAGAAGAGAGAGGGTTAAGCAAGGAATTATAGATATTTAAGAGATAAAAGGAAAGGCCATCAAAAAAACATTGATGAAAACATGGGACATGGCCAAAGTTGGAGGAGAACGGAAATCCTGGAACATGGAAAGATCAAAAGAGGTTACAGAGGGAGAAGGCAATGGTTTGATTTGAAAACAAAAATGAGAAAAGGAGAGTAACAGGATAGTTGTTATGGGGAGTTTAACTTTCCAAATATTGACTGGAACTGCTGTAGTTCAAGTACTTTAGATGGGTCAGTGTATGTTCAATATGTGCAGGAGGGTTTCCTGACACAGTATATAGATAGCCAATAAGAGGCAAGCCCACATTGGATTGGGTACTGGATAATGAACTCAGCCAAGTGTTAGATTTGGAGGTAGGTGAGCACTTTAGTGATAGTGACCACATTTCGGTTATGTTTACTTTAGTGATAGAAAAGGATAGGTATATACTGCAGGTCTAGGGTTATAGCTGAGGAAAAGGGAATTATGGTGCAATTAGGCATGATTTAGGATGCATAGGATGGAGAAAGAAACTGCAGGAGACAGGCACAAGTGAAACGTGGACCGTGTTCAAGAAACAGCTACTGCGTGTCCTAGATAAGTATGTACCTGTCAGGCAGAGAGGAAGTGATGGAGCAAGGGAACCGTGGTTTACTAAAGAAGTAAAATCTTTTGTAAAGAGGAAGAAGGAGGACTATGTAAAGATGAGACGTGAAGGGCACTTGAGAGTTACAAGTTAGCCAGACAGGACCTAAAGATACAGCTAAGAAGAGCCAGGAGGGGACATGAGAAGTCTTTGGCAGATAGGATCAAGGAAAACCCTGAAGCTTTCTATAAGTATGTCAGGAATAAAAGAATGACTGGAGTAAGCTTAGGACCAGTCAAGGATAGTAGTGGGAAGTTGTGTGTGGAGTCCAAGGAGATAAGAGAAGCTCGAAATGAATATTTTTCATCAGCATTCACACATGAAAATGACAATGTTGTTGAGGAGAATACTGAGATACAGGCTACTAGTCTGGAAAGGATTGAGGTTCATAAGGAGGGGGTGTTAGCAATTCTGGAAAGTGTGAAAATAGATAAGTCCCCTGGGCTAGATGGGATAAAATTACCTGGGAGATAGGGAGGAGATTGAAGAGCCTTTGGCTTTGATCCTTATGTTGTCATTGTCTACAGGAATAGTGCCAGAAGACTGGAAAATAGCAAATGTTCAAGAAGGGGAGTCAAGACAACCTTAGTAACTATAGACCAGTGAGCCTTACTCCAGTTGTGGGCAAAATGTTGGGTAGGATTGTAAGAAATAGACAGAAATAAGTTTATTTGGGATAGTCAACACGGTTTTGTGAAGTGTAGGTCGTGCCTCACAAACCTTATTGAGTTATTTTAGATGGTGACCAAACAGGTGGATGAGGGTAAAGTGGTTGATGTGGTGTATCTGGATTTCAGTAAAGTGTTTGATAAGGTTCTCCACAGTAGGTTATTGCAGAAAATACAGAGGCATGGATTTGAGGATGATTTAGGGGTTTGGACCAGACACTGATTAGTTGTAAGAAGACAGAGGGTGGTGGTTGATGGGAAATGTTCATCCTGGAGTTCAGTTACCGCAAGAATCTGTTTTGGAGCCACTGCTATTTGTCATTTTATAAATGACCTGGATGAGTACGTAGTAGAATGGGTTAGTCAATTTGTAGAAGACACTAAGGCTGATGGAGGTGTGGACAGTGCAGAAGAATGTTGCAGGTTACAGAGGACATAGATAAGCTGCAGAGCTGGGCTGAAAGGTTGGAAATAGAGTTTAATGTGGAAAAGTATGAGGTGGTTTACTTTGGAAGGAGTAAGAGGAATACATAGCACTGGATTAATGGTGTGAATGAGCAGAGAGATTTTGGTGTCCATGTGCATAGATCCCTGAAAGTTGCCAGCCAGGTTGATAGGGTTATTAAGAAGGAGTACAGTGTGTGAGCTTTTATTGGTAGATTGAGTTTCAGAGCCATGAGGTCATGTTGCAGCTGTACAAAATTCTGGTGCGGCCACACTTGGAGCACAGCACACAATTCTGATTGTTGCATTATTGAAAAGATGTGGAAGCTTTGGAAAGGGTGCAGACGAGATTTACCAGGATGCCGCCTGGTATGGAGAGAAGGTTTTAGGAAAGGCTGAGGGACTTGAGGCTATTTTTGTTAGAGAGAGGAAAATTGAGAGGTGACTCAAAAGAGACATACAAGATGACCAGAAGATTTGATTGGGTGGACAGTGAGAGCCATTTTCCTCAGAGAGTAATGGCTAGCACGAGGGGATATATCTTTAAATTGGGGGGTGATAGATATAGGACAGATGTCAGAGGTAGGTTCTTTACTCAGAGAGTAGTAAGGGCGTGAAAGGTTCTGCCTGCAACAGTAATAGATTCGCCAACTTTAAGGGTGTTTAAATGGTCCATGGATAAACATATGGATAATAATGGAATAATGTAGGGTACATGGGCTTCAGATTGGTTTCACTGGTCGGTGCAATCTCGAGGGCCGAGGGGCTTGTACTGCACTATAAAATTATATGTTCTATGTTCTGTACTCTTGTGGGGATTCCCTCTAGGTACTCCCGCTTTCTCCCAAAGTTCTCCTTCCATGGATTCTCCATGGTAAATGGCCCACAGTATCCAGGATGTGCAGGCTAGGTGAATTTTCCATTGGAAATGCAGGGTTACAGAGACAGGGTTGAGGAGTTGGGCCTCAGGTCGAGGATCAATGAAGACTTGAAGTGCCAAATGGCCTGCTTCCACACAGTAGGGATTTTGTGATTCTTTCACATTTGAACTGACATTATTTGTGATTGTGCAACAGTTAAGATTTCAGATTTAAGTCAATGATTGATTGTGAGGGAAAACAAATTCACCCAAAGGGTGGTGGGAATCTGGAACTCGCTGCCTGTAAAGTGGTCGATGCAGAAATCCCTATAACAATGAAATATTATTTAGCCATACACTTGCGATAGAACGCAATGAGCGAAGTGCTGGAAAAAGTATTCAGAATAGTTAGGTGGTTGTTTTTTGTCCGGCATACTTAATGGGCCAGATGGCCTTTTCCTGTTCTATGAGCCTCCGTGACTTTGTGACTTCTCAAGATCAGTTGCCAAATGGTATTCATCAACACCATTTGGTTGAGTATTGTCAATCTCAGTAGCAGGCATATTGATGGAACTAATGTCGCAACAAGATCTTGCAAGTTACAAAATAAAGCTATATTACACAAACATACTCATTAGAAGTCTGACTTTTGTCCCTGCCTAACAAATAACCTGGAAAAACCCAAAATTGACAACTCCTTATTTAGCTGGTTATCAATCTTATTGCTTTGAAGTTTTACTCGAAAGCTGTTTCTCAATTGATGATGAAAAATGAGTCTATCACCTGAATTATTGATTCTGAGTCTTAATAATGTTTCAACAAAAGCCACACAAGAAAGTTGCGAAAAAGCAAGTTCATTTTTAAATTGGTTGAAGAGGCAGGAGGCAATAGAATACTGTCTCTAGGGACATCATTAGGCAGAAAGACAGATTCTAATTTATCACCAAAAAGCCTTCTGCTTCTCCAGCAACTGGATGGTCCTTTGCACAACTTGCCATTCTCTTTGACCAAAATAAGTCATAATAAGCCTGTCATGGAAGTGCACGATTAATCATATTCCTTGCACCCTAACCATTGTCATAACAAATAATATTCATCTTTTATGTACCATTGGATTGAATTTGGGTTACAGGTAAACATGAATCAAACTAAACCTCACCTGGCGCTGCAGCAGTCAAACAATATGAGAAAGAGGCTGAAATCATGTTGACCTGTTTTATTGATTAATGTCCTGAGGAATATGACTGTTATAAAGAAATATGACAAGCTTCAAGAATCAACGCTGGAGTTAACTGGCTGAGTTATAGCTTCTTCACTGTTTTTGTAGGTAAATGCAATTTTCAATGTGTTCCAAAAACTCTCCAGTTAGGACATCACAATTTCAATCCATGGTCAGAGTTGGATTGAATAAAATATTGATTGATCTCTGAATTCTCAGGACACCTTGGATAACTCTTCATTGGCTGATGTTACCCATACAGCAGTCAACTTAATTTACCAAGTCTCCTGTTATTGCTACCAGACAAAATGGCCACTTGGTGATTTTTTTTTTTGTTCACTGGTAATTAAAATCAATAGCTTGAAAGTTTTCATGCTCTTCTGGATGAAAAAAGTCTTAGACCTTGCGAATATAGGAGGAGCAGAAGTAGGCCATTCAGTCCATCGAGACTGCTCCATTATTCAATGAAATCATGACTAATCTCAACACCATTTTCCTGCCTTTTCCTTAACTTTTGATTCCCTTTCTGAGTAATGATCTATCTATCTCAGCCTTAAATATAGTTACTGGTCCAGCCTTGACATCCCTCTGTGGTAAATAATTCCACAGATTCATTGTCCTCTGAGAGAAAAATAAATCCTCATCCCTGTTTTAAATGGATGACTTCTTATTCTAAGACAATGCCAACTGTTCCTAAACTCATCCACAAGTCAAAACAACCTTTCCACATCTACTTTGTCAAGATCCTTAAGAATATTACATGTTCCAATAAGTCTCCTTCCAATCTTCTAAACATGTATTTTTAATTCAGTCATGGAATGTGGCCATCAATGTCTGGGCCAGAATTAATCGCCCATCTCTAGTTGTCCTATCCAGCTTGTAAGCTGTTTTTGAACTGCTGCATTACATTTGCTGTACTTAGACCAACAATGCCATTCGGGAGAAAGTTGATTACAAACTGAACCTACCCAATCTCTCCTCAGAAGATACTTCCTCTATATCTAGGACTAACCTTAATGAACCTTCTCTGAAACACAAATGCCCAGAAATCTTTCCTTAGATAAAGAAACCAAAACTGTTCACAGTATTGCAGCAGTGATCTGACTAGTACTTTGTATAGTTTCAACATGACCTCCTTACATTTATAATATAATACCTTCAAAATAGAGACAAACATTCCATTTTGATTCCTTAATAGAACATAGAACAATACACGCAGAACCGGCTCTTCGATCCTCGATGTTGCACCGACCTATGACCTAATCTAAGCCCATCCTCCTACATTATCCCATCATCATCCATGTGCTTATCCAAGCATTGTTTCAATCTCCCTAATGTGGCTGAGATTGGTAGGCAGGGCATTCCACACCCTTGCCACTCTTTGAGTTAAGAACCTGCCTCTGACATCTGTCTTAAATCCATTACCTCGTAATTTGCAGCTATGCCCCCTCCTACCAATGTCATCATCCCAGGAAAAAAGACTCTCACTGTTCACCCTATCCAATCCTCTGATGATCTTGCATGTCTCTATTAAATATCCTCTTAGCCTTCTTCTCTCCAATGAGAACAGATCCAAGTCCATCAGCCTTTCCTCATAAGACGTTCCCTCCAGACCACACAACATCCTGATAAATCTCCTCTGTACCTTTTCCAATGCTTCCACATCCTTCCTGTAATGGGGCGACCAGAAGTGTACATAATATTCCAAGTGAGGACGCAGTTGCAGCCTGACATTCCTGCTCCGGAACTCAATCCCTCTACCATTAAAACCTAACACAGTGTATGCCTTCTTAACAGCACTATCAACCTGGGTGGCAACTTTCAGGGATCTATGTACATGGACACCAAGACCCCCCTGCACATCCACACCACCAAGAATCTTTCCATTGACCCAGTATTCTGCCTTCCTGTTATTCTTCCCAAAGTGAATCACCTGCACTGAGCTCCATTTGTCACCTCTCAGCCCAGCTCTGCAGCTTATCCAAGTCCGCCTGCAACCTACAACATTTTTCCACATTGTCCACCACTCCACTGACATTAGTGTCATCTGCAAACTTACTAACCCATCCACCTATGCCTGCATCCAAGTCATTTATAAAAATGACAAACAGCAGTGGTCCCAAAACAGATCCTTGTGGCATGCCATGTGTAACTGGACTCCAGGCTGAATATTTTCCATCAACCACTATTCTCTGCCTTCTTACAGAAAGCCAATTTCTAATCCAAATTGCTAAATTACCCTCCATCCCATACCTCCACATTTTCTCCAATAGCCTACCATGTGGAACCTTATCAAAGGCTTTACTGAAGTCCATGTACACCACATCAACTGCCCTATCCTTATTCACATGCTTGGTCACCTTCTCAAAAAACACAATGAGGTTTGTGAAACACAATGTACCCTTGACAAAACCATGTTGACTATCTGCAATCAAATTGTTGCTTGCTAGATGATATCATGTTCTTTTTCTCAGGGGTGGTAAATGGGATCTAAGTCAATATGTTGTTGATAGAGCTCTAGTTGGAATGCCATGCTTTTTGGAATTCTCGTGCATGTCTCTGTTTGGCTTGTCCTAGGATGGATGTGTTGTCCCAGTCAAAGTGGTGTCCTTCCTCATTTGTTGATTAATACCTACTAAATGCAGATAAGACCATAAGACCATAAGACATAGGAGTGGAAGTAAGGCCATTCGGCCCATCGAGTCCACTCCGCCATTCAATCATGGCTGATGCGCATTTCAGCTCCACTTGCCAGCGTTCTCCCCGTAGCCCTTAATTCCTCTAGACAACAAGAACCTATCAATCTCGGCCTTGAAGACATTTAGCGTCCCGGCTTCCACTGCACTCCGTGGCAATGAATTCCACAGGCCCACCACTCTCTGGCTGAAGAAATGTCTCCGCATTTCCATTCTGAAATGACCCCCTCTAATTCTAAGGCTGTGTCCACGGGTCCTAGTCTCCTCGCCTAACAGAAACAATTTTCTAGCATCCACCTTTTCAAAGCCATGTATTATTTTGTACGTCTCTATTAGATCTCCCCTTAATCTTCTAAACTCCAACGAATACAACCCCAGTATCCTCAGCCGTTCCTCATATGCTAGACCTGTCATTCCAGGGATCATCCGTGTGAATCTCCGCTGGACACGTTCCAGTGCCAGTATGTCCTTCCTGAGGTGTGGGGACCAAAATTGGACACAGTACTCCAAATGGGGCCTAACCAGAGCTTTATAAAGTCTTAGTAGTACATCTCTGCTTTTATATTCCAACCCTCTTGAGATAAGAGACAACATTGCATTCGCTTTCTTAATCACAGACTCAACCTGCATGTTTACCTTTAGAGAATCCTCGACTAGCACTCCCAGATCCCTTTGTGCTTTGGCTTTATTAAGTTTCTCACCATTTAGAAAGTAGTCCATTCCTATATTCTTTTTGCCAAAGTGCAAGACCTCGCACTTGCTCACGTTAAATTCCATCAGCCATTTCCTGGACCACTCTCCCAACCTGTCTAGATCCTTCTGTAGCCTCCCCACTTCCTCAGTACTACCTGCCTGTCTACCTAACTTTGTATCATCGGCAAACTTCGCTAGAATGCCCCCGGTTCCCTCATCCAAATCATTAATATATAATGCGAACAGCTGTGGCCCCAGCACCGAACCCTGCGGGACACCGCTCGTCACCGGCTGCCATTCTGAAAAAGAACCTTTTATCCCAACTCTCTGCCTTCTGTTAGATAGCCAATCCTCAATCCATCCCAGCAGCTCACCTCGAACACCATGGGCCCTCACCTTGCTCAGCAGTCTCCCGTGTGGCACCTTATCAAAGGCCTTTTGAAAGTCCAGATAGACCACATCCACTGGGTTCCCCTGGTCTAACCTACTTGTTACCTCTTCAAAAAATTCCAACAGGTTTGTCAGGCATGACCTCCCTTTACTAAATCCATGTTGACTTGTTCTAATCAGACTCTGCTCTTCCAAGAATTTAGAAACCTCATCCTTAATGATGGATTCTAGAATTTTACCAACAACCGAGGTTAAGCTGATTGGCCTATAATTTTCCATCTTTTGCCTTGATCCTTTCTTGAACAAGGGGGTTACTACAGCCATCTTCCAATCGTCCGGGACCTTTCCTGACTCCAGTGACTCTTGAAAGATCTCAACCAATGCCTCTGCTATTTCCTCAGCAACCTCTCTCAGAACTCTAGGGTGTATCCCATCGGGGCCAGGAGATTTATCAATTTTAAGACTTTTTAACTTTTCTAGCACTATCTCTTTCGTAATGGCAACCATACTCAACTCAGCCCGGTGACACCCTTTAATTTTTGGGATATTACTCCTGTCTTCCACTGTGAAAACTGACGCAAAGTACTTGTTAAGTTCTCCTGCTATTTCCTTATCTCCCATCACTAGGCTCCCTGCATCAGTTTGAAGTGGCCCAATGTCTACTTTTGCCTGTCGTTTGTTTCTTATGTACTGAAAGAAACTTTTACTATTATTTCTAATATTACTGGCTAGCCTACCTTCATATTTGATCCTCTCATTTCTTATTACACTCTTTGTTATCCTCTGTTTGCTTTTGTATCCTTCCCAATCTTCTGATTTCCCACTGTTCTTAGCCACTTTATAGGATCTCTCTTTTTCTTTAATACATTTCCTGACTTCCTTTGTCAGCCAAGGTTGTCTAATCCCTCCCCGGTTAATCTTTCTTTTCTTGGGAATGAACCTCTGTACAGTGTCCTCAATTATACCTACAAACTCCTGCCATTTTTGCTCTAGTGTCTTCCCGGTTAGCCTCTGCTTCCAGTCTATTTTAGTCAGTTCCTCTCTCATGCCCTCATAATTACCTTTATTCAACTGTAACACCATTACATCAGATTTCGCCTTCTCCCTTTCAAACTCCAGACTGAACTCTACCATATTATGGTCGCTACTTCCTAAGGGTTCCCTTACTTTAAGATCTTTTATAGAGTCTGGTTCATTGCAAAGCACTAGGTCCAGAATAGCCTGCTCTCTTGTGGGCTCCATGACTAGCTGTTCCAAAAAGCCATCCTGTAAGCATTCCATGAATTCCCTTTCTTTAGATCCACTAGCAACATTATTTACCCAGTCCACCTGCATATTGAAGTCACCCATGATCAATGTAACCTTGCCTTTCTGACATGCCTTCTCTATTTCCCGGTACATGTTGCGTCCCTGGTCCTGACCACTGTTAGGAGGTCTGTACACAACTCCAATTATGGTTTTTTTGCCTTTGTGGTTCCTCAATTCCACCCACACAGACTCCACATCATCCGACGCTATGTCATTCAATACCATAGATTTAATTTTGTTCTTAACTAACAAGGCAACTCCACCCCCTCTGCCCACCTCTCTGTCTTTTCGATAAGTCGAAAAACCATGGAGGTTTAACTGCCAGTCCTGACCCCCCTGTAACCAAGTCTCTGTGATGCCTACTACATCATAATCATTCACTATTATCTGTGCCATTATTTCATCGGCTTTGTTATGAATGCTACGAGCATTCAGGTAAAGTGCCTTAATGCTAACTTCCTTATTAGAGATGTTGTAAGTCATATGTCCTAAGTTATCCTTGCTTTTTTCTGCATTCTCAGTCTGCCTCAATTTTAAATCCGCCTGGAAACATGCTATCCTGCTGCTTATCTTTCCATTTACCTCCATACTCCCTGTTGCTTTCACTTTCCCTTCCCCCCAACTCAGAAGTTTAAAGTCCTACTGACCACCCTATTTATCCTCTTCGCCAGAACATTGGTACCTGATCGGTTCAGGTGGAGACCGTCCCAACGGTACAGATCCCCCCTGTTCCAAAACTGATGCCAGTGCCCCATGAAGTGGAATCCCTCTTTCCCACACCAATCCCTTAGCCACGTGTTTACTTGCCTAATTTTCTTGTCCCTATGCCAATTGGCACGTGGCTCGGGCAGTAATCCGGAGATTATGACCCTTGAGGACCTGTGCTTCAATTTCCTGCCTAGTGCTTCGTAATGCCCAAACAGGTCCTCCACCCTAGTCTTGCCTATGTTGTTGGTACCAACGTGGACCACAACAACTGGATCCTTCCCCTCCCGCTCCAATATCCTTTCAAGCCGGTCAGAGATGTCTCGCACCCTGGCACCGGGCAGGCAACACACCATGCGAGACTCCCGATCCGGCTTGCAAAGGATACTATCTGTCCCCCTAATTATAGAATCCCCTATAACCACTACCTGTCTATTAGCTCCCCCCTCTTGAATGGCCTTCTGCACCATGGTGCCTTGGTCAGTTGGCTCATCCTGTCCAGAGCCCTTTTCCTCATCCGAACAGGGAGCAAGAATCTCGTACCTGTTGGACAAGGTCAAGGGCTGAGGCTCCTCCACTCCTGAACTCTGGGTCCCCCTACCTGCCTCACTTACAGTCACACTCTTTTGTGCCTGATCACTAGCTGAGTGGGAATTAATTAATCTCCCAGGTGTGACTGCCTCCTGAAACAAAGCGTCCAGGTAACTCTCCCCCTCCCGGATATGCCGCAGTGTTTGAAGCTCAGATTCCAGATCATCAACTCTGATCCGGAGTTCTTCCAGCAACCAGCACTTGCTGCAGATGTGGTCACTGCCGTTCACAATGGGATCAGCCAGCTCCCACATCATACAGCAACAGCACATCACCTGCCCAGCCATCTCTGCTTAGTTAGTTAATTACTTACTTAGTACAAGTATGAGTTAGAATACCTTCTGATACCTCTCTGCTATAGTTTTTTTTACCCTACGTAAGGACTTGATGTATACACACAAAAAAAAACACGAAGTAAATTTTTTAACTAGTCCCCAGTAAAGAAATAAAAATCCTTACCTTAAAAGAAAAAGCAGAGTAGTTAAGAAGGTTAGAGGAGGAGGGCGGGTGGGAGATACTACAGGTGTAGAATCTCGGGTTTAGCCGCCTTCCGGACTTATATACTCACTTTTCCGTCCCGGCTGCCCCTCTGCTCGCCGTCACTTCCTCTGCAGCTCCCGCTCTTTCTGTGGAGAGAGGGGGAAAAAAAAAACACCGCTGCCCGCTACAGGTAAGCAATTTTAAAACAAACTGTATTACCTTTGCTGTAGTCTCCCGGGTTCTCTTTTACTTCGACGCTGCTCCCGCTCAAACACTGCGGCATATCCGGGAGGGGGAGAGTTACCTGGACGCTTTGTTTCAGGAGGCAGTCACACCTGGGAGATTAATTAATTCCCACTCAGATGATAGTTTATTTTTGTCATATATTTATGAGCACCCACCAAATCTCTTTATGCTGCAGCTTTCTGTAGACTTTCTCTGTTAAAGTAATAATCAGCTCTTCTATTCTTCCTAACAAAATCATAATCTCACATTTTTCCACAATATATTCCAACTGTCATTTTTTGCCCACTTATCTCATGCATCCATATCTCTCTGCATTCTCCTTCTGTATTCCTCACTATTTTAATTTTTGTTTCATCCACAAATCTGCCAATAGACCTTCACTTCCTTCAGCCAAGTCTTTAATATATATTGTGAATGATTGTGAATCCAGCATTGATCGCTGTGGCATTCCATTAGTTACAGGCTGACTTCCTGAAAATGCATCCTTTATCTTAACTCCAGGTCTTCTGTTAATTATCCAGAACTCGATTTGGTTAATATACTATTCCCAACACATGAGTTCATTTTAAGTAGGCATATGGATGTTACCTTATCAAAAGACTTCGAGAAGTCCAAATATATGACATCTACTGATGCCCCTTATTCACACTGCTTGTTCATTCCTCAAAGAACAATTATAAATTTGTCAGGCATAATTTCTCCTTCATGTAGTCATATCGACCAGGCTTGACTATGTTCCATGAATCTCAATGTTTTGGTATGACATTATTTATAACAAACTTAATATTTTTCCAATAACAAATGTTAAGCTAATTGACCAATAGTTATCTGCTTTTTTTGTCTTCCTCCATTTTCAAATAACTTTGTTATACTGGTAGTTTTACAATCCTCATGGATTTTTTCAAAATCTAAAGATTCTTGGAAGATTAACATTAGTATTTCCACAGCGACTTCCATTAAATTCCTAGAATGCAACCCATCAAGTCTAGGGGACTTAATTGTCTTTACCCTCATTGGTTTTCCAAGAATGTTTTCTTCAGTGATAGTTGCTGCTTTTATTCCTTCTCTCCTTTTAGTCCCTTGATTATTTAGTATTTTTGGAATTCTATCATGAAGAAACTTTAAAATAAGTCCATAACTGGAATGGTACAAGAATTAAAGTACACTCACATCTGCAAAAGAAGGAAAACCATAAATCCTTAAGAAATAAGAAGTGGAGTAGGTTGCTTGGCCCTCAAGATTGGTCTGCCTTTCAATGGGATCATGGCTAGTCTGACATTCCTCATGTCCACTTTCCTGCCCTTTCTACCCAACCCCATCAATTCCCGCACTGATCAGGAATTGATGTATCCCAGCCCTAAATATACATGAGAAAGTGGCTGCCTTTGTCACAGAACAAACAAATATCACTTCACTTATCGATAACACAAAGATCTGCAGATGCTGGAAATCAGAAACAGATATTCAGAAAAACAGAAATTGCTGCAAGTCTGGCAGCATCTGTGGAGAGAAAACAGAGTTCACATTCCTGAATTCAAAACCTTAACTCAGCTTTCTCTCCACAGATATTACTTCGTGCTCCTCTCACACACAGCTGCAGCCATATTTATTAGGTTACTCAAAGTGGTTTTCTATACTACAATTTCATTCACTTCTGTAGACACTGACAGACTGGGGTATGGCTTCATATAGGTAACAAGAAAGAGATCTGGACTGAAGATAGGTAGTTTAAGGAGGACTCATCTTGTCAAAGGCTAACAAACCCAGGTATATATATTGCAGCCACCTAGAAAGTCTAGGATATCCTGGTTATTGTTCCCTTTTACTGTCACCGAGTGGTCAGTTATAAGTCAAATCTAGAATCTTCCTACTGTTGTACGTAGGACACATCACATAGTTTATTTAACTACAGAGAGAATCAAGAAAGTGCCACTTGAAAAGGGTCTAACCCACAACAGTGCAAAGTATGCACTGTAATAGACTTGATGACTGCAGCAACTGTGTACAAACTGAAATATTCAAGTCTTCATTTAGCTTTTTTCAATTGAAGTGATTATTTTCATGCTTTTTCGGCAGTTGAGCACTGCAGGCCAATCTCAGGAGGCCACTAAAACTGATGAATACAGAGGGATGGAATGAAGCACATCGAGAGGAGATTATTAGTTATCTGTTACCACTGTAGATGAAGCAAATGCGCCGTTTCCCCCTCCCGCCAACAAGAATGGTGATTCTGTATTGCCAATAAAAGCTAATTACGGCTGAGGACATTGCCATTATTGTATGAGATTTCTCCACACATTGGCAGCCGTTGTGTGTCATTAGGGCACCATTATCAATAAACAAAAGATCATTCATGGATCATTTACTCGGCAAGAGAAATAATTAGATGTTGCTAGTCTGGGATGCTACTTTCTGAGGGGAAATCAGGCCAATTATAAAGAGGAAACCATAACTTGTTATAACATCAATAAAAAGAAATGCATGCATTTGACAAGTTAAATTTTGTGCATCACTGGCCATGATTAAAGTTTTATTCTATATTTTAACATATTTTGTTGATAATTCAAGGGAATATTGTTAGTCACTTTTTTTCTTTCTGCCTGTTATCCCCATTGTCCCAATTCCTTAAGACTAAGTGGCTAATAACTGAGAAATCTATTTGGTTCTAATGGGCTAAACATCATAACAGGAAAACAAATGCATAAAAATTGTCTTTCCATTTTCCAGGTAAAGGAATCTCTAATCCAGAAATGCTATTTAAATGAAAGTATAGTAATTATTGAAAAATCACCAGAAAACTCTCAGAATCGCCATGATTAAAAGTAAGAATTTGATTTGTTTGGGAAAGTTTTGAGAATTATACACACACAAACACACATGCACACACACGCAGACACGTTCACACATGCGTACACACACACAAGCACACAGACATACACACAAGCATGCACAAAAGCGTGCACATACAAACACACTTACATGCGTACACACACACACAGATGCAAAGGCATCACTGATTCTTCTCATTTCCACTTTTAAACACTCTTCAACTTATGTGTCTACTGGTTAGCCAGAAATAAGTCACAGTTTCAAATCTAAATCAATATTAAATGATGCCATTAAGATCCTGTCACCATTTTGATATGTACCAGTACTACTCCTTCCTATTCTTCATTTCTGTTCATCTCTAAAATGCTGGAATGTTTTGGGAGACAAAATGACTGTCAGACATTCTGAACAGTCACAATCTTTCCAACAATATCTGTTTTACATGGGGTCCCTTGCTTGGTGGAGGAAGAGGAGCCGCAAGAAGCTGACAGCTGTAGCTGGAAGGAGAACAAATAGAAGAAGGTGCTCTTGCAGCAATTATTTGCCTTTAAATAGAGGACACTTTCAGTCCATTGAGGAGAGGTCAGGAATGGACTACAGTTTCTAGGAGCTGTCATGTCATTGTGTCACTCCTGGCACAAGAATATTACTGCTGGCTGCCACAGTCAACTCAGCACCATATGTTATCATCACAGTCACTTTTGAATCTCAGCATGTTCAACATTAGCTCCTATCACAATTTATCACTATTATTCCCCTAAGTTCATTTCTCTAATTATACTTCTTAGCACCTCTTGCACAGTAACATTGACCAAAATAAAAGGAGCTATCCACAAGCTCTCTGCCCATGTGCATATTGCCAATTATACCTTCAAAAGAGGGCTCTAAACAGTCAGGAATGTAAATAACATGAAGCAATCCATAGCCCCTTCAGCGTCAATGGAAAATGAGTTTAGAAATAATAGCAATGTACATTCAGGTGGACAATTTGCCGTAAGGCATTTTCCTGCTAAAGCATGCGCCACTTTCATCCCTCTGCGCCATAAAGACTTGGCAAAACATGAAAGTAGCAAGGAAGCTGTCAGTGTGTGGAATAAGTTAAGATCTTAGGCTTTTTAATTATAGAATTTTCCTCGCCCAAATATAGGATTAGGGGGGCTCACTTCAACTTTGATTATAAAACCTGAATCAATTACTATTAAAGACTGCATTTGAGAGAGTCAATAGAAAGATTTACTCATCTTGATTAGTTCGAAGACCCATTCCACATGCAAGTATATTTTCACAAATTCTACAGAATATATTAAGTTTATCATAACAAGTATTAAAGCCAATACAAAAAATATGATGAATGTGATACTAGTTGACTGGACACAGGTCACCTTTCCTGTTCTCTTAACTGAAGTTCTCATTCTGTCTTCAGTCTTCCTTTCTGTGTCAGACACTGCTCAGAATCACTGCTTATTAACCCTTGCTAGCTACTACATGCAAGTGCATGATTCTGTGGTGTACTGTACTCCGATCAGCTTGCCAGTTCATGGACACCACATAATCAGTCTCAGATTGGCTAAACAGTGTATTCCTGTGTCCAAATAAGCATCATAATGACATCATTTCCTATTATCTAATTCATTCTTTGACATGCCAAGCACTTTGTAAGATCACCGTTTTAGTAACAGCTTATCTCTCTTATCGTACAACTTCTGTATGCCTCTTCCAGAAAAAATTGACACCGATAGATCATTGTATGCACTTGTTTACAGTATGCACTGTTACCTCTTAATATTTTGTTGTCATCCCAAATATCTCAACTAATACATTTTGTTATTCTGGAAAATTCAAACAGAAATCACCATCTGCGACTCCATAAGTGCTGATGCCTCGAATAAATTAAATATCAACATTACCATAAAAGCTTTTAGCAAGACTAAACCATTTCAAAGAATACCTCTGTCCTTAAGTAAAATGTTATACCTCAAAGCTTTTTTAGCCTAAGTTTAAATAGGATTGAGCTATTAAAGAAACCATAAAAGAAAAAAATTAACCTGGCTATATAAATTCCTTCCTTACAACAAGTGTCTCACAAATAATCACCATTTAACAAAATATAATTCAATGTCTTACTTGTTTAATCAAAGATATAAATTATTGCAAAAAATTCTATACAGCTGCTAAGCAGCCAGCACTGCTCCCTCTTACTTAACCCTCCAGACTGTCCAATGTGTGCACAAAGCTTTCTAAGATGACTGTTATTATAAAGTGAATTTTACAGAGTTTCCCCTCTCTGAGTCAATCAGTCCTTTTTACTTTTTTTTCTCAGTTCTGTTTGTCCTATCTCTCTTTTTGAAGTGTAGGCTCAAATGCCACCAGGGGGTGGGGAAACAAAGAGTGTAATGATATCCAAGAGCACAGTACATGTGTGAGGCCATGTCTGTTTGTGTTCTCTGTCATTACACTTTCACAAATGCAATCATCACCATGCATGAAAGGACAGTGGACAAACCCACCGACTCCCACAGCTACCTGGATTACACCTCTTCCCATCCTACCTCTTGCAAAAATGCCATCCCGTATTCCCAATTCCTCCGCCTCCACCGGATCTGCTCCCAGGAGGACCAGTTCCACTACAGAACACACCAGATGGCCTCCTTCTTTAGAGACCACAATTTCCCTTCCCACGTGGTTAAAGATGCCCTCCAATGCATCTCGTCTACATCCCGCACCTCCGCCCTCAGACCCCACCCCTCAAAGCGTAACAAGGACAGAACGCCCCTGGTGCTCACCTTCCACCCTACCAACCTTTGAATAAACCAAATCATCCGCCGACATTTCCGCCACCTCCAAACAGACCCCACTACCAGGGATATATTTCCCTCCCCACCCCTTTCCGCCTTCCGCAAAGACCGTTCCCTTCGCGACTACCTGGTCAGGTCCACGCCCCCAAATAACCCACCCTCCAATCCTGGCACTTTCCCCTGCCACCGCAGGAACTGTAAAACCTGCACCCACACCTCCTCCCTCACCTCTATCCAAGGCCCTAAAGGAGTCTTCCACATCCATCAAAGTTTTACTTGCACATCCACTAATATCATTTATTGTATCCGTTGCTCCCGATGCAGTCTCCTCTACATTGGGGAGACTGGGCACCTCCTAGCAGAGTGCTTTAGGGAACATCTCCGGGACACCCGCACCAATCAACCACACCACCCCATGGCCCAACATTTCAACTCCCCCTCCCACTCTGCCGAGGACATAGAGGTCCTGGGCCTCCTTCACCGCCGCTCCCTCACCACCAGATGCCTGGAGGAAGAATGCCTCATCTTCTGCCTCAGAACACTTCAATCCCAGGGCATCAATGTGGACTTCAACAGTTTCCTCATTTCCCCTTCCCCCACCTCACCCTAGTTCTAAACTTCCAGCTCAGTAACTGTTCCCTTGACTTGTCCGGACTTGTCCTACCTGCCTATCTTCTTTTCCACCTATCCACTCCACCCTCTCCTCCTTGACCTATCACCTTCATCTCCTCCCCCACTCACCCATTGTACTCTATGCCACTCTCTCCCCACCCCCACCCTCCTCTAGCTTATCTCTCCATGCTTCAGGCTCACTGCCTTTATTACTGATGAAGGGCTTTTGCCCGAAATGTCGATTTCGAAGCTACTTGTTTGCTGCCTGAACTGCTGTGCTCTTCCAGCACCACTAATCCAGAGTTTCTGTCGGAATAACAAAATCATAGAATCCCTCCAGTGTGAAAGTAGGTCACTCAGCCCATCAAGCCCACCCTTTGAAAAGCATCCAGCCCAGACCTGACTCCCACCCTAGCCCTGCATTTCTTAAAGCTAATTCACCTACCCTGCACAGCCCTGGACTCTATGAGTAATTTTGCATGGCCAATCCAGCTAACCTACACATCTTTGGACTGTGGGAGGAAAACCACACAGGCACAGGACAAGCACACAGACTCCACACAGATAGTTATCCCAAGGGTGGAATCGAACCCAGATCCCCAGCACCATGATGGAGCAGCACTGACCACTGAGCCACCAATCATTGAGTTATTGTTTCCTAAGATCTCATCACACATTGTTACATACTCATATTTAAAATGAGGTATTGTGTGTCCTCTGTAGGTTCCAAGGGAGAATTGCAGAATTGATAAATGATAGTTAAAAGAAGCTTCAAGAAATTTGGATGTGCGGCATTTATCCAGTAAAAGCAGTAACTCACGAGTTGCGAGATTGCAAGAAGATTATAATTCATTAAAAAAAAGGACCATCTCATTCAAAAAGCCAAATCTTGACTGATGCAGGAATATTTCTGGCAATTTGGAAAAGCAGACTGCAGCCATGATTAGAAATCTTCAGCCTAGAAGGAAATTATGAGCTATATCCTCACTGTATTTTTATTAATTTAATAATGACATGAATCATTGTAAACCTAGTGGTTTGGCAAAGTAAAATAAATCTTGTTTTTCTCAAGCTTGATGCTGACGCTGATAATCAAGTGCATGATTATCCATATCCCTTTACCCTGATTTAAACGTTTGCGCAGTGGCCAACGGAGTGAGCAGAGTTTCAGTCTTGTTAGCAGTGGATCTGACAGAACCATTTGCAGTCCAGAAGCAGTAATTACTTGCTCCAAATAAGCCATCCAAAGTTATTCATTAGATAAAAAGCAGGCAGTTTGGACATGGGCAGAAGAGGGATTCACTATCATGAGTAGGGGAGCTTGGGCGGCAAATGTCCAGACATTTTAACTGGGAAAATCATAGAATCAGAGAGTCATGCAGCATGGAAACAGATCTTTCGATCCAACCAGTCCGTGCCAAACATAATCCCAAACTAAATTGGTCCCACCTACCTGAGCTTGCCAATAGCCTTTCAAACATTTCTGGAAATGATTCCACCAATGGTAGTAAAGGCATATAATGCATCATAGAAACACCAGTTAATAAATATAGGCCTTACCAACCTATATAAGCCTAATAGAATCTTTTAAAATAGAGGAGTTGGAGAGTTGGCAAAACAGACACTAAGCTCTTCTGTTATTTTGGATTTGGACTGGATTCAAAGTGATGGACTTCAGTTCGGAATCAGATATTTTGGAAGGAATTTTAATAGCGTGTGTGTCTTTGATCTCTCCAGCAGTTTAAATTTGCAAATTAGTCATCTCAATCAATCAGAAGACGCAGAATACAGCCACAACTGGAAAGGTTCACAGGCCAGAAGGAGGTTATGAGCAGGATTTTTGCAATTTTGTTACAGATTGATGACTTAGCTTAGGGTATTAAAGCAAACTACTCAAGGCTTAAAGTAATCAAGAATTAGAAGCAGGGAAATAAAAGAAATTAAATCCCATTCTGATGGACTTAGTTTCAGTTACTTTTTAGCGTACTGGGTATAAATATTACATGGGGCTGATTAGGGTTTTCTGGCACAATGATAGTTTTCCTACCTCGAGACCAGAAGTCCAGGTTCACATTCCGTTTCAGAATAGGATGACTGTGGCTGTGTGCCATGAGATGACCAAACAGGTTGATAAAAATGCATTATATAGGGCTGAATTTTACAGGGTCAGGAGCACATTGCTCTTCACCCCTTAGAACAAAGTCAGTCCTGAAAAGACTGACTTCAAACAAGGTAAAAACAATGACTGTAGATGCTGAAAATCAAATACTGGATTAGTGGTGCTGGAAGAGCACAGCAGTTCAGGCAGCATCCAACGAGCAGCGAAATCAACGTTTCGGGCAAAAGCCCTTCATCAGGAATAAAGGCAGTGAGCCTGAAGCATGGAGAGATAAGCTAGAGGAGGGTGGGGGTGGGGAGAGAGTAGCATAGAGTACAATGGGTGAGTGGGGGAGGAGATGAAGGTGATAGGTCAAGGAGGAGAGGGTGGAGTGGATAGGTGGAAAAGAAGATAGGCAGGTCGGACAAGTCAAGGAGACAGTAACTGAGCTGGAAGTTTGAAACTAGGATGAGGTGGGGGAAGGGGAAATGAGGAAGCTGTTGAAGTCCACATTGATGCCCTGGGGTTGAAGTGTTCCGAGGCGGAAGATGAGGCGTTCTTCCTCCAGGCGTCTGGTGGTGAGGGAGCGGCGGTGAAGGAGGCCCAGGACCTCCATGTCCTCGGCAGAGTGGGAGGGGGAGTTGAAATGTTGTGCCACGGGGCGGTTTGGTTGATTGGTGTGGGTGTCTCGGAGATGTTCCCTAAAGCACTCTGCTAGGAGGCGCCCAGTCTCCCCAATGTAGAGGAGACCACATCGGGAGCAACGGATACAATAAATGATATTGGTGGATGTGCAGGTGAAACTTTGATGGATGTGGAAGGCTCCTTTAGGGCCTTGGATAGAGGTGAGGGAGGAGGTGTGGGCACAGGTTTTACAGTTCCTGCGGTGGCAGGGGAAAGAGCCAGAATGGGAGGGTGGGTCGTAGAGGGGTGTGGACCTGACCAGGTAGTCACGGAGGGAACGGTCTTTGCGGAAGGCGGAAAGGGGTGGGGAGGGAAATATATCCCTAATAGTGAAGTCTTTTTGGAGGTGTCGGAAATGTCGGCGGATGATTTGGTTTATGCGAAGGTTTGTAGGGTGGAAGGTGAGCACCAGGGGCGTTCTGTCCTTGTTACGGTTGGAGGGGTGGGGTCTGAGGGCGGTGGTGCGGGATGTGGACGAGATGCGTTGGAGGGCATCTTTAACCACGTGGGAAGGGAAATTGTGGTCTCTAAAGAAGGAGGCCATCTGGTGTGTCCTATGGTGGAACTGGTCCTCCTGGGAGCAGATACGGCCCCACTCCCAGCTCCACACCCACACCAGATCCCAGCTCCCGGCCCTGCCGAGTTTTCACCATCCCTCCAGATCTCCCACTCACTGAGGATGAACGATCAGTCCTCAGCAAAGGACTCACCTTCATCCCCCTCCGTCCACGCATCAATGAATTTAATACACGACGTGACGTCAAACAATTCTTCCGTCGCCTCCGCCTCCGAGCTTACTTTCACAATCAGGACTCCTGCCCACCTTCCGAGGACCCCTTCGCCCACCTCCAACACACTGCATCCACCTGGACACCCTGCGCTGGCCTATTACCTGCCCTCGACCTCTTCATTTTCAACTGCCGCCGGGACATTAACCGCCTCAACCTGTCGTCCCCCCTCCCCCACTCCAACCTCTCACCCTCACAACACGCAGCCCTCCAATCCCTCTGCTCCAATCCCAACCTCACCATCAAGCCAGCGGATAAAGGGGGCGCAGTGGTAGTCTGGCGCACTGACCTCTACACCACTGAAGCCAAACGCCAACTCGAGGACACCTCTTTCCACTGCTCCCTCGACCATGACCCCACCCCCCCATCACCAAACCATCATCTCCCAGACCATACAGAACCTCATCACCTCAGGAGATCTCCCACCCACAGCTTCCAACCTCATAGTCCGGGAACCCCGCACTGCCTGGTTCTACCTCCTTCCCAAGATCCACAATCCTGACCACCCTGGACAACCCATTGTCTCAGCATGCTCCTGCCCCACTGAACTCATCTCTACCTACCTTGACACTGTCCTATCCCCCCTAGTCCAGGAACTCCCCACATACGTTCGAGACACCATCCATGCCCTCCACCTCCTCCAAGACTTCCGTTTCCCTGGCCCCCAACGCCTTATCTTCACCATGGATATCCAATCCCTCTACACCTCCATTTGCCATGACCAGGGCCTCCAAGCCCTCCATTTTTTCCTCTCCAGACATCCCCAACAGTACCCTTCCACTGACACTCTCATTCATTTGGCCGAACTGGTCCTCACCCTTAACAATTTCTCCTTTGAATCCTCCCACTTCCTCCAGACCAAAGGCATAGCCATGGGCACACGTATGTGCCCCAGCTATGCCTGTCTCTTTGTTGCCTATGTAGAACAGTTGATCTTCCGTAATTACACCGGCACCACTCCCCACCTCTTCCTCCGCTACATTGATGACTGCATTGGTGCCACCTCGTGCTCCCGCGAGGAGGTTGAGCAATTCATCCACTTCACCAACACATTCCACCCTGACCTTAAATTTACCTGGACTATCTCTGACACCTCGCTCCCCTTCCTGGACCTCTCCATCTCCATTAGTGACGACCGACTTGACACTGACATTTTTTACAAACCCACTGACTCCCATAGCTACCTGGATTACACCTCTTCCCACCCTATCTCTTGCAAAAATGCCATCCCGTATTCCCAATTTCTCCGCTTCCGCTGTATCTGCTCCCAGGAGGACCAGTTCCACCATAGGGCACACCAGATGGCCTCCTTCTTTAGAGACCGCAATTTCCCTTCCGACGTGGTTAAAGATGCCCTCCAATGCATCTCGTCTACATACCGCACCTCCGCCCTCAGACCCCATCCCTCAAACCGTAACAAGGACAGAACGCCCCTGGTGCTCACCTTCCACCCTACAAACCTTCGCATAAACCAAATCATCCGCCGACATTTCCGCCACCCCCAAACAGACCCCACCACCAGGGATATATTTCCCTCCCCACCCCTTTCCGCCTTCCGCAAAGACCGTTCCCTCCGTGACTACCTGGTCAGGTCCACACCCCCCCTACGACCCACCCTCCCATTCTGGCACTTTCCCCTGCCACCACAGGAACTGTAAAACCTGTGCCCACACCTCCTCCCTCACCTCTATCCAAGGCCCTAAAGGAGCCTTCCACATCCATCAAAGTTTCACCTGCACATCCACCAATATCATTTATTGTATCCGTTGCTCCCGATGTGGTCTCCTCTACATTGGGGAGACTGGGCGCCTCCTAGCAGAGCGCTTTAGGGAACATCTCCGGGACATCCGCACCAATCAACCAAACCGCCCCGTGGCACAACATTTCAACTCCCCCTCCCACTCTGCCGAGGACATGGAGGTCCTGGGCCTCCTTCACCGCCGCTCCCTCACCACCAGACGCCTGGAGGAAGAACGCCTCATCTTCCGCCTCGGAACACTTCAACCCCAGGGCATCAATGTGGACTTCAACAGCTTCCTCATTTCCCCTTCCCCCACCTCATCCTAGTTTCAAACTTCCAGCTCAGTTACTGTCTCCTTGACTTGTCCGACCTGCCTATCTTCTTTTCCACCTATCCACTCCACCCTCTCCTCCTTGACCTATCACCTTCATCTCCTCCCCCACTCACCCATTGTACTCTATGCTACTCTCTCCCCACCCCCACCCTCCTCTAGCTTATCTCTCCATGCTTCAGGCTCACTGCCTTTATTCCTGATGAAGGGCTTTTGCCCAAAACGTCGATTTCGCTGACTTCAAACAAGGCCATCCCACAGCCACAGTGCAGTCTCATCAACAATAATGAGGTGAGTGTTTATCTTTCACCCCTCAGTATGATGAAGTTCAACACTCAAGGATTCCATCAATCTAAGTAACAGGTCACACTAGCAATCCCAGCAGCACAAAAGGACACTGCAGGATTACAAGGAAGCTATGGAGGTCAATGTTGGCCAGCAGACACAGGTAAATCCCAGACTTTAAAGGGGCAGGGAGTGATCAGGCACACTTGGGAAGGGAGGGGCATGGAGGCCAGGCAGGAAGGAAAAAAAGAGTAACAACTTGGTGGGTGTCCCCCAGATATGCACATGAAATGTCCCTAACTTCCTTGCCACCTTCACAATTTTTTTTTAAACACACTATCATCTGACTCATGTCTACCAGCCACTGCTCAGCACTTTATGGCCATGAAGGTAGATCAAGAGCATTATGTGGACAATAATTGGTCTTTTCCTATACCCTTTATTTCTGGGTATACAGTCCTGGGTTGAAAGCAGGTTGCAATAAAATTATCTGCCTCCTTTCTATTCTGAGAATTTGTTCTCTCTCCATCTACCAACCCAGCCTGTGAGATTCAGGATTAGGATCTACTTTCAAATAGGTGACTGCAGAACAAGAAGTAAATCCACAAAGTTGTGAGCATTCTGATGAAAAGTCATAGCCTGAAATGTTAACTCATGTCACAGACATTGCCAGACCTGCCAGGTATTTGCAGTATTTTGAGTTTTTATATCATATTAAGAGAAGTAAAAATGGGCCGTTTAATTGTGTTTCTCATTCCTGTGACTGAAGGAAGATAATGAACCACCAGCAATGTCAGAGCTATAGCTCATGTCAGTCTGTGCAATGTACTATAATATGCAGCTTTGGTACTTCTCCCAGGGAACTGGGCTTTGCTGACCCTGAAGTCGTACTAAAGTGAGTTGTGACAATCAAAATTTGAGTAGAATTTTGTTTTGGGTTCCATCGTGCATTGTACATTTTTCTAGATGCTGTATATCAGAAGCTGCTTATGCATAATGATGTTTGTGCAGAATCAGTGCAACTTGCTTGGCACACAGGAATTTATTTAAATGTTACTTAACCACAAATCTTTTGACCTTTTTGATCTTTCATTCATTTATAAACTATATCATAATCACAAATTTATGTTGTGCAACCAAAGAAAAAATGGAAATCTTGTATTCTGCCATTTGTGATACTGTAACAACCAAAAGGGAAATGTATAAATATTTGAAAACTGTGATCACGTGACGGATGTTGGAAAATTGTGTTCTCCATCACAAAGGAGCAACCAGTTGGCAGCTGCCAAAGAAAAACCCACAAGCCACACGTGTGTTTCAGTTTACTTGGTTTGAAATGAAGTTGGAGGATTTGTTCAGCACTCAACTACAGGCCTATAACAGGCATTGAGGCATTCGGTATGGCAGTCCGAATATTCCATAGAAGTTCAAATCACTCGATATAGATTAGTCAGAGACCTCTTTCCATATGCAAATAAGAAACATAGAACCTAATTGAAGAGCATTTACAAGATTGGTCTGCTATACATGGAACCAGAAGTGATTGCTCTGCCCAGCATGTTTAGATTACACCCAGTCTTCTACACTCACCTTCCCCCTCCTGACTGTGTGTCCTCACTACCTCCTCCGTCAAACCCTCTCATATGATCAGCTTTCTTTTTCCTCATTACTTCTTACCTTTCCCAAATGCCTCTGGCTCCAACCAACTGGAGGATCACTGCTGGCAGGGCAGCAGCTGGAAATCTAACTCAGCTTCACCAGTAAAATAAAACAAAGAACTGCTGATGCCGGAGATCTGAAACAAAAACAAGAACTGCTGGAGAAACTCAGCAGCTCTGGCAGCAACTGTGGAATTAAAAACGGGGTAAGTGCTTTGTGTCCATTTGACCTGTTGTCTGAAAAATCAGGAATGCTCATCAGGATAATCTTATCAAATGACCAGCTCAAAAACAGTCACTAGCTTCAGTAAAATTGCCACTACTATAACATATTAAATTGTATTAATAGAAGGATGCAATACAAATTAGAAGAACTTTGCAAGTGGTATTGTTAAACTCTGTCTGGAATACTGTATGTTACTCCTATCAGCCCAGCTGAATAAGAATATTATTGAATTTGATAAAATACAGAGATATGGGTAGTAAGGATAGTTTCAGAAATTATAAAGTTACAATGTACTGAAGGTACATTAGGGACATTTAAGCGACTTTTGTATAGTCGCATGGATGATAGTAAAATGAAGGATATGTAGGTTATTTTGATGTTAGAGTGGGATAAAAGGTTGGCACAACTTCAAGTACACTGTGCTGTACTGTTCTATGTTGTCTGTAGTTTGAAATTGAGGGACTAAGGAAGGTGAGTTAAATAATTTATAACATTAAGATAGTTAAATTAGTCTTTAAAATTATAAATTAAACTGAGAAACTGATTGAGACAAATTATTCACTCTGGCAAAGCGTTTGAATAGTGAGACACAAGCTACAGTGGAGACCATTGGGTCAAAAGAATAAGCCAGACGGTGTTACTTTCATCCAAAGATTAAAAGGACTATAGAGAACTTTCCTAAAGAAGGAACAGTGTGAACTAGTTCAAAAGTTAATTACGTGTCTTTCCGATGTGAAAGTGGAGTCAGGGATATTGTGAGAAGGCAGAAACTAGCAGGTACCCCAGCACCAGTACACTGTGTCTTATCCACAGCTCCCTTTCCCCTTCCCTCCCCTTCCACAAAATCAAACTTTTGTTGAGATTAGGATCATTGGATCATTAAGAGCTAAATTGCTGTGGGAGTGATTATACATAAATGATAAAACTCATTCACTTATCTGGGTCAGCTGGTCCACAACAGCAGAAACATCACAGTGCTGTGGAACACTAGTCTTTAGAGAGGTTTGTTAAGGCTGTGTAAGCAGTACTGTAGCTTGTACCTGACCAATGCCCTATTGTCTAACCTTGGAGAGGTTTATGCAGCACAGTGTTGAAAAAAATACTCAATTTCTGAGCATTGTCATCCATCATCTTGACAGGTATGCATACGGTCAAAACACATTTTCAACAATAATATCACTGATGTAGCCTTATCTGGAATGTCAAAATCTTATTTTTTAACTGGACAACTATTTGAATTATATCTTTCTTCCCCTACACATAGATTCAGGGTAAATCTGCATCTCAGGGTGGTCAAGGTGCTCCCTACTTCTAGAAATGGTTTTCATCATAAATTAATACTAATGCATTATTTATGTTAAACTCTGGAATGTAATGCTTATGTATTTTCAAAGTCTTGACTAAACATGGCTTCCCATCTTGATGCATCATTCTGTAACTCGGCTCATCGCCAAGTGGAGGGAAGGTTTTGATGCTGAGATCACTTTTTTTTAGGTGTCAGAGTTCACCAGACCCCATGAAATCTTAAACAGTCTCAAGAAACTTCAGTTTCCCTAGCTCTCTGATATAGCTGTGTGTAGCAGTGATTTTATTTTGGAGCCAGAAAGTTATGAGTTGAATCCCTTCTCTACACACCATGAGCTCCAGTCTTGGGAGACACTCTAGTGCAACATTGAGGGAGTGCTGCAACATTGGTGATTCCATTGTTCAGTTGTAAGTGAGGTCTGTCACTCACTTGGGTGGAGGGAAAAGAATCTGAAAGAGAAGAGGAGTTTCTCCTGGCTAATGCTTATTCCTCAATCAAAAACAAATGATTACATTACTATTTGTTGGACCTAGTGAGTCAGAGTTATCATGTTTCCAAAATGAAGTACTTTTGAAAAATGAACAATGTGTAGAAAACGTTTTGAACTATTGTGGTCATGAAGGATGCGATACCTTAACAAAATAATATATTATTCTACGGCAAGGATGCATTTAATCCAACATCGTGGGACACATCCCATTATAATCTAGGGTGCACTTGGATGTAGTATCTACATCACCACAATTTAATGTTGGCTCAGTGGTGGAAGTGACAACTCCTATTTTAATTCTTCGAGTGGTTACCATTAATGTTGGCAGTGTCTGCCATGAAGAGCTGCAGGTTGATCAACAGTTTTCAGAAGGCAGTAATCCCAACTTTGGGATCCTAAATCTTGGGAAAGGCCTGATGCGGATCAATCAAGTGCTAGACAGATGGGCGAGACCCCTGTTCACCTACATTAAATCCACCTGGTTAAAGCTTTATGGATTTTTGCCCTTTAATCCATAGTCTATAACAGATGCATTTTCTGGATTTTTTTTCCTTTCTCTTCATGGGATTTGGGCATTGCTGGTTAGGCCGCACTTATTACCCACCCAAAATGTCAAGGAAACAGCTAAGAATCAACCACATTGATATTGGTCCTGAGTCACAGGTAGACCACACCCAAGATGAGGGGCAGGAGGTTTAGAGGGGTTATGAGGAAAAGTATTTTCACCCAGAAGGTGGTGGAGATCTGAAACTCATTGTTTGTAAGGGTCATCAAGGCAGAAACTATCATAACATTTAATAACTATCTTGATGTACATTTGTCCTGCCAAACCATACAAAGAAAAATGTTTTTCACCAAGAGTGAGATAGGGTTCTCAAATTCACAGCTTGAGAGGATTGTTGAGGTGGGTAACCTCACAACCTTTGAAAAACACTTGGATGAGCACTTGAAATATTTTAACTTTCAAGGCTATGGGCCAAGTGCTAGAAAGTGTAGATTTATTTGTATTTTTGGTGGTATAGGCTCAAAGGGCTGAAGGGGCTCTTCCATATTGTATGATCATTTGGGAGGCAGAGGGGGTTATTGAGAGGAGTTACAGGGAGGTAGTCACTCCTTAGGCACAAGGAAAAGACAGATGGGTTACAGTCAGGGGACAGAAAGGGAACTGGCAGCAAGTGCAGGGACCCCCTGTGGCCATTCCCCTCAACAATAAGTATACTGTTTTGGATACTGTTGGGTGGGACGACTTACCAGGGGAAAGTAGTGGGGCACAGGGCTCTGGCACAGAATCTGTCCCTGCTGCTCAGAAGGGATGGTGGAAAAGGAGCAGCGCAGTAGTCATTGGGGACTCCATAGTTAGGGGGACAGATAGGAGGTTCTGTGGGGATGTGAGAGACTCACGGTTGGTGTATTGCCTCCCAAGTGCCAGGGTTCGTGATGTCTCTGATCATGTTTTGGGGATCCTTAAGGAGGAGGGGGAGCAGCCCCAAGTCGTGGTCCACATAGGCACCAACGACATAGGTAGGAAGAGAGATGGGGATTTAAGGCAGAAATTCGGGGAGCTAGGATGGAAGCTTAGAGCTAGGACGAACAGAGTTGTTGTCTCTAGTTTGTTGCCAGTGCCACGTGCTAGTGAGGCGAGGAATAGGGAGAGAGAGGAGTTGAACATGTGGCCACAGGAATGGTGCAGGAGGGAGGGTTTTGGATTCTCGGATAATTGGGGCTCTTTTCTGGGGTAGGTGGGACCTCTACAAGCAGGATGGTCTTCATCTGAACGAGAAGGGTACTAATATCCTGGGGGGGGACATTCCCTAAGGCTATTGGGATGGGTTTAAACTAATCCAGCAGGGGAATGGGAACCAAAATTGTTGTTAGAGTATAGAAAAGGTTGAGAGTAGGGAGGTCCAAAATCAACTTTCAGGGACACAAGGTGGCACCGGCAAGCAAGAAGTTGGTTTGAAGTGTGTCTACTTCAACGCCAGGAGCATCCAGAATAAGGCGGGTGAACTTGCAGCATGGGTTGGTACCTGGGACTTCGATGTTGTGGCCATTCCGGAGACATGTTTAGAGCAGGGACTGGAATGGTTGTTGCAGGTTCCAGGATTTAGATGTTTCAGTAAGAACAGAGAAGATGGTAAAAGAGGGGGAGATGTGGCATTGTTGGTCAAGGATAGTATTACAGTTGCAGAAAGGATGTTTGGGGACTCATCAACTGAGGTAGTATGGGCAGAGGTTAGAAACAGGAAAGGAGAAGTCACCCTGTTGGGAGGTTTCTATAGGCCTCCAAATAGTTCCAGAGATGTAGAGGAAAGGATAGCAAAGATGATTCTCAATAGGAGTGAGAGTAACAGGGTAGTTGTCATATAGGACTTCAACTTTCCAAATATTGACTGGAACACGATAGTACGAGTACGATAGATGGGTCAGTTTTTGTCCAGTGTGTGCAGGAGGGTTTCCTGACACAGTATGTAAACAGGCCAACTAGGGGCAAAGCCACATTAGATTTGGTACTGCGTAATGAGCCCAGCCAAGTGTTAGACTTGGAAGTAGGTGAGCACTTTGGTGATAGTGATCACAATTCTGTTATGTTTACTTTGGTGATAGTAAGGGATCGGTGTATACCACTGGGCAAGAGTTACAGCTGAGGAAAAGGCAATTACAATGCGATTAGGCAAGATTGAGGAAGCATAGGATGGAGAAGGAAACTGCAGGGGATGGGAACATTAGAAATGCGGAGCTTATTCAAGGAAATGCTCCTGTGTGTCCTAGATAAGTATGTATCTGTCAAGCTGGGAGGAAGCTGTAGAGCATGGCAGCCATGATTTATGAAGGATGTGGAATCTCTGGTCAAGAGGAAGAAGAAGGTTTAAGTTAGGATGAGACGTGAAGGCTCAGTTAGGGTGCTTGAGGGTGACAAGGTAGCCAGGAAAGACCTAAAGAGAGAGCTCAGAAGAGCCAGGAGGAGACATGAGAAGTTGTTGGTGGATAGGACCGAAGTAAACACTAAGGCTTATTTAAGGAATAAAAGAATGATGAGAGTAAGATAGGGCCAATCAAGGATAGTAGTGGGAAGTTGTGTGTGGAGTCAGAGGAGATAGGGGAAACACTAAATGAATATTTTTCGACAGTATTCACTCTAGAAAACGACAATGTTGTCGAGTAGATTACTGAGATACAGCCTATTAGACAAGGTGGGATTGAGGTTCACAAGGAAGAGGTATTAGAAATCCTGCAGAGTGTGAAAATAGATAAGTCCCCTAGGCCGGATGGGATTTATCCTAGGATCCTCTGGGAAGCCAGGGAGGAGGTTGCTGAGCCTTTGGCATTGATCTTTAAATCATTGTTGTCTACAGGAATAGTGCCAGAAGACTGGAGGACAGCAAATGTGGTTTCCCTGTTCAAGAAGGGGAGTAGAGACAACCATGGTAAGTAACCCTAGGAGATATAGCAGTTTGGATCAGTAATTGGCTTGCTGAAAGAAGACAGAGGGTGGTGGTTGATGGGAAATGTTCATCCTGGAGTCCAGTTACTAGTGGTGTACCGCAAGGGTCTGTATTGGGTCTACTGTTGTTTGTCATTTTTATAAACGACTTGGATGAGGGCATAGAAGGGTGGGTTAGTAAATTTGCAGATGACACGAAGGTCGGTGGAGCTGCGGATAGTAATGAAGCACGTTATAGGTTACAGATAGACTAGATAAGCTGCAGAGCTGGTCTGAGAGGTGGCAACTGGAGTTTAATGCGGACAAGTGTGAGGTGATTCACTTTGGTTGGAGTAACCGGAATGCAAAGTACTGGGCTAATGGTAAGATTCTTGGTAGTGTAGATGAGCAGAGAGATCTCGGTGTCCACGTACACAGATCCTTGAAAGTTGCCACCTAGGTTGACAGGGTTGTTAAGAAAGCATACAGTGTTTTAGCTTTTATTAACACAGGGATCGAGTTGCGGAACAATGAGGTTATGCTGCAGCTGTTGAAAATTCTGGTGCAGTCACACTTGGAATATTGTGTACGTTCTGGTCACTGCATTATAAGAAGGATGTGGAAGCTTTGGAAAGGGTGCAGAGGAGATTTACGAGGATGTTGCCTAGTATGGAGGGAAGGTCTTACGAGTAAAGGCTGAGGGACTTGAGGCTGTTTTTGTTAGAGAGAAGAAGGTTGAAAGGTGACTTAATAGAGACATATGAGATAATCAGAGGGTTAGATAGGTGGACAGGGAGAGCCTTTTTCCAAGTATGGTGACAGCGAGCATGAGGGGGCATAGCTTTAAATTGAAGGGTGATAGATATAGGACAGCTGTCAGAGGTAGTTTCTTTACTCGGAGAGTAATAAGGGTGTGGAATTCTTTGCCTGCACAGTAGTAGATTCACCAACTTTAAGTACATTTAAGTTGTCATTGGACAAGCATATGAACATACATGGAATAGTGTTGGTTAGATGGGCTTCAGATTGGTATGACAGGTCGGCGCAACATCGAGGGCCGAGGGGCCTGTACTGCACTGTAATGTTCCACGTTCTATGATTCCAGATTCTATCATTCTTGACAGAAAGTAATCCAATCTTCTTGGTCTGGAGGTTTAGTAGCTAGGACATCTTGACATAACTCTTGAGAAAGTTTTTGATGATGAAGGGTTGCCATCATTTTCACTGAAGGCATCATCCAGCCAGCAAGCATCTTGTTGGCATGAAGGTTCTTACGGTGATTGCAGATGACTTGTTTGCATGCAGGTCTGGTAACTCAATTAAGCTTTGTTCTGAGTCCTAATGACATTAATAGGTTCTGTAATAACTTTATCATCAAGGACAAGTATAACTTCAAAATGACCTGTCAGAGAAATTTGTATTCATCCAGGAGATTGAATCTTGATTTTTGTTGGCTGGATGCATAAATTGTGGGACTATTTCTAAGGATAATAGTTGATCCTGAATCAAGTGAAAAGTTTTCCATTAAAATTCTTGATCTTCATTACTATTCTTCCTTTTGACAACCAATTATTGTCTGGCCAATAATGTTTGTCCAGATCTTCAAATTCTTTTGTAGGGTCAACAAACACCTACTTTGATAAAGATGAGTAAAGTTTCTGATTTCCTCTTCTTTTTCAATGTTCTATATTTTACTACATTCAGAAGTTGTTCTATAGGATTTGCTTTGAAGGGGTAATTTCTTGTTGCACTTGCCAGACCAACCACACTGACAACATTGCGTGCCCTTGCTCGATAATTTTACAGGTTGTAGAAGTCATGACAACAGGCTGAGTAACAGCACACAGGAAGTGGATTATCGGGTCCTAGAAACTTATTGGCCTTTAATCCCATCAATGTTCCTCGACATCATTTACCCACTAACATTGATTTCCTTCAGTTCCTCCATCTCACTGGACCATGTACTCCTCGATATATTTGGGACTTTGTTTGTGTCCTCTTTTGAGAACACAGAAACAAAATATGTATTTAATTGGTCTGCCATCTCTTTGTTACATGTTATAACTGCCCATGTTTCTGACTGTAAAGGGCCGACATTTCTCTTCACTTGTCTTTGTCTCTTCACATACCTGTATAAGCTTTTACCATCAGTTTATATGCTCCTCACAAGCATTCTATTTTAGTCCATTTTCCCCTTTGTCATCCTATGTTGAAATCTAAACTGCTTCAAATCCTCAGGTCTGCTCCTCTTTTTGACCAAATTGTTTATCCCTTACTTAAATCTAGTAATCTCCCTGATGTCAATTGTTTGCTATGTTCGGATCGCCTTTCCATTTTTTTCTTTTTTGCCAGACAGGAATGAACAATTGTTTTGGTTCCTCCAAGTATTCTTTAAAGGATTGCCATTGCCTCGCTATCCATTCCATTAAGGAATAATCTCTAATTTGTCATAGTTGGCTCACACCTCATACCATCGTAGTTTCTTACATTTAGATTCACGACCCTAGTCTCAGAATCAACTACTTCAATCTCCAGCTTAATGAAAAGCTTTTCCATATTGTGGTTATTCCTCACCAAAAGGCCTCACTCATCTTGACTGCTAATTATTCCTTTCTCATTACCCAATAACCTGTCTAGGTGGCCTATTCCCTAATTGGTTCCTCAACGTATGACTCCAGGAAACTCTCTTCCAAACACTTCAAGAATTCCCCCTCCAGTGCATTGTAACTGAATTAATTTGCCAAATCTACCTGAAGATTAAATTCAACCAATAATTACAACTGTACTTTTATTATTTGTCTCTAATTTATTGTTAAATTCCTTCTTAAACATTACTACTACATATTTAGGGTCTATATATAACCTTGCATGGTGGCGTTTTCTAAGTTCTACCCCTGCAGATTCCACTTCACCAGCGGAACTGTTCTTCCTCAATCTTGTGTTAATTTGTTCTCTAACCAGCAATACTACCCATCTCCATTGACTGTCCTTCCCAAAAACTGAATACCTCGGGATATTCAGTTATCATGCCTGGTCACCCTATAGCCACATCTCTGTAATCTGAACTATATCATATCCATTTATATGTATTCACTCAAGTCATGCATCCAAGTTATTGTGAATGTTCCATACACTAAAACACAAGGCCAGTCTTTTTAAATTTCTTAGTCCTATCCACAGATTTTATTTTTACATTGTGGCCCTTTGGTTCTTACTCTTGATCTCTCATTCTGTCACTTTACTCATTTTTCACTTTTTTTTGTTTTTAGCCTTGTTTCCCTCTCTTTCGTCTCCTCTCTAATCTCCCACCAACCCTTGCAATTTTATTTTAAATGCTCCTCAGCCATTATAGAAAATGCTCCCCAGGATATCACTCAACTTTTCAATGCATTCACAACAGACCATCAGGAAATTACAGAAGTAATGGATTTTTTTCAAGCATTAGCCTTTTTTTAAGACATAGTTGCTATCTCAGCATCATTGAGATAGTTGCCTTCAGTTTGCAAGGATCAATGGTATGCAGCAAATTTTCTTTCACTATAGCAGACATTGCAAATGGACAAAGAAATGATTGTAAATTTGATTTGTAAATGCCTACTTCACGTACTTGCCTCTTGTATGCCCGAGCATCCATCAGACATGGATCCTACACTTTTAACCAATTAAAGTGACAGTGAATCCACTTACCTTGAGTAATGTCCAATTCCTTTTCCAGATAAATTTTGCTTCTAGAGAAAGGCAAGTGATGAACATGGAATATGGCTCACCGTGGACACCAACAGCGCGAGGCTCCATCTTTGGACATAGGTACTACCTCCCTAGAACCCTTACGTGCCCTTTACACCTTGCACCATCTCCAACAGCCTATTTCCATCTATCTGCCCCTCCCTATCCCCATGTGGAGACACACCTCATTGAACTTCATCCCTAGCTGTCCTCCCTGTTCCCTGAGCTCCAACACTACACCTTATTAATTCCCAACCTGGTCCTCTATATTACCTTGAGAGATGCCACATTGCTGGTCACTGACAATAATACCCCGTCTTCCAATGCTGTTTCGTAACACCGCATACATCTTGTGATTACCCTCATTACTGTTCTTGTCCCCACCTCTACAAATGTTTGTGCTTTCACACCTCGAGCCTGGACTCCCACGCCTCTTATAGCAGTGATCACTCTGCTGTCCCTACAGGCCAGCTTGCATCTTTGTCAATCATCAAGAAGCAGATTCCCCCACAAAATTGCAGAGACTTCTGACTGACTTTGCTGAGCAACCCCTGGGTGTGACGGATGGCACCTCTGGCTACAATGTTTGCAACTCCCTGATCGACAACACGTGGACAGGACTGACTGCTGCCTACTCCCTGGTCTGGAGTTACGCAGATTATCTGACTTTGATTGGTCCAAGCAGCTGAGTGACGGTGACCCATATCCCTTGACTGACTGTATTAGATGGCCTTGACAAATAGTGATCCCTCCATGACTAAACTGAGGAAAATATGACAAAAATGATAGCGTAAGGCCTTGGCTACACATAATGTTAACACACTTGGCAAGGCAAAACAAAGTAGAAATGCTGCAGGAAGGTGCTAAATGAGTGAGTGGTAAGAGACCAAAAGAACAGGCCTGAGGTCCAGCCTGGTTCACTTCATGGACGTATGACTCTTGTTGGAAATGATCTGTGATGACCTAATTGGGAGTATAAGGAACACAGTAGGGTTCTTCACTCTGAAAACTGGACTCTACAGATGAGAACTTCCTGATGAAGGTCTTATGCTTGAAACATCGATTCTCCTACTCCTCGGATGCTGCCTGGCCTGCCGTGCTTTTACAGCACCACATTCTTGAGATGGGAACTACACACATTCCTCCACACGGTGAGACATACAACACCCTGATGACAAGAGCCATGTCTCCATCCTCATACAACTCCAGCCTCAGCATGTACAACAACTTGGTGAAGGTGACTGAGCCATACAGAACATCAAAAGGGAGTACATGCTGTATTCTGAACTTGTTGGATTTGATTTGATTTGATTTATTATTGTCACATATACCTAGGTAAAGTGAAAAATTTTGTTAACATGCAGTACAGGCAGATCATATTTACAAAGTGTATGGCACGGTGGCACAGTGCTTAGCACTGCTGCCTCACAGTGCCAGAGACTGGGGTTCAATTCCCACCTCAGGCAATTCTCTATGTGGAGTTTGCACGTTCTCCCCCTGCCTGCGTGGGTTTCCTCCGGGTGCTCCGGTTTCCTCCCACAGTCCAAAGGTGTGCAGGTTAGATGAATTGGCTCTGCTAAATTGCCTGTAATGTTAGGTTAAGGGGTAAATGTAGGGGAATGGGTCTGGGTGGGTTGCTCTTCGGAGGGTCGGTGTGGACTTGTTGGGCCGAAGGGCCTGTTTCCACACTGTAAGTAATCTAATCTAAGTTAATTATGGAAATAGAACAGAATGAAGATTGCAACGTTAACAGCTGCAGAGAAGGTGCACAGACAACAAGATCAACATTACATTTAAAATTGGAGAAGTCCATTCAAAAGTCTAATAATGGCTTCTAATGTCAGACCCACATAAACGATGAATCTGAGCACTGAATTCGGCAGAGTCCATCATAATACTGACATGAGATATGGTAACCATGATGTGGAGGTACTGATGTTGGACTGGGGAGACCAAAGTTAAGAATCACACAACACCAGGTTATAGTCCAACAGGTTTGCTTGGAGAGATGGTGAAGACTCCCACAACTCCCTTACAAGTTTCACAAATTACAGCTCATCTTTGGCCAGCATTCACTTCCTTTCATGTCATTACTGCTAATGTCTGCACCATTGAGATTGCAATGTTCAATTTGCAAGCATCAATGACATGGTGCAAATTGCTTTTGATCAGAATTTGAACACAAGGCACGCTCACTCTGCATGCATTGCAAATCAGTGAACAATGTTTTAAATTAAATGTAGCTGAATTTTGCAAATGCATGTTTCATATATTTGCCCCTCAATATCCTAGCATTCAGCAGACAAAGACACTTGTTTGAATCAAGATGCAGTGCATTTGCTGCTTATGCTGTATGTGTTACATCGACATCTCAGTGCACCATACATCAAGATGTCACACTTCCAGACAAATCTCTGCTGGCAAGTTGTTTGTCAGTGTTTGCACCAAAGAACACATGAATACAGCAGTCCTGATAACCTTTATCCTCTGGCTTAAATGACAATGGCACAACATGGCAAGGCAAGGCAGGGATCCTGCAAACATGCAAGTAGGTGCTAAGTGAATGAGCGCTAAGTGAAAAAGATGCAGTGTGGTACAATCTTTGAACAAGTACGTGCAGCAGGCTTTCAATACAAGTTGATGATGCACCTTGTATTGCAGGTCTGTACTTCCTAAGCATCCTAAAAGTGAATCAATGAGGTACCATGAATAGTTAGTGGGTTGGCACATATTGGATGTCAATATCCTAGACTGGATGTATGTACGGCAGGGGCCCTTAGATTGTGCCCTGTGAGCATAACGTGGAGGTTGTTCACAGCCAACAATGAACTGAAGACATCAGGTATCCATTCTGACTTCCATGTTAAGAACATTCTGTATCAAACTTGCTAACAGTGGGTGGTATTAATAAGCTGTTAATAAGCAATAACTCCTCATATTAGGTAACTGACTACTCTCTGGTGAGAATCTCACCCCAGTGCCCCAAACCTAGTTAAATGATTCAGCAAGGTAATGCATCAAGATAGGTCTCATTGGATTTCTCAAAGAATTTTGCCATATTTCTCACCATAGCCCACATTATTCATGTCCCTATAAAATTCCATTAATGATTCTGTTGCTCTGCCTGATAAGATATCTAACACCCTTACAATTTTCTGCTGAGAAACGTTCTCCCAAATTCTCCCTTCATTCTTTTGGTGATAATATTTTGACTGCTGATAACCAGCGGAGCAAATAGTGGAAGCAGTTTTGCCTGTTTAAAAAAAGAATTCTTATATTTGTAGATATCTGTGGTATAAATGGCAAGACAAAATCTTCAAATAATGTAGTGCTTAAGGGAAAGAAGGAAATTATTGCTGTATAAAAGAAGGAATAAGCTCCTTTTACTATAGCAATTACAAGATCTATGACGTCAGTAGCTCCTACAAAAAAGGCAGCAATTTGGAAAAAAACAAAAGATAGGAAACAGAGGTACAATGTTACAGGAGATAAGGCTGCCCATCATTGTTCAGCAATCTGTCCAATTATCTGAGGCACATAAAAGACACAGTGAAGTTCGAACCAGCAAGAATGAGATAATGAAAGAAAACAAAATAAAAGACATAGAAGGTTTCTCTCAGTGAGGACTTTGATGACCTTCAAGGAGAGTTAGTGTGGAAAGGTTCAGATAAGCAATGTTCATGATTTCCATTAAGTTGTATACACTTAGGTTTTACACATCAACTTCAAACTAGGCATACAGCTATTTCTAGATCTTTTACAAATAAAAATAAGTTAATTGCCCATCATATTATATTATCTAGCTTTTTGAAACAATGAGAAAGAATAGAATGAATTATTCAATAGAAAAGTCACTATGCACAGTGTGGATACATCTCCTCTGGTGAGAACAGGTATGAATGTAGCTGTGACACCCTTTAAAATCAAATGGGTAAATGTGACAGAGATGGTGGATTCATGATAATGTTACTGGACTAGTAATCCAGACATCTGGACTAATGCTATGGGGTCATGGATTCAAATTTATTAAGATGTTTAATTGAATTTAAATTCAATTAATAAAACTGGAATTGAAAAGTAAACTCATTCATGGTGATCAAGAAATATCATCGATTGTTCTAACAACCCACCTTGTTTGTTAATCTCCTTTAAATAAGGAAATCAGCCACTTTTATCCAGTCTAGTTTACATGTGACTCAAGACCCACAAGCATGTGGTTGATTCTTAACTGGCCTCTGAATGACCCTATCACGCTGTTGAGTTCAAGGAGCAATTAGGAATGGGCATCACATGTTGGCCTTGTTCATGACACCTACATTCTATGAAAGAATAAAAAATGTGGGCGCTGCCAAAGTTTCAGATGGCGTGGGAACCTGACTGGTCTACTGCACCATCAGGAAAGGAAGAAGGAAGAGAAATGAGTTAGAATCCTAGACTTATACAGCATGGAAACAGACCCTTTGATCCAACTGGTCCATGCCAACCAGATATGTGAGAAACCTGAGAATGACGAGAACGAGGGTAGGTCCGATCAAGGACAGTAGTGGGAGACTGTGTATTAAGTCGGAAGAGATAGGAGAGGTCTTGAACAAGTACTTCTCTTCAGTATTTACGAACGAGAGGGACCGTATTGTTGAAGAGGAGAGTGTGAAACGGACTGATAAGCTAGAAGAGATACCTGTTAGGAAGGAAGATGTGTTGGACATTTTGAACAACTTGAGGATAGACAAGTCCCCCGGGCCTGACGGGATATATCCTAGGATTATGTGGGAAGCAAGAGAGGAAATTGCAGTACCGTTGGCAATGATCTTCTCGTCTTCACTGGCAACTGGGGTGGTACCAGGGGACTGGAGAGTAGCGAATGTTGTGCCCCTGTTCAAAAAAGGGAATAGGGATAACCCCGGGAATTACAGGCCAGTTAGTCTTACTTCTGTGGTAGGCAAAGTAATGGAAAGGGTACTGAGGGATAGGATTTACGAGTATCTGGAAAGACACTGCTTGATTAGGGACAGCCAGCACGGATTTGTGAAGGGTAGGTCTTGCCTTACAAGTCTTATTGAATTCTTCGAGGAGGTGACCAAGCATGTGGATGAGGGTAGAGCAGTGGATGTAGTGTACATGGATTTTAGTAAGGCATTTGATAAGGTTCCCCATGGTAGGCTTATGCGGAAAGTCAGGAGGCATGGGATCGAGGGAAATTTGGCCAATTGGATAGAAAACTGGCTAACCGGTCGAAGTCAGAGAGTGGTGGTAGATGGTAAATATTCAGCATGGAGTCCAGTTACAAGTGGAGTTCCGCAGGGATCAGTTCTGGGTCCTCTGCTGTTTGTAATTTTTATTAATGACTTAGATGAGGGAGTCGAAGGGTGGGTCAGTAAATTTGCAGATGATACAAAGATAGGTGGAGTTGTGGACAGTGAGGAGGGCTGTTGTCGGCTGCAGAGGGACTTAGATATGATGCAGAGCTGGGCTGAGGAGTGGCAGATGGAGTTCAACCCTGCCAAGTGTGAGGTTGTCCATTTTGGAAGAACAAATAAGAATGCGGAATACAGGGTTAATGGTAGGGTTCTTGGTCAGGTGAAGGAACAGAGGGATCTTGGGGTCTATGTACATAGATCTTTGAAGGTTGCCACTCAGGTGGATAGAGTTTGTAAGAAGGCCTATGGAGTATTATCGTTCATTAGCAGAGGGATTGAATTCAAGAGTCGTGAGGTGATGTTGCAGCTGTACAGGACTTTGGTTAGGCCACATTTGGAGTACTGTGTGCAGTTCTGGTCGCCTCACTTTAGGAAAGATGTGGAAGCTTTGGAGAGGGTGCAGAGAAGATTTACCAGGATGTTGCCTGGAATGGAGAGTAGGTCGTACGAGGATAGGTTGAGAGTTCTCGGCCTTTTCTCGTTGGAACGGCGAAGGATGAGGGGTGACTTGATAGAGGTTTATAAGATGATCAGAAGAATAGATAGAGTAGACAGTCAGAAACTTTTTCCCCGGGTACAACAGAGTGTTACAAGGGGACATAAATTTAAGGTGAAGGGTGGAAGGTATAGGGGAGATGTCAGGGGTGGGTTCTTTACCCAGAGAGTGGTGGGGGCATGGAATGCGCTGCCCGAGGGAGTGGTAGAGTCAGATTCATTGGCGACCTTTAAGCGGCATTTGGATAGGTACATGGATGGGTGCTTAATCTAGGATAGAAGTTCGGCACAACATCGTGGGCCGAAGGGCCTGTTCTGTGCTGTATTGTTCTATGTCTATGTCTATGTCTATATCCTAATCTGATTTATTCCCATTTGCCAGCACTTGGTCCATATCTCTCTAAACTCTTCTTATTCATATACCCAACCAAATGTGTCTTAAATGTTGTAATTGTACCAGCCTCCACCACTTCCTCTGGCAGCTCATTCCAGACACATACCACCCTATGCATGAAAATGTAGCCCCTCAGGTCCCTTTTAAATCTTTCCCCCTCTCACCTTGAACCTATGCCGTTCAGTTCTGGTCTCCTCCCCCCTGGGAACAAAAACTTTGGTTATTCACTCTTTTCATGCCCCTCATGATTTCATAAACCTCTGTAAGGTCACCACTCAGCCTCTGATGTTCCAGGAAAAAAGCCCATCCTATGCAACCTCTCCCTTTAGCTCAAACCCTCCAATCCCGGCAACATCCTTGTAAACTTTATCTGAACTCTTGCAAGTTTAACATCTTTCCCATAGCAAAGGAGACCAGAATTGAATGCAGTATTCCAAAAGTGACCTAACCAATATCCTATGCAGCTGCAACATGACATCCCAACTCCTATACTTAATGTGCTGACCAATGTTACCAATTTAAAATGCAACCTGTTTCATTCAGTGGATTTCTGAAAATGTAAGTAAGGCTCTTGAAGTATATTTGCATTTTATGTCACATTTTGCTGCTGATAAATCTCTGTCTCAATATGTTCTGTAAGAATGATTCCTATTATGGGAAAGGATGGATCAGATGCAATGGAGGGATCAGCACACTTTGAAGTTATAAAAAGGGAAAGAATCTACTAATGCTGCAAATTGGAAATAACAACAGGTGCCAGTTAGCACCTGAAACAGTGAGAATGACGAGTAAATATTTGATGACATGATCTGCTCTTCACAACTGGCAGTCAAGCTGGAGACCGTATTTTAGAAAGCAGGATGTGGGAACAGATTACAGCAGGTGACACCCAAAAGAAAGACAGAGCACACAGTTATATTGTGTATGATTGCAGGCTATTTATTCTCTCACTTCCTTTTAGACTTTGCCAAATCATTCCTTTTAACCAACCAATTACTCAGCTGTCTGATACCTGTTTCTTTGGTTCAGTGTGTGTTATTTTGTTTTGTCTGATTATGTTCTTGTGAAGTGGCTTTGCATGTTTGTCTATGTTGGAGGTAATATACAGTTGCAGATTCTTTAGAGAGTTTAATATGGCCACATTTATCCTTTGTTAATGATTATAAAGATAGGCAGCAATTTATCTTGAGAACAGCTCAATGACTGAGCATGCCCTTCATGAAACTGCCTAGTTAATGGACCTTCTCATTTGTGTTTTAATACCTGCAACTGGGTGTATGTCCACAAACCAACAGTGAGAAATGGAAATATATCTTCGTTTGTCCTCTGTGATTAGCTTTGACTATAAGCCTAAACTCCAGTGAGCTTCGACTGGGACTTTGCCATCACTGTCCTCTGGAAAAAGTGAGCTAGAGGTCAGTTCATTAATGAAATATAATGGAACCGCCCAAGGCTAAATTTTTCTGTTAGGGAAGACATGAGGGACAGGAGTTTCCATTTTGGTCGCAATTTACAACCCAGGCTCCAACCTTTCCTCAAGTTTCATGCTCAAACTTAATTGTGTATTTCGAAATGTAAAATCTTCTGTGATTCAGGACAACTGGGTAGCATTTCAAAATGCAATTTAAAAGTATAGATATATTTCTGGAATATAATTAAGAGTGGTAACCTGCTGCACTCATGTTAGTACAGCTGCAAATAGGCTCAATTCCCAAAATAGGCATATCAAACTAATGACTTTTGGTTCATTTTCTGTGAGTAACCTAATTTTAAATAACTTGAAATTTAGCTTCACAGTAAACTGTTGTTACAAAAGCAAAACTCTGCGGATCCTCGAAATCTGAGACAAAGATTTTACATTTCTGATGAAACGTGATGAATTAAAACTTTCAATGGAATTTTCTAATGCAATAATGTGGGAAATGGTTAGAAATGTGGAAAAATGTGGAAAAATGTGGAAAAAGAGTAAGGTTGATATTTTTTCCAACTTCCCCTTCAGCTTTAAACAGTGAATTCTGAATATTATTAATGAGAGGTGACTACCTTATTTCCATCCATTAGCAATTCACTTCTCCTGCTGTGAGAAACTATATGGTGCCAATTCCCAACACAAAGGTTAGAATGGTTACCTAACAAGTCACCACTCACTTCTGTGGACCTTCACCAATTTTGTCTTCACAGCAATGTCCTTGCCTGCCCATTGCCACCATTCGTTTGCATCCTTCATCTGCACAAGTGATGCAATATGGTTCTTAATTAACTTTCTTCGGGCTCGCTTATTCTGTGTTTTCATGGAGGCTGCCAGCCTCTGCTTTTCAGTAGTGAGGGGCAGACAGGTAAGTTTTCATGGTGTGGTGCACTGAACAGGCAAGTCAGTGGATGTATCATTGTACAGTACTGTGCTATGTCAGTGTCACAGATCCGTGCCAGCAAATCACAACTAAAATACGCTGCATGCGTTTCAACCAATTAGCCATGTGTGAATGTCAAAGGGCACTGGTGCTTAATTGTCTGAAGTAGAATTAGGTTCGTTTGGGAGAACTATCAAAGTCAGTTAAGGGATTTGGCTGATTCCAGTCCAAGGAGTGGGCCTTTTTTGTCCCCCTGCTATGGAGCATTTTAGTACGGTGGAAGTACAGTTGGTGTGGTGCATGAGCAGGAGAGGTGGTGAGGAGTCCCTACTGATTGAGCAGGAAACATTGAGAGCTGAAAGTATTAGTAGTTTGGATGGATGAGGTGAGTGCAAGCCCTTGAATTGACATGATGCATCCAACACTGAAAGTAGCAATCCATGAGCCATTGTGAGAAGAGTGTGAAGTGGCCAAGGTGGAGTGAGTGATGGCTTTGTGACTGAACCACAGCAGAAAGAAAGTGCTGGCACTTGCCCTTGTAGAGCACAGAGAACATTGACCTTCTCCTGGAACTACTGTGCAATAAGCTTCACCTGCAACACAAATCTGATTCAGACTGCCATCACAGTTGAGACTGGCTGTGTTTATTGGCATGACCTCCTTAGCCGGTCAGCAGTAAACGACTTTTCCTTCCTTTCCACTTCCATGCACCTCCACGATCACTGTAGCTTGACTGAAAAACCAACTTTTCTTTTGGAGCCATTTCCTCAAGGTAACAGTGCAGGACAACATTGTGAAGGACATTTCCTGGTTTGTAGCATCTGATATGACGCATAGTTGATGTTTAGATATGCTGCCACGGTCGTGACCGTGACCGTGACCGTGACCGGGACCGGGACCGGGACCGGGACCGTGACCGGGACCGGGACCAGGACCAGGACCAGGACCAGGACCAGGACCAGGACCATTACCTTTCCTTATGTGTGACTTCATGTGATGGTTTCCAGAGAGGTTGTATAAATAATGAAAGAGAAAATCACATTTTGGCAGGAAAAAAATAGAAAATTCAGCCCTTTGACTCTGTTCCTCACATCGCACATGCTGCCAGATCTCCTGAGTATTTCCATTTGTTACATCGATTACCAAAAGAAAACTGAGTATGGTATAAAGTTGAAAATACATCAATACTTTTAAGATTATAACTTGAGCACCCTAGTATTTAGTAAAAAGGGTTTAATCATGTCTTCTTCTCTATTCTAAAGAAAACAGCCTCAGTCTATTCAATTACTCTTTATAATTGAAACTTTCCAGTCTGGTAATATCCTGTTAAGTCTATATAGTGAAATCACACTCGTACTATAATGCAGATTCCACAAAACTGCACAGAATACTCTTGCTGTGGTTGAACAATGTGTTATAGAGTTCCAGTAGTACCTCCTTGTGCTTAAACTCTATGCCTTGCCTAATAAAGTCAAATATTCCACATGCCTTCTTATCCACTTTATCGACCTTAAGGGACCAGTAGATTTGCAGAGCAAGATCCTTCAGAGCCTTGGTGTTTCCCAGGATCCTACTGTTCATCATATACTTCCTTGTCTTGTTTCTCCTGCCCAATAGCATCACATCACTTTTTTGAATTGAATTTCTAAGTACTGAGCAGGTCTGCTTCCACTACCCTCAGGCTATCCTTATAACTATTTATCACCCCACCATTTTTTAATCATACTGATCAATCTTCCTACATTGAAATTTAAATTATTTATATACAGTATAAACAGCAAGGATGCCAACATTGATCCCTGTGGTCACTGGTCACAGACTTCTCGTCACAAAAATGCCTCTCAAGCAGCATCCTTTCCTTCCCGTTACTCAGCTAATTTGGGACACAACTAGTCAAATTTCTTTGGTTCCTGTGGGAGAAAGTGAGGACTGCAGATGCTGGAGATCAGAGCTGAAAAATGTGTTGCTGGAAAAGCGCAGCAGGTCAGGCAGCATACAAGGAACAGGAGAATCGACGTTTCGGGCATAAGCTGAAGGGCTTATGCCCGAAACGTCAATTCCCCTGTTACTTGGTTCCTGTGGGCTCTTACATTTGTGATCAGTCTCCCATGTGGGACCTTATCAAAAGCTTTGCTGAAATCCAGGTGGACTACATCAAATGCATTCTCCTTGTAACCATAACCTGGTGACATCTTTGAAAAATTCAACCAAGTTGGTCAGACATAACCTCCCCTTAAAAAAACCATGCTGACTGTTGTTGATTAACTCCTGCCTCTCCAAATGCCAATTAATTATGTCCCTCAGAATCGTCCCCATTAGTTTCCCCACTACTGAGGTTAAACTGACTGGTCTGCAGTTTCCTGTTCACCCCTTCCTCCTTTCTTGAACAATTGTAACACATTGGCTGTCCTGACAGCTCTGATATCTGACCTGTAGCCAGAGAGGAATTGGAAATTATTGTCAGGACTCCATGCTATGCCCTTCTCTGCCTCTGGGATCCATTTCATTGGGCCCTGGTGATTTATTTATTTTTAAGTCTGTCAGACCACTCAGAACCTCTTCTATGCAAAGACTAATTTATTTAATTGTATCCCAGTCCTCCTCCCTGATTCTATATCCACATTGTGCTTTACCTATTAGTAACCCCAACACAAACCATTTATTTAGAACTCTCCAGCTCCACATAAAACTTCTGCTGTGGTCCTTATTGGACACTACTCTTTCCATAGTTATCATTTCATCCTTAATATATTTGTAGCATAATTTAGGATCTTCCAGTATTTTACCTGCTATTGTCCTTTCACCCCTCCTTTATTGTTCTCTTTCTAATTTCCTTTGTAATTTCCCGCTTGCACATTCTGTACTGCTTTTGGACTTCTGCTATTCTGAGTCCTCAGAAATCTACTATGAGTCTCACTTGATCTCTTTATCCAATCCTGTATGTCCCTCGATGTCCTGGTTCACTGGATTTGTTGATCATACCCTTTGTCATTATTGGCTCATAGGGCTATGTTTCTTAAACTAGCACAAAAGATAGCAGAAATTCAATTTGCTCTGGACGTGTAATTAATGGTTCATCTCCTTTGATTTTTTTCTGCTGGTTTGTCCATTTCAGGAAAATTGCAGTGAAAGGAAGCACAACCCAATGTAAACACTAAGCCATGAAGCTTTTCTCAGCGTAAGTAATGACCTGTTAGCAATATCATCAGAATGCTTATTTCTAAAACATGATTCCCATGAAATTGGCATAATTTGAAGCAGTCACTAACAATTTGTCTGCAATAATGCTCCTGTAATGTTTCTCTCAACCACTTTTCCAGCCTAAATATCAGAAAGTTTGCAATCCACTGATCTAGCGTGCAATTTGCAATGACAGCAAGTTTTAAAAGCTGTCAAAAGGGCACTGCTATTAACTTCCATTGTGGTAAAAGACTAGCGTGTTTCAAAAGTGGAAGGACAACATTCACAAATGTGAAGGAGGTGACGAGAGTTGCATTATATCTCTCAGAGTGGGTAATTTTAGCTATGGGACTGTCATAAATTGTACGATATCAAAATGATCGTCTATCGTCCATGCTATGTGATTTACTTTGCTATTAACTCAACAATATGGCTAGTGAGCGGTTGCTTCAAAACAGTTATGCTATCAATCAGTGTTAAACTTACAGCTAAATAGTGAGTGTGATGTTGGCTATTCAGCAGAACTGGATCAGGGTCTACAATAAGTTTCAATGTGGAAAAACAAACTTGAGGGTTACTGCAGTTTAATATTTTGATCAAAACACGAATCACAATTCAGACTCACACCCAGTTCTGTGTCATCTTCAAACTTGGAAATATGACAATATTACATTGCATTGCATCCAAATCATAGTTAGAGATTAGGAATAACTGGGAACCTTCTGGAGCTTCAGTGGTCACAGCCTACCAACCTGAAAATGATCTACTTATTTCTAGTCCCTGTTTTCTACCGGTTAACCAATTCCCAATCCATAGCAGTATATTCCCACCAAACCCAAGCGGGAAATTTTGCTAGTGGGTAACAGTTACATGGGAGCATAGAAACATGACCACAAGCTTAGGTAGCTTTTAATGCCCACCCCAACTGTCCTGGTGAACGTGGTAGGGAAACACCATCTTGATGCTCTGCTGTCCTTGTGGTTTTGGTACTATTGAATATTGAGGTCCCTTAAAAACTGAATTTTCCTTGTACAGCAAGCTTTTTATTAATTAGCACCTGGGGAGTGGGAGTGCGCCGGTTGAACAAATATTGCAGATGATCAAGAGGTCCACATAATCAATGTAAAACACACACTAAGTGATAGAAATGTAATGCAGGAGGTATACACGTCACTGTTATACTTCCTTTACAGCTTAAGTCACTTAAATAAGAATGCAACTTTGCCTTAAATAAACATACAGGCAGAGAGCCTTCTTACTCACACCCTCAATTGACAACCTGGACATTGCAGAGATCGTGATAATACAGTAAACATTTGGTATTGAGGTATGTAATTTTTGCTGGTTTATTGAGAGGGCCAGTTAAAACAAACTTTACTGTATTTACTGTGTTTCATGAGTCTTTATTTAACAGCTATTACAGCAGTAATTAACTTACTGAAATCCTAGGGTGGGGAATGAAAGGGAAGAATCACGAGAAACACAGATGTCATGATGCACATTGAGCTAACATCAACAGTTTATCTGGTGCTAAATATACTCTATTGTCAATGTATTGTTTACAAAAATAACAAGGTTTGGTTTCTTGGAATAAAACTAACCCTCAAATGGAGGTCATAGAGTCACAGAATCATAGAGCTCGACAGCATGGAAACAGGCCCTTCGGCCCAACTTACCCATGCTACCCAGTTTTCACAATTTAAACCAGACCCATTAGCCCACGTTTGGTCCATATCCTTTCATACCTATCCCATCCGTGTACCTGTATAAATGTATCTTAAATAGCAAAATTTTGATCAATTCCACCATTACCTCTGGCAATGCATCCCAGACACTCACCAACCTCTGTGAAAAAAATGCCCCTCCAGACTCTTTTGTATGTTTTCCCTCTCACCTTAAACCTATGCCCTCTATTTTTTTGACTCCCCTATCAATGTCCCTCATGATTTTATCAATGTCCACGATCTACCTCATCAATGTCTCTCACAATTTTATATCCCTCTATAAGGTCACCCCTCTGCGCTAGGGAAAAGAGTCCCAAACTATTCAACCTCTCCTTATTACACAAACATTTCAGTCCATGTAACATCCAAGTAACTCTTTTCTGTACTCTTTCTCATTTAATAATATCCTTTCCATAGCAGGGCAAGCAGAACTGCATGTAGGTGGACCAGGGGAAAATGGTCATTCAAATCATGGATGTCTGGATTATGACCATTGGCCAAGATTAGAGTGGTGCTGGAAATGCACAGCATCCGAGGAACAGGAAAATCGCGTTTCGGTAGCAGCCCTTCATCAGGAATGAGGCTGGAAGCCTCGGGGGTGGAGAGAAGCCTCGGGGTTGGAGCTTGGGTGAAGGCTGCTGGGAGTGGTGGAAGAAGGGATAAAGGTGATAGGTCGGAGAGGAGGGTGGAGCGGATAGGTGGGAAGGAAGATTGACAGGTGGGTCAGGTCATAAGGATGGTGCTGAGTGAGAAGCTTGGAACTAGAGTAAGGTGGGAAGGGGAAATGAGGAAACTGGTGAAGTCACATTGATGACCTGGGGTTGAAGGGTTCCAAGGCGGATGATGAGGAGTTCTTCCTTCAGGTGTTGGGTGGTGAGGGAGCGGCGGTGGAGGAGGCCCAGGACCTGCATGTCCTCAGCAGAGTGGGAGGGGGAGTTGAAATGTTCGGCCATGTGGTTGTAACGTTGATTGGTGCAGGTGTCATGGAGATGTTCCCTGAACCGCTCTGCAAGAAGACGTCCAGTCTCCCCAATGTAAAGGAAACCGCATCTGGAGCAACGGATACAATAAATGACATTTGTGGAACAGCAGGTGAAACTTTGATGGATGTGGAAGGCTCCTTTGGGGCCTTGGATGGAGGTGAGGGGGGGTGTGGGCACAGGTTTTGCAATTCCTCCGGTGCCAGGAGGGGAGGGTAGGTTGTTGGTGGGCATGGACCTGGCCAGGTAGTCAAGCAGAAAGACCATAATTTCCCCTCCCACTTGGTTGAAGATGCCCTCCAACATATCTCATCCATGTCCCATACCTCCACCCTCAAACCTCACTTCTCCAACCACCGCAAGAACAGACCCCACTGGTCCTCACCTTCCACCCAACCTTCACATAAACTGTATTATCCAGCAACATTCCACCACCTACAAATGGACCACCACCAGTGATATATTTCCCTCCCCACCCCTTTCCGCCTTCCGCAAAGACCGTTCCCTCTGTGACTACCTGGTCTGGTCCAAGACCCCCAACAACCCACCCTCCCCTCCCGGCACCTTCCCCTGGGACTGCAGGAATTGCAAACCCTGTACCCATGCCTCCCCCTTCACCTCCACCCAAGGCCCCAAAGGAGCCTTCCACATCCATCAAAGTTTCACCTGCACATCCATCAATGTCATTTATTGTATCCGTTGCCGTTGCTCCCGATGCGGTCTCCTTTACATTGGGGAGACTGGATGCCTTCTCGCAGAGAGCTTCAGGGAACATCTCCATGACACCTACACCAATCAACCCCACTGCCCCGTGGCCAAATATTTCAACACTCCCTCCCACTCTGCTGAGGACATGCATGACCTGGGCCTCCTCCACCGCCACTCCATCACCACCCGATGTCTGGAGGAAGAACACCTCATCTTCCAACTCGGAACCCTTCAATCCTAGGGCACCAACATGGACTTCACCAGTTTTCTCATTTCCCCTCCCCCAGCCTTACCCCAGTTCCAGACTTTCAGCTCAGCACCATCCTCTTGACCTGTCCCACCTGTTAATCCTCCTTCCCACCTATCTGCTCCACCCTCCTCTCCGACTTATCACCTTTACCCCTTCCTCCATCCACCTACTGCACTCCCAGTGAGCTTCTCCCCAGCCCCATTCCCTCCTATTTATCTCTCCACCTCCCGAGGCTTCCTGCCTCACTCCTGATGAAGGACTTCTGCCCGAAACTTCGATTTTCCTGTTCCTCAGATGCTGCCTGACCTGCTGTGCATTTAATCTTGACTCTAATCTCCAGCATCTGCAGTCCTCACTTTCACCGATGACCACTGGCCACAAGAGTTCAAACAATTGACTGACACAGAGAAAAATAACCTACCCCAGAAATCTGCAAGAACAAGAAGTGCTCATGGGCAGAGCAGAGGCCTATTTTTAAGCAGACCTAGTAAGCAGTGGTTCTTATCAGGTTGTCCCCAGACAGCAATGTTCATTAAGCAGTCCTCAACAGGTAGATCGAAGATGGACCAGAAGGAGACGAGGCAGAACAAGGGTCCTGACAGCATTATATTGAAACACCTTGGCTCAAGAGCGGAATTTGGCTCCATCACGTTAATGAGACAGAAACATTCCATGCCAACAGTCTGGTTGTTCTCTGGTATTCGAGAACTATCCCCAATTGTCACAGTTCTATGCTTTATTTTTATCTAACTAATTAATACATCGTAGCTAAGCTGCTGCTTCTTAACAAGCTCAATAAACTATCAGAAAACTACTTACACATTCTGGGTCACTGTAAGCACAAGCCCCCTACTATCAACAGTACACGTGGAGAACCATTCAGCAAGGAGTTCCAGGATTTTAACCTAGCAACAGTGAAGGTTCCCACAATATTATTCTAAGTCAGGATGGTGTGTTGATTTGAGGAGAAGTTATGGTAGTGCTCCTATGTTCCCATGTAACTGCTACCCTTGTCTTTCATGGATTATGAATTTGGAAGATGTCTGCAGGGCCTTGAAGTAGCTGAAGATGGTTGGCCTTAGGAAACTGCTCTGAGGAATACTGGCAGAGATGTCCTAGAGCTCAAATGATTGACTTCCAAAAACCACAACTATCTTCCATTGTGCCAGGTATGACTCCAATGAATAGAGAGTATTCTCTCCAATGCCCATTGGCTCCAATTTCACTTCAATTCTGTGACGTCACACTCGGTCAAATGCTGCCTTGATGTCAAGGCCAGTAATCTTTGCTTCCATTCTAGAGCTCAGCTTCTTTGTCCATGTTTTTATAAAGGTCATAATGAGATTAGGAGACGAGCAGGCCTGGCAGAACGATAACTGAGTACAGTAAACAGATTATTCTGGAATAATTGTTGAGGTCTCATCCATCATCTATTGATGACTGATGGAATGGGAATTCAGTGGGTTGAATTTGTCATATCTGGGCAATCTTTCATTTCCAAGTAGATACTAGTATTGCAGCTGTATTGGAACAGCTTGGCTTGGGTCACAGCTAGATCTTGAACATTAATCTACAGTATTATTGCCAAAATGCTATCAGGATCCCTAATCTCTGCAGTGTCTGTATTGGAGAACCTGTTTGCATAGACTTTCAGCCATTTCTTGACATTACGTGGAATGAATCATCGAAGGCTGACACTTGTGATACTGGAGATTTCAAGACAAGGCTGAAAGAGACTATCCTCTTGACTTCTGGCTGAAGAATTTTTGCAAATACAACAGCCAGATCCTTTGCACAGATATGCTGAAAGATCCTAACATTACAACACTGGTCACCATTAAACACGTAGTTAATTCCAACTTAATAAATTGATTTTGAAATTCACCATGGTGAGATTTGAATCCATGACACAAGAATGCTTTCCTTGATGTTCAGATTACTAGCCCAGTAACATTACAATTACAGCAAGACCTCCTTATTTCATTCTAAACTATTCTACAATTCAGGCTGCAAAGACACTTCTAGAATTAAATACTGTTATTAAATTATAATAAATATTATTTTCAGTGAAAGGCATAAAAAGTCCTTGATAAACAGAAATTCATATTTTCCTTCCACTACCAGAACATGAATGCAAAATCCTTCAGGAATTTATCTCAGCAGTACATTATCCTTAAATCATATTTTTTTCACTGAAAGCATGAGAGAGATTAATATTGACCCAAAACTTTCTTCTCCCATCCATCTCCCTTCTAACAATTCATTAAACATTGCATGCTACAAATGTCACACATAATCTCCACATACAATAGTTGACCTTGTCTAGTCAAACTCTCTGTCACACTGCTGGCAGTCTCACTTACAGCCACTGCAGGGATATGGAAAAATTCAATCTGACAGCATGTCCAATGTCTATATCAATTAAAAAGGCTTAACGGCTCTGGTCAGTCCGCTCTTAGCACGCATTTCCAGATGTTTCACCAGGCAGCGCACTGAGAGAATGTCCGGAGGCGGGAAGAAATCTGTTAAATGGAGAGTGCAAGATGTGATTTTCAATGGATAGGATATCTGTAAAACCAGAAAGCAGAAAAGAACAGCCAATCTTAGTCAGCACACAGTCACCTTTTCTAATGCATGTTGTCCAACTGTGAAAGACAAATGATTTTAGCCAATTTTGCAGTTGCATTCTACTCAGTGTTATCTGCTGGATGAGAGAATCAGGAATATCTGGGGCATTTTTTGTTTCGGCAGTAAATTGTCACCAATTTTCATTTGTAATTTGACACATGTCTATGTAAATCCATGGGATTATATGAGACCTCAAACAGAACCAGTAAAAGGATTTGATAATTTCTTGTCCTTTAACTTTTTGTAAAACTATTTTTATATTCTGTACTGCAAAAAAACCTTTTCCAAATCCTGAGTATGTGTTTGATCCAAGAATCAGTCACGTTGTAATTAGTATTATTGCCTCATCAAATATTGTGGTTTCAACCTGAAATATTTAATAATGTAAGAATTACATATATGATTTGGTTTTGAATAATTTAGCATTTGGTAACTGTCACAATGTAGGGCACTCAGCGGCCAATATTCACGGAGCAAAGTCCTGCAAAAAAAAAAGAAATAAATGACCTGAAGTGTCAGCCATAATTAATAACAATCTTGCCTCTGAGTTTCAAGATTCTGGCTTCAAATCCCAGTGCAGAACTTGAGCATGAACATTCAGGTAAATTTTTAATACAAGGCAAGCTATAATGTTAAAGGTGCTGTCTTTCAGATGGTTTATTAAATTGAGTTTGTCTGTCCACACAAGTGGACACAAAATACTACAGGACACTATTTGAAGATGAACAGGGTTTTTCCTTGATATTGAAGCTGATATTCATCGCTCTATCAACATCAAAAAGCAGAATATCTTTTTTCACCACAGTTCTATTTGTAGGAGCTTGCTGTGAGCAAATTAGCTGTGATTTTTTCAGATTACAATAACACCTGCACTTCAGAAGTACAAAGAAAGCTATGCTAAAGTGATCTGAGATATACAGTAGTTGTGAAAAATGTGATATAACTGTAGGTCTTTTTTTAAAATGACCTTTTTTTGAGGCAATAAAAGCTGGTAACTAGGTACAATTGACTCCCTCAAAAAAAGTGATGAGACTGTTGCTAATCATTGCACTGCTTCCATAGGATCCTGATGTGAGCATATTCGGTGGTAACTTTGAATGTTGCTGCCAAATGAGAAGGGACAACTAAAGGCAGTATTGAAATTATGCAAAGAGATGGCAAAATGAAGAGTCATACTCAACATTAATGCTGTGTTACACTCTTGAACCATTTTCTGAATTGAATCTAGCTTCCAGTAGGTAATTTTCCTGAAATAAGTAAGTTCCACCTGATATTTGGAATTATTTTCCCAATCATGAAAAACGGAATATTTAGGTCTACAGGGAGCAAACATGAGGCAGCCTTACAACATCTTGGAAAACATCAGTTTGTAATAGCAGAACTACAAACAACAGTTTGCAAGACATGAATACAACACTAAGAATGTTTCCTTTAGTGTTACTCAGCCTCAAAAGCAGGTTGGTGATGATGTTTGAAGACCAGCACAGACTCAAGGACCAAAGGGCCTTTTTCCATGATGTTTAAAACTCTAAGAGTCTAAAATGGTCTAGTTCCCAAACTGATATTATTGGCTAGATTTGGCACTTAACTTAAACCCCACCTGTTTGAGACCTGCTTGCTGCTAAGAGTTAATGAAATACTGATAGATGCACTAAGTACTTTCAACCATTTACATTATTATTACAGACCTTGCATTCTTATTTTCACAATGATGATGTAGAGGCTACATTAAAAAGAGTTTCACAATATGAATATTTACACATACAAAATCAATGTTTGTCTGAACTTTACACATATCATTGTTATAATACTATTTCTCACAAAGCTTATTGAATATGATGATCCAAAGTAAAGTTAATAATGTGGGCATTATCTTATTTATTTTTGGGTAACTGTGAGTCGTGTTTGGTGGAGTGATTCTCGTCTTAAAGTGAGAAACTGTTTTCTCACCCCAGCTTACCAAACATGTCGCATTAATTGACGTTCCCGCTCTTGTGGTGAATTTGAAGTCCGACTTCCATGCAATCATGGCAGGCACAGTTCCCAATGCGACTCATCACTCCTTGATATCCATCTTAAAATCAACATCTCTTGTAGCCACACCATCTTTCCAAGCAGGTTCATGCCCGGAGGGTCACCATCATCTAGAACCTGTCCTGCTCAGTTGTGGAAGGAATGCAGAGAGATATGAGAGAAGGGGAGGCTGGCACCATATCTCTTGGAGAGGGGCATTGTGAACAGGGTGGTTGAAAACAGTGGAGTTCTCTTCCTGGAATACTGGCAGAGGAAGGCACGCCATTGTTGAATGCCAGCCTGAATTTAGATAGCCACCTGGGTGAGTGCCACCTACACGTAGCAGAAGAATGAACTGCATTGTAGGAAGAAGGTGAATGACTTTCTCTACTCTGCTAGTGTAAGTGCTGCCTCACAGTCATTCTATCCCTGCCAATGCGGTCACTCTCACCAACACTCATGTACTGACAGCTCCAACATTGCATCTAACACTTTTCCTTAATCATCCTTGTTACCCCCAATCCCCCACATTCCCATACTGCATGCCCTGCCTACTGCCTATTGACTCCCATGCAATACATTGTCCCCAAATGCACATGCCCACTCAGCCACATCGCCCACTTGGCTCCTACACATTTGCCCATTTTTTTGTAATCACGGGAGAAGACAGCCCATAATAGGTTGGAGCAATATCACATCACATTAGTGAGACCACGCCTTGATATTGTGTATAATTTTGTTCTTCTTACTTGAAGAGGAATGTAGTTGCATTGGACGCAGTTCAGAGGAGGTTCACGAGATTGATTCCAAAAATAGAGGTTTGTTTTATGAAGAGCATAGAATAGATTGGGCTGATACTTTCTGGAGGTTAGAAGAATGAGAGGGAGATCTAATTGAGATATATAAGACACTAAAGGGGGATTGACAAATGCACATAGAAAGGATGTCACAAAAACAGAAAATGCTGGAGTAACCCAATAAGTCTGGCAGCATCTGTGGAGAGAAAACACAGTTAGTGTTTCGAATCTAGTGACTTTTCTTCAAAGCAGTGTACCTGGTATCCATGTTCTCACTCTCTGAGGACAGAATAACTGCTGGCAGAGGAGAAAACAGATCCATTCCTGCGGGGATGTAGAGACACCCAAGTCCCAGCTCCAAGCAAGCACCATTTGCAGTTTTATTGCAAAAGATGATCAGTGCAATACATTGAACACCATAGTAACAAGCTGCTACAATTCATTTTGCCATTTGTGCCTTATTCCAGCCCATTTCCCCAGAACACATGGCCTTGATCTATTCAGATGATTGTGTTAAGGAATTGAAGAAAGCTTTGGCAATGCTGTATCCTGGACCCCTCCCCAGCAGTTCAAATGGTGGCTCATTTCTGGGGTCCATAAGCATGCACACTGCCTCGGGATATGGAAACAGAACAGTTCCACCAAGCACCCAACCAGAGGCGCAGCCACTCACAGACTCCTCGGCAGTTTCCACTCAGGAGACCACAGAGGTCACTGACTCTTCACCTTAATCCTACCTGATTACCCCCTCTGACTCTGGGAAGACCAAACTAAGGAGGTTTAGCTTGCCTCTAGCAAGAAGACACTTGGCATGTCTGGCCCATATCGACCCAAGCACTCTCATGATGGCTAGGACCAATGGGCTTCACCTCAGAGTGGTGCCCCTCTACCCCAGCTACAGAATAGAACAGCTCAGAGTCATGTAATGGAAAGAAGAGGAAGTAGAAGTAGAAATAAGACCACAGAAAACAAGGTGATGTAAATAATTTCATTTTTTTCATCAGCCCTTATTTCTTATTATTCATGAAGTTGTTGCTGTAGCTATGCAGGATATGATGCTTCATTGCACCCAGCAGCATCACTGCTTGTGCAATGAGGTTGGATGTCTTCAATGCATGCCAAGTACATTTGGGCCATCAATGCACGAAAATAGCATTGACTCACTGCAACACCTTAGAACACCCTTTCCTATACTGCATATGGCTCACCGGCTATGTCTGCAGGAGTGTATGTCTCAGGGAGTTCATCAACAATGGCAGTGTCAGTGAGATGCAACATACAGGGAAGGTCAATGCTATAGAATTGTCGATATAGGCACCCTGCTTATCTGCATTACCAACATATCCTGTGTTTGTGACTAGTATTGGTTGCTGTGAAAGGCCAGTAACCAGTTAAAGATGAAGTTCTCCCTCAAACATACGCTGTCCATTGTGACTGTGTTCATGGCCATGTCCTGAACATGGCGCACTTTCCTTGTGCTTCATGATTGAAAAGACAGTGAGTGACTTTCTGCCACTGGCTTCTAGACTCAGTGTGAAGGTCCTGCTGAGACCCCAAAATGCCTCTCCACTTCCTAGCTTCCCAATCCATGAATCCCACAGACTTCATATACCCTCAGATGATCAGTCAATCTGTATACACCTGCCCGACCCGTCTCCTCTCCCAATTAACACACACTTTCCCCCTTAATCTCGATGAATGGAAGTGCCAAGATGACCGTGACCCATCCCCTTGAGAGACCTGTGTTTTTTTTGCCACAGTTAGCCTGTACCTGAATGGACACCAGGTTGGTGACCACCCTGTCTTCAACATCAGCAAGACCCCTACCACATTGTCCCCATGGTCAAACTGCAGAGAAGGGCATGATCCATGAACAGCAGATGCATATAACCTTCCACTTGGTACCAGACTTCAGGGAATCATTGTCACCATCCTGGTATCTCCAATGCACTGACATGGTGCATTCCAGGGGTACACTTATTTATCAGAGCACATTGGCAACCAGTAATGTATGGCTACATCAGGTACACGTACCACACAGTGACAGGCTCCCAGATGATGGCATGGATCAGGCTACCTACTATAACTGCATCTCTGCTCTCTCTGCGCCCATTCACCTGGTGGCTACCAGCTTAACCACAGCATGCATGCCTTGCTTTGACTTGTGTTGCCTTGCAGTGCCAATTGGCACAAAGACACAACCAGTGCAGCTGTCCCCAGTAAAAGAACACATACATCTTGTCATACTTCAGTGTGCACATAATTATAGCATCTGTACCACATGTTCATGGAACATGCCCTCTGCAGTTTGGCCATGGGCAAAAGGGAGGTCATTTGTAGGAGAAGGCAAGTTGATCCTGCCCAGAGCCTGTTCAGGATTTCTTGTGGAGATTTCCCTATGGTGAGCTTATTTGGTGAGTATGATAAGATTGTAACTGGTATATTAATGAGGTGGGTTGAACTATTAAAAGAGGCATTAAACAAGCAGTAATGATCATCAATTGGCAACCCGCCACTGCCTCACGAGGATCTTGCCACACTGCTTGATAAAAATGTTGTGAGATTGATCAAAATAAGCCTCGCCAAATATCTTGCCCAATTTCCCACTATAGTTCACTTCACTCAGACCCCTGTAATATTTTGCTTGTAGTTCACCTTTCAATGGTCCACTGTGCCCTTGTTGCATTTCAGTTCTTTATATTTGAAGTTTGAGCTAAAAGTGAGATTCAAAAATATGGGAAGGGATTGCCTAAAACAACAATATGTCAAGAACTCTTTGTTGATCAATGAGCTTTAATGCTTTGAGACACCAGATTACCCTTGCTTGCTTCAGTTAAAACTCTTGAAGAATATGAAGCTCCATTATGCAGCTGGAGGCATGCTGTAAATTTAGAGCAACCTTCTAACATTTTCTTGTATTTTTATCTTTGAGATAAGTATTAACTCAATGACACATTTGTCTGTCTGGTTTTGCATCATTCTTTGAAACAAAAGGCAGACTTTTTCTGACTTTGCTAGCCAGAATCACACCAGCTGACAGTTAACTGATAATTGCTGTTCAAGGGGTTTTATTATGTGTAAAATGGCTGCTGCATTTACCTGTGTTACAGTCAAAGCATTTCTTTTTTTATAAAGCTTGTTGAAAATTAACAACATAGGACTTCAACGCAAAAATACCAGTTGCTTGTGTAATCATGTCCTGTCAATTCCAATTATCAGAAATATGGTCATAAAGCCATAGAATCATTAGATATACAACACTGAAACAGACTCTTCAGTCCAATTTATCAATTTCAACCAGATATCCTAAATTAATCTAGTCCTATTTGCCAGCATTTGGCCTATATCCCTCTAAACTCTTCCTATGCATATACCCATTCAGATGCTTTTTAAATGATTGTAATTGTACTAGTCTCCACCACCTCCTCTGGCAACTTATTCCAAACAGGCACCACCCTCTGCATGAAAAAGTTTCCCCTTAGATCCCTTTTAAATCTTTCCCCTCTCATCATAAGCCTATGCCCACTAGTTTTGGATTCCCCTGCTCTGGGGAAAAGACTTTGGTTATTCACCCTATATATGCAACTCTTGGTTTTATAAACTGCTATGAGGTCACGCTTCAGCCTCCAAAGCTCCAGGAAAATAGCCTCAGTCTTTTCAGCCTCTCCCCATAGCTTAAATCCTCCAACCCTGGCAACATCCTCGTAAATCTTTTCAAGTTTAACAACATTTTTCCCATATCAAGGAGAACATAAATGTACACAGTATTCCAAAAGTGGCCTAAATCATGTCCTTTACAACTACAACATGACCTTCCAACTCCTATACTCAATGCACTGAACAATAAAGGTAAGCATACAAAATGTTTTCTTCACTATCCTGATTACCTGCAACTCCATTTCAAGCAACTATGAACGTGTACTCCAAAGTCACTCTGTTTGGCAACACTCCCGTTTAGTATATAATTCCTGCCCTGATTTGCTCTACCAAAATATAGCGTCACACATTTATCTCGATTAATCTCCACCTACTAGTCCTCAGCCCATTGGCCCATCTGATCAAGATCCTGTTGCACTCTAAGATAATCTTCTCTGTCCACTACACTGTCAATTTTTGTGTCATCTGCAAATTTATTAATCTTACCAGCTTCTCTGAATTGCCTCCAGTGAAATAATACCTTTCCTTAAATGAAGGGACCAAAATAAAGGAAAGCAGAGTTAATGTTTCAAGTTCAGAAACCTTTTCTCAGAACAGTTTTGAAGAACCATTCACCATCATCCTCCTCCACCTGGCTGAGCTGGTCCACATTTTGAACAACTTCTCCTGTAACTCGTCTCACTTTCTTCAAATCAAAGGTGTGGCATGGGCACCTGCCCAGACCTCAGTTATACCTGTCTCTTTGCAGGGTTCTTAGAACATTCCTTGCTCAAATCCTATTGGATCCTCCTCCAAAAGTCTTTCTCTTGTACAGTGATGGCATCATCAATGATGCTTCCCTCTCTTGTTTGGAACTGGAAAAGTGTATCCATTTCACTTCCAATTTCCAACCCACTCTCACCTTCAACTTGTCCACCTCTGACTCCTCTCTTCTTTTCCTCAACATTTCTATTTCCATTTCTAGAGATAGGCTAGCCACAGATATACTGTACAAACCCATCAATTCCCAAAGTTACTTGGACTATACATCCTTGCAGCCTGTTTCTTGTAAAGACTCCATTCCATTCTCCCAGCTCCCTCATCTTCATCGTATCTGTTCTTAAGATGCCACCTTCTGCAAGGCAGCCTCAGAAGTATTCACCTTTTTTTCTGATCTGAGGATTCCCCACTATCATAATTAACTTAAAAATCACAACACCAGGTTATAGTCCAACAGGTTTATTTGGAACTACAAGCTTTCAGAGCGCTGTTCCTCCATCAGGGGGCACGATCATAAGACACAGAATTTATAGCAAAAGATCACAGTGTCATGCAATTAAAATTATATATTGAACAAACCTAGATTGCTATTAAGTCTTTCATCTTTTGGAATGGTTTGCAAGTTTCAGTTCATTAATGTGTAAATCCCAGAACTTCTTTTAAGTCACATTTTCGAGATAATTTAATCTTTATGAAAAAAATGGTCAGGTCAGACAATGTATAAAAGGTGTGAGTTCTGCCTGTATCTCAATCTTGAGTCAGACTGGTTCTATTTCCAAAGTAGGAGTTTATAAAATGTTACATGGATTGACTGGCTGTATTGACTGCCTGCAGGTTGTGTGCTTTTTGAGCAAAAATAGAATGTATCTGCAAATACAATTCTACAAATGCAAATTTTTGGTATAAATTCTGTGCCTTATGGTCCTGCCCCACTAGTTACCTGATGAAGGAGCAGTGCTCCAAAAGCTAGTGCTTCCAAATAAACCTGTTGGACCATCACCTGGTGTTGAGTGATTTTTAAGTTTGTACACTCCAGTCCAATACCGGCACCTCTGCATCCTGGCTACCATCATGATTGACAGGGTCCTTAGCTGTGTCTGACTCATTTCCACCACTTCAGCCCTCAACTCGTCTCTTCCCCCATTCCCCCCACCCCGCCCCCCCCAACAATAATGTTAGGGTCCTCAGCACCACCCTAACAGACTTTGCATCCAATGCCACCCTTTCCATCACCTCCACTGGGATGCCACCACATATTCCCCTCACGTCTCTGGTCAGCCTTCCGCAAGAATCAATTCTTCTAGGACACCTCGTCCCACTACTCTATCCAAAATCTCTTTGCAGTTCCATGGCGCCTTCCCCCACAACTGCAGGAGGTCTAATACCTGTCCATTTACTTTCTTCCTCCTCAGTATCCAAGTGCTTTACCTGCACTTCACTCAATCAAATTCACTGTACTCGCTGCTCACCAGTTGGCCTCTTCCACAATGTGGAGGTAAAACACAGATTGAGTGATAGCTTTGCAGAATACTTAAGTTCTGTCTGTAAAAATGACTCTGAGCTTCCAGTTACCTGTTACTTCAACACACCACCGTGTTCCCACACCAGCATCTCAGTCTTTTGGGCCTGCTGCAATTCTACAGCAAGGCACAGTGCAAGCTGGAAGAGCAACTTCTCATTTTCCGCTTGGGAACTCTACAGCCTTCAGGACTGAATATCGAGTTCAATAATTTTAAAGCATTGACACCTCTTTCTATGTGTTTCACCCTGGGCACAGGTAATTCTTTCGAATATGTAAACATAAAATTGCTTTCTAAGTGTTTACATTAGCTGTGTTTTCTTTCTAGGAAGGCTTTAAAGCTGAGTTTTTAGAGCTGTTAAACAATCCTTTTTTTAAAAAGTTGGATCAGCAGGTTGCTGGCTCATTTTTAAAAAATAAGAGAGAAATACAAAGAACTCAATCGAATGCTTCTTCAGCATTCAAATGTTTTGATGGCTTCACCTTTTCATTATTTTTAAGTAAATGGACTCTTAGAAATTTCTTGCAGAAACTTAATTTTAATCAAAAAGAAATTAGTTCAGTCTTCTAGCTGATAAATGCACTATTTACAGACTTGGACTGCTGTCTACTTGGAGAAGGTGATGCTGCTGATTGTTCAAATTACTTGATATCCAGAGCCTTTGTCCAGTTGAACTTCAATTGGTTTACCAACTAATTGGCAACAACTTTACCACTGAGATTTTTAAAGCTTCTTTTAATATATGGTCACTGCTGTTGACCATCTTGTAGATTTGCCTCCAGCAAAACATTTGGGCAGCACGGTGGCTCAGTGGTTAGCACTGCTGCTTCACAGCACCAGGGTCCAGCTTCGATTTCAGCCTCGGGAGACTGTCTGTGTGGAGTTTGCACATTCTCCCAGTGTCTGTGCGGGTTTTATCCGGGTGCTCTGGTTTCCTCCCACAGTCCAAAGATGTGCAGCTTAGGTGAATTGGCCATGCTAAATTGCCCATAGAGTTAGGGGGAAATGAATCTGGGTGGGTTACTGTTCGGAGGGTTTGGTTGGGCCGAAAGGCCTGTTTCAACACTTGTAGGAAATGAAATCTAATTTCGCCTAATACAGTAATACTTCTGTTTATTACTCATAATATAAGAAACTGGGTATGGATTGTGTGGTATTGAAGCAACCAGCAGACATTTATTACAGCTGGCTATTTTATACAAGTTTTGCATTCACAGACACATCCATGTCTGGGCTATTATTAGGCTATTTGAAAACAGCAGATAGGCATGTTTCTAGCAGCAAGTCGTCCTTCAAGAGATCCTAAGTGAGTTGGTCCCAAGAACTTTATATCCTCAAGTCAAGTGCTATGATACAGTAGTGATATCAGGAGCATGTCTTCAAACTAAACTGACATGCCAACCATGTGGCATCAACAACTTTACATCATTGAGAGTCCTTACAGCTGTAGAAGTGGGACATCCCACTATTCTAGGTGACTGTTGAGAAGTAAAGGCTGTGAACCACACCCAAAGCACAGCACTCATGGAGCTTAGAACTTACTCCAACATATCAACTATATCATTTAATAAACTATTCAACAGTTGCTACAAGTCAAATTAGCCATGGAAATTGCATCACAAAAGAATCACTCTTTTTATTCATAGACCCAGTAATCCAAGATCCAAGGAGTCTAACACAGGAATGTTGACATTAGTTTTTGTCTCTCTCTCTCTCTCTCTCCACAGATGCTGCTTAACATGCTGACTAAATGCAGTCTACTCTTCTTCCATTTTTGGATCTCCAACATCTACAGTATTTTGCTTTCATGTTGGCACAGAGGACCATCTGTTTACAAAAAGATCAAATGGTATGTAGTTCAGTTTTCATTCATATTACCCTTTGAAAGCCACAAAGTGTTGTTCCCTGTGTGGAAAGATTTATCTTTTAACTTGATTAATACCATTTTGTCCTCACCAGTCATTGAAACCACATGCACTTTAGCTTACCAATTAGAGAGGAGTCACTGTACATAAATAATCATGCAAACATATGTATGAGCTAGGGAACAGAGGAGTAAGCTACTTGCCCTTTAAACCTACCCCATCATTCAATAAAATTATGGCTGATTCGATTATGGTCTCATCTTCACATACCTGCATGAGTCGATATTTAGATAAGTGGATTCTAACCCCACTGTATGATGTACCTTTCCAGTAGTACACATCCACCAGGGAAAAAGTCCAATTTGCCATTCACAGCCAAACTAAATGATGAACAAGAGACTTATATAATCTAGAGTAGTTTTATCAGCATGGATGTTATGGTATAAATGAGTGCATGTCTGACCGGGGCTACATGAAAGAAACCAGCAGGTCCCTATCTTAATGTGGTGAAGCCTGGCATGCTCAGGTTACCTTGTACAGACTTGATAGACTGAAAAGCCCATTGAGGAATGGCATTGAGGATAGTGGAAGAGAAGACTCAGTAAATCGAACAGCTTTGGATTGCTGATGCCAGGCTTTAAGCTTGTTGGGGTAATGGAAGAGTGAGGGAGAGAAGGAATAAAAAAAAACACATAGAAAGTGCTGAAATCATTCCTATGAGAAAGAAAGGTAGGGTTAACATCGCTGGCACTTTGTCAGAACAATGAGCGGTTAAAAAAATTAGGGGAGAATGACTTCAAGTGGAAGAGGGTGCAGAAAGCCTTTCTGGTTCAAACAAATCTTCAATTTTATTTGTTATCATACTCAGATAAAACTCTTAGGGTTACATAATTAGTTATATAAAAATTGTTAGCATGTTTGTTTAAATGAATTAAAATATTGGATGCATGTATTGTACCTGAGTCCATTAAATAGTCATTAAAAATAAAACTCAGCGATTTCTGGCCTGTGGGAATGCAGGGAGCTGGAAAAGCATGTCGTGTGTAGACTGGTACAGTAATGGAAAGTTGATGGGAAGCCTCAGGGCCAATATCACAGTGAATCTGAACTGACAGTTACACAATAAAGACACTCTTCTATTCCTTAAGCCCTTCACTGTGGCACAGTGTTGTTTTTCTCCTTTGAGGAACTCCTGAATAAAAGTGCCTTTTATAGTTAGAGGAACAAGACAGTCTAGTGACTTCAGAGGTATGACACATAAACTGGCTCAGGCTAGGAGTTAATGAGTCCTGAAGGAGTCTTGCTGCACCCTTATCTTGTCACTGATAGCAAGTTAGTGAAGCAATTCTAAGCAACTTGAAACAACTTGTCTTGAATTCCCTTGAGCCTAGAAGATTTAAAGTTGATCTGATTGGGATATTCAAAATGTTAAAATGATTTGAGAGGGCAGAAATTGTTTTCTTATATGATTTTTAAAACAAAATGATCGATGTATAAGATTTCCGACAAACTTGACATATTTTTTGCAATGGACTCCCATCCTCCATTACCTCAAATTTTAAATTTTAATGTTTATTTTTAAATTCTGCCATGATTTCTGACCACTATAGTCTCAATCAACCCTACAAACAATCCCCACCTGATTTCTCAATTCCTTTCTCTTCAGCCTTTACAGTATCCCTCCTTGCTTCCTTCCCGAGAGGTAGTATGGCTAGCCAGCCAGATCCCACACACTTAAATTCCCTCCCTCAAACTTTCTGTTCGGGCCCTAATTATGCTCTGCAGTTGGCAAATAACATGCATAGTAAGAGTGGGATGAATTTCCTAAGGGCTTCTCTTGTTAATTGTTCCAAACATATGCTGGTGTTACAGTAGTTGCACAGCAGGGTACATAAGGGAAACTTGAGGAAAGGTGCTATTTAAATGTGAGTTGCTATTTTGGGAGGGTTATCACACACCAGTAGCATATGAGAGAGAATGCTACTTTCTGAGCAGATCTGAGCCACAATGAAACTACAATGTGATGAAATTAGTCACTACGGTTTTCAAATGAGTTTTCAACAACAACCAAGGACAATAAAATAAAACTGTGAGAAATAAGATCGGAGCAATTAACTAACACGGTGATTTCAAGAATGAATTTTTTAAAATAGTCCACATTCTAGTTACAGTCTCACATCCCAACCCTTCCAAACTCAGGTGCACTCCTGACCAGCCCCTATCGATTCTGGGACTTGAAACTCGACAATCCTGTCAAGCTGAGAAAGGTGACCTCAGTGCCATCCATCCATGTTAAGCACATTACCATTTTCTCTGCACATAGAAAGTTATGGACCCGCAGATAATGTCGGATTGAAAGAAAAAGTGCTACAGAGAGCTTTTATGGAATGGTAACAAGATTTTCCCAGTGGCAGGGTAACATTGTTAACATCAAAGGCAGTGGAATATATAGGGGGAGGCGGATAGTACCGACAGACAGGAAGAAGCACTGGACTGATGATTAGCAAGAAAGACAATATGATTGGTGATATGAAGAGGATTAACTGGGATCAGAATATGGAGGACTGAGAAAAGGATTGGGAACTTTCATGCTTTGACACAAGCAAAGGAATAATGTGCACGGTTACCTTGACTTTCTCTCAAATTTGTTTTGTGAATGCGTGAGGTCTGAGGTAAGGAAAAGCTAATTGTTCCAAAAAGATTTGACCTCCTGAGTAGCAACATCCACATGTTTCTTTTCATTAACTCATTGGACATGGAAATTACTGACAAGAGCAGCATTATCATCCTTCAGTTGCTTTTATGATGGTGGTTTCTTGAATTGCTACAGTCCCTAGGTACTGCAACAGTGCTGTATGGGAGAGAGTTCTCGTGATAGTGAAAGAAGAGTGATATAGTTCTAAGTCAAAATTGTATAGAACTCGGAAGAGAATTTAGATTCCCAGATGCCTTATGCCATTGTTCTTAAGGTTGTGGATTGAATGGTATTTTTGAAGAAGTATTTAGCAAATAACATCATAGAATATAAAAAGTGTTTAAATATCATCAATGTTTGTTTTTCTCCCCTGTCTCAGATACCATTTCAAATATTTATCATTCTTTTAATATTGAAACTTATTTCAGAGCATGAGGTTTTAAAATCATTTCTAGCAAATGCTGAAATTTATGGTCCCAAAACAGAGTAGAAAAGAGGCAGGACAGTAGCACGGGCAGAAGTTCCAACACTATTTCCATTGGCAACAGGTTACAGGGAAAATCCTGAGGCAAGAATCCCAGACACCAATCTTATTACATTATTCAGCATCCAAACAGTTATTTCCAGCAGACATATCGTCATAGTTCCTAAATGTCAAGAGCATCTTATGTCTAACTATTATGTTCAGAGTTTAGCATGGGCCCTGCTGAAGGAATTAAGAAATCTCTTTGCAGAAGTAGTGGAGTGAGTAAACATACTTTCAGAATTGGAATTGAGTCTGAAACTTGGGTATTTATTAGCTTAATAAAACTAATTGCATTTGCATACATACTTTATCATTTATGGAACTTTGATTTTCAGAGCATTGGTGTAATAGGTTACAAATCCTGTCCGCAAGTTATTGCCTTAACAGCTGGTTGAATGATTCCCATGTTTATTTTCACATTTAAGATTAAAGGGTGGATACTGTGGTCAGCAGGACTGATACTGCAAAGGGGATTGGTTGCTGTTTTCAAGGAAGAATACTAACTTGGGGTGTGATGATGCAGAGGATATTACCACTAGACTGTTAATCTGGAGAACCAGATAGCATCCTGGGATCTGGGTTTGATTCTTACCATTCTAGATGTTGGAACTTTAATTCAGTTAAAAGAAAATCTGGAATTAAGAATTCAATGATGAGCTCAAAACCATTGTCAATTGGCTGGAAAAACCCATCTGGTTGACTAATACTTTTTAGAGAAGGAAATCTGCTGTGCGATGTTATGGACCAGACCAACCCCCCTCAACACAAGTCAAGGAGATAGCCTCAATCTTCTTTTTTTTCTTATTTTAAAGGCAAGGTGCCAGGTATTTCATTCTGGGTGCAATTTGATTGATCAAACGACTTGAACCTAAACACACTTTATTCATACACGATGGTTAAATGCAAGTAAAAGAACGAAGGATTGGAACAATGAAACAGAATAATAAGTTATTTAATTACTGAACAGCAATATAGGCATATCGCATAAACACACCCTTGGCAAAGGCAACGTCTGTAAAAAGATTGTCTCTCTTGCAATTTTCCAGCCCAGGAGGTAAGAACATCAAAGAAGAACTCAAAGAGAGTGAGAACGCAAGCATTTTGTTGCAGCTGGGAGAGATGTATTGCTTCCAAATCCGAACAGCTACTGAAAGCTAAAATAATATCAATATGAACTTGGCCCCACCACTCAGCTGCTTCTACTGTTCTAACTTTAAAAAAAAAACACAGCCCTCTACCATACATTTACTTTATTGGCTTGAAGCAGACCACTTAGTGCCTCTGACTCAATGTCTCTTCACAAAAATCCTTGAACAAAATATACTTCTCAAAAGCCATAATACCATCACAACTACATGTAACTGCAGATCCACAATGTGTTTGATTCTTGATGAGGGATGGGCAATAAGTGTTGACCTACCTGGTGATTCCCTCATCTCATGATTGAATTCAGATAAAACTAAACAACTGTCTACACTGCTAGGCAGGCAAAGTGTTCCTTGTAACTCTAGTTGTACAATGTTAACTAGCCCAAATTCTTTTGTTTTTCCCTCAACTTTGTTCACATGGTTTTCTTTTCTAACTGCCTATTTCCAGCCACGTTCCTCTCTGGATATTAGCCAGGATATGTACACCAAGCCATTATTATAAGGGAGATTTCCTTATGACTCCTGTTACCATCTAAACTGCTAAGGCATGCTGAAGTTGCCAGTATAGAAGCGGATCTGATTGTATTCCAAACAGCTATTCCCAAACATGCCCGGCAATTTGGAGAAGTGAGTGGCATTTTTGACAAATGCGAGATGAATGCATGAATAGAGCACAGTGTCTTTATTGTGATCGTGTGAAAGCTCAGGCTGGTTCTGAGATGTCCTGTAGGAATGCAACAGCAGTCATTGGTGCCTTAAACACTGGGGATGCAAGCCAAGGCCCTCCCATGTTGATGACCATTAATGGGAAAGGATGTAAAGAAAACTTAAATTTCATTTTTTTAGGATGCCCCAAGGTATTTTGCAGTCAATGAAATTATAATTGAAGTGCAATCACTGCTATAATATAAGAAATGTGAAGTCAGTTTGTGCAGTTAGAACACCCACAGCAATGTGGTAATGGCCAGATAATATCTTTTAATGGTATTGTTTGAGGGCTAAAATTGGCCAAGACACCAGGGAGAAATCTATACACCCAATGTATTCTTCTTCAAAGTAACAAAAACAAATCTCTCCACCTACCTGAGAGAGTATACAGGGTCTAGATTTAACATCTCATCTAAAAGGCTACACCTGCAATACCAGGGCTCCAGCCGAGATCTTGTGCTCTCATTTCTGGGTAGAACTTGAACTCAAAGTTTTGATTTCAGCGTCATTGTGGCACTTGTACACCACATAACAAGATGTGTGACAGTACCCGAAGATGACCTTGAAGTAAAAATGAAAATAAACAAACGCTGGATATACTCAGCAGGCCAGATAGCACCTGTGGAGACAGAGTTCACTGTCCAGATTTTCATGGATCTTTAAAAATAATGCAAGCCTACTAGTGCCCATATTTAGAGTGGTGCTGGAAAAGCACAGTAGGTCAGGCAGCATCTGAGGAGCAGGCAAAAACCCTTCATCAGAAATTATGTTTCAGGGCAGAGGAGATGACCTGGGTGTTGCAATGAGAGAGAGAGACTCACTGGGATCCTTGTAGAGAGAGGAGGAGAACTTCTTTAAAAGTAGCCATCCTTGGAAGAGGATTCGCAGTAAGGTTAAAATCAACTAGGTGAAAGTGGGTACTGCAGATGCTGGAGATTAGAGTCAAGATTAGAGTGGTGTAGGAAAAACACAGCAGATCAGGCAGCATCCGAGGAGCAGAAAAATTGATAATTTGGGCAAAAGCCCTTTATCAAGAATGACTAATGTCCATATGCAGTGGTGTGGGAGAGGGGTGTGAGCAGTGATCCCACACTCTATGTTCATAAAGTGGCCAGCTCCATTACGAAGCTCATTCATCTCCTAGCCCCATTCAGTATTCACAAAGTGAAGCATTGCCTTCTCCACTCAGAGAAGTCAAGCACCAAAGCCTAGACACAGGAAGCTTTTGAAAGATAAATTCAAACTCTTTCCCACATATGCAATGCCAACCATAAAAAGGAATGGAAGTTGGGCTCTCAGCCAAACCTCATTCAGCATTTTTAAAAATTGGAATGCCTTCTGACACCAATAATCTGATTATAAATGCCAAAAGCACATACTAACCTCAGATTTTTTAATGTGCATTTACAACACAAAGACAATTTTTAAAAATCAAAAAAACCTCTTTTGAACAGTTACTTTTTTTCTCTTTACCTATATACTTTTTTTCATTTTCCCATTTTTAATCGTTTGGCAGTTTTTTTTATCATTCTTTGTTTCAACATATCTCAGAAATTTGGCTACTACTTTAGATGCTTCTGAGTGTTAGTGATTGCAATATTTAAAGAAAGTAATGAATGATCATTCTATTAAAGTCTGTCCTCATATATCCATTGTTACTGTAGGCCTCGTTTTTATATATTGAGTATATCGTGAGGAAATGGACATGGAATTGTTATGGTTGTCATGGAGGGTATAAGGAGTCATGGGGAGTGTGCAAATTGCATGAGTTAATATGAATGGGGCATGGGGAGCAGACTGTGGGAGATGTGGTTGCGATGTGAGGGCCAGACAACTCTAAAATTTGACAGAATAACTGGGTCAAAGTCCCAGAGAACAAAATTAGGGATTTGAAACAGCCGCTTTACACATGTGGACATATTCGATTTCCATCTGGGCATGATGGTCCTGATTCCATGCCACACCTACTCCTCCAGAGGTAAAATCACACTATTGTGACACCTTTTCCTGAAATAGCTGCATGGCCCTATGAAATTTCCTTCCTTGAGCCAACTGCCTCGGCAATGAGACTCAAGCCCAACATTTCACATTCATGAGCTTTCAAAGCACAAAGATGAGTACAGTACAGGAACAAGCCCTACAGCCCACCAAGACTGTGCCGACACATGATGCTTCTCTAAAGTAAAAGCCTTTTGCCGATTTGTGGTCCCTTTCTCACTATTCCCTGCCTATTCACATAACTATCAACTCTCTTAAATGTTGCAATTGCATCTGACTTCATCACCTCCTCCAGCAGCACATTCCGAGCACTTACCACCCACTGTGTGGAAAAACCTGCCTTCCACATCTTCTTTAACCTTAACCCTTTGACCTTAAATCTAGTCCCCTCATAATTTATATTTCTACACTGGAAAAACATTCTAACTATCCATTCTATCCATGCCTCTTGTAATTTTGTGAACTTCTATCAGGTCACAGCTCATTCTTCAATGTTCTAGTGAAAACAAATCAAGTTTGTCTAGTCTCTCCTCATAGCCAATATTCTCCAAACCAAGCAAAATCCCAGCAAACCATTTTTGTACCATCTCCAAAAGCCTCCACGTCTTTCTTGCAGTATGGGGCCCAGAACTGTACATATTATTTCAAATGTGGCCTAACTAGAGTTCAATACAGCTGTGGCACAAACTGCCAAATTTTATATTCTATGCCCTGATTGATGAAGGCAAGCATGCCATATGCCTTCTTGACCATCTTATCCACTTTCGGGGAACTGTGGACTTATATGCCATGATCTCCCTGTATGTTGATGCTACTAAGGGTTCTGACATTTACTGGATATTTCCCTCCTTTATTAGATCTTCCAAAGTACATCACCTTGCATTTGTCTGGATTAAACTTGATCTGCCATTTCCCCACCCAAGTCTCCAGCCAAATATATCCCACTGTATCCTCTAACAATCCACCTCATGATCTACAGCTCCTCCAATCCTGTGTCATCCACAAACTTACTAATCAGGCCACTTACATTCTCCTCCAAACCATTAATACATATTATAAAGAACAGGAGTCCCAGCACTGATCTCGATGGAACACCATTAGTAACTGATCTCCAGTCAGACAAATACCCTTCCACTGTTATTCTCTATCTTCTAATGACCAAGCCAGTTCTTACCAGTTTACCTGATCCCATGTGACTTCATTGTTTGTTTCAGCTACCATGTGGAATGTTGTCAAAGGCCTTGCTGAAGTTCATTAACACAACATCTGTTGCCCTTCCCTCATCAAGCATCTTTGTTACTTAATCAAAAAACTTGATCGAGTTTGAGAGATACACCCTTCCCTGCACAAAGCCATGCTGCCTATCACTAATTTCATCAGGGCAATTACAAGAATCATGTACATGCTAGCTCTAGCTTCCCCATGCCTAGGAGCAGAGAGACCATTAGAAGCGCATTTACTGCCAGGTCAAATGAAAGCAGCTAACACAGGGTAAGATCTTCAATCTGGTCTGCACCATCCCTTTTCTACTGGCCTCAGTAGTGACTGAGTAATTCTTCAGTCAATGGAATTATCTGACAATTTCCTAGATTGTTTTGAGGTAAAATTCAATAATAATCTTTGCCCAGCCACTTAAACAAAAACATTGCATACTTCTGAAATATTACCTGGACCATATTTTATTCTCAGTAAAATTCCTAACAGAAATAATGTAACCATATTTTTGGGGGAAAGCTTTTATAGTACATATTTTTATAAAATAAAATATGTATTTATATTTTATACTTTAAACTGAGTGAGGGTAGCTCAGTGGTTGACACTGCTGCTTCACAGCACCAGGGACCCAGGTTCGATTCCACCCTCAGGCGACTGTCAGTGGGCAGTTTGCATTTCTCCCCATGGCTGCGTGGTTTTCCTCTAGGTGCACTAGATTCCTCCCACAGTCCAAAGATGTGCAGGTTGGGTTAATTGGCCGTGCTAAGTTTCCAGGGATGTGTAGGTTAGGTGGATTAGCCATGGGAAATGCATGGTTAGAGGGATAAGGAGGTAGTATCTGGGTGGGATGCTCTTTGGAAAGTTGGTGTTGACTCGAGCAGAATGGCCTGCTCCCACACTGTAGGGATTCTATGACGATAAACATGATGGTAAAGAAGAGACAAAGGGGTTGAAAGTATGAATAATAAGATTTATTTCAAGATATTGTGATCATTGTACTCTCGAAGACAGAATGTAAGTTTGTCCTAATTTAAGGTATCACATCCTTAAAATAGGCGCTGGGGTAACTCACAGGTCAGACCACACAACAGAATCCAGTACTTGTTTAACTGACAGGTGCATAAAGAAGTTAAGGATAATAGAACTGCTATGTCCTGCAGACAAAAGAAAACTGAATTAGTCCAGTTTAATATTGCTCACTATCAAATGGCCTGAATATGAGAGTTTGGCACGTAAATGTTCCTGTGCTGTAAATTGTATTGTTTTAAACCTTTTTATACCTGCTTGGTGTTGTTTATTTCTTTTAACTGATTTAACTTCCATGGTTGCTCCAGCTGTTTAGAAAGTGGTGGTATTAAGATCATAAGATATAGGAGCAGATTTAGGCCATTCAGCCCATCAGGTCTGCTCCACCATTTGATCATGTTTGATGTGTTTCTCAATCCCATTCTCATGCCTTTGCCTTGTAACCTTTGACCCCTTACTAATCAAGAACCTATCCATCTTTGTCCTAAAGGCTTGGCCTCCAGAGGCCCCTGAAGCAATGACTTCCACAGATTCATCACCCTCTCGCTGAAGAAATTCCTCCTTATCTCCATTCTCAAGGACTATCGCTTCACTCCAAGGCTGTGTCCTCAGGTCCTAATCTCTCACACTATTGGAAATATCTTCTCCACATCCACTCCATCCAGGTCTCTCAGCATTCTAACTTTCAATCAAATCCGCCTTCATCCTTCAAAACTTCAACTGAGTAGAGATCCGGAGTCCTCAACCACTCCTCACATGACATGCCTTTCATCTTGGAATTATTCTGTGATCCTCCTCTGGGTTACTCCTCACCTCCACCCTCACCCACAATACCAGTATGTTTTTCCTTAGTTATGATGCCCAAAATGGCTCACAATATTTTAAATACATTCTGACTAGAACCTTATACAGCCACAACAGTAAATCTCCTGCTCTTGTGTTCTAGCCCTCTTGAAATGAATGCCAACATCATATTTTCCCTCCTTACTGCCAACTGACCTGTATGCTAATCTTAAACGAATCCTGAACCAGGACTCCTAAGTCCTTTTGTGCTTCAGGTTTCCATATCCATTTCCCATTCAGAAAACATTCTACACCTCTATTTTTCCTACCTCACACTGTCCCATATTGCCACTTCATTGCCCACTTTCCTAGCATGCCTAAGACCTTCTGCAGCATCCCCGCTTCCTCAAAACTATTTGGAACTTCACCCATCTTTGTGTCAACTACAAACTTAACAACAATGCCATCTGTTCCTCTGTCCAAATCATTAATGTATACCATGAATAATTGTGGTCCCAACATTGATCCCTGCAGAAATCTACAAGTCCCTGGCTGCCATCCTGAAAAAGAACCCTTTATCCCCACTCTCTACCTTCTGCTAGTCAGCCAATCCTCTATCCAGGCCAATACCTTGTCAATAACAAGGCTCTTATCTTAATTTGCAGCTACCTGTATGACACCTCATCACAGGCCTTCTGGAAATCCAAATAGATCATGTCCACTGGCTCTTCCTTGTCTAGCCTGTTTGTTACTGCCTCGAAAACATCCAACAGATTTGTCAGACCTACCCCTGGCAAATCCATGCTGACCCTACTTATTTTACCATGCACTTCCAAGTACTCTGCAATTTCATCTTAATAATGGATCTAAAATCTTAACGATGACTGAGGTCAGGCAAACGGGATTATCGTTTCCTGCCCTCTTCCTCCCTCCTTTCTTAAACAGGGATGTTACATTATCCATTTTCCAGTACTCTGGGACCCTCACTGACTCCAATGATTCCTGAATTCCTCCACAATCTCCTCAGCTTTCCCCTTCAAAACCCTGAATTGCAGCCTACCTTGTTCAAGTGCCTTCAAATCTTTCACCTTCCCCATCACTTCCTCCTTAGTGATAAACACTACATTCACTTCTGCCCCCGACTCTTGAAGTTCTTCTATGTTACTAATGTCTTCCACTGTGAAGACTGATGCGAAGGACCTATTCAGTTCCTCCGCCATTTCTTTGATCAAAATAAAGCAAGTCTGAGGAGTTTAGGACTGATATGAAGACTGTTTGGTAATGCCCAATAGAGTGGATTTCAAAGGAGAACAGTAGCTAGAGAAATAATTAATAGTACGGGGAATCAATGACTATGGACATTTTCAGAAGCGAATGGTTAAAGTCTGAGCGAAAATCACTTTGGAGATGGATATGGAACAAAGAGGAATAGCTGGAGAATTGAGTTTCAACAAATGCCAGAATGGAATTAAATCAAAATGAAAGTGAGCAAGGCAAATGGAACAAACAGAAATGAAGGTGAAAGAATAACAGAAATCATTCAAGGCATCCATACATGGAAAATAACTGGCAGTAAGTTAAACAATACAAGTAATAAGCAAAATTCTGCAGAGAGTGTTAATCAATAGATAAATGAACTGAGATATAACACGTCTGCAGTTGAAAGCCCCTTTCAACTACTTTATCTTCACATACAACAGACAGCACCAACAAGAAAGGAACTTAATGAGATCAACATTCTTAAGGTGTTGAATAGAGCGTACATCCTGAGAGATGGAAATAATTGATTTTTCAGGTGTAATGTAATTGAAGTAGGACATTCATGGACTTGAAATAAATTGCAATTCAGTTTGGTTCCAGTCTTTTAATTACCTATTATATTCATTATTCATTATAAAACGTATGCACTTGGTAGAGGAAGAGACACAGTTCTGTCAATAACTCGCGTTTGGTTTCTCCAAAACTTGCTCACAGAATTATACATTCAACACTGAGTTAAGTCATTCAACACTTGGAGCTGTTATCTTCCCATTACCAGCAAGCTGATATTAACTGGGCTGCAGGGCAGGTTTAAAGAGATTAGAATGAGCAACAATAATCCTAAACTATGGGAGAGAGAGAATGTACTTTTTTTGTTTTGCAAGCGATCTCTCATTGGAATTAGGTAGGATTCAGAGGCAACTTTCACAGTATAAGCCAAACTTTACAAATGGTACCTGTAAGATTGAAGGGCTGTTGGAAACATAGAATATAGGAGTCAGAGTGTTCAGCTCTTTAACCCCTTGAACCTGTTCCCTCAATTCGATCGTTGACAGCCAATCAGTCCAATATTGCTTCCTTGATACATTTACCTACCACAAAGGCCATCCATGTCAGGCTGGAAAATTTCAATTGGCTGAGCATCCACAGATTTTGTAATCTGTGTAAATGTGTAAAGGTCTCATTCCTGATTTCAACAGTCTAACTTCAATTTTACAATTAATGTCATCGTTTGTGGATCCCCATCCCCACATAGAAATTTGCCTTCACTATTTATTTTAGATATTTTTAATCAAAACGTTCAGGTGTGTTGTAATACACATACTGAACTCTCCTGGAACTACCACTACACCACAACAGCCCTAAAATGTCTCAGTTAAACATTCTTAAGATGTCTTATGCAACATTACGCTCTTATTTTTCCCTTTAAGATTTGCTATAATTTTGCTGAAATTGCATTGTGCATCTGCCAGTGTCTTATTTTAACTATTTAAACTCTAGCTTTTAGCATATACATATGAAATCCGAAAACTTTTAAAATCCCATGTAACATGTAGTCCATCAAGTCTATGCTGCTAAATCTACCCTAATTCTAAACTAGGTCCACCTTGCAGCACTAGGCCCATAGTCTTCAGCTCCTCTTGAGTTTTTGTTTCCTTCTTCACAGTGGCTAGAATGTCAGAATTAAAAATACACTTAATTGTCATATCGTACAAAGCACAGACAAAGAACAATTGGCACATTGACTCTCTGGTGGTTTCAGTAAAACCAACTTTTTTATTTCTGATCAATGCCTTCAGATAGAAAATGCATGTAAGGTATGTACTATCACAATAGTCATGGGGGATTTCAATATGCAGGTGCACTGGGAAGATTGGGTCCCAAGAAAAATAATTTGTGAATATCTACATGATGGGTTTGTGGAGAAGTTTGTGGTAGGAAACAGGTAGTTCTGGATTTGATAATATATGATGAGGCAGACTTGATTAGGGAATTGATGTTAGATGAACCCTTAGGTGGCATTGACCATAATATGATAGAATTCATCCTGCAGCTTGACAGGGATAAGATTAAATCAGATGTCATAAGTAATGGGTACTATAACTGAGTAAAGGTAACCACAAAGATATGAGGGAGGAGCTGACCAGAGCTGATTAGAAGAGGAGCCTAGCTGGGGAGGCACTGGAACAGTAATGGCAGGAGACACAGCAGAAATTTATTCCAAGGAGGAAGAAATGTATTAAAAGGGAGGATAAGGCGACCATAGCTGAAAAGCAAAAGACAAAGCATACAATCTCATGAAAATTGCTGGAAGACAGTGGATTGTATGACAAAACCAGCAGAGGACTAATAAACCAAAAAGGGAGAAAAAGAGAAAATATGAGGTAAGTAAGCTAGTATTATCAAAGAAAACTGCAAGAGGATTTTTTAAAGATATATAAAAGGTAGGAGAGAGGCAAGAGTGGACAATAGACAGCCTGACAATGGAGCTGGAGAAGTAGCAACAGGAAATAAAGAAATGGCAAAGGAACTAAATAGGTACTTTGCATTAGTCCTCAACCTCCTACCCTCCTGTGGAAAATGTCCCAGTATTTCCAGTCTATTTTTATATCTCAACCCTTCCATCCCCAGCAATATCCTCATAAATCTTTTCTAATTCCTCTCCCAACCATCATCGGTCAGAGGTGACCATCACTAAGGAGGTAGTGCTGGGCAGTTGAAAGATTGAAAGGTGGATAAATCACCAGAGCAGATGAACTGACCGCTAGGGTTATGATCGAAGTAGCTGAGGAGATTGTGAAGGCATTGATGGAAATCTTTCAGGAACCACTGGAGCCAGGGAGGGTCTTAGAAGACTGGATCAGTTGTGATGCTTATGGTCCATCATGGAATCTGGTTAATTACCTCTTACCTTAACACTTGTGAGGCAGGAGGGAAAAAGCCACACAGATTAAGTGAAGAAAATGTGAGCAAATCAACATCAGAGCACAAATAGCAGCCCTGTTTAAGAAGGGAAGAGGGCAGAAGAAAAGGAATTATAGGCTGGTTCGCCTGACCTCAGTCATTGGTCGGATTTTAGAATCCATTATGAAGGATTAAGTACTTGTGCATGTTAATTTGAGCTGGGTCAGCATGGCTTCATTAAAGGGTGGTCATGCCTGACAAATCTGCTAGAATTGTTTGAGGAAGTAACAAGCAAGTTAGACAAATGAGAGAAAATGGATATGGTCTATTTGGATTTTTAGAAGACTTTCAACAAGGTTCTATAAAGTTGGCTGCTAAATAAGATGAGTCCGTGGTTAGGGACAAGGTATTGGCCTGGATAGAGAATAGGCTACATGACAGAAGGGACAAGATTGGGATAAAAGGACTTTTTCCACATGACAGCTAGTGAATAGTGGAGTTCTGTAGGGTTCAGTGTTGGGACCACAACTATTCATGTTACACATTAATGATGTGGCTGAAAGAACTGAGGCCACTGCTGCTAAGTCTGCAGATGACACAAAATAGGTGAAAAGAGTAGTGTTGAAGCAGGGAGTCTGCAGAAGAATTTGGGCATGCTAAGAGAGTGGACAAAGAAGTACCAGATGGAATACAACATGGCAAAGTGTGAGGTTATGCACTTTGGTAGGAATAGGGTGTAGGTTTGCTCGCTGAGCTGTAGGTTTGATATCCAGACGTTTCATTACTTGGCTAGGTAACATCATCAATGGCGACCTCCAAGTGAAGTGAAGCTGTTGCCTCCTGCTTTCTATTTATATGTTTGTCCTGGATGGGGTTCCTGGGGTTTGTGGTGATGTCATTTCCTGTTCATTTTCTGAGGGGTTGATAGATGGTATCTAGATCTGTGTGTTTGTTTATGGCTTTGTGGTTGGAGTGCCAGGGCTCTAGGAATTCTCTGGCATCTCTTTGCTTAGCCTGTCCCAGGATAGATGTATTGTCCCAGTAGAAATGGTGGGTTTTTTTCATCTGTGTGTAGGGCTACGAGGGAGAGAGGGTCATGTCTTTTTGTGGCTAGCTGGTGTTCGTGTATCCTGGTGGCTAACTTTCTTCCTGTTTGTCCTACATAGTGTTTGTGGCAGAACTTGCATGGAATTTTGTAGATGATGTTGGTCTTGTCCATGGGTTGTACTGGGTCTTTTAAGTTTGTTCGTTTTTGTTTGAGAGTGTTGGTGGGTTTGTGTGCAACTAGGATTCCGAGGGGTCTTAGTAGTCTGGCTGTCATTTCTGAGACTTCTTTAATGTATGGTAAGGTGGTTAGGGTTTCTGGCTGTGTTAGGTCTGCTTGTCATGGTTTGTTCCTGAGGAATCTGCTGACTGTATTTTTTGAGTATCCGTTCTTCTTGAATACGTTGTAAAGGTGGTTCTCCTCTGTTTTCTGAAGTTCGTCTGTGCTGCAGTGTGTGGTGGCTTGTTGGAATAGTGTTCTGATACAGCTTCATTTGTGTGTGTTGGGATGGTTGCTGGTGTAGTTAGGTATTTGGTCAGTGTTTGTCGGTTTTCTGTATACGCAGGTTTGTAGTTCTCCATTATCCTTTCTTTCAACTGTGACGTCCAGGAATGCGAGTTTATTGTCGGTTTCTTCCTCCTTGGTGAACTTTATGCCTGTGAGGGTGTTGTTGATGATGTTAAATGACTCTTCTATCGTGTTTCATTTTGTAGTGACAAAGGTGTCATCTATGTAGCGGACCCAGTTTTTTGGTTTGATGGTTGGTAGGGCTGTTTGTTCACACAGAACACCCTTCCCAAAGCAGCCGAGGACAAATCTGGTCTGGCCCTGGCGATTTGTCAATCTTAATATTTGTCAAAATTTTCAACTCATCAGCTTACTCAATCTCTATCTGTTCCAGCATACTTACCTGCTCCTCAATGGTTTCATTCACTACAAGGTCCTTTTCTTTAGTAAAGACAGAAGCAAAAACCTCATTTAGGGCTTTCCCTACTTCCTCAGACTCTATATATAAGTTCCCTATGCTATCCCTGATCAGCCCTATTCTCTCTTTGATCATTCTCTTATTCCTCACATACATGGTGGATTCTCCCTAATCCTTCCTGCCAAGCCTTTTTCGTGCCCCCTCCTGGTTCTCCTCAGATCATTTTTGAGCTCCTTCCTCGCCTGCCTGTAATCCTCTAGAGCTGAGCAAGACCCTTGCTTCCTCCACCTGCCTTCTTTCTTTTGACGAGATGCTCATCCGGTCTCGTCATCCAAGGTTCCTTTATCTTACCCCTTCTTGCCTGTCTCAGAGGAACACATTTGTGCATCACTCGCAACAACTGTTCCTTAAACAGTCTCCACATACCTATAGTGCCCTTTCCATGGAACAAATGCTCCCAGTCCATGCTTCCCAACACACGTCTGATAGTATCATAGTTTCCTTTTCCCCAATTAAATATCCTCCCATTGTGCCTGCTTCTCTCCTTCTCCATAGTGATTTAGAATGTGAGGCAGTTGTGGTCACTATCCCCAAAATGCTCTCCCACCGCAAGATCTGACACCTGTCCCCGCTCATTGCCGAGCACCAAATCCAAAATGGCCTCTCCCCTCGTCGGCCTGTCAACGTACTGAGTTAGGAAACCCTCCTGAACACACCTTACAAAAACAGCTCCTTCCAAACCGTCTGCTCGAAGGAGATTCCAATCAATATTGGGAAAGTTAAAGTCACCCATTACAACCACCCTACTACATTCACACTTTTCCAAAATCTGCCAACCTATGCTTTCTTCAATCTCCCTGCTGCTATTGGGGGGCCTGTAGTAAACCCCTAAAGAGGTGACTGCTCCCTTACTGGTCCTAATTTCTACCCATACTGACTCAGTAGGCAGACCCTCCTCGACAATGGTAACTTCTGTAGCTGTGATACCCTCTCTGATTAGCAGTGCTACACCCCCTCCTCTTTTTCCCCTCTCCCTTTTCTTTTTAAATGTTCTAAACCCTGGAACATCCAGCAACCATTCCTGCCTCTGAGAAACCCACATCTCTGTTATGGCCACAACATCATAGCACCAGGTACTGATCCATGCTCTAAGCTCATCACTTTTATTCCTGATACTCCTTGCATTAAAGTAAACACACTTTAACCAATTCCTTGATTCTTTTCCAGGAAATTCCTTCCCACTGAACCCTCCTGATCAACTCAAGCAAACCTTCCACCCAGGACATTGGTCCCTTTCCAGTTCAGGTGCAAACCGTCCTTCTTGTACAGGTCCCACCTCCCCCAGAAGGCATCCCAATTATCTACATATCTGAAGCCGTCCCTCCTACACCAGCTGCGCAGCCACGTGTTAAGCTGCGCCCGCTCCCTGTTTCTCACCTCGTTATCTCGTGGCAGCGGTAGTAAACTCGAGAACATTACTCTGTTTGTCCTGCTCTGCAGCTTCCACCCTAACTCCCTGAAATCACTTTTTATATCCTCAATCCTTTTCCTGGCTATATCATTGGTGCCAATATGTAACACGATTTCTGGCTATTCGCCCTCCCCTTTCAGAATCTTCTAAGGTTGATTTGTACACCAGTCAGAACACAATGCAAGGCAATACAAAAGAGCCATTCTTAAATACAGAGAAAAGTTCATATGTTGGATATTTAAAATTTTACTCCTATATGTGACTGCGTTCATAAGCATGAGCATTCATAAGTCAGAAGTTCATAAATCTGTACATTCAATTTCAAACGCTTTCCCCCTTGCATATTTTTATTAATTACCTTCTGAATGGTAAATCAATGGACACTATATTAGTGGATCATTCAATGTAATTGACCAGATTAGTCAAAAGTAACTAATACACCACACATCTGTAATGACTTTTTATAAACTAAGACCTGAACAAGTACATTCTTTCCCCACCATGATGGTTTTTTCACATTTTAGTTCACTTAATCTGTGTGGAATCTTCCATCCTACCTCACAAACTATTAAGGTATGAAGTAATTAGCCATTGCCATAAGGGACCATTGGTGTCACACAGTCATTTGGTCTAACTCATCCATGCAGACCAAATATCCTAACTTAATCTAATCCCATTTGTCAGTATTTGGCCCATATCCCTCTGAACCCTTCCTATTCATATATTCATCCAGATGCCTTTTAAATGTTGTAATTGCACTGGCCTCCACCACTTCCTCTAGCACACCACCTTCTGTGTGCCCCCTTTTAAATTTTAACCCTCTCACCCAAAACCCATACTCTCTATTTTTGGACTTCCCAAACCAGGGAAAAGAACTTGTCTATTTACCCTGTCTATGCCCCTCATGATTTTAAAACGTCTATAAGGTCACCCCACCGCCTCCGACGCTCCAGGGAAAACCGTCGTAGCCTATTCAGTCTCTCCCTATAACTCAATCCTCCAACCCAGGCAACATCCTTGTAAATCTTTTCCAAACCCTTTCAAGTTTCGCAACATCCTTCCACTAGGAAGGAGACCAGGATTGCACGCAATATTTCAAAAGTGGCCTAACCAATGTCCTGTATAGCCGCAACATAACCTCACAACTCTTATAATCAATGCTCTGACCAATAAAGGAAAGCATACCAAACACCTTCATCACTGTTCTAACTACCTACAACCCCACTTTCAAGGAACTATGAACTTGCACTCCAACGTCTTTGTTCAGCAACGCTCCCCAAGACCTTACCATTAAGTGTATACGTCCTGCTCCAATTTGCTTTTCCAAAATGCAGCACCTCACATTTATTTAACTTAAACTCCACCTGTCACTTCTCAGCCCATTGGTCCATCTGATCAAGATCCCATTGCATTCTGATGTAACCTTCTTCGCTGTCCACTCCACCTCCAATTTTGGTGAAAGGGGAATTATTTAAAAAGGCTTGAGGGGAAAGATTTAAAAGGATCTGAGGGGTAACTTTTTCACACAGAGAGTGGTGCATGTATGGATATGGAAAAATGCTGTCAAATAAGACAAGATCAGGTTGGGATACATGGTCAGCGTGGGTAAGTTGAATTTATGTGCTGTATGACTCTATAAACCAGTGCCTCAAAGCTACTGCAAATCTTTCATAATAAACGTGATTTGACTTGATTTGTTACGTCACATGTACCAAGATACAGAAAAATGTATTTTTTGTGTGCTAACTAGACAAATCATACTTTATTTAAATACTGTACATCAGGCAAATAGAACAGAATGCAGAATATGGTATAACAGCTGCAGAGAAAGTGCAGAGAAAGATCAACTCTAATATATGAGAGGTCTGTTCATAAGTCTGATATCAGCGGGGTAGAAGCTATCTATGAATCTGTTGGTATGTGTTTTCAAATCTTTGTATCCGCTGCCCAATGGACGAGGGTGTCAAGCAGTCTATCTGGGGTGGGAGGGGTCTTTGATTATGTTGGCTGCTTTCCTGAGGCAACGGGAAGTATAGGCAAAGTCAATGGAAGGAAAGTTGGTTAGTGTGATGGACTGGGCTGCGTTCACAGCTCTCTGTAATTTCTTGCAGTCTTGGGTAGATAGCAATTACCATTCCACACTGTGATACATCCAGATCTGATGTTTTCTATGGTGCATCTGTAAAAATTAGTAAGCGTTGTCATGGACATGCCAAATTTCCTTAGACTCCTGAGGCAATCTGGGAGGCAGGAGCTGATGTGTTCCATTCCTAACCTCTCGAGGCATTTCGTAATGATGAATGTGATAGCCACCGGGCGATCGTCATTAAAGCACGTGTGATTTTTCTTTGGGGCCAAGATGACAGTGGTCCTTTTGAAGCCTGTGGTAACCTCACATACTAGGAAGGAGAGGTTACATATGTCTGCAACTACACCCTCCAGCAGGTCCACACATGGAATTCCATTAGGACCAGTCACTTTCCGTGGGTTCACTCTCAAGAAGGCTGATCTGATGTCTGCGGCAGTGGCCATGGATACAGGTTCACCTGAGGCTATCAGGGCAGGTGACAACGTTTCACTGACCTTCTGCTCTAAGTGAGCAGAGAATGCATTGAGCTCATCAGGAGGGATGCATTGCTGTCAAAAAATCTAATTAACTTCCCTTTGTAGCCCATTATATCGTCTAAGTCTTGCCACTGTCGATGCGTGTTTGCGTGGTTAGTCTGAGACTCTATATTAGTCGGCTATTGACTCTTGGCATCCCTGATGGCTTTGTGACAATCATGCCTAGATTTCATGTATTTGTCAGGGTCACCTGACTTGAAAGCCTCAGACTTGGATTTCAGCAGGAAGTGGATCTTTCCGTTCATCCATTGTTTCTGGTTGGGGAACAATTAGATTAACTTTATTGACATGCAGTCTTCTACACACGTACTGATGAAGTCTGCGAGGTCAGCGGCATACTGATTTCAGTTGGCCGCTGAGTTCTTGAATATAGACCAGTCCGCCGACTCAAAGCAGTCACGTAGATGCTTGTCTGTTACCTCAGATCAGCACTGCATGACTTTCTGTATCAGATCCTCACACTTCAGTTCCTGCTGGTAAACCAGGAGAAGTAATACAGTCTATGGCCTGATTGACCAATATGCAGGCAGGGGATTGAGCAGGAGGCATATTTAATAATTATGTAGCAATGGGTCCAGGTTTTGTTTGGCTTCTGGTGGGACAGGAGATGTGTTGGAAGTACCTTGGCAGCACACTTTTCAGGTTGGCCTGATTGAAGTCATCGAATGTGATAAACAAGGCCCCAGCGTATTCTGTTTGAAGGCTATTTGTAGCGGTGTATATGTCATCAAATGTGCTCTTCACTTCTGCTTGGGGTGGGATCATCAGGATCATATCTGAGCATAAAGAGGTGTTGATTAGAAGGCAGACCCCTCTGCCCATTACCTTGCTTGAGGATGCTGTGTGGTTCTATATTTTAAGACCTATATTTTACTATTAAGTTTTCTCCATTGACATGGAACATTGAACATGACTCGAGGGAATTATCTTACTCTGTCCTAAAAGAGTGTCATGGATTTTTTTTTTTAACATTCAGAGTCACACAATGCTTTAGTTTAATATTTCACTGAAGTGCTTGTAACATAGTCAGCCAGGTGGATCTCAGAGTATGGGTTCTCTGATTGGACCAGATTAACATGCTCAATCAGGGAGTGCTGGCTAACATATAAACAGGAGTGTCAGAGGATCTGACCTCTCTGAGCCAGGTCTGAGCTAGCTAGGCCAGTCATGTACAATGCACATGTAACTAAAGGGTGCCTTGGCGAGATACTGGTCATCATGGAATTATTTCGCTCATCGAAAAATATCAGCTCAAATATCAGAGATCTCCTTCGATACTGGACTACAATGGCATCTTAGAGTACATCCTGATGTGGGGTTTGACCATCATCTTTTTAATGAGATCAGGATTCTACTAAGTAGACAAAATTAACTCATAATCCAAACTAAGATGGAGCCACACTGGGAGGTAATGGTCAATTAACTAATACAGGTACAAAACATCCATGAATACCAAATTCAATAGTTACCAGAAGTGGGGGTGGCACATTGTTTTATTCAAACAGTGTTATACCTATATATTCCATGCGCACAGAACAGCGACAATATTGGTTGACCTGGATAAACTTCAGTTTTTGAGCTAAGTTCAACAGGGGAAAGTGGAAACCACAGGCTCAGCTGTTGCTACATGTTGCCACCAATCAAAATTCAACAGGAACACATTCCAAATGTCAAGTTGATATATAACAGACTCAATTTGAAAACATTCTTGTCAAATTACAGTTGAACATGGACACAGAATGGCTAGCAGAATTTGAAGCAAACAGCCAGAGGTAGTATCATGGTTCATCCTGCAGGTGAAAAATTGTCACTTATAACTAATATCTCTATAGAACGAGATCACAGGGAAAAAAAAAACACTGAACTTTAAAGTAAATAGACATAAAGAAGTTCATAAAATTATGGTCTTCAGGAAAGATGACTTTCCATAGAACAATCTGTTAATCCTGGCCTTGGGGCGCACTATTTTGCAACAGATGTAGTTAATGAACCAATGAAGCAATGTGCTGTCAGGAATTTGCATTAGATACAGAAAACAAAAATAAGACCGTATTTATTAATGTGATAAAATTTGCTCTCGTGGTCATTGTGCTGCAGGCTTGCATTAATCCATTAAAGTTTCTTGGTACTGGGCTATCCCACCTTTATCATTTTAAACTTATCGTGCAAGGCAGATGGAGAAACAGCTAGCTGGTCTCCAGTATTCAGAATGAGGGTAAATTATCTTTAAACATCCTTATTTTGCTACACCTTACTTGTGGACGGATGAGTGTGTCAACTCTCCATCCCACTTTTGATACCCTCATTCTGAATATTGGAGACCAGCTAGCTGCTTCCCCAACTATCTCACAATAAAGCAACAATGATAACCTCTCCACAAATGGTGGCCAGGCTGTTGAAAACATTTATTGCTTAAAACTTTGTTTAAAAACTGAGATTAGTACCTAAAAATGGAGGCTGTCTTTTCTTTTTCTCTCCCTTCATTGTGCTGCTAACTTCAGCTTTTGTTCGATGTTGGTGAGCATCCTCTTTGTTGTTCAGCTCTGAAGGCCAGTCCATATCTTTAATGAGATGGTGACCCCCCCCAGGTTCTGGCCACTAATTGTGCAATTTGAGGGAAATCATTGCTCGGGAATTCTTGCAGCATATTGGTAATGTGCCTACCTCTAAGCCAGGAGGTCCACTTTAAAGTCCTATTTGCTCCAGGGGTGTTAATATCCCAATCAACCCATCCAGATGTTATCAAAATCACTGCAGGATAATTGTTACTCTCAACATTCAGTGCTGTGATCTTTATTTGAGCCAAATATTAGTGTTCACCTAAAACCCAGACTATTGCACTAACATCCTCAAATGGAAAGTCCAAATAAGCTAAAGGAACTTTTTCATCGGAATCTAACCTGGAAAGTTAGCAACAAAATATTACTTATCAAAGACAAAGACTGAAGCAGAAAGTAGTGAATGCTACTAACGGTAGTGACCAACAAATACTTTGTTGCTACCCTGGCTTACTTCACAAAACATTTGTCAACGGAACCACAAACCCTCATCTTAGTTTTGCTTATTGGTTAACTGTGGAAAAGAATATTTAAAGGACTATGATCCCAAACTTAGAGTCAGAGATGTACAGCTTATTAAATGAGTTGCCAGAGGAAGTGGTAGAGGTTGGTACAATTGCAACATTTTAAAAAGCAAATGGATGGGCATATGAATAGGAAGGGTTTGGAAGGATATGGGACAAGTACTGGCAGGTGGGACTAGATTTGGTTGGGACATCTGGTTAGCATGGACAGGATGAACCACACGTATGTTTCTGTGCTGTACATAGAGGTCTCTGATGCAATGGCCTTCATGATTTTATGAACCTCTAAGGTCATCCCTCAGCCACCGACGTTCCAGGTAAGACAGCCCAAGCGTATTGAGCCTCTCCCAAATCCTCCAGCCCTGGCAACATCCTTGTAAATCTTTTCTGAAGCCTTTCAAGGGTCACAACATCCTTCCAATACGAGGGAGACCAGAATTGCACACAATATTCTAAAAGTGGCTGAAGCAATGTCCTGTACAGCTGCAACATGACCTCCCAACTCCTGTACTTTATGCTCTGACCATTAAAGGAATGCATTTGTTCAGCAACGTTCCCCATAACCTTACCATTAAATGTACAAGTCCTGTTCTAATTTCCTTTTCAAAAATGCAGCACTTCACATTTATCCAAATTAAACTCCATTTGGCACTCAACCCATTTGCTCATTACACTGAAGTAACCTTCTCCACTGTCCACTACACCTCCAATTTTGGTGTCATCTGCAAACTTACTAATTATCTCTATATCCACATCCAAAATCATTTATGTAAATGACAAAAAGTAGTGGACCCAGCACCGATCCTTATGGCACTCCACTGGTCACAGGCCTCCAGTCTGAAAAGCAACCCTCCACTACCACATTGTCTTCTACCAACAAGTTAGTTATGTATCCAAGTGGCTAGTTCTTTCTGTATTCCAAGAAATCGAACCTTACTAACCAGTCCACAACAAGGAACATTGTCAAATGCCTGACTGAAGTCCATATAGATCACTATCATTCTGCCCTGATAATAGACAATAGATGCAGGAGTAGGCCATTCTGCCCTTCGAGCCTGCACCACCATTCAATATGATCATGGCTGATCATTCCTAATCAGTATCCTGTTCCAGCCTTATCTCCATACCCCTTGACTCCACTATCTTTAAGAGCTCTATCCAATTCTTTCTTAAATGAATCCAGAGACTGGGCCTCCACTGCCCTCTGGGGCAGAGCATTCCACACAGCCACCACTCTCTGGGTGAAGTAGTTTCTCCTCATCTCTGTCCTAAATGGTCTACCCCATATTTTTAAGTTGTGTCCTCTGGTTCGGCATTCCCCCATCAACGGAAATATGTTCCCTCCTGCCAGAGTGTCCAGTCCTTTCATAATCCTATACGTTTCAATCAGATCCCCTCTCAGTCTTCTAAACCCAAGGGTATACAAGCCCAGTCGCTTCAGTCTTTCCGTGTAAGGCAATCCTGCCATTCCAGGAATTGACCTCGTGAACCTACGCTGCACTCCCTCAATAGCCAGAATGTCTTTCCTCAAATTTGGAGACCAGAACTGTACACAGTACTCCAGGTGTGGTCTCACCAGGGCCCTGATCAATCCTCTGTTACTTAAAAAAAACAAAACAACTTCGTGAGACAATTTCCCATGCACAAAGCTATGCTGACTATCCCGCATCATTCATTGCCTTTCTAAATATATACAAATCCTGTTCCTCAGGATTCCCTCTAACAACGTGCCTACCACCAATGTCAGGCTCACCTGTCTATAGTTCCCTGGCTTTTCCTTACCACCTTTCCTTAAAACGTTTGCACCATGTTAGCCAATCTCCAATCTTCCAGTACCTCACCGGTGAGTTATCAAAAATACAAATATCTCAGCAACGTATCCCTGCAGGCCAAGAGTTAAGGTGGGCTGCTGATGGTTGAAGTCATACTCCCATTAAAATGTGCTCTCTTAACAGAAGCGATATAATGATAGCCAGAGTTTTCGAATTGATTGGGTCAATTCCAACACGAAGATGGATAACCAGCAAAACAAAGGGAATGACAGCAGTAAGAGGCCAGTTGAAACTAAAGTCACCATAAATAGGGAACAGTAGGGGAGGGGTCACTGGTAAGTGATGCCATTGCAAGATCTTCCAAATCCCACAGTAGGAAAGACAGACAGTCTAACAGCAGCAAATTCTCCAAAGCCAACATGAACATGCCTGCATTGAGATCCTTCCAAATCTCATGGTAGGAAAATCTTGCAACAGCATCACCTCCCAGTGCTCGTTCCCTTGCTGTTCCCTGCATTCATATGTCTGACACCAGACACCTCAAGCAACTGCTTATGGCAGGAGATCTCAGGACATGAAGGGAAACCCTTTCAGAATATACACTATACATTTCCAATGAAGCAAAATTGTAGCATGAAATGTTACCTATATATTTGCTCTAGGAATAGGTACAAATAGAGCTAGGTCATCATGACATCAAAGCAGTTAAAACATATCATTATCTACCTTGTTCTAAAAGATGTCCTCTCTTACTAGCTCATGGACATAATGTTAAAGACTTCAATGTTCATCACATAATCATAGACCCAATCCTATTACACAAACATCCTGTCTTAGGATGAAGGCCACTCATTCAAAAGGGTGAATCAAGAGCATCATGTTGGAAACACACAGCAAGTCAGGCAGCATCCAAGGGAAAGGAAAATCAACGTTCCTGATGAAGGGATTTTGCCCAAAACATCAATTTTCCTGCCCTTCAGATGCTGCCTGACCTCCTGTTCTTTTCCAGGACCACATTCTCCACTCTAATCCCCAGCATCTACAGTCCTCACTTTCACCTCATTCAAAAAGACACTGAGCATCAAGAATTTTCACTGGGAAGTGACATTGAAGCATCACAAGTACCTCCCTGCAACTCATCTACTTGACTGTCCAAGCAACATCTGTCCCAAAGAGCAAACAGACCATGCATTGGACATAGTAGCCATCTCAGAAACCAAAAGTAGCACATAACCAGATCATCCTCAATCCTGAAGGACTGCCTAAGAGACTCAATTCCATTAACATTTGTAGAAACTTGTGATTTCCTTTCATATGATTAACTAACCAGTGCACAATTTGATAAGCAGCAATTGTAAAAGACTGCTTTACTCTCATTAAAATGATACAATGTTTCTAGCTTTAGCAACAACTTTAATTATTCCCAAAATTCAGTAGAGCTTTGCAACTCTGAATGCATCCTTGCATGTTCAATGATAATTTATCTTGAAATAAGTGACTGCTTTTGGTCTCCAGTTCTTAGCATTTTACTCATTAACCCCAGCACTATTTTGAAACACAACAGATTTAATACAGAGTTCTAAAAATAACTACTCACCACCCCTCTCCATTCCCAACCCTCAGCTTTAAATTTATTAGGTTTGAATCCATTACTTATATTTGCATAATTGACATCATTATCTGTCAGCTTGCTCAGCTCAGGCTGACAGTCATTAAAAGATCATTATAAACAGGGCTGTAATGGGTTCATGAGGCCAAATGGCTGCATTTTAATCACCAGAGAATGATAAGTTGATGGTGGCCTAAGGGAAAGGGCTCTTGTAACTGGCAGAGTTAATGAACAAATCAGGTTAGGAAAATTCACCACCTGTGCCTGAGTATACCATGTAATTGCAACTACAATTTGGAGAAGTTGAACTGGAATAGATGTGTGTAACATTACTGAGGTTGTGGATCACCACTAAGGAACAGAAACAATTGGAGCCACAGGGACTCTGTACACCTTTATCAGAATTGTTGCAACGAGTACAGAAGTTTTTTTTTCCTTCCTGATGGTAACTTACCTATTAATGGCTTCTCAACTATGCAGTTTGTCCTTGTTTAGGGCTGAGAAGGTAAACAGATGATTGGTTCTTCTGGAAAATTGAGAAACTCACATTTGGGCAAAACAAGAAGGCGCTTTTATTCAAGTTCTGCTTAAAGCTCATTGTCAACGCACAGTGTAGAAAGATTTGTGCTGCAGCCAGACTGTGTCATACAGATAGTTCTCCTATAATGCACATTTATTAAACATGATTTGGCTGTAACACAATTAGTGAATTGTGGATTTTTTTTATAAAGTGAGCTATTGTTCACTACTATGCAATTCAATTCCCAGCACTGACCTGATCAGCAAATCACAGCTCTTGTAGCTGTGGTATTTATGCAACTGGTCCAGTTCATTTTCTCATCAATGTAACCCCCAGAATATTGATTTAGTGATGGTAATATGATTGACAGTTAGGGAATAGTGGTTAAATTCTCTCTTGTTGGTTAGTGCCTTATACTTGTGTGGCACGAATGTTATTTGCCACATTTCATTAAAGAGAATCTTATTCTTGGTAATCAATTTGGAAATTTTCCAATTGCTGTGGAAGTGTTTCAATGGTACCTCAACATTAGCACTTAGTGAAATGGGGATACATGAACCTACTGAAAGCTGGGTATCATTTGGGACTGTTTCTGCATTCCTGTGGGACTGTGTTATGATGTACATTTCAGCGGCAATGACTGTTGCTGTTCCAGATTGTTTAGTTGAAGTCCTGAGTTTCTGACATTGACCTTCATGTAACTGAACACTCTGACTCTCAACTCAGACCTGTAGACGCATAGGGCAGAATATCCCTCAAAGTGGTACAGAAATGCTATCCATCTTTCACTCTACCTCATCATTGAAATGGTGTGGCTAATGTGATACAGCTTGATGGACAGCTTGTCACCATTTTGAACAGTTAGTAGCAAACTCTGCTCAGTCACTAATATTAGTTCTGTCATGCCTCATAGACACCTAAGGTCGGTCTTTGGGGTGTTTTCTTTTTCCTTCTCAGAAATGTTGGCCATTTGAGGGTTCTAGAGAACTGAGCCTAATTTTTGTTGCGGACCATCCAGATGTGTCAACCTTTCTAATAAAATGGATTTGGCATTGTTAATTTGAGGGCAATGGTGGCATAGAAAGCCAAAGACTCAGGTTATTGCTGCGGGGGATACAAAACATTCCATAGGGTCTGATGAAATTTGAATTCAATCAACAATCTAGAATATAAAGCAAATCTTAGTAATGATCACCATAATCATGACTATCCTCAATTGTTTAAAGAACCCAACTGGTTCACTAATGTCCTTAAAGGACGGAAATCTGTCTTCCTGACTCATCTGGCCTATACATGACTCCAGCTCCACAGCATTGACGTTGAAGCTTAAGTGTCCTCTGGAATTTCTCTGGCAAACCACTTAGATCAAGGGGAATTTAGGATGAACAATAACTTGCTGGCCTTGCCAGTGACAACCACATCCTCTGAAATCTGTGAAGATAGTTTCAACGGATACAGCAGTTTTTTCAACATTCTTGTTATTGAATTAAGGAGGATGCTGCTGTTGGAATTAGGACTTCTGAGGTGTCTCATAGCTCAGGAATACAGTTTGGATGGTTTTCCTGCTCCAATCGTTAACTTTTTTATGTTACATAACCAAGGAAGATTAACACTCAAATTTTATAATTGAACTGAACAATGTGTTCATGTCTTTTATAGCTTTCTTTTGCTCAAAAAAACATTGTTCACAGAGTTGTTATACTTCTTGTTCTGAGCATTCTATATATAGTCTTTGGCCTGCACTATTTCTAATCAACTCTGTGATGCAATTCCTCAGCATATTTTTCTGTCACAATCATGCTATTTACCAATTTTCCATCAGTTTTGCAGATTCCTGCTATGCCTGCTCTGCTTAGGTTTTTGCACTTATGTTTCTTCTTTTAGAAGATCTCATTTTTCTCCAGCAGTTTGTTACTGGTCTCCAATAGATCATTGTTTGACCATGTTAGAGTGTTACCCTGCATCCAAAGTTCACCAATTTGCTGTCTGAACTCAGCACTGCCTTTCTTTTATTTTTCAATTTCTTCTATTTGATGCATGTGAATTCTATTGATTTTTTTTGGGCTGAGGTTCAGGAACTCTCTCCTCTGCTAACTGCACAACGTGCAGTTTCTCAGATACTTACTCTTTTTCAGCTTGTCACATAAATGCCCTGCACATTCGTCATTCTTTCCAAGTCAGTGACTTTCTTATTTAGTCTTAATTTTTCATCTTGAATTGCTGCAAGTTTCTGGAAATCTTCTTTAACTCCTTGAACTTCCAGAATTAGTTCTCTTTTCTGCCAGCTCCTTTGTCTCTCAATATGGGCTTTGAAAATTTCAGTATCTTACTGCAGTCATTCCCTTTGTTTTGCTGGTTATCCATCTTAGTGTTGGAATTGACCCAATCAATTCGGAAACTCTGGCTATCATTATATCGCTTCTGTTAAGAGGGCACATTTTAATGGGAGTACGACTTCAACCATCAGCAGCCCACCTTAATTCTTGGCCTACAGGGATACATTGCAGGTCTTCATATCTGTACAACTATCACCCCTGTGCTCACTGATCTACATCAACTCCTGGTTCAACAAAACCAGTTGAATTGAATTGAATTTATTGTCATGTGTACCGAGGCACACATGAAAAGCTTTATCTTGTGAGCAATACAGGCAGGTCACATAGTTAAGTAGCACAGATAGTAAATAATAGGTAAACAGTGGCAAAAACAAAAACACAGGTCCAGGCGAATGTTAAGAGTTTGTAAGTCCATTCAGTATTTTAAAACAGTAGGGGAGAAACTGTTACGAAACCGAATGGTGCATATGTTCAGGCTTCTGTACCTTCTCCCCGATGGTCGAGATTGTAGAAACACATTGCCAGGGTGGGATAGATCTTTGAGAATGCTGGCAGCCTTTCCTTGACAGCGGGCCTCGTAGATAGATTCTATAGATGGGAGGTTGGCCTTTGTGATTGTCTGGGCTAAGTTCACCACTCTCTGTAATTGTCTCCAATCTTGAATGGTACAGTTGCTATATCAGGTAGTGATACATCCAGACAGAATACTCTCAATGGCACACCTATAAAAATTTTCAAGGGTATTCACTGTCATGCCAGATTTCCACAGCTGCCTCAGGAAGAAGAGACATTGTTGGGCCTTTGTAAACAGTGCATCCACATGAAGAGTCCAAAAAAGCTTGTTGTGGATAACCACTCCCAGGAGCTTGACACTCTCCATTTGTTCCATCTATGTGCTGTTAATGTGTGTGTGTGTGTGTGTGTGTGGTGGGGGGGGGGGGGGGGGGGTGCATGAGTAACATCCCGCCAAAAGTCAGTAATGAGTTCCTTGGTTTCGCTGGCATTGAGAGCTAAGTTGTTCTCAGTGCAACATTTTTCCAGGTCTTCCTTGTTCGCCGCCATATGAGATTTGACCGACTATGGTGGTGTCATCAGTGAACTGGTAAATGGCATTAATCTGGTATTTGGCGATGGTATACAGTGAGTACAGCAGGGGGTTCGGTACGCACCCCTGTGGGGCTCCAGTGTTGAGTATTCGTGAGGGTGAAATATTGTCCCCAATCTTCACTGATTGTGGCCTGTGGGTCAGGAAACTGAGGATCCAGTTGCAGAGAATGGGGCTTAGTCTGAGATCACTAAGTTTAGTAATCAGTCTCAAGGGATAACGCTGTTGAAGGCTGAACTGTAGTCAATGAGTAGGATTCTTATGTAGCTGTTCTTGGTGTCAAGATATTCTAGGGAGGAGTGAAGGCAAGGATATGTCATCTGGCATGGATCAGTTGGTCCAATTGGCAAATTGGAGTGGGTCAAGAATAAAGGGGAGGCTGGAGTTGAGTAATGCCATGACCAGCTTTTCAAAGCACCCTTTGACTACTGAAGTTAGAGCCACTGGGCGGTAGTCATTAAGACATGCTGCATGTGCCTTCTTAGCCACAGGATGATGTTGGCCCTCTTGAAACAGGCAGGGCCAGTGGCCTGTTGCAGGGAGAGGTTGAAGATGTCCGAGAAGATCTCTGCCAGTTGATCTGCGCTCTGAGTGCACAACCTGGTACTTCATCTGGTCCCATTGCTTTCCTTGGATTCACACGAAGGAAAAACTGATCTGACCTCTGATGTAGTGACTGTTGGGATAGGTTCATCAGTACTTGTCGGAATATGCTTTACCTCTCTGCTGAAATTCTGCTCAAAGCGAGCGTAGAAAGCATTGAGATGATCTGGGAGGGATGTGTCATCACCTGCTATCTTGCATTGTCTCTTTTCAGAACCTGTGATGTCATTCAGTCCTTGCCATAATTGCCAGGTGTCTGTCTGGGTCTCTATTTTGGATTGGTTTGGTGCTTGGCTGTCTTAATGGCTCTGCAAAGGTCATACTTGGATTCCTTATATTTGAGTGAGTCTCCTGATCTGAAGGCCTCAAATCTGACTTTTAGCAGGTTCTATATGTCCTGATTCGCCCAGAGTGTCCTGTTGAGGAACACCCGGATTGACTTCCTCAGTATGCAGTCCTCCTCATACTTGTTGATAAAGTCTGTGACGGTGGTGGTGTTCTCGTCCAAGGTACCTACGGACTGTTTGATCATGGCCCAATCAGTTTAAGATCCAAATCGTTCTCCTTCCTAATCACATCCAATAACCACCACCCCATTTTCTCCCAATCCTCCAAGATATCCACATTCTACTAATTCTGACCTCATGAGCTTCCTCAATTCTGATTTCAGTGTTTCGGACTGTGCCTTCAGTTGCTTAGTCCCTAAGCTATAGAATTCTCTTCCTAAACTCCTCTACTTCTCTACCAAGTTTTAAGATGTTCTCTAAATCTTAATTCATTAAGCAAACTCTTGGCCACTTACCCTAATGTGGCTTGGGGTCAAATTGAGCCTTCTAAGACATCTGTCAGGTACAATAGAGCATTTGATCAATTAAGAGCACTATATAAACACAAGTTGTGTGTATGTGTACGCGCGCATGTGTGTTTGAGAAGGGGTGGAACAGTCAGACAGTCATATAGTCAGAAAGAGGTTCAGCATAGAAACAGACTCTTCGGTCCAACTTGTCTATACTGACTAGATAGCTGAACCTAATCAAGTTCCATTTGCCAGCACTTGACCCATATTCCTCTAAACCCTTCCTATTCATAGACCAATCCAGATGCCTTTTAAATGCTGCAATTGTACCAGCCTCCGCAACATCCTCTGGCAGCTCATTCCATACATGCACCACCCTCTGCATGCAAAATTTGCCCGTTAGATTCCTTTTATATCTGTCCCCTCTCACCCTTAACCTATGCCCTCTAGATCTGGACTCACCCATGTCAGAGAAAAGACTTTGTCCATTTACCCTATTCATGCCCCCATGATTTTATAAACATCGATTAGGTCACCCAGCGGCCCCCGACGCTCCAGGGAAAATAGCCCCAGCCTGTTCAACCTCTCCCAATAGCTCAAACCCTCCAACCCTGGCAACATCTTTGTAAATCTGTTCTAAACCCTTTCAAGTTTCACAGCATCCTTCTGATAGGAAGCAGACTGGAATTGCATGCAGTATTCCAAAAGTGGCCTAACAAATGTCCTGTACAGCCCTAACATGACCTCCCAACCTCTGTACTCAATGCTTCTGAAGAAGGGCTTGTGCCCGAAACATCAATTCTCCTATTCCTTGGATGCTGCCTGACCTGCTGTGCTTTTCCAGCAACACATTTTTCAGTTCTGTACTCAATGCTCTAACCAATAAAGGAAAGCATTTCAAACACCTTCTTCAATATCCTATTACCTGCAACTCTACTTTCAAGGAAGAATGAACTACAAGGTATTTTTCAATCAGCAATACTCCCTCGGAAATTACCATTAAGTGTATAAGTCCAGCTCTGATTTGCCTTTCCAAAATGCAGCACCTCACATTTATCTAAATTAAACTCCAATTGCCATTCCTCAGCCCATTTGCCCATCTGATCAAGATTCCATTGTACTCTGAGGTAACCTTCTTTGCTGTCCACTACACCTCCAATTTTGGTGTCATCTGCAAACTTACTAACTCTTATGCTCACATTCAAATCATTTATATAAATGATGAAAAGTAGTGGACCCAGCACCGATCCTTTGGCACTCCACTGGTTACAGGCCTCCAGTCTGAAAAACAACCTCCACCACCCTCTGTATTCTATCTTCTAGCCAGTTCTGTATCCAAATGATTAGTTCTCCCTGTATTCCATGAGATCTAACTTTGCTAACCAGTCTCACATGGGGAACCTTGTCAAAAGCCTTACTGAAGTCCATATAGATCCCGTCCACCAAACTGCCTTCATCAATCCTCTTTGTTACTTCTTCAAAAACTCAATCAAGTTTGTGAGACATGATTTCCCACACACAAAGCCATGCTGACTATCCCTCATCAGTCCTTGCCTTTCCAAATGCATGTAAATCGTGTCACCCAGGATTCCCTCTAACAACTTGCCCAAGACCAATGTCAGGCTCATCAGTCTATAGTTCCTAGGCTTTTCCTTACCCCCTTTCTTTAATAGTGGCACCACATTCGCCAACCTCCGGTCATCTAGCACCTCACCTGTGACTATCGATGATATAAATATCTCAGGAAGAGGTCCAGCAATCACTTCCCTAGCTTCCCACAGAGTTCTAGGGTACACCTGATCAGGTCCTGCAGATTTTTTCACTTCTATGCGTTTCAAGACATCCAGCACCACCTCCTCTATAATATGGACATTTTTTTCAAGATGTCACCATCTATTTTCCCACATTTTATATCTTCCATGTGCTCCTCTACAATAAATACTGATGCAAAATACTCATTTAGCATTTCTCCCATCTCCTGCAGCTCCATACAAAAGCTGCCTTGCTGATCTTTGAGGGGCATTATTCGCTCCCTAGTTACCCTTTTGTCCTTAATGTATTTATAAAAACTCTTTCTCTTAACCAAACCCACAATTTCTTTAGTCATCCAGCATTCCCCATACCTACCAGCCTTTCCTTTCACCCTAACAGGAATATACTTTCTTTAGACTCTTGTTATCTAATTTTTGAAGGCTTCCCATTTTCCAGCCGTCCCTTTACCTGTGAACATCTGCCCCCAATTAACTATTTGAAGTTCTTGCCTAATACCGTCAAAATTAGTCTTCCTCCAATTTAGAAGTTCAACTTTTAAATCTGGCCTATCCTTTTCCATTACTAGTTTAAAACTAATAGAATTATGGTCGATGGCCCCAAAGTGCTCCCCCACTGACACCTCAGTCAGCTGCCTTGCCTTATTTCCTAAGAATAGGTCAGGTTTTGCACCTTCTCCAGTAGGAACATTAATATACTGAATCAGAAAATTTTCTTGTACATGCTCAACAAATTCCTCTCCACCTAAACTCTTAACACAATGGCAGTCTGGTCTATGTTTGGAAAGTTAAAATTCCCTACTATAACCACTGGGTGTGTTCATCTAGGTTTCTACTAGGGTTAACTATTCAGTCTAACTGCACTCCAAAGGCATGCAGCAATTGTTTTGGTTTTTAAGAGTAGAAATCCATCTGACAGAGTGTAAAAGAGAGGAGATATGTCTTCATTTTACATTCTATTGTATTCAGAGAGCCTGGTTTATATTAATAGCAGAGTTGTGGTACCTATTACTATGTGGTAGTCCCCTGCATTTAATTTGAATCGGGCTGTGTGAACACAGTGCTTCCTAAAATGAAAGGGTTTTCAAGTCACGTATATTGTTCTGCATAAGGTCACCCCCAAATGTTACATCTAATAAACTTGAAAAATTTGCAGCTCTGCTCTAAGACAAGGGTTAACATTAAAGAGTTTCTATTCAATGGAATTTTCATCTTCATGCCAGTTGCCATTCACAAATGCATTTTCTCTGTTTTTTCTCTTTCAACGAGAGCCTTCCAAGTTGATCTTGCTCCCATCCTAAAATGTTTAAATGACAGCTCTCCCTTTGGACTTCAGTCTTGGCCTCTGTTGTTATTCCTTCCTTGTATTTATTCAGCTGGGTTCTCTCAAATTTCAAATCATCCATGGAGGACCTGGATTGAAATCAGGAGTCAAATGGGAAAGTCGCTATTTAAGTATCACTGTGCTGGAAGGAACAAAGCATTAACATCTGAAATGATCACATGCCAGTAAGAAAGGAAGCATGGAAAATATGAATTACATACAAGCTCACTCTCTGCATTTCCCTCCAGACACAACTTTCTAGCCGTATACACACATATATAGAGTTATTGCAGGACCCAGTTTAGAGTCAAGGTTGAAGCAGAGATGTACAAGCATTGTAACATAATATATATTTAAAACAACCTTTAACAGCATAAAGCATCCTACAGCATTTCATAGGAGCATCAATAACATTATTTTATACTTAGCTAATGCAAATCCTGAACATAAGAGATAGCCTCTTTACTTACTGAGTTTGTGATGATCTGCCACTTCTTTTGTAGAGTGGGCAGTCCTGTCTTATGGAGCATAGTTTGTGTCCCTTCATAAAGTGTATAAAAGGGTTTACGCTATGGTCCCAGCAGGGGAGATTGGCTGCACAGGGGTTCTATCCTGTCCTGAACCTGTTTAGATAGGCTACCTATTGCCATAGCAATTGAAAACCTACAATTCAACAGAAGGGATTTGTCACACGGTCATCATGGAGTGGTAAGTGAGGACAGCATGGATGGTTTCAATCAGCTTGTTGGTTTTCATTAGTTGTTGAATGTATGGGGAATTGATATTTGTGAGAACAGAAGGCTAAGGGAGGAGCATAAAGTGGGTGCATGCAGTTATGCTGCACATTGCAAAATTCAATTGACCTGTCAATAAGATGCCAAACAGGTGCTGAATACTCTGCTCGAGACTATCCCAAGGCTAAGGCCCAGATGGTTTTATTGTAAAACAAATATGAAATCAAGCCAGATAAGAAGATTTAGGTCAGATGACCAAATGCATGGTCAAAGAGGTTGTTTTTAAAAACTGTCTTTATGGTGGAATGTGAGCTGTAGTTAGAGTATTCTGGACCTCAGGGTTTTGGTTTGCAATCAGTTATTTTCCTGATTTTTAAGCAGTTTGAATCTCTCCCTGACCCCTGATTTTGAACACAGGACATTTTTATGGGGATGTCAATAAAGAGACAGTGAACAGATATTTAAGGGCAAAAGAATCTGTGTTTATTTGGGTACAGAAGGTAATTATAATACAAGAAATTGGTAACTCAGTAAATTCTGAGAACTTAATACAATGAATATACAGGAACACACTAGCACTTAAAATATACTTTAATAAAAGATAACCACTATGAAACACTAATTACCCACACTCAGAAGATTTAAACAGTGTTTAAATTTATGCTTTTAACCAGATTTCTGACCAATAGGGTCCCAGTGCCATAGCACCACCTGCCTTCCACTCTCTGCAGGCTAGGTTAGAATTTTGGGGCCTAGGGAGCTCTGCTCACCACTCTGAATGTGTTTTGAAGTTCTGGCTTGCTGTACTTGGAGACTAGAAGGAAACTTCAGACTATGTAGTTTGGTGGGGGGAGGGTGGGGGCTTGCAGGGGAGGTGGTAGTAGGTTAGAGAAGCCCCTGGGGAAGCTGTTAATGCAGAAGCTTAGTTGTTGAAAAGATCCTTCAGGTAAAATTGGGGCTGACAGTTATAGGGCCCGTTATTTCCGTGCCCAAATCTGCAGTTTTCATTGTGCTGTTGATGTTCTCTTCTGAGGTTAATTGGATTTCCGTTGGCTAAAGTGTGTATGAATGGGTTTTAATCAAGGTTGAATTTCAAGTATCTCTGTAGGCCCCATACCGTCTATGCCGAGGTTTAAGAGCTGTCTCAGGCTGGGGTCTGTTGGTTTCGGTCAATTCTTCTTTTGGGATGAGGTGCCAGTGTTGGACTGGCGTGGACAAAGTTATAAACCATACAACACCAGGTTATTTGGAAGTACAGCTTTTGGAGCACTGCTCCTTCATCATGTAGCTAGTGGGGCAGGATCATAGGATACAGAATTTATAGTAAAACATCAAAGTGTTATACAACTGATGCGATGTATTGAACAAACTTAGATTGCTGTAACTTGGGATTCCAGGCTGAATGACAGTCCCAGACAGCAATCTCCATTCCCAGGTTTGCTGGCTGTATTGTGTATTTCCTGCAGACTCAGTCTAGCGGTCCCTTTTCTTTTAAAGTGTTGGAAGTCCAGGGTTTTGTCCGTATGTTTAAAGATTCGGGATTTTTGCTCAATCTTACACAGAGACTAGGCACCTGAAGGCTTCGCTGCCATTGAAGACATAATTATAAAGTCAGGGATACACAAGAGGCCAGAATTATTGGAGTGTGGATAACTCAGAGCATTATGAGCCTGGAAATATTAAAGAAAGAAGTTGGGGTGAGGCTATGAATGTAGGTAAAAATGGAAATTTTAAAATCAAGACGTTGCTTGACTGGGAGCCATGAGCTGTAAACACAGGAGTGATAGTGAAATAAGCTAAAACAGGGTAGAGTTTTGGATGATCTCAAGTTTACAAGGGCAGAATTTGTGAGCCATGATGTGGAGGTTGTACTGGAGTGGACCAAGTTAAAAATCACACCCCACCAGATTACCTGATGAAGGAGCAGTGCTTCGAAAGCTTGTACTTTCAAATGAAACTATTGGATTTGAATTTGTGAGGTCAGCCAAATGTGTATTACAATTGTTAAGTTCTGCAAATAACAAAGGCATAACTGAGCGTTGTGAGAGCAGTTGGGCTGATAGAGTGTGAAATCTGATGATTGTTATGGAGGTGCAAGAACCAACTCAGATACTCACTGTGACACCAAGGTTGTGAACAAGCTGGTTTTAATTGCCAGCAGTGAGAGGAATGGAAAAGCTAGCTAGAGAATCAGGATGTGGATTTAAAGGCTAGAAAATGGCACAGTGGCTCAGTGGGTAACACTGCTGCCACACAGCGCCAGGGACCCGGGTTCAATTCCAACCTTGAGCCACTGTCCGTGTGGAGTTTGCGCATGTCTGCAAGGGTTTCTTTTGGGCGCTCCAGTTTCCTCCCACCATCCAAAGATGTGCAGATTAATGGCAGGAATTGGCTATGCTAAATTGCCCATAGTGTTCAGGGATATGTAAGTTAGGTGCATTCATCAGGGGTAGATATAGGGTAGGGGAATGAGTCTAGGTGGGTTACTCTGTGGAGGGTTAGTGTGGACTTGTTGGGCTGAGGGGCTTGTTTTCATACTGTAGGGATTCTATAATGCAGGAATGGTATAATGCTCATGTTTGTGGACTATAATCCAAAGCCCCAGACTAATGTTTGGGAATGCAGATTTAAATAGTATGGTAGATGGTGAAATTTGAATTCTTTCAATGCCCTTTAGGAAAGGAAATTTGCCATCCTTTACTCATCCACTTGTCTCTTATTTCTTATGGGTTTATGACCATTGTGTTACAGGTCTTCTTGCAGTTAGGAATCAATAGACACATTCCTCATGTTAATTCAATAAAGATTAATTAAATTGATTCCTTTTTAAAACATAGGTTGATTTGACCAGGGAGACAGTTATGCCCTGGTATGGATCCTTCAAATTTGCTGCAACCCTTCATCCCTCCTCACCATAGTTTGATATTTTGGGGCATTCCTCATATAATCGTAATGAATTAGGGAATCTCTCCCAGGGTCCAGTGATAACAAAATGGTCACTTTATGTTGTTCCAGCCAGCTTGATGACAATGGAGAGGCATTGGAGGAGAAATAAGGAAGTAGGGAAAGGGAGCCAAGGGCAACATTTTCACGTAGAGGGTGGTGCATGTATGGAATGAGCTACCAGAGGAAGTGGTGGAGAATGGTACAATTACAACAATTAAAAGGCATCTGGATGGGCATATGAATAAGAAGGGTTTAGAGGGATATGGGCCAAGTGCTGGCAAATGGGACTAGATTAGGTTAGGATACCTGTTCGGCATGGACGGGTTGGACTAAAGGGTCTGTTTCCGTGCTGTGCATCTCTATGACTCTAAGTTAATGTGTTGGAAACAGTTTAGTGATTTACCAGATTACACATGGGAATGGGATAAGTTGACTCATGAGGAAACATTGGACAAGCTTAGCTTGTGCACACTGGAGTTTACAAAAGTAAGAGAGTTGAGAGTCTTTGGAATTCTCTTCTCAAGACGCGATTGAAGCAGAGTATTTGTGTACTGCTAATGCAGAGGTAGGTAGATTCTTGACAACTGAAAGGGTGAAAAATTACTGCAGTCAGTGGGATAATCAGGCCAGCTATGATCTTTCTTAATTGCAGAGCAGACTTGAGGGGCTGATTGGCTGAATGCTCCTATTTCATATATTTGTATAAACTTAGGGGAGCATCCAGTGGGCTCTTAAAAGAAATATCCCACTACCACATTCCAGTGGTGCCAGGGGTGGACTCAATAGTTATTAAACCTGGCACTCTCTTCTGCCCACCCCATGAAATGTTGCTGTGGGTTTGGGTGAGTCCCTTAAGTATAATTGGTCCCTGAGGAGCCTTGATTGACCAAAAGTCAGATTAGCTGCCCAATGCCTTCCCATTAAATTATGGTGAGAGGTTAGATGGATAACCGCAATATGCCACCCCATAATTTAATTAAGTGACCACCCCAAATGTCTGACAACTGAACCCTGAGGTATAAAATTCTACCTAGTGTGTAAATTAGAGGGTATAAAGTGTATAAGAGGGTAATGCCCAATGGCAGAATGTTGAAGATATTAGTGCAATCATAAAAGAAAGTGACTATTGGGCCCTCAAGTTATTTTTAAGTTTAGTCCCAGTCACTCACTGCACAGCCATATGTACTCAAGAAGTGATAGGTTAAGCCCTAACAGTTAATCACTCCTGCACACCCATCACTTCATACTTGTAGTTAACACCTGACTGACAATGTATTTGAAATGCTCTGGTGGAAAGAAGCATTTTCAGTAAGAATTCCTCCCACAATCATTAGTGCCACTTCATTACATGTAATTGGAGCATAGTCTGGCACTGTGTCACTGAAGTAACTATTCAGCAGAAATAAAAGTCAAGAAACTACTGTCACAAATGCTAATGGAGATAAGTATTTCTCTTTTTCAGTTTGATCCCACACCGTCAATTTATGTTGCAACATTTTGAACATTTCAAGTGTATGTATTTAATGATGCTTTGTATTGAGAACCAGCTGCTGGCAGTTCTGCTGTAAATGCTGGTTTGGATACTTGGATTGCACAGTAATATAAACAGCTCATTGTGAAAAACTACTTTGATGATTAAATGTAAGATCTTACAAAAGCAAAAGTTCTTTTTTGAATAGATATTAAGCTGTGGCAGCAACAAGAACTTGGTTATCACTTTTTAAGTTGCCCTTTTCTATTTGCACACGCCAGATAACAATGAATTGTGCAGCCATTTTACACCCCTTACTTTTCCCATTGATTCTGTGTTTGAAATGTGTTTCCAGAACTCCAGTGGACAGTTTACAGCAATATCAAGAAAGAACTTGACTCCATAAATCCAAGACTAAAGCCTATTTAGCTTATTGTTCATATACAAGTTTGGAATCGCACAACATTGACCTAACTCTCATTTACAAAATGAAACCTTTCTGAGTTGTGCAGAGATGTGAGTCAGTCATACTGGACTCGAAAAGATAACTCGGTTTTTCTCTCCACAGATGCTGCCAGATCTGCTGAGTTTCTCCAACACTTTTTTTTTATCTAGGCCAGTCCTTGCACTGGTGAACTGCAATGTTTATTAATGATACAGACTACTTGCATAAGTAGGGAGGCAAGGGCCAGTGTCAGTCCCAGTTCCAGATGCCATATGTCAGCGGCTATATGACACTATTTACATAGGATAACAGGACGTAGCCATTATCCTAAAATGTACCATGTACCCTAACACCTGGATCATAACAGCCAACTTCACACTGAAAAATATGAACTCTGTTAGTGTAATGAAAGGACCATGTCACTTGACAAAGTTCTATAAATCATTAAAATAGTAAGGAAGAAAATAGGCCTACAGATGTTCTTGGAAATCAGAAGTTCAAAGCATGAAGCTAAAATTAACAAGCTTCCAGCACAACTTAAGGGAATTTTAATTTCTTTTAGCGTTCTGAAGCTATGGACTAAATTATTGTTAATGCATTTAATACTGGCCCAATTAACATCTCTAAGAACACAGTTTGGATGAATGCCCAGTTAGGATCAAGATGAGGATAATGTGTACTGAGAAACTTGAGTTGTGGAATATGATTTATTCAGAGGGGGTTTCAATAGCCCCCAAGTTAGAGTTTTAGAAATTAACTTCTTTGTTCAGAGGTACTGAAGAGAGATTAGAGCAAGTATATCAATGATAACTTCCATTCATTTCATACATTGAAGATTGATGATATCCTGCATTGGAGGCTTCAGACTCACACATTCCACAGTAGCGTGAGTGCTGATCAGACTCCCTCAAAAAGTGCTAGTTCAACTAATAACGAGACACAATGCCACAAGTTTAGTTTTCCTGCTTTCCAATTCACTCTTAGCCAGATATTTTGACTGACACAAAATAGTTAGCAGTAACCTTATTCCAAATCATGCAAATACAACCTGTACATGAAATAACTCTTGCATGTAGCTTTGTGATACTAAGACAATTTAGATCAACTTTTCTGTTAGCTTATCTATGGTGTTCTCCGTGTTACTAAAGCCAGGGTAGAGACAGCCTGCTCATTTCCATGCCCTGGCCAATCAGTTACCCCCGGCCATCATCCTCTGGTGTGCACAGGGATATTGTGCACATGGGGACAGGAATCTTGCATGTGTATCTGTCTGCAGTGATATTCCAGATTAACATGCATGCTTTAAATAAACTGCTTGACTTCAATGTTGGACCCAGTCACTACTCTTAATTAGACAGCAGGTACTTGACATCCCTTAATATTCTGAACCATAAGAAACAAATTATAATGTATCCCGAATAATACAGTTTGCTTGAGTAACACCACATGCAACAATAGGGTGTCATGACTGGAACATGTACTATCTGCAGGATGCAATGAAACATCTTTGCAAGATTTCTACAATAGCACTGTCCAAATATGCAACTGAAACCATCTAGAGATGCAAGAGTGTCAGGTATGTGTGAACACCATGCCCTACATGTTCTACACTGCAGCACACACCATCCTAAATTAGATTAGGTTGCCATATTTTCATCGTCTCTGTGTCAAATCCATGGAACTGCTTACCTATTCACTATATAATCGTTGGAGATTAGAAACATGAGAAGTGATCTTATTGAAACATATCATATCCTGAGAAGATGTGATAGGTAGATTCTGAGAGGATGATTCTTCTTGTGGGCAAGTCTCGAATTAGAGGACACAGTTTAAAAAATAGGGGTCTGAGGGATCGAAGGTCTTAGGACTGAGGGAAAGACTAAGGAAGTATATTCAAGGATGAAATAAACAGATGTTGGATGGTCATAGGAGTCATAGGATATTGGTCAGATGGGAAATTGGGGTTGAGGCCCCGATCTGATCAGCTATAATCTTAGTAAATAGCAGAACAGGCTCAAGGGAACATATGGAAGGTTGAACAGGCCAGGTATGTATCTTTTGGAATTTTGAAGAGTGAGAGGTTACTTAATTAAAAGGTGTAAGGTCCTGAGGGATTTTTATAAGATGGATGTGGAGAGGATGTTTCTTATGGCAGATTCTAGAAGCAGGGAGTCATTGTTAACATCAGAGTTTGCATATTTAAAACAGGGATTAGATGATTTTAGTTTTCTCTCAGACAGTCAGGATTCTTTGGAACTACCTTCAAAGAATCACAAAATGCCAGAATTATCCTAGCATAGAAGGAAATATTCAGCACGTTGTTTTTTGCATTACCTCTTCAAGCAAGTACATTTACCTTGTGCCAATTTCCATATTTGTCCCTATACTGTATAACTACATTTCTACTCAATCAATCATCCAATACCCACTTGAATGCCTCAATTGAACTAGCCCCTACCACTCTTCCAGACAGTTCATTCCATTTCTTTACTACTTGCGTGAAAACATTTCATCTCACTTCAGGGATTCAGGTATCCACCATCTACTCTCCAATACTGAAGGTTTTGTACTCAGCACAGGACTTAGTTTTATCCTTCTGCATCCCCACCTTAATGAATTTCGGACATGACATGATGTCAAACTCTTCTTCCATCATCTTCATCTTCGTGCCCATTCCTTTGGACAAGAGTCCTCTCACTATCCCACAGATGCCTTCACCCAGCTCCAACACCCTCCCTCCACCTGGACCCCATCCTCTGGCCTTTTACCTGCACTCAATCTGTTTATTGAGAACTGTCAATGTGACATCGATCACTTCAATTTCTTCACGACCCCCCACTCCCCCACCCAATCTAGCTCTCTCACTCTGAACTGACCGCACTCCGTGTACTTCAAGTCAGCCCTGACTTTGTAATTTTGCCTGCCGATAAGGGTGGTGCTGTGGTAGTCTGGCGTACTGACCTCTACATTGTGCAGGCTGACTGCCAGCTCTCAGATACTTCCTCCTCTATCCCCTGCAACATGACCCCACCACTGAATATCAGGCCATTGTATCAGCTTCAGTTACTGACCTCATTTAATCTGGTGATCTCCTCTCTATTGCCTCCAAGCTGACAGTCCTCCAGCCTCACACAGCTCGCTTCTGCCTCCTTCTGAAAATCCACAAACAGGACTGCACAGGGAGACCCATTGTTTCAGCCTGCTCCTGCCCCCCAGAACTCATCTCTTAGCATGTTTTGAGAAGATTTGTAGCTCAGGTTGAGGTTCTGAATGTAAGTTTGCTTGCTGGTTCGTTTTCAGACGTTTTGTCACCATAATAGGTAACATCATCAGTGAGCCTACCGTGAAGCGCTGGTGTTATGATCCTCTTTCAATTTATGCTTTTAGGTTTCCTTGGGTTGGTGATGTCATTTCCTGTTTTTTTTTAATCAGAGGGTGGTGGATAGTGTCCAATCGATATGTTTGTTGATAGAGTTCCATATGTCTAGGAATTTTATGCCAGGAAGGGTATTATTGATGGTCTTGAAGATTTCCTCCAATTTGTTTCATTTAGTGATGACAAAGGTGCAGCGGACCAAAGTTTGGGTTGGATGGTTGCCAGAGCTGTTTTTGGGTCTCTACATTACTGCCTCTGCTAAGAACTCTGATATTGGAGATCCCATGGGTGTTCCCTTGGTTTGTCCTTGCTGATGAAGTTGATGGTGTTTGGTGTATGTGTCTTTGGTTCTTCTAATAGTGTAATAACTGTTTCTTTGGACAGGTTGATGTTGATGGATGTGAACAGGGCTGTAATGTTAAAGGAGACCATTATTTCATCCTCTTCTATACTGGTGTCTTTGATGATCTTCAGGAATTCTTGGGTGGAGTGAATGGAATGACGTGAGTCTTCTACTAAATGTTTTAGTCTTTGGTGTAGCTACTTGGTTAATCTGTACATTGGTGTTCCAGGTAGCGAGACTATGAGTCTCCTGGGGGATCCTGATTTATGAATTTTGGGCAATCTGTAGAAGTGTCGTATGTTGGATCTGTCTGATTTCATTTTCTTTTTGAAGTCTGCCTTGTTTAATTCTCCAGATTTCTGAAGTTTTTTTGAGTGAGGCTGTGATTCACTTCTCTAGTTGTAGGGTTGGCTCTATCACACCTATTAGTAAGTGCGGCTATCTGCAACCGGTGTGTTCGCTTTCTCAATGTAGTCTGATCGATTTAAAATGACTGTCAAGTGTCCTTTGTCTGCAGGTAGGATAACAATGCTTTTATCTTTTTTAAGTCCTTCTTGTACTTTCCTTTCTTGTGTATTGACTGTGTTTCCTTCCTTTTTCCTGTTTAGTGTTGGTGTGACTGTCTAACTGATAGCTTGCTGGGTTTATTTCGTAAGTTTGTTGACTTTCAGTGTTGCTTCTAATGCTGCTAAGACATCTTTCTCATCCACATCCTAACACAGAAAATGACATCACCAATCCAAGGAAACCTGAACACATAAATAGAAAGTGGAACATAACACTAGCGCTTCACTGGAGGCTCACTGATGATGTTACCTAGTATGGTGACGAAACATGGACAGCTATGTCTGTCTCTTCATTGGGTATGTGGAACATTCCTTGTTCTAGTTATATACCGGCCCCTTCTCATAACCAATTCACCTGACTTGCACATCTTTGGACTGTGGGAGGAAACCGGAGCACCTGGAGGAAACCCACACAGACACAGGGAGAATGTGCAAACTCCACACAGACAGGCGGGAATTGAACCCAGGACCCTGGTGCTATGAGGCAGCAGTGCTAACCACTGAGCCACCATGCTGCCCATACATTCTGTCTGTAAAAATGACTCTGAACTTCCAGTTGCCTGCCAGCTCGACATAGCGCCATTTTCCTTGCCCCAACATCTCTGTATCAAGTAGACAAACAGGAGGCTGGAAGAACACAGCAAGCCAGGCAGCATCAGGAGGTGGAGACACAATGTTTCCAGTTGAGACCCTTCATCTGGATTGGGGTGGGTGGAAGGGAGCTCAGAAATAAATAGAGGGAGGGGATGGGGAAAGGGAAGTGGGATAGCAATAGGTAGATGCCAGTAGGAGGTTATTGTGATAGATCAGTGGAAAGGATGGAACGGATAGGCGGGAAAGAAGATGGAGAGGTCAAGTCAGGTCAAGGAGGTGGGGAGAAGAGTTAGGGCTTGACATGGGATGAAATTAGGGGTGGGGAGATAGTAAAGCTAGTGAAGTTGGAGGTGGAATGGAACGGAGGAGGTGGGGCTGGAAAGGGAGTTGAGGGATCGGCGGAAAGGTTATTTGAAATTGGAAAACTCAATATTAAGTCCTCTAGGCTGTCATCTGCCCAGGCGGAAGATGAGGTGTTGTTCCTCGACTTTGCGATCTGATTCACTGCGGCAATGGAGGAGACTGAGGATGGACTCCAATTAGATCTGACCATCCAGAAAATCTTCCCTCCCACCCCTCTGTGTTTTCTGCAAGCATCATTCCCTTTGCCACTTCTTGGTTCATGCTGCACTCCCCACCAACTCCTCCAACATCCCCAGCACATTTCCCTGTAATGGAAAAAGATGCAGAATCTGCCCAAAACACCACCCTCCTCACTGCCATCCAGGGTCTCAAACAGTCCTTCCAGGTGAGACAGAGCATTACCTGCTTCTCCTGCAACCCAGTCTCCTCCATCCGGGGCTCCCAATGTGGTCTTCTCTACATCCATGGGACTAAGCATAAACTAGGTGATTGTTTGACTGAGCATAGTCACTGGGCCCTAAACCTCCCATTCACCACTCATTTCAGTTTCCCTTCCCACTTCCCCCACCAAAATGTCTTTCCTTGGCTTTCACCATTGCCACGGTGAATCAGACCACAAATTGGTGGAACAACAGCTTATCTTCCACTTGGACAGCCTTCTGATGCTGCCTGGCTTGCTGTGTTCTTCCAGCCTCCTGTTTGTCTACTTTGGATTCTAACATCTGCAATTTTTTTTGTCTCCAACATCTCTGTCTCAGCTTTGCTGCAGTGTTTCGGTGAAGCTCAACTCAACTGTTCAAGGATTTTAACACCAGAGGCTAAAGAATAAAATAAATTTTGTAATTTTATTTACACGGCCAGAAAGAAAGACAATGTATAGGAACATCTCCTATTTTGGCCAAAGTCCAGTTTCAAACCTGGGATCATTAACTAGATTCACATTGAGTTGGTTGAGGTTAGATTTCTTTTGCTTTGCTCTTAAATAACCTCCACATACCAAACTCAAAACAGTGGTTTAGGGTGGAAGAGTGTGCAAATCTCATTCCCAGTTCTGAATTTGAATCTGAAACGTGCTCTCCCCATTTTGGTCTATGATTTTTCTAATGTCTGTGTCTCTCTGGAAGGGAAATAGAAATTTAAAACAGAAATAGAAATTTAAATTACTTGTACATCATTGACAAATGAACCTGTGTCCATATGTCCTCTCATCGTGCCAGGTGAACATTAGGAACAGGCTTCTGCATCCTCAGCTGACATTCAGGCAGTCTGTGTTTTGGTTCAGACCAAAGCCCTGTCACTTTCTATGATCAACCATAGTGGATGATTAAATGATAAACATAAAGTGTACACTTTATTTTGTTCTGAAGGAGGAAGCACAGATAAGACTGAAGAATTTGTTTCACTTTTGAGCACTCACATCTCTGAGTTCAAAAATTGGATTCAAGTCTCACGCCAGGAAAGGTTAAAGCTCATGGGACTGGAACAAGCACACCCTGCAGACTTAACACAAGAGAGAGAGAGAGAGAGAGAGAGAGATCAGAAACGGCAGATCCAACTACCTGGAACTGCTGATCAATTGGATTAGCCGACAGTCCTGCTGGTGCCAGAACTCAGTAGTTGACGCTCCCTAGACTGCAAGAAGCAATAGGTGGTATTTTGGCTGCTATGGGCTTCCTATCTTTGAAAGCAGGGGTAGCAGGATTGATGGCAAGCCCCAGGAGTAGCAGCATAGCATGCTGGCATGGAGGATGAGGAGCAGCCAGCTCAGGGAGAGTTCACTGCTGCAGGACACTCCAGATGCATTGCGGACACAGGAGGCCTGGAGGTTTCTGGCCCAGGTTCCATTTCCTGAACATGGCAAGGCTCCAGGCCATGATGGTGGTAATGTATCACATGCTGGGGGCTGCAGGAATGGGAGGCCATCCTCTCCCAGTGGTTACTGAGCTACCGAACCTCTTGGTGACAGGCTTCTTTCAGGGAGCAATGCGTGGGATCTCTCAAATGCATCCAAGCAGAGACTAGTGCGAATAGTGCAAAACTACACACGTTTATTTTGATCCCCTCCATAATGACCAGATCAGTGCTGCATATATGTAGATATGTGAGTTCCTGCACTTGCAAGTAAAAAAATGTTTCCTTGATACAGGAAGGAACTTATTTTTTGATAAACGTCCTGTAAGAATCTTATTCCACAGAATCTTCAGGCTATAGTGACTTCCATGATTACTGGAAGAGCTGTTCGAATACTTAACATTTTAAGCAGCAGTTGGAGCTACAGTTTGGTTATTGTGACTGCTGCAGAGCCGAGTGTTCTACTTTCTGAGGCATTCTCGAAACACAGACCCTTGACAGCTGATAGCAAAACCGGCCGTGGGAAGGTTTTGGAAACCGGAGATTTAATTAGTCATTCAATTCACGCAACACCATGGGAAGAATCGTTTGGATTTTGCATGGTCTGAAAGTTTGTGGAAGTGTGCAGCTTGCTTTCCAGCAAGATGAGTTCAGATTAAGGAAAGTATTTAAACAAAACCTCATTGTTGAGGAATAAAGGAAGTATTGTGTTCAACGTAGAAACAAGAAATTCTCACTTCCAAACATTTCAAGTTTAAATATTCCAGTGGGCTACTTTGCTCTTCACTGCTTGGGTAGCAAGCTAATGGAGTGAACCCACCATGTGTTGCAGAATACTTATTGATTATAGAGTAGGATCAGCTATTTCCATATCACACACACATGATACCTACCTGAAAATCTCATTTACTTATACTTATCTTTTAAATGTGACTCATACTTGCATGTACCACAGCCTCTATTTTCTTCAAATTGCTTTTGAAATGTCTCAGACCCAAGCTGTTAGATTCTGAATTTCTGATCTGTAGATAACATTAGTAAGGTCTAACAACCTCCATTGTAAAATCATAACTTACCTCCTGCGCCTATTCAATCACAGAGTTATTCTAAACCTTTCCTTCCTTCAGAAAATGAATTAGTAATATTAGTAACTTGTTCTAGTCATGTAGCTTTGACTATTTGCAAGAGATGGCTTCTTTTTCATATGTTTATATTGCACTCTCGACTTAAACAAGTTGATCACCTATAGTGGCGATACAACAAACTTATTTTCTATTCAGTCTTTGCCTGCTGCCTAATGTTAGATTCAGAATGTAACTGCAACACCAGATTTATTTTTAAAGGTCAAATAATGCATTCCATCCCATTGGACCCATTAGTAGGTTTGACTTCTGATTTCTTTCTCAACATTCCAAATTTCTTGACAAACCATCTGTGGAAATTATGCATTACTATATTTAAATAGTTCCAGATCACATTTCCATTCACCTACATGGAAATCTATTACTATACAATTAGGTAATGCTAGTATTGAATGCAAAGAGGTCAATTTAGATCCCCTCTCCTCAATAAGCCCACGCCGATAGACAACACATTACTTTGAGCTGAAAGACACCAAGTTGAGGAAAAGCTTTATTGCCTTTGCTGCTGTTCATTTCACAGAGACAGAACAGAAGGCAAATGTAAGTGTACAAATACACTTATAACACCCCGAAGAAACATATGGGAGCAAGCAAAGTAAAAAACAGATGAAATGAAAAACTATTTAAAAATTTAGAATTCTACTCCTCAAACATTTGCTGAAAATTATTAGTAACAGAGATCAGATAGGATAAGAGTTAAGGAAAGCAGAATTGAAATCTCATAATTCCAAATGTCCAAGTCAAAGGCACTGATCTGCAATCCACAGGTGTATGAATGATACTAGTGTTATGTAGTTAGATGTATAGAACATTTTCTATACTTGTACAGCTATCCCTCAATTAACACTCTTAATATGTTATTATAAAACAGTGTACTAAATATTAACATAATAAACAAAAATCCCAGTTCCATTAAAAAAAACACATATGAGTGCATTATGTTTATGACATATAATTTTAAAAATAAAAACCCATTCACTGCCTTGAACCTAACCCGCTCAAAAACTCAGCTTATTAAATATTTATAATTCTAAATAAGTTACTATTTACTACTAAACTTCTTCCTTCCACTTCCTGATTTCCTCCTCTCCTGACCTTACTACTCCTTGCCTTTCCTACTCACTGCTTCCCTATTCCCAAACTGCCAGTTCACTTTTTCCATTCTCCAACCTCCTGCTTACTGCTTCCCCTAACCCTTTTGATCCATCTCGCTGTCTGATTCCTTTGCCTGAATCTTTGTTCTGAACAATGGCTTTGGAGAGGGGCAGAAAGAGGAAGGAAGCGAACAAAGTAGAGAGAAGGACTGCGATTGAGCAACTGTGGAGGGTACTGCCGAGTGCCAAGTAGTAGCAAGCTGAAGGGTTAACAAGTGGGCAGGTTAAGGAAGGATGTTTATTAGGTGCGAAGGTCAGAGGTTGGAAACTGAGAGGTTTGGCAAGTGGATAAGTCAGTGAATAGGAGGGTTTGTGAGCAAGACAGTCTGGAGAGGAAGGGTTGATGAGCAGGAGGCTTGTGGGGCAGCGTGCATGAGGATGGGGAAGGTTGAGTCAGAGAGATTGGAAAGCAGGAGGCTTGGAAAATAAGAAAGGCAGAGCAGGAAGCAGAAAAATTAGATATTGTTAAGCAAAAGGCTGTGCATTCTCAAATAACCATGATAAAATGAAAATGGGAGCAATGCTTTTCTGGAAACTTCTTTAATTTACAAATCATGCTAGTATGAAAAAATGTTGTTAAGCTGTGCTTCAATCAGGGATACCTCTAAGAAATCTCTGTATCCAATATTTTAATAGAGCTGTTAAACTCTTTAAACTAAAGGGTTATCCATCTGTGTTGAAATTCCTTGATAAGGGTATTTAATATGAATATTCCAAGAATCATTATGATAAAATACTCATTATAATTACCAAACTCTACATTAGAAAGGAGTTGGAAATATAATCAATGCACATTGCACTTCCCAAAACCCTAATATATATTGGACACTCAAACCAGGTAATTAGATGCGCACCATCACACTTAATTTACTAGTAGATTATATGAAGGTGATATCCAATAAATTAAGGTTACTCTGCATGAGAAATCAGGAATAATGTTCCTGCCCCTCCCTGACACAGACGCAGAGTGCTGGATTGTACAGTGCAGAGAAACTGGGAACAGGGAAAGGTAATATATCAATCACACAGACCTGTGTGTGCATGGCACAATTTCAGAGTTTACAGGTGGCACAAAAATTAAAACAATTGTGAACTGTGGGGACAAGAGTGCTAAATTTCAAGGGAGTACGGCTGATGAAATAGGCAGATTGGAGGCAGATGAAATTTTAAAGCAGAAAACTGTGAAGTGCTAGAATTTGGCAGGAAGAATGAGAAAGGTTTTATAAAATAAAGGGTATGATTCCAAAGGGGATACAAGAGGGATCTGAGTTAGATGGAGCAAATAGTTGAAAGTGGCAGGGTTGCTTAAGAAAATGTTTAACAACTCGTAAGGCGACCTGAGGGGTTTTTTTTGTCAGTAGAAGCACAGAGTACAAATGTAATGACTCTTTTCGGATCTTCATAAATTACCAGCTCAGCTTCAGTTAGAGTTTTATGCCTATTTCTGGGTACATTGCTTTAGTAAGAATGTAAATATACAGGGTGCAAAAATAATTTAAGATTGGCCCCAGGATGAACGACGTCAGTTAGGTAGATAGATTAAAGAAATGGGAACTCGTTTCTTTAAAGGAGATTCAGAGAAAATTTGATACCAGTCTTGAGGGGTGATACAGAATACATTAGGACAACCAGTTTCCATTTGTGGAAGGATCAAAAGTGAGAAAGCGTAGATTTAAGGTAACTTGAAAAAGGAGCAAAGACAAATTGAGTATCTTTTTCAAAGCAAGTAGTTAGATTGTGAAGGCACTTTATGAGAATGTGGGGAAGCAGACTCATGCATACTGTTCAAGAGGGAATAGAACTATTATCTGCAAATGTTCAATTTCAAAGATTTCCTAATTGACCACAAAGTGCTTTGGGATATCCAGAGGTCATCAAAGGTGCATATAAATGCAAGTCTTTTCTTTCACAAATGCTCAATCTGTCTCTAAATTCTGTTCCTTCTTATGATGTTGATCCAAAGCAGACAAAGCTAATTATTCATCCCATGGGCTATTTTTCATGTTTTACGAAACCTCCCTTCTCTTACAGAAAAATTAAGTATTATGTGAATCTTGTTGCCAGTCTGCTGGTGTTGCATCTTCACAAGGTAATTAGTAAAGTAAGATTGGTGATGAGTGTAACTTAGGAAAAAATGGAATAATAAAAGGCTCTGGTGCACTTTAATTCTAAATTGTAGTATATTAGAATTTCCACCTATTTACTTCATTCTTCTGAGGTGGAATTTACTTCTTTAAAAAAAATCCCAAGTGAGTGGATAATAGAGCAGGTCATCACTAAGTTTAGAAAGATTATGAGAGAATTTGATAGTTTCAGTGAAGGGGTAATACTCAAATTGATTTCAACACAGGTAAGCATGAAATCACTGATTTTGGACAAAAAAAGAATAAATCTGAACATGACTTACTAATCACAAATAATTCTCAGCCAGTTGTCTTTGGAGATGTGATGTGCATTATTCTGCAAGTCATCACCTGGATGGACTGGAGAAGATGTGATTGTATTCCTTAGAAAAGAAAAGGCTAAGAAGACATGTGAGTGAGGTCTTTAAAATCATGAATGGAATTAGTCAGAGAAAGAAGCTCATCTAAGAGCAGAGGGACCTTGATTTTTACAGGGATAAATCATGAAAGGCAGCAGGACGGGTTGAGAGCATTTGCACCTCTTGACTGAGTCCTGGAATTCTTCAAAAGGTGCACACATTCTAAAACAAAAGAAGCTATGTTCAACCTGTAGAAAAATTGGGCTTGTTTTCAACTTGGATATTTGAGTTCAGTTGAGGACAGCACATTTTAATAATGATGTGAGGGCATTTGAGAGGTGGGTATCCACCTTAGTATAGGAACAGTTCGGGTTGGGCAGAAAGAACTCCAGGCAAGCCTGTCATTTTAGTTTACAAGCTCCCTTCCCAGCCTGAAATACACCTTTAGACCATAAAATCCATCCCATCCCGTTGATTGGATCACTTATTAAAAGAATAGCCTGTCAGGTGAATATAAAGAATCATATAACACTGATTTGAAGAGATTAGAGATATTATCCCTGGTGTTTTGGACATTGTTTATCATCAGTCAACATCACAAGAACGGACTATTTGGTCATTTTCTCAATGTTACAGTGAGACTGCTTTGTGCCAAGTGTCTGCTGTGTTTCCGACACCACAACAGTAACTGCACTTCAAAATTTCATAACTGGCTGCAAAGTGCTTTGGGATGTGATGAGATTGTGAAAAATGCAAGTTGCAATTTCCATTCTTACATCCAGGCCCAAGTGATTGCAGACATGAAGATATTTCTCCATTCCTGATGAAGGGCTTTTGCCCGAAACATCGATTTTCCTGCTCCTCGGATGCTGCCTGACCTGCTGTGCTTTTCCAGCACCACTCTAATTCAGACATGAAGATATTTGAATTTGTTCTTTTTTGGCACTCCAACGGGAATTTCCAAGGTTTGATCTTTAGTTGGACTCAGTTGGATTATCGACTTGAGGGCAATTATTAAACAACAGTTGTGCTGTCAAAAGTGATCTGAGTCAAGATATTGTATTGACAGCTTGGGTAAAAATATCTGTGCACTTTGAATGCCATAAGTACCCCACTGTATGGGTAATATATTCTTTAACAGTGTCTGAAAACTGCATGTGGTGTAAGACAGTTAATGCCTGAGAAGGTTAACTACCATTATGTGTTTACCCATCAGGATATACAAATCATTCCTGAACGGAGCTAACTAATTACTCAAAATACTGGAGAGATGGAGAGCACTAGTATAGAAAATAGAATTTCTGGATTGGTGGTGCTGGAAGAGCACAGCAGTTCAGGCAGCATCCGAGGAGCAGTAAAATCGACGTTTCGGGCAAAAGCCCTTCATCAGGAATACAGGCAGAGAGCCTGAAGTGTGGACAGATAAGCTAGAGGAGGGTGGGGATGAGGAAAAGGTAGTATAGAGTACAATAGGTGAGTGGGGGAGGGGATGAAGGTGATAGGTCAGGGGCGGGAGGAGGGTGGAGTGGATAGGTGGAACAGAAGATAGGCAGGTAGGATAAGTCATGGGGACAGTGCTAAGCTGGAAGTTTGGAACTGTTGTGAGGTGGGGGAAGGGGAAATGAGGAAACTGTTGAAGTCCACATTGATGCCCTGGGGTTGAAGTGTTCCGAGGCGGAAGATGAGGCATTCTTCCTCCAGGCGTCTGGTGGTGAGGGAGCAGCAGTGAAGGAGGCCCAGGACCTCCATGTCCTCGACAGAGTGGGAAGGGGAGTTGAAATGTTGGGCCACAGGGCGGTGTGGTTGATTAGTGCGGGTGTCCCGGAGATGTTCCCTAAAGCGCTCTGCTGGGAGGCGCCCAGTCTCCCCAATGTAGAGAAGACCGCATCGGGAGCAACTGATACAATAAATGATATTGGTGGATGTGCAGGTAAAACTTTGATGGATGTGGAAGGCTCCTTTAGGGCCTTGGATGGAGGTGAGGGAGGAGGTGTGGGCGCAGGTTTTGCAGTTCCTGCGGTGGCAGGGGAAGGTGCCAGGATGGGAGGGTGGGTTGTAGAGGGGTGTGGACCTGACCAGGTAATCACGGAGGGAACGGTCTTTGCGGAAAGTGGAAAGGGGTGGGGAGGGAAATATATCCCTGGTGGTGGGGTCTTTTTGGAGGTGGCGGAAATGTCGGTGGATGATTTGGTTTATGCGAAGGTCGGTAGGGTGGAAGGTAAGCACCAGGGGCGTTCTGTCCTTGTTACAGTTGGAGGGGTGGGGCCTGAGGCCAGAGGTGCGGGATGTGGACGAGATGTGTTGGAGGGCATCTTTAACCACGTGGGAAGGGAAATTGCGGTCTCTAAAGAAGGAGGCCATCTGGTGTGTTCTGTAGTGGAACTGGTCCTCCTGGGAGCAGATACGGCGGAGGCAGAGGAATTGAGAATATGGGATGGCATTTTTGCAAGGGGTAGGGTGGGAAGAGGTGTAATCCAGGTAGCTGTGGGAGTCGGTGGGTTTGTAAAAAATGTCTGTCAAGTCGGTTGTCATTAATGGAGATAGAGAGGTCCAGGAAGGGGAGGAAAGTATCAGAGATGGTCCAGGTAAATTTAAGGTCAGGGTGGAATTTGTTGGTGAAATTGATGAATTGCTCAACCTCCTCGCGGGAGCCCGAGGTGGCGCCAATGCAGTCATCAATGTAGCGGAGGAAGAGGTGGGGAGCGGTGCTGGTGTAATTATGGAAGATCAACTGTTCTACGTAGCCAACAAAGAGACAGGCATAGCTGGGGCCCATACGTGTGAGAGTGTCGGTGGAAGGGTACTGTTGGGGACGTCGGGAGAGGAAGAAACGGAGGGCTTGGTGGCCCTGGTCATGACAGATGGAGGTGTAGAGGGACTGGATATCCATGGTGAAGATGAGGTGTTGGGAGCTGGGGAAATGGAGGTGGAGGGTGTAGGTGGTGTCTCGAACGTATGTTGTGAGTTCCTGGACTGGGGGGATAGGACAGTGTCGAGGTAGGTAGAGATGAGTTCAGTGGGGCAAGAGCATGCTGAGACAATGGGTTAGCCAGGGTGGTCAGGCTTGTGGATCTTGGGAAGGAGGTAGAACCGGGCAGTGCGGGATTCCCAGACTATGAGGTTGGAAGCTGTGGGTGGGAGATCTCCTGAGGTGATGAGGTTCTGTATGGTCTGGGAGATTGGTGATGGGGGGTGTGGGGTCATGGTCCAGAATGTCAACAGATGAAGTTAGGGTAAAGCAGAAAGCAACAAAGTCTAAATCATGGCTACTGTGCAAGTATGTAAATCCAGGAATATAGTAAACATGATTGCACACTAATGCAGAATGTCATGTGAAATTTAACTTTTATGGCAATAACAGAGACATGGTTCAAGAAAGGCAGGACAGCATGTTAAATATTCCTGGGTACAAGGTATTTGGAAAATATAGGAAATGATGGAAAAGAGGATGGCGGTGGTGTATTGATTAAGGAGGACATTTCAGTGTTGGAAAAATCTCACAGATGGTTTGAGGACAGATCAATCTGATTAGATACCAAAAGAGGAAATGCTGGAAAATCTCAGCAGGTCTGGCAGCATCTGTAAGGAGAGAAAAGAGCTGACATTTCGAGTCTAACTGACCCTTTGTCCAGCTTTGACAAAAAGTCAGTTAGACTCAAAACGTCAGCTCTTTTCTCTCCTTACAGATGCTTCCAGACCTGCTGAGATGTTCCAGCATTTTCTCTTTTGGTTTCAGATTCCAGCATCCGCAGTAATTTGCTTTTATTCAATCTGATTAGAGTTAGGGAACAAAATAGATGTAATTTCTTTGTTCACTATAGTTAATAAATGACCAATTAATGGGAAAGATGCAGAGGAACAAATCTGCAGGGAAGGTAAAAGAGACATGCCAACATTATAGAACAGTCACAATTGGGACTTCAACTACTGAATGAAGAAGTGTGCAGTGATAACATTAAGGGCAGAGAGGAACCATCCTAAATTGTCTTCTTGAGAAGGTTAGGTGAATTGGCCATGCTGAATTGCCCGTAGTGAAGGGGTAAATGTAGGGGAATGGGTCTGGGTGGGTTGCGCTTTGATGGGTCGGTGTGGACTTGCTGGGCTGAAAGACCTGTTTCCACACTATAAGTAATCTAATCTAATATTTTACAGCAATATGTTTTCAGTCCAACCAGAAAGGATGCAATGTTGGTCCTCTCTTTGGAAATAAGTAAGTTATATAGATGAAGTGTCAGTCAGTGCACAGTTAGGAGACCGTGATCATTGTATTGTAAGGCATAAGGTGATTATAGGAAAGGACAATAAGCAATCTAGGTAAGAATAATTAACTAGGGTAGAGTCGTTTCAATAGGGTAATAATGGAGCTGGACTATATAGACAGAAACCAAATGTTGATGGGAAAAACTATAAATAAATAATAGGCTACCATCAAAGAGGAGATCATTTTGGGGCAATCAAGGTATACATTCAAAGGCCCCCAGATGAAAAAGGAGTTTGAAATTAAAACAAAGAATTGTGCTGATTTACAGGTGTCAGGTTGAAAATAGCAAGAGGACCAAGATGAAGGCAGAAGGTTCAGATCTGAGATGAGTAAGTAAATAAGAGAAATAAAAGGGATTATGAGGAAAGATTGACAGCCAACATAAAGGGAATCTCAATGCCTCTATAGTCCCATCAAAAGTAAAATGATTGTAAGAATGACACTAGGGCTGATTAGAGAACAAAAAGAGGATTCAGGTGAGGAGACATATGGTGCTTTGCTATTCAATGTGATTATGCTTGATCAAATCGACTTCTCCATCTACCCCTCAAGTCCCATAATTCCTCAGGAGGCCAAACATCTGCCTATCTCAGCTTTAACATTCAATGATGGTAGAGAATTCTGCGGTAGAGAATTCCAAAAAAATCACAACACTTTGTATAAAATAAATTCTCCTCATTTTAGTTCTAAATCATCGGCACCTTATCTTGAGACTGTGCTGGATTCCCAGTCAGGAAAACAATCTCTGTGTTTACCTTGGAAGGGCTCTTCAGAATCTTGAACACTTCATTGAGATCACCCAACTTTCTTATCAAGTCCAGACAAAGTAACTTAGCCTCTCAACGTAGCACAACCAGGGATTAATGTAGAGAAAATTTGCCGTGCCATCTCCAACATAAGTGTATCTTTCCTGAAACGTGGACTCCAATCACCTTGCAAAATCAGCCAAGTTATTTGCCTTCCTTGTGTCTTAGGGTATTGTTATGCCATATTTTCTGTCACTTGTATGATTTTTCTGAATATCATTACTTCACAAGCTTAAAGACACTCTGTTTTTCTGTTCTAACCCCTCAAATGAAGAACTTCATGTTTCTATTTTATATGATCTTATTTTCTTATAACATGCAGAAATAAAAGTGGGCTATTTAGCCCTTCAAGTCTTGTCCACCATTCAATAAGATCATGACTGTTCTAACATTCCTCACTTTCACTTTTCTGCCTCTTCCCCTAACTCTTATTGCCCTACTGATCAAGAATCTCTCTATCTCAGCCTTAAACTCGCAAAAAGACTCTATCCCCACAGCCCACTAAGGCAAGGAATTCCAAAGACTCACAACCCTCTGGGAGAAGAAATTCCTCTCATCTCACTCTTAAATTGGCACCCATTTATTCTGAGACTCTGGTTCTAGAATCCCCAAGGAGAGAAAACATCTCCTCAGCATTTACCCTATTAAGCCCATTAAGAATCCTATATGATCATTGAGATCACCTCTCAAGTCCAGTGAGTAGAGTCCCAATACTATGCAGCCTTTGCTCATAAGACAACGCCCCATACCAGGAATCATCCAAGTGAACCTTCTCTGAACTGCTTCTGATGAAGTGATACCTTCCCTCGGATAAGGGAATTAAAAAATGCTCACAAATATGGTGTCACCAGCACCTTATACAATTGCAGTAAGACTTCGCTAATCTTATGCTCCATTCCCTTTGAAATAAGGACCAACATTCCATTACTCTTTCTGATTACTTGCTGCCCCTATGTATTAGCTTTCTATGTTTCATGCACAAGTCCACATCACCACCCCACCACCCCTCCCCCCCATTGGTGTTGCAGCCTTATGTAGTCTTTCTTCACTTGAATAACATTCTGTTCTTTCATTTGGCCTTTGAAAATGAACAAATTCACCTTTTCTCATGTTATACTCCATTTGCCAAGTTTTTCCCCACTTACTTAACCTATCAATATTTCTCTGTAAACTATTTATATTCCTCTTACAACCCGCTTTTCTATCTGTTTTTGTTATTCTGCAAATTTGGCTGTAATACCTTTGTTTCGTTCCTCCAAGTCAGTCATATATATTGTAACCAGTTACAGTCCCAGCACTAATCCCATAGCACACAGGAACACAGACTGCTTACTCACGGGTCATCTTACAACATTGATACTGTTCGTATGTTGCACCCCCTTGGACAGCTCTTTGACAATTACACCTTTGCACTTCCATTGAACAGGGAGGGTCAAAGGTATTACGAGTATTTAATGCCACGTGCATTGATCCCCCTGTTTCCGCATGGTAAACACAAGACAAGAGGAACATTATTCACTCAGTGGTGATGTCCAAGCCTTTCTCACTCATGGCACCAAAGGGCTCTCCGTTGATTTCCTCCTTTCTCTTCCTCCCACTACATCTTAACACAGACCCTGGTTCTGCAGCTGGAATGCAGGGAAGTGCTTAATCCACAGCCCTAGAGGTTTAGTGGGCAGATCCCTGGGGACATTTGTTTTAAGATTGGCCAGACATGCAAAAGGGTTATCTTTCTGGAGGCAAGTTGACAGTCCAAGGGCAAGGGAGGCAGGCAGGATGGAAATACAGGACTCAGCCAGCTCTATGATGTCCTGTGTGGAATGTGTCTGAGCCAGCAGCCCTTGAGGATGCTGTACCTAACCCTCCATGGAGTTGCCGCCTTGTGTTTGGAGGTAGTCAAATTATCACATGAGTCACTGCATTGTTGCAGCTTCTGCACACGAGGACCATTATATTCCATAAGCCTGTCTGCTGCTGCTTGCCCTCCCTGAGCATTTAGTGCCTGCTCAAAATCAGGCTAAGTGTTCTCCTTCTTTGTTATAACCAGTGTGCGATTATATAACACCCACTCTACCTCCAATGGCATTTATCTTTACAAAAGCAGAAGATACAATATCTATCTTTTGGGTTCCTCCCTCTGCATTATCCAAGGCTTCAGTCACACTTCCTCAGAGAAACAGTGCGTTTTCTGTACTTCTTCTAATTTAACAATTGTAGAACCACAGAATGGATGCAGCATAGAAGGGGAGCATCTGGCCCATCTTGTCCACACCACGTTAAAGATACCCTTTTTTAATCCATAGAAATGGTATCCCATACCCTTTCTCATCCATATTCCTGCAACTTACAGCACTTAACATGCAAATCCAGGTACTTTTTAAAAGAGTTTAATATCTCTGCCTCCACCATCAACTCATGCAGTGCATTGAGGCATCCACCACCTTCTGTGTAAAAAAAAAACATTTTCCTAATGTCTCCTCTAATCCTTCTGTTATTTAACTTGAATCTGTGGCCCTTGGTTTTTGAACTCACTGCCAAGGGAAACAGGTTCCTCTGTCTACTCCACCTTTACATTTCACAATTTTGCATACATCAATCACACCATCCCTTGGCCTTCTGTATTCCAAGAAAAACAACCCCAACCTCTCCAATCTCTCCATGTACTTACAATTCTCCAACCCTGGCAACATTCTAATAAATCTTCTCTGCACTCTCTCCAGAGCAATTAACATCCTTCCTGTGATGTGGTGAACAGAACTGAACACATAGTCTAGCTGTGGCCTCACCACTCTTTTCTACACAACTGTGTTCACAGCTCAGGATGGAGTCTACTTCATACAGGTAATCCCTCTATCCAAAAGTAGAGCGTTCCCAGGAAATCTCTTGCAAGCCGAAAGTGGTGTTAAGCAAAGGTGTATGATTTATTTGGGAAAAGGTATCATCATTTTTTGTAAAAGCAAAAATCCTCTTCGGATTCACGAAAACAGGTACTCATGTAACTCTTTCATAAAAGCAAAACTGTGTAAAGTGAACATTCACAAATTTGGGGATACCTGTATTGGAGATATTAAAAAGGAGAATGGGTGAGCTCTTTATTTCAGCTTGTAAGCATGACCCTGAGCCGCTGGTCACCTGTCATTTTAATTCTTCACCTCGCTCCTACTTGACCTCTCTGTCCTCACCCTCCAAGTTATCCAAATGAAATTTCAGAATATGCATGAAATACTGCATCTTATTTTAGTTTAGGAACTTTACAGCCTTTCCAATTCACTTTTGAGCTCAACAGTTTCAGATCATAAATGCTGCTCTCATCAGCAGCTTTTGGTAAAGACTTGGCTGCAGCAATTTACAGCTTCCTCCAGATTCAGGATTTACTTCTTTCCTTCGCCTTACATCATCACGTCTTTTATCATTTACTCACACCTGACTTTTCACAGCCCTCCTCCCTTCCATCCTGACTCCTCTCCCAGCATCTGTATTTGCTCAGAACCTATTGCACTTTGCCAGACAGGTAAATGACATGAAAGAGTGGACTGGATTTTGCTACAAACATCAGGAACCTGCCTTTTGGACTCAAGTTCAGCAATGTAGATTTACCAAAAGCATGACAGAAAAACACATCAGGCAGGTCCTCAGTATCTCCCTGCCTCTGAACACTTGTACTGGTGGTGCTGGTAGTTTGCACTACCAGCCTGGCAGTGAGGTTATGAACTGATTAAGCTGAACTTCTGAGGCCATTAACATGACTCCAAGATGGCATGTTGCTTCCCTTTTACCAGGATCTAAGGTGTCTCTGAGCATCGACAGGACATTGTTCTGAGAGATAGTGGACTCCCATAGATTGCAGTCCATGTTGGTAACTTAGATAGGAAGGAGCAATCAGATTTTAGGGAGCTAGGTAGAAGGTTAGTAAGCAGGACCTCAAATGTAGTAATATCCAGATTACTCAGAATGCCAGGTGCAAGTTAGTACAGAAATAGAAGGATAACGCAGTAAATGTATGGCAAGAAAGATGGTACAACAGGAGGGGCATTAGATTCCTAGAACTGGGATTGCCTCTGGGGAAGTTGTCATTTGGACAAGCCAGACAGATCACATCTGAACAGAGGTGGGACTGAGTTCCTTTCAGGGTTTTTTTAAAGGTGCTGTTAAAAAGGTTAAGATAATTGACAGGGATCTGGGAACCAAGAGTTCACAAAAAACTTTGAGATGCAACTGGCTTTAACAGAGATAATAGCACTTTTGGTGGAATCAGAGTAAAGAATTCAAAACCAGTATAACTGTGCATGTATATGAGTTCATAGAGTCTAATAAATAAGATTGGGGCTGAGGGTTTACAGGCACTGATTGCCATGCTGAATTTTGATTTCATGGCAACAACAGATACCTGACTCAAGGAAAGGTAAAATTGGGTGTTATGTATTCCTGGGTACAAAGTATAATAGAAAAGGAAGGAAAGAGGAAGGCTGTATGGGTCATGAGAACCTTGCAGTGCTGGAGAATGAAGATGTCTCAGAGGATCCAAGCACAGAATTGATTTGGCTAGAATTAAGGAACAAAAAAATCTACAAATACTTTGAGAGGTCTGTAGACCACCAACTCATGGAAAGGATGTAAAAATAACAAATCTGCAGGGAAATTACAGAGACATTCAACATTATAGATGAGTTAGAACAAGAGATTTCAATAGCCCGAACATAGATTAGCTTGCTTATAGTGTACAGAGTAGCAAGTTTTCCTGGATTACATACAGGAGCGTTTTCTACAGCAGTATGTTCCCAGTCCAACATGGAAGGATAGACATGAAATGATATGGGTGAAATGGATTCAGTGTCAGGTGAGGAACATTTATGAGACAGTGATCATTATATCAAAAGGATCGTGATAGTGAGGGATGACATGTATTTGAATTTGAATTTAATTTATTGTCACGTGTACCTAGGCACAGTGAAAAGCTTTGTTTTGCGAGCAATACAGGCAAGTCACATAGTTAAGTAGCATAGATAAGTAAATAATAGGTAAACCGCGGCAAAAATAAACACAGGTATAGGCGAATGCTAAAGAGTTTGTGAGTCCATTCAGTATTCTAACAATGTGAGGGTAGAAACTGTTTCGAAACTGGCTGGAGTGTGTTCAGGCTTCTGTACCTTATCCCCGATGGTAGACGTTATAGAAAAATTTGCCAGGGTGGGATGGATCTTTGAGAATGCTGGCAGCCCTTTCCTTGACAGAGGACCTGGTAGATGGATTCTATAGATGGGAGGTTGACCTTTGTGATTTTCCGGGCCAAGTTTACCACACTCTAACCATCTCTGATCTTGAATGGTACAGTTGCCATGCCAGGTAGAGATACATCCAAACAGAATGGTCTTGACGGTGTACCTATAGAATTTGGCAAGGGTATTTGCCATCATGCCAAATTTTCTCAGCTGCCTGAGGAAGAAGAGATGTTGTTGGGTCTTTGTAACCAGTGCGTCCACATGAAGAGTCCAAGAAAGTTTGTTGTGGATGACCACTCCCAGGAACTTGACACTCTCCGCTCATTCCACCTCTGTGCTGTTAATGTGTAGGGGGGGGCATGAGTAACATCCCACCGAAAGTCAATACTGCGTTCCTTGGTTTTGCTGGCATTGAGAGCGAGGTTGTTCTCAGTGCATCATTTTCCAGGTCTTCCACCTCCCTCCTGTAGTCTGTTTCGTCGCCATCTGAGATTCGACCGACTATGGTGGTATCATCGGTGAACATGTAAATGGCATTAGTCTGGTATTTGGTGATGCAGTCATGGGTATACCGTAAGTACAGTAGGGGGGTGAGTACGCATCTCTGGAGGGCTCTAGTGTTGAGTATTAGTGAGGATGAATTATTGTCCCCAATCTTCACTGATTGTGGCCTGTGGGTCAGGAAACTGAGGATCCAGTTGCAGAGAGTGGGGCTTAGTCTGAGATCATTAAGTTTAGTAATCAGTTTCAAGGGATAATACTGTTGACTACAGTTCAACCTTCAATGAGTAGGATTCTTATGTAGCTGTTCTTGGTGTCAAGATGTTCTAGGGAGGAGTGAAGGGCAAGGATATGGCATGTGGCATGGATTAGTTGGTCCAGTTGGCAAATTGGAGTGGGTCAAGAGTAATGGGGAGGCTGGAGTTGATTAATGCCATGACCAACCTTTCAAAGCACCCTTTGACTACTGAAGTTAGAGCCACTGCGTGGTAGTCATTAAGACATGCTGCATGAGCCTTTGTATGCACAGGCATGTTGTTGGCCCTCTTGAAACAGGCAGGGATAGTGGCCTGCTGCAGGGAGGGGTTGAAGATGTCCGAGAAGACCTCTGCCAGTTGATCTGTGCATGCTCTGAGTGCACGGCCTGGTACTCCGTCTGGTCGCATTGCTTTCCTTGGATTCACACAAAGGAAAATGATCTGACCTCTGATACAGTGACTGTTGTGATAGGTTCATTAGGAATTGTCGGAATAGGTGTTACCTCTCCACCAAACTTCTGCTCAAAGCGAGCATAGAAGGCATTGAGATGATCTGGGGGGGGATATGTCATCATCTATCTTGCACTGTCTCTTTTTAGAACCTGTGATGTCATTCAGTCCTTGCCATAATTGCCAGGTGTCTGTCTGGATCGGTATTGGTGCTTGGCTGTCTTAATGGCTCTGCAAAAGTCATGCTTGGATTCCTTATATTTGAGTGAGTGTCCTGATCTGAAGGCCTCATACCTAGCTTTAGCAGGTTATGTTTGTCCTGATTCATCCAGGGTTTCCTGTTGGGGAACACCCAGATTGATTTCCTCAGTATGCAGTCCTCCTCATACTTGCTGATAAAGTCTGTGATGGTGGTGGCATTCTCATCCAAGGTACCTATGGACTGTTTGAACATGGCCCAATCAGCCAATTCCAAACAGCACAGGAGTTGATCCTCTGCCTCCTCTGACCAGCATTGGACCTGTATTCGCAAGATCCTGCTTGATCTTTTGCCTGTCAGCCTATAACAATCTAGACCGAGAAAGATTTATTGGTGTAGAGGTATTTCAGTGGGACAAGGACTGATCCGGTCAGGATTGATTGGAATGAGAGGTTGGAGAGGTATTTGGATAAGGCATAGCACATTTGAAACAGAGATGAGACAAAAGAACTCTCTAAGGGTCATGATTGAGGAACTTTAAGAAGATGATAGGTAGATATTTAATTAGTATTAAGTTGAAGTGTTATGGAGAGCAGTCACAAAAGAGGAGTTGAGGCCAAAATGAGATCAGCAATGATCATAACAAATGATGAAGCAGGCTTGAATTGCCTGTCCCTGCTATTAGTTCTTATGTTTTTATTTTCTTATATAGCTGACTATCTTCAAAGAGGAGATTGTTCAATTAAAGTCAAAGTATATTCTTTCAATGTAGAAGAATAAACAAATCCAGAACTTTCTATGCAGCAAAGGTGATAGGAATGAAAATAAAGAAGAAAAAATGTACTTAGGATAAGTGTCAGGTTGAAAATAACATTGAGAACCAAGAAGACTATCAAAGATATAGAGGGATGTGAAACAGCAATGAAAAGAAATAAAGAGAAACTGTAAGAAAAGACTGGCACCAACATAAAGAGATACTAAAGTCCTCTCTGGATATCTAAATAGCAAAAAGGTAATGAAAGGAGGAGTAGGGCTGAAAAGAAGATTGACACCTGGAGGCAGGAGGCATGGCTGAAGTTTTCAATAAATACTTCTCACCTGTCTTTACCAAAGAAAGAGAAACGTTAAGTTGGCCATAGTTGACAGGGGAAGGGAACTCAATCACTAGAAGGATTCAAAATTATAGAGTATTAAAAATTGACAAGACCCAAGGATAAAATGAGATGTATGCAAGGATTTTGAAAGAAAGGAGAGTGGAAATTGCAAAGGGAAGTGCTCGTTTTCTTTCGGTTTTGCCTGGACTCAGAGGGGGTGTCAGAAGACTTGAAACTTGCAGACATTGCAGCTTTGTTCAGGAAAGGTTGTCAGGATAAGCCCAGCAATTACAGACCAATCAGTTTAACCTCAATGTTGGAAAAGCCTATACAGACAATTATTCAGAATAGAATTAGATATTGCCACAACAGGCTTATCAGGAAAGTTACAGATCATGGAGTGTGAGAGTCAGTACAAACATAGAGACAAAATTGGCTGAGTGGTAGGAAACAGAGTAATGGTCAATGGGTATTTTTCAGGCTGCTGGCAGGTTTGTAATTGAGTTCCCCAGTTGTTGGTTTTGGGACCCTTGTTTTCCCTGATTTACGTTATCTGGATCTTCATGTGCAGGGGGCAATTTCAAAGTTTGCAGATGACACTTAACTTGGAAGAATTTTAAACTGCGAGAAAGACAGAACTCCAGAAGAGCCTTGATAATTTGGTGCAGTTGGCAGATGGGGCTTGATAGTGTGAGGTGATGCATATGGGTAGGATAGATTTAAGACAAATGTTAGAGGCAGGTTCTTTACACAGAGAGTGGTAAGGGTGTGGAATGCCCTGCTTGACTATGAAGTTAACTCAACCACATTAGGGAGATTTAAACAATGCTTGGATAAGCATATGGATGATGATGGGGAACGAGCTGAGAATAGTTCACAGGTTAGCGCAGCATCGAGGGCCGAAGGGCTTGTTCTGCACTGTATTGTTCTATATTCTATGTTCTAAAACACTGTTAAAAAAACCCAGAAAATATGAGGTACAATTCTAAAGAGAGTGCAGGAGCAGAAAGATCTGAGTGTAAGTGTGCACAGATCATTGTAGCAGAACCAGTAGAGAGAGCAATAAGGAAACCATTCAATATCTTTAGCTTTTTATATAAGGGAATAGAACATAAGAGCAAACAGGTGATACTGAACTTGTATAAGGCACACGTTAGACCTCAGCTGCTGTATTGTGCAGTTCTGGCTTATCACATTATAGGACTGCACTGGAGAGCAAGTGGAATTGGTTTACAAGTATGGTTCCTCATACTTTAGTTGCACAGTTGTATTTTTAAAAATTGGGACTATTCTCATTTGTGATAAGAAGGCTGAGAGGAGATGTCATGGGGATGTTCAAAATTGTGTGTGAGGTTGGATGGTGCAGGTCGGGGAAACTTCCTGTTCATAAAAGCGCAAGAGATTTAAAGTTATTTCATGAAGAAACAAGATTGAAGTGAGGAAGAAGTGTTTTTATTCAGCGAGTTTTACAATATGTAATGCCCATGTGATGGAAGCAGCTTCAACTAAAGCATTGAAGAGGGCATTGGATGATTATATAGCTAAAAATAATGTGCATTGGTATGGGGGAAAGCAAGAGATTGACACTAGGTAATGATGCTCTTTTAATGAGCCAGTACAAGAACGATGGGCCAAATGTCCTCCTTCTGCTTTGTATCACTCCTTTGATTCTGGGATTTTCCTGAGAAATTCCAACTATCCTCGTGTTGTGTATGGCACATCAGCTCACAGACAGTTAATTAGACAGTGTAAGGATTAATAGACCCAGCTTCATTTGACTGGCAAATATTTAAAAACTGAGGGGAAACCCATGGTCGAGATTGGGCAAATAGCCTACCACTTCTATACTCTCTCTCTGAAACCTTGCTGGGGATTAGGAAAACCATTCTGGTTCATTCCTCAGCTTCCTCTTTTCTCTTTATAGCGTGAGGCATGAGATTTCAACATATGGACAACCCAAAGATCATGAAGCAAGGACCCGCTGGCATCAGATCAATGCAAACAGGAAGATAAATTAAGGGTAAACAAGATCTGTATACACTATTTACATGGAACAACCATGTGGGTTACATGGACTGAGAAATTTCTTTGCCTCCCCTCTCTTCACCGAGCTTGCACTTTTGTTTCTCGTGAAAATCCAGTTAACTGTTCAAGTTATTTCCCCTCTCTCACTATCGCCACCTGCTGATAGAGGCCCCATTATGCATGGTTTCATCTGACACCTGGTCACTGTAGCTGCTCACCAACTGCAAACACTGAATGTCATTCATCTCCCTCACATGCGTGCTCTTAATTGACCCTCACCCCTCTTCTGACTACTCAGTGATCCTAATTTGATGTTGAATTGACAGTGGTCTACTACACCTTTCATAAAATAAGAGCATATAAAACAAGGTGTGTCACTAAATTGCCTGAGGTCTGGACCTGGAAATTTCATTTCAGTCATTGTCTTGTGGTGAAAAATTAAACAAAGCCTTTTCTATACTTTCTAGTGAATTTTAAAGATCTCAAAATACTGTTTCAAGAAACAACTATGTGGAACAAACTTAGAGAATATTGGAGAAAATCAGCAGGTTGGCAGCATCTGTGGAGTAGGAAAAAAACAGAGTTAAGGTTTCAAGTCCAGCTTGATTGAAATTCTCCTGAACACATTTTAAGGTCACTGGCCCCTGACTGCCCTTTATCTTTATTCATAGCTCTCTCACCACATGCTTACACATGCTCCCCCTCTAGTCATCTGCAAGCTCTCTCTACTGTTTCATGTGCTGGATCTCCATATATGCACAATCTATCTGTGTAACCTACGGATTTCCTAATATCTTTTTACTTCTCTCTCTGTAGAAGAATAGTCATACTAGACTCAAAATATTGACTCTAGAATAGAATAGCAATTTATTCTCAAGTATATTTTTACAATAAAGTTTTATAAGTCGCCACACCACTGTGCCAAAATTAATGACAGAAGTCATAAATAAGAAGAGAGAAAAAAGTAAAAGTTCGTCACAGTTCACTTAATGACTCCTGAATTTGGATCATACTGGAAAACCACCCCACCGTGCCAAGACGAGACCTACACACTGGGCCGTTGGAAAACCTGGAAGCCATCTCCAAAGCAAGAACAAGAGCTTTACGCCATGATTGGACGTTCACACTGGGCTGCTGGAATACTAGAAGCCACCAAAGAAGACCTCCATGATGGGGTTAGACCTCAAGGTAAGATGCCATAATTATAACTCTGTTCCTCTCTCCACAGATGCTTCCAGACCTGCCAAGATTATCCAGCAATTCTGTGTTTTTATTTCAGATTTGCAACTTTCAGAATATTATACTTTTATAGGAGCTGAATGGAAGCTGATTCCCCTGGACAATATTAATCCTTCAAGAAACATCACTGTAAACAGATTTGCAGTCATTATCACGCTACTGTTTGTAGGACTGTCCTCTATACAAATTATGTGCCCGCTACAAAGCAATATGATTGCACTTCAGAAGAATGTAATTGATCAGAAAATGCTCTGGGCATTCTGTAGTCATGAAAGGGTAGTGTGAATGTTCACTTTCCTTTCTTTTTCCTTTCACAGCAGAGAGTAGAGAGCAAAAGGCTGTAAAAACTGAACAAAGAACACAACCCAGTTTGAGGTGAATATACACGATGCAGCGAGAATGTAACTTTGGATGAAGAGAAAAGACTTCTTGTTGTTTTGATAATATTATTTATGTTAATCATATTCCATGAGTTAAACTGACATGATATACTGCTAATATATGTACATCTTTCTGGTAATGGTTCTTGGATTTTATATGAATTTATCCCATTAAAGTCAATGAATTTTATTAATTATATCTCCATATTATTTAAATTAAGTGCTTGCCAAGTTATATTAATGAAATTTTCATTATGTTGAGTTAATAATACAATATTTATTGATTACATTTCCAAAGTGCAATTATTAATGTTTAAAATGCCTCAGAACATTTCTGTAATATACTTGTATTTAAATATCATTAATTTTATTTGGTATATATATTTGCACTATTGATTAAAATTCCACAGCATAATTGTAATTAACTTTTAGTGTCATAGTAATTCTGTGTAATATATGGTAATAGTTTAATCTTTTCATATCTTGATACGTATTCTGCTGTTAGTCTATGCAACTGCAGCCTGCCTGTGAAGACAGAAAGAGAGATGAGAGAGCCTGTAGGGTGTACAGATAGTTTGTGAAAAATGTGAAGATTCAACATATTGAAGAGTAGAGAGTAGAGAGAATTTGTGAATGATCAGAGAGGGAGCATGTGAAAGTGTATGGAGAGAGAGCTGTTTGCAAATATTAGGGGCAGACAGGGCCCAAAGTTCCTACAGAGAGATTCTGACATGAGTATATTTAATGTCCAATGAGAAAGGGCATATTGATGGATCTGGCTCTTGCAAATGCATTGGAACATGTGGATTAACACTCAATAGAGAAACATTTAGAAGACAGTGATCAGTATGTCAGATGTTTTATATCATTACATAGAAAATGGCAAGGAGTGATCCAAAAGAAAACTTAATTTGAGGATAGCTAAGTTAAATGGGGTGTTAAAGTGTTTAGTTTAGAAACATTGGAAACAAAGGTTGACAAGCAAAGCTATAACTGAACAGTCGGCTGCCTATAAAGAAAAGATAGTTTGGGTACAGTCCACAAGAATAAAATGATAAGACACACAAATCCAAAACTTCCAATAAATAGAAAGAAAATAGATAGATGAAAAATAGAGAGATTAATATGAAGCAGAGAAAAGGATAAGTGTGTCAGATGTCAGGTGGAGAATATAATAGAGGGTCAACTTCAATATGAAGGGTCTAGACAGAAATTTTAAAAGCAAATAGAGAAGCAAAGAGAAAATATACAGAGAGAAAAGCACTGAACATACAAGGAATCCAGAGATCTTCTATCCGTATATAAATGGTCAAAGAGTGGTAAAGAGTGCAATTGATTAGAAACAAAAGTCAAATTTACGAATGGAGACAGGCGATATGGCTGAAGTATTAAATGAATCGTTTACATCCTTTTTTTCAAAGGAGAAATGTTGCTATGGTGAAAAAGGAGGCACTCAAATATTTATTTGATTTGGTAGGGTAGAAATTTGGATTGGATGGTTGCGCACATATTTCATAAGCAATTTAGGACCAGACAAGCTGCATTCAAGGGCACTGAGGAAAGTGAAGGTGGAAACAGTGGTGGATATGGCCATAAATGGTTTACCCTTCTTCTAAAAATCATGTAAATATCAATCAGCAACTTCAGGCCAGTCAAGTTAATACCAGGGGTGAGAAACGGTTTAGAAACAATAATTCAGGACCAAATTGATTGGATTTTTTGGGCAAGTCAGGGTTGAGGTAAACTGGTGTAGATTTGTCAAGGAAAGATCATGTTTAATTGACTTGCTTAAGTTTCTTCATAAGGTGACTGAGAGGATTAATGAGGGGAATGCTGTTGTTCTGGTTACACAGAATTCCAAAAGGCTTTTGATAAAGTGCCATGCAATAGATACATGAACAAAGCTCGAAAACATGGTATAAAAGAGACAGCAGCAACATGAATATGAAGTTGTCTGAGTGATACACAACAAAGAGAAGTGGTTATACATTACTTAGAAACATATAAAATAAGAGCAGAATTTAGACCTTTGATCCTTCTTCATCATTCAAAAAGATCATGGCAGATCTCTTTATGTTTGGAACTCCACATTTCTATCTACCTGAAAAACCCTGCCTAACAAGAATCCATTTACCTCCCACTTAAGAATATTTAAGACCCTATCTCCAACATCATTCGAGGAAAAGGATTTCAAGTTTGCACAATCCTCTGCATGAAAAACATTCCAACTTCTGTCTTGAAATGGTGACCCCTAATTTAAAAGATGTCCACAGGCACTGGACTCACCCACAAGTGAAAACATCCTCTCCACTTATCAAGACTATTCAAGATCTTTTATCCTTTATTCAAGTCACCAACTATCTCTGAACTCCATTGCTCTTCCAATCTCCATTCAAAACAATTTGTCTGACCTTTCTTCATAAGATAACTCATTCATTTCAGGCATCATGAAGTAAGTCTCTTTGAACCACGTTATTATTGAACAGATCTCAGAAGGACATGGTACCTTTAAAACATCTAGATGAAAAACTTTAGTATAATAAAGGTCCCCATCTTACTCTGTGCAGTTAGTTAAGTATTTAAGCAGTCAGTGAGTAAATCAGCCAGTCAACTATGAATATAATATAATAACATAAATAAGCATAGAACCCAGACCCCATATAAGTCTGAGGTGTCACGTTAGTGCATATGGTTAATTATTAAAGCATATGCCAATCAGAAAAAGACCCATTTATACCTAAATTCTGTTTTCTACTAACCCCTTAATCTTTTATCCATGTCTCCCAAAGCCTTGAGCACACATTATTCGATAATCTTTTATGTGGTACCTTATGAAATACATTTTGGAACTCTAAGTACAAGGCATGAACAGACTCCCCTTTGTCCCAATGCATCTTACTCCTTTAATGAGTTCTAATAAATGGCTACACATGTTTTCCATTTCACAAAACCATGCCAACTATTCCCAATTACCATAAATTTTTCCAAGAGCACAGCCACAACCTTTTTAATGATTAAATCTAACACCTTCCACATGATAGCCATCAAGGTTACTTGCATGTCGTTTCTTGTCTTCTGCTTCACTTCATTCTTGAATAGAGGAGTCATCATTGTCTCTTTTCTCACAAGCAACAATATTATTCAATCATTTCTCCATAATTGATATCAACCATATTGATTTATCTTAGTGTGTACTATCAATTTGTTTTTCTCTTTGCAGTCAGATGCAGAGACTTTAGTACTTTTTGTTGTTTTGGAAATGACTAATCTTAAACGTTGGTATACTTTTAGCTTTATTCTCTTGATCTGACCCTGTCATATACCGTCCTTCATTTTCCATATTGCTCTTTATCACTCCTGACTTGTCTCTATTGCTTGATTTGTTATGTTACCTAAGCTTGATCCCTCGCTGCCATTGTTTAGTTTAAAGCCCTCTCCAATACAATATGGGATTATTAAAGTTTCCAGAACAATTAATAGGACATGGAGTATGGAAAGGATCAGGAATCTAACTTCAGGCATTGCAGATGCGGAGACAGCTATGAGAATGGGGACAGTCAACGCAGGGCTGAGGGTATCGTACTTAGAGACATATAGTCATAGAGTCATAGAGATACACAGCATGGAAACAGACCTTTCAGTCCACTCGTCCATGCCGATCAGATATCCTAAATAAAGCTAGTCCTATTTGCCAGCATTTCGCCCATATCCCTTTAAACCCTTCCTATTCATATACCCACCATTTCCTCTGGCAGCTCATTCTGTACACATACTACCCTCTGCATGAAAATGTTGCCCCTTGGGTCCCTTTTAAATTTCTTCCTTCTCACCTTAAACATATACCCTTTAGTTTTGGACTCCCCTACCCCAATAAAAAGACCATATCTATTTACCCTAAACATGGCCGTCATGATTGTGTAGGCCTCTATAAGGTCAGCCATCAATCTTTGATGCTCCACGAAAATATCCCCAGCTTATTTAGCCTCTCCCTACAGTTCAAACTCTCCAGCCCTGAAAACATTCTTGCAAATCTTCCCTGAACTCTTTCAAGTTTCACAACATCCTTAATGCACACAGTACGTGAAACAAGGTAAATGAGTCTGTTGCACAGATTAAACTTGTCAGTATGATGTTATGGTTATCACAGAGACATGGCTGCAAGTGGATCAAGGCTGGGAACTAAATATCAAAGGATACGTATCCTACCAAAAGGACAAGCAGATAGGCAGAAAGGCCAGGGATGCCTTGTTAATAAGAAATGAAATTAAATTGATAGCAAGAAGTGATGTAGAGTCAGAAAGCGTAGAACCTGTGTGGATAGCATTGAGGAACCATGAAGTGAAAAAGACCCTGATGGAAGTTGTGTACAGACTCCCAGCAGTATTCAGGATGTGGGAAAGCAAACCAATCAGGAGACAGAGAAAGCATGTAAGAAAGGCACTATTACAATAATCATGGAACTGCAATATACAAGTGGATTGGGAAAATCAGGTTGGTAGTAGATTTCAAGAAAAGGAATTTATGGATGTCTATGAGATGGTGTTTTGGAGCAGTTTTTGGTTAGAGCCCATTAGGGAACAGACAGTTCTGGATTGGGTGATGTGCAATGAGGTAGACTTGATTAGGGAGCTGAAGATGAAGGAACCTCTGGGAAAGTGATCATAATACGATAGAATTCACTCTGCCATTTGAGAGGGAGAAGCTGGAATCAGATGTGATGGTTTTACAATTGAGTAGAGATAACTGCAAAAAAAATGAGGGAGGAGCTGGGCAGAATTGATTGGAAAGGGAACCTGAGAGGGAAGATAGTGGAGCAGCAATGGCAGGAGTTTCTTGAGTAATTCAGGAGGCACAGCAGAATTTCAACACAAGGAAGAAGAAATATACTAAGGTGAGGATGAGACAAAAATAGATGACAAGGGAAGTTAGGGACAGCATAAAAGCAACAAAAATCATGTGATGAAAACTCGTGGGAAGCCAACGGACTGAGAAGCCGTTAAAAACCAGCAGAGGATAACTGAAAAAAAACAAGTAAGGGAGGAGAAGATGAAATATGAGAATTATTTAGATAGTAATAGAAGATTACAAGAGTTTTTTTTAACCTTTCCAAAAGGTAAAATGAAGGTAAGCATTGACGTTGGACTGCTGGAAAATGAGACTGGAGAAGTAGTAATGGAGAATAAAATAATGGTGGAGGAAATGAATAGGTATCTATTGAATAGGTAAAAGACACCAGCTGCTTACCGGAACTTCAAGAAAATCAGGAAATAGAGGTAAGCATAGTAGCCATTACTAAGGAGAAGGTGCTGGGAAAACTGAAAGGCCTGAAGGTGGATAAACCCAGATGACTTAGTCTGCTAGAGTTCTGGAGGAGATAGCTGAGGAAATTGTGAAAGTATCAGTAGTGAATCACTGGAGTCAGGGAGAGTCCCAGAGGACTGGAAAATAGATAATGTAATAGACCTGTTAAAGAATGGAGGAATGCAGAGCCCAGGAAATTATAGGCCAGTTAATCCAGCCTTGTGATTGGTAAGATTTCTGATCCATTATTACAAATGTGATTGCAGAGTACTTGAAAGTGTATGGTAAAATAGGGCTAAGTCAGCATGGCTTCATCAAAGGAAGGTCAGACCTGACAAATCTGTTACAATTCTTTGAGAAGGTAATGAGTAAGTTAGACAAACGAGAGCCAGTCACTGTGATCTATTTGGATTTCCAGAAGGCTTTTTATCAAGCTGCCACATAGAAGGCTGCTAAATAAGACAAGAGCCCATGGTGTTGGAGGCAAAGTACCAGCATGGATCGAGGATTGGCTGACTGGCAAAAGGCACAGAATGGGAATGAAGGGGCCTTTTTCAGGATGGCAGCTGGTGACTACTTGAGTTCTGCAAAGGTTTGTATCGGGTCCATGACTATTCACATGAAACATTAACAATCCATATGAAGGGGGCATTATTGCTAGGTTTGCAGATGACAAAGATAGATGGAGGGGCAGGTAATGTTAATGAAGCAGGGAAACTACAGAAGAACTTGGACAGGCAATGAGAGTGGGCGATGAAGTGGCAAATGGAATACAATGTGGGAATATGTGTGGTTATACAGTTTAGTAGGAAGAATTGAGATTCTATATTATTTTCTAGACAGGGAAATGCTTCAGAAATCTGAAGCACAAGATGCTTAGGAGTCCTAGCTCAGGATTGTCTTAAGTTTAACATGCCAGTTAAGTTGGTAGTTAGGAAGGCAAATGCAATGTTTGCAATTATTTCAAGAAGGCTAGAATACAGGAGCAAGCATGTACTGTAAAAGGCTCTAGTGAGACCATATTTGGAATCTTGTGAGCAGTTTTGGATCCTGTATCTAATGAACGATGTGCTGACATTGGAGGGAGGCCAAGGAAGGTTCACATGAGTGATCCCAGATCTGAAAGGTTTGTCATATGGGAAGGGGTTAAGGATTCTGAGTCAGTACTCGATGAGTTTAGAAGGATGCATGTGAAATTACAGAGATTGATTGACATTTACAGAATACTCAGAGGCCTGGATAAAGTGGAAATGGAGATGTTGTTTTCATCAGTTGGAGAGGCTAGGACACAAGGGCACAGAATCAGTGAAGAGATGACACTTCAGAACTGGGATAAGGAGGAATTCTTCAGCAAGACACTAGTTAATCTGTGGAAATGAGGGCTGTGGAGGCCAAGTATTTGAGTATATTTAAGAACGAGATAGATAGTTTCTTGATTGGTAAGGAAATTAAAGGTTATGGAGAAAATGCAGGAGAATGGGTCGAGAAACATATCAGTCATGATTGAATGATGGAGCAGATTCAGTGATCTAATTTTGCTCCCATGTTTTACAGATACCTCAACCACATACCAGATACTCACCAAAGAGCTAACATTTTCCCTTGGAGAACAGTTATAATCATTTGCAAACTACCAGCACTCTGTCACTGTGCTCTCCTTTCACTCACTCTTCTGACTGATATTATCTGCCTCTGGGTTATTTTGCACATCAGAGAAGCATTTGTCACTGGAGTTGCCAGGAATTGCTATTAAGACCTCTGCTTTTCCGGATATATATGTGAGTGAGCTACAGTTGGCAACTTGCCAACAGCACAAAACCTGGAACTACAGTGGACCATGCCACAGTGTTAAACATCAAAACGACATATAGAGTTTGGGTGAAATGTGAAAGTTGAAGTTTAATGCACAGGAGTATGGTGTGATTTAATTTATGCTGTGGAGAGGTAATCCAAAATAAAGGATATAGTTCTCAAGGAGGTGCAGAAGCAGAAGGACCTGGGGATATATCTGTACACATGATTAAAAGTGGCAGGCCATGTTGAGAACGCAATTAATATAACATGGGCATATAATTATGGGCATTGCGTATCAAAGGAAGGAATTATGTTAAATCTGTATAAAACACATGTTTGGGATCCATTGGACTAGAGTGTCCAGTTTTGGGCACATCATAGGAAGGGTGTGATGGTAAATAGATATGGCGCAGAAGGGATTTATGAAAATAGTTCTAGGGATAAGGAACTTCAGTCACTTGGAGAGTCTGGAGTGATTAGAATTGTTCTCCTTGGAGAACATTGCAAGGTGATTTCATAGAGATTTGCACAACCATGAGACAACTGTACAGATTGAGATAAAGAAAATCAGATTGGTAGACAGACAGTTCAGGTATGGCGGCATGGTGGCTCAGTGGTTAGCACTGCTGCCTCATAGCACCAGGGTCCCAGGTTCAATTCCAGCCTCGGGTGAATGTCCGTGTGGAGTTTGCACATTCTCCCCATGTCTGAGTGGGTTTCCTCTGAGTGCTCCGGTTTCCTCCCATAGTCCAAAGATGTGCAGGTCAGGTGAAGTGGCCATGGTAAATTGCCCACAGTGTTAGGTGCATTAGTCAGAGGGAAATGGGTCTGGGTGGGTTACTCCGTGGAGGGTCGGTATGGACTGATTGGCCCAAAGGGCCTATTTCCACACTGTAATCGGGGCGGCATGGTGGCTCAGCAATTAGCACTGCTGCCTCATAGCACCAGGGTCCCAGGTTCAATTCTAGCCTCGGGTGAATGTCGTGTGGAGTTTGCACGTTCTCCCCGTGTCTGCATGGATTTCCTCCGCGTGCTCCAGTTTCCTCCCACAGTCCAAAAAATGTGCAGGTCAGGTGAATTGGCCATGCTAATAGTGCTAGGGGAGTTAGTCGGAGGGAAATGGGTCTGGGTGGGTTACTCTTCAGATAATCGGTGTGGACTGGTTGGGCAAAAGGGCCTGGTTCCACACTGTAGGGAATCTAAAAAAAAAGTAATTTGCAAAGAGGTAATGGTGACATAGGAAAGAGTTTTCTCACACAGGGGGAAGTTAGCATGTGGAATGTATCTTAGAAAGTGTGATAAAGGCAATTCAATCATAGTGTTCAAAAGAGAATTGGATTACCATCTAGAAAGGAAACAAAATGCAGCAGGATGGGGTAGAGTGGAGAAATGCCAGTAGGTAAATTTCTCTTCCATAAGTCCAACACAGACACAATGGGTGCAATAGTCTCCTTTTGCGCTCTGGCCACTCTCTGATTCCATGAGTCATTCTCATTGAATGAATGATTCATCGCTTATTTGCCTCAGCTTTTCTAACACTCTAGTTGGGTGATTTCTGCCTTCCATCTTGCCAAAATTTCATATCATCCAAATGTCCACCACCCACACACTATATGGACAACATTATATTCTTTATACATCATGTCTTTCTTCACTGACTTGCATTTCCTTCCTATCACTGAATGGATCAAATTTTAAAACTTTATCTTCCACTGCAAATAGTTCTATGGACTCTAAAGCTATGCAGATCAAATTGCTTCTCTTGCTGTCCTCTCTCTCTATGGCCTCCCTATCAATGATCCAGAATTCTGTTCCATCATCTCTACTCTCCAGATCTACCTCAAATCACTCTGTCTCTTTGTCTCTCATCATTAAAAGTCATCCATGAAATTTATTTAACCAAATTTACTGCCACTTCTCCCAAACTTCCTGTAAAACATTACACTCTCTTCCTTTCCCTACTGTTGCGTCTGGTTTTGGTATGTTTTCTTTTAATTATTCACTCATTGGACACATGCATTGCTGGCTGGACCAGCATTTATTGCCTGTTCCTAGTTGCCCTTAAGAAGGTTTTTGGTGTAAGTTGCTGGCACATGATATCAGTGTCTGACTGATCAATGCTGGCAACCATGACAGGTTGCATGACTTTGTGTCTCTTGTCAGAAGTACTGTGAGCCTTAATGTGCAGAATGGTAATAAATGCAAGGTAAGGCAGAGATGCTGTGAGCATCAAAGAAGGCATAAAGTGAGTGAATGCTAAGAAAGTAAGTGAGGAACTCTGAGATGCATCTGATTCAATCCATGAGGTAGATGCCTATCCCTGCATCCAAACAGGTCTGGCAGCAACAGTGTTATGCAAAATGTTGGTGTGCTCCAATGGGCAGCATTAGACAATAGACAATAGACAATAGGTGCAGGAGTAGGCCATTCAGCCCTTCGAGCCTGCACCGCCATTCAATATGATCATGGCCGAACATTCCTAATCAGTATCCTCTTCCTGCCTTATCTCCATAACCCTTGATTCCACTATCTTTGAGAGCTCTATCCAACTCTTCCTTAAATGAATCCAGAGACTGGGCCTCCACTGCCCTCTGGGGCAGAGCATTCCACACAGCCACCACTCTCTGGGTGAAGAAGTTTCTCCTCATCTCTGTCCTAAATGGTCTACTCCGTATTTTTAAGCTGTGTCCTCTGGTTCAGCACTCACCCCTCAGTAGAAACATGTTTCCTGCTGCCAGAGTATCCAATCCTTTCATAATCCTATGTGTCTCAATCAGATCCCCTCTCAGTCTTCTAAACTCAAGGGTATACAAGCCCAGTCGCTTTAGTCTTTCAGTGTAAGGTAATCCCACCATTCCAGGAATTGACCTCGTGAACCTACGCTGCACTCCCTCAATAGCCAGAATGTCTTTCCTCAAAGTTGGAGACCAGAACTGCACACAGTACTCCAGGTGTGGTCCCACCAGGGCCTTGTACAGCTGCAGAAGAACCTCTTTGCTTCTATACTCAATCCATCTTGTTATGAAGGCCAGCATGCTATTAGCCTTCTTCACTACCTGCTGTACCTACATGCTTACATTCATTGACTGGTGTACAAGAACACCCAGATCTCTCTGTACTGCCCCTTTATCTAAATGGATTCCATTGAGGTAGTAATATGCCTTCCTGTTCTTGCCACCAAAGTGGATAACCATACATTTATCCACACTAAACTGCATCTGCCATGCATCTGCCTACTCACCTAACTTGTCCAGGTCACCCTGTAATCTCCTAACATCCTCATCACATTTCACCCTGCCACCCAGCTTAGTATCATCAGCAAATTTGCTAATGTTATTGCTGATACCATCTTCTATATCATTAACATATATTGTAAAAAGCTGCGGTCCCAGCACGGATCACTGCGGTACCCCACTGGTCACTGCCTGCCATTCTGAAATGGAGCCGTTTATCACTACTCTTTGTTTCCTAACAGCCAACCAATTTTCAATCCAATCTAGTACTTTGCCCCCAATACCATGCGCCCTAATTTTACTCACTAACCTCCTGTGTGGGACTTTATCAAAAGCTTTCTGAAAGTCCAGGTACACTACATCTATTGGATCTCCCTTGTCCATCTTCAGAGTTACATCCTCAAAAAATTCAAGAAGATTAGTCAAGCATGATTTCCCCTTCATAAATCCATGCTGACTCTGTCCTATCCTGTTACTACTATCCAGATGTGCCGTAATTTCATCCTTTATAATAGACTCCAGCATCTTTCCCACCACTGAGGTCAGACTAACTGGTCTATAATTTCCTGCTTTCTCTCTCCCACCTTTCTTGAAAAGTGGTATAACATTAGCCACCCTCCAATCCTCAGGAACCGACCCCAAATCTATCGAACTCTAGAAAATAATCACCAACACATCCACGATTTCCCCAGCCACCTCCTTCAGTACCCTGGGATGTACACCATCAGGCCCCGGAGACTTATCAACCTTCAGACCTAACAGTCTCTCCAATACCAAATCCTGGCAAATATAAATTCCCTTAAGTTCAGGTCCTTCAGCCACTGTTACCTCAGGGAGATTGCTTGTGTCTTCCCCAGTGAACACAGATCTGAATTATCCATTTAATTCTTCTGCCATTTCTTTGTTCTCTGTAATATATTCCCCTGTTTCTGTCTTCAAGGACCCAATTTTAGTCCTAACCATTTTTTTGCCTTGTACATACCGAAATAAGCTTTTACTATCCTCCTTTATATTATTGGCCAGTTTACCTTCGTACCTCATTTTCCATCTGTGTATTTCCTTCTTAGTAATCCTCTGTTGCTCTTTAAAAGCTTCCCAGTCCTCAGGTATCCCACTTATCTTTGCTATGTTATACTTTTTCTCTTTTAACTTTATATGTTTCTTAACTTCCCTCGTTAGCCATGGCCGCCCATGCCTCCTCCTGGGATCTTTCTTCCTTTTAGGAATGAGCTGATGCTGCAACTTCTGCATTATACACAGAAATATCCGCCATTGTTCCTCCACGGTCATCCCTGCTAAGGTATTGCATCATTGAACTTTGGCCAGCTCCTCCCTCATAGCTCCATAGTTCCCATTATTCAACAGAAGTACTATCACTTCCGACTGTACCCTCTCCCTCTCAAATTGCAGATTGAAGCTTAATGTATTATGGTCACTACTTCCCAATGGCTCCTTCACTTCGAGGTCTCTGACCAATTCTGGTTCGTTACACAATACTAGATCCAGAATTGCCTTCTCCCTGGTCGGCTCCAGCACCAGCTGCTCTAGGAATCCATCTCTGAGGCACTCCACAAAGTCTCTTTCTTGAGGTCCAATACCATCCTGATTCTCCCAGTCTACCTGCAAGTTAAAAATCCCCCATAACATCTGTAGTAACATCTTTGAGACAAGCCAATTTCAGCTCCTGATTCAACTTACATCCGACATCCAGACTATTGTTTGGGGGCCTCTAGATGACTCCCAAGAGGGTCTTTTTACCCTTAGTATTTCGCAGCTCTATCCACACTGACTCTACATCCCCTGATTCTAGGTCCCCCGCGCAAGGGACTGAATATCCTCCCTTACCAACAAGGCCACCCCATTGAAATGAGAGAAGTGGAGAACTGGAGAATTGGAGATGTGCCATAGTAATGTGGTTAGCTAGCTATCCTCAATGGACCGGAGGTGCAGTTAGTCACTGCCCAAGCAGCATACCTTGAAATGTTGAGGTCTACTGTCCAAGATGTTGACCCAGGAGAGCAAATAGCAAGCTGACAGATACCTGCATTGACACTCATGTCAGGAATTGTTGCCATTAGTTTGTCTCCAGCATGTGGGAGAACAAAACAATCATAACAAAATGAGATACTAATGAGGAGTAAACACATCAAAAAGGCACTCTCACCACTCACTAGCAAGATTCCCAGCTCGCTGCTTAAATTCAGGTGGGAAATTGGACTCCTTCCTTATTGCTGAGGATTTCATTTTTTCCAAATTCTCCATATTTTCCTATCTGACTAGACATTTCCCATCTCATTTCGGTGCTGGGAAATTTCAGCCCAAGGTTTCTTTAAACTCCAGTTACAGCATCTAGAAAATTCTCTTTTGATCCAAATTGAAATCCAGGTTAAGACAAAAACCTTATAAGGAGATTTTAAGATGTGTTGAAATTATGTTGACTGTAGAAGTTATCCAGATTCAGTAGCATATCTGTCAAGGGTAGGAGGAATGTATTGCCTCACTGCACTTATAACATTGTCTAGGCCACCATGCCAAAGAGTAGAGTAACAATGAGAAGAATGAGAGAATTTGTGACTGATTATGGAGAGGCATTAGAAACGCATGCAGCAGGAAAGCTAAGGGAGGGTAAATTTGGCAACATGTGTAGAAGAAATTTTTGTAAATGGAGAGTATCGAAAGAGCATTTCATTTATCTTAACCATATGTTATTTCTCCACACTGAACTAAACAAAAGTTAACATAGTGCTCGAGAGGGAATGAGTCTTACGACATAAACAAATTTTAACATACTGCTAGAGAGTGAATGAGTTTTTCTGCAGTTGTAAAGGCCTCTGGCAAAACCACTTTTAGAGTAATGCGTTCAGTTTTGAACATCTTCCAGAAGAAACGATTTACTAAGCTTGGATGGCGCACAACAAAGATGCCCTAGAATGATTTCTTGGATGAGGAGATTGTCTGTAGGGAAAAATGGAGCTGACTGAGCCTATTGTCCCTGGAATTTAAAAGAATGAGAAGGAAGAGAAGAATGAGAGATACTCTGCAGAAATCTACCACTGGACCAAATGGTCTCCTTCTCTGCCTTCAGAACCCTTTCATCTATGACCACCTCGTTAAAACATGTACAATTCTTCAGGTGTAGTTAGATGTTAGAAAAAATGTTATGCCTGGCTGTGGAACCCAGGATTAGGGGTCACAAACTCAATTTAAGAGTCAACCATTTAGGGTTACTATGAGGAAAAAAGGTTTCTTCACTCAAAGAGTTTTGAATCTTTGGCATTCTCTACCCAGATGGCTGTGGATGGTCAGTTATCAAGTAGATTGAAAGTCAACCAAAAGATTATTGAAAGGGAAATGTAGGTGCAAGTAAGTCCAGAGAAAGGAACATCATAAGCTTGTCCCAGAGCATATAGACTTTGGTCCTACTTTTACAGTTTGTGAAGTCAACTTTTTGGGCAAAGCCTATAAATAACTAAAGCGAAAAATACATTTCTCAAGTATACTAGCATGCCAATTAAAAAACAACTCCACACAAAAGATTGTGATATGCAAGATAGACAACACGCACCCAATGCAGAAATGAAGAGTGGCGAATTATACTGGATGAAGTATACAACGCTACAAATAGTCTTGAGACAGAATACCCTGAATTGTTCATTGTAGCTAGTGACTTCTACCAGGCCAACGCCAAGAGTGTGCTACCAAGATGCCATCAACATGCCTCCTGTCCCACCAGAAATCCGAACATCCTTGACCATTGCTATACAACCATCAAAGGTGATTACCACTCCATTCCCTGCCTGCATTTTGGAAATACAGATTAGAACACTGTGCTCCTCCTCCTGATTTACACGCTGAAATTGAAGCATGATGACCCAGTGCAGATAGTAGTGTAGTGTTGGTCTGAGGCAACAGTCTCTACGTGACTACTTACAGTCAGTGGACTGGTCCCTGTTCAAGAACTGAGCAGCCAACCTAAACATGTATGCCACGACCATCACAGACTTCATTTGTAAGCGTGTAGAAGACTAGGTGCTGAAGAGGTTAATCCATACGTTCCCCAATTGGAAACCATGGATGAACCAGGAGACCCACTCCTGGATAAAGTCCAGGTCTGAGGCGTACACATCAGGCAACCCTGACCTATGCAGAAAATCCAAGTATGACCATCGTAAGGTTATCAGAGATACCAAGAGGCAATACCAAACTAAGCTTGAGACCCACACCAACCACAAGGACATCCATCATTTGTGACAAGGCTTACATGATATAATAGGCCACAAAACAAAGGCAAACAGGATCACGGGTACGTTCCTATCTGATGAGCTCAATGCATTTTTACTCTTGTGCCAAACAAAAGGTCAATGAAACAATGTCACCTATCCCAACAGCCTCAGATGCGCCTGTATCCACGGTCACCGTGAGAGATGTTAGATCAGCCTTCTTTAGAATGAACCCCTGGAAAGTGTTTGGCCTGGATGGAGTCCCTAGCTGTGAACTCAGATCCTATATAAACCAGCTGGTGAGAGTATTCACAGATATCTTTAACCTCTCTTCACTATGATCTGCAGTCCCCACCTGCTTTGAGAAGACCACCATCATTTCGATGCCAAAATAAAAATCATGCAGGTGCCTCAATGATTACCATCTGGTGGCTCTGACCTCCATAATTATGAAGTGCTTTGACAGGTTAGTCATGGCCCACGTTAACTCCAGCTTATCAAATTGCTTTGATCCTTTGCAATTCACCTACTGGCTCAACAGGTCCATAGCAGATGCCATCTCCCAGACTCTGCACTCATCCCTTGAATATCTGGATAAGAGAGATATCTACATCAGGCTCCTATTTGTTGACTACAGTTCCAAGGTCAACACCATAATTCTAAACAAACTTATTTCTAAACTCCGAGTCCTAGGTCTCGGCTCCACTCTCTGTAACTGAATCCTTGAGTTCCTGACCCATAAACTGCAATCAATCCCGTACTATACTTCTTATACACTCACAATTGTGTAGTTATATTCCATTCAATTCCAGTTACAAGTTTGCTGACAGCACCACTGTTGTAGCTTGGATCTCAAACAACAAGACAGAGTACAAGAAAGAGATTGAGTGTTTAGCGGCAAGGTATAATGACAATAACCTCTCCATTAACATCTGAAAAATGAAGGAGCTGATCGTTGATGTCAGGAAGCTTTGTGGATGGCACGCTGTTGTCTATATCAATGGTGCTGGGGTGGAGATTGTCGAGAGCATCAAGTTCCTGGGATGATGATCACCAACAATCTGTTTTGGTCCACCCACATCGACATGACGGTCAAGAAAGCACAACATCTCTACTTCCTCAGGAGGCTAAGCAAATTCGGCATGCCCACAAGGACTCCTACCAATTTTTACAGATGCATCACTGAAAGCATCCTATCTGGATGCAGCATAGTGTGGTATGGAAACTGCTTTTCCCAAAACCACAAGAAATTACAGAGAATCATGACAATGGCCTAGTCCATCCCACAAACCAGCCTTCCATCCATTGACTCTACCTATACTTCCTGCTGCCTCAGGAAAGCAGTCAACATAATCAAAGACCCCTCCCACCCTCTTTGTACACGCTTCCATCCTCTGCTATCAGGCAGAGGATACAGAAGTGTGAATACATGTACAAATAGATCCAAAACAACTTCTTTCACATTATCAGACTCTTGGACAGACCTCTCAAAAATTAATTCTGATTGTTCTCTCTGCGTCTTCTCTGCAGCTTAACACTATATTCTCCACTCTGTTCTGCTACCATGATGCACTTTATGTGGTACGATCTGCCTGTATAGTACTCAAAACAACACTTTCCACTGCATCTCAGTATATGTTACAATATTCATAAACTTCAAATTTTAGTTTGATTTGATTTGATTCATTGTTGTCACATACCTAAGTAAAGTGAAAAGCTTTGTTTTGCATGTAGTACTGGCAGATTTTAACATACAAGGACACATAGATCATTGGGTGTTTAGACAGAGTGAGGCATTCTAAGGTTATAGTTGCATCAGAGGTGCACAAAAGCAAGATCAACTTTAGATTTGAAATTAAAGAGATCTATTCAGCTGCCTAATAACAGCGGGGAAGAAGCTGTTTTTGAACCTGTAGGTACATGTGTTTAAGTTTCTGTATCTTCTGTGTAGTGGAAAAGGTTTTTGCACTGATTCCACAAACCTGGAAATTGCATTCCTCACTTCTGTTCCCCAAAATCCTTTTTTTAATCCTATTCCATCTTTGTGAATCTGTAATTGTTAAAAGATATATTCTTGCAACATTGACTAAAAGCTTCTGGTTATAACATTTAAAAACCATTTTTACATGATAGAGTATTAGCTAAGAAAAGATTATCAGTAACAACTTTATCAGAGATTCCTTTTTTGGTAGTTTAAATAGTTAAGCTGAAACTCGATTTGTCTAAATACATAAGTTTTTGGAAATTTAACAAAAGTCTTGATGGATTTAGCAAACAGTTAAGAGAGATTTCCAGAATGCAGAGTGATAACAGCATAAATTTTTACTGCTAAGAAGCAATGCACCATATAGCATTTACAGAAAATATTCATTTAACTAGGTTAAAAAAAATGACTGAAGACAGATAATGACAATGATTCATTGTTGGGCAAAGGCTCTTTGATGTCTGGAGTAAGCGGAAGTCAGAGATGGTTATTACAATCTCCTGCAGAGTACAGCCTTTGACGAAGTAAAGTCCCTTAAAGATTTTAGTTACAGTAGATATTTATACAGTAGTTTCAGAAGGCTGTGCTTCTTCCTATAATCATGCTTATGTGCCTTGAATATTCATGTTTTTCCTGCAAACTCACATAATACCAAGAGACAAACAATTTTAATGTTACGAACTTCAGGAAACCTTTGCTTCCACATTAGTATCTACACAAATAAATCTCAGAAGTGACCCTGGCACATCACCAAGGACATGATTGCCGAAGGCCTTGGAGATGCATGATGCTAGTGAGAAATCTGTATGGACATGCTTCCAGGCAAATGGGGAGTTTCCATCACACTTCTGATTTTTATGTTGCAGATGGTGGATAGGCTCTGGGGAGTCAGGAGATGAGTTGCTCACTTCAGGATTCCTTACCTTTGACCTGCTCATGCAATCACAGTATTTCTATGGCTAACTCAGCTCATCTATGTTGTCAGTGGTTAACCCCAGGATGTTCATCGTGAACGCTCATGCTCAGTGATGATAATGGCTGTGAATGTCAAGAGGCAATGTTTAGATTGAACTGAGTTAATATTGTCTGCCTGCTGTTGTGGAAGTGCTGTTGGCTTGTCACTTAAAGTGGATGGAATCAATAGCAAGTGGTGCTGTGTGGAGAGAAGGTTAGAAATCAGACAACACCCGATTATAGTCCAACAGGTTATTTGAAAGAATAAGCGTTTGGAATGCTGTTCCTTTGATACAGCCACCTCTGCAGTGTGGAGAGATGACCTTGGTTTTGAGTTGAGTATCCCAGCCAGACCACTGGCTCCCAGTCAGCGGTACTATCCTTCTTCGGCTGAAGAGTAAGAGGAATGTAGAGCAAAGTCAGGAAAGGGAGAACTGCTAACAGCAGTGCTGGGAAGGGTGGGACTGGGAAGAAGAAGGAAACAAACAGTCTCAGCAAGAGATCTTTTAGTAACTGGACCAGTCTCTGACAACCTTTAATAGGAGGTTGGAAACCATGCAAATACAACATTGGGAACCAATACACTATGTATTGAGAAAAACTGCAGCAGCACTCCATTAGAACCTCCTTCCCTTAGGTTTCCTTTCCATGGCTCTGACAGCATCTGACATCACTATGATGTACAGTAGCTATCAGCATTACAGAAATTCACTCTTTACAAACACTTCCAGGGACTTCCAATAGCAATTTTTAACATCAATCTATGTCTGGAGCAGTGTGTGCGTTAATATGGTTTGGGTAAGAGGTATTCACTAGTACTGGCCCTTTTTTGCAGTTAAGAGCCATCAGTGGTTGTGAAAATGACCTGGCCTATTGTTTCCTTTGCTTCAGAATCTGTCCAGTCTTGTGGGCATCTGTAATCTCTCAGTTTGCTGTCTCCTGCTGTGTAGGGTATGTGATTGACTCTCTTTATGTCAGGAAAGGCAGGTTCAGTGTCTTTGCTCTGAGCAGGGAGAAACAACAGCAGCATCCACTTGACCACATCAGGATAGCATGATTCGCCCTGGTGCAGTGTGCCATCAGCTAGTGTAGATCACATTGCTTACGTTACATCTAAATGATGAAATGAGCCTCAAGCACCAATAGTTCCATATCCAAAGTGAGCTGTTGAATGTTCAGAATGCATGGGGACAGTAGGTGAATTCACATCTGAAACTGCCGAAAAATGTTGGGGAAAATTCAAGCATAGGAGTGACCAAAATGAAAAGTCACTCCTGGAAGTGAAATGGGCAGAATGGATCGTCTAATCACAAGCTAGTTCACTCCTGCATTTACTGTCACTTGGGTTCAAGTGCTTAACACCTGGCTCATGCCTCCATTGTGCAACCCAATATCTCAGCTCATATGTGATGAGGGCCAAGTTGCCACCCAAAGGGGATTATTGGTGTACTCTGGCAATGCTAACCCTGTCTGGAACTCCCTAGAACCTTGTTATGCATGTCCAGATTCATCACAGCCTACAGTTTCCTGAATTAACTCATTGTGAAGAGGGCGCAATGCTTGTTAATGCAAATATGGCAAGGAGGAAGGTTGCAGGCAGCTAATACGTGCCATTTCCAGTTGATTGTCTATGATTGTCCTATTCATTAATAGCTCCAGCACTAAAATTCTACAACAGACACAAAGCTTTCTTATTGATGAGTTGGAGGGTTATGGAGAGCAGCCAGGAAAGTGGAGTTAAGGCTATGATGTGTTCAGCCATGATTGTATTAAATGGCAGAGCAGGCTCGAGGGGCTGGATTGCCTCTCCTGCTTTTAGTTCTTATGTTCTTATATTCTTATAATCTATCTCACTGCTTATCATCCTGACCTTTTGGTTACTATTCTGAAGTAAAAGCCAAAGGATCATTTCAAGACAACTTTATCCAACAATCCATCCAACATCCCACAAGAAAATTCACTTTGCACATTCCTTCAATGGCCAGCTTTGCATGATTTAATGCTTATGTGCAGTGATGTTCCAGTAACTACAGCTTGATTGGTGAAAGACTGCTGCCTTTCAATGTAGCAAACTGTAAACAATCATGCAGGATATTCTGCCTGGAGAATGTCAAGAGTTCGCTTTTAGAATGTATCACATTGGCATGGGTAGCAGCAGAACTGGCTGGCTGGCAGGCAACAGCAAAGCCCTGGTTGTGTGTTACAGTGGGAGGACAAATGCTATCAACTAGACAGAGTTCTATGTTCCACAGAGTTCAGAGCAGGAAAGAACTGTGACAAGTGGATGGGATGCTGGGGTTCCTAACCATCCTAGTAATCGTTTAGAGGATATGTTACAGGATGACAGCAAACTCTGTAGCTCTGCAAGCCATGATGGCAGCACAGTAAGCCAACTTGACAACAATTTTAGATCTTGTGACCTCAGTCTGACCTTCCACTGTGTCATGCAGATGTTGGATGCCCTTTGCTTATACTGCAGTGGAAGCTGAAATTTCAGACAACAGATTTTGGTCACGGTTTGATCCACACGTGCTGTCACAGAGCTAGCCACCACTTCCACGGTGGAAAGAATTTGTTCCAAACTCTGCACAAAGAACCTGTGCCAAGTGGAATTAGTATCTTTCACGGTCCTTGACAGTAACAGCAGGCTTTTCTGACAGGTCTGACAATGAACCAAGTATTTCATAGCACATTAAAATAAAACAAAGAATTGCAGGTGCCAGAGATGTGAACCCAAAACAGAAATTGTTGTTGAAACTCAGCAGGTCTGTGTGGAGAAAACGGAGTAAACATGATGAAGAGTCACCGAACTTGAATCGCTAACCCCACTTTCTCTCCTCAGATGGTGCCAGACTTGCTGAGTTTCACCAGCAATTTCTGTTTTTTGGTCTTTGTGTATATACATTATATTTTCCTGCCATACAACCTCAAAGTCCTCATCTGTATCCTCTACAGCAGAACAGCAATGTGACCAACTCTTTCCAACAACCTGCTTACCTCATGCCCTGGTTGGAGGTCATTTCTGTCCCCTCGCTTGTGGTATGGTGACCCTGGGATTAAGCTGCCACCAGTCTAATTACCCTTTTAATACATGCTAATGAATAAACAACATCAAGTTTGCACACTTTGCAATAAATGGCTGCAGGTTAATCACAACCCCATGATTTCCCACATTTACTGTCAAGTGTAATTTAATTATTTCCTTATTGCTTCTATTTGCATGGGTTATTCAACCAACCTACTCAGTCTTGGATTGTGTTGATCTTCTTGAATAATGCTTCAGCCACACCAATCTGACAAGATTTGGCTGTTTGTTTTTAGTAATCAAGGTTACATTTGAGCACAGATCAACACAAAATGTCCAATATACCAGAATACTGTGTGGGATTTGTTTCCATCTATTGAAGTAATACATACCCACCAATCATTTGACGATACTAACAGAGCAGCTCATTATTCCTCATTCCACTAACTCTCAATCGCTTTTCTGTTTTCCTGAAGTCATTTCTCCTCAATGTATTCCTCCTATCTCCTCCCAAGCCTTCCATTATTTCTTTCCACACTCCTAGTTGTTTTGTAATTTGCTCTATAAAATAGTTAAGGGACACACCCAAATTGTGGATTGTTGTCACTTCCTATAATAGTGCAATTCAGAATATATGTCATTTAGGCACACTTTCATTTGAGTGATGTATTGTGAATTTGCTTAGCACTTTAAGATGTTCAGCAGAGGCACATTCATGGTATACAGTGGAACTGAAATAGGTTTTGAAATGTAACATTTTGTGTGTAACTCATCAAACATTTCAGTCACGTTAATGTGTCAGAAACTGCCAGGCTCTCTTTCTGTTGACTTGTTCCCATTTATCTTAATGCCTTTCTGTTTCTTTGAACTATATGAGAAGGAACAGGTGGTGGTTAGAATTGTCACTTTCCATTGTTCAGAGGAAAGGTAGAAGCAAGACCTTATTTTGCAATACAACTATAGGTTTAGAAAATCCATGGTGTGGTGTTACCAACACTGTCAATTCCAATTTATTCCCTCCTCAGCTGATCTCTCTACCACAACACAATAACCCCAGACAAAACATGCAAATGTGTATATAAACTTCCTCTTATTTCTCTTTCCTTATTTTGATTTCTTTCTTGCATCCGAGGGACCAATCCATTGCATTGTCATATAGCCAGCTGTGTAAGTATTTTTTATTAAAAATGGAGCCCAAAATGCATACCATATTCCAGTTGCAGTCCTTCCACAGCCCAATAATTATAGAAAGTTTATTTAATTTTGTACTCCATTCCAGTCTCCAATATGCCATCTGACATACTGATGTATTCCTGTACCAGCACTTTAAAGAACTCCTTTGCCCCCAACCTTAGAATAAGTTACTTTTGAGATGTACACTACAGCCACTTAGAACACAGTACATAGATCAGTACAGCAGAGAATGTGCCCATGATGTTGTGCCAAACATGACACCAAGTGAAACTAATCCCATCTGCCTGCCCATGGTCAATACCCTGCTATTCCTTGCATATTCATGTGTTTATATAAAAGTCCCTTAAAAACTCCCATCGCATCTGCTTCCACCATATCCCTGACAATGCATTCCACACTCGTACCACTCTCTGTGGAAAGAACTTGCTCCTTACAGCTCCTTTAAACTTTCACCCTCTCACCAAAAATGCATGCCCCCTAGTATTAGATACTTCAGTCTGAGAATTTAGAGTCGTAGAGATGTACAACATGGAAACAGACCCTTTGGTCCAACTCATTCATGCCAACCAGATATCCTAACCTAATCTAGTCCCACTTGCCAGCACCCAGCTCATAACCCTCCAAATCCTTCCTATTCATACACCCATCCAGATGCCTTTAAAATGTTGCAATTGTACCAGCCTCCACCACTTCCTCTGGCAGCTCATTCCATACATGCACCACCCTCTGTGTGAAAAAAGTTTCCCCTTAGGTCTCTTTTATATCTTTCCCCTCTCACTCTATACCTATGCCCTCTAGTTCTGGACTCCCCCACCTCAGGGAAAAAACTTTGCCAATTTACCCTATCCATGCCTCTCATGATTTTATAATCATCTATAAAGTCACCCCTCAGTTCCGATGTTCCAAGGAAAATAGCCCCCAGCCTATTCAACCTCTCCCTATAGTTTAAATCCTCAACGCTGACAACATCCTTGTAAGTCTATTCTGAACCCTTTCACAATTCACAACATTCTTCCAATAGGAAGAAGACCCGAATTACACACAATATTCCAAAAGTGGCCTAACCAATGTCCTGTACAGCTGCAACATGACCTCCCAACTCCTGTACTCAATGCTCTGACCAATAAAGGAAAACATACCAAACGCCTTCTTCACTATCCTATCTACCTGTGACTCTACGTTCAAGGAGCTATGAACCTGCACTTCAAGGTCTCTTTGTTCAGCAACATTCCCTAGGACCTTATCATTAAGTGTATAAGCCCTGCTAAAAGATTGTGGACAGATTATCTATTTTAGACAATGATTCAGGAAAATATATTGAAAAGCAGTCTGTTCTTATTCAGATAATTTCATGATATCTTTCATGTTTACAAGGAATAAAAGACTGTTTAGTATTTTATCCAAAAGATCTCACCACCAACAAAACAGCACTTCAGCATTACGACACTGCTATGTAAGACCTTGAAACTACAATCTCCTAACTCAGCTGTAAGAAAGCTAACACGAAGCGAAGTGTGACAAAAACTGTGGGCAGTAGAGATTAACGTACAGAGATAAAAGAATAACGTTGAGAATTTGGGAAGAAAGTGGTTTTGAGTCTTGTAACTGAGGACCAGAGGGACAGGAGAATGTGCAGTAGGCCAGAGCTGAACTCGTGAAAATGTATGGCCAGGGAAGCATAAATATGCCTTAGCTTGGAGCTGGTCTAATTTTGAAGCATTCTGCTGCTTCAATGTTTTTGCTGTGGTTGAACTGTTTTCTCAGCTTATCCACAGAGGGCAACATGCTGGTTTTAAACTGCTGCCTTGCATTAAACAAATGGTGCAATTCAATGGTGATGGGAACAGTTGAATTTTTAAACCAGTTAACAGCAGGGTGGCCAACTGTCCACTATTGGCATGGATTAGCCCTTATTATTACTGTTTGCTCCTCAATGTTTATCTCTTCTTCTGAGAATGTATTGTGACAGTCAGCCACCGGGGATTGGGGGTGGGGGTGGGGGTTATGATGACTGACCTCACACTTAGCTTCAATGGTCAGCACAACCAACATTATTACCAGGCCCCGGCCCACACCACAGACAAAATCAACTTTCTTTTCCTTTTCTTCATTCATAAGAGCTGGTCACACTCATGATCGGTTTGAACAAACTTGGTTAAGTGGACTTGTGTACGTTCCTGTCACTATATTCTGACTGCCACACACAGTAAGGTCACAAAACTAATTGTAGATAAAGAATGCTGCTTGGCCCGTATGACTAAAGTGCTCATATTTCACCTCATTACAGCAAACATCTTGTCTGTTGAAACAATTCCAAAATGCTTTTCCCTCTCCCCCCACCGACCCATCTAAACTTTGGGAGGCAAGCTAAGTCAGTATTAGCACATTTCTGTAATGTGCCAGATTACTCAGACTCCTTTGCATCATGGTAGCCCACAAACCCACCAACACACTAAAACAGCAGCGAATGAACTTGAAAGACCCTATACAGACAATGAGCAAAACTAATGTCATTTACAAATTATGGTGCAAGGACTGTAACAAACATTACATTGGACAAACAGGCAAAAAACTAGCCACCCGGGTACATGAACATCAACTAGCCACAAAACGACATGACTCTCTCTCACTAGTGTCCTTACATACAGATGAGGAAGGACACCACTTCGACTGGGACAACACATCCATCCTAGGACAAACCAAACAAAGACATGCACAAGTATTCCTAGAAGCATGGCATTCCAACCAGAGCTCGATCAACAAACACATCGATTTCGACCCCATCTACCATCTCTGAGAAAAAGAACAGGAAGTGACTTCACCACCGGAAATGACATCACCACAAAATGACATCACCAAACCAAAGAAATCCAAACATATAAATAGAAAGCAGGAACTATCAGTAGTGTTTCACCTGAGGCCCACTGAAGATGTTGCCGAGTAGGGTGACAAAATGTCTGGAAATGAACCTTCCAGCCCAGCAAGCAAACCTACATCCAGAACCTCAACCTGAGCTACAAATCATCTCAAAACTTGTTAAGATTTCTGTAATCTTGAAGCTGAAATGTCTTTCAAAAATTATGTCTGTGATATTGAGATTCATATTGAGGGTTTTTTAAAAACAAATAATGGAATGCCAAGTATCACATCCCAGTAATCCAGTATATTCTCATTTCTCTCCAAAACAAATAATTAACTAAGTCATCCCTAGTGTGCCAATCTTCATTTGATTAAATACACATCAGTCTGCTTCATATAATACAATATAATTTTTTTGTGTTTGTGGATTATACCGAATAGAGGCTACAGGAGATTTCTTTAAAATTTCATTTGCAGCTTCTCTGAACACCTAAGCATCATGACAGATTAATTTATTTTTATAAAGCTTAGAAAAGCAGAATAGTTGTCCCTGGAGTTGTGGCCAATATTTACCCATCAACTGACATTACTAAATGAACGAAGTCACTCGATTCAGTCATTATAGCTAACGTTTGTGCAAATATTACAAAATAATGACAGATATTGTTATCCTGCTCTGTTGGACTCTTTCATTTGATTGAAACAGTGTCATCTGTTCATGCAAATTATCCAAACAGGAAATTACTACAAATTTAGTTTCATGCATTTTTCCCTAAACATCATCAAAGATACTTTGATCTGAGATATAAGGAATGATTGGCACCCTAAATCTAAAGCTGTGAATTCCAGATGAATTTATTCCTACTTATTTCCTTATCCTTTTTCTAGTTTCGGTCAATATCAACATGGGCTAAGGTCAAGAATTTTCCTCTTACATATTATACAAGCCACGACAAGAGAGATTAACCCACTGAATTATTTGTGGACTGTGATTACAATTCAGTTTCCTTTCTGAATTATATTTATGAAACACAATTGCTGTGGAGCTGTTCATTACCAGGTGAGGAAAGCTAATTTGACAGCTAGAAGGTGAAAATCCTGTATGGACATGGGAAGATTAAATAGTAGTAACAAACTGTTGTTGGTAACAGCAACTTGTATTCACATATTGCCTTTTAATAAGCTTTGTAAAGCTCTCCATAGCAGGCTTACCAAACAAAATATGACCTCAAGCCACAGAAAGAGTTTTTCAATCTAGATGATCCCCCATTTTTTGCTAACAGTCCCCATCTATGTCAAATTACAAGATGTAAGTGAGCAGGTAGTGTTCCCAACTATCTGCCTAGATAGATGGACTGTCATTTCTGTGGTTGCTATTTATTTCGTAATTTGTATGAACATATCTGAATACAAATGGCCATTCCATATGGGTGAGATTAGTTCTCATGTAAAGACAGACATTTTATGGGCATGGGTGTAGAGCAGGCCTGCTGCAGTCTAATTGTACAATGTGCAGATTAAGAACATATCGCAAACTAAGGCCAGGCATGGAGCAATTGGGAATCATACTGTCATGGAAAAATGGAATCACTTTTTGATATCACAAATTGTTTTTGATGGAATCATTTTGTGAACAGCAGCTTCTAGTCTGTAGTTATTTAATTAAGTCTTTCAGTGCAAAATCAGTGTAGAGATAATCCTAAATCAGTCCACATTGAAAGTTATTGTTAACTTTTTTATAACTTCTTCTGAACCACAATTAGTCACTTCCAAGGGTTGTGATTCTGACAATGAAGACAGACCAAGAAGTCTCTGCTTTGATGGTGCTATAGTTGACCTTTGTTGCTTCAGTTAGAATGTCCACTTGGTTGTCAGTGCTTTCTTTGCTCCAGGGATGACACCTTTTTGAAGATCCAACTGAAAGATTCATATTCCTGGCTACACACAATTACTTTCACTTATAATATCACCTGATATGCATATTTCAAGAAAGACAGAATTTTTCCCCTTCATGTTGTTGAGACATGTCTCAGCATCGACCATAAGATGTAGGAGCAGAATTAAGCTCCACCATTCGATCACGGCTGATATATGTCTCAACCCCATTCTCCTGTCTATTCCCGTAAACCTTGATTCCTTTATCTATCTCTATCTTAACCACACTCAATAACTTGACCTCCACAACCTTCTGCAATAGTGATGTTCCACAGATTCATTACTCTCTGGCTGAATAAATTCCTCCTCATCTCAGTTCTAAAGAATCATCCCTTCGCTCTGAGGCTGTGCCTTCGGTCCTAGTCTCTCCTACAAATAGAAACATCTTCTCTATGTCCACTCTATCAAGGTCTCTCAGTATTCTGTAATGATGCCCCCTCATCCTTCTAAACTCCATCAAGAACAAACCGAACATCCTCAATTGCTCCTCATATGACAAATCCATCATGCCCAGATTCATCCTTGCAAACCTTCTCTGGACCCCCTCCATAGTCAGCAAATCCTTTCTTAGGCACAAGCCTGTTCGGTATTCCAAATGTGATCTGAAAAGAGTATTATACTGCCTCAGCAGTACATCTCTACTCTTGTTTTCTCCCTCTGTTGGAATGAATGCTAACAATATATTCACAGTCAGTACTTTTAAGAGAAATGCTCACATTATTACTACTGTATAATCTGAAGGTATAAAAGTCTCATACTCAATCTTACACTCGGATCACTTGAAGCATGACAAAGTTCTGGAAACATTCTGATCAACTGTAACTACTGTTGTACATAATAGCTGCAGTAAATATCCACTGGATTTGTCAGTACTATTATATCAATGCTGGATTTCTTCTCTAACCTGGGGTAACATAAGCATTGGTGCTTCAGATAAAGTAGCCTGCAAGAGGCAGAATTATATCACAGGTGGAAGCCGATTTAATTGAGTGTGGCATTTCCAAGTGCTGGAAAATGACATTGAATTGGATTCTGATCTCATCCAGTCCTCTTCCAGCTTTTCCCATATGGACTCCATGTCATATAGGAAAATCCCAGTAGGCCAGGGAAAATGAGATGAGTTAAAAGGTTGCTAAGTGCCTTTCCTAACATTATATATGTTTCACACTATGTCTAAATCTCATCAGGGTCATTGAGGTGAGTGCACAGTGGAAAAGGTTTCTTCAATGAAAATGACAGGCTGCAAAAGCTTGATCAGCTGGGCTAAAAGAGCTTCACTCATAGCCATTAAGATACTGTTATTCAAAGCACATCTTGTCTCAAAGAGTGTGTTCAGATGATTGTCAGCTTCTTGGCGGATGCATAACTTGCCTAGCACCTCACCCATTTTAGCTGAATTTCTCTGCTGCCAACTTTTACTATGGCATGGGAGAAGCTTATGGTGCTGCAGCTTCCCCTCTGCTGAGCTGAAAGGTCAGAGGCTACACAACCACAGGGCACAGGAGAGAGGCAGGGAATTCCACAAATTCACAAACTCTTTGGGTGAAGAAGTTCTTCCTCAATTCTATCCTAAATCTGCTCCTCCTAATTTTGAGGCTATGCCCTCTTGTTCTAGTTTCATCTACCAGTGGAAACATCCTCTCTGCTTCTATCTTATCTATTCCCTTCTTCATGTAGGTACAGCAAGTAATAAAGAAAGTGGATGGAATGTTGACATTTATGCCTAAAGGAATAGAATATAAAGATAAGGAAATATTGTTGCAACTTTACAAGGCATTGGAGTATTGTGCACAGTTTTGGTCCCCTATGGGGAAAGATATAGTGGCATTGGTGGCAGTTCAGAGGAGGTTCATTAGATTGATCCCAGGGATGAGGGGTTTTTCGTATGAAGAGAGATTGAACAGTTTAGGCCTATATTCTCTGGAATTTAGAAGAATGAGGGGAGATCAAATTGTGGTATTCAAGATGATAAAAAGTGGGGCACAAGCAGACGGTTGACAGGTATAGATCAGCTCACTTGATATGTTTGAGCACCATGTCCTCAGAGCATTCAGGCTCTCACAATAGGCCACCACTGACATCTACAGCCTCCTAGAAAGAGATTTTCTTCCACTTGTGAAGGTGAACATGCATTGCCAATGGCTGACAAAGAGCCTGTCATGTACCAAAGAGCATCTTCAGCTCCTTGCCTCTCACAAAGCTGTGTGCTCTTTCTTTCTACACAGGGAGGGAGCAGAGAGCAATAAATCATGGTAATGGCATGCAATGATAGGAAGACACTGCTTATGAACAGTCCCCATAAAACAAGGGTGCAAGAGGATAAGTGTGAGTGTTAGCTGTGCAGATGGAAGTGTACTGTGCCTGTGGAGAGAGGAGTAAGCAGATTTATGGAATACATTGACCTGAAATGTCATGTTCTGTGGAATGTTGGGTAGGTCGAAGTGTGAGAGCTGACATCTGAAATGTCTTTCACCTTTTACACCTTCTTGGGATCTTGGATTCTCTTGATGCACTATTTCCAGGTTTCTTGGTGCTACTTTTGCCAACAGACACTGACCCCTTCCTGGCCATTTCCATCATGGCTGCTTGGTTGAAGAGATTGTCATCTCACTCCCATACTGGGGAGACCTCAGCTCCATTGAATCTACACCATCCTGTAAGTTGATCAGAGATGTGACATGAGAATTCTTAGAGGCTGGCACATACTGCATGCCTATGCCTGTATATCAACAATGCCTATGGAATGTGCCATGAGAATTTGTGTCTGGTGTCCAACATGAAGGTCCTTTGGAATAAGAAATGAGCTGAAATCTCCAGGCACCTCTCTGATGTCCATGTCAAGCTTTCTCAATGTTTAGCTGGTTTGATGTGTTTGCTGAGATAAGATTCTGTATGTTAGTGAGGTGGTTGAGCCATTAATAAGGCTACTATCAAATGACTCACTGCTGCTTTTGAGGAATTGGCCACTCCTCATGTCAAAAGCATAAAAGAGGGAGCAAGAGGCTCCCGATGCCAAGATCAGCCTTGTCAGATTTCTTGCCAATCTGACACAAATCTCATCATTGCCTACATTGTTCAGCTTCCAATAAGATTTGGTCCAGTGTCTCATTAATTTCAAATACTATAAAGATCTCATTGCATGGAATAGAAACCCTCCTAATGGATAAGGAATTAAACATAGTGGACTGTGCAAATTAGCATTTCCAAAACAGAATTTCATGCTCAAAGTTTGGGAGAAGATTTGTAGCTCAGGTGCTCGTTGTTGTGGTTCTGTTCGCCGAGCTGAGAATTTGTCTTGCAAACGTTTCGTCCCCTGTCTAGGTGACACCCTCAGTGCTTGGGAGCCTCCTGAGAAGCGCTTCTGTGCTATTTCCCCCTGGCATTTATAGTGGCATGTTGGGTATCGGGTCCTTCATTCTGGTGAGTTGTTGTCTGAGAGTGGCTGTTGGTTTGTGTGCTGTTATGAGTCCTAGTGGTCGCAGTAGTCTGGCTGTCAGTTCGGAAATGCTCCTGATGTATGGTAGCGTAGCTAGTCCTTTGGGTCGTGGCATGTCCTCATTCTGTTGTCGTTCCACTATAAATGCTGGAGGAAACAGCACAGAAGCGCTTCACAGGAGGCTCCCAAGCACTGAGGATGTCACCTAGACAGGGGACGAAACGTTTGCAAGACAAATTCCCAGCTCGGCGAACAGAACCACAACAGAATTTCATGCATTGGGTGCATAGGTCAGATATTCAAGTGCTGAAGTAAATACGGCCACATTACTCTGTGCAAGGAGCCCTCATTTGTAAAAACACTAGCAAGGTAGCCATTAGCGCCACTCATCACTGTTTATGAACTGACAAGACATTATTTATGATTTTCTTAGTATTGTCTGAAACAGACATTAATAAGAGGCAGAAATGATTGAAATAGCTACATATTTATTCAGCAAAGTCCACACTATTGGTCCTTAACATGAGTACTTGTCTACAATTTGTGCAGGCGAAAGTGAGGACTGCAGATGCTGGAGTTTAGAGTTGAGAGTGTGGTGCTGGAAATGCACAGCACATCAGGCAGCATCCAAGGAGCAGGAAAATCAATGTTTTGGGCAAAAGCCCTTCATCAGGAATCAGGAATTTGCTCAAAATGTTGATTTTCCGCTCCTCGGATGCTGCCTGATCTGCTGTGCTTTTCCAGCACCACAACTTTGACTACAAGTTGTGCAGTCAGGGGATTCTGCCTATGAACAAGGGAAATTAATGTTGTGCTCGAATGAATTTATTTTATATATCTCTTGGTATAACCCAGGAGAATAAGGCATTATATCAATGCAGGTAATATAAACTTCAGCTGGAAATTCACGCTATCTAAAAGATTGCATTCTGAACATCAACCAGATCTAAACGTTGATGGAGATTGTCCATATAGATTTGGTGTACATGTTAGTTAGATGTGAACAAGAATGAATGAAAGTACATATCTTGCACTGTTGAGAGAGGCTTTCATTTGGAATGGCTGTTTCAGAATTCCCACAAACATCTAATGCATTTAATTTTATTGAGATCTTAGATTTCTCTATTTGAATGTCATTGTCAGAATCTGACATTTTAATTCATACCTTATAGTGGCCCACTCCTAGCAATTAACAAGCCATGTCATTATGTTCAAATTATTTATTCACTACATGGTAGCTCAGAGTCAGTCACATTTGTAAAAATTACAATAGTCCAAGACTTCTAATAAGTGTCCATCACCACTGGATTGCCAAACTGCTCCTATTTTTCTGCCACCCGGGATTTCCACCTCAGACCTGTAAAAAATGTGGAACAAACTCGTACATGTTTTCAGGGTCCATTTTTGTACTTGAGAATCCAACATAGGTCACCTTTTTCTATAATGGCACTAGCTGCTGCAACATAGCAAGGTCATTAATTTGATAACATGCTGAAAAGCTGTGGGACATATAAGTGGCTTTTTAGTGTGATTAAGAATGAGAATGAGTGAGGTAAGTGGATAGAGGGGTTTGGGGTGACTGGAATGCTACTGTTGTCAGGTGGTAAGTAGTATCATTATGTCAGGCTGGATGGGGTTTGGGGAGAGATCAGGGGTTGTGTAGCAAGGTCAAGTGGAGGTTCCACATGGAGGAATTGAATAGTTAGGTGTATTAGGAGGTGTCAAGAGAGAGTTGGAGGGTTGCGAGGGGAGGAGGGAGAAGATGATCAGGTGATTAGGTGTGAGTTAGGAGGGCCAGATGATGTCAAGATGGCCCGTTAAGCAGGCTGTGTGGAAGTTGTGGATGTGTTGGGGATAGATTGGAGATCTAGGATTGAGCTAGAGAATTGGGAAAGGAGTTTAAAGGTCAGGGGGATTTGAAAGGCCAGTGCAGAGTTGGGGGTAAGGGGCAGATTAGTGGGAGGGATAGATTGTAAACTACCTGTTGGAAGTTTACGTCTGGTCTTCAACAATATAAAGATTGGAAATTCTCAACCATTTCTGTTAAGTCATTAGCTAAAGGAGATTGTTCAATATTCATTGGGCTCCAATTTCTACACAGTCGAATTCTGATAGTTAAAGATATTTCTCCACTGAATAATAATCCAGTCATTTTGCCTTTTAATACGTTGCACTTTATGTGTCTTGCTATCCCACAATGATATTGATAAAATTGATGAGAAATGGATTTTGGGGATAAAAGGCTGTGGTGGATTGAAAGATTATATTTGTATTCTAGGTGTAAATACTTTGCAAAGAATTAGTTTATTATTTTTGCCACATCTGTATGGAGAAATTTTTCCCTCTCCCTTTGTATCTTTTCAACTATATCACCCTAGAGGCTCAAAAGAGTTATTGTGTCTTTCTCAGGAATCCTGGAAGTGTTCAGTCTCTGCTGATATCAAGACATGTATCTGTCTTGTAGATGGATGTGTTTAACCTCCATTGAAATGTCCTATTAGCCTGTACACCTAATGAAAGATGTGAAAAGTTTGCATGATTTGACAATGTGTTACGGTCTATGACCATATTTATTACCAAATTTAACAAGAGAGTTGGCATTGACAAATAGTCAATCCACATTATAGATCATGTTGGGAACAAATTGTCTTTATCTGTACAATGTTGTCACTGCCATATATCTGTCAGACCTAATTCTCCAGCTAACTCATCTATCACTGACCAGGATTCATAAGGGCAGGTCATTCATCTAAAAGCACCAGTAATAATCTAGAAGTGAGTTGAAATCAGCTCTCAAGATTTGGTTCCAAATACATTTGAATTTATTGTGACCATATTCTATTAAGAAAGTTGCAATGTCTCTTTTCTTGTGCTTTTGTATTTATGGTACATTGAAACTTTAATCTAAGCCACCTTAGAAACTGCCTCAATTCAGGCAGAGGAATGAATTGGACAGGAGGAGTAAAACTCAATTTTATATTTTTATACTTTCCTTTTTACTACAAATATGTGCAATAATAATTATATGAAAATATGCTTTATAGGTATATTATATTGTGATATTCCAATGTTGGCATTGGTTGCATATTTACTAACAGATTTCCTACAACTATCCTGTGTGTTATGTTGAGTGTAATATTGTGTGTATTATTGATGCTCAGATTACTCCTAATGTAAATTCTTAACTTCTGCCTGTGCCACTATATTTTTCTTTTCATTTTCACATCTCATCACAAGGAGAAGGATATTATTAATGAGGGATTATTATTAAGAAGAGATTTACCAGGATGTTGGCTGGAATGGAGAGTTTGAGTTAGAAGGAGAAGCTGGATAGGCTAGGACTGAATTCACTGGAGTGTAGGAGGTTGAGGGGTAACCTTATAGGGGTTTATAAAATTATGAGGGGTATAGAAAAGGTAATGGCAGGTATATTTTCACTAAGGTGTGAGATTTCAAGATCAGGGGGCATATTTTTAAGCAGAAGGGGAAAGATTGAAAAAAGACATGAAGGGCAGTCTTCTTTATTACACAGAGTGTAATTTGTGTGTTGATGGGTACTGTTAAAATGTTTAAAAGACATTTAGATAAGTATATGAATAAGAAACGTTTGGAGGGATATGGTGGTGCAACAAGTTTAGTTTGGGATTATGGTCAGCATGGACTGGTTGGACCGAAGGGCATGTTTCTGTGCTGTGTGATTTTATAAGAGGGTGTTACATGCATCCTAAATATAATCCTAAATTATACCCTTCTTAACCGTCAATGAATTACAAAAAGCTACTATCCAAGTTCAGCAGGGAATAGGAAAGACAAATGGAATGTTGGTCTTCATTTCAAAGAGAATAGAATAAAAATGTTAGGAGGTTCTGCTATAACTATACAAGGTACCAGTCAGATTGCAGCTGGAAGACTGTGAACAATTTTCAGCCTCTTATCTAATGAAATAAATATTGGCAATCCAGAGAAGGACAACAAAAATTAAGTTCTCAAATGGAGGGTGGTAAATTGAGTTGAGAGTGAATATAATCCAGATATATTGGAGTCGAAGATTGGCAGGTCAAATCATAAATGAGCTATAGGTGACCATCAAAGAAAGGATAGCTTAGTTACAAGCTAACCACGTTCCACAGTGGACAGTTTCGAAAACCAGAGTTCCCTGAATAACTAAGGTTGTAGGGATTATAATAATCTCAGACAGCAGCTCGTCATGAATTTCAGACTCATCAAGCTGAATTCAGAAAGTCAATGGGAGATCTAAAAATCGTAGAAACTTAAAGCTTGTTTTGTGGGAATGTATCAGTGAGTGCCATAAAACTGATGCCCAAAATCCCAAATACATATGTAAATAGTGCCACAGCCAAAGGGAATTGGGGGACAATTTAAATTATGATTGATTTTTTGAACTTATGTCTGAGATAAAAAGGTATTGTTTGAAATACTGCTTTGTTTTTCTACTCACATTGATTACTGGGCAATCAAAAGGGTGCTCCCCAAACCCTTTTGTTTTTAAAATTCTAACTTTTGGAATAAATCCACAGAAAAATCCCTAAAGGTGAAATGAAAGATAAGGCACATTCAATATTCCTATCATACAGGTCAGCGCTCAGAAACTTAAAGAAAATGGGACAGTAGAGGAAATGAAATCAAAATTATACATCTTAGGTAAATCCAGAGGTGTTAAAAATCAAAGTTAAGATTTTCAACTTCCAGGAAGTTAGTGTCCACAATGATAGTTTCCTGAATGAGCTGGGCTCAGTTGTTTTTCATTCATGCAGGTAAAATGCAGCTTTGTCTGCACCAGCAACTTGGAGACAGAGATGAAGGGTCTGAGGCAGGCTGCAAACTCTGCTTGGAGTTTTGCATTTTCTCTGAAGGTCAAACAGCAACTTCTACTTCAGTGATCAGAAGGTGGTTAGCTTTACCTGCCCTATCAGAATTTCCATTGCAAAGTGACAAGGTAACTGTAAAAACCATTTACACTCATTCAAAATAATTGATGTTGATGCTTTTCTTTTTCCAGAGCTGGCTGGAAGCAGATGATTCATCTCCAGATCCCTTTGTGTCAATTTTAGTTGCAATGTTTAGCCCATGCAGGGGTTCAGAACCTTCCAGAAATCTGATCATGTGATCAGCCACAGACAATTTGAGTTCAGCTACTTGCCCATTTTCAAAAAAAATAACAGGATTTAAACATGAACATATAGAAGAGAATAAAGTTTCCTTTGAGATTTCTTCACATGCTCTCTGGCCATGATGATAGTAAATCAGTACAAAAAGGATCAGTAAATCAGGATCAAAATGGAGATCTTCATATCAAAGCATAGGGGTGGCTGAAATACTAAATGGATATTTTAACATCAGTCCTCACTAAGAAACACAGCACTTTCAATGTCACAACATTGGAAGAAACTTAATAGGATAAAAAATAGATATAGAAGGCAACTTAAAATGTTGGGTGAGATTATAGTAGAACATCAACTGCTCAGACAAGATGCATCCTATACTGTGGAGCAAAGCAAAGGTGAAACACAAATCATGTCTGACCACAATCATCCAGCTCTTCCCAGAGGTGGCAGTGGTGCAGAGGTCAGGAGGACTATAAATACTTCACTCCCATTCACAAAAATATCCAAAAGGGAGAGATATTTTCTCATCAACCTGTTCAGAGATGCTACTCCACACCTCTGGAGCAGGTAGGACTTGAACCCAGGTCTCCTGGTCCAGAAGCAGGGAGACTAAAAATGTTTCCATTAAATTAGTGGAGGTGCAGGACAAAAATATAAAAATTCAGTCCAATGAACATTAAGAAAACGATGACTGAACTTTTTTTCTTGCAACAAATCATGGTTTCCTAATGTAAACTGCACTAACTCTTCAACAAGGGAAGTTAAATTATTCAATTGAGTGAAACATGACTGGTGAGAATAGAGCATCTTATTTGAAAAGGATAAACTGAAAAAGTACAAGACAACCAACCTAGCATTAGTAGTAGCAATAATCAAAGTGAAAATTAATTAGCACTGGAGAAGTATGGGTTAATAAATGAATACTGCCAGGAACTTGATATTGGAAAATCAAGTTTGGCTAATGTGATTGTGGTCTTCAAAGTAGCAGATGTATATGTTGACATTCAAAAGGTATTTACCAGATACAAAGTTAAAAATCACACAACACCAGGTTATAGTCCAACAGGTCCAATGCTCCTCGGATGCTGCCTGAACTGCTGTGCTCTTCCAGCACCACTAATCCAGAATCTGGTTTCCAGCATCTGCAGTCATTGTTTTTACCTAGGTTTAATTGGAAGCACACTAGTTTTCGGAGCGACGCTCCTTCATCAGGTGATAGCGTTGTTCCGAAAGCTAGTGTGCTTTCAATTAAACCTGTTGGACTATAATCTGGTGTTGTGTGACTTTTAACTTTGTACACCCAGTCCAACACCAGCATCTCCAAATCATGTTTACCAGATACTGTACCTATTGAGAAGGTTAAAGCTGATTGGCTGCAGGGATACAAATTTGGTTAAGTACAGACAGAAAGTCATGGTGAATGATAGTTTATTCGATTGATGGGAATGGAATTAACCATCAAACTATCTTAAGGCCACAGCTTAATGACCTATGCTTGGATTTAAAGAATTTAATTTCAAAAGATGAAGGTGAGTTTCTGCAAAAGTCAAAAACCTGAGGAAGCTAGTAATCGTTTTTAGGAGGAAATGTGCACTTTGATAAAATGGACGTACAGATGGGAGATAAAATATAATGCTGAGAATGTGAACTGATTGATTTTCATAGAAGGAGTGAGGAGGTCCTTAAATAAGTTGTAGTACAAGTTGAGAAGACTGTTAAAAATGACACAGGAGTGATCCTTGATTTTATAAATAAAGGCATTAAGTTCAAGGAAGCAATGGTAAGCCATTGTAAAACATTGGTCAGGCCTCAGATGGAAGGGGAATTATAGTCAATTCTAGATGTAATATTTCTAGAAGAATGTCAAGACATTGAAGAGTGTTCAGAGGAGATTTATCAGAATGAGCAGGACTTTAGTTATGTGGGGAGGCTTGTGCCTCTTAGCTTAGAAGACTTAAAAATAAATTCAATTTAAGTGCTCAAAATCTTGAAGAGATTTCATAGAGTAAATAAGAAGATGCTGGCAGTAACTATGGAATAAGGATTTAAAGTAGTTGGCAAAGGAATGTGAGATGACATGAGATAAAATAAAACTTTATATAGTGAGGTATAATGACCTAGAAAGTATTGCCTGAAAAGGTGCAGTAGCAAAAGGAAATCATATAAATAATTGTAAAAGAAACACTAGAAATAGTCATCTCAGTGTGTAAGCACTGTGAGCAGATCATGGAAGGTGGGGGGGGGGTGCAAATATTGCTCCTTGCTATTTTTAGAAGTTTATTCCTACAAGCACTTCAGGTCAGGAGATTCCTGCAGTAACACTTGAAGGTGTCTCCAGAAGGACCTCAATTATCCGAATATCAATTATCTGAATATCAGATTATCTGAAGAAGATCTCAAGGTCCCGATAGAAATATTACATCAAAGAGGTGTTTCCAACACTGATAGCATCTTTTGTAAAAAGTGATTAAAAGTGATCTCAGCTTACTGAAATGCTATTGAGAACAAACCTGTACATTGATGGTAGCCCAGGCACCGTCTCCAAATGACTGAATGCCCGCCCCCACTCTTTCCCTACAGTTTTACACAGGGGTGTACCCTAAACCCCCCTTCCCCAGATAATCTCTCCTACATTGTCTGTGCAGGGCAAAGGTGGAAACTATCAAAAAGTTGCAGTAAAAATGTGCACACACGATTCCCTAAAGGCAGCAGCAGTCTTACTGCTGCTGTCCAGTCCGGCTGTACTATGGTGGAGGGATTTGTGGGGAGAACAGGTGTGGTGGGAGGCATGGGTGGGTGTGGAGTTGCAGGGTCGGACTGGGTGCAGAGGCCAGATGGTGGGTGGGGGTGAACAGGGTTGCGGGTGGACGTAGGGGGCAGTATTGGATGGGGTTGGGGTGCGTGCGGGGATGTAGTGTTGGACGGGGTTTGTGGGTGGGTTGAGCATGGACGGGGCCAGTGTTGGACAGGGTTGTGGGGCGGGCGGGCGAGGGCGCAGGGGCTCGTGCACGATGTGCTGCTGTTTCGGCTCCTGAATGGGGAGTGGACATAACAGAAAACTCCGAACCCCAAAGGAAAGGCTTTGAACCAATTAACCGAATAATCAATTATCCAAATGAAATAATGCCCACCTATCTCATTCGGATAATCGAGGTTCCTCTGTAAACATTTTGCATTTAATTTTCAGAATGTTCCAATTTGCTCAGCAGGGTTCCTTTAGAAGTTGCAAACTCTCTTAAGGAGATGTGAGTTTATTTTTGGAACTTCTGAAAGCTCAACACACATAACACAGTGCGTGGACAGAAATACAACTTTCCTCCGTTTCTTTTAACAGGGATCCTGCCTTCAGAAAAGGTACATGTGCATTTTACATCAAAAACTTCCTGGAAGAAGGCCAGACAAAAATGACTTGGTGTCAGAAAGGCTGAGGAAAATTGTTTTCCAGTGTTCCAGATCCATGTTTTACAACTTCTTCACACCTCCATTGGGAAGTGAAAATCTGGTGTCATTTCCAGATGATGTAACCAGTAAAATGTGGTTCAGCAGAGTTTAGCTGCACATGGAGTTCAATGTGGATAAATGTGAGGTATTGCATTTTGGTACAACAAACAAGGGTAGGGCTTACACAATGATTGGCAGGGCATTGGTAATGATGTAGGTCAGAGGGACCTAGGGGTGCAGGTACATAATGCTTTGAAGTTTGTGTCTCATATAGACAGGCTGGATATACAGGTGTTTGGCATGCTTGCTTTCATTGCTCAGTCCTTTGAGTATTGGAGTTGGGAAGTCATGTTGAGGTTGTACAGGACATTAGTGAGGCTTCTTTGGAATACTGTATCCAGTTCTGGTTGCCCAGTTAAAGGAAGGATATTATTAAGCTGGAGAGGGTTCAGATGAGATCTACCAGGATGTTGCCAGGTATGGAAGATTTGAGTTATAAAGAAAGGTTGGATAAGCTGGGACTTTTACCACTGGATCTTAAGTGCTTGAGAGGGGACCTTATAGAAGTTTATAAAATAATGAAGGGTATGGATAGTATTAGTGGTAGTTGTCTTTTCCCTATGATTGGGAATTCCAAGACTAGGGGGCATATTTTTAAGGTGAGAGAGGAAAGATTTAAAAAATACACAAGGAACGTTTCTTTTACATAGAGGGTGGTTCGCGTGTGGAATGAACTTCCCAAGGAAGTGGTGAATGTGGATACAATTACAATGTTTAAAAGACATTTGCATAAATGCATGAATAGCAAAGGTTTGGAGGGATATGAGCCAGGAGCAGGCAGGTGGGACTATAGTTTAGTTTGAGATTATGTTCAGCATGGACTGATTGGACTGAAGGGTTTGTTTCTGTGCTGTATGACTCTATAATTCCATGGTATGTTGCAAGTGCAATAAACATTGTTTTCTTTGCTGACAGAGTAAGATGACTGATTTTATTCAGCAAAATTTAATGAATGCTATTGTGCAAGGAAAGGACTTAAAACATATAGAATTGAGTCTCTGCCTCTGTAATCTTTGTTTTCCAAGACCAATAGTCAGTGAAAGGGCAAAGTAAGCTTTCCCCAAACAAGGTCAAAGCTTTATTATAGTATTCAAATGAAACTGGGTTACATAATGAAACATCCTGAATTCTTAGTCAGGTTGTCCCTCATGCTGCAGCCTCATGACCCAATAATTATCTGGACAAATGGAGTAAAATATTCAATGCACAAACATTTTGAAAGTTAAAGGCCTCACTTTGATTTGTTTCAATCAAATGCCTGATCGATGAATAATTTTCCAATTTGACAGCTAAACCAGATTTAGGGTATCAAATCTGGTGCCATAGAAATCTATTGCACATCAAAATATGTCATATAAATAAGTATGCATGTGTAAAATTGAAATTAGATTTTTAGTAACTCTGGTGTCTATAGTATGTTTTTTGGTTCCAATGTCATGCCTGGGATTAATAAGCTTCCCAGTGAGAACCTCTGTTCTGAAGTGCTTGTATGAATAAAAGGCTTTGCAAAACAGGGTCAGACAACTTCTGAAAGTAGCAAGGAAATCCTTCCAATATGTCCTCACTAAACTTGCAGGCTGAGATGACTCTTTCATGTTTTGTCAATGGGATAGGAACATAGGTACATTCAGGACTGGAATAGGTCTCCAACCTGCTTCATAACTCAATTAGATCAAAGTAAATTACTCAAATTCAAGTTGCCATTGTTCCATAAACTATGAAGAGGATGGGGAAATTGAGAAGCTAGATTGCAGGAATGTAGGATAAGACCCCACAGAAGAAAAGAATATTTCCATCTAACAAGATTTACTGACCTTCAATGGCTTACTTAGAATTTTTTTTTCATGAATTAATTCCTCAGAAGATTATCCTTCATTCCAGTTGCAACGTTATGTTTGCAGCTGTTGGAAAATTTGCTGTCCATTCAATAAGGAAAACATCATTGTCAATAGGAGCTAAAGTGATCACTGCATTGATTTTCTTGTTTATGCTTCCTTCCAAGCAGCATCAGATTACTCTTGCCACAGAACTTAAAACAGATGTTTGCCACTGTAAAAAGGTTGCAAACTGCTCTCTTTAAGCAGGCTAAGCAGAGAACGATCTAAATAAAAGCAAATTACTGCGGATGCTGGAATCCGAAACCAAAAGAGAAAATGCAGGAGAATCTCAGCAGTTCTGGCAGCATCTGTAAGGAGAGAAAAGAGCTGATGTTTCGAGCCTAACTAGCCTTTGTCAAAACCAGCTTTGACAAAGGGTCAGTTAGACTTGAACCGTCAGCTCTTTTCTCTCCTTACAGATGCTGCCAGAACTGTTGAGATTCTCCAGCAATTTCTCTTTTGGTTTCAGAGAACGATCTAATTCTAATAACTAGAAGAGTTCAGCGAGTGAAATACATGACAGAACTGTGACACTAAATATCTCAGAGAATAACTCCACGATGAAAATTAATGGATTTCATTCAATTAACATGTGTGTAATGTGCAAAGCCACTACATCATAATTCTCATTACTTTGTCATTTTGGATCATGTAGCATACTGGATCAGAGTACCTAATAAATAGAATAGTTGAACGGAGATCAAAGTTTTCCAGTTTAGCCATCATTTTTAATTTAGAATGGAATCTGCAGGCACAAGGAAAGTTAAAAGTTATAATGATTCCCCTGCCAATACAAGAAACACAGTAAAGTAGATTACATTCTGAAGTCTCATTTTTGAAAGCTAACTCTTGAAACTGAAGTGAATGTGATTGTAATGAAAAAGATAAAGGTCTTTCTTTTGTACATCAAAAGAAGAAAGAGAGAAGTCAGATCAAGAAAGACATTCAATAATATTGACAGACCATGTAATTTTTCTTCCAATCCGCTCGCCATCTTCAACAATTTCATTACGTTTGCATTCCCTACTGTTTCTGTAATTTGCCTCCATATCACAGAAAGAAATATTCATATATGTCATCCAACTCCATGAGACTGCAAGCAGTTACAGAAAAACTGAAGACTAATTGGTGTAGTAAAATTGGCTTTTTAATGCAAAATTGAACCAAAAGGCTCTAATAATTTCTGGCTAATTAATTACGACTATTTCTAATTGCCATGAGTAGCATTAGTGCCACCTACCTTTCAAGTTGTAGGCCCCTTTACTTATGAGTTGTTCCCTGATTGGTGCAAAGTATAGTGTTGGTCAAGATATGTCTTCAATATTTGAGAAACACAGTAAATCATCTCAGTAGGGCTTCTGTCCCCAAGTGACCCATTTCACATTGTCATTCTCTTGCACTGGCATCAGATTTTCTGACCATAAGTCTAAGGCTCCATTAGGCATACTGTCACCATCATAAAAGATAACACAATCTGTTCCTTGCAACTCGCTGTAAGTTATAGACACAGATTTGATTACAGACTAAATAACTCCAACAATTCTTGAAACTTGCTCTATTCAGTTTCACCTTCAAAGAGTCAACTGAAGCACTGTTAACTGCCACTCCAGAAGCCATTAATGCCCTTTGAGCTTCTACCAAGGTCTGTGTTGCCATAGTAACATTCTGCACTTTCCTTCTCTCCAGTGTGTTTAGAATGTCATGAGAAGCTCCACATGCTAATATTCATCTTAACAATAGCCATGGAAACCATTTCCATTGTCAGACCATATAATCTATACTCCCTAATAACAGTTCTTGAGAAGACTATCCTTTGGTTGTGTTAAGCAAGGCAAGTTATCACTTCACTCTCAACATAAAATTGGTTTGCTTTTGCCATTTTCCATTCCCACAATAGTTTTTATTTATTTCAAATCACACCACATAACTAATTCCAAGAAACATCAGGTATTAGTCATAGAATCAAGGATTTTTTAAAAAAATCATTCCTAGATTGTGAACATCATTGGTTAGTCCAGCATTTGTTATCCATTGCTAATTTCCCTGGTAAAGTTGTTGGTGAACAGTCTTCTTGCACCTGATGTGTAGCTATCCGTTCAATGCTGTTAGGAAGAGAGCTCCAGAGCTTTTACACAACTAGAGTAAAAGTGACAATATATTTCCAAATCAAAATGGTGTGTGGCTTGGAGAGGAACTTGCAGATATTGGTGTTCCAAACATTACTTTGTTTTTTTAAAAATAGTTTTTCCACCTCTCGATATTAGCTTTCCTTGTCTTCCTTGGTAGCATAGATCACAAGTTTGGAAGGTATTGTCGAAAGGAGATTTTGTGGGAAGGTAGTGCTTTTGTGACATTGTGACTGGGCAGTAATCCAGAGTTGCAGGTTAATATTCTTAGGTGTTTGAATCCTGATACAGTAGGTAGTGAAATTTGAATTCAGTTAATAAATCTTGAATTCAAAGCTATTTGAGTGGTAAGCATGAATTGTCACATAAGCTCATCTGGTTCACTAATGTACTCTAGGGAAGGATCTGACATCGTCACATGGCATAGCCTATAAAGACCCAGACTCGGTGCAATGTGGCTGACTCTTAAATGGCCTAGCAAGCCATTCAGTTGTACCTAACTGCAGTAAACTCTAAGGGTAGTTGCATGACTCACCAATGAGAAGAGATTTCAGCTTCACATTTCGATTTAAATCTGTTCAAGTGCAGAAAGGTTAAGTTTGTAAAGTTTTGCTCTCAACCTCACTTGATCAAAAAGTTTCAACCATTTTGAAACAGAGGTTCTAGTCTTTTTTTCCAGTTTCTTTGTTTGATGATACCTTAGATGCCTGATGGTCCCATGTGTGACTTAAACAGAAAATCATCTTCAAAACCATGTAATCCAACACTTCAAGAATTGATCCTATTCCAGATCCTAAGTGAGCCAAGCCAACCGTAAGAGTAGATTGCAATTCAGCTCCCATGTCAACTGAATCAACATGTAGACCAAGCTGTTAGCCAGCCCATATGTTACTCCCCCACCCTCCTCTCATTTATCTCTCCACCCTTCAGGCACTCTGCCTGTATTCCTGATGAAGGGCTTTTGCCTGAAACGTCGATTTTACTGCTCCTTGGATGCTGCCATTGTTTTAACCTAGCCCATATGTTAGTTGTACGAACAAACAAAGTGGCTAGAAAACAACCTATGTTATTTGAAGTAATAGAGGAAATGTTGAGCTGAAAATTACCTACAGTGAGTCACCTCTGATGGAATTGTAATTACTGGCTCTTAATTCCTTGCTGCATGAGTAAATCCTAAAAGAGGAGCTGCAGCCAGCAGTTCAAATTACATCAATAGTTGTTTAACCCTTTCCTCATTTTAAAACCATTGAGCCTGAAAGTACCTCATTAGATACAAGTGCACAAATGCTTAATGCACTTATCTCTAAAATTCCTCTCTGCATTATTTATTTTCAAAGCATTGCTTATTTATTCTCCACACCAAAAATTCACTTCTCAGGAAGTGGATTTTAAGAGAAGGGCATCATGTACTGGTGTCATAGGTGACCCTGATTTGAACAATCAAGATGTAGATCAACTTGAATTGAGATATAAAATAGAAAAGATGAAAGGACACTTGAGGGAATAGCAGCTACACTGTGTGACAGAGTATACTGGAAGAAATAAATGGAAGCATGTTTGAAATATACCACAATATTTGTGGGTAATTCTAATCAACATGAAGGTTGAGAGAATCTATTGTAACAGTGAACCTGAGAAATTAGTTTATAGAATATTTTCAGATCAACTTTATGGAACTCTAGAGCCTACTATAGAGCAGGCTTTTGAGTTTTAAGAAGATTTGTAGCTCAGATTGAGGTTCTGGATGCAGGTTTGTTCGCTGAGCTGAAAGGTTCATTTCCAGACATTTCATCACCCTACTAGGTAACATCTTCAGTGGCCCCTGGGAGAAGCACTGTTGCTGATTCCTGCTTTCTATTTATATGTTTTGGTTTATTTGGGTTGGTGATGTCATGTCCTGTGATGATGTCATTTCCGGTTCTTTTTCTCAGAGATGGTAGATGGGGTCTAACTCGATGTGTTTGTTGATAGAGTTCCGGTTGGAATGTCATGCTTCTAGGAATTCTCGTGCGTGTCTCTGTTTAGCTTGCCCTAGATTGGATGTGTTGTCTCAGTAGAAGTGGTGTCCTTCCTTATTTGTATGTAAGAATACTAGTGAGAGAGGATAATGTCGTTTTGTGGCTAGTTGATGTTCATGTATCCTGGTGGCTAGTTTTCTGTCTGTTTGTCCAATGTAGTGTTTGTTATAGTCCTTGTTCGGTATTTTGTAAATGACATTAGTTTTGCTCATTGTCTGTATAGGGTCTTTCAAGTTCATTAGCTGCTGTTTTAGTGTCTTGGTGAGTTTGTGGGCCACCATGATGCCAAGGGGTGTGAGTAGTCTGGCAGTCATTTCCGAGATGTCTTTGATGTAGGGGAGAGTGACTAGAGTCTCTAGATGTATTTTTTGTCCTAATTAGGCTGTCCTAATCCGATCCAACAGATAAAATAAGTATAATTGCATTTTAAAGCAGCCTTTAGGTAAACAATAATTGCACATGATAAAATGTTAACTTCAGTTTGAAAACGTAAGTGCAAATCCGTGACCAATGTTTCAAACCTAAATAATAGTAACTATGAAGGTATAAAGGGAGAGATGGCTCACCACTCCCTGGGTGAAGAAACTTCTCTTTATCTTATTCCTAAACAGCCCAGTCCATTTCCTTAAATTGTGTTCCCTGTTCTGGACTCCCCCCATCATCAGGAACATCCTTCCGACATTTACCGTGTCTAATCAAGTTAGAATATTTGAGGTTTCTATGAGATCCACCCCCATTCTTTTAAACGCTATTTAATATAGTCTCAACTAACCCATGCACACCATTTAGTGGATATCCAGAATTCACCAGAATCTGTTGTGCTGCGCCATCCTTAAAAGCCAAGAGTGTACCTGGGCAAGCATTGCCAGCTCAGAGCTACCTTACATGGTTGCTGACATTTGCCCTGGATATGGCAAGTGGGGGGAATTTAGTGCCCTACCTCCCACCAAGGTTCATACTCTATCACTCTCACTAATGCCTGGTACATCTTCCCTCACTTGCTCTCATCCACCCCAACCCTCCAACACCATTAATCCTACACGTCCTCTGCACTGTGTACTCACTTGCTTGGGACACCTCCCAATATGCACCAAAATTAAAGCTGTGCCACCCACTTTTGTTTTCCAAAATAATTGCCTCTGTCTCATTCAATGAGGAAAACAGGCTATGATAGGAGAGAAAGACTCACAATAAATGGCATAATGCTCATATTGGCCTTAAGAAGAAGTATGATATAGTTCTTTGGGCTAAAGGGATCAAAATATTTGGGAAGAAAATAGGAAAAGGGAATTGAGTTGGAAGATTAAAAATGATCATTGTTAATGACATAGCAGGTTTGAGGGGCTGAATGGTCTACTTCTGCTGTATGTTCTTTGTTTCTATTCAGCTCTTCACCATTTATGAGGAATGGATTCTGACACCGACTGCTTCTGTAATGCCCCAGACTGGCATCAGACATGAGCTCAGTAATAGGAGTAAGTGAGGTCTGTTTCCAAACTAGGTTGGTCCGAATATGGTTCGGAGTCCATGTGTAATAAAATGGTTCCATAGGCAGGTACTGAGGAAGGAGATGTGGCTGTGGTAGTGAGTCTGCTTGAGGACGTGGCTGAAGAGCTTCACGGCAGAGGAGAGGACTTGGGGAGTAGAGTGAGAGAGGGACTTGTAGAGAGAGGAGGAGAACTTCTTCAAGGTAGGCATCCTTGGTTAAAATCAACTAGGTAACAACAATGACTGCAGATGCTGGAAACCAGATTCTGGATTGGAGGTGCTGGAAAAGCACAGCAATTCAGGCAGCATCCGAGGAGCAGGAAAATCGACCTTTTTTGGCAAAAGCCCTTCATCAGGAATCCAGGCATCCTTGGTTCCAAACCGGGTTGGTCTGAATATAGTCCAGAGTCCACGTGGAATCAGACGGTTCCTTATGGTTTTCCTGATGAAGGGCTTCAGTCCAAAACATTGGTTTTCCTGCTCTTTGGATGCTGCCTGACCTGCTGTGCTTTCCCAGCAACACACTCTCAACACTAGCTCAGTAATAACCTATTGACGAACAAATAGCTTGATTTCTACCAGGCCCAGTCAGCTCCTAATCTCATTGCAGCCTGGGTCAAAGCATAGACAAAAGGTCTGAACACAAAGATGAGGTGCAAGTGACTACCCTTGATATTAAGTTTTTAATTCACTAAGTCTGTCGTCAAAGCCCTAGCAAGACTGGAGTCGAAGTAAATTGGGGGGAATGTTGCACACCAGGCATTTCTAGCACAAAGAAAGATCATAGAATTCCTACAGTGTGGAAACAGGCCATTAGGCCCATCAAGCCCACACTGACCCTCTGGAAAGCATCTCACCACCACGTCCTCCCCACCCCCACCCTATCCCTGTAATCCTGCATTTCCCATGCCTAATCCACCTAGTTTGTATGTCTCCAAACACTGTGGGCAATTTAGCATGGCCAATCCACCTAACTTGCACATTTTTGGACTGTGGGAGGAAACTGGAGCAGCTGGAGTGAACCAAGCAGAGACGGGAAGAGCGCGCAAACTCCACATGCACTGGTGACCAAGCACCACTGAGCCACTGTGCCATCAACGAGATAGCTGTGGTTTAACGTCAGTCCCAGGAAATCACTGTAGAATGTTCCAAGCCCAACCATCTTTATCTGCTTCATCATTGACCTTACAACCATACCATCATAAGGTCAAAAGTAGAAATGCTCACGAGCGATTGCACAGTGTGCAGCATCAATAACAACTCCTCAGATACGGAAGCATTGTGTCCATCAACAACACAACTTGTACAAAATCCATACTAGAAATGAAAAGTGACAACTAGCATCCACATCACAAAAATGCAGGAACTGATATTTTCCAACAAGTTAGACTTAAACCATTGCCACTTCAATAGCATAGCCATCAATGAATCCCCACTATTATGCTGGTGATTACCATTGACCATAAACTATACAAATACTGAGTAATTCTCCCCAAAACCCTTCCACCACCTTCAAATGAGGAGTGTGATGGACTACTCTCCACTTGCCAAATGGATGCAGCTCCAACAACAATCAAGAAGTTCAACACCATCCAGAACAAAACATTTCTCTTAGTTGACCTCATCCACCTCTTCAGGGTGGCAGCAGTGAATACCAGATACCAAATGCCCTGTAGCAACAGGCTGTTTTGACAGCTCCTTACAAACTTGTGACCTCGACCATCTTAAAGGGCAAGGGTAGCAGGTGCATGGGAACATAACCACCTGATAGTTTCCCTCTGAGTCACACACCATCCTGTATCACTGCTGCTCCTTCAAGATCACTCATTCAAAATCGTGAATCACCAACCCGAACAGCATTTGGAATAACCCGACTCTGCATGGACAGCAGCAATTCAAGAAAGTAGCTCACTGCCACCTTCTGGAAGTCAATTAGAGAGAGGCAATAAATGTTAGCGTGACCAACGACGCCCACATTCCACAAACTGAAAATAAACAATAGAGCAAACTAATGATGTGCTGAAACAATGATTCCACTGCTCTGAAGAAACTGTTCAAGCAGGCATCAGAATCCATCATTGTCTGCTCCTCACCATCATGAGGGATGTTTGCATAGTGTACAGTGATACACACGCTGCTAATTGCTAAACTATAGACTGTCAGGAGCAAGAACATGAATATGAAGACGAGGAGAAGGAGGACACAGCCTAGCCCGTGACAGTGCAATGGTAACATCAATGCCCCATTCACTAACAGTCCAACACTTCAGCTTCCCTCTGTCCTGGACTATCATTTTTTCTCTCAGAAACACACCATGCATCCTTCCACCCCTACTGATCTTCTGGTGCCATAGTTGTTTCTAGATAGTCAGCTAGCCCAGTCTACTCCTGTTCTTACAAGGATGGTGTGGGTATGAATCAAATGAATGGTGCTGTGTGTTCAGCAGCATTGATGTCTTGCAGTTCCTCCACTGCTCTCAAGATTGAAAAGAGAAAGGCAGCAGAATTGTGGGGTGAGTTGCAAATAATAGTTTTATGCTTACAAAGTCTGCAGCTGGCAAATCAGATGAGATTGTGGGAAAAGGGCAAAGTGGAATGTTAGAAGTAGAATCTAATATGAGGACAGAGTCAGCTTTGATGGCTTCAACCTTACAGTGGCCATGATGCCAGCCCTGGGTGGCCCAGTAACAGTGACCAGCATCTCCTCCATCAGGGTCAGAATGGGCAACTGCGCCTATCATGTTCTAGTGAACTCTTGCTGTCCTCATTTGAACAGCACTGTACCCTGTAACTAAGCAAGTGTCATCTGCTTTAATGCTATGGCAGACATGGTTGAATGGCAATGTGCATACTATGTGTTTGACGATTGTAAAAATGCTGACTGTCTGTGATGGTGTGCTAAAACCGACGCATGCTAAGTGTGATCCCTGATTTATTGAGATTGTTAGTATATAGGTCATCGGGATGATTTTGTATTGGCTGAAGTTTTGGTGCAGCTGATCAGATATGCCATTGAAGATTTATTTGCTGACTTCAGCATTTATATGGTGTCACTTAACTTCTTTAGGGGACAGCATAGTGGCTCAGTGGTCAGCACTGCTGCCTCACAGCGTCCATGATCCAAATTCAATTCCACACTCAGGCAACTGTTTGTGTGGAGTTTGCACATTCTCCCAATGTCTGTGTGGGTTTCATCCAGGTGTTCCCTTTTTCTTCCACAGTCCAAAGGTGTGTAACTTAGATGGTTTGGCCATGCTAAATTGAACATGATGTTCAGGGATGTGCAGGCTAGTTGGATTAACTGTGGGAAACATAGCATTACAAGACAGGATTGCAGCATGAGTAGGATGCTGTTTGAAATATCGGTGTGGGCTTGATGGGCCAAATGGCCTGCTTCCACACTGTAGGAATTCTGTGATTCTATGTGCTGTGTCTCCAAATCCTCAAGTCTGCCATTTCGCTGCTGAGCGTACCACTCTGCCTTAAATCTGTTGCAATCCTTCTCAATACTCAAGATATTTCTGAGTTTTTTGTGATGTCCAGTTTTAAGTTATGTCCTGCTTGCAAGTCCAAATCATTAATATATAAAGTAAGCAGTAGTTTGAACAGCTACACATAGGGAACACTGAAATCCATTTCCTCAAGACTGAAAACAAACTGTTCATCATTACTGTTTTCTATCCCTTAACTCATTTTGTATCCACACAGCCATTGCCCCTCATCCCATGGGCTTCAATTTCACTAACAAAATCTATTAACGAACCTTTATCAAACATTGCATCAAGTGTATTATCCCTATCTGTGTTTTCCATTGCTTCAAGAACTCAATCAAGTTAGTCAAATATGATTTGCCATTAACAAATCCCTGTTGGTTTTCATTGATTTAATAATATGCTTCCAAGTGTCTCTAGAAGTTTCCCCAGGCTCTGATGTTAGGTTGATTGGCCTGTACTTGCCACCATTATCTCTTCCCTTTATGAACATAGTTGTAATTTTGGCTACCATCCAACACCACTCCCATGTCTAAGGATGATTTGGACAATTCTGGATTTATTTATTTTCACTCTTAACCCCCTTAGCAATCTGGGATGCACCTCATGCATGCACAATCACCTTTCTATGTATGTTAAATATATGAATGAAGAATTCTAGCTCCGCAAAATGGAACACCAACTTACACATTATCAGTTGTTGTAGCAACGGCAGTAGTCATGTGTGTCACCTTCTTTATATTTAAATTTGAAATGAAACCATTATATCCATCCTAGGGGGAAAGAGGTTAATATTTATTCAAATGTCTATGGACAACAGTACCCAAAGAATTTCTATTATCAAAAGAATATGTCAATCCAAGTGAAGAAATACTGGCACAGCCAAAGATGATACCTTGCCTCGGGATGATGGGACCTGAAAGGACACAAGTATTCCCAAGATCTGAAGGTAAACAAGGAAAGTCTCTATTCAAGGATCATGTGCCAAAGATTTTAGAGTTGAATTTCAAATGGTCAGGACTGCACTGTCCTATCTTGAAAATGGTTCGGAGCTAATTACAGGTGTCAACTCTGATCGTCCATGTCTACCAAGGAAAAGAATGCAACTGAGAAGGGAAGGACAGAAACATACCTCTGACTTGATCTATTTATTTGATTTACTGGGAGTTTCTGTCCTGGCAGAGGCAGGGAGGAATAAAATCTCAGTAGAAGTGAGAAACAATGAGTCAGTTTTGGTATTGGCAATCAAATCTTGTGACATAGATTGCCACAACTCTGCTGATTTAATGTAATCACATTGTGGAATTTCTCTCTTCATATCCTGCTAACATGCTGAAGTACATCAAGGACAAGGAATATCTAATATAATCTGATCTGTTCAAAGTACTTATTTGGGAAATAATGAAATGTAACTGCCAATTCCATGTTCTGTACTCCATGAAAGGATTGTCAATTTCAAATGACTTTCCACATGAATAAAAGGAGGTGACTCTTCCCTTCAATCTGAACCTAACTCCATTTCTGCACCTTTATCTCAAAAGACTTCATATAACAAAACCAATTTCAATCTTGAAAGTTCCAACTGTCCAAGTATCTGTGATCTTTTGCAGAGAGTGATTCAGACACCTACTACTCTTTGAGTGAAAAGCAACCTACTTCTAATTTTAAAGCTATGTCTCTTTGTTCTGAGAGGAACTATGATAGATTTGGAGAAACTATCAAAACATATTAACATTTTAAGCAACTCAATCAGATTGCTAATCAATCTACATTTTTAAGGGACTATAAACCAAGGTGATGCAGAATTTAACCTCCTAAGCATTGGCATCATTCTGGTGAATCCGCATTACATTCTTTCAACATCAATATAATCCTCATAAGGTGTCAAGCTAGAATTAAAACACAACTTCAGATGATGTCTTACTAACTGCAATAAGCATTCCATAAGATCTTGTTTGGAAATTTCCTGTCACAAGCAAGAAAGTTTCCTGAAGAAACATTTATGGTCTACTTTGGTCATAAATGTGCCAGATCTTATGTCAACAAGCTGGCTGGGAGACTGTCAGTGGGCTTTCTAATGGAATTTTAAATGTTAACTGGGATGTCCATCCAACTTGGAGCCTGTATCTTTCATGCATGTCAGTTTCCAAGATGGAGGGTCACTGCTGGAAAAGGTAGATGTTGTTAGAAATTGGGGTCCTCCTTAAAACTGAATCCCTTTCAGTATTTCATATTTCATATTTTCCATATAACCTGAGTAACTAGCTTTCTACAAGTATATTAAAAAATCTCTACATACGAAAACAAAGGGTAGGTCATAAGATTTATTGAGATTGTAACCAATGTCAATGATTTATTGTTTACCATGCTGCACTATTATCATTGTTTTTATTGGAAATTAGATTTATTTTCATTAAGAATGACAAACTAATCCTCAGATTTAGGTGGGCAATAGTTATCTTGGCATTATGAGTAACTACCCCATGAACAAACCACCACCTTCTTGGAAGAAGACCAGGAGTTCTCCAACAACAGTCAAAGTTAAGCAAACACTGTTGTGACCAAATACTAGCACCAAACATTGCACAGCATCAGGAACGAACAATCCACCATTCTAAAAATTACTACCCACACTTCTCCATTTTACATAACTGCTCCAGGATTAATAAAGCATTCTCATCTATCATGGGTCATACATTTCCTTTCTTTGGCTAATTAAACAGTACATCGTATCTAAACTGAAAATTGTATACAAATGGCTAATTGCCTGCATTAGACAACTATGATCACCAACACCACCTCCCACCCTGAAAATTAATAGAACTGATGTGATTTTTGCCTCCATCAGGGTGTCTTTATCCAATACAGAAATGCTTACATAATCTCTCAAAGCATATGAAACTAGAATCTGCCTAACGTGATATTAACAGATCCAGGAAACATTTATTAAAGTTGACTAATATATATGTAAACATCACATGCACAACACATCCATGTCTGGGCTAACATTAAACTGTTCAGTTCGAAAGGATATCATGCATCCATCATTGTGTAATACTTCAGGTGACCAAATTAAGATGGAATATGAGACCCTCAAGTCTCTGTGATAATATCATAAACATGTCTATTAAGGTTATGCTGACATTCTTACTGTTATGTGAGATGTACAAGCAGGTTGTGTTTGATGAGGAACCTGGGGTTGAGAGTTGCAGGGACAGTGGAGCAGGAGTTCAGAAATGACAACAGGAGAGTCTAGGTTGAGTCTCTCAGTCATGAGTTCCTTGCACAAGCTGGTGTCAATCTAGGAACCCCCAGCCCCACATCAAATTTACAGCCTGTCTGTGCTGGCTGGTTTACCAGGGATAGGCAGCTGGTGATTGACTACTTAAGGCAGCAGGGCAACGAGGTCTATCATGGGCAATATTTCCATCCCCACCCCAACAATTTCTGAAGTGGCAGGAAATAGATAGGATATTTCCTAATACCAACCCATTGAAGCATCAGAGGCTGAGAGGTGATCTTAGAGAGGTTTATAAAATCATGAGAGACATGGATAGGTTAAGTAGATAAGGTATTTTCCCTGGGATGGGTGAGTCCAGAATTCAAGGGCATAAGTTTAGAGTGAGACGGAAAATATTTGAAAGGGACCTAAGGGGCAATTTTTTCACACAGAGGATGATGCGTATAGAATGAACTACCAGAGGAAGTGGTGGAGCTTGCTACAACTACAACATTTAAAAAGCATCTGGATGGGTATATGAATAGAAGAGTTCACAGGGATATGGGCTAAGTGCTGGCAAATGGGACTAGATTAGTTTAGGATATCTGGTCAGCATGGATGAGTTGAACCGAAGGACCTGTTTCCATGCTGTACATCTCTATGACTCGATGACTAGTTGCCTGACATCTTCAACATTTGTTCTGCCATTTTATGCAGGGAAAATTTCACATATTATATTGGATACTATGAATTTGGAAGGAAGGAAGGAACTAAGGAAGGAAAAGTCTTAAACCTCAATGGGGAGATGGTGGTATATTAATAATATCAATGGACTAATAATCCAGAACTTCAGGTTAATGCACTAGGGACATGGGTTTCAATATTCCCATGGTAGATGATAAAATTTGAATTCAACCTGGAATTCTAAGCTAATGACGACCATGTAACCAAAGTTGTTAATGGTAAAAATCCATCCAATTCACTAGTGATCTGTGGAAACCTATCACCCTTACATGTGACTTTAGATCCACAGAAATTGATTCTTGCCCTCTAGCTATTAAGTGTGGGCAAAAACACTGGTCTAGCCAGCAACAGCCATATCCCATGAATGAATATAAAATCAGTATCTCGTATTGACTTTGAACTTGCTCAGGAAATAAGTTATCAAATTCAGAAACATCTACTTAGAGTTATAGAGTTATTAATGGAATGGAAGGAGGCTATTTGGGCCATTAAGTACATACTCTCCATGCAACAATCCAGTAAGTTCCATTGCCAAGTTCTGTCCCCATACTTGCCTACATCTGAGGAAGCACAACCTTTTCAATTGAATATAGGAGAACTGTACTCAATTCAGTGCGCATCAAAAATATTTGATCACAGCAATAAAAGATAAAATTAGGTAATAAAGCATGAAGCACTCACTTCTAGGGAGCCAAGAAAATGGCTTGTGATAATTGGTCATTTCATACAAGTGAGCAGAGTGAATGATGTACCTTCCCCTTGAGAATGTTAAATAATCATGCTCATCTCTTATTTTTATAGATTTGAATATTTTACTAGTGGTGTGTCATGGAGTACAAGGTCACAATTACTTACGATATATCTGGTGAATTGTATGAGGAAGTAAATGTACTATCACCAAGTTTGGTGATGACAAAAATAGGTGGAAGGAATATGGGAACAGAGTAGGCCATTCATCCCATCAAGCCTATTCCACCATTCAATGAAATCATGGCTAATCTGTGGCCAAACTCCACATACCTACCTTTGACCCAAATCCCTTAACATCTTTGATTAACAAAAATGTATGTATCTTAGATTTAAAATGAACAGCTAAACCAGCATCCACTAACATTTATGGAAGGAGTTGCAAGTATCTACCATCCTTTATATGTATAAATATTTCCTACATCTCTCCAGAAACAGTCTGGTCAGTCTGGTCTAGAATCCCTAGCAAGTAGAAATAGCTTATTTTTATTGAGCCTGTCTTTTTCTTGTTAATCTTGAAGACTTTGCTCAAATTGTCACTTAACCATCTAAATTCCAGAGAAAGCAGACCGAGTTATGTAATCTCTCCTTATAAATTAACCCCTGATATCCAGGTATCATTCTTGTAAACCTACATTGTACTTTCTCCAAAGCTAATAATGTAAACCATGAGGATGACTCCAAGGGTCTGCAAAAGGTTAAATGAGTGGATGATGGAATATGATGTGGGGAAATGTGAGGTGATGCACTATTGCATGAAGCATAAAACAGCTGAGCTGGAGAAAGACTACAGAAAACTGCAGCAAAGAATGGCATGCAAGTCCTTTCTCATAAATCAGAAAGAAATTGGCATTAATATTCAGGGGGTAATTAGAAAGGCAAAAGAATTGGGACAATAATTTCAAAAGAGTATAAAAATAGGGAGGACTTGCTATAACCATACAAGGTACTAACTAGAACACAGCTTGAGTACCGTGAAGAGTTTTCATCCTCATATCTAAGGAAGGATACATTGGCATTTGAGGCAGTTCAGAGAAGATTCATGAAGTTGGTCCTGGTTATGGAGGGATTTTCTCATAATGAGAGTTCGCAGGATTGGGCTTGTACTCTCTGGAGTTTAGCAGAATGAGAAGAGACATTATTGAAACATGTAAGATTCTTAGCGGACTTGACAGAGTAGATGTGGTGATGTTTCCCCTAATGGGAGATTCTAAGGCCAAATGTCATAATCTCAGAATGAGAGGTTGTGTATTTAAGGGAAAGATGAGAGGAATTTCTTCTGTCAAAGAACAATGAATCTGTGGAATTCTTTACTGCAGACATGGATTGGAATACTAAATACATTCAAGGCTGAGTCAGACAGATTTTTAATCAGTAAGGGAATCAAGCATTATGGTGATAAGGCAGGGAAGTGGAATTGATGATTATGAGGTCAGCTATGTCCTTATTGAATAGCAGAGCTAACTCAATGGGCTAAATGGCCTCTTCTGCTCCTATGTTTCATGGCCTTTTGGTTAAGTAAGACTCATGTGTCATAATCATTTCTTATTGGGAATTCATTAGTTTGGAGATTTAGCTGTTTTTATGATCCACATTTGGTGGGGATATCAGATAAACATTTAGAAGACTAATTTTTTTCCAAAACTGAGGGAAAAGAATAGGAAGTGAGACTAATTAGATAAATCTTTAAAATAACCAACATCGGTACAATGGGCTAATGGCTTCATTAAACATGAAATGTTTCTATGATTCTGCTCAATTAGAAAACCTAGCTATTTCCAAAAAGTTCACTACAGCATATAAATTAGGTATTATATTCCCGTATTTGGGCAAATTCACATTCTAACATTGCTACAGTGTTGGCTACAAGAGAGGTCCAGATCACAAGGATCACTCTTGCCTGTAATTTAGAACAACCTTTAGCTTCATAGCAGCAGCAGGACAAAGCTAGGCAGTAACCACAGCCAAACAATTCAAAACAACGAGACATAGTGAGAAGCATATATTATAAAACTATCAAAAATGGCTGGCAGATACAGCACAGTAATTAAATCAATGCTTCTAATTTTACCAGAACCCCTTGATTCAATTAAAGTTTCGTGGCCTGCCGTCAGCTAGCTGTTACTTTTCATTTAATTATTGCATTACTGCTCTGTAGCACTCAGTATGCAGCTTCTTATCTTTTGTAATTTCTCGAATATGTTCTAGCTAGCATTACAATTAGAAAAATCATCAGTAACAGGCCCAACATATGATAGATTGTATTTTTAAGGAATCAGCTAGATTTCATTTTGATGTTGCAGAAGGACTGTCAAAATTAAACACAGCTCAAACTGGGTGAAGAGGAGAGGATAAGAATGTAAAGTGGTTGAGAATTAGGGAGAGAATAAGCGAAGTATGTGGGTATGGCAGAAAGGAGGAGAGAGAGGTGGGGAAGGCTTATAAAGTGCTCTGAAAAATAATCAAAGTTGCTTGATAAGTGCAAGTCTATTTTTTTCTGGAGGGAATATGTGGATGGCCAGTGGTGAATTGGGGAAGGTTTAAAGACCATAGGGACAAAAGAACTATACATGGGGGAGAGGTCCATTCAGCCCATCTCACCTACTGCACTACTGAACTGGGTCAGGGCAGATCCTCCTCATTACAGTAGGGTGGCTCGGTGGCTCGGTGGTTAGCACTGCTGCTTCACAGCACTAGGCAGCTGGGTTCGATTCCAGCCTCAGACGACTGTGGAGTTTGCACATGGGTTTATTCTGGGTGCTCTGCTTTCCTCCCACCATCCAAAAGTTAGGTGAATTGGCCAAGCTAAATTGCCCATAGTGTACAGGGATGTGTAGGTTAGGTGCATTAGTCAGGGGATATATTGAGTAATAAGGCAAGGAAATGAGTCTGGGCGGGTTAATCTGCAGAGGGTCGGTGTGGACTTGTTGGGCCAAATGGCATGTTTCCACACTGTAGGGATTCTATGCAATTCTATAAATGGCCTATCCCTTACATTGGGAATGTATTCTAGATCTGGGGGAAACATTCTTCCTGCAGATATCCTGTTGAGCCCTGTAAAGGTTGTGTATTCTCTGATGAGACAGGCAATGGAAGGAATGAGCTTTTCGGAGAAAGGGAAGGAAAACTGAGCAGAGTAAGGTGATAAGTGGAAGCAAGAGAGTGGAGAAGCAGAGGAGGAAATGAACAATTAAGGAAGATTAGGGAAGATGAAGCTGAAGAAGGGGATAAGAAGTTAACAGGAAGGTGGATAGGAAAATGGAAAACAAATTCTAGAAGGAAACATTTCTGAGCAAGGGCCAATGGATCAGATTTTCACATGAGCAAGAAAAGATGTGTTACCCTCTAACCAGCGATGGAAATTCTTCACTGGGAAAACCTTCATTGGCCATTTTTCTTGGTTGAAATATGACAGCGAGATTTACGATTTGAGACATGGGTAGGTGTTTGATGGACAGGAACTGAGGAACACTATCAGAATTGAGGAATCTGAAATCAGCAGCTGTTTTGCAAATGAACGAGTTCAGATGATAATTAGTTACCTCAGGTTATTTAGCTATTAGACCCTTAGTTAAGTTTACCTGAGGTTTTTGACACACACACACACACACACACACACACATTTAATGATCAGGATGCATCTTTTCAAGACATCAATAACAAAGTCCAAGAATGTGTAATTTGTTTGTGTTTCAGCTTATGATCTGGAAGATTAGTCTAATGAACCTGGGAAGGGAAAATAAATTCTGATAGTGAAATCCAAATCCAGGTTACAAGGAAGATCCCTAACAATCTCAGCAATATCTAGTGGTTTAATAGCACCAAGGTGATACTAATAGGGGGCAATGTGTTTGTATCTCTATCTTTGCTCCCTACCTCTCCCTCACCTTTAAAACTTTGTGTTCTCCTTATTGGTCTTTGTGCATAAATTTATCAATTATTCAACATGATTTATTGGTGATGGTTAGTAAATGAAAAAATACCACGGGTGATGGAGAAAAAGCATGCAGTTGTATGTAACAGTATTTCTGAATATAAGAAGAAAATAGACAGCTAAGAGAAGGGCTCTTGATGTACAATGGTAATGTCCCTGCTTTTGGACCAAGAGGCCCAGATTCAAGTCCCACCTCCTTAAGAGGTCTGTAATAATATCACAAAACAGTTTGATTAGAAAATGATTATGAAATAAAGTTCCTTTATGAGAAAAAAATTAGTCAGTTGTTTCCCTATCACTCCCCCACCTTTGGTGTTATTGCATTGCCCTTAATAGGCTCTCCATGTAAAATGAACAATTGGGAACACAAGCGAGTTAAAGACGGTAATTGATGGATGAAAATTGCCATAGGTGATGGGAAAAGCTAGTCGTTTGTGTGTCATAGCCCTTCTAGATATAAAAAAAATATAAAAAGAGAATAAACTGTTTACAAATTGTCAGCGACACATTTTGGGCACTCTTGTGATGTAGTGACTTTGTGTCTGCCTCTGATCCAGGAGGCCTGAGTTCATATCCCACTTTCTCCAGAGGTGTATAATAACAACTCTGAACAGATTGATCAAGAGAATAACAAGTTGCTCATCACAGCAGTTAGAATGCATTATTTCCGCCTTGAACTCCATTTTAATTTAATCCCCTCTGTCTTCCTACCCTCCCCTATTTTTGTCATCACAGCACTGCTCCTGGTGGGTAAGTTGTCCATTAACCTGTGACATGGGTGATTTATTGGAGGCTTATAGACAAAAAAAGGTGTTTTTTTTTGGGGGGGTGCAAGTTGTAATTAAGATATCACTGGCTTAGTAATTCTTCTTCCAGTCTAATGTTCTGGAGACATGGATTTGAATCTCATCCAAGCAGATAACGAGAATGATTTGATGAAAATCTGGTACGAAAAGCCTAATGGTGAGCAGAGAACTATTACTGCAAAAACTCATTGGGCTCCCTTCCATTTTAGGAAGGAAATCCAATGTCTGGTCTGACCTACACACAAATCTATATCCAGAGCAGTATGGTTGACTACTATCTGGGCAATTGGGGATGGACAATAAATACTGGCCTGCCCAGCAATATCCACTTGCCATTTTTTAAACAAAAAATTGTTGATTAAATGTATGCTCGTTGTGTCATGTTGAATTCATAATATGGCCTAATATTTGTCAATTAACACTGTATGCAAGTATAGCAATAACTTAGGTTGAAAACTATTACTGTTTTCTGCTACTTAATTTTAATAACAAAGATAAAATGTGGCCAAACACTTGTCTGAGGGATTTTCCAGGGACCCTAACTTCTTTTTCTACTGGGTTTTTACTGGTTGTCGATGTGGTCAAGAAGGGCAATATGACTCTGAAGAACATAGCACAAAATGGCCTCAAATTTTCCTTCGGTCTGGAGAAAATGAAGAAACCAGGCTATTCTGAGTTCATGCCATCTTGTGTCTAAATGCACCACCAGCAACTAGTATTTATGACACCACTTGCATTATAATATAGTGTATAATATAATTTACTCAATTTATACACCCCTTATCTTAATGGAGAAAAACATGCCAAGGGTTAAGAAAAATGAACATCAAACCAAAGAGATGTCCAGAGGGATAACCACAAACAAGAGGTTTATAAAATCATGAGGGACATGGATAGGGTGAATAGTCAAGGTCTTTTCCCCAGGTGAGGGAGTCCAAAACTAGAGGGCATAGGTTTAAGGTGGAAGGGGCAAGATTTAATAGGGACCTAAGGGGTTCATTTTTCAATGAAGTGCCAAAGGAAGTGTTGGAGGCTGGTATAATTACAACACTTAAAAGGCATTTTGATGGGTATATGAATAGGGATATGGACCACATGGCAAATGGGACTAAATCAATTTAGTATATCTAATCGACATGGATGAGTTGGACCAAAGGTTTCCATCCTGCACAGCTCTGTGACAATGACTCTATGACCTTCAAAATAGGCAGCTTTTAAAGTGCATGTTAAAGGAGAAAGGTCAAGTGTAGAGATAGATAGCTGTACAGAGAAATTTCCAGAGGACAGGCCTAACTGAAGGCATATCGCAATAATAGGGCAAATTTGAGGATGGGTGTGGTGGTGGTGGTGGGGGGGTGGGGGGGAATGGTGGAGGGTGATATCTTCAAGACCCCTGAGTCAGAGGCACAGAGAATTTAGTGGGGTTATTGTGGCATATATTAAAGAGCTAGGGAAGGACAAGAAAAACGAATGATTTTAAAACGATAAATGAAGAGATTTAAATTTGAGACACTGCTCAATTGAAAAGGGGAGCTGGTGATTGGTGGAACTTTGTGTGTGTGAATTAGATACAGGCAACAGAGTTCTGATGGTGAAGCCAGTGAGGGATTCCCAACCCCTTCTCAATCATTTTCATGTTGGACAATTTTGTATATCAAAACTGATCATGAGTATCAACTTCTAACTTCATCATAGTTGTTTTGAAAGACTTCAAAAAGATTAGCTGGCTTGACATCTGGTTTGTCATACAGAGTGATGCCAACAGTGCAAGTTCAATTCCCACAATGGCTGATGTTACCGTGAAGGATTCTTCTTCTCATTGTCTCCCCTCGCCTGAGATGTGTTGATCCTCAGGTTAAACCCCCTCCAATTATCTCTGCCTATCTAATGGCAGAACAGTTCAATAGTCTGCTGTTTTACAAGCAAAGACACAAAGAGCAACGGTGTATTGAATTATGTCAATGTCACTGTGTTGTATGAGGATGGGAGGCAGTGCAGTTAGCATTTGAAGACTCAAGTCAAAAAATGATGAAGGCAAGGATGATAGTTACAGCTGATGGGCAAAGGTAGGGAACACTACGAAGGTGGAAGCAATTAGTCTTTGTGACAGAGAAAATAGAGACCAGGTGTTCAAAGTTGAATTGCATCTGATTCAGCCAAAAAGATTGGCCAGGGAAAGGAGTAAGGTCAATATTGAGTGTTTATGACAGGAGCTGAGGAAACAAGTTATTGACATTTCTATTGCTTAACTGTTGGCAAAGATCTTAACATAGGAACACTTATGTTGAGGAACATGCCAGAGAGGTTGAGAATGTTATCACTAGTATACATGTGGAAATTGATCCAATTGTCGAGAATAAAATGTTCACGAAAAATGAAATGAAAGTCTATTTGATGGATATGTGTAAAGCTCTCGGCACTGACAAGTGTTTGACATAACATTGTTTATTCTGGCTTCTGTTCATTACCATCTATAGTAATGCGAACAAAGAGGTTATTGTGGGAAGGTTTAATTTGCTTAAACCACTTCCAAATGTAGCTTCCTTTCTTTTATAAATGAGGTGCGTGCCCCTAGAACCTGACATGTCGCTATATAGTCCCTGACAGCATCCAATGTTTCTATGTATTCTCAAGTAGGGAATAAATCATATCTATTTGAGGAGAAATGCCCTTCTGCTGAACCATCACCTCAGAGTCACGACAGTTCTGACTATACCAACCTGATATTTCAGTCCTGCTGTAGTCTTACATTTGGCATGTCAGACTGAAATTGGCAAATTAGTGCTAATCAGTGTCAAATTTCACAATGTGTTTATATCTTGTCTCCTAAACTCGATTTAGACTGTCAAAACAGATTTTGTATTTGAATTTTCAATACTGATCAGACATAGCTCCTCTCAAGAGGAAAGTTTTATTAAGCCTAAGCAAGATTTAAACCTATGTCTAACTGAACAGATAAGAACATGCAGTTATTTGTTAAAGATTTGCATAGTAAATATCTTTGTCTGTACTAGCTGTTGACCACTCTTTGTATTGTAGCATGCAACAGTACAGGATCACCAAATTGTGCAGAAAGAGGCCATTCAGTCCATTGTGCAATGCACTGGCTATCTCAACATATTGGCTTAAAGTCATAGAATCATAAAGTTTGCAGCACAATAAGAGACCCTTTAGCCTATCATCAAGCACCTTGCATGGTGTTTCAAGTGATTATCTAAAGAATTCTTCAATATTGTGATGGTTCCCACTTTTACTACCATTTCAGGCAATAAATTCCAGATTTCCACCACCCTCTAGATGAAATAAAATCCTTTAATCCCCTCTAATTATTCTGCCCTTAAAACTGTGCCACACACCCCAATCTACCCCAGTTACTGACTCGTCTAATAAGGGGAAAAGCTTTTCTCCTAGCTACTCTATCTGTGCCCCTCAGAACTTTGTATGTCTCAATCAGGTTCCTCCTCTGCCTTCTCAGCTTGAAAGAAAACAACGCTAGCCCATGTGTTATGAAGTTGCGGGTGTACCTTTAAGAGAGTGAAGGACTTGGCAAGTAAACCGAGAACTGGAGAATTTACAAAGTAACACTTGATTAAGACCAAACAGCACTCACTGAGTTGCTATGAGACAAAACCACAAATTTGAATTCAGCCAATCAGTTTAAAAAATATACCCCGAAAAATTAAAAAAAAACTCCAATCCAATTTGAATTGAGTATATTGACAATCTTAAAAGCCAATGACACAATCCAATGCTTTTGGTGTATAGGTCTGAGGAAAATTGAACAGTAAAGAGGAATCCTGCCAAGCCTAGCATATAACAGACTGCCTGAAAAATAGCTCTCTTCAAAGTACCTTTTCGATCAATAATGTGTGATGCGGAAATTCCTAAGAAGAAAAAAGGAAGATACAGGATTCCAAATAGAAGAACAAAAGCTGCCTGGTTTTGAGATAAGAAGTGTGCTTTTTTGTAAATCATAATCAGAAGTTTTATCAGACTAGTGTTATAGAAGGGAAGGTAAAAGATAGGTTAGAAGAAGGACTTGTAAATAGTGGTTAGTTAAGTACTCTCTGTTATACTTTAAGAAATAAAGTTGTTAATTTTTACTTTAAATAGTTCTTGGCCACTCCGAATTTTACAGAATACTGCATGGGTTAAATCTTTTCTGTGTTTCTGGTTTACATTAAGCAAGAGGGTTTACCCTCTGTCATAACATGTCATCCCTTTTCATAGCTGAAACAGTCCAGCCCTGACAACATCCTGGTGAATCTCATCTGCACCCTCTATAGTTATTTTTTTATTCATTCATTGGACATGGGCATTGCTGGCTGGGTCAGTAGTTATTGCCCATCCCTAGATGCGAAGGTGATGGTGAGCTGCCTTCTTGAATCACTGCAGTCCACTTGCAGTAGGTGGACCCATAGTGCTATTAAGCAGGAAGTTCCAGATTTTTTACTCAGTGACACTGAAGGAACAGTGATACATTTCCATGTCAAGATAGTGAGTTGTTTGGAGGAGAACTTGCTGGTAGTCGTGGTATCACAATGTACCTGTTGCTCTTGTCCTTCTAGATGGTGGAAATCATGGGTTTGGACAATGATGGACAATAGAACATCAAAATGAGCCATGTGTCATCTTTTCTCAGTAGCTGATGCCAAAGATATAACTGAGGTCAATATTGCCAAAATATGGTTAAATTGTCAAATAATGGTCAAACAGTGTGCTATTTCGTACATACAAAAGAAAATTTGAAGAGGTTGAGCCCAATTGAATCTTTACCCAAGATGGGTACTTTCAACTTAGTTCAAATGTGTGAAAGGGATAGCAAACAGCACCTCTTTGACATTTCTCCAGATTTTCAATTCCAATTGTAGTGTGTGAAAATCAAAACCATGCGAAATGCGGCATGGGCTACCAGGTGGCTACTAACTAGTACCAACTATGCTAGTACACAATTGAATTACTCCACGTCTCTCCACACGCTCACTCTTTGTGTAAATGTGATGAGGAGGTCCTGAATTAAAATAACTACTACAAGGCTGAGTTCATATTTAATTCACTTAACTCAAGTGGACCAAGACCAGTTGTAGCTATACCACATCCCAGCTGAAATAAGCTAAGCCAGCGCAAACTTGATGCAAGAAATTCAATTTTTTTTTAATGGAAAGGCCAAACTCTTCAAAACCTACTATACAAGGCACAAGTCAGGAGTATGATGAAATACTCCCCACTTATCTGAATGGGTGCAGCTCCAATATTACCATCCAGGACAAAGCAACCAGCTTTATTGGAACCACATCCACAAATAATTGCTCCCTCCACGACCAATGGCAGACGCAATAATGCATAATGCATCCATAATAAAAGCAAAATACTGTATGTTTGCATTCTGAAATAAGAACAGCAAGTGTCAGAGAAACTCAGCATATCTGGTAGCTTCTGGAAGTGTTAGAGTGTATTATAAACCCCAGTCACCGGGCAATTGTAGAGCAGATATGAGGTCAATTCTCTAAGGCATGTAAAAATCCTTTTAATAATCACTTATGAGGCATGGGTATTGCTGGGTTGGCCAGCATTTATTGCCCATCCCTAGCTGACCTTGAGCAGATGGTGGTGAGCTGCCTTCTTAGAGTGCTGCAGTCCATGTGTGCAGGCAAACCCACAATGCCCTTAGGGAGGGAGTTCCAGGATTTGAGCCAGTGACAGCGAACGAATGGCAACATATTTCCAAGTCAGGATAGTCAGTGTCTTGAAAGGAAATTTGCAAGTAGTAGTGTTCTCATGTATTTGATGCCCTTGTCCTTCTAAATGAAGTGGTTGTGAATATGAAAGGTGCTGTCTAAGGATTTTTGATAAATTTCTTCAGTGAATTTTTTAAACACAACACACTGCTGCCACTATGTGCTAATGTTCGAGGGAGTGGATGCTATGGATGTGTTGCCAGGCAAGCGGACTGCGTGGTCCTGGATGGTGTCAAGCTTCTTCAGTGCTGTTGGAGCTGTATTCATCCAGGCAAGCATTCCAACATACTCCTGACTTGTGTTTTGTCAATGCTGGACAAGCCTTGGGTAGTTAGGAGATGACCTAACTGCCACAGTATTCCTAGCCTCTGCCCTGTTCTTGTAGTCACAGTGTTAGGTGGTGAGTTCATTTGAATTTCTGGTCAATGGTAACTCCCAAGATGTTGATAATAGAGGAATTCAGTCATGGTAACACCATGGAATATCAAAGTTGTAATAGTTAGATTATGTCTTAATGAAGAGCGATCATTGTCTGATATTTGTGTGACATGAATGTTATTTGCCACGTGTCAACCTAATCCAGATCTTACTGCATTTGAGCAATGGTTATCTGAGGATTCATGAATGGTACTGAACATTAATAATTGCATAATGAACATCCCTACTTCTGAACTTATTATGAAGGACAGGTCATTGATGAAGTAGGTAAAGATGTTTGATTGGAGGTGGTTGTTTGAAGGGAAAATCTACATCGTATGTGTAAGAGCATTTCAAACAACAGTTAATAAGAGATCAGGAGCAACATGTTCCTGCAAGAATAAAGGATAGGTATGGCAAGTTACATGAACCTGGATGATCAGGGATGTTATGATCTTGGTCAAAAAGAAAAAGGGAAGCATGCGTAAGGTTTAGGAGAATGGGAACTGTCAAAACCCTTGAAGTATATAAGGAAAGAAGGAAAGAATGAAGAATTAGAATCGCTAAAAGGGGTCACAAAACGTCGTTTGCAATAGGGTTAAGAAGAATCCCAAGGATTTTTATACATTTATAAAAAGCAAAAGGCTAGCCAGGAAAAGGGTTGGCCCACTCAATGATAAAAGACGGAATCTATGTAGGAGCCAGAAGAGGTAGATAAAGTCCAAATGAATACTTTGTATAGATATTCACCAAAGAGAAGGAATAGGTGGAGGATGATCTCAGGGAAGGGGGTATCAAATTTCTAAGCCAGATTGCTATTAAAAAGGAAGAGGTGTTGTACTTCTTAAAAACTATTAAAGTAGGTAAATCCCCGGGTACTGATGGGATCTATCCCAGAATATTGAGGGAGGCAAGAGAAAAAAAATTGCTGGAGCATTGATGGAAATCTTTTGTATCCTCTTTGGCCATAGATAAGTCCCAGAGGACTGGAGAATAGCCAATGTTGTCCCATTGTTTAAGAGTGGTATCAGGGAGAATCCAGGAAATTACAGGTCTTTGAGCCTTACATCGATGGTAGGGTAATTATTGGAAAAGATATTCAGGGACAAGATCTATAAGTGTTTAGAAAAAAATGGACTTTTTTGCAATAGACAGCATGGTTTTATGTGGGGGGGGGTTGTGCCTCACTAATTTGATCAACTTTTTTGAGAAGTTAATGAAGATGATTGATGAGGGAAAAGCAGTTGTTATTGTCTGGAAGGACTTCAATAAAGCCTTTGAACAAGGCCCCACACGGCAGTCTGGTACAAAAGGTGAAGTCACATGGTTTCAGGGTGAACTGGCAAGATGAATACAGATCTGGCTTAATCATAAGAGACAGAGGGTAGCAGTGGAAAGATGCTTTTCAGAATGAAGGGCTGTGAATAGTAGTGTTCCACAGGAATCAGTGCTAGGACCTTTGCTGTTTATGATCTACATAAATGATTTGTAGGAAAACATGGCTGATCTCATTAGAAAGTTTGTGGATGATACAAAGATTGGTGGAGTTGCAGGTAGTGAGGAGGATTGTTGGAGGATATAGGTCAGTTGGAGGTACGGGCAGAAAAGTAGCAGATAAAGTTTAATCTGGACAAATGTGAGTTGATGTATTTTGAAAGGTCAAGTGCAGATGGAAATTATACAGCAAAAGGCAGAACCCTTAAGAGTATTAGTATGCAGAGGGATCTGGGTGTGCAGTTCCACAGACCACTGAAGGTGGCAGAGCAGGTCGATAAGGTTGTAAAAAAGACCCATGGCATGCTTGCCTTCATTGGAGGGGCATTGAATATAAGGATGGGCAAGTTACACTGTAGCTTTATGGAACTTTAGTGAGGCCACACTTGGAATATTGCATACATTTCTGGTCACCACACAATCAGAAGGATATGAATGTTTTGGAGAGGGTACAGAAAACATTTACCAGATGTTGGCTGGTATGGGGGATTTAGCAAGGAAGAAAAGTTAGATAGATTGGGTTTGTTTTCACTAGAACACAGGAGGTTGAGGATCGCCGTCGTAGAAGTTTATAAGATTGTGAATGGCATGGATAGACTGGAAAGTATGAGGCTTTTCCCAGGATGAAGGAGTCAATTATTAGGGGATACAGGTTCAAGATGTGGGATGGGGAAGTTTAAGAGAGATATGCGAGGCATGTTTTTCACACAAAGTTTGGTGAGTGCCTGGAACACACAGCCAGAGGAGGTGGTGGAAGCAGACACAATAGCAGCATTCAAGAAGCACTGCTGAACCTAATTCTGGGCAATGAAGCTACACAGATGTTTGAGATAGCAATGGGGCAGCATCTTAGTGATATTGATCACAGTGTTGCAGGCAAAGGAGAAAGATGGTCCTGCAAAAATAAGTTTTGGGTTGGGGTAAGGCAGATTTTATCGAACTAAGGTACAATCTGCCAAAATAGTCTGGAAATAGCTTGTTCAGGGTAAAGTTACAGCAGATCAATGGGAGATGTTCAAACAGATATGACAGAGTTCAAGCCCAAAATGTTCCTGTTAGGGTGAAATGAGAGCAGCAAGTCCAGAGAGCTCTGGATATCTAGGAATATTCAGCACTAAATGAAAAGGAAAAGGGAGGCAAACAGCAGTTACAAAGGGAATAAAACATCAGAGGCCATTGAAAGGAACTCAAGAAAGCAATTAGGGGTGTAAAGAGGGGACAATAAAAAAAATGGTGGACAAGATTAGGTAGAATTCCAAGATATTCTGCAATATATCAAGGAGAAGAGGATATCCAGGGAGAGTAGGGCCCATCAGGGATCAAGGGGGCAATCTGTGCCTGGAGCTGAATAACAGTGAAATGTTTTATCAATGATTTGGAGGAGCCGGTGTTGGACTGGGGTGGACAAAGTTAAAAATCACACAACACCAGGTTATAGTCCAACAGGTTTATTTGGAGGCACTAGCTTTTGGAACACTGCTCCTTCACCAGGTGGTTGTCTTATCAAGTTTTATCAATGTTTTATCAAGTATTTCACATCTGTCTTCAATCAGAAGAAGGAAGATACAAGGACAGAATTTGAGAAAATAGACTGTGAAGCTCTTTAGCATTGATGAAAGAAGAAGCATGGAGGTATTGGAGGGTTTGGAATGTTTCAAATTGGACAAATGCCCAGGTCCAACTGGGTTATCTCCTACAGCAGCCCAGGATACACAGGAGGAAGTAACAGAGGCCCTAAACAAAACTTTTAATTAGTCTCTGGCCTTAGAGAAGGTGCCAGAGCCTGGAGGATGTTGATGTGGGCAGCACGGTGGCACAGTGGTTAGCACTGCTGCCTCACAGTACCAGAGGCCCAGGATCAATTCCCACCTTAGGCAACTGTCTGTGTGGAGTTTACAAATTCTCCCCGTGTCCGCGTGCGTTTCCTCTGAGTGCTCTGGTTTCCTCCCACAGTCCAAAAATATGCAGGTTAGGTGAATTGGCCATACTAAATTGCCCATAGTGTTAGGTGAAGGGGTAAATGTAGGGGAATGGGTATGGGTGGGTTGCTCTTCGGAGGGTCGGTGTGGACTTGTTGGGCCAAAGGGCCCATTTCCACTCTGTAAGTAATCTAATCTAAACTTATCACTTTACAAGCAAGGTAATACAGATAGACCAGGGAACTTTAGACCAGTCAGTCTCTAATCAGTGGTAAGGAAACTATTGAAGAAAATAGTGAAGGAGAAAATTAATCTTCAATTAGAGAGGCAAGGTTTGATCAAGGATCATTATCAGCAAGGAGGTTATACCTAAAAACTTTGATTGAATTTTTCAAGGAGGTGACCAAATGTATAGATGAGTATAGGGTAGTTAATGTTGTTTATCTTGATTTTAGCAAGGCCTTGTTTAGGAAACTAATAAAGAAAATAAAAGCACATGGGATGCAATGTAATTTGCAACTTCAATCCAAAATTGGCTTACTAGCAGGAGTCAGAGGGTTGTGGTAGAATGCTGCTTGTGTGACTGGAGCCCGGTGTTCAGTGGTGTACCACAGGGATCAGAGCTGGACCTCGTAATGTTTCTGATATTCATAAATGATGTAGATGAGAATGTGAGTGTGGGCAGGAATGATAACTGAGATTGCAAATGACACAACGATTGGCCAGGTAGTTAACAGTGAAGGGGACGTCTTAGGCTGCAGGAATATATAAACGTATTGGTCAGATGGGCAGAGCAGTGATAGTTGGAATTGAACCCTAAAAACTGCAAGGTCATGTAATTTGGAAGACTTAACAAAACAAGGGAGTTCTCAATGCACAGCAGAACACTTGGAAGCTCAGAGAAAAACAGGGATCCTGGGGATCTTGTCCACAAATCTCTGAAGGTGGCTGGAAAGGTTAAAAGGGCAGTGACAAAGATATACTAGTGTTAATTAGTCGAGGCATCGGTTATAACAGCGGGGAGGTTATGCTGGGGCTGGACAGAACTTTGGTTAGACCACAGCTTGAATACAATATACACCTCTGGTCACTGCACTGTCAGAAAAATGTGCTTGCACTGCACAGGGTGCAAAGGAGATTCACCAGAATGTTGTTTGGAATGAAGCATTTTAGCTCTGAAGAGAGGCTGCACAGGCTTGAGTTATTTTCTTTGAAGTAGAGAAGGTTGAGGTAGAGCCTGACTGGGATGTATAAGATAATGAGATAAAACAGGGTGAATAGAAAGCAAAAACAGAAATTGCTGGAAAAGCCCACAGGTTTGGCAGCATCTGTGGAGAGAAATCAGAGCTAACGTTTTGAGTCGAGTGACCCTTCCTCAGAATGCAATGAATAGAAGGCAGCTGTTCCCCTTGTTGAAAAATCAAAAGAAGGGGGCATACTTTTCAAGTGAAAAGCAAGAGGTTTAGAAGGGATTGGGTGAATTTTCCTTTTCAGCCAGAGGGTCATGGGGGTCTAGAATGCATTATGTAGGAGGGCAGTTGAGTCAAGTAAAAAGTACTTGGATGAACATAACATAACATTCCAGGCTGTGGGCCGAGTGCAGGAAAGTCAGATTTGTGTAAGTAGTAGTGTATTTTTAGTGGTACAGATTTGACGGTCTGAATGATCTCTTCTGCACTATATGATTCTCTGATTCTTCTGTGGTGAGAGAAATAAGGTTAATGTTTTTTGAGTTCAGTATGATTCTTCTTCAAAATCGCAAGGAGCTGGAAAATTGCAATTTTTAAAAAAGTTGTTGACAGTGGGAGGGGAGAAACAAGTGGAACAGGTAGTGAGGGAGACCAGTGAAAAATGCAAAGACAGTGACCATGGTGATAAAGGAGGGATAGAGGTATAAAATAGGTGTAAATTTTAGATGTAAAAATGAGAAAATAGGATGACTCTGCTGAGAACAAAGCCAATAAGAAGCAAAATGAAGTACAGGTGTCATAGTCTAAAATTGTGGAACTCAATATTGAGTCCGAGAAGCTATAAGGCACCTCAGCAGAAAATAAGGATTTGTTCTTCCAGCTTGCAGTGAGTTTCATTAGATCATGTAACAGGCCGAAAACATCAAATTGAAGTTTACCATTTCTATAAAACACCTTTCTGCCACACTAATATTTCAATTTCCTTTACAGTGTGAAGAAAATGGGATATTATGAAGGAAAATATGAACTTATCCACTTTGGTAGGAAGAACAGATATGTAAAGTATTTCTTAATTGGTTAAAGGCTGCACTGTCTGGTAAGGGACCTGGATGTCCTAATCAATAAGTCACTGAAGGCTAACATGAAGATACTGGATAGTACAAAGGCTGTGGGTCCTAACAAAACTCTGGCAATAGTACTGAAGATTTCTACTCCAGAAATTGTCACTCCCCAGCTAAACTGTTCCAGTAAAGTTACAACACTGACATCTGCCCAACAATATGGGAAATTGCCTAGGTATGTCCTGTACAAAAAAATAGTTGGTCAAATCCAACCTATCAGTCTAGCCTTCTGACTTCATTACAGCCTTAGTTCAAACATGGACAAAAGAGCTGAATTCCAGAGATGAGGTGAAAGTGACATCAAGGACACAATCGTCAAGAGTGACACCAAGGAGCCGTAGGAAAACTGGACTCAATTTATATCAGGCAGCAAACTCTCCACTTTTTGGAGTTATGGGTGGCACATAGGAAGATGGTTGTAGTTATTGGAGGTCAGTCATCTCAGCTCCAGGACATATCTGTAGGCATTCCTCAGGGTAGTGTCCTAGAACCACTATCTTCAGCTGCTTCACCAATGACCATCTCTCCACCCTAAGATCAGAAGTGGAAACATTTGTCAATGACTGCAAAATGTTCAACATCATTTGTGACTCCTCAAATACTGAAGCAGTCCATGTTCAAATGCAACAAGACCTGGACAATATCCAGGCTTGGGCTGACAAGGGGCAAGTAAAATTTACATCAGACAAATGTCAAGCAATGGCCATCTGCAATAAGAGTCTAACCACCATCTCTTGACATTCAATGGTGTTATTCTCAATGTTGATTTGTAAAAAAAAACAAGCTAATAGGAAGACTAATGAAATGGTAGCCTTTATTGCAAGGGTATTTGAATACAAGAATAAAGAAGACTTGCCTGAGTGGTATAGGAGCTTGGTTAGGCCACAGCTGGCATACTGCAAACAATTTTGGTCTCCTTATCTCAAGAAAGATTTTATTGCCACTTTTCAACAAAAGTTAATTGGACTGGTTCCCAGGATAGCGGGACTGTCCTATGAAGAGAGATTGGGCAAACAGGTTTTGTATTCTCCAGAGTTTCGAAGAATAACAGATGATCTCATTGAAACCTACAAATACTTAATATAATGGACAAGGCAGATGTAGCTAAGATAGTTCCACAATCTGGGAGTCGAGAACCAGCAGCACAATTTTAAAAAAAAGGGGACCAAGATGAGGAGAATTTTTTTTTTCTCAGAACCTTGGGAATGCTCTCCCTTAGCGGGCTTTGGACACTCAATCATTAAGTATGTTTAAAGTAGACGTTGGTAAATCTTTGATTATCAGTGGCATAAAGGGTTATGGGGTAATGGCAAATAGGTAAATGGCATTGAAGTGTTCGATGTGCCATGATTGAATTAAAATGGCAAAGCAGGCTGATGGGTTGAATGGCCTACTCCTGTTCTTATGTTCTTAAAACTTCTGCTAATCTTGCATACACTCTGCCTTAATCAGTCTGATCTAATGAGGGAATTCCCAGCTGCTTTAATGTCTCATGTAACTGAAGTTCCAATTCCCTGTCACCCTTCTTGTTAATCTCCTGATCCTCTCAAGGTCTTGACATTTGGTCTGGTGTATGGGGTCCAGAATTGGACTCCATCAGTGGCCTAATGAGAAATTTATGAAGGCTTGTCAAAACTTTAATAAACTAACAGACAAAAGAACGGAGAGGTTATACAGCCGACTAATGATTTTTTTTTCCATCATAAGCTTAATAACTTGTGCATCACCACTCGCTAAAATATTCTTGTACTAGTTCCTTGTACTAGAATTCCAGCCCTTTAGCACAGACAAGATACAAGGAACAGACACTGATCCTTGCAATGTCTGCTTCTTGTAAGCAGCTTAGACAAGCTTCGATTATTTCTCATTAAAAGTGCTTTGACTTTGAAACATTGTTACAGGCAAGTGACATCACTTTTTGGGAAAAAAAACCCCACTGTTTTTCACGAAGACCTGCTCTGGCACGATTTGCTTCTATGAGCATCACTTAAGTCCCACAGCATGCATTTCACAATAGCTTCAATTATGAGCCTGTGATGGCTGCTGAGGTCCCTGCATGAGGCTTCTCGTTCATTAAATTTTTCAGCTGAATAAGTCGCCTGCTTTCTCGCCCCAACATCACCCCCATCCCCACCCCCACCCCCCACCCCCATATCTTCTATTAGTCTTCTTCCGATGAATCACGCTGACCCGACATACTCTGTGCTCTGCACCTGCTCACAGCTATTAGTGAAGTCACTGAAATGGTAAATAAAGCCAGCGAGCATGGGAATTTGGTGGTGATTTCCTCTGCTCCCACTCTCTCCGCACTTTCAAGCAGCTCACACCTTCCATTCCTTATGCTCCCTCTTGCAGCAAATGCTATCACCAAAACCTGTGCAGCAATTAAAAAAAAATTAAACCAGTCACTGTGTCATCATAATCCTGCTTTATGAGAAGAAAATATCTTCAATCCTAGTTATGCCGTGAAATGGAAAAAGAAAGCGTAAATTGTTTCTTAATTTTTTATGTTCTTTTGTTGAATTTTCATCATCATCTTAAGACTGTTGAAGTGAGGGAACAACCAAGCAAATGCATTTATTGAAGTTTTTCTGCACATATTTATGACAAATGTTATCGAAGCCCAAGGACAGATGGCAGTCACCTTTTGCAAAATCAAGCAACAAATGTCAAAGTAAAATTCGAGCAGGAGTAGACAGTTCATGCTTGAGTTCTAATATTTTGATTTATTGGTGATGAAAATCCATTAAAATCGCTGAAAATTTTAGTAAGCATAAAAAGTGTTTTTAAACCAAAAAAAACCCCTCCATTTTGGTTTCAATAAAATTCTGAAAGAAAATGATGACCTTCTGATGACCATTATCAAAAGCCGCCCCAGGTTGCAAATGTCCTTTAAGGAAGGAAATCCACCATTCTTATGTAGCACAAATGTGACTCCAGATCTACAAAAAGGTCAATTCTTAATTGACCCCTGGGTAATTAAGGATGGGTAATAAACCTTGGCCTATTCAATGATGCCTACATCTCAGGAATAAATTTAAATACTTCACTCTTCCTGCTCCAGTAAGCTGAGAACTGACGCTGCGGGGTGACCTCACAGAGGTTTATAAAATCATGAAGGGCATTGATAGGGTCAATAGACAAGGTCTTTTCCCTGGGTTGGGGGAGTCCAGAATGAAAGGACATAAGTTTAGAGTAAGAGGGGAAAGATTTAAAAGAGACCTAAGGGACAACGTTTTCACAGAGGGTGGTACGTGTATGGAATGAGCTGCCAGAGGAAATGGTGGAGGCTGGTACAATTACAACATTTAAAAGGCATCTGAATGGGTATATGAATAGGTAGGATTTAGAGGGATATGAACCAAGTGCTGGCAAATAGGACTAGATTAATTTAGGATGTCTGGTCGGCATGGACGAGTTGGACTGAAGGGTCTGTTTCCATGCTTTACATCTCTATGAACTCCAATTACCACTCTAACTGTGATGAACACACTGCAAATGTTTGTGTTGAAGAATGGTATATACTCCACTTTTGTTGAAGAATGGTATATACTCCAGACCGATAGTTACATGACGCCATGACATGTGACATTCTGGTATAAAGGTACCTGCCTCATCTTCATTTACTGACTCTGTGTCATGTAAGCAATGTACTATGTACATGCTCCATGTATAGTAACATGGGTCAACACACAATTCGAATTGCCTTCACCAGTCTATGGTATTTATTAATAGATGTCACATTATCTGTCTCATTGGAACTTGGCTCTTTGTGGTACATGTTTCATTGACTAACCTTTAGAGAATATAACAACATTATCATGGTGTCAGCAAGTGGACTCTAAAACCTAAATCTGACCACTAGTTAGTAGCAATATTTGGAGCAGTAACGGCAAATAAGTTGATAACAGTGTTTACTTGCAAAACGTGTTTTCCCAACAGTTATCCATCAATCCGTCTGAGTTCAGAGCCAACATTTCAACTACAACTAAAACTGAAGTACTATAACTAAACCTAAGGCAACTAATCTCTACCTTAGAAGTACTGTATTTCTATTTCATCTTGCTCTTTCTAAAAAGATGCTGCTTTTAAACACAAGTTATTTTTTAAAAAGGCAATTCAGATGTACTGAAGGACAATCCCAACCTTAAGAAAAGAGCAACAATATTTGAAAAGATTTAAAGTCCTACCAGTGTTCAGATGTTGGCCATTTCTGCAATTGTCTTATTCTAAATCAGCATACAAATAAAGAAAAAGCAGAACAGAATCAGTTCCTTTCTTGGCACATGTATCATTTTGGAAGGAACCTCGTGCTACAAATGAGCAAATCTTTAAAAGGACAACTATGCACAGTTTAATTAGAGAGCAGAGAAGCTGACAAAAATGGAGAATATGCAGATACCTGTACTGGAACTTTGAAGATCCAAAATGTGGCAAGCAAGTGTATAACCATGGATTAGCATTTCATTGCCATTTTGTCAGAACCTCAGTTAATTAAAGAAAGAATCAGTCATTATGGATCAGTAGATAACTAACAAAGAAAGATGGAGAGGTCCAGGAAGGGGAGCAAGGTGTCAGAGATAGTCCAGGTAAATTTAAGGTCAGGGTGGAATGTGTTGGTGAAGTTGATGAATTGCTCAACCTCCTCGCGGGAGCACGAGGTGGCGCCAATGCAGTCATCAATGTAGCGGAGGAAGAGGTGGGGAGTGGTGCCGGTGTAATTACAGAAGATCAACTGTTCTACATAGCCAACAAAGAGACAGGCGTAGCTGGGGCCCATACGTGTGCCCATGGCTACCCCTTTGGTCTGAAGGAAGTGGGAGGATTCAAAGGAGAAATTGTTAAGGGTGAGGACCAGTTCGGCCAAACGAATGAGAGTGTCAGTGGAAGGGTACTGTTGGGGATGTCTGGAGAGGAAAAAACGGAGGGCTTGGAGACCCTGGTCATGGCAAATGGAGGTGTAGAGGGATTGGATATCCATGGTGAAGATAAGGTGTTGGGGGCCGGGGAAACGGAAGTCTTGGAGGAGGTGGAGGGCGTGGGTGGTGTCTCGAACGTATGTGGGGAGTTCCTGGACTGGGGGGATAGGACAGTGTCAAGGTAGGTAGAGATGAGTTCAGTGGGGCAGGAGCATGCTGAGACAATGCGTCGGCCAGGGTGGTCAGGCTTGTGGATCTTAGGAAGGAGGTAGAACCGGGCAGTGCGGGGTTCCCGGACAATGAGGTTGGAAGCTGTGGGTGGGAGATCTCCTGAGGTGATGAGGTTCTGTATGGTCTGGGAGATGATGGTTTGGTGATGGGGGGTGGGGTCATGGTCGAGGGAGCAGTAGGAAGAGGTGTCCTCAAGTTGGCGTTTGGCTTCAGCGGTGTAGAGGTCAGTGCGCCAGACTACCACTGCGCCCCCTTTATCCGCTGGCTTAATGGTGAGGTTGGGATTGGAGCAGAGGGATTGGAGGGCTGCGCGATGTGAGGGTGAGAGGTTGGAGTGGGGGAGGGGGGAACGACATGTTGAGGTGGTTAATGTCCCGGCGGCAGTTGGAAATGAAGAGGTCGAGGCCAGGTAATAGGCCAGCGCGGGGTGTCCAGGTGGATGCAGTGTGTTGGAGGTGGGTGAAGGGGTCCTCGGAAGGTGGGCGGGAGTCCTGATTGTGAAAGTAAGCTCGGAGGCGGAGGCGACGGAAGAATTGTTCGACGTCACGTCGTGTATTAAATTCATTGATGCGTGGACGGAGGGGGATGAAGGTGAGTCCTTTGCTGAGGACTGATCGTTTGTCCTCAGTGAGTGGGAGGTCTGGAGGGATGGTGAAAACTCGGCAGGGCCGGGAGCTGGGATCTGGTGTGGGTGTGGAGCTGGGAGTGGGGTCGGAGCCAGTACCTGGAGTGGGTGTGATGGTGGGGGGAATGGGGGTGGAGGCATGAGCTGGGGTGATGTTGCCCTCGAGTTTCTGGGGTGTGGGGATAGTGACAGTGGGGTCTGTGGGGGGCGTGTCAGCAGAATGCAGGTGAGTGGCGCTGGTGGAGGCGGAAGTGGTGGTGATCATGGCTGTAGGGGTGGCGGAAGTCACTGAGCGTGTGGCATCAGCGATAATGTGAGGGCCGGAAATGGCTGTGGGAGTGGCCATGATGTGGGCGGAAGTGACATCATCACTCAGCGTGGGGTGGTAGCTGCGTCAGCCGAATGGCTAATGGCGTTTCCGAGGCCAGGGGAATCTTCTGGAATGTTTGAGGAGCGCTGGTTATGGAGGTGGGTGGATAAAAGTTTGTTGTACTTACAGTTTTTGATGTTTGAGATGGAATTGAAATACTGTTTGTTGAGAGTATGAATTCTCCTGAGGATGTAGTACAGAGTGGGTCCTTTGCAATTCTGAGAGAGTGTAGCCCTCAGCTGAGGCAGGGCTGACTGTAGAGAGGTTAGGTGCCGGCGCATTGTTGCAAGCGTGGAGCGGAGGATCTTGAAGGAGAACTGTTGCTGGTGTTTTTGAATCTGTAGTCTGTACTGTTTGTCCTGTTCGGGTCCGAACTCTGCTGGTTTAAAGGTGGTCTGGAGTCCTTGTGGGATGAGTTGGTTACGGAGGCATGCACTGAGGAAGCAAATGTGGCTGTGGTACCGAGTTTGTTTCACAACATGGTTGAAGAGCTTCAGAGCAGAGGAAATGACCTGGGAGTTGCAGTGGGAGAGGGACTCCCTGAGATTCTTGTAGAGAGAGGAGGAAAACTTCTTCAAGGCAGGCATCCTTGCAAGAGGATTCGCAGTAGGGTTAAAATCATCAAGGTAAAAACAATGACTGCAGATGCTGAAAACCAAATACTGGATTAGTGGTGCTGGAAGAGCACAGCAGTTAAGGCAGCATCCAACGAGCAGCGAAATCGACGTTTCGGGCAAAAGCCCTTCATCAGGAATAAAGGCAGTGAGCCTGTAGCGTGGAGAGATAAGCTAGAGGAGGGTGGGGGTGGGGAGAGAGTAGCATAGAGTACAATGGGTGAGTGGGGGAGGAGATAAAGGTGATAGGTCAAGGAGGAGAGGGTGGAGTGGATAGGTGGAAAAGAAGATAGGCAGGTCGGCAGAGCAGAGGAAATGGCCTGGGAGTTGCAGTGGGAGAGGAACTCCCTGAGATTCTTGTAGAGAGAGGAGGTAACAGAAGAGCCTAGGGAAAAGATGATGAGCAGAGGGATCTGGGAGGTTATTGCACAGGTGGATAGAGGGGTCAAGAAAACATATGGTATGCTTGCCTTCATCAGACAAGGTATTGAGTATAAGAGCTGGCAGGTCATGTTAAATTTATACAAGACATTGGTTTTCAGCATCTGCAGTCATTGTTTTTACCTAACTAACAAAGAAAGATCAGCAGACAAACTTCTTGCTTTGTGCACTGAAGGGTAAAGAAGTCAGTGTTCCAAACAATGACTGCAAACGCTCTGATAGCATCTTTCCGACATTAGATACCATCCTAAAGTTTGAGCCAATTTCAGGATACACAGGCTTGAGTTTATGTCGTACTGTGAAGGGCCATGTGACACAACAAACCAGTTGATAGGCAGATGTCAAAGAAAGATATAGAATGTGATTTTTCTCTGAAGCTAATTGAGCTGAAAAAATATGGAACTGGCCATTGTCTATGTGCCTATCAGATCCTTTAAAAAGACACTTCTGTACAAACCTAAGGAATACATCATTTTTGTTTTGTTTATAGAAGGACACAACTTCAAAGCAACTATACAAAGCCAGCAGCAGGTACAAGTGCTTCATGCTGGAGCTACTATTGTTGCCATCAGCAGGTTCAGTAGATAATCTAATTAACATAAATGCTGTCCCTTTTCTCACCAATCAAAACAGTGGCCAGTATTTTGAGATGTATATGTTATTTTTTACAAGAGGACATTGGGCTATAATGTTTGGGAAGTTCAATCTCCCAGAGAAACCTAGAATACAATGTTCTACAACAGAATGCAAAAAAGAGCCAACTAATGGTATAGATGCTTTCAAAGTTCTGCCCATGATACAGCATCGTGTCCATGAAGCGCAAGAGATAACCATAAAATTACAGACTCCAGTCAGACAATACTTATGCTCAATTTGACATACCACACAGTTGCATTCAGAAAAGCTAAAGTTTTTATTTCCATCCAAATGATATTCCCAAAAAGAAATGGACAACATGCACAATATGCCAAAATTGACACTGGGGTGAGGATAAATATCATCCCTTTATGCATCTTACATAAAATATTCTAAGGAACAGTATGGCACAATCCACACAAAATAAGCCAACTACTTACAATGGTGTGCAACATTCCACATTTTGACTGAAACGACTTTAAAAATCAATGTGGATCCTTGGGATAAATACCTGAAACCTTTGACATTGGCAGAACAGATGGCGCAGCTATTATGTGTCTGCCAGCATGCAGAGATTTGGATATTCTTACAGTCCACAAGGTAAAACACCTGTCAGTTTTAGCAGTAAAGGTTCCAGACAGCTACATCATTCTCATGTATTTTAGTCACAGCCAAGAAGAACAGGTTAAACAAGTTACGTCAAATGATGACCAGCTACAACATTTCAAAAGGACATCATTGTTGGTGGCCTAAACACATCAGACAGGTCCCCAGACCAATACGTTCATTCTGATCATTCAGGAACAAACCAAGATTCTCCAGTAATGTAATCTTCAAAGGCAGAAATGTGATAAATTCACAACCTTGACATCAATACACACTGGACAACTAGTCACATGGGCACAATATCTCTTATGAATCTCTCCCATTAGACACTACTGGAGCTAAAATAGCCTGTTCCCAGGTAGATTCACACAGTCCTTCCCCCTCACACACTCATCACTCATTCAAGTCCACACAATGCATTGTGAGAGAAACAGGGCAGAATGGTACAAAAGCATGATCAATGAACATGCTGATTGTTATCCCAACTTAAAACCTGACAAAGAATACAAGTGCAACATTTTCATATGAACACAAGAGTTTGTCGAAAGATACAATGCTGTTGTGTGGAGCCCAGGTAAAATGACACGAAATAACCCCACTGCCCTGTGGCTGACCACTTCAACTCCCCCTCCCACTCCTCCATGGACGTGCAAGCCCTGGGCCTCCTCTATCACCAAATTAAAGCCGCCTAACAACTGGAGAAAGAACACCTCACAGCATCAACATCAACGTCATTAGATTCCAAATCTCCCCAATGCCCAGATCATCCCAGATCCAACCCTCTAACTCGGCACCGCCCTCTGGACCTGGCCTATCTGCCAATCTTCCATCCCTCCTATCAGCTCTACCCTCCCCACTGACCTATCATAATTACGCCTCACCTGCATCCACCTACTGCTTTCCCACCTATCATCTCTCCAACCTAACCCCACTCCCCTATTTATCTCTCATCCCCCTTTCCCTCCACATTCCTGATGAAGGGCTAATGTCTGAAACGCAAATCTCCTGCTCCTCGGACGCTGTCTGATCTGCTGTGCTTTTTTAGTGCCACCCTTTTCACAAATGACACAATTGAAGAATCCAAATATGGTGAAGAATTGGGCAACTTATCCAAAAGGCACGTCATCAACCACCCATCATACAGAATGGCTAATTAAGATATTAAGCCAGACAGTAACCATACTGAAATAAGATACAGCATCAGTCCACAATGGCAGACAGCATACCATAAAGTTACACTGTCAAGTTGTGATAAAAGTATGAAGACAAGACCTAGTATTGTTGTACGCTACCTGAATGTATAAAGACGATACATCTATGTGCATCCTTGTACATGTTATCACAAAAAGTTTCTCATTCTTTAAAGGGAAAAGGGAATTGTTATATATTAGCATAGATTCCAACCCAGCAGTCCTTTATCTTTATGACAGTAACTTGGCATAATGACAGACAGCATTTGAGGTTAAAAGTACCAGAGAACTCTGAAGAAGACTTAAGCCAGACTCAAATCATTACTTTTCTTTTCATTCACAGATAATGTTAGGTGCGTAAGTTCCCAGCACTTTTTTTTTATTTAACCCATTTTTCTAACCAAACTGTTCAGAGGTGGGACTTGAACCTGGGTCACTGTATCCAGAGGTAGGGACACTACTTCTGTACCACAAGAGGGTCCCCAGCACTTTGTTTTTATAATAGATAATTTCATTTCAAGGTACGTAGAGAATCTAATTGGGGGATAGAGGTAAGTTTTTCTGAGGTGTGTAACTTTGAAGCTAGAACTTGGATCTTCAATGATTGTATCAGAAGACACTTGCTTGCAACAAAGAGGAAAGGAAATCTCGAACTGTCTGTCACCAACCAAAAGCTTTTGAATCTAAAATTTGAAAATTCAAAACTGAGATGAAATAAACTTTGTTAGAGATAAGGTTATCAGGAACATGGAGCAAAAGGTATAGGTACAGTTTATGATCTAACTGAATCATAACAGAGAGACTTGAGGAGCTGATTGGCCTCCTCTTGTTTTGATCTTACATCCAATTGATGAATCCTATTTAATTAAAACAATTCTCAAACGAAGCTTGGAGACAGACTGTCACTGAAAGAGGAACATTTTGTTTCACAAATCTGCATTTCTTAAGGGAGTTTTTCCATTCCCACAACACGAAAGCAGATATTTGGACTGCACATATGCTATCAATAACCATTCCAAGGGAAAAAGTGCCCCAGTGGCAGAATGAACACAAGAAGTTACTTCTGAGAACCAAACAAAATAATTTCTGTTAACTCCCATTTGCTAGATAAATGGTGGATAATCGTTAAGCTAATCCATTCAATAGTAGCATCAATCTGGTTAATTTCCAATTTGAGGAAATGTGTATCTGCTGGATTCAGCTGATATTTCTTGATGAGGGATCATCCGCTAAGGGCCAGAGAGTAATTCTAGGTCTTTGAGACTGGATCAAAGGAGGATATGAGAATATAATGAATAAGGAGTCAATATCAATCTATCAATAAATGCTCATTTTCCATATATTATAAGTATTCATATTTCATTTTTTATAACTACAAGAATATACAATGACACTAGCCTCTGCCAGTTTCCCCGATGGTTAAAAATGTAAAGCTTCCAACAGGCATGGTGCAGAGGCAAATTCAGTCACAAATGTCTCCAAATGGTTTCAATATTCTTGGGAGGGTATGAGAAAGAATCAGACATAGCTCGTACTGATCGTAATGACAAGGCATAAACCTGTCTCACTGAGTGGCATTCCAACAAGATGCAAGATGTTCAACATTATTTGAGACCCAGTGGCAATCTTAATTGTCATTCCACCTCCCCACCCCTACCCCCACCCCCATTGTAAATATTCACTCCCTTCGTCACTGATGTACCATGGCAACAGTATGTATCATCTGCCACATGCACATCAGCTCCTTTTACAGCACCTTCTTAACCCAAGACCTCAATTACCTTGAAGGATAAGAAGCACAAAGGAGCATCACACCTGCTGTTCCATGCTAAGTCATGCACAATCCTGATTGCAACAATATCACTGTGCCTTTATTGCCACTGGATGAAAAAAAAATCCTGGAACTTCCTCCCAACAGCACTATGGGAGTCACTTTGCCACATGGAGTGCAGTGACTCAATAAGATCCTTTTCTCAAGGATAATAATGAAAAAGTAATAAATGTTAGCTTTATCAATGATGTACATTTAGAAAGAAAATGGAACATGCTATTCAATGCACGTGGGTGACAGGGCTGGATTACTCCAACTTTAATGCCCACAGATTGTAACGGTGTTCTCACGTTTAGTTAAAATGAAGGAAGAAGTATCTGCTGGCTAGATCATTAATGTCATTAATTCTACTACTTCAACTTGTTAAAAATTTGATCTACAGAATTGATTGTTTCCTATGGTGGTTCACATTCAGAACCAGAAAAGTTCACAACATATAAGGAGCCCATGTTCTCTATTATATCTTTCTTCAACCATTCCAAAATCAGTTTCCATGTTCCACTGTCTATTCACGGATGAACATTTCCTGCTTCATTTTTTCTCTACTAATCATTCATGAGCCATTGTCTTCACTGGCTGGGCCAGCATTTATTGACCACCTTTAGTTCCCTGGTGAAGATGCCACGTTGCCTGCTTGAATTGCTGAACGCCATTTGGTGTAAAGACCTCCACAATGCTGTTAAGGAAGGAGCTTTAGGACTTTGACCCAGTGTCACTGAAAGAATGGTGATATATTTCCAAGTCAGAATGGTGCGTTCTTTGCGAGGCAACTTGCAAGTGGTGGTGTTCCCATGTACATGCTGCCCTTGTCATTCTGGATGGCAGGGGTTGTGCTGTCTCATCATTTAGATGGTACACACTGTTGCTACTGAACATCAGTGGTGAATGGAGTGAATGTTTTGGATCTGCCACCAATCATGCTGGCTGATTTACCCTGGATAGTGTCAAGTTCTTGTGTGTCACTGGGGCTGTACTCATCCAAGCAAGTGAGCAGAATTCAATCATACCCCTGACTAATATCTTGTAAATGGAGGACAGGTTTTGGGGAGTCAGGAGGTGAGTTACTTGATGTAGGAGTTTTAGCCTTTGACCTGTTGTTGTAGTCATAGAACTTATATGTGTAGCCCAGTTCAGTTTCTTTTCAATGGTAATCCCTAGGATATTAATAGTGGGGGATTCAGTACTGGGAGGGCGAAATTGAACATCAAGGATTAATAGTTACAATCTCTTTCGTGAGAGATTGTCATTGTTTGGCATTTGTGTAGTGCAAATATTACTTGCCACATGCCAGTCCAAACCTGGATATTGTCCACAATCAACCTACACAACAGCAACATAAAAACAGAAACTGCTGGAAAAGTTGAGCAAGTCTATCAGCATCTGTGGAGAAAAGTCAGAGTTAACTTTTGAGTTCTGAGGAAAGGTCACTCGATCTGAAATGTTAACTCTGATTTGTCTCCACACATGCTTCCAGACATGCTGAGTTTTTCCAGCAGTTCCTGTTTTTGTCTCTGTTTTAAAGCATCCGCATTTCTTTTGGTATTTATTCTGGATATTGTTCAGATCTTGCTGCATCTGGAGTTCACTAATTGTACAGAACCTCATGCAATCATCAGCTCACATCCCCAAATCTCACCTTATGTCAGATCCGAAATGGCACATTTCCGTGTGGTAGTCAAGCAATTAACTCATCAGAGCTATCTTACTTAGCTGTTGATCTGATAAACGAATACCAAGCACACTATTGTGCAGAGGAAGAGAAAAATTATAGGAAAGGAAAAAGAGAGGGAGTCAGAGTGGGAAAGGAGAAAGAGAGATAGACAGAGTGGGAAAGTTTGTGCTGCTGTCTTTAATATGAGTCAGAGAGTGAAAAATACAAAGAGGATGAGGCATATCTCATTGAGTTTCAGAAGCGCTGTAGTAGACACACAGTAGCCACTGAAATCTGTACTGAAATAAAACTGGTGAGTGTTATCTAACTTGAATTTACAAAATATTTATATTATATTCAATGATTTATTTTATCGTTTAAATTATTTCAGCTAGGAACACACAGTACCACAAATGCATGTAACAATATTTTCATTGGGTTAAATAACATCTGAAGAAACCTGACTCTAGCTTTAATTTTGATTCCTATGGGAAACTATGGTTCACTTCAGATTTTCTCACTACAGTGAGGATTTATTGTAGTTTTTTTCTCTTTCTAGGTTCTGCCATGAGTCAAGGTGGCCGGTGAAATCTTTTACTGCTGACCGTTTCCTAGCTGGTTGATGACAATTTGTTCCTGGACCAGTCATACCCTTTGAAACTAGTACAGCACAGTCTGCAACCAAAGACTTTGAGATTAAGACTTTGTGGGCAGTGCAGGATCAAAAGCTAGTATACTGGTTATAAACTATTTATTCATTAACAGCTCTTTATGCACTCAATGTTCTGGGTAACATAGGTAAAATAACTTTACCTATAAGTTATTCACCTGGAATCTGTCGGCTGACTTCAGCAGAATATGACTTCTGTTTCTTAAGACAATATGACAGAATTATATACAGGATTTAATTACATGCAATGTGCTGTGATTTGTGATAAAATTGAATGAGAGATCAGGTGATGCCTATCTCACCAATGAAGCAACTTATTCCATCTTTTAACTACGTCCCAGGTGTCCAAGTAAGATTCTTGTTTGTCAGCGGACATTTGTCTATTAAAGGGGGATTTTTACTTGTTAGCACCTTATTAACAGTAGGTCTTTGCTCATTAATATTTAACTTCTTATGTTACCAAATGTAATGAACAAACTAGGCATCAAGAATTCTTAACATGGACATCAAAACGGGTTCATGATCTCTTAAGCTGAATCTTGGCTGTGTAGAACCTACATGATGCTCAGCACCAGTCACTCATAGCCCTCCTGCACAAAAATTGCCATCTGACATTTGCCAATATGTCATGATGCTCATACCACCCCTCTGATCCACTTGCAGGACACAGGAAATTGGCCATGTTAAATTGCCCATAGTGTTCAGGGATGTATTGGTTAGGTGCATTAGTCAGGAGTAAATGTAGAGTAATAGGATTGGGGAATGGGTCTGGGTGGGTTACTCTTCAGAGGGTCAGTGTGAACTTATTGGGACAAATGGCCTGTTTCCACACTATAGGGATTCTACAATTCTATGATTCTATGACACACATGAAGTACAGAACTGCACTGCAGGATGCACTGGCAGTCAAAATTGAAAAGCTGTTACAAGGTCACTTTGTATGCAGACACAGAAAGCTATCCCAAATTGAAGTGAGCTGCGTCTCAGGGCTGCTCACACACTCAGCACCTACCTACAACTCACAGCACCCATACCCTGTCAGTTTAATATCTTGCCATTTCAGCAACAGCCAATGCGATGAGTAAGGCCTTATTGATGTGCAGTTTTAGGTAGACACAGAATCACAGACAGGCTGCTCGTCAGTTGGGATTTGTCCAGAGATGGCAGGGGACTGGAGGGATCAGGAGGGGCATGGTGCATGGGAGAAGGGCACTGCTGCATGAGACATCAGGACATCCATCCAGCTGCCAGTTTGACAAACACACTGCATGTAATTTCAATCAAATGGTCATGGTGGAAACTTGGTGGGGCTAGTCTTCCATTCAGAGTCTAGCTTAGATTGGTGCTGGAAAAGCAAGCAGGTCAGGCAGCATCCGAGGAGCAGGCAAAAGCCCTTCATCAGGAATGAAGCAGGGAGCCTCTGGGGTGGAGAGATAAATGGGAGGCAGGTAGTTTCGCCTCGTCTTCCATTCAGTCAAGGGTGGGGATGAGAGAGGATGGCACTTTCAGTCAGGGATGCTGTCAGTCATAGGCACAGTCCACACACACTTGGCCATTTTCATTGCCTGCTTTGACCCTATCACTATCACTGACATTTCAAGTAAATGTCAGCAGTTACAGCCTTAATAAATCTCCTCACCAAATCTGTGGTTTAACTCCTGATGTTATCATAGTGTTAATGGCCTTCTAACTACTATTTATTTGTCAGACTCTGTTTTGTAAATCTTTCAAGTTGCCATTTCATCAGCTTAAGTATGCTCCTCAGTGTTCCCAATTCAGCAATCTCAGTATAAATTAATGTAATGACCCTTTACTTCATGCCATAATATTGGTGTGTGCTCACTCGGGTGGTGATGCTCACTGTGAATGTAACCATTCTCGTTTTCACCTTTATCATTCAACTTATCCAGGGGATGGGGGGATTGCATGGTGAAAATTCCAATCACCAACAAGCTGATATATTTTCCTTTAATTGCAACACAGACAGCCATATCCATCAAGGACACTCCTGTCATGAATTGGTTGAAGTTTTGATGTTTCCAATGTGAACAATTTTCACCCTGCAACATATGGTAGACATTAAGAAAAAGAAAAGTCTGTCTGCACCATAGGGTAAGTAGAGATCACTGACAAAAAGGTGTGAAAAAAATCTGTGGAGGTGTCGAGTAAGTGACCTATTAGTTTGGTGTGACCTGCTATGAACAACATTTTAATATCTGACTATGGACCATTAATAGATAATTAATGGTGTAGAATGGAAGATTGAGAGGATTAAGGTCACCTTAGCTGAACATTAGGGAGGGCGGTGTAATTAAAGAAGTTTCTCTAACCATAAAGAATAATGTCTTTCATTTCAAATCGACATCCAATCACCAAGCAGTCCTGCTATTTAAGTTTTTGTGACTATGGGCCCGATTTTAGTCCATTCAAAACCCACCATTTGCATACAGTTAAAGTCAGGCTCCATAAAATGGCCATTGAAAGATGGTCATTCTATTTACGCGCCTACAATGGTTCTTTCAAACAACTGAATAATTATTCTCATTGCCTGCTCTATCCCCACAGAACTATTTATTTTTCTTTTTAAATTTATTTTCTTTACTCTCCCCACATGTCCCACTGCTTCCCTTTTTTTTAACTTCCTGTGCTGAAGTTATTGAATCATATAAATTTCCATAGGTACAATCTCCCTTTTAGTTTCTCACCAAAGGTAAAAACAAAACATTGAGGCCAAATTTCAGTGGGACAGACAAGTGCACCTAATAAACTTGGATTCCCAAAGATCTAATTTTTAGATTGCTGTTCCAGTTTCCCCACCAGGGGAAATAATTTCTATCTACTCTATTCATTCCTTTTATCATTTCAAAAGCTTAATTGGATCAATCTTCTAAATTCAAAAGGATACAGGCTAAATGCAGGCAACCTCCCTTGACATATTCACCTTCTAAGCGCGATATAATAGTTAATCTTTACTGACCCCCCTCAAAGACAAATGTCTTATTCTGGAGATGGAGTGCTGAAAGTACTTCAGAACAAAATCTGATCAAAGCTCTGTGGAACTGAAGCAATACTTTCTTCCCCTTGCATAAACATTCTCTTGAGATAAAGGCCAAGATTCAATTAGCCTTTGGATTACCTTTGTATCTGTGCACCTGCTTTTCAGCTACATCTCACACTGTATTGTGTCTCCCCTGCCAGGTTCCATTCTCTCAATTCTCAAATGGTCAGTATTCCACAGAGGTCAAAGAAAACACTTCTTGGACTCTTTGAAGTTCCCTTTGAAGCAGAGCAGTATTGATATTAATGACTGGGAGGGGTCTTCTACCAGTCATTCAAAATCAAGATAACCTATACCCAACAAGTTGCATCGTGCTTTGAATCTAAACACTTTATTGATTAAACAAATGGCAGCTGAGAAGGAAAGAAACACGAGGAAATTCTGGACTGTGGATCCTTGTATCTATGTAAAATTCTTCCCCATCCGTGGGTTGAGAAAGGCCCTGTTATTAAGTGAAGACTGGTGTCCGAAACTCATGCCCATCAGTTTGAATCAGAGGGCAGCTGAGCTGAACACTTATCATTTTCATATTGAATGAGAAAAAACAAATTCAAGGGATATAGCATTGATATGTATGCAACATGTCTAGAATTACAAATGTTTAACATAGGAACAGCTTTTTGCAACCAGTCTGTTGTTTCCATTCTTATTTTATTTATCCACCTTCTTCCTGCATTCCTTCCTCTCCATTTCCTTAACCCATATATCCATTCTAACTTTAAATGTTTGTATAGTTTCTATAATTGGCATTTAAGCTTAGAAATATTCTCTACAGTCTGAAAGTGCTGCATAAATCATTTTCTCCTATGATCTCAGTTCATCATGTACATTTAATCTTAGTTCTATGACCCATTGGTACATATGCCCCAACTAGGTTATCTTATCAACTCCGTCTCTACTTTTATTGTTTTAATCTCTTCTCCCCATAACCTGCAATGTTCAAAATGAAAAGAAGAGCTGATATTTTCTAAAATGAAACCAGTTTTACATGTTATTTCATTTACATGGAAATTAGCCACTTTTATCTCATTTTTAATTATTCAGTGGTACAAGTGAAATGAGAGCTCAAACATCTCTTTTAATGAATCCCACACTTTGCATCTGTCTGAAGCGGAGTTAGAAACAATTGATTTAATCAATGGTCACAATTAAGAAATAGACTATGTAAGGGATGAAGTTCCTGCATCAAGAAAAAAAATGGAGAATGTCTGGCTTCTTCTGAAATTAATGACCCGCTCAGAATAGTGCTCTCTCTGAAATTGGCAATTAAAAGCATGGTCTGGATCATAGGGCGTGAGGGCATTCTGACAGGAATCATCTGACACTGAACCTAAGAAAATTAACTAGCGTGAGTGCTGAAAATGTGCTAAATTCAAAGCCATTCTTTCCTGCAATTTTATTAGCAGATTGTTAATTATAGAGAAAAATTGGCATTCTTCAAACTCCTGTCTTTTTCATTTAAAATGACATTTTAACCCTGCGGTATGATTCCTTTTTTTTTAGTCGCTTTGAAGCAGAGCTCACTCTGTCTAATTCAAGCGCATATTTTTCCAAGCCTTGTGGCTGCATTTAAAATGAAAAGCATCAGGCGGGAGGCACACGGGCATTATGCATTCTGCCACAAAGCACCAGCTTGATCTTGCAAATTCTCTGCTCCACATGACATTGATTTCAGCCCTGGCCAAGCGCTTTTTCCTACAGTGAGGGAGCAAAATGAGTCACTGACAGGCTGCTATCATGCACTTTCTATCAGCTATGACAAAGATCGGAGTGCAAACTGTCTATTTGTCTCTCATCCAGAAATGGAAGGTAGGATGAGGGGTCTAACAAAATTAAAGGGTTGGGAATCATTAGATCATTCTATTCGGATTCCTTTCGTTAATAATGTAAACTTTTATTCCAACTTTCCTTGGTCCATTGTGTTTCCTCTGGATACCAATAACCCAAGGCAGTTCTAAAGACTGAATATAAGGTTGGCACAGTGGTTAGCACTGCTGCCTCACAGTGCCAGGGTCCCAGGTTCACTTCCAGCCTCAGGTGACTGTCTATGTGGAGTTTGCACATTCTCCCCGTGTCTGTGTGGGTTTCCTCTGGGTGCTCCAGTTTCCTCCCACAGTCCAAAGATGTGCAGGTCAAGTGAATTGGCCATGCTAAATTGCCCATAGTGTTAGGTGCATTAGTCAGAGGGATATGGGTCCGGGTGGGTTACTCTGCTGTGGATTGGTTGGACCGAAGGGCCTGTTTCCACACTGTAGGGAATCTAATCTATACCCAGTGTTCTTTATTAAAGCAAAGTACACTATCAAAAAAAAACCTGAATACTTTTGACCATAGAATGCTAACAATGACAAGTAGACCCCTCTACATGGGATTGTCCAAAAATCAAACCAGAAAAGGTGACCAATGTGAACCAAAAAGAGAAATTGCTGGAGGAACTCAGCTGGCAGCATCTTGAGTTAATGTCTTGAGTCCGGTGACTTTTCATCAGAACACTTCATTAAATCAGCCCACTTTACCTTAAATTCTCGTTGTTTATCAGTCGGCCTTCCTCTGAACTCGTTATGTTTTAATGTGAGGCAAACTACTTTATACTCTCCCCATACAATATACTTTGGCAGTGTCCAGTCTCCAGAAAACGATCAGTTTGACCACCAGTCGACATCATAAACATATAATGTTGTCCCCCTCGGTTTTACCACAGATAAACATCATAAACATGTTACGTTTTCCCCCCTCAGTTTGATCAATTAACTCATTAAAATTTACATGTGTCTCCTTCAAAAAATACTCTTCTCTTGACCTTAATAAACTTCGACATAAAACTATAGCCTATCTTGCCGTTAGCCATTAATATGCCATTTAATCAACTGCATAATATTTACACAGCATAATACCATGACAGTCACAAGTTCAGCTGATAAAGTCTATATTATCACATCTGATTTACTGTGAGTGTTTTGAACGAAATTTTAACTTTTCCAGAGGTAATGTGACAGTTCAGCCCATTAATGTTTGAGTTACAAGGCTTGATATTAACCACCACACATATTCTGTTAGCTTAACAAAAACCACTTCAAAAGCCCATAACCTTTCTAAGAATTGGACCATCACCAAGTTTTATATGTTTTATTCTCCTCATTTCAATCTAATTTCATTTCATTTCAGCTAAACCAGCAAGTTTTTGGCTAATACCTGCAGTAATATTACAGAAAAAAGAAAAGTTAGGTAAAATACATGACATGCATTCTTCTTGAGTAGTGTTGATATGGCTCAGGATAGGGTTGAAGGACATCTAGCAGGATGTTTAAGCATTGAACTGCTATAATCTCAAAGTTAATAGACTATTGAATAAATAGGTAAAATAAAATCCAAACTTTAAGCATGAATCCAGTATTTTCCTTGAGCAGTGCAGCAAATACTCCAAGCTATGCCCATCAAATAAGTTCAAGTTGTGCTCGTTCATTTCTTCTAAAATAAATCTGATTAAATATTTTGATCAAAAAGGAATTGGAGACTGTACAGATGGAATAGGGCAGATTGAGCAATTAAACATTAGGCATAAGGAGCTGGAATTTATGAAAGGATTTGTACAAAATCTCGCTTCAATCCCAGTAGCAGCTCAAAGGAAATTATATAGACAGCCACTTATTCAATTTTTTTAGAGTTCTGTTTAATCTTTCATCAATATTTGTGCAATAGATCTGGGAACTCCCTAGCACTTTTTAGCAGAGATCACATGGCAGCTGCCAGAAGTAGAATTTAGAGTTTCTCTTCCAACAATAATAAATTTATTTCTTCATTTCTCCATGGGATGTGGATGTTCTGGCAATGCCAATGACTAATGCCCATGTTTGTGCCACCTAAGCTCCCTTGAATTAAGTGGCTTGCTTGGCAAGTTCGAAGGGCAGTTAAGAGTCCAGCATAATAGTGTGGATCTGGAGTCATGTGCAGGCCCTAAAGAGACGTTACTGAATCACATGAAGTGTTATGGTAATTGACAATAGTCTCATGGTCGTCATTAATAGCTTTTCAATTCTGGATTATTTTCATTAATTTTCCCAGTAAAAGGTTAAATGAATGCTTCCAAAATTGGGACAAAGGAAATTAGGGATACACCTAATGTCAAAATTAGAAGAAAGCAGTTTCAGAGAATTGTAGGTGTAGCAGAGGTTATAGAGATAGAGTGCTTGAGACCATGGATGAATTTGAACACAAGGTGATCATTTCAAGTTGGATGCATTCTTGGACTGGGAGTCAATTTATTTCAACAGCGTGAAAACTAATTGTAGCATCCATAATTTCACTGTTACTCAAAGCAAATAATTGTAACCTTCTGGTCTATATAAATTAGAATCCCACCAGTGAGCACATTCAGAATCTGAACTATCTAGGGCTATCATTTTAAATAAGTCCCTTTTTATTAACAATTTGCACTGAAAACATATGCTGAATCCACCAAAATTTCACATGAGGCTATATTACTTTCAAGTTTTTGGACTGGAAGGTTTCAGAGAAGTAACTGGCTTCAGACAAGGGGCAGTTATTATTTAATTAACTTTGTAAAATAGGAGGAGGAAAGAAGTTGATACAATATGTGGGAATTATAATGAAAATATAGAGTAATTGTTCTGAAAGTGGGAGGATTAAGATGTATAAAGCAGGAAATTAGTATAATAAAGAGCATTGAACCAATTAATACTGCCGAGTACCTGAAAGCTTTGCAGTTAAAAATTGCAACATCATCCCGCACAAAGATTCTGAGTAGCCAATATAATGATGAAGGATACTTAACCTGTTGTTGCCATATTCACATTTGTCCACTTAACCAAAGGTGTTAGTAAACCATAAGGCCATGGTAGAACCTTTTCTTCTTAATAAAAAGTAATTGACAGGCAGAACGTTTTCTGGGATCCAACTTCTGCTTTTTTGCCATCAGCAAACCCATCTGAGAGACCATTGCAGATGTGGCCACCATGTTTAGTCCACCATCAAATTAAGGGCAGGCTCCTAAAGCTGCAGACCCAACCAGAGGGCATACATCCCCTTGTAAGGATAATAACCTCACTGCCAGAGCTGGCCACTTAACTATTGAAGATCGAATGCGCGTGCATCTCAATCTTGAGGTACACTCTGAAGAGTTTTGAACTTCTATAAAACCCCATGAGCAATCCTAAAAGGATGCAGTAAGTCATGGTACGGAGCACATTTTACAAGCAGGTGCTAGAGATGGAGTAGCAATGGAGAGTCATAGTCATAGTCAAATTTTATCTTGTATCAATATTTCTTGTCCTACAGGGACCTATCACAGAGGCTGTCTGGTGAAAAAAGGAGCTGTGGAACCGCTGAAAGGATGAAATATTCATAGCAGCCATGTCGACACTTAGTGAGCACATGTATTATCCACTTGCATTGGTTACATTATAACTGCATCTTCATGGGGCAAAAGCGTGGCTTGGCTTCAGTACTACATGTCTGATCTCTATCAACTCTAACTTCCACCCTGCCACTGCTCCCACCAACCTCCTGCCCAAGGATTTCCAAGACATCTTAATACAAGGATAAAGGCTGCCCAATAAAAATCCAGCAATTTTAGTTTGAAGGAACTGTTCCCATTAGTCATGTCCTTTCAATGTGCATTACCACAGGCTTACTGGTATAAGTGTTTAGTACCTGAAAGGTTTAAGGCTGAATCTATAAATATGTTTCACTGTTTAAAAATCCCATTTAAAAAGATGGATCAGGCTAAAGACTTTCTCTGATGATCATGAATCTTTCTGAATCAGGTTCCTGGTATTTTTAAAGCAGAGGTAGTTAGATTCTTATTTAGCAAAGGCTTGATATGTTATCTGGGCTGGTGAGAATGTAGATCTGACATTACTGTCAGGACATTCTATGACCCTATTGAATGGTGAAGCAGATTCAAAGGGCTGAATGGCCTCCTCTCACAAGTAACAATTGTGTATCTTAGACGTAACTAGCTATTAAGTAATATGTAATAAATATATTTACTGTTCACCACGTTTGAGTCATTCTTTTGCTGTATATTGTATCCAGGCATCCTTTTCCAAATAGTATGAGTAGCTTATGTTGATACCACCAAGAAGGTGTGTCCATACACCTAAGACATCTCAAAGGTTCCAGCAAAAGGCAGCATGTACCAAAGTTTTGACTCCAACATACTATGCGTACTAGATCAGTTATGCTTTGCACTGAGTTTCCAGTGTGCACTTACTTTTTCCAATCTGCTGAGTTGCAAACTCAGTGTGTAATCTGCACTGTGTCAGAAAATAGACTGCTTGCTTAAAAAAAGGCTCTTAATTGTATTTCTAAGTCCTTAAGTGGTTTCCCCATAAGACCCATGTGCACTGGCATGCAGCTTTGGGAAGAAGCTGGAAGAGGGTGGGATGACACTGGGACTCTGATTCCCCCAATGTCAGTTCCCAGGACTTTCCCATTAGCTCTCACTGGACCACACTCCCCAGCTAAATTGGAACATTTCACCAGTAGTTTGTTTCAGTCATTACATTGTGACCAGTGAGAAGTCAGCTACAAAGATTCCAACTTTAAAAGCTGACGCTTCTTTTCTTGGCAGGGCTTCCTGCCTCTGCTTGCCCGACTGAGGGACCATCTCCTTCAATTCATTTCTGATGGATGCTTGGTATAAAAGCCTCTCCCGGTAGTTGTGAGGGGATTTGGCTTGGATTCTCTAACAGAAGGAAATCAGTAATCAACCACAGCTGCACCAGCAATAACTGAAAAGCAAAACTCCTGCGGATGGGCTCGCTCCCTTGTGACCCACGTGGTACAGTTTGCTGATTTTAACCAGATTTTGCATTTCATCAGTTGAGGATGCTTTGGTTAAGTAGGTCCCTCCTGACTGAAAACCTCACACTCAGCATTTGTCCACTATTGACATCTTCATGCCATCAGCACTGATTTAATATTCTGGTTGAATTCTGATTTTATTTTGACACTGATAAGTTGAACAGATAAAATAATCTCCTGAAGAAATGGGAAATAAGTCCAATTTGCTGATAATTTATAGACTGAAAATAACACAAAATGTTTGATGAAAAAAAACTCCAGCCTACAACCATATGTTGTGCCTATTGAGAATATGTTTGAACATAACACCTCTGGCAATTTATTCTGCAAGTACTCCTGGCATTGCTTTATAAACCTGTGTCATTGCCAAAGACTGTAAAGTCTCTTCCTTGTTTTTCTTTTCAAAGATTTTATCTTAATTGTGACATATTTTCACACAAGAATACAATGTATAGTTCACCCTTTTCTAGATAAGCTATCAGGTGTTACCTAATATCTCTTGAGAACATAATGACAATATAATTTGGAAGAAGATTTAATGCCCCAAAATTTGAGAGTGAAAATTCAGCTGTGGAGATGCATTCCAGACTGTCTCCAGACAGATGAAGTCATGTACCCTGTCCTAAGTCACAGAAATGGGACAAATTGCACACTTAGGCCCAGGAGATCCACACATCAGGATCCTGTGCCCAATTCCATTGCAAGCAGAAGGCTCAGGGTGATGTCAAAGAACAAAAGAATGAAAAGTTTTGAAAATTCTCTAAAGAATGCCTCATTTATTCCCTAGTCAAGCTGTTCAGAGATGCTATTGCATACCTCTGGAACAAGGAGGACTTGAACTCAGGCCTTCTTTGGACCAGGGATAGGGACACTACCACTGCACCACAAGAGGGCCTAACTAGAGAATGTCTCACCAAAAATAAGCAGTTAATTTCATTTGGGACTGATTGTCCCCTCACTAGAACAGAGTCATAGAGATGTACAGCATGGAAACAGATCCTTCAGTCCAACTCGTCCATGCCAACCCGATATCCCAGATTAATCTAGTTCCATTTGCCAGCATTTTCCCCATTTTCCCCATATCTGTCTAAACCCTTCCTATTCATATACCCATCCAGATGTCTTTTAACTGTTGTAATTGTACCAGTGTCTACCATTTCCTCTGGCAGCTCATTCCATACACCACCCTTTGCTCCTTAATTCCCTTTTAAATCTTTCCCATATCACCTTAAAACTATGCCCTCTAGTTTTTGATTCCCTCAATCTAGAAAAAAGACTTTGTCTATTTACCCTATACACACCCCTCATGATTTTATAAATCTCGATAGTGTCACCCCTCAGCCTCTGATGCTCCAGGGAAAATAGCCCCAGTCTATTCAGCCTCTCCCTACTGCTCAAGTCCTCCAACCCTGGCAACATCCGTGTAATCCTTTCTGAACCCTTTCAAGTTTCATAACATCCTTCCTACATCAGGGAGACCAGAGTTGAATGTAATATTCCAAAATTGACCTAATCAATATTCTATACTGTTGCAACATGACCTCCCAACTCCAACAATCAATGCACTGACCAGTAAAGGCAAACATACCAAATGCCTTCCTCACTATCCTGTCTACCTTTGACTCCTCTTTCAAGGAAGTAGGAATCTGCACTCCGAGGACTCTTCATTCAGCAACACTCCCTAGGACCTTACCATTAAGTGTAGAAGTCCTGCTAAGATTTACCTTTCCAAAATGCAGCACCTCATATTTAACTAAATTAAACTCCATCTGCTACTCCTCGGCTCATTGGCTCATCTGATCGAGATCCCATTGTACTCTGAGGTAACCTTCTTCGCTGTTCACCACACCTCCAATTTTGGAGTCACCTGCAAACTTACTAACTATACCTCCTAAGTTCGCATCCACATCATTTATATAAATGATGAAAAGCAGTGGACCCAGCACCAATCCTTGTGGCACACTGCTAGTCACAGGCCTCCAGTCTGAAAAACAACCCTCCACCACTACCCTCTGTCTTCTATCTTTGAGCCAGTTCCGTATCCAAATGGCTAGTTCTCCACGTATTCTATGTGATCTAACCTTGCTAACCGGTCTAAACATGAGGAACCTTGTTGAACGTCTTACTGAGGTCCATATAGATCATGTCTACCATTCTGTCATCATCAATCCTCTTTGTTACTTCTTCAAAAAACTCAATCAAGTTTATGAGACTTGATTTCCCACATACAAAGCCATGTTGACTATTCCTATTGGCCTTTGCCTTTCCAAATACATGTACATCCTGTCCCTCAGGATTCCCTTCTCTAACAACGTGCCCACCGCCAACATCGGGGTCTCCGGTCTATAGTGCCCTGGCATTTCCTTACCACCTTCCTTAAATAGTGGCACCACGTTAGCCAACCTCCAGTCTTCCGGCACCTCGCCTGTGTCTATCAATGACACAAATATTCCAGCAAGTGCCCCAGCTACCTTTTCCTCAGCTTCCCACAGATTTATAGAGTACACCTGATCAGATCTAGGGGATTTATCCACTTTTATACATTTTAAGATGTCAAGTATCTCCTCCGCTGTAATATGGACATTTTTTGAGATGTTGCTATTTACTTCCCCACGTTCTCTTATCTTCCAAACACTTTTCCACAGTAAACCCTGATGCAAAATATGCAATTAATATTCCCCCCATGTCCTATGGTTTCACGCATCGGTGGCCTTGCTGATCTTTAGGGACACTATTCTCTTCCTAGTTACCCTTTTGCCCTTTTGACCTTAATGTATTTGTAGAATCTCTTTGGATTCTACTTAACCCTATTTGCCAAAGCTATCTTCTGTCCCCTTTATGCCCTTCTGATTTCCTTTTTTAGTATACTCCTACTGCTTTTATACTTTTCTAAGGATTCAGTTGATCCCTGCTGTCTCTATCTGACATATGCTTCCTTCTTATTCTTGACTAAAACCTAGATTTCTCTCGTCATCCAACATTCCCTATGCCTACCAACCTTGCCCTTCATCCTAACAAGAACATACTGCCTCTGGACTCTCATCACATTTTTGAAGGCTTCTCATTTTCTAGCCGCCCTTTTACCTGAGAACATCTGCCCCCAATCTACTTTTGAAAGTTCTTGCCTAATACCGTCAAAATTGGCCTTCCTCCAATTTAAAACTTTGACTTTTTGATCCAGCCTATCTTTTTCCATCACCGTTTTAAAACTAATCAAATGATGGTCACTGGCCCAAAAGTGGTGCCACACTCACACCTCAGTCACCTGCCCTGCCTTATTTCCCAAGAGTAGATCAAGTTTTGCACCTTGGAGGAAGTGAGGACTGAAAAGCTGGAGATCAGAGTCAAAAAGTGTGGTGCTGGAAAAGCACAGCAAGTCAAGCAACATCCATGGACAGGAGAATCAATGTTTCAGGCATAAGCCCTTCATCAGGAATGTGTTGTGGAGCCAGTCCCAGTACCAGAAATCTGACTGTCAGTGTTCCATTCGTCTGAGAATTCATCACCCTCTAAATTTTCCAAACCAGCATACCTATTTGATATGGGGTTAGCCACAGGAGAGTCCTGCACTACCTGCCTCCCTGTCCTCCCTTTCCTATAGGTCACCCATCTACCTGCCTGTATCTTCAGTTTATCTCCTTCCCTGCAACTGTTACCTATTATACTCCCTAGCTCCATAAAATTCCTCATTGTCTTTAACTGCTGGCCCAACCAATCCAGGTGATCCGATAAGATTTGCAACCAAACACACTTCCTGAAGACATAATTATCAGTATTCTGGAAACTCTCCCTAACCTCCCACATCCGACAGGAAGAGCACATCACTCCACTAAAGGCCACCTTTGTACCTTAATTATAAACAGACCCAGAAAAAAGCACAGTTTGTTGCTCCATAAACACTGCTCCAGGCCAGCTTAGTAACTATGATTTTATATTTTTAAAGTTTAATCAATAGGCAGATCTCAATAACAACATATGATAAAAAAAATTCTACCCAATATTGTAGCTCAATAAAAGAAAATCAGTTCGGTTAAACTTTAAAAAGTCACTTAGCTGTTGCCTGACTGTGAGCTCCCACACACAGGTTAATGTGAATTTTGCTGTTTGTTAATTTTCCTTAGAACGAACACCGATGTCCAGAGATACATGAAAACAGACAGTAAATGCAACAGCTGTGCAGGTTACTGCTGGACCAGACAGCAGTGTAGGTTTCTTTTTCTGCTTGCATCTCTTTCCATGTTGTCACTTCCCTTTGTCTGTCTTCCTCCTTTTTAAAGTACCATTGTTTTGATTTTTTTCCCCATAATTTTGTGACTTTACTGGCTGATCCTCAAGTTGACATTAATACCAAGCATGGCTACTGGAATTTCACAGCAAGCCTGCATCCTCCATTTGAACCCTAGGCCTCCACTGCATCACGGAATAGGAACTGATGCTCGTGATCCTACCGCAGAGCAGATATGGATTGATTTAAGAAGACCTCGATCATGTTGTCTGCCAACTGCATTATCTAGACCTCCTTGTCCACACAGAGATTACAGGCAGCATTCAGAAGCCGATCGCAATACTGGAGACCTTCAAGCTAATGGTACAACCATTCAATTGAGCTGGATACAAGACCATGTTGCTCCCCTTGATCTGAGCAAGCAGGACCAAGTCAGGATGTACATATGGGTGGCATGGTGGCACAATGGATAGCACTGTTGCCTCACAGCGCCAGAGACTCGGGTTCAATTCCTGCCTCAGCCGAGTCTCTGTGTGGAGTTTACACATTCTCCCTGTGGGTTTCCTCCCACAATCCAAAAATGTGCAGGTTAGGAGAATTGGCTATGCTAAATTGTCTGTATATATGGTGAAGGGATAAATGTAGGGGTCTGGGTGGGTTGCGCATTGGCGCGTCGATGTGGACTTGTTGGGCTGAAGGCTTGTTTCCAAGCTGTAAGTAATCTAATCTAATAGTTCAGAGTTAAATAAATGCCTGCTCATTGAATGTCAGTGTGGTTTTTTTGGGAAAAATATAGTTTGTCCCCTCTCCACTATAGAGTAATTTCAATGCAGCTCTTTATTGTTCCCTCTTACACCCTGAAGCTTGTCAAACCCATGGAACAGAATCTCCAATGTTTCATGGACAGCTTTATCTTGTGATACCATTCATGAGGGCTGACACGGCCATAAATGTTATGAATGCCAATTAAGTGACTGCCTGGAGAAACAAACCCATGGAATAAACCATGGCTATGGTTGCAAAGAGAGATCCAAACCACAGCTCTTCAAAAGAGGGTAGAGGCATGCTAAAGCAGGTTGTACCATGATTTCTTTTGTCAGCAAAGATAACAAAAGTCAAATAACCCCCACTCAAAAATAAGCTCAACAAGCCACTTCCTTCAGACTATATCACAAACCACAGAGACTTTTCGTTTTTGCACCTTTTTAAGGACACACAAGAGCTGGATTTAAAAAGACAGTTTCAACCCTATTAGAATGGACTAGTGGGACTGAACGCTTCCATGTGTACCACCCGGGGGTCAAGTGCTAACATTCTGTGGCTGTCACAGTCAAAAACTGTCCCATAGTAATCAGGTAAAGACCGTTTCTCTCTCCAAGAGCTCTAAACCAAACAAAAGAAAACAAGACAATAACAGGACATTCTCTCACCTTGAAGGATGAAATTCAATTACCGTTGAAAATAATTGGAACTATAGAATCTCGACAAATCTGCAAAACAAAAGATCATGAAACCAACCTTGCAACTGCCAATGTCCAGGCTAATGAGAATTTCCAATGCAATGGCTGCAATCTTTATTATCCACTCTCTGCAAACAATTCAGAGAGTGATCTGTATTTCTTAAAACTGTTCTCCTTTTGGATCACACCTTATGTCTGCATGTGAGTGCATTATGCTACTAATTCATAATCAATAAACTCACTCATTATTAATTTTAAAATGTCCAGTTAAATTGTCTCCTTTTAAAACAAGAATTAATTTGTGTCTGGAAGAACAGTTCCAAAAGAGGAGCGATCATTTTTATATTTAACCTTATTCTGACCGACCAAGAGTTTCGGTGAATTTAAAAAAGGGGACCCAAATCATCCTCCTTTCCTGAGAGCTAAACAACTTAGGGTATGACATAAAACCATAAACTGAGGAATTCGCCCTGGACCTGCTCATAACAAGCTCATAACTTGTGGCCATTCCTATTAAGTGAAAGTAAAAAGGCAAAGAGTTTCGATTTGAAAATTGACCTTTACAACCAATCTGGAATCTATCCTTTGTTTACATCCATGCATTCACCATTATTTATATTAGCAAGGTCAGTTTCATGATTGAGAAGAAACACAATCTCAATTTTGCCTTCCTTAACCTAGGTACACATTACTCCAATCATTGACCTGGTTAAGACTTGCTAACTTTTTAACATTGATAATAATGATAGGACCAATGCCTTTCTGATTGGCATAGCTCAGCGCATTCTTGAGGCAAGTCAGAACTTTCACAAGGCAATTCATAACCTGAGCACAAAACATTTTCAAGCAGACTCCATCAAATCATTCTGTATATGTAGACTCAGTTACTAATATATATCATTCATCTAGATTTTAACTCTTTTTTAAAAATGGGTTAGCACTCACTGTCATGATGATAAAGGGGCACCAGCCTGAAGCATTAACCCTGATTTCTCTTCATAAAGACTACCAGACCAGCTGAGATTCTTCTAGCAATTTTTTGTTTGTCTTTCTGATTTGCAGCATTTGCAATTCTTTCGGTTGTTATTTAGATTTTAAACCATTTTGTAATTGATAGTAAAATTTCATAATCAGAAATATCATCACAACTGACACAATAATATATGTTAATGGTGGTTTAAGTTTCTTTTCATTGTCTGAGGAGTGTAGAAATCTCCTTTCCTCAAATGTATTATGGACTCCCTCTTCCTTAGAGAGAAGAATAGAGTCTTTTATTTTTCACCATCCCTGCCCTAATGTAACAATCTCCCAATTTTAAGCCAGGTGTTTGTCAAACATTTCTATGAAGGGAGAAAAGCTGTATAAAATTTCACTAGGGCTTGACATTATGTAATCGTGTAAGGTGAGTGAGAAAGAGTCAAAATGCTTCATATCATTTCCCAGTTTCATTTCTATACACATTCCTTCTAAATGTCAGCCAGTTCTATAAATATCACAATAAGTTCATTCTCAAATATATCTTTGGAATCTGTTTTAAATATGTCAGATGAACTCCACATTAACTATCCCCTCTGTTCTTCATATATTGTCATATGATCTTTAACATTCTCTGGAAGCACGAGATGGGGGTTTTCATTTAATATTATTTGCAGGATAGTCAGCTTCAAGAATTTATTTTGTCAGTACTAAACTAAAGTTATGTTTTTGAGGCTTAAATTGAGGCACAAACTCACAATCCCATGATTACCAACTGAGTCACATTGAGAAAGGCACTCTATCCTCATAGCCATTCTCTATTTTTCTAACTCCATTCTAACAGCAGTGCTATAGAAATCAGCATGTAAATAGGTCCCAAATAATTCATGCATTTACTTGAATGGTAGGAGCAAACTAGGTTTCACACTGAGATTCACAATGGTATTATTAAGCTTTTAGTTTGCTAAGATACGTTTGAGTTACTTCACCTCATCTACATGGGGCAGCAAGTCGTTGTACTGTACCAACACATTTATATAATCCTTTTACACATGAGATGTTTGTTAGACTAACCAGTGTTAGGACAGACAATCCCTAGTGGACCCAGTTAGCACACTGGCTGCATGAACAATGACTGCACAGTCATTATTGTGTTATAGACACTTTGCCTTGCAGTTTTAGAGACTTGAGTTGTCAAATGTAATTGTGCGGAATATGTGATATGCATACAATTCCCAGTGCTTGCACTTCCAGGGTTTCTATTGATTAAACTGCTGCAGTAGTTTGTGTCAGTGACCCTCAATTCATTGGCATTGATTTTGTTTAAGTAAGAACAAGAAATGTTTGTATGAATTGATTCACATTTCCCCCAATCTCTTCTTATACCATACAGTAGAGTTCCTATCAATAAAGATTCACTATATGATGTCTGTTCTTATTATTTTACAGCATGTAGCACTACCTTATTCTGTATTTCTGAGAAATTCATTTGTTATACCAAATTAAGAGATAGCAAAATTCATCCATCATTTTTGGTGTTAAATCATGACTAAGATTGACATAATTATTTCTACATCTTTTCTTCAATTTTTTAATTTGTTTTCACCCCAAAGAGTGTCTGTCTTTTCACCCTTCGTTATTTCCAAAGTTTGGGCCATGCATATCCATTGTATTGGTCCATGCTTATGAGCAAATTATTGCAGTGGCTTACCATTGTCTTCCACACTATTATTGGCCAGAAAACTCTTCTACTCTTACTACCACCCTAAAGGCATATTGGAAAGAATCATAGACTGCTGATCAATGTGTTTTATTACATTATGAGGACATCATCCTTAACCAACAAGTCTTGGCATGAGACTTGAATCAGGACCTTCTTGCCTAGATTAGTGACATTACCATTGTGCCACAAGACCTCCATCAAAGAAGTAATCTAGCTAAATACCTATTGTGCAGACTCAAAAAAAACCTCCTGATTGAACTATTGCAGCCAAAGGGGGAACTAGGACCTGACCACTATAGGCAGGATTTGTTTACACTTGCACAAAATTAAAACATCACACCTTTACTTCATAGAATCCTATGGAAACAGACCATTTGGCCTAAGGAGTCCACACCAACACTCCAAAATGTGTCCCACCTAATCCCCGTAATCCTGCACTTTCTCCATGGCTAATCCACCGAGCCAGCACAAATTTCACATGACCAATCCACTTAACCTGCACATCTGTGTGGACTGTGAGAGGCGGTATGAGTCAGCAGTGCTAACCACTGAGCCACCCTACCACCCCATCACTGAGTTTTACTTGCTGACATTTAGTTGGATTAGAAACAAATTAATTCCTCCATTCCTCTTGACTTTATGCAACTGTAGGCTTTTGCCCGAAACGTCGATTTCGCTGCTCGTTGGATGCTGCCTGAACTGCTGTGCTCTTCCAGCACCACTAATCCAGTATTTGCTTTCCAGCATCTGCAGTCATTGTTTTTACCACCTTTATGCAACTGTGTTTGTCAGAATACCAGAATCTGTTTGTCAGAATGGCCCGTTTCCATACTGTAGGGAATTTAATCTAACCTAAACCACTGATTTTCTTTCTAGGCCAAGCAATGCCTTAATTTTTCATCCTAATTTTCAAATCCTCAAAGGCCTCATACCATCCTAAGTGTCTTTTGTAATTGCCTCCAACCTAATAACATCTGAGATACCTGAAATCATCTAATTCTGACAACTTGAATATACTTTATCTCTACCTATAGTGCAACATTCACAACTGTGTTTTCAGCTCTTAGTCTGGAATTCCCTCCATCAAACTTTACATCTTTCTACCTCTCTTTCCTTATTGAAGAAGTTCATAAAAACCTATCTTTTTGGCCAAGCTTTTGATGGTTGCTCTAATATCATGTTTTGCTTTGTAGTGCCTCGAGAAAGTGATATGGAAAATTCTATTTATATTCATTAATGGAATCTAGACATTGCTGGCTGGACCAGCATTTATTGCTGTTAAAGATTCTGCATGAATGCTAGTTACTGCTGAATATTTTAGTGAAATTCGTAAAACTACTCCTGTTATTTAGATGAGGTGAAGAATGAATGTCAGCATTTTTCAGGCTGGCTTCTTTGGACACATGTTGAAGTCATATTTGGTACTTTTAGTTGGACCAGAAACAAATTAATTCCTCCATTGCTCTTGACTTTATGCAATAATAGTCAACCGTGTTTGTCAGAATACTACTGGCATTTAGAACATGAGAAGAGAGGGACCAAAATGTCAAAATCATATTTTACAAGCATTTCATGTTACACTTAGGCAGCTGACACATGCAAAGACCAGCACCTACAAATTCTCTTTCAAATCACATTCCATTCTGATTTGGAATTATATCTCCATTCCTTCACTGTCATTCAGGTAAACTCCTAAGAATCCCTCCTTAAAAGTTTCATTTGTGTGCCTCCATGACATAGACTGTAATGGTGCAGGAAAGTGGTTTGCTATCATTTTATTGAGGACAATAGGGATTGGTAATAAATACTGCTATTAATATTTTTTCCATGATTTGTTTTTAAGAACCCACATTTAAATATGGCATGTGGGAAATAAGTGGATGTCACAAAAAGACAAGTTAATCATTGATAAGACCATCAAAGCTGAATCTTGGATCTGGTGCTAGTAATAAAATTTTGTATCTAAGGATTGATTAAATAATGCAGGAGAACCCATATCTAAGTTGAGCTTAAGAATCATCTTTTTTATTATCTGAGAGGAATGCATCACTCAAAAATGATAGTTAAATATCAGAGCTGATTTAATGGATTGATTTCTTTAATATTGAATGATACGTTTAACAATTCTTTTGTTTCCAGCCTTTCCTTGATGTACCAGGGGGGTAAACCATAATTCTACTACTGTAACCAAAGTAAAATTTGGAAGAGGTAAGAGCCAGTCCATACACAGTAAAACAAAAACTGTGTTAACTGTGTGCCAAGTACAGGTAATGGGGTAGCCACATATTAAACAAATTATATACATTCACTCCAAGTCTCATGCGTGTTTGCATTCTCACAATGCTTTGTTTAACTGTCAGAACAGCATTGAGAACCATTTCTCCATTTACTATATTTGCAGCTCTTTTCAATAGGAAAACTTCATTCTTCATGGCGCAAACATTAATTCTGAAAGCATGAGGCCAGATTTCTGAGTGGTTTCTCTGCCCGTTGCATTGCTGAGCCAATTCATTTTTGATAGGCCTGCATTTATTGCATCTCCTTAATTGCCTTGCAAATGATGATCTGGAGAGCTGCCTTCTTGAACCGCTGCAGGCCTTGGGGTGTTGGGACACCCAAAGTGCTATTCGAAAACAAGTTTCAGGATTTTGACCCAGCAACAGCGAAGGAATGGCAACACAGTTTTATGTCAAGGTGATTCAAGACCTGATGGGGAACTTCCAGGTGGTGATGTTCCAATAGATGTACTTTCTTTGTTGTTCTCGGTGGTGGGAGGGCACTGGTTTTGAAGAAGTTGTCTAAGGAGCTTTCATGGGTTATACAATGTATCCCACTAATGGCACATACAGCTGTCATTGTATCTTGGTGATGAAGTAAGTGAAGGTGAGTGATGGAATGCCGGTTAAGTGGGCTGATTTGCCTTGAATATTATCAAGCTTTTTGACTATCATTGAAGATGTTGAGTGTTGTTGATGTTATTTGCACCTGACCAAGAAAGTTTCTGCCAATTCTTTTCAGCTTGAATCTTATTTTCATTTGTAGGTTCAGCACATTCAAATTCAATAGCATTTGACAAGCATGGATCCAATTTCACATGACAGAGCTGGGCTGGATTCACATTTGGAAATTGTCTACCACTTCCTTTAAATGGCACCAGGCATGGGGGCAGTAAGGATGTAGAATGTGGTTTAAAGACTAAGAGGACTGGCTCCAATTGTAATAAAAACCTCAAGTAAGATTTGCCGACACACTTGAAGAATGTCTTCAAGGTATTTAATAGACAGAGGCACCCAAATAATGGAACTTGACGTTTCAAAGAACCATCACACCTATGTCACACTCGAGGTCAGTCTCCAATGATGAATGGCAACTGACAGCTGTGACTGCAAAGTCTACAGCCCTCATTTGTGTGAACACCATGGGACATTTTTCTTCATTGCAGGATTCAATGGAGTGTGTGGCAGTTTCACTGTAATATGCATCAGTGCCATATCTCAGAAACAACCGGAGGTCTCCCCAGAAGCAGACTGTAGTGACAGCAGGGAGCTAATTAGATAGCAGGCTTTATATTAGTATTCAGATAACTATGGGGTCACACATTTGTGACTCAGGGCTCTCATCATCTGAGAACTGCCAATAAACAAAGTGATCAAGGGGTTCTCAGAGCCTGGGCTCAGTTCAATTTCATTACAGAAAACCTTCAGAACACAACCAAGCCATTCCTTTTAACTCGTGTACAGTGTCATAAATGACATACAAGCCTTCTCCATCTCTCTACCCTCTATAACACCACCATCCTTTCTTCCCATTCTACCACCGTTGTTTGCTCATGTATGCATTCTTTTCAAAGTATCAACAACATTGCTTCAGCTGTTTGAAATGGCAGAAAATTCCACATTCTAACTTCTCTATAATGAAAATCTTATTGCATTCCTCATTTGATTTAATTACATTTTACACTTAAGCCTCCTTTCTTCTGGACTCACCCACTACAGGAAGCAGATTCCATACATTTATTGTATCAAACCTAATCATCATTTTAAAGACCTCCATTACTTGAGAAATGCAGATAGTCACTGTGAAAGCTTGCTGGGCTAAATGTTACTGCGCCCTGGGAGCTACTGGTAGGGAGAACAAAAGATTTCAGTTAATCCTGTTCCCATACCTGCAGACCCCTGACTATGTCACAGGCACTTTTCCCGTATTGGGGGAACCATCGCGCAGCCTTCCTGCGTGCTATTGAGCAGCAAATTAAGTGCTCCTCTCAACAGCACTGGGATTTAATCCACAGTCAGCAGTACACACCCTGGTCAGCAGTACAAGTGCTACATAGGGCTAGCAGTCGAGTCCATTGCTCCCACTCCACCTCCCACTCCAGTGTTTCCTTGCCCTGTTGATCCCACTCACTGCTCCCCTGACCCTCTCCTCTACTATCTGGCACCAATGAGACCTAGACAGTCCAATTCATTGTATGGCCACTTCACAACAGATTGCAGCTCCAGCAATGGCCACATCTCCCATTGGTGCAGATGAAACAAAGGGCTGCTGGCCATGTGATTAGCCGGGAAGTCCCAGGGGCAGCATTTCCTCTTCAATGAAGGCAGCAGTCCCACCTCAATGACTAAACATCTTCTAAATGTCTCAGAATAAGCCAGCCAAATACAGGTGATCCCACCACCAACCTTTGCACTGGGGATTCCTTGCTCCTACAAAACAAACTGCCCACCATTTCTCCAAGTATTATCACATGCCTGACATTCCACTGACCACCAAGTACCACATCTCAATCTTGAGATGACATCTTTTGCAAAGATTATGTGATAAAACATTGCCTCCTCATTTCTCTCTACCTTTGTGCAATCTTTAGCATGTTTGATCTTACTTGTCTCCTTCACCCACCTCTTCTTATTGTCCAGCTGTTTGACTGTGCCCTTGCCTAGGTTCATTCCCAACTACCTGAACCATTTTCTGCAAAGTCTTCTCTTCCTCCTTTCATATTGTCAACTCCAGAGTTTTTAAACTGTTTATCTTTGGCCTCTTCCAATTTGTCATTTTCATTCCATTCCTTGGTGACATTACCTGAAGATATATCAGTATCCACAGGTATGCTAATGACGCCACTCAGTTCCTTCATTACTTTTGATTTGTAACATTGCTTGTCAAGTGTTCAGCATTAAGCAACAAAAGCTGTCTTTGGAACAACAAACTCATTGCCATGGAACCCCAATGCAAATTGTTACTTGGATTCCAATCTATCACTGTCACTGTCTGAGAGTGAACTAGGCTGTTTGCAAGCTTACTATCCAGAGCTAAATGTCTAGTGTGATATCTTCTCTAAGATCGCTTACTTTGACCTTCACAACATTGCAGTTCTCTATCCTTGCCTCAGGGAGTCTTCTACTATACTTTTGTTAATTCCAGGTTAGACAATTTCTATAGCCCCTTGAACTACTGGCTTTATTGTATTCTAATGTACTGAATCCTCCCAGAGTGACATAAACTATCCATCGTGGTGTCTGAGTTCCTGTCCTGATGCAGAGAGGAGGAAGTCTTTCATCATGCTTTTAAACAAGCAATATGAATGGTGGTTTGTGTTCCCTTGGCAACTTCTACTGACCGAGGGTTGTTGGGAGGTCAGGGAGAGTTTGGCAGCAATACAAAAATTCAGATACCTCACATTATTCAGCTTTTACAAAAAATCACAGTGAAAAGTTTACTGAGTCACTCTTACCTTGAAAATTAGACAAAATGATTGCAATAAGGGATACATCAAAAAGTTAGGAATTTATGGTTATGAGAATCATTCAGTTCATAGATTATAAGAATAAACATGATCTTCAGAATAAATGAAACCAAGAAAGGTCAAGATTCAGAATAAGATGATCCTTACATGGAACTCAGACACCACGATGGACAGTTCATGGAAATAAAAGTTTGCTCGTGCAGATTGATGTGGAGGCATACATTTTTCTATACAAACCTCTTTTGTCCAGCAAGGAAAAAGATGGACAATTTAAGCAGTCATCACCAGTTTGGAGGAACACTTCAACGCCACTAAAGGTGGCAGAGAGTTTGAAATTTGGAACTAAAAATGAGAAAAGCAGTTAAACTGTTAGTGAGTACATTGTTGATTTGACAAATTCATCATTCCATTGCAACCTTGGCACATGTATAGCTTAAACATTACAAGATAAATGTGTGTGTGATTTGGAGGATAAATTGAATTTAATAAGCCAACAAAAATATTACACTTGAGTTATCATGCAAATTGATTTTACAGTGGAGATGGCACCATAGATGCTTGTAAATCTTGTTCAAGGCAAATATCTAGTCCAGCCTGTGTCAACTATTGAAAGGCCGTGGGTCTAATCTTGAGTAGACCTGATCAGTAGAGTGATGTTGCTAATTGTTTATTGACTTCTTACCATTGTGGTGAGAGCCACGTAGCATAGGCCTTATTGTCTCAATGATGAACACTATATTACAACTTCCTGTAAAGCAAAAGCCAAAGTACCAAAATAAGAAAGACGACTTATTCCAGTTGTGATAGAAAACATCAACATCATAACTATAGAGTTTGCAATCCTGAAGAGAATACCAAGTGCTTAAGCTGAGTATACCTAGACATGTACAATATTTATGCCACTAATGATAATTTGAATGACAGACTTTTATACACAGCTAATATTAAATCAACAGGAAATCAACATTTGCCTCAATCCACCTGTAGATTTCCCATTATGTCTGGTCACACGGATCAAAGCATTTTCAGTTACTGAGAGGACAGTTTAACTGAAAACCTACTCTGGCATTAGAAAGATGTGGACAACTGAGTCCAAAGTCCAATAAAAAGGACACCTCCCTCAAATTTCTCAATGTTACAGTGAAATGTATTAACAAAGAATTGTTAATAAGTCAAGATTGGCATTGCAAGCTGAAGTTAGATTAGAAGTATATTTTTAAGTCAAGACAACTAAAACATTTGATTACCTTTCAAATAGCTACAGCAACATTTGAGAGGACAATTGGGAAGGTATGTTCTGTCCGGAAGCAGGCTTAATACAGATCAAGGCATTCCTGAAACATTGATTCTCCTGCTACTTGGATGCTGCCTGACCTGCTGTGCTTTTCCAGCAACACACTCTCAACCAGCTTCATACAGAGTAGTATATTGCAAGGCTAGGTCAGTTTCTTTTAAATAATCAGCAAGATGTGGGTGTTGCTAACTAGGCCAGCATACATTGCCTATCTCGAATTGTTTCAGCAAAGATGGTGCTGAATTGGCCTTTTGGAATCATTGCTGCCCTTGTGGTACAGGAGCACTCTCAGTGCTGTAAGGAAGTTCCAAGATTTTGACCTGCTGACAGTAAAGGAATGGCAGTATGCCGACAAGACAGGATGGTAAGTGACTTGGAATGGAACTTGCAGATGTTGGTACTTCCATGTACTTCTTGCTTTTGTTCTTCTGGGTGCTAGAGGCTGAGAAGGTGCTGTTGAAGGAATCTTGGTAAAGTATTACAGTGCAACAATCTCGGAACAAGCATTGTATTTGCAAACTTTATATCACATGGGCCTCTTAATGGTATATGGTGCATTGCCATTGCTGGTGAAGATAGCAAAATCACATTGTACTGATCATTTACATGCAGAGAGGACAGAACTCCTCTACTTGTACATCAATGTCTGCAGTTGCAATGATATATCGAATTGTTCACGTTTGCTGCATGTAACTGTGGGGACAACTGCTCTTCAGGGTTCCCATACTGCCATGACGTTTGAGACTGCTGAGCATTTTCACTCTGGCTTTCTCATAGCTCAGCTCGAGCATTAGCTTGGTCATTTTGTCAAAGGGAAACCTGGCTTTCTGTCACATTCCCTCTATTTTGTCACTCACCCTGTAGCTATTTTTGTTTCCTGTAGTTTCTTCACTATTGGAGGAATAGTTTGGGTGCTGCATAGCTGACCCTAGACTGGACGTGTTTCCATGTTTTGAGCAGGTATAGTTCTTCGCCCAAGAAATGCATGTACAAATCTGTCCCAGATTTGTTCAATTTCTTTATGATTCCTTTTGTAATAGTTACTGTCAACTCAGCCTCTTCACTTGACTGGGTATGTGTGGAGGTGATGTACGGTACTGAATTTTATAATCTCTTCTAAAGCAGCTGAATTCCTACAGAGATTATAACCTTTGAAGTTCTGCTGGTGAACTTAGTGCCCAACTCCTCATACTTTCTATGCAGAACCTTTTTCCTAGTTCATCCTATGTCAGTGATACTTACGTGGACTCTGACCACTGGTCCACCGCTCCCACTGCAAGTTCAATTCCAGCCACCTCCTCAAGGGTAACTTGATATGGGCAACTAATGCTGATCCAGCCAGTGTTGTGTACATCTTTAAAAAGCGTTGGATTGTGCCTCAGCTTAAAGCAATACCATATCTGTTCTTACGTTAATGCACTTCAACTAATGAGAGACGATCTCAGAGCTCCTCCTAACATTGATAGATTTCTTGAAAGTAAGTTTCCCCTCTATCTGAAGCTGTGTTCTCAATGTCTGATCATCTCATCATTGGGCAGAAAAGATCCTATCTTAGAATCTAGCTAGATGTCCCAGTCTGGTTACATACTGATCATAAGTAAGAACAAAGAACAAAGAATATCACAATACAGCAACAGACCCTTCAGTCTTCCAAGCCTGCACTGATCCAGATTCTCTTTCTAAACCTGCCACCTATTTTTTAAAGATCTGTATCTCTTTGCTCCCTGCCCATTCATGTATCTGTCTAGATACATCTTAAATGATGCTATCGTTCCTGCCCCTACCACCTCCACTGACAATGCATTCCAGGCACCCACCACTTCTGCGTGAAGAACTTTCCCTGCATATACACCTTAAACTTTTCCCCTCTCACTTTGAACTCGTGACCCCTAGTAATTGAGTCTTCCACTCTGGGAAAAAGTTTCTTGCTATCCACTCTGTCTACACCTCTCATGATTTTGTAGGCCTCAATCAGGTTCCCCCACAACCTCCTTCTTTCAAATGAAAATAATCTTAATCTACTCAACCTCTCCTCATAGTTAGCATCCTCCATATCAGGCAACATCCTGGTGAATCTCCTCTGCACCCTCTCCAAAGCATTCACATCCTTTTGGTAATGTGGTGACCAGAACTGTATGCAGTATTCCAAATGGGGCTGAACAAAAGTCTTGTACAACTGTAACATGAGTAATATTAGAATGTGGCTCAAATTGGTTGTTCAAAAGCTGCAAAATGTTTCCCACCTTACAATACAGCCCATAGCACTGTATCCCAACATGAATATCAGACTTGCTATAGTTACACCACAGAATGAAAAAACACAAATTCCAATTCTATCTCAGCTCTTAATTCATTTTCCACAGCAGCAGGGAGTAGAAAATGCATAGCCATTGTGATTCACCCAGTAATTGAAAGTTTTTTTTTTCATTTTTACAATGTCCTTGCTATTTCTTTCAGTAACTGTCTTTCTTCCAGCTCTGGAAATCCGAGCATTTTTAGCTTCACTATTTCAACGCCATATTTGAAGCGCTGTTTTGTAATGGTTGCCACAGGCTTCAACAGAGGTGGAAGTCACATGACTATGGAAAGCCATCCAATAAAGCAATTACAATTGCATTTTTCCCAACACATAGCATTTATATTGAAAACAATTAGCAGTGTCACAGAAAATGCACAGCTTGAAAAGGAAGTGTTTGGAATCATACTGGAATCAAAGGTTTTCACCAGTTTTTTTTTGGGTGTGAACTTCATGTTAGTAATAGATCATGAAACTGTAGCAGCTGTTTTGAAACAAATGCCAGCAATACAAATGATGACAGTGTCAAGAAATTTGTGGTGGGTATGCCTTTTTTATAGCCTAATTAAGCATTAAATATCACAATGCACAAAGAGAAAGCCATTTTTGATGCACTGTTACACTTGTATATATGAATGCCTGAAATGCAAATAGTAGAAGACCATTTGGCCTCTCAACCCTTTTCGACCGTTCAGTAAGATCATGGCTGATCTGTTTCCATTTCAAACTCCAGTCCTGATAATACTTGATCCCGTGCCTAACAAGGATCTAACCACCTCTGTCCCAAAAATATTCAATGAAGCTGCCTCCAATGCCTTCTGAAGCAGAGAGTTCCAAAGTCGCCCTATAAGAGAAAAAGAATTTCCTCATCTCTGTCCCAAAAGGGTGACCCCTAATTTTAACATATTACCCCTGAGTTCTGGACTCACCTAACTGAGGTATATATCCACTTTGTCAAGATAATTTAGCCCATACAATCTATCCTTATAAGACAACACTTTCATTCCAGGTATTAATGTAGTGAACCTCCTATAAACCAGTTCCAATGCATTTACATTTTTCTTTAAACAGAGCCACCAAAACATTGACATGATATTCAAGAATATGGTCTCAATATTGCCTTGTCTAACTGAAGCACAACATCCCTACTTTTATGTCCAATTTCACCCATCATAAAGAACAGTATCCCATTAGCCTTCTTAATTAGCTGCGTAATAAATTTTTGTGACTCATGAGCTAGAATACCTCAGAATTCTTCAGTTATTCTCCATTTAAGTCATATTTTGCTTTCTTGTTCTTCCTGCCAAAGTGATTAACTTCCCATTTTCTGACATTATACTTCATCAGCCAGATTTTTACCCAATCACTTAAATTGTCTATATTTGCCTGCATCATTGTTTTTGGTTTTCTTCACAACATATGTTACTAGTTGTCTTGGTGTTGTCTGAAAAAGTAGCTATTATGCTTTGATTGCTCTCAGTTAAGTCATTACAGAGTGATAGGGTCATACAGCATGGAAACAGACCCTTGTCTATGCCGACCAAGTTTCCCAAACTTAGCTAGTCCCACTGCCTGCATTTGGCTCATATCCCTCTACACCTTTCCTATTCATGAACCTGTCCAAATGTCTTTTAAATGGTGTAACTGTGTCTGCATCTACCACTTCTTGCAGTAGTTCATTCCGCATACAAACCACCCTCTGTGTGAAAACATCACCCCTCAGGTCCATTTTAAATCTTTCTCCTCGCATCTTAAAAATATACCCTTAGTTTTGAACTCCCCCACTCTCGGGAAAATACTTTTGCTTTTCACCCTAGCTATGCCACTCATGATTTTATGAATCTTTATAAGGTGAACCTTCAACCTCCTGTGCTCCAGTGAAAAAAGGTCCTATACTATCCAGCCACTCCTTTTAACTTAAACCCTCCAGTCCCAACAACATCCTGGTAAATCTTTTCTGAACCCTCTCCAATTTATAAATCATTCCTGTAGCAGGGTGACCAGAACTGCATGCAGTACCCTCTCCAAAGTCCTGTACAATCTCAACATGATGTTTGAACTCCTATACTCAATGGTCTGAGCAATGAAGGTAAGTATGCTAAACATTTTTTTAACCACTCCGTCTACCTGCGGTGCAACTTTCAAAGAACTACATACCTGAACCCCTAGGATCTCTGTGTCTTTGTTCGACTATACTACCCTACAACACTGAACCACTTTCATTGATATAAATTGTAAAAGTTAAGATCCCAACACAAAACTTCTGGAGAACTCTACTCATTGCATCCTGCCAATCAGACAGGGATCCATTTATGGATAGTATCTGTTTCTGCCAGCAACCCAATCTGTTCAACTCTAAAACCTGCTACAGGCTGAACAGGTTGTAGCTATTTTCTCTGGAGCATCGGAGGCTGAGACGTGACCTTATAGAGGTTTATAAAATCATGAGCGGCATCAGTAGGGTGAATAGTCAAGGTCTTCTCCCCAGGGTAGGGGAGTCTAAAGTTAAAGGGCACAGGCTTAAAGTGAGAGAGGTAAGATTTAACAGAGATCTAAGGGGCTACTTTTTCACACAGAGGTTGGTGCATATATGGAATGAGTTGCCAGAGGAAGTGTTGGAGGCAGGTACAATTACAACATTTAAAAGACATCTGGGTGGGCTTACAAGTAAGAAGGGTTTGGAGGGATATGGGCCAAATGCAAATGGGACTAGGTTAATTTAAGATATCTGGTGGACAGGGGCAAGTTGATCAAAAGGTTTGTTTCTGTTCTGTACATCTCTATGCCTCTGTGACCATCAGCTTTTATTTTGCATTATGCTCTTCTTGTTGGACGTGGGAGTTTCGGGAGAGTTTAAAGGCTACCAAGAATTATATCTGCAATAAATGTTGTTGGTTGTGAATCCTGCCATATTGAATGGATCGGTTGGAATGACAGTTAGGGGTAATGAGGAATTTACAAGGGCTAGCGGACAGGATGGATGGCAGTTATAGGAAGGCAGAAAAGCCACAGATACAGTCAGGTAGATGGGTTAACTGCAAGAAAGGTAGAAGAGGTAGAGAAGTAGTACAGGAGTCTTCTGTGGCTATACTTATTTAAAACAAGTATGCTGTTTTGGAAAATGAAGTGGGTGATGGACGTTCAGGGGAATGTAGCATGAACAGCCAAGTTTCTGGTATCAAGAATGGCTCTAATGTAATGAAGGGTACATCGGGTTACAACGATGGATTGTATTAAGGGATTAGGTAAAAACAATGACTGCAGATGCTGGAAACCAGATTCTGGATTCTGGATTAGTGGTGCTGGAAGAGCACAGCAGTTCAGGCAGCATCTGAGGAGCAGTAAAATCGATGTTTCGGGCAAAAGCCCTTCAGCAGGAATAAAGGCAGAGAGCCTGAAGCGTGGAGAGATAAGCTAGAGGAGGGTGGGGGTGGGGAGAAAGCAGCATAGAGTACAATAGGTGAATGGGGGAGGGGATGAAGGTGATAAGTCGGTGGGGGAGAGGATGGAGTGGATAGGTGGAAAAGAAGATAGGCATGTAGGACAAGTCATGGGGACAGTGCTGAGCTGGAAGTTTGGAACTAGGGTGAGGTGGGGGAAGGGAAAATGAGGAAATTGTTGAAGTCCACATTGATGCCCTGGGGTTGAAGTGTTCCGAGGCGTAGGATGAGGCGCTCTTCCTCCAGGCATCTGGTGGTGAGGGAGTGGCAGTGAAGGAGGCCCAGGACCTCCATGTCCTCAGCAGAGTGGGAGGGGGAGTTGAAATGTTGGGCCACAGGGCGGTGTGGTTGATTGGTGCGGGTGTCTCGGAGATGTTCCCTAAAGCGCTCTGCGAGGAGGCGTCGAGTCTCCCCAGTGTAGAGGAGACCGCATCGGGAGCAATGGATACAATCAATGATATTAGTGAATGTGCAGGTAAAACTTTGATGGATGTGGAAGGCTCCTTTAGGGCTTTGGATGGAGGTGAGGGAGGAGGTGTGGGCGAAGGTTTTGCAGTTCCTGCGGTGGCAGGGGAAGGTGCCAGAATGGGAGGATGAGTTGTATGGGGGTGTGGACCTGACCAGGTAGTCACGGAGGGAACGGTCTTTGCGGAAGGCGGAAAGGGGTGGGGAGGGAAATATATCCCTGGTGGTGGAGTCTTTTTGGAGGTGGCGGAAATGTCGGTGGATGATTTGGTTTATGCAAAGGTTGGTAGGGTGGAAGGTGAGCACCAGGGGCGTTCTGTCCTTGTTACGGTTGGAGGGGTGTGGTCTGAGGGCGGAGGTGCGGGATGTGGACGAGATGCGTTGAAGGGCATCTTTAACCACGTGGGAAGGGAAATTGCGGTCTCTAAAGAAGGAGGCCATCTGGTGTGTTCTGTGGTGGAACTAGTCCTCCTGGGAGCAGATACGGCAGAGGCAGAGGAATTGGGAATACGGGATGGCATTTTTGCAGGAGGTAGCGTGGGAAGAGGTGCAATCCAGGTAGCTTTGGGAGTCAGTGGGTTTGTAAAAAATGTCAGTGTCAAGTCGGTCGTCATTAATGGAGATGGAGAGGTCCAGGAAGGGGAGGGAGGTGCCAGAGATAGTCCAGGTAAATTTAAAGTCAGGGTGGAATGAGTTGGTGAAGTTGATGAATTGCTCAACCTTTTCGCGGGAGCACGAGGTGGCGCCAATGCAGTCATCAAAGTAGCGGAGGAAGAGGTGGGGAGTGATGCCGGTGTAATTACGGAAGATCGACTGTTCTACGTAGCCAACAAATAGACAGGCATAGCTGGGGCCCATACGTGTGCCCATGGCTACCCCTTTGGTCTGGAAGAAGTGGGAGGATTCGAAGGAGAAATTGTTAAGGGTGAGGACCAGTTCGGCAAAACAAATGAGAGTGTCGGGGGAAGGGTACTGTTGGGGACGTCAGGAGAGGAAAAAATGGAGGGCTTGGAGACCCTTCACGAAGGACTCAAAGCCCTCCGCTTTTTCCTTTCCCGCCGTACCAACCAGTACCCTTCCACCGACACCATCCTTTGACTGACTGAACTGGTCTTCACCCTGAACAACTTCTCTTTCCAATCCTCCCACTTCCTCCAAACCAAAGGAGTAGCCATGGGCACCCACATGGGCCCCAGCTATGCCTGCCTCTTCGTAGGATATGTGGAACAGTCCAACATCCGCAGCTACACTGGCACCACCCCCCACCTTTTCCTCCGCTACATCGATGAGTGTATCGGCGCTGCCTCGTGCTCCCACGAGGAGGTTGAACAGTTCATCCACTTTACCAACACCTTCCACCCTGACCTCAAATTCACCTGGACCGTCTCAGACTCCTCCCTCCCCTTTCTAGACCTTTCCATTTCTATCTCTGGCGACCGAATCAACACGGACATTTACTATAAACCGAGCGACTCCCACAGCTACCTAGACTACACTTCCTCCCACCCTGCCCCCTGTAAAAATGCCATCCCATATTCCCAATTCCTTCGTCTCCGTTGCATCTGCTCCCAGGAGGACCAGTTCCAATACCATACAACCCAGATGGCCTCCTTCTTCAAAGACCGCAATTTCCCCCCAGACGTGATCGACGATGCCCTCCACCGCCTCTCCTCCACTTCCCGCTCCTCCGCCCTTGAGCCCTGCCACTCCAACCGCCACCAGGACAGAACCTCACTGGTCCTCACCTACCACCCCACCAACCTCCATATACAGCGTATCATCCTCCGTCATTTCCACCTCCAAATGGACCCCACCACCAGGGATATATTTCCCTTCCCTCCCCTATCAGCGTTCCGAAAAGACCACTCCCTCCGTGACTCCCTTGTCAGGTCCACACCCCTCACCAACCCAACCTCCACTCCTGGCACCTTCACGTGCAACCACAAGAAATGCAAAACTTGCGCACACACCTCCCCCCTTACTTCCCTCCAAGGCCCCAAGGGATCCTTCCATATCTGCCACAAATTCACCTGCACCTCCACACACACCTCCAGCCATTTGGTTACAGAACTGATTGAAAGGTAGAAGACAGAGGGTGGTGATGGAGGGTTGTTTTTCAGACTTGGAGGCCTGTGACCGGTGGAGAGCCACAAGGATCAGTGCTGGGTCCACCACTTTTCATCATTTATATAAATGATTCAGATATGAACATAGGAGGTATAGTTAGTAAGTTTGCAGATGACACCAAAATTGGAGATGCAGTGGACAGCGAAGGAGCTTACCTCAGATTACAAAAGGATCTTGATCAGATGGACCAATGGGCTGAGGAGTGGCAGGTGGAGTTTAAATTAGATAAATGTGAGGTGCTGTAATTCTGGTCTCCTTTATATTGGAAGGATATTGTGAAACTTGAAAGGGTTCAGAAAAGATTTACAAGTGGTTGCCAGAGTTGGAGGATTTGAACTATAGGGAGAGGCTGAGTAGGCTGGGGCTGTTTTCCCTGGAGTGTCAGAGGCTGAGGGGTGACCTTATAGAGATTTATAAAATCATGAAGGGCATGGATAGGGTAAATAGACAAAGTGTTTTCCCTGGGGTGGGGCAGTCCAGAACTAGAGAGCATAGGTTTAGGGTGAGAGGGGAAAGATATAAAAGGGTCCTAAGGGGCAATGTTTACACGCAGAGAGTAATGTGTGTATGAAATGAGCTGCCAGAGGAAGTTGTGGAGACTGGTGCAATTATATTATTTAAAAGGCATTTGGATAGGTATATGAATAAGAAGGGTTTGGAGGGATAGGGGCCGTGTGCTGGCAGGTTGGACTTGATTGGGTTGGGATACTTGATTGGCATGGATGTGTTGGACCAAACGGTCTGTTTCCATGCTTTACATCTCTATGACTCCAATAGCCTTGGATTTTGCACCTCCTCAAACACCTTTTAGTAATCCAAGTATAGTATATCTTCAGTGCCACCCCCCCTCCCCCCCTTTATCATCAGTGTGTGATATTCCTTCAAAACCTCCAATAAATTGACTTCACCTTGTGATTTCAAATAAACCTGCTGGACTGTAATCTGGTGTCATGTGACTTCTGATCTTCAATGAATTGTTTCAACATGATTTACCTTTGATGAAACCATGCTGACTCTTTGTGACTTGGTGCATTAGGCCTTTGGCTGCAAGCTCTGAAAGTGCAATCTTTGTGGGGGCTGCTGACACCCTCATCACTGCAGCTGAAAATGCAGTTGGATTTCAGAAAAAAAATCAGAATCCAAATGCATTCAAAACAGATGCTGAATGTTTGCACACGGTTTTGTCAGTGTAAAGATGAGTAACTGAAACCATTCCAACACTGTCATCATGAGTTGTCATATCAATAGTGGGTCACAGTCAGATGATATCTAGTTCTTTTGAGAGATAGAATTGGACTTAACTCTGTGCTGAACATAAGAAATAGTCAATATGAGATGCAAAGCAAGAGAATTTTGTTTATCAGCTTGACCTAAACAGTGATTTCGAAACAAAGGGAAGTAAACGTATTATCATCTAAAACTGTTGAAATAAACTACTAATCATGGTGGGAGAAAATGAGGACTGAAGATGCTGGAGATCCTGAAGAAGGGCTCATGCCCGAAACGTCGATTCTCCTGCTCCTTGGATGCTGCCTGACCTGCTGCGCTTTTCCAGCAACACATTTTCAGCAACACATTTTCAGCTACTAATCATGGTGGACTTGTTCCTGCCAAAGAGATCGTGCAACATTCTGAAAAAGAAAATGGCAATTTCTTGGTGCATGTCCACAGTTACATGAAATGCATCGATGTAAAGCACATATGTCAAATAACCAATACTGATTGAGCAATAGATAAATTAAAGTCTATTTTTGTTTGCTATGGTTTACTTCTGATATGTTCCCTTAAGTTCATTCTGCTCTGTTTGAATATTTCATGAAACAAAACAGTATCGTACATGCCCTCTCTCCTCTTTGCTATCAGAATCGAATGGAGCTGCAAGATCTGTTCAGATAATCAAAGGAGCTCTCAGGTAACAAGTACTGTTTAAGGTTCAGTAAAAACCAGCAGCTGTCTAATTCTTCACTGAAGTATATAATAACTTCACACTCCTCTCTACACCTGCTAAGCATTTAATGAGGAGAAGAGTCTTCTGAGTCTTTCAAATTTGACTGCAAAAGTTGAACATGAGCAATTCAGCTAATTTGTTAGTATGACTTGACCCAAAATCAAAAGGCATGCAGTTTCTGGCACAATCTGCAGGTTCATATTCTAAACCCTTTCCGAGCTTCCCTACCTTAGTCTTCTCAAAAATCTCACAAGCGTGATGCTGAAATGTAGTAGAAATCTGTGAAACTAAATGAAACTCAGTTGAAATTAGTGTAACGGTGAGAAATTCTCAAGTTGATCACATGATCCTAAGGAAGGATAAACCAAACTATGATAATATTGACTTGATCATGAGTTCAAGCTCAAGTGCGATTCAGTTCAGACTTCAGTGTCTGAACTATCAGGTTCTGAAAAATAAACTGCATTTCGCACATGAATTGAAGCCAGTCAGGCAACTGACTCTACAACAAAACCAATAAGGAGATCAAGAACTGAAAACAACAAATGCTGGAGATCACAGCACCTGTGGAGAGAGACCAAGCTAACATTTCAAGTCTAGATGACTCTTCATCAGAGCCCTTCAACATTTGTTATTTTCAGTACAGATCTCAGCATCTGTAATGATTTGTTCCTACAAGATCCGGAAGGTTTCTTAGAATAGTTATTAAACTTAATTTTTAAATGGAAGTTTCAAATGAAAAATGTTACTTTTAATCATGATAAGTGTGCACCTTTTGAAGGTGTTTATTTGTTTTTCACTTTTGTAGTTGTTAGTGAATTAGGAAATAATTTATAGTTTTTAAAACAGGGTGACATATTCATGTGTTATGAATATGCACAACGTGCAGTGATGGAATTTAACCTGTGAACTGGGTATCTTGATGTCTATTCTTGCTGGCCGGTACCCCCAAAGTGCAACATGTGCCAACTTGAATCATTCAGAAATTTAAGTTCATCTAAACTTTTACTGCTGATTCCCATTCATCCATCACCACTGGGCTCACTGACCAACCTTAGTTAATGATTCAGCAATGTCTCAATATTAAAATTATCTTCTTTGTTTTCAAACTTGTCTGTGATCATAGGTACCTGTTGTTAATTAGTAGAATTCTGATCTCTGACAGTTCCAGATCCCAATCCCACTCCAGGGTTTTGACACAAAATCAAACACTTTAGATCAGTACTAAGGGAATGCTTTACAATTGGACATGCTATCTTTCTGATGAAATGTTAAATTTGAACAGAGTTTCCGGTGCACGCAATCCCATAACAATAATGAAAAGTAAAGTCAAGATTAGAGTGGTGCTAGAAAAGCACAGCAGGTCAGGCAGAATCCAAGGAGCAGGAAAATTGACATTGTGGGCAAAAGCCCTCCATCAGCAGTCAAAGTTAAAAATCACACAACACCAGGTTGTAGTCCAACAGGTTTATCTGGAGGCACTAGCTTTCAGTGCGCTGTTTCTTCACATACCACCTGAGGAAGGAGCAGTACTCTAAAAGCTAGTGCTTCCAAATAAACCTGTTGGACTCTAATCTGGTGTTGTGTAATTTTTAACATTGTACACCCCAGTCCAACACTGGCATCTTCAAATCATAAAACAGTCAAATTATCCCCAGTATTCTGTCAAATTTAGACCCTCAATGACAATACAAACATGAATGATCTGATCATTATCATATTGCAGTTCACAGAAACATGCTGTGTTCAGACTCACTGCCCTTTTTTCCAGCATTGCGATAACAAATATACTTCAAAAGAACTCCGTTAGCTGCAAAGCAGTTTGAGATATCTGGTGTTGATGAAAGGCAGTATATTATCCAAGTCTATCTTTAATCTGTTCAGCTCTACAACTTTACAAAAACTTGGTCATCTCGACTCAAAACATTATCTTCCTCTCTCTTCTTGGCTACTGTCTGACTCGTGTTCTCCAGCATTTGTTGGTTTCAGTACAGATTCCAGCATCTGTACTGAATGCTCCTATCCAGGTTGTCAGTCTTACTGCCCTGGACTATTTTGTCAAAGAGGAGAAAAGCATTATCGATCTGGATGAAAGCCTTGTTGTCAGGTCTAGCAATCCATTTGCTATTAACTGTCTTTATGTGTATTTGATGTTCATGTTGACTGATGGCGATTTCTATTATCAAGCTGCAGTGATATCATCAAGTTGTCTACACAGGAAATGAAAGCCATTAATTATAAAATCACCTTCCACAACAGTTACAGAGTGAAATAAAGATTGGGTCATTCACAATGTGTTAAGGAGAAACTGAAATATTAAGAAGAAACCTTTAAGAAAATTTATATTAAAATCTGAAAGGTAATAATTTTGGAGACATTTAACAATATTCCACATGTAACTTTTTTTTAGAGCAAGGTCAGTTTTGTTTCGCCAGTAGCTTTTATATAAATTACTGCTAAAAAGCCAACTCACCTCACAGAATAAGACAGGATTTTTAAAAATGGAATTCTAATATAAAAGCAAAAGACAGGAATTCTAATTCTAATATAAAGGCAAAAAGCAGGAAGGTCTCTTCAAATCAGTTGATTTAATTGATAGAAGCTTGGGGAGTAGGAGATTGAGAGTGCAGCTTGTGGTGAAACAGCGAATGACGTACTGCAAATTCAGAATAACTATGTTAATCTATACTGACAGTTCACTCTCAATAAGTTTTAGAGCAAGATTTCCTTATGTGGCTTCAGGGCTCACTTTGTTTAATAACCTTCGTTTGAAGAGTCTGAAAATATTTTACTGGGTTAAAGGCACTGCAGATGTGTAAATTGTTGCCCATGTTGTGGAAAGCTACAGTAAGCTGCTCCAAGATAAACTCACAGCAATTTACTCAGAAGAATTACACAAACCACAGTTAGATGACAGACAATTTAATCTTTTTTTAAAAAAGTGATGTGTTAGCTGCACAACGGAAGATCCCACCTGCACTTCAAATGACATCATACATTATTTTGCATTTTGCTGAACAGGAGGGGAGTCTTTTGATATAATAGCTTTGAGTCAAATTTCACACAAAATTAACAGTCTTGCCTCTGAAGCAGAAGGCTATATATTCAAGATATACTCCAGAGACTTGAGAGATATAAGGTTGAGGTTCAAGTGTAGTTTGAGGGTGTGCTGCACTCTCATACATGCAGTATTTCCAATGAAGTGTTAAACCTCTGCCATATTAGATGTTGTAAAGGATGAGAATACAGGCTGGGAAAGTTAATAATGATATTCAACAGCTGTATGACCTTGAATAAGTCCTGTGTTTCTTTCCTTATGGGCTGAAGACAGCGCAGCAGCTTGTTTTTCTGTACTGGCTATTTTTGTGACACTGTATAAGAGACAGAGAGAGAGAAAGTATCGTTCCAAGAGTTGGACTTCACCTAGGACTGGGATCACGAACGGTGCCAGGAACAAACCTAAACCTCCAGATCAGCTGTCGATGGAGTGTTCCCTGACGGACAGAAGGGCAAGCGACTCGTTGCTTTATTTTTCCCTTTCTTTTCCATTTATTATTATTAATATTACCTAATAAATATCCACATTTAAGCAAATTGCAGTTATCAAGTCTTCTCTTAACCACATTTAATCAAATCCAAAAGAACTGCTTGGATACACCCAGTGATCCAAGACAGATGTGAAAGTTTCCATAACAGTATTTCAATGAAAAATGATGGATTTTGTCATCCTTTTGCCAATATTCTTCCCTCAACTAACAACAAGTGCAAATTGTTTGCTCATTATTATATTGCTATTTTAGGAATGACTTTATTAAAATTGGCTGCCAAACTTGCTGGGTTTCAACAGCATCAACACTTTAAAAATATTTCATGAGTTGTAAAGTACCTCGAGATATCCTGATTTCGGAAAAGGTGCAATGTGAATGCACATTATTTATTTCTTCTTTCTTTATTTTATCCTCTGATAATGCTTCTGTGTAATATTAATGTGTCAGCGTTGAATATATGCTCAAAGCCCTACTTTCAAAAATATAATGTGTTCATCCTCAGCCAAGCTGACTACAGAGAGACTTCATGCTGCTGGTGCAGAACAGCATCCAAAAAGCCCTCAGGCCTGTTCTGAGTGAAATATTATACTAACTTAATACTGCTTTGATCTTTGAGGTGTTTCCAAATCCACCACAGAAGCACTTACACAGAATGCGAAAATTCCCCATCTCCTAGTGCAGCAGTAGGGTTGGAACTATGACAGAGACCCAGTTCATTGGGTCCTGATTGGCCTCATTTCTTCATGATATATCCGGGACTTGTACTCCCCTGTTGTCGGGTACTGGAAACTGTAACCAACTAACTAAATACATTGTGGCTGCCCTTGTTTGGAAAACAACATTGTAGCAATCTGATAAATCCAGATTGTTCATCCTGCAATATTAGTTATAACTGAATTACTTCACATATTTACTTACAATATCATGGATACTGATCAGAACGCTGAAGTACTATAGACAACGTTAACTTTTGATTACAAATATATTGTAAACAAAATCTGCAACAGCCAAATATTGAACATAAATGTTTATTTAGTCACATTCTGGCAAATTCTGGTTTGATGTCCATTGAATACTGCACCTACCAAGTGTCAGGCAAATGTTGGAGAGAAATGTAAAAGGGACAAACAATGAGGAGTCTATCTTCTGGCTCCCTCTCTCAGCAGGAAGCCACTTCTTGGAGAATGTTTGTGATTTGGCCTTACGGAAATTTATGTGTAAAAAAAGAGTTAAAACACTATAGTTTGTGTGTTAACGGCCTTATATCCGAGAGCAAGGACTGCTATCAAAGCCACAGCTTTGAGAACAACCATTAAACATCTGTGTGAGGCATTTGGGAACAAAGGAAAAGGCAGTTTCTCATTGTCTGATAACCAGTACTGCCAGTCAACCACTGATTTAAAAAAAAATCAGCACACAAGTTTCAATCAAGTCACAAAGTCAAGAATCTCAAAATCAACTGGTTAACTATTGACATCAATGGCACCAGTAGCATCCACTGTAACAGCCAGAACATTCAAACGTCTGCTTTACACTTACAATTCAAAGACTAATCCATATTTTTAAAATCTTTTATCTTTCTGAAATGTGTTCACTGTATTGTGCTGCTATTTCTTCTCGCATTCAGTAATAAATGAAATCAATGTGCAAATCTTGGTTTGAATGATGTGGGCATTGGGAAATAACGTGACAGAATGGCGTGAAAATTACTTTGAGGCCTACCTCAATGTCAGTAACAATTCACTGCATCTTTTAACTAAGTTCTGGTCGTGGAGGCAAGATTCTTGCTCGGCAATGGCGAGTTGCTTATTAAGGGGGATTATTATTGTTAAACATCTTGTTCATTGCACATGTCACCTCATTAATATGGAGCTTTCTACCCTGTCACCCTGTGCAGGCAGGCTGAAAGCCAATAATTCTTGGCAAGGAAGTCTGAGTTGGAGACCTGGCATTTTCAATTCATCACTTGCTCCAAAGGATCTCCATGGTAGACACTAAGGACCAATACTAGGTCACACTCCATGAACACTATCTACATACAGTCCACATCCACAGACCTTGCTATTTGATATTTGCCAACCTCTATGAACCCAAGTGGCACATTTGCAATCCACTTACATGTCACTTCTGCACTTCAATACTGCCTCTGGAGGCACACCAGCAACTATGACTGTAATGCTGCAGCAAGGTCATTCAGAGACACTCACACAGATAACACTCACTGGACCGGACTGAATTGCTCAACTGTTTGTTTCCTCTTTTAGTGTTTACTCATTTTGAGCATACCTAGATGTTCACAGCAACCCTGACTTGCCTTTTTGTACCTTGACCTTCAGCAACAGATACCAGGAGCAGAGTACTACTGTATTTCTGTGCTGTTTAGCACAGACACAAAAGAAGGAAGCTTGTCATGTGATTACCAGCAGTCCTCAGTCACATCACGGGAGGAAGGCTATCAGTCTGGGGACCCTGGCACAGGGCAGCCTTTGCTGACAGTCCAAGAGCTTGGACATGGTCACTCAACCACTCGGTGTGGTCAGAGATGGATGTTCTCTTCATAAGTGATGAGGAGACAAGTACCAGGTAGCTCACCACTAGTCCTGAGTCTTTCTACCTCATTTTGGGATGTTTTCCTCCTGCAATGAGACAGTGACAGGTATTAAGGGAGAAGAAAGGGAATGGCACAGCTGTTACTTTTGGTGCAAGTGGCTACACTACCTGACTGAGGAGTGGACAGTGCAGCGGATGGACAGAGTTAGCGGTGTGGGCAATTAGCGAGGATGACAATAAGTGAAAAAAGATGTTGAAATCTACAGTGAGAGTAGTAGAGCCTTGGTAAGAGGTGGGTAGAGGGAGTACAGTATAGAGAGAAGATGGTGACATTTAGCTTCAGGAGTGGAAAAGGAACTTCTTCATACATTGTTGTGTATGCCTTCACACGGCTGAGACTGTATTGATCCTGGAATGGCCTGGTGGCATGGCTTCCACCCCTGGTCTTAAAGGATGAGGATAGCCCTCCTCTGCAACACCCTTTCCAGCCAGGCTTCCAGAACCATTCCCCAAAGCGGGACACCATTTTCTCCTTCTCTAGATAGTTTCAATGTGCAAGACAAATGTCCTTTACTATGCAAGTCAGTTCCAGACTAGCAGTGGTTGTCTGGATGAATGTCTATGTTGTTAAAGATGCCAGTCCATTCTAGGATATACCAACCATGGTAAGCTGTTCTTGGCCAGTCATTAATGAAGTATGTTTGGTCAACAGTGAGAAATCCACTTGACCTCACAGAGAGAAACCTGCATGAAATTTGATGAAACTAACACTTAGCCAAAACATGTAAAAATCATCCCATCCTTTTTATTCATTTAAGAAAGCCTGGTTAAATCATTTCCTTTTAAAAGATAAGTTCATTTGCATCTGGTATAAGGGAATCCACAAGGAAAGGGATTTTTTTTAAATAACCTCGTGGTTGGGACAGGGATAGCTGAGTAATCAAGGGGAGCTTTTTCATCTCTCCCCACCGGGACCTTAATGTCCCACCTGTAACTAGAAGAAGCTGAGGACTGGTCTTAATAACAGCAAAGAACAACTGTTTTTGAATAACTGTCCCAGAGGACATCACAAAAACAATAAAATCCTTTGTTTAAGGAATGAGATCGTGTTCATAAGAAAATGATTTACGCTTTTCAGTAAACTTCAGCATTCATTTGTCTTTCTGCATTTCAACAGATTGATCTGAGAATGTTTTTCTTCAAGGTTTAATGTCATTACTGATGAGTTGAATTTTTTTTATATTTCAGTGTGAGTCCTGTGTCTGATCAGTTGCTAAGATCATCTTCCTTCATTTTCAGAAAATTGATCATCTAACAATTTAAATTGTTGTTGAAACCATTATTCACCCATTCGTAAATTTAAAAAGAAATCTTTGTCCCCCAACTTGCACACTCAAAAATAAGAATATACAAAACTCTTTTTGGGTTTCTTGTGAAGAAATGCAATACTAGAAAAGAGATAGCAGTGAGATTGCAGACCACCATCCAAACACTTTATCAATTCTGTACAAGGTTTTCAGATCTTAAAACATCCTATATTCCCTTAAATAACAATGAGTTTTGACTAATCCTCAGTCTTCTTTGAAGAATTCCCACAAAGAAATATACTTCTACACAAGTTGCAGAAATTGTTAGCGAACCCATCTCCTACTTGATGTACCCCTGGCAATGCCAGTAACCTGTTGATGAAAACTGTTATCAAAAAAAAAGCATTATATCTAAGTGCAAGTTAGGAGCAACTGGGGGTTTAAGTAGGAGCAGATGAAAGGATCCTAGTCCACAAGTTGTCTGAAAAAAATATCCAATGCAGCGAAGTAATTGCTGAGAGGGATAAAACTGTAAAGAGATTTTAGGTCCGCTGAGAAGGTAAAGCCTGGAAGCAGCCAAATTGTCGAAGTGTATGATTACTGTCTGTGATGCAAGATATAAGCAATTCAATCTGCAATCTTATGAGACTGTCAAGGAATATTTAAGGTTAGCAATAGGGCAGTGGAGTTCGGTCATAATGGACCCCTGACTTTCTTACATTAGAATGTTAGAAATTTCCAGCACAGAAGGAGGTGATTTGGCCATTATGACAGTGCTTGCACATTGCCAAGGACAGTTAAAATTAGTCCCAATGACCTGTGCTGTCTCAACAGCCTGTACCTTCAATTATTTATCTAATTTTCTTTTTAAAGATGAAATTGTCTTTGCCTCAACCATATCCCCCGGCAAAGCATTCCATTATTCATAAGGAGTAAAGGAAGTTCTTCTAATCTCTCTCTTCAACCTTTTAGTGACATCTATTAATTACCAATCCCCCACTTTTTACTGTCCAAACTAATGAAATGATATTTCTCCACTCGGTCGATTAATATTCTCCACTATCTTAAAAATCTCAACTAAATGTTCTCTTAGTCATCATTCCCCAGTAAAAACATTCCAAATATATCAAATCTCTGTCTTCCTAATTAGAGTTTCATAACTCTGACAGATGTTTCATCAGTGTTAATGTCTGCGTTATAATATTTTTTAAGCAGTCCTTTTTAAAATTAATTCATGGAATGTGCCTGGGCCATTTATTTTCTATCCTTAGGGAAGGTGGTGATGAGCTGCCTTCTTGAACCATTGCAGTCCGTGTACTGTGATAGACTCACAATGTTGTTTGGGAAGGAGTTCCAGGATTTTGAGCTGGAAACCTTGAAGAAATGTGATATATTTCCAAGTCACCACTTACAGAGAATCACATTTGGTGGTTGTATTCCTTTGTATCTGCTGCCATAGTCCTTCTAATTGGAGGTTTTTTGTGGGATTGGAGGTTGCAGCCTAAGGAGCCTTGGTGAATGCGTGCATTACATCACATACAAGATACACTCTGCTGCTACTGAGCATCAATGGTGGAAAAAGTGGATGCTGGCGAATGTGGTGGCAATCGAGCAGACTACTTTGTCTGAGAGGGTCTCAATTTTAAAAAAGATTCAGGTACCTGGATCGCATCCACCTTCACTGTACAGTGTGCTCTCCACTCAAAACTGAGATTCCTGAAAATTTTAAAGTAAGGAAGTCTCATAGTTCTTAGAGCCATTTGAGTAGATGTTTACTCTCACAGTCATTAGTCTACAGTCTTGATTATCCCCATGTTTATCGCCTGTTCATCCTTGCTGCCCTTCCCTTGAGAGGTTATTCCAGTAGTCCACAGCTTGCTGTGGGAGGCTAAATCCAAATAGCTCCAGGCTCCAATTTCACAAGGGTGTTCATCTGACTCTGGTAAAATACTGGTGACATTTGAAAATGGCCCATTTGGGAATAGCGTGGAGAGCCTTCAACCAACTAATTGTCTGCTTTCCTTTGGAAAACCAGGTACCAATTGTCACAAAGCTAGTCCCTTTTTTTCTAAAGCTGTTCTTTGGCTCAAGGAGACTCTATCGTTGTTATTTTTCATAGGGACAATAAATCGGGCCAGACTCCAGTCAGTTTGGTTTGGTACAGAAATGAAAATGATTTTGAGAGGCCTTTTGTTTATATGTAAACAGATGAGACTTCAGGCCAAAATGGTCATGCTTTAGAAGTGACCTGTATAAAGAGAGGGGAGTGGTCAGCTCTCTGGCTAAGCTGGGCTGAGCAGTTTTAGTTCAGTCCTGAACTGGGAAGTTCAACAGGGAACTGTGTGGAATCTCTTTGCGGGATTTTAAACAGTGAGTGGTAGGTGCTGGTGTCTTAATTTCGGGTGTTGGTTTGGTTGGGTAGACAAAGTTTGGGATAATAATGACTCTTTCAAACACCAAACGTTTTCTGAATGTGGATGTGGTGACTTTGGAAGTTTTTGCAAAATATGAATAAGACCAAATTGCAAGTTTCAGTGGACAGAGGACTGTCAAAAGACATTTGACAGCCCAAAAACTGTGTTAACCACTGTCCCAGTATTAGCCACACCAGAGTACATGAAGCCTTTCAAGGTGGCTATCAACGCCAGTGATGTGGGTGTTGGTGTGGTGCAGGAGGATGATGAGGGAATAGAAAGACCCATCGGCTATTTTTGCAGGAAATTGAATGTTCATCAAAGAAATATTCAACAGTGGAGAAAGAGACTTCAAGCTTGGTGTTGGCATTACAACATTTCACTGTTATTATTACCAGCAATGCATCTGAGGCAATCGTATACATTGATCATAACCCACTGACATTTGTGGAAATATTTAAAAACAAAAATGCCAGACTGTTTAGATGGAGCTTGTTGCTGCAGCCAATCAGTTTGACAATTGTGCATGTGGCAGGTTGCAAAAACATGATATCCAATGCATTATCGAGACTCGAATGAGATAGGGAGATGTTCGGCAGTGGGTGTACCGTGGTCTGAATTTGCATGGGGTTGTGCATGTTTGCATGTTTATAGTTAGTATAATGTATATGTGTGTCTAAACTAGTAACCACGGTTTTTAATGGTTAAAAATGAAGCCATCTTATGGTATTGATGGGTTTTTTTTTAAGGGAGGAGATGTCAAAAAGCTAGTCCTTTTTTTTTCCTGAAGCCGTTCCTTGGCTCAAGGAGATTATGTCCTCAATATTTTTCAGAGGGGCAATAAACCAGACCAGACTCCAATCAGTCTGGTTTGGTACGGAGATGAAAAGTATTTTGAGAGGCCTTTTATTTATATATAAACAGATGAGACTTTATGCCAAAGTAGTCTTGCTTTAGAGGTGACCTGTATAAAGAGAGGAGAGGGGTCAGCTCGCTAGCTGAGCTGAGCTGAGCAGTTTTAGTTCAGTCTTGAGCTGTGTGGAATCTCTCTCTCCTTGTTGCCCTTCAACTTCAACCTGTAAGCATGTGTTCCATTTATACTGGGTTTTAAAGGGAGTTTGCATATAGGGACTGTTATGTATATGCTTACATTCCTGAGGAAGGGCTTATGCCCGAAACGTCAATTCTCCTGCTCCTTGGATGCTGCCTGACCTGCTGCACTTTTCCAGCAACACATTTTTCAGCTCTGATCTCCAGCATCTGCAGTCCTCACTTCCTCCACTGTTATGTATATTCGGCATAACACAATTCATATGACAACTCATTCCTGAAATGGCACCAGAAGCAGGACAGCATCGGACATCCAACTCAGTTTGTAAGTTTTACATTTGCCCACATTCCTGCCTCCGAAACAGTCTTTGTGTGACTGGGAAGATCCATCAGTGTCTTTCCATTGGAGTACAAACTAACATTCTATGTTTTTTTTTCCTTTGCAGGGTATCTCTGATTACAATAATGACTTGCATTTGCATGGTACCATTGACACAATATAAAACCTTCCAAGAAACTTCAGAGGGGTTTTAACAAAAGAAAATTGACACAAAGCTACACAAGAAGATTTTGAGTAGATAGCCATAAGTTTGGCTAAAGAGGCCTTCTTCTACAAAGAAAAAGCATCAGAAGGACAGAGGGGGTCATGAAGAAAATTCCAGACCTTGGGAACAAAGACAGAAATTCCTGGAAAAACTCAGCAGAAAACTTTTCATCAGAACTGCTTCAGAATTCTCATGAAAAGGCACTGGACTTGAAAAGTTAACTCTGCTTTCTCTCCACCATTGCTGTGAGACTTGTTGAGTTTATTCAACAATTTCTGTTTTGTTTCTGATTTCCAACAAATGCAGTTTTTTTTTTATCCTGAGTTGGGAAGGTATAGCTGCCACTGAGGAGGGAAGCAATGGCATGATGGTAATGTTACTGCACCAGTAATCTAGCAGCCTAGACTAATGCTTCGGAGGCATAATTTCAAACTGGACCAAGGCAGCTGGTGGAGTTTCAGTTGAATTAATGAAGTGTGGAATTGAAAGGTCATCTCACAAGCAGTTTCATGAAACTACCAGCAACCGTGGCAAGAACCCAACTGGTGTGCAAATTGTCTTTAGGGAGCCAAATCTACCATCCTTATTAACCCTGCCCTATATGTGACTCCAGACCCACAGTAGTTGGTTCTTAACTGCCCTCAGAAATGGACTAGCAAGCCAAGCAGTACAAAGTCAATTAGAGATGGACAATAAATGTTGATTTTTCCAATGATACTCACATTCTAAGAAAAAAATATAAAAATCAGAAAAGCATCATAATTCAAGAAGTACCCACGTCTAGAATGGGTAGCAGGCTGGAAGATATTATGGAGATAGTAAAGGACAAGACAATAAAGAGAGTGAAAAGTAAGCTTGAAAATTTTAAAACAGAGGCTTTGTTTGACCACAAAACAACACAAGTCAGTGAATATGGGGTGATGGATGGATGGAACATGGATTGAATTAAGAAACAGTAGAAATTTGGAAAAAACACAGAGAATGCTGGAAAACTTCTCAAGTTTGGCAGCAGTTATGGAGAGAGAGAAAAACAGCGTAAAGATAATGCCAACCTGCTGAATTTCTCAAGTATTGCCTATTTTTGTTTCACATTTCCAGTATCTGAAGTTTTTTGCTTTTATTTGAGCAGAAATTTAGTTCTGCTTATGTTTATGGAGTGAGTAAGATGGAAATCCAAGCAAGGGGCATGGGATAATCAAATCAAAAGTTACCTTACTTATTGTACACTACAATTGCCACCACATTTCAGTTTGACAAACAACTTCCTGAAGTAATGCATAGTTATTTGTCACATCCTCCACTTTTATGTTACCGTCATGTTATGAATTAGAATCTTCTCCAACAGTATAACTGGCCTGTTTCTTACATCTGTACAATAGATGGGAATTAAGGAATAAGGCATTTCACCCTTGAGCTTACTGTACAAATTCTACCAGATCATGTGTGATCTGGCTGTGCCCTCAACTCTAAATTCTTGCCTAAATTCTAATACCATTGGATTCCCTGCTAAGTGAAGAATCTAGCTATCTGCCAACCTGTAATAAACTGAAGTCTGTCTTGTTTTGCACAAGTGCAGAACCTGCTCCTTATTCCTTTTTAATTTTCACACTAAAGAATCATCCAACCATTGTGTACACATTGTAGTTACAACGTGTTTAAGAAAATATAACTGTGGAAGTTGATAATGTAATTCATTCAAAGCCATCAAAATAAGTGCAAAGGAACAAAAAATGCAATATAACTTCCAGGGTTGACAACACAAAAAATTGATTTCAAAAATTGCCAGAAGATAACAGAAATACAGCTTTGGTTTCTGGTGTGTCGCAAACTTTAGGATCGAGTTTCCATTCTGGTTTAAATGTAGCTACATCTCTTTTCTTCCCTTCACTTCCCTTTTCTCAGCAGGGTTTTCACAAAGGTTATGCCAAATGGACAATAACAACAAATTGTTTTTATATCAATGAGCACAGTAGCTTGAGGAAATTTGTGCACAAGACAAAAGCCAGGACAAAATTTCTCATTCTTTTATTGGCCAAACTCTTGTGAGAATCAAACATTTCTTACTCACTTCATACAGGGTCACAGAGTTATACAGCTCAGAAACAGGTCCTTCAGCCCAACTCATCCATGCTAAACAGGTTTCCTAAACTGAATTAGTCCCATTTTCCTGCATTTGATCATATCCCTCTAAACCTTCTCCATGCACCATTTAAATGTGTATTTGTGCCCTCCTCTACTACTTCCTCTGGCATTTTGGTCTATATACACACTTCCCTCTGTGTGAAAACGTTGTCCCTCAGAACCCTTTTCAATCTTTATTCTTTCACTGTAAAAACAATCAGTGCTAAATAACCTATGAGGCTGAATTTCCATTAAAGCAACAAGTTCTTTTCCTAAGGTATCACAATTTGAGTCAGAAGGTTATAGGTAACATGCTGGAGACTTGAGAATATTATTTAGGCAAACTGCCCAGTGCAGTGGCAAAGGAACTGTAGTTACCTCGATCATTTCAGAGGGCAGTAAAAGACATCCATGTTTCTGTGGAGCGAGAGCCACATGGAGGCCAACCCAGTTAGGGAAGGCAGATTTCCTTCCCTGAGGGAGATTAATGAACCAGGTGGCTTTTCCCAACAGTCAATAATGGTGGTTACCATTAACTTAGCTTTTAATTTCATGTTTTACTGAATTCACATTTCACCATCTGCTCTGGTCGGATTCAAAGCTACATTCCCAGTACTGTACGGTAGCACTCTAGATTACTAGTCATGTGACATTATCACCAACCCACTATCAACCAAATGACTGGGGAGGTACCATATTTCAGATGAGATATTTCAGCAAAAATAACTTCATCATCCCTTTTAGAAGTTAAAACCGTAGTTTTATGAGAACAATATATGCAAAGTTGTTTTGGTGGTTCAACAAATATTACACATATTATTTTCATTGTCTTGTATTAGTAAATCAATTGTGTTATTTCCACTGTGACGCCCACACTTGACAGAGGTACTGAGTATTCATCAAGGCTACGAATGGAGGAATGTTTAGGATTCTGTTGTTGAGGGAGAGAGAGAGTGAGAGAGAGAGAGAAAATGCAGTGAGGTGAGTGATGGATATGACACCGTCAGGAAAAAGAATAGAAAAATCTAAGAGTAGATGGAAAACTATGGTGGCAAGTAAATATAGTGAGTTTTGAGTTAGAATAGTAATGGACAGGATTAAATAGGAAGCGATGATCAACCAGTATTTTGGAGATCTCTATTTAATTGGGAAAAGCCAGAAGAAGAAGAAGATATCAGGGGCCAGACAACAATGGTAAGCCACAGCGTACAAAAGTATTTACCCAAGTCTTTGTGTTTTTGTGCGCTCTAGTATAACTCAATTTAATTTGTTCTTATATAGCCGTTGGATATGAAGGCTGTGTTTAAACATAGAGGTAAAGATGCCATAGTCCTAGAGGAGCATAGGGCTAAGCTCTCATTAGTTTAGCGCTGGAGTGATGGTGAGCTTAACTTGAGGATCACCATATCTCAGGCGAGGGACAAAGTTATGAACATGAGACCTTTGTGGTAACCTCAGCCAGTACGTGAATTGAACCTGTGCTGTTGGCATCAGTCTGTATCACCGTCTAGCCAGCCGAGCTAACTGATCCCAAAAAGCTGTGTTTAATCGAGGCACTGCAGGTCATGGCTGCCATTTGAGGAGCTACCGAGAAAATCCATGTCATATCTTTTCAAGAAGGCAGCCACATTACATGCTACTTGTCCAGAAAGCAATGGGCATTCCCTAGGATCAAGAACTCTGGATGAGGGGGAGGGTTGGGGTACGGGGTGGGAGCAGAGGAATCTTCTCCAGCAAGAGCTGCCATCTATTCGAAGGTCAGCATCTGTAATTGAGTGGCAGCCTTACCAGAGAAGGGTGCCACCTTGCTAAGAACCACTATGGGCACCGGATCCCAAACTGCACGAGTAATGGTAGGAAAGGGGTCATGGGATAGAGGTGTTGGGATGTAGGGAGGCATTGTCAGTTAGGGAAAGGCTTTCAACTTACCCCTGCCTTTCTGATTCTGTCCTTTAATCAGGATATTTTTGAAGAAGGAACAACCCTGAGACTCCAAAAAGCCACACGACACAGATTTAATCCACATACCAAGATTCTCTGGCTCATGATTTGGTTAGAACCATGGAAAACAGCATGATTCCCTAAGTGAATAGCATTTTGCTTTGTTTCAATGGTAATTCCACTATTCATGCCCTTTTGTGCCAAGTAGGCTGTTTTTTGCTGAGTGTGTTGAATGTTTGCAGTCTAATTTGTTCTCAAAGTCTTATCACTAACAATGTTTTATCAGCTTTATCAAAATAGAATTTGCCTTTCTAGCTTCTGAGTTTCACCTAGTCACTCATTCCTATTACTAAGTCTGGCCTCAGTAGCACTTTAGCTTTTTGGAAGAGCAATCTGTGGAGGTGTGACATTAGTTGGTGAACTTGCCTATTTCCCACATCTTCGATTGCATGTTTCTCCACTTTTAAGATGGCCTTGTGCAAATCTGTGCTGAATCTAGTTATTTTTGTAATGATTCCTTTGAGAATTGTTATCACTACTTTAGATTTTCCATTTGACTAAGTAGGTGTGGAGGTAACAAATAGAACTGAATTTCCCCATTATTCATTACGAACATAAATAATTCACTCAAGAATTGAGCACCATTACTATTCATCATTTTGTTGGAGATGTCATGGCAATTGAAGTGTGTTTCCAGGCATTCTATGATCCAATTGGTAGTCCTTGACATAACGAGCCTTACTCCCACTAGCCTAAACAATATTTTACTGTGACGGGATAATCACTAAGCATGAAGAGGTCTACTCCAACCTTCATCCATTATCTGTCTGGGGTGTTACAAATCATTAGTTTGCTTAGCTTGATGTTCATTGCAAACAGTACATTGGCTGATGTGGTCCTTAATGTGATTGCTCATGTTTGACCAGTAGGGTATTCTCTTCCATTCCTCAGTATGGGCTTGATTCCTTGATATCTTATTTGATTTGCTTCAACATCTCTTTTCTTAACTCTTAAGGACTGTCGTTTTTGTGTTTCCAGATACGATGCCATACTGAGTAATCATTTCATTTCCTTAGGTCAAATCCTGTCTCACAACAACTGGTGTATCCTTAATGGTTCCAAGACATGCTTCCATCACAACTTCATGCAGCACTTCGGTGGTTTGCAATTCCTACAAATTGCTGAACTTCAGTCAAATCTGCTGCAAATTTAATGCCATTTAACAGTCAGTACATGATCTATGTTCTGGACTTCAGTCATCTTCAGTTGTAGCTTCTTTTCATGTTCAGCATCAGGTTCATCTGATAAGCTCACTCTCGCAGTCTCATTTCATTCTGATCATGGTTTGCATAGCTTTTTCTATCCTGTCTCCCTATCTACAGAGTAGCAAATCATTCGCTCCAGGAAAATCATCAATTAACTCATGATGTCTGCATTGATGTTTTTCCAGAATAGTAGAAATGCCAGTATGCATGCAAAACCACCTAAACCTCTCGTATGGTGTCCAGAGCATAATAAGAGAGTTACTGCTTTCATCCAGTCTTGTTTGCCAGTGCCCTTTACCAACTTTTAAAAGAGTAAAGCTTTTGACTTTGTAAGCAGATCATAACTACTTCAGCGTTTGCTGGATTGGTTATACTCCTTCTTCCCAAATGTTTCCAGATCTTGTGTGTAGTGTGCTCTGCTATGATCAAAACCCCAAAATGTAACCGGTATTTTTAATCCTTAATTCTAAAATATGATTTTTCAGAAAAAGACTTCTATAGAGACAAAATAACTGCAGGTGTAAATTTATTGGTGCTCTGGTAGAAAGTCTGTGTGAGATAAATGGGATGTAACACTGAATGGTGTCAAAGAAACTTGAAACAGACTAAACTGTGATCTTCTGTCAGTGCAATGATGACAAGGGGCTGATGACACTGTACTAAATATCATGGCATCCCTTGTAGATTGCACACCAAACTGCAGACAGATTTTGTATGCTTCCTGTTGAAGAATTCACAAGGACAGGAGTTATAAAGCCTGTTTATACTCTACTGGATTGTGTTAGTGCAACTCAACATTCTTGTCCATACCAACCTGGGTATGAATGTTAGCGTGCTGTAAAGATCACAGTCAGGCAACTATCTCCTCATCAATCCTGTGTCTCAGGCATACAAATCTACATGTCACAATAAAGTTAATTCAATTCAATTCAATTCTGAATGCTAGATGTCACTTGGCTAACAGCAAGTCAAAGGGAACATCACACACACAGACACACAAACAAACACACAGACACACACACAGACACACACATAGACACAGCCCCTTGAATGCTGTCATTCAATCATAGTTAGAAGGAATTAGAACTACAGAAGCTCATCAAATTCACAAAATGAAGGATCATGAAATCCACTGTCCACCATCAACATCAATGTAAATGGTAACCTTCACTGCAAAACCATTCTTTTAGAGCAATTCAGAGAATAATTCACGTATGTGTTAATTTTATTTTTATCTTTTTATACTCATTTCTTACTTCCAATCTGTGGGAATAGATGGTATGTTACTAAATCATCTTGTGTTTAGTAATTAATAAATTCACTATTTGTTAACTCAAGAAAGCCTGGTTAAATTATCACATTTTAAAACGTGCATACTAACTTGTTGCAATTAACCAAAGAGGCAGGTATATAAAGGAGGAGAGCCAGTTCATCCTTCCTCAGCTGGGAGTTTAACGATTCGGCATATCCTATCATTAACTGTAACTAATTGGGGAATCTCACCCGGGGTCGAGGCATAACAATGTAAGCTTGAACCTGACCAACATCTCCTAACATCTTGAGAGAATGCCCTCAATTTGCTGAACAAGCAACCTTTCTCCAGTGGATCCGTGAACGATACAATGAGATATCAGCTAGTCAAACATAATTGCAATTTAATGGAGAACAAATTAAATGTTTTGTACACAGAGGTCAATAAATTCATCAGACGTGGGAAACGAAATAGATGTAATTCATTCAAGAATCCCTATAGGATGGAAACAGGTCATTTGGCCCAACAAGTCCACACTGACCCTCCGAAGAGGATCCCAACCAGACCCTTCCACTGCTCTATTATTCTACATCTACCCCGACTAATGCACCTAAACTACAAATCCCTGAATACTATGGGCAATTTAGCTTGGCCAGTTCATCTAACCTGCACATCTTTGGACTGGGGGAGGAAACCAGAGCACCTGGAGGAAACCCATGCAGACACAGGGAGAATGTGCAAATTCCATACAAACAGTCACCTGAATCTTGAATGGAACCCAGGTCCCTAGCGCCGTGAGGCAGCAGTGCTAACCGCTGAGTCACTGTGCCACCCCAAGCTTTATTCAAGCTTCAATCAAGCTAGGCTTCACCACCCAAAAGCAATACCAAGCATCATGAGTTCAATTTAAAAAGCAAATAAAAGACAATCATTTGGTTAAAACTTAAATCATGGCTATCAAGGTCCGAAAGCAGAAATTGTATAAAAAATTGCCAAGGAGGCAAAATTAGTAATGCGTAGAATCATGCAGCAATATCTTACAAAAAGAAGCGAAAGAGATATTTGTTAGCATTTCAATGAAGAAAGAAATGCCACTTTTATTTTGTGACTAGATTTAATGGCAAAATCACTGAGGTTTTTGAAATTGTTTCATGAAAAGCTATCTTCCTCAGAATTTAAAATAAATGGAGAAGTTGAACAGTTAATAAGATTCAGTCTCTGCAATTGGTGAAACATTAACTGGAGAAGTATTGAAAAGCCATTATCTTTCTTGGAATTGCAAACCTTGGTTGTAATGGGAGGAAGGAAGGCCTCCAGTAATGATTGTTGTACTCATGGGTATACAAATACTTCTTTCATGAACTGGGACCAATCGTTTTGGAAGTGGTCCAGCACATGATTTTAAGTAGCGAGCTATCCCAAGCTTTTGATTTAACTTAAAGCTTTTGGTTTGTGGCTGTTAAGGCTGTTTGGTCAATAACTCTTTATCAGAATCCTTATGAATGACTTAGTGCAATGTCTGCTGTCAGACAATCAGCGCAGACTCAGAAAATGTCAAGACGCCATTGATGTGGGATGCAATTTTATTATGAACCACTTGGTGATAGAGTGGCATTTAAGCTAAGCTTTGCACTCAGTGATGTAACCCAGAGTTTAGTCAATGCTCCATCATGGAGTATATTCAAGAGTGAGATACAGAGTTTATAGTTGGTCATGGAATCAAGGGATATGGGGATATCAAGGGTGAAACGAGAGTTAAGGCAAATGTTCCTCCGGGGTCTAGATTAGAGTGGTGCTGGAAAAGCACAGCAGTTCAGGCAGCATCCGAGGAGCAGTAAAATCAATGTTTTGGGCAAAAGTCCTTCATCAGGAATGTTCCTCCATCAATCATTCATCAATTTAATGGCAGAACAGGCTGAAGAAATAGTTTGAACATATTTCCAATGTTCTGATGGTCTTATGAAATTATGCTGTCAATCTGAGCCAAATGGCCAGCCTTCAGTTTAATGTTTCCTGCCTCTTGATTCTTTAATTCAAGTGCAGATGATGCACTTAATTCCTGGAATGGGATTGGAACAACTCTGATCTTCTTCATAAGAGATACTCCCACGAGGTTTCAAGTCCAATGTATTTTTTGCATTTTGAAATGTCTTAGACACCTCATTAGGTGTGACATACCAGAATCTCTCACTCTCTCGACAAGCAGCCACTGAATTCAAGTCTACAATCAACTTTTAGCTGTATATATGTCCCTTCTTTAAACAAATAATCCTCATGTTGTAATTAAAATGTGATATATTGGTGGGTGGTCTGGAGTTATGATCCATGTTTGTTACAGTATGAGTGAGCAAAGAGTTGACAGAAAGGGTAGACCACTGCAATGGTTGGCCATTTATTTATCATTTTCCTGCATTTTCAAAAGTTTTCTATTGAAATTATAGTGGACAAATGGGAGAACCACTGTGTACCTAAGACAATAAAAATCTATTTTAATAAGGTATTGCTCACATATGTGGCTGTATATTATTAGAATGATTGTATTGAAGGTGTTGTAATTGACTTTTACAGCACCTACAGAGGATTCTCACTCTCCTAGTCAGTTTCATTTGTCCTGTTCTTGTTCAAGATAATGCCATGGTATCTTTCAAGCCCACCTGAGAGGGCCAACTTGACCTTATTTCATGGGAAAAGTAGCATCTCCAACAACGCAGTACTCCCACGGCACTGAAAAGTTAGTTTAAATTATTTGCTCATATTATTTAAACTCTAATAGGCCCAAGTCTACAATCAAAAGACAGACTGAAAAAATCAGTATATAATCGTTAACTTTTCTAACATTCTCTTGTGAAGAACAATCTACTAGCCACAATGCATTTTGGAAATTCTGTTTCATTCTGTCGATGGCTTTTGCCCGTTTTAATAATGTTACACATACAATGCTCAAGCTTGTACATTTTAAGTGTCTCTGTCAAGTGGTTATGTGAATAAAATTGAAAGCAGCATACCTCACGATATGAATTATTTATTGATGGTGATACTTCAGGGATGCCCTATTGTTTCTCTTCTTCAAAAGTTAAAAGGTTAATTTGGTTTTACACTTGATACAAAAGGAAAATTTGTTTAATTGTATTAATCTTGTAATTCACTTTTGGTATAATTTAACATCTGCTCTTCAAATCAGAAGGAATCAGGCAGTTAAAGTAGGGCATTTAATTTTTTTCAAATCTTTGGGTTTATTTGAAGTGAGTGATTAAATTTGACACACGGAACTGCCTTCTTCCAATGCTTCATTCCTATGGTATAGATCAGTAGAAATGTATATGACCTGATCTTTCCACTGTTCCATATCATTCTGATGTTTCCAGTATTAGCAGCATTTCTTTTCCTTTTGTATGTGAATGAAGATGTTAGATAACATTAAATTGAAACTGGAAGGCTCCAATGAATAAGGAGCTACCTTTCTGGTTGAAGTAGCAGAGTTTTGTTGGGTAAATGATAAGTTGTTCATCATCTCACTAAATTGTCTCAAATTATATGGAGTCATAGAGTCATAGAGATGTACAGCATGGAAACAGACCCTTTGGTCCAACCTGTCCATGCCGACCAGATATCCCAACCCAATCTAGTCCCACCTGCTAGCACCCGGCCCATATCCCTCCAAACCCTTCCTATTCATATACCCATCCAAATGCCTCTTAAATGGTGCAATTGTACCAGCCACCACCACATCCTCTGGCAGCTCATTCCATACATGTACCACCCTCTGTGTGAAAACGTTACCCCTTAGGTCTCTTTTATATCTTTCCCCTCTCACCCTAAACCTATGCCCTCTAGTCCTGGACTCCCCAACCCCAGGGAAAAGATTTTGTCTAGTTATCCTATCCGTGCCCCTCATAATTTTGTAAACCTCTATAAGGTCACCTATCAGCCTCTGACGCTCCAGGGAAAACAGCCCCAGCCTGTTCAGCCTCTCCCTGTAGCTCAGATCCTCCAACCCTGGCAACATCCTTGTAAATCTTTTCTGAACCCTTTCAAGTTTCACAACATCTTTCCGATAGGAAGGAGACCAGAATTGCATGCAATATTCCAACACTGGCCTAACCAATGTCCTGTACAGCTGCAACATGACCTCCCAACTCCTGTACTCAATACTCTGACCGATAAAGGAAAGCATACCAAACGCCTTCTTCACTATCCTATCTGCCTGCGACTCCACTTTCAAGGAACTATGAACCTGCTCTCCAAGATCCCTAGGATCTTACCATTAAGTGTATAAGTCCTGCTAAGATTTGCTTTCCCAAAATGCAGCACCTTGCATTTATCTGAATTAATCTCCATCTGCCACTTCTCAGTCCATTGGCCCATCTGGTCCAGATCCTGTTGTAATCTGAGGTAACCCTCTTCGCTGTCCACTACACCTCCAATTTTGGTGTCATCTGCAAACTTACTAACTGTACCTCTTATGCTCGCATCCAAATCATTTATGTAAATAACAAAAAGTAGAGGGCCCAGCACTGATCCTTGTGGCACTCCACTAGTCACAGGCCTCCAGTCTGAAAAACAACCCTCCACCACCACCCTCTGTCTTCTAACTTTGTGCCAGTTCTGTATACAAATGGCTAGTTATCCCTGTATTCCATGATATCTAACCTTGCTAATCAGTCTCCCATGGGGAACCTTGTCGAAAGCCTTACTAAAGTCCATATAGATTACATCTACTGCTCTGGCCTCATCAATCGTCTTTGTTACTTCTTCGAAAACTCAATCAAGTTTGTGAGGCATGATCTCTCACGCACAAAGCCATGTTGACTATCCTGAATCAATCCTTGCATCTCCAAATACATGTACATCCTGTCCTTCAGGAATCCCTCCAACAACTTGCCCACCACCGAGGTCAGGCTCACCAGTCTATAGTTCCCTGGCTTGTCTTTACCGCCCTTCTTAAACAATGGCACCACGTTTGCCAACCTTCTGTCTTCCGGCACCTCACCTCTGACTATCGATGATACAAATATCTCAGCAAGAGGCCCAGCAATCACTTCTCTAGCTTCCCACAGAGTTCTCAGGTACACCTGATCAGGTCCTGGGGATTTATCTACATTTAACCGTTTCAAGACATCCAGCACTTCTTCCTCTGAAATCTGGTCATTTTGCAAGATGTCATCATCTATTTCCCTACAGTCTATATCTTCCATATCCTTTTCCAAGTAAATACTGATGAAAAATATTCATTTAGTATTGCCCCCATTTTTTATGGCTCCACACAAAGACCGCCTTGCTGATCTTTGAGGGGCCCTATTCTCTCCCTAGTTACCCTTTTGTCCTTAATATATTTGTAAAACCCCTTTGGATTCTCCTTAATTCTACTTGCCAAAGCTATCTCATGTCCCCGTTTTGCCCTCCTGATTTCCTTCTTAAGTATATTCCTACTTTCTTTATATTCTTCTAAGGATTCACTTGATCTATCCTGTCTATACCTGATATATGCTTCCTTCTTATTCTTAACCAAACCCTCAATTTCTTTAGTCATCCAACATTCCCTATACCTACCAGCCTTCCTTTTCACCCTGACAGGAGTATACTTTCTCTGGATTCTTGTTATCTCATTTCTGAAGGCTTCCCATTTTCCAGCCGTTCCTTTCCCTGCGAACATCTGCCTCCAATCAGCTTTCGAAAGTTCTTGCCTCATACCGTCAAAATTGATTTTCTCCAATTTAGAACTTCAACTTTTAGATCTGATCTATCCTGTTCCATCACTATTTTAAAACAAATAAAATGGAATGACCTACATTACTGTTACGAGCACACTAACAGATTTATCACCTTTTTTATTCTTATATAGATATTTTTATTAGAAATTTAACATTTTTACAAGTTTACAAAAATAAACAAAACTCTCAAATACAAACATTGATATACAATTAAATCAAATATACAATAGCCAAAATTTAACAAAAGAAAAAAAAACCGAAAAAGAAAAAAAAACAGAACTCAACTTTCTACTAACCTCACCTACAACTAACCAGAGTGTATATTTAAGTCTCTTACATGCTCGGAATGTGTTAACATCAAATGTAATAAAACCCGTGTTCGTGCGGGATTCCTCTCCTAAGGGGCCCCGGACCAGCCAGGTTTGTAATCTCAATTTAATAAAAGCCCTTGTTAGGATAGCCGAAATATCTGTATTTATGTAATTCAAGAAGGGCTGCCATATTTTATAAAATAATTCGGTCTTTCGGTGCACCATATTTGTAAGGAAGTCAAGGGGAATATATTCCATAATTAATCTGTGCCAGTTTGAAAGTCCAGGGGGGCCCTCAGCCACCCAGTTCACCAAAATATTTTTCCTTGCACAGAAAGAGAGAATAGAAAATAATCTCTTCCTGTGCATATCCAGGGAGGGTAAGTTCGAAAAGCCCAAAAGGAGAGATATAGGGTCCACTTTGATTTCCGTTCCTAGTATTTCTGTCAGGGTACTTGCTACTTTAGTCCAATATCTACGGATCCTATGATAGGTCCATAGGCAATGTACAAGAGTGCCCGCCTCTATTTTGGATTTGGGACACATTGGAGATGCTCCTGCCTTAAATTTTGCCAATCGAACCGGTGCTATATGGGCCCTATGAAGTATCTTCAGCTGGATAGCCTGGGTTCTGTTACAGATAGTAATTCTTCTAGCGTTTTCCCAAATATCATTCCACGTTTCTATAGAGATTTCTAGTCCCAAATCCTGATCCCATGTTTTAAGCAGATTATCCATATCTCCCGCTACTTTATCATATAGTAAATGATAAATAGTATTGACGGAGGATACCCCCACTGGTCGTAGGACACTACATTCTCTATCTGATTTATAAAGACTATCTAATAACATAGTCTTCTTCTGTATATAGTCTCGAATTTGGAAGTATCAAAAGAGGTCTCCATTAGGTAATCCGAATTTCTGACGCAGCTGTTCAAAAGCCATCAGGACCCCATCTTTAAATAGGTCCCCTAGACATGAGATACCCCTGGATCTCCAGAGTTTAAAAGTGGCATCTGTAAACCCCGGTTGGAATCCCCATGCTCCCACTATTGGTGCATAGGGGTATGCTTTATGTGAGTTACCCTCATTTCGCCACATTATATTCCAAGCCTTAATTGTGTTTAGTATTATAGGGTTTTTACAGTGATCTGTAATGATTTTCCTCTCGTCTGAAGATAAAAGGTTAATAAGTGGTTATTTTACTTGAGAGGGCTCGATGTCCAACCAGATTGATTGTGGATCAGACAAGACCCAATCAGCTATGTAACTTAATAGGGAGCTTAACTGATATTTCCTAAAATCTGGGAAGTCCAATCCTCCCCTTGTCTGTGGAAGCTGTAGCTTCTTCAGCTTAATGAGGAGCCGTCTATGATTCCAGATAAAGGAACCCAACTAGCCATATAATTTACGTAGAGCCATCCTCGGCAGCATCACCGGAAGCATTCTCATAGGGTATAGGAGATGGGGCAGGACATTCATTTTAATTAGTGCTATTCTACCCAACCAGGAAATTGGAAGGTCTCCCCATCGCTGGAGGTCCTGCCTTATCCTTTCCAGTAAATGCACAAAGTTAGCCTTGTATAACTGACCAAATACTGGGGTAATAAAAATGTCTAAATATAAGAAACCCTCCAGGGACCAACGAAAGGGAAAAAGGGATCCGTCCACTAAGTGGGGTATCATAGCAAGGCCACCCATTGGCATAGCCTCCGATTTTGAAAAATTAATTTTATAGCCTGAGAATGTGCTAAATGTATTAATAACTTGGATTAGGCGAGGTACGGACATCAGAGGATTATTAAGGAATAGAAGAACATCATCTGCATAAAGGGTAATTTTATGCTTACCTGTACCAATCCTCAGGGCCGTTATATTAGGATCAACTCGTATAGCTTCTGCTAGTGGTTCAATTATTAGCGTAAATAACAATGGCGAGAGAGGGCATCCCTGACGGCAGCCCATACCCACACTGAAGCTATCCGAACCTAATCCATTGGTAACCACAACCACCTTGGGATCACTATACAATGTTGAGACCCATTTGGTAAACACCTGTCCAACGCCAAACCTTTCCAATGTGTAAAACAAATATGACCATTCAACCCTATCAAATGCTTTTTCCGAGTCTAATGAAACTACTACTCCTGGTATCTTTCCCTGATGACAGGCTTGAATCATATTCAAAACCCTTCTAATATTATTGGATGATCTCCGGCCCTTAATAAACCCCGTCTGATCCTCCTTTATAATATGTGGTAGAACCCTTTCTAGTCTCAGTGCTAACGTTTTAGAAAGGATTTTAAAATCTGCATTTAGCAAGGATATTGGTCTGTCTGATGTACAATCTTCTGGATCCTTTCCTTTTTTAAGGATAAGAGAGATATTTGCCTCTTTCAGCGAAGGCGGGAGACAGCCCTGACTATATGCATAGTTATACATGTCCATAAGTGGACCAGCCAATATTTCTGTAAATTCTTTATAGAATTCAGCTTGAAAACCATCTGGGCCCGGTGCCTTACCACTCTGAAGTTGCCTAATTGCATCAAGTATTTCTTGGACTGTTAGAGGAGCATTTAGGACCGATACCTATTCCGGAGTTAGACCCAGAAAGGTCAAATTTTTTAAAAATGACTGCATCCTCCTAGTCCTATCTTCACAATCCTGCAATTTATATAACTCAGAATAAAATTCTCTAAAGATCGCATTAATCTTTTTATGATCATGAGTCAAAATACCCGTACTTTCCTTGATAGATAGTCTGAGGGGCCTTTGTTTTCTTTGCAAGAAATGCTAAGTATCTACCCGGTTTGTAACCATATTCATATAACCTTTGTTTTGCAAATAATATTTCCCTCTTAGCCATTTGAGTAAGCGTAGTGTTTAGAGCTGTCCTAAGAGCCGTAATCCTTTGCAATTTAATAATAGAAGGTCTCTCAGTGTATGCTGTTTCAGCTGCTTTTAAGCGAGCTTCAAGCAGACGCTGTTGTTCTCCCTTCAATTGTTTCTGGGTCGCTGAGTAGGAGATGATCAAACCTCGCGTGTAAGCTTTGATGGTCTCCCACATCATTGATGGGCTGCTAGCCGTACCTGAATTAATTTCTAAAAAAGTTTTAAATTCTTGAGAGAAGTACTTGATAAATTTACTATCTTTCATTAGGAAGGGGTCCATACGCCAATGCCGAGGGGATGTCCCATTGCTCCTTGCCTTAGTTTCCATATATACAGCAGCGTGGTCGGAAATTGCTATACTACCTATTTTACAGGATGATATGGAATTTTAAAAAAAACAAGGGGGCAAAAAACATATCAATTCTGGTATGACATTTATGTGGATTGGAGTAGAAAGAAAAATCTCTGCCCTGTGAATGAAGACATCTCCATACATCTACTAATCCTAATTCTTTGTTCAGATCCACCAATTGTCTAGATCTAGGAGATACTCCTGCAGTACTCTTGGGAATCCTATCTATTTCCGGATCCATAATACAATTAAAGTCTCCCCCTATAATTGTATGATGGGCACCAAAAGCCATCAATTTTGAAAAGGCTTCCGTTATAAATTTAAAGGGGTGTGCCTGGGGGCAGTACAAATTTAAATCCCATATTCCTCTCCATTTATGAGGGCTTTAATCAAAATATATCGTCCAGATTTGTCTTTTATCTGATTTAGGATTTTGAAAGGGAAATTCTTCCGAACAAGAATAACAACTCCCCTGCTTTTTGAGCTAAAAGAAGAAAAAAAGGCCTGATCAAATCCACCCTGTCGTAATTTCAAGTGTTCTTTATCCGACAGGTGTGTCTCCTGTAGGAGAACTACATCAACTCTTTCTTTCTTAAGATTTGATAATATTTTCTTCCTTTTGACTGGCGAATTACTCCCCTTGACATTACAGGTGCACCACTTAACCGACTGAGCGACCATAATCATCTGGGCAAATCCGAGACCCCTCAGGAGGGGAAACCCTATCCAGAACATCCCGAGCATAGAGCATATAAAATTTACAAAAATAAAGGCTCTCTAATACACTCACAACAGTATAATAAAAAACTATTTCTAAATAAAAAAAATATAAAACATATCTAAGTGGAGATTTTCCCCCTTGTTCCCAGGGGGTGTCACTTCCTTTCCAAAAGTCCATCATATCCTCTCCCAACCAATGCCCCACCCTTGACCCGGGCACTCCTCAATAAAATGAGGAGAAATTAGATATAATACAAAGCTAGAGTTAACAGTGAGCACCCTACCCCCCCACCCATACCAACACCTGGATATATTTAGTAATGTTAATACCATATATAAACATATAACTATAAAATTACAACCTCAACAAATAATAATTAAATATAATAATACAAAATAACAAGGGAGAAACAACCCCGCTCCTAAACACAGAGATAAAATAGAATAAGGTAACCACCTCCCCCCACCAACACTAACCAAAGCCCCCAGCGTACATATATATATTATATATACATATACATACACATACATACATATACACACACATATATGCATACCCACATATATACATAAGATAATAAAAGAAACAACCCCGGGGGGGGTTTATAAACCAAAGCAGGGGGAAAGGCAAACCAACATCCATTATCTCTTACAATTTATCTAAGAGAGTCCAAGAATTCCTTCGCCTTTTCTGGTGATCTGAGGTTATACACGGATCCTTCATGGTTAAAGCGTAGCATCGCTGGGTAGTGTAAGGAGTATTGAATATTTAAGTCCCTTAAACGCTTCTTCGCCTCATCGAATGCCTTCCTCTTTCGGACCAGAACTGGAGAAAAGTCCTGGAATAACATGATCTTGGATCCTTTATAGATCATGGCTTGGGAATCTTTTCCAAGATTTCTAGAAGCTTCTAGGTGTATCTGCCTCTCCCTATAGCTCTGCAGCCGGAACAGGACCGGACGTGGATGCTGGTTTGAGCCGGGCCCGCATATTGCGACCCGGTAGGCCCATTCTACCCTTACCTGGCCTGATCCAGCCTCCAGATTTAAAAGCTGTGGCAGCCACTGCTCCAGGAATGCTGTAAGCTGGCCTTCCTCTTTCCGTTCGGGAAGGACCAGCAAACAAATATTTTTTCGATGACCTCGATTATCGAGGTAGTCAAAGTGATTCTCTAAGGTCCAGACTCGCTGTTCAAGAGTCCGGACCCGATCCACGGCCAATTGCACTGCAGTTTTGGAGGTCGCGGCCTTTAGCTCCGCCCCTCCAACTTGGCACTCGATTTCCTGAATGTCTCGGTCGTGCTTCTGCAGCGCGGCCAAGAGTGAGTCCCATCGATTTCGGGACTCCTCGATAAAGGCATCGATCTTCGCGTCCAGTTTGCAGATCATCTCCACAAGGGGCTTGTTACTGTAGGTAAGTCCCCCGGGGCGGCTGTGGACACCTCTGCTGCAGCTGAAGAGGGAGAGGGTGGGGGAGGGGGTCCTGCTTGCTGAGAGCTGCGGGCTCCCTTCCCTTTGGTCATTTTTACTAAGTATTAGACTGTTTAAATGTAATACTAAGCAACTAATTAAATTTAACAGCTATTATTAATGATTTGGTGAGTGTGGTGGGGGTGGGTGACCCACTTTACCCAAGTCTTGGGAAGAGCACTATAGACTCAGACTTGCTGGGTCACCGCCATCTTGGATCCCCCCCTTCTTTATTCTTGATGTAGAGGTTGGTTGGACAATCTCAAAAATCACACAACACCAGGTTATAGTCCAACAGACTTATTGAAATCATGAACTTCCAGAATGCCAGTCCTTCTTCAGGTGTTAGTGAGAGAGGGAGACCTTAGATACAGAATTTATAAGTAAAAGATCAAAGGGTTATACAACGGATGCAATTCATGCCATTATTAATGATCAATTGGCCAGAAACTTACGGCAGAGAAGAAATACGCCATAAATTGTAAAATCATTAACTGTTGCAGGCTGATATGTGCTGTAAGCTTCATGGAAGTGTTCTATGCTCACTCTCCCTTTAATATGCATGAAAAATCTTCATTTACACATCAGCTGCCCATACAGCTTGATACAGAAAGTTGTGTATTGTAACTAGCAACCTAAGTACTGTTTTAATCATGTGATGATTGTGACTAACTGCCAATTAAGCTCTCATTCCCAGAAAGTGAACAATTATAAGTTATCACATGGATTTTGGTCTTTACCCATCAAACAATTCCTATGTTTTCAAACTCTAAGTGAGATTGCCAAGCAAAACCTCATTCAGAATAGATGGATAAAATAATTAAAACTGACACAGAAGCTTTCCTCTCTCTGTTCGTGTTCTACTTTGTCCAAGATGTGGAGGTGCCAGTGTTGGACTGGGGTGGACAAAGTTAAAAATCACACAACACCAGGTTATAGTCCAACAGGTTTATTTGGAATTATTAGCTTTCAGACCATCGCTCCTTCATCAAGTAACTACTTTGTCGAAGACCTTGTGTTAACCTGTTCAGGATCATTTCTACTTTTGGCTGTGGTTTCAGCTCGCCTTCCTCCTGCTTCTGTCTCTCTGGACAACAAAATTGTGCAAAGTGCATCAGATAACAGTAGTCTTGATCCACATTCTCGAAAATATAGTTTTAACTTTCCCTCGAATGTGTTTGTCAATGACAGTGCTATTTGGCTCACTATATTTTCAGCAGATGTTTTAACTTCATAATTCATCAACCTACAATCTGCAAAAGAAACTAAATAACATTTTGTTTTCTCCCTTCATCAATAGATCAGCTACATCTTCACTTTTGCAACATTTAGCTCAATGGGCACTAATCTCTTTTACAGAAATATTCTCTGCCAGAACCTTGACTCTGCATTTGCAGAGAATATCTGTAGCCAACAGTGTTGGCAGCAGCTCTTATAGAATCACTCTATTTCTGTCTGATCATTTTGCTTCATTCCAGTTGACTTTGGCATTCGCTGTGATTTCATGAAGGAAACTGCAGCTCATCCAAGGCTTGGATGTTGAACAAGCAATCCAACAACATGGAGACAGTGGAGGTGGTCATGAAATCTGGCCTTCATCCCCCATGCCAGTTTCCCAACCACTTCTTTATTTGATTAATCTTTCAGTTATTGTGCTCACTAGCACATGGTACACAGAGTACAGGATCATAGAAATGAGTAAACTGGTGAAATCCACATTGATTCAGCTTCCCCACCACCTTCATTTTCCTATCACACTCTCAGCATTCCACCCTCCTCTCCGAACTATCACCTTTCTGCCCCACCTTCATCTACCTATCACATTCCCAGAATAAATGTGGATTTCACCAGTTTCCTCATTTCCCCGCCCCCAACCTTATCCCAGTCCCAAGCCTCCAACTCGACACCACCCTCTTGACCTGTCAATCTATCAACTTTACCCCCCCTACCTTCATCTACCTATTACGTTCCCAGCTACTTGCCCCCCACCCAGCCCCACCCCACTCCCATTTATCTCTCAGCCTCCCTGGCCCACAAGACTCATTCATGATGAAAGGCTTAAGCCCAAAATGTCGATTCTGCTGCTCCTCCGATACTGCCTGACCTCCTGTGCTTTTCCAGCACCACAATCTCAACTCTGATCTCCAGCATCTGCAGTCCTCACTTTATCCCTGTGCTAAATTTACTGTTGTTTCATTAATAAATATGATTTCAACTTTCATTTAGTCTGTGCTATATTTTGTGTTAGACTTAGTGCGATTTTTAAATGATCACACAGTCACACAGCCAGGCAGCCTGTCTTTCTTGGTCAGCAGTCCTCAGTCAAGGGGTAGAACATCTTGCTGTTTGGCATTGTGTGACATCAATCTCACAGCTGCACCATGTTCCATGGCACTGTAAGTCAAGGGCAGCCTCTGAACTCGTCCAGGGAATTGGTTATAGTCAGATGTCAGGTTGAGGTATACCTCTGCAATCCACGCAGCGAGGTGCAGTCAGTCATGTGACTCCATAGAAGTAAGTTCAGTGGGAAGGACTAATGCTTGGGGAGGTGAATAGGTGTGAGCAAAGATATGGGCACCTCTCATCTGGGACTGTCTTCTAATATTGCCCAGGGCCACGTACAGCCCCTGTCGAGTGTGACTGGAACAACAAAGAAAAAGAGTGTTTGGGAGTATAAGGGGGCCTGCTGAAGTAGGAGACTTGGGAATCTATTTGTGGAGTTGAGAGCTGCAAGCTGAGGGGAAGGAGGGATGACAATTGCGAAGGGGACATGACCGTATTTGTAATTGAGGGAGTATGTGAGGATGTGATTGAGAGGGGATCATGTGGACATGGAGCATTCATCCATGGTCAGGCATATCCCAGCTTCAAGGGGAGGAATGATATATGACCACACTTGAGAGTAGCTGGGACGCTCATGCGCAGGCTGAAATCGATGGGTTGTGCAGAAAGCCAGCCCAAGGTGAAGCATATTGTCAAACCAAGTCAACTCAAAACCAGACTCCAAACCTACTGCCAAAAACCTCGTAAAATGCATGAATCATATTAATTTAACAAATCTATCATTTCCTTATTGTTCATTATGATATTGCCTTTATTAGAGCAATATTTTTTCCTTACCACTCTTAACTCTTAAAATAGCACATATAGTGCTAACTTTGATATCTCTTACTGTCCTTTTGTTGTTTTTCACTGTCTCGCTGTCTGCTAGGTTTCTACATTTCTTTGCGATTGTATCAGAGAGAACAAGTGAGTAAATATTAAATGACACCGATAATAACAAGAATATTTGCTAAGTAGGGAAATACATTTCAAAACACATCATTACCTCTCCACAGATTCCAGATCTAATATATCATGGCCACCATTTTAAAACTATTCACTTCTTTTAAAGTAGCATGCCAACTCTTAATGAATTTTAAAGGGCTGCATGTGGTTAGCATTCTTGTCTTTTTAATCATGGTCGTGTCCATTTGGAGAACACCATTCTACACATGCAACAATGTAGACCAATGTCAATTGGTTCACTGTATGTTTTCCATGAGACTTCATTAGTATTGCCATGCTTACTATGGATAATATTAATAAAGTAAGAAAGGATGTGGCTATTCCACATTCTTCAGATCCAATTAATGTTTTTTTTTATTTGTGTTCAGGCCCAGGTTTGTTTTGTTAATCTATTAGAATTTCTGCTACAACTTTAAGCTCATTTATCTTTTCCGCCTCTTCCACTTCGTGACTTGTGAGAGTATAACTGAGGATCTTGCAAGACACTGCTGTTATTCATTATACAGTGTGGAGCAATGCCAAGAGCAGAGTCTTTGCTTCAGTTTGCCTGTAGGAGCAAAGAATTCCCTGCATGTGGAAGCATGTGGCTCATCAAGCTCTATTTCAATACAATACAATTCAAAGATATTTGTATTTAGATGCTAGTTTGTATCATGGCACTCTTATAATTGTTCTGTTAACTACACCAGTATAAATTAATCATAGCAGTTTCCTGAGTGCCTGACGTCCACATGTACGATGTAATGCTGATGGCCCCACACATTCTCCTCATTTATAACAGCTATATCATTGATGAACAGAGCTCATTAATACATGGATGAGGTCATGCGAATTATTCAGCTGCAGAAATTCTGCTCCCCACCCCAATTCTGGGCTTCAAAATCCTGGATGCAGATATGGGCATGAATCTTACGCCTTTTTTTAACTAAGTCTGAGTTGCATGATTTTTTTTGATGGATTTCTGCCCGAGTATCTAACAGATTTTCTCACCCTATATACTTACTTGACTCATTAACTACCTACCCAATCCCTATGGTATCCCTTTTATCCGATTCTGGCCCCATCTTACCATATATCATTCCCAGAACAACTCGCCAATTAGCAGCTCTCCCAGAATTCAGCAGCATTCTTTGTGCCTGTGCTATCTTTACAGGCCTGGTGTACACCTCAGCAACCCTGTCAGTTGGAGTTGTCTTGCATAGTTGCTAACACTTGCTGCTGACTCGACAAGGTAAAATTGGTATCCCTCTTTGTGGGCAGGGATCTGGAGACCCTGCTGAATGGGTTGGCACAGAGATGGGACTTCCCGCTCTCACAGCATCAGAAGTGGAGGCCATGACACCAGAACATGCCAGTCTGATTCACAAGGCTGCTACTTGGGTTAAACCAGTCTTAGCCATTGAGAAAAATGTCCAGCAGTATAGGTTGGAGATCAATGTATTTCTCCAGTCCATCAGCATGAGGTACGTTACCTTTTCTCCAATACTTTCCATTCACTGTATCTCTGCTATTGTACCCAAATCCCACGAAGGTTCATGCTCTACTACTCTCAGTAACGATGACAACAACTTCCCTCACTCACTGTCATCCACTCCAACTCATTGGGGACCTTCTTACCTGCACCAACACTAACAGTTATGCCACCCACTTTCATCTCTGATAAAACCTACCTTTCTCATTCTGTGAGGAAAACAGCATACAACAGGATAAAAATACTCTTCTTGGGACTACTTTAGTTTGGGATTATGGTTGGCAGGGACTGTTGGGCCATAAGGTCTGTTTCCATGCTGTATGACTCTATGACTCAGGACTATTCCACCTGACTGAAGCCCGCTGACAACTCTGACAAGCTTTCTTCATTTGCATCTGCAGGAAATGGCAAGGCATTCATCGTTTATAATATGCAACAAAAGCAGCATTTTCTGGTCATATGCAGCAGATCTGGCAGTGTCTGTGGAGAGAAAGCAGAGTTAATGTCTTGAGTCCAGTGACTTTTACTAGTAGTAGCTAGGAAAAGATGGCATATAAACTGTATATTAGGAGGAGGGGAAAGGTAAAGGAGTAAGTGAGAGGTGGAGATGGAACCCAGAGGGAGCGAATGTTATCTCGGCAGACAAAGGATGGCTAATAATAATCCAGGGAAATAAAGAGCTGCTAATGGGAACCCTAAGTAGGTAAAAATGGGTTGGCAGTGCTGAAAGCAGCCCATGTGATGACAAGGGCTGGGATGTGAGGTGGGTAAAGGACAAGGAAGGAGGTATTCGGGCCCAAAAATTATTGAACTCAATATTGTGTCCTGAAAGCTGCTGGGCTCCTGAGTGAAAAATGAGTTGTTGTTCCTCCAGCACTGAACCCGTCTGGTGCACTGCAGTAAACCTGCGACAGGGATGTTAGCTGGGGAACACAATACTGTGGTTAGCAGGCAAACTGGAAGCTCAGGGTCCTTCTTGTGGACAGAATAAGGGTATTTTGCAAAGTATTTGCCCAGTCTGTGCATCATCTCCACAATGTAGAGGAAAGCACTCTATAGGCAGTAAGTACAGTCAACTAGATTGAGTGAAGAGCATGTAAATTACTCCTTCACTTGGAACATCTATCTGGAGAAGTTGATAGTGAGGACAGAGGAAGTAAACAGGCAAGTTTTATGTCTTCTGCAATGGGAAGTTGCTGTGGGTTGTGAGACGAATGTAATAGGAGCCTGGTATTTCTGACTCACAGGGAAAATCTCATAAAGCCAAGTCAAAGCTATATAAGACAGGGATACTGTGAACATCCAGAATGAGTGAGTGCTATGAGAGCAGCCAGGTCCAGTCCATGAGTTGGGTACATGTTGCTGAGTGGTGGAGATAAAGGAGTAAGTGTTAGGTGGAGTTGGAGGCCAGAATGATAGCTCGATAGATAAAGGGATGGACAATGATAATTAGTTTTGGACTCTTGCTGCGGCATTACGATAATAGCTGCTGGCGTAGCATTGAAATGTGGATCATGGATATGCCATGAGGGTTCTTAGATGCTTCCACACATTGATATGCCAATATCCCTAGATTGTAGCTGGTGCCCATGGAGTATGTCCTGAAACGTTGGTGCCCCATGACTAACATGGAGGTCCTTCAGAGCAGTGGCGAGCTTAATTTATCAGGTATCCGGCCTGGTTTCCATCGTGAGCTGTATTGATGGATAGATTGTTTGGCAAGTTTTGATAATTAGAAAGGAGAATATTAATAAAGCAAATTGGGCCATCAACAAGGCATTTAACAAGCAATAATTCTTTCTTTTTTGGCAACGTACTGCTACCTTCCTGCCTCACCACTTGTCAAAAGCATAAATGATAGATTAACATCCTCAGATATCAAAATAGTCCTCATGGAAATTCTTGTCCAATTCTGCAGCAAATTTCATTACAGCCCACGTCACTCACATCTCAATAATATTCCACCAATACATTATTGGATTATTGTTGATGTTCCCAAATAACAAATTTCATTCCCATCAGTGTAATGTAAACTATATAAGATCAGTGATGTTGAAATTTTTAAAAGAAGAATTGGACAATTGAATATAACCTAGTTGTAGACAATTTGTGGTTCATTTACAATTCCTGAAGTCTCTCTGTCTTTATGGTAAACACTACAATGAATCACAAGATATGTCTGGCTTAACTTTGTTAGAATACGTAGCATCCAAAAATAGATACACATAGAAAGTGCAGCAAAAGATAAATCAATCTCGTTGCAATATAACTGCAATAGTCTGAAATTATTTGTTTCCCACATCATTATTAAAACATCTTTAATTAACCACTAAATATTTATCTAAACATGTTCATCTTATACTCAATTGTAATTATCAGTTTTTAGATTACAATTGTCTTAATCCTTTCGAGACTCACTAAACAGACATTATTGTCTTTTCCAATGTACTTCTATAGAATCCAGGCTATATTAATTACAATTAACAATATTTTTTCACTCTCATTATGCAGCAATAGCTGCAGAAGTGGGACAAATGATCAAACCCATTGGAAATTATATCTAAAATAGTTCTTAGCTTGCTGTTGGTAGCTCACGCAGCCAATCTATTAAGGCATTAAATTATGTTGAGCAATACATCTATTGCTGTCAATTTTGCTGAAACACTCCTTCCGTTCCAGCTTATGCCATAGCCCCCAAAAGAGCTTTCTCTCTTTGTCATTCTAGCTGCTCTCCTTTCCCCAAGGGAGGCTGACTTGAGCAAAGGTGATGTGTGGCTGGATAAGGCAGCAAATACCTGACCCGACTGGAATTCCTTAAGTATGATATGGCCTTTTCTTCTCCAGCATAAAAATCTTGAGATTCATTGCTATATGCTATATGAGGAAATTATTCTTTTTTCTCTCCTATCTTCCGTTATACCCTGATTGAGATCAACTTACTCACGAGATGTGCATCCTGTCCTCTTGTCATCATTTCCACTAAACTATAGATCACGCAATTTCCCTTGCTAGCATCCATGCTAGACAACATTGTAACTTCCCTCTTCAGGTTTTTTCCCTCACTTTCAAAACTATTGGACCTGTGGGAGTCAACTCCACTGAAATCTACTCAAAACGATAAAGGAAAAGTGAAGTTCAGGGCCTTTACTCACCTTCCAAGGTAGGAGACCATCATACCTGCGAGAGACATCTCTATTCTGGAGGCTACTCTGTAGTCATGCTGTGTGACCAAATATCCAACAGCCACATTCATTGGAAAACTGTAAGTGCAATGATCAGCAAGAAGCTGCTGTTAGGGAGCAAGTTTAAATAACTTAAAACTAGATAGACGTATCAGTATAGATAAAAGGTAGCTACTTGGATTTCACTAAGGAAATTACAAAATGAGAAGTAAAGTTAAATCAAGTCAAAGTAAAGTAAAATAGTAAAGAGATTTTAAGGGAAATAAAGTAAATGTAAGAGAAAAAGGTCAATTTACCAGTTGGTTTTATGTATTTTAAGTGTAACAAGTATAAAGTTGCATGATGGCAGGCCAGCTTGTCAGTAGAGTGTACACCCTGCATTTTGTGTGAAGTCATCAGTCCCAGATCAACACATTTGCAGGAATTGTCACCTGCTGTACAAGCTTGAACTCTGAATTTCAGAACTTGGGCAATGGCTGGAATTTCTGTTGTGCATCAGTGAATACCACATCGTGAGAGGTGGTCACACTGCAGGTTAGGAATATATTGATGGGGTGGGAATGAGTGTGACAAAGTCATGAAGGAGTCGCCTGAGTCTATTATGTTTCCAAATTTGTATTCTATTTTGTAAACTAATGAGGGTATAAAGGTCTTCAGGAAGTGCGACCAGCGCCAGGTCTGTGGCACCATAGACATCTCAGCTATAGAGGGTAAAAATGACATCAGATTTCATAGTCAGATGATCAGACAGGCACTTCTGCAGCATCAAACATGATTCCAGGAGAATGTGTTGCTTCTTTGATGTTGGGGTCAAGGACATTATGAAACAATTGCAATATAATCTGTGACAGGGGATCAGCCATATATCATGACGAACATTGGTACCGATGACACATGTAAACAGAGGATTGAGATCCTGAAAGATTTCAGACAGTAAGAAAGGAAATTATAAAAGCAAGACTTCAAGAGCAGTAACTCTAATTCACTGGAAAATAAATTTCTGTAAAGTTTATTTGAAATCACAAGCTTTTGGAGCATTACTCCTTCATCAGGTCCTGATGAAGGAACAGCACTGTTAGACTAATAAACCTATTAGACTATAACCTGGTGTCATTGACTTCTGACTTTGTCCACCTCAGTCCAACATCAGCACATGCACAGAAAGGAAGATTAAGAAGAAGCATGAGGCAAAAATGGCAGGCTGCTCTAAAACAAATTGTAAAATGTTCTTCAAATATTTTAATAGTAAACAATTAGCAATGGATAGAGGAAGGCCCATAACAAACAAGTAGGGTAAACCGCTCACTGAAGCAAAGGATTTGGAAGAGGTACTAACTAATTGCTTTACTTCTGTCTTTACCAGATTGGAAGATGGTGACAATAGCCCAGTTGAAAATGTGGATATTGAGCAACTGACTGGTATAATGTTAATCAGCTTTCGAAAGTTCTTGCCGTCAAAATTGACCTTTCTCCAATTTAGAACTTCAACTTTTAGATCTGGTCTATCCTTTTCCATCACTATTTTAAATCTAATAGAATTATGGTCGCTGGCCCCAAAGTGCTCCTCCACTGACACCTCAGTCACCTGCCCTGCCTTATTTCCCAAGAGTAGATCAAGTTTTGCACCTGCTCTAGTAGGTACTCAGTGCATGTCACTCAGATGCCACATGGGGAGATGGGGCCAAGCAGTGACTGGCCTGGGGATTCTCTGTGAACGCCCCCAAGTCGCCACCCATTCAATATGTGTCACTCAGATATGATGTGGGGGGGGCATGGCCAAGCACGTTCTTACTTAAAAGTCTGCTCCTCCAGTCAGATTTTTAAAAATTGCTCCATTAATCAGTCACTTATTCTGAAAACCAAAAAAATTCCGAATTCCGAATTCCAAAAACCAGCTGGTCCTGAGCATTTCGGATAAAGGATCTTCTACCTGTACAGAAAGGTGAGACCACACATATTGGACACAAGAAAAATAGACTCAAGTATTTTCCAATTGATGAGAAACTAAAAACTATCTAGGAAAAAAAAGCATAGGAGTCCAAATATACATCTGCATGTAGTCTCAGTAGCGCCACCCTGAGTCATGTTCACTTTTGTGAATAAAAGCAGTCTCACCAATCAAAGTGCACCCAGCAGCAGGGTGGGTTTCCTACATGTGCTCCTTTTCCCTCCCACAATCTAAAAATGTGCAGGTTAGGTGAATTGGCCATGCTAAATTGACCATAGAGTTAGGGTGAAGGGGTAAATGTAGGGGAATGGGTCTGGGTGGGTTACGCTTCGGTGGGTCGGTGTGGACTTGTTGGGCCGAAGGGCCTGTTTCCACACTGTAAGTAATCTAGTCTAATCTAATCTAATCTAATCAGCTGCATGTCATGATAAAGTTGGAAAGGAATGCTAGTGGTCGGAGGATGTGAGGATGTGGCCATTTTAGTGGCAGGACCAGATCGGGCAGATGCATCCTGGATGAGAGCAGACCTTGAAGAGGGTAGAGGAGGGAGGCTACCAATCTGGAAAGAAATACCACCTACCCTTCTCACCCAAAGCCTGAGCAGAATGAGTTTGTGTCCTCCTTCATGTGCATTTCTGACCTCCTCAACGCCAGGTGAAAAATCGTGGCTGGTTATAACTGGATAGCCCTAGGGCATACGTCTCCTCCCCACATCCCACAGCCCTCCAGGAAGATAACAGACAGATTGGCAGAGGACAGCAAGGCCACCGGCAAGTCTGCTGTCAGAGCACTGTACAATTCTGCTTGTACATATAGATTTGTAAAACTCATTGTCATTATCTGAATAAAGACTCAGATCAGCTGTGGCTCTGTACACTGCACTTCCATCTCTGAGTCAGAGATTCTGGGTTAAAACACCACTCCAAGAGCTATAGCACAAATATAAAATCTGACACTTCAGGGCTGCTATGTTAAAAAAAACCTCAGACCTATTTGCCTGTTTTCTTGGAAGAAGAACTGGAGAATTTGCTCTGGTGTCCCAGCTAAGGGCTTGGAAAGGTCCCAGCCACGCAGTGCAGGTCGATAGGAGGTTGACTGATTTGAAATAAATAATTCATTCTTGTGTTAAAGAACAAGTTGGGGAAATGCACCACAATGCACTCAGCATTCAGCTACTCACAGAGTCACAGAGTCATATAGTACAGAAACAGACCCTTTGGTATAACTAATCCATGCCGAACATAACCTCAAACTAAACTAACCCACCTGCCTGCACCTGGGCCATATCACTCCAAACCTTTCCTATTCATGTATCTGTCCAAATGTCTTTTAAACATTGTAGGTGTACCATGTTGAAAATGACAACTTCTCTGCTTTAGTCTACCACTTGTAATCCAGATCAACTAAAAGCTTTACTCATTCACCTACGTTGACTTTTTTTTTGTTCTTGAAATTCTTTTTAGTGAGATAGTGCAAAGGCAATTTACAAAAGGTGCCAGTAAGGCAGGCAGCTGTGTAAATAAAAATAAACATAGATGGCTTTGACATCTTAATGACTATGGAATTTGAATAATTTCTCCTCTTTTATCGTCTAGTTCAGCATTTCCTTTTTATTTGAGGTTAAATTGTAATGAGGATTGGACTGCAACAGATGTATCATCACCATGCACGAGAGGGAACAAATTGAATTGTACTGTTGATTGACAACTTGCAGTCAAACTCAACATTAGTTATTTGACGCTTAGTGCCAGAAACAACAGAAGGACAGCAACATTCATTCACAAAGGGACCAATGGTGGTGGCACTTTTGAAGTAACAGCAGGAACAGTCTAAGAAGGAGTAAAAACACAGCCTAACTTTGATAAACAATTCTGATTAATTGACTTTTGGAATCATGATGCATTCTGTTAATTTTTTTTTAGAATAACTCATTACAGCATTTAGTGCCCATTCATAAGGCCCAGAGGGCTGTTCAGAACCAACAAAGATGTGTTAATCAAATTTCAGGTAAAACACACTGAAGGACATCGGTGAAAAAGTCGGGATTTTCCAATTGTTGATAGTAATTGAACGGTCATCATTAAGCTATCTTCTTATTATAATTTTACGGCAAATCTTATTCAAATTTTAAAAATAAGGGGTCACCCATTTAAAACAAAGAAATTTTTTTTTAACGCAGAGGGTAGTGAGCCTTTGGAATTGGCCATGCTAAATTGCCCATAGTGTTAGTGCCTTAGTCAGAGGTAAATATAGGATAGGTGAATGGGTCTGGGTGGGTTACTCTTTGGAGGGTTGGAGTGGAGTTGTGAGGCCAAACTCCTGTCCTCAAAATGTCACGCTTGCCCTCAGATGCAAGCAGAGTTTTTTGAATGTTCTGAAGGATGATGTAGATGTAGCCTTGATAAACAAGGGGTTGAAAGATTATTCATGCTAAATGGGAGTATGGATTAATCAAATTAACCATTATCTTATTGAACAGTAGGTCAGGTTCAAGGGACCAAGTTGCTTTTAATTTGTAAATTTGTATTCTATAGACTTCTGGAGCATCTGTAGGTCTGATATTATAGATTTTTGGAATTTATTTGTTGTAATCAATAAAGGTTTGGACTTCCTGTCCATGCTTCTCAATCACCTTCAGGATTGTTTATTTAACTGAGTCAGCAGGACTTTGGACTGCCTGTAAAGTTGACCTTATGTAGATTTAGGAAGTTTTTGTGGTTTGTTCGTCTAGATTGACGAAAATAAATACGCAGTTTTTCTGTATCTAAAATATACTGCTTTAAGTGGGAAGAGGCAAAACAGAATAACTTAGACACTGGCTCAATCTTCAGGCAAGGTACTTTGCAGTATTTTGTGTGAGGAAAGCAAGTGTCTACAGCAGGGAATGAATCAAAGAATGATTGCAGGCAATCATTGTTCAGAAGCTTGCAAATCAATATGGAACTTGAGTGTGGACTCTTGACACCTGTCAGATGCACACTAGCTGTATCTACACAGTTGGAAAGTGCAAGAAACTTGTGCAAGACTCATCAAGGTATCAAACTTTTATTGCAATATGCTGGAGGGCATGTGTATTGCTGCAGATGTTTGCCGTCTCTTACGAATGTGATAGTGTCCCCATCATTAAATTCTTCTCTTTCACCTTAGATTGGGTGCCTTTGGTTTCTTACAATTATATGCTGCTTATTTTCTCTCGTAAAGCTGCACAGTGGCATAGTGGCTTTTCTATATTCCTGATTAGGCACAAAGGGATTTGAGACTGGATAATAACCTTCAGCAGTACATACTGCAGTTACAAACTCAAACGCTGTTATTCACTTCATTTCACATTATGTGACCTATATGGGAATTGTTTTGACCATTCTTCGATTTGGAATAGTAGGATTGCAGAAACATGCTGGATAAATAGACTGGCACACTGCTGTGCTTCGATATCCGCCATTCTTATGCAATTACAGGGATAGGAAGAAACCTAAGCATTATGTGAATCCCACTGACAGCAGAGTTTTGGCAGAAAGGATGAACAGTGCAGTTTAAACCAGTAATTGGAAATTTATGGCTTGGGGGCAATGAATTGAGGGGAGCTCACAAGTAACATAAACAAGAAATGTAAAACAAGCAGAAGGAAAAGAAATAGAGGAATAGTCACAAGCTGTGCATTAGGCACTACAGATTAAGAGAAAGTTAAAGGATACAAGGTAATTAAATCAGAAGAGAGAAATAAATGTGTGAGCAAAACATTGAAGCAAATGAACAACTTAGGATTTTGTTGTACAAGCACGTGGAATATGTACGAGAAATACCAAGTGAAAACTCGACTTGAAGGATAAAACATGGCCAAAATTTATTCAGGACAAGGAACTGAATAGCAAGTTGGAATATGAAGGACCGATAGGAAATCCAATGGAATTGAAGGGGTAGACTTGATAATTGAGGATGAAATCGCTTTAATGATACAAGTGGATGCAAGGAAAAATTAACAGGCAATGAAAATAGGAGTCTAAGTAGAGTCAACTTGCAGGAATCCACATCTAGTACAATGAGTCCACAGCATAAGAGACAAGACCAGGCAATTTAGCCCCGCAAGCCTATTTTGCCATTCAATAAGATCATAACTGATCTGATGATGGGCTCAAGTCAACTGTCCTTCATGCCCTTGCAGACTAAAGATCTAACTCAGTTTGAATATAAAGAGTGACTCAGCCTCGATTGCCTTTGCAAAGATAAAATTCTAAAGATTAATGAATGTTTGAGAGGAAAATGAATTGTCATTATAATAAAGGAGACTTTTATTCTGCAAATGTGACCAATAGATGAAGATTCCCCTGTGCAGGGAGACATCCTCTCAGCATACACCTGTCAAGCCTGATCAGAATCTTAAGGACCAGATTTTCCAAAGAATAGACAGTCAATATTCCAGCACAGGTGGGCGTTGCACATCAGGATCTGTGGAATCTCCAGTGTCACAAATTCCAAAGGAATTTGCCTCGAAAATTGAAGATTCCAAAGGCAGACCTCTTCCATTACATATGAAGAATTAGTGGAGTGACAAATTGCATATGATTGCCATTCTTCAGAAGATTCAGTCTATGGTTCAATAGGCTCACCTCCTATAGTTATAAACTCCCTCGAGTATAGACCCAAACTACTCAACCTTACCTCATACATCACAGGAATAAACACAGTGAGTCTTCTCTGAATTATATCCAATGCAAGGCTATCTTTCTTTAAATAAGGTGACCAAGTAATACACAGTATTCTAGGTATTGTCACACCAACACATTTGTAAGAAGACTTCCCTGTTTTTGGATACCATCGCCATTGCAATAAAGATCAATGCTCCATTTGACTTGACAATTACACTTGCTCTATGTCAGGCTAACATTGTGATGCATGTACAAAGACACCCAAACGTCTTTCCACCATGACATTCAGCTGTCTACCATCATTAACATAATATTTTGCTTCTCTAGTTTTCCTACCAAGGTTGCATTTTGGCACAATTGAGCTATATTTGGCAAATGTTTTGCTGTGGGAGAAGGCACCATAAGTATCCTCATTGTCAAAGATGGCAGGAGCCCAGCTTATCATTGCAAAGGATATTGCTGAAGCATTCACAACAACCTTCAACCAGAAGTGCTGATCAGCTGATATATCTTGGCCTCCTCCAGAAATTGCATGAATCACAGATACGAGTCTTCCTCCAATTTGATTCACTCTATGTGATATCAAGAAACAGTTGGAGGTACTGAATACTGCAAAGGCAATGAACCCAGACAATATTCCAGCAATAGTACCAGAGACTTGTGCTTCAGAACTAGCTGTACCACTAGCCAAGCTGTTCCAGTACAGCAACAACATTGGCATCTACCCAACAATATTAAAACATTGTCCAGGTATGTCCTGTGCACAAAAAGCAGAACTGATCCATTTGGTCAGTTACTGCCCCATCAGTTCATCTTGATCATCTGAAGTGAAGTGAAGTGATGGAATGTGTAATCAAGCACCACCTTCTTAGCTATAACCTATTCAGTGTTGCCCAGTTTGAGTTCCACCAGGGCCACTGAGCTCCTGATCTCATTACAGCTTTGGTCCAAAATATGGACAAAAGAGCTGAATTCTAGAGGTGATACTGGCTGCCCTTGATATCAAGGCCACATTTGACTATTTGTGACATCAAGGGGTGCTAGCAAATCTAAAGTCAATGGGAACCAAGGGGAAAACTCTCCACAAGTTGGAAACAACCTTGCACCAAGAAAGATGACCTTGGTTGTTGGTCAGTCATCTCAGCTCGAGGATATCTCTGCAGGAGTTCCTCGGGGTAGTTTCCTAGACCCAACCATCTTCAACTGCTGCATCAATGGCCTCCCATCACAAGGTCAGAAGTGAGGATGGTAACTAATGATTTCACAATATTCAACAGCATTCCTGACTCCTCAGACACTGAAGTTCATGTTCAAGTGCAGCAAGATATGGACAATATCCAGGCTTGAGCTGAAAAGTAGCAATTTCCTACTTGCCTGGTGAGAACAGCTCCATGGACACTTTAGAAACTTGACACTATCTAGGGCAAAGCAGCCCACTTGACTGGCACATATCAGGCAAGAAATAAACCAATCCAGACCATGACGTCTCCATCACAAGGCAGGTGGGATTATTTTAGAATAGACACTGCATCCGTGCTGACCTTTCCCTGAATCTGATTCAGTCGGCACTTATAGTAAATATGAATATATAACTATGAATTAATACATGTTGGGATGTTATGAAAGTGTAAGGTCTAGGTCGCATGCTTGAGTCAGCCTTGCGTGACTGTAGCCTGTCAGGTGACAAAAGGTGAAGAAAGGTGACCATGGTACAACATGAAGGTCTGCAGCAATCGACAAGACAATTGTGGCAGAGTCTGATTGGTGAAGGGTATATAGCGTAGGCTTAGTGTGATTAGTAGGCTTGGTTATGCTAATGTAATGGGGATAGGGCGTGGCTTTTAGAACAATATAACTTTAGAGTACTCTTGCTGTTCGGGGGCTTTTCAGGGTTGACTGCTCTGATGGCCATAGCTTTTATTTACAAATAAAGGCTTGTCATCTTGAGGAATTCTCTGCACCTCCTGATCATTCCTAAAAGCGCCATCAACCACAATGGAAATTGGTGTTGTGAGCAGGGTTGGAAAGAGACCTCGGAGATGGCAGGACGGGGGCACATCCTGGTCCGCTGGGGACTCTCCCGAGCCTGACAGAATAAGGGCTGGCCACCCACAAAGAAAGATAAGCTTTTTTCTGAGAATTCAAATTGAATTCTGTGGAGTGATGGAAGTCCTCAGGGATGCAGAAGTGCAGAAAAGCTGCTGGAAGGTCTCCCTAATCCAAAGAACCAGAGAGTTCAGGAACAAATTGAAATTTGAGGTGACTCAGAGGATTGGTCAAGATAACTGCACAATGGGTGAGTGAGAATAGAAAGTATAAATTGTCTGATATAAAATTTCACATGGTGTTCCCGCCTCACCGGTTATGAGGGCCTGCTCAGACAGGGCAGCGTGGTATTAGTAAGTCCATATAGTTACCAACTCATTCGTCTTTGGGCTTGCACAGCAGGGCAGTGTGGTATTAGTAAATCGCTGTGGTTACTGTCTTGCCAGTCGTGAGGGCTTGTTCAAACAGGGCAGTGTGGTGTTAGTTAGTCACTGTGGTTACCGCCTTGCCAGTCATGAGGGTCTGCTTGATCAGGGCAGTGTAGTGTTAATAAGTCCCTGCGGTTAGTGCCTCGCCATTCATGAGGTCCTGCTCGGACAGGGTAGTGTAGTGTTAGTAGGTTCCTGTGGTTACCGCCTTGTTGGTCATGAGGGCCTGCATGGGCAGGGCAGTGTGGTGTTAGTAGGTTGCTGTGGTTACCGCCTCACAGGTCATGAGGGCCTGCTTGGACAGGGAAATGTAGTGTTAGTAAGTCCCTGTGGTTACCACCTCGTCAGTCACAAGGGCCTACACTAGCAGGGCTCTGTGTGTGTGTTTGTGAGAGAAAGAGAGAGTTTGGCTCAGTGCTGAGTTCCCAGCTGCTTGTAGAAAAGTGTCTATCTGTGTGTGTCTGTGTATGTGTGTGTGTGTCTGTGTATGTGTGTGTGTGTCTGTGCGTGTGTGTCTGTGTGTGTGTCTATGTGTCAATCTGTGTATGTGTGTATGTGTGTGCGAGTGAGAGAGAGAGACACTCTGAGTTTAACCCTTTTAAAGCTGGTTTGAATGCACATATGCTTGCTGGTGATTGAATATTTGTGTCTTGTTCCCCAGAGCTCAAGATCTGGGAGTGTTTTGATTTTAACTTGCACTGTAGATACTTAAGATAATTTCCGTTAAGGGTTTTTAAGGAATCATTAGTGATTAGTAAGTTCTGTGGATACTGCCCTAGAACAGTATGGGTCTGCATAGGCAGAACAACTGAGGATAGATTGTCTTTATAAATTAGTTGAAACCCAGGAAGTTTAGGGACTGACTGATCGATAAGGGATGATTACAGCTGTAGATTTAGGGAATGCTCATAATAATTGTTAAGGCACTACTGGACTTGTAAGGCAAAGGGGAGTGAACTGTGAGAACAGAGCAATAGATTAGCTGGACTGAAATATATGTCAGGATGAATAACGGAACTGCAGTTGAAATACTGGGTAAAAAAATAATTCCTGTATCAAAACATGACATCGTGAGGATCTCCGAGAAATGTGAGAAAAGAACTAAGAACTTATTAACTAAGTGGCCAAAATCAGGTAACTTTGATATAAATATGTGTTTTGAAATTGAAGGATTAATTAAAAATCACAAACCAAAAGATGGTTCAAATGAGAGAAATTGGAAAAGGGAACAGGAGATAGAAACTTAAAAACTTTTCAGACAAGTGGGAGGGAAACTGATAAGAGCATAGCAGACATCTGTCTTGACAAGGCAGGCTGCCAAAGAACAATAAAAGCCGCCAGTGAACACTGAAGGTCAGGCAGACAAGGCTCTTTTGCATTCTGACTTGCAGGAGCTAGATGAACCGCCACATTACTCAAACACAGAATACACAAAGCAGTGTCCTTTGATAAAGGGAACAGTGGAAATAAAAGGAGAACTTGCATGAGTTAAGGACAATGCCAAGGAAGATAAACTGAAACAGAGAAAGGAGGACAGAAAGAGGTTAATCAAGGAAAGGCAGCATGAGGAAGAATTGTAATGGGACACAGTGGAGAAAACTAAAACACAAAGGGAGAAATTGGAGGAGGAACTCAAGTTACTGCGGACAGTACGGGAACAGAAACAGTACGAGGACTTTCTAAACTATAAACAGAGTATTGATTGGGGTCAGAGGGAACATGACCCTTTGAAGGGGCAAAAGGTTTTAGAACAACGTGATCAGAGGAGGGTCCGAAGGGAGCCAGCAGAGGACAGATGGGATGAGTTGGAATTAGAATCAGGGTCAGGATCTGAAAGGGACTCCCTGGGGGTTGGGTATGCTTGAAGGGATGAAGAGCCCCCACATGCAAAACAAATGACACCTTTGCTCATAAAAGGGAGGGAACAGTCAAATTATGTTCCCTGGGGGATTTGGGATCTGGAGGGGCTAAGAAATTCATTGCCCAGTTTACATAAGGGTGCAGGGTTGTTGACTAGAGCCTTTGAAGATGATTCATGGGACATTTGAAGGCACTGTTGTTATAGATGACAGGGCTCCTGAAGTGAGGTCACAGACTAATGTAGAGGCACAAATAACTTGCCATGAAAATATTGTTAGAATTGCAAATGGAATGGTATTGAGAGGTATTTAGATTTTTGCACACTTGGTTAAGCAGCTATGTGTCACAGCCAAGATTTATGAGGCTAAACTCCCTAACTTTGCCTGTTCTAGAATGTGATTGCTTCATTACAAGCAAGGATTAAACAAAAGCTACAAACTGAGATAGGAAAAAAGTTGGACAATGTGCATGTGTGTGTGCGAGAGAGAGTGAGACAGAGCGAGAGAGAGAGAAAGAGAGGGAGAATAACTGAAAATTATGTAAGAAAAAGGTTATATTAATGAAATATTAACCCACCCATTTTTCTTACAGACCATGACTGCTCAATTTCTAAATAGTCACATATTACGTTTACATGAGAGCCAATCTTAATTACATTTGAATCAGTTTAATATGGAAGAAGACAACATTACAATTTGACACCTGCCCTCAAATCCCCCATAATTTCATGCCAAAGACTAATCAAAGATTTGACTAAAGGAGGTAAAAGCAGTAGCACTGTAAATCCTGGCCTTCGCAGGTGTCTGCTCAATTTTTGAAATAATAATCGAAACCTAACATTGAGGAAAATCACCTCAGACTTTAACATTTGCTCATTGAGTGGAGGAATTCCATGAACTTTATAGAATTTAGTTTAAAAATTTGGAAAGATAGATCCAAACAATCCCAAACAACAATACTGTTTTCAGAAATACTAGCAGAATTTTTTTGTTGTTTCTGACTCATTTGTTTCCACTTAGGACTGCTTCATCTCATTGGTGATTACGGAGTGCCAGTTGTAGCTGTATTCTATATGAGTTTCCCTCCCTCACTGAGAATTGAAGTTTTGGTTGAACATTATATTGTGAAAAATCATGTAACAAAACTTAATATCCTATTGTTAATATCTGTGTTGTTGCATCTGGCCATTACTTGTGCATTAGAAGTATTTTGTTACCACGTGAGTAGACAAGACCTTGTAATGCAGCTGCAGTCATTTCATAGCCTTTAACATTGTAAATGAGGAATGACTGGTCAGAACCGCTTAAGGTACCTAATCTGGGATTTAAATTAAGGGACTAGAACCAGGTAATTATAATAGTTTTCAGAGTTGGAAACTGTGTACATTTTACATTTTATGATTGATTTTTGAATAAATGAATTTCCAGCTTATATTGATAACTTTTAAAATTTCTTAGCCATTTGTTTAGTTTCTACCTCTGAATTAATTATATTAGTTTTTTTAAAATAACAAATTGTTTTAGCCCTGATTCACAAAATCAGAAATATTTGGCAGGATTGCTTGGTTTGATTACTTTACACATTGTCAGTGACCTGTGTCATTGCCTCACGGTTAATTTGAAGCATGGCTGCACTAATTCATTGCTAATTAAAGAATGGAAAGATACCTTACTGGCCAGTTGAAGGAATTCTGCATGTGACTGGGGATAGAGGTATGTACAGCAGATGGAACTCCCAAAAGCTGGGAGAAGTTAAAAGTGAACAGTGAATCGGTCAATGTAAAACAAAGGGAACAGAAGAAACTGCATAAGGCCACTAAGGCTGAGGAATATATAAAAAAGGTTAAAGCAATAATGTTATAAAAAACAACTTACATTTTACTTGGAATCCCAAGCCTATGTCTGACATACCAAACTGTTTTGAGGATGGAAATGACACTGACAGGGATGAGGGATGGGGATTTTATTCCAGGATACCCACTAAGCCCCTAACATCTCCTGATTTTCCCAGCACCACTGATTCCCCCCTCCCCCGCCCTACCCATTACAAACCTGACCTTATTTTGAAAATGAGGTGACCAGTCTTCATACCTGATATCACGGGGATTAACAACCTGCATCATCCTAAACTAGGGGTTGTCCCAGGAATCAGAGTAAGGTTAACGAAGCACGCCCCAGACTGCAAGAAGAAACCAGCCCAACTTGCTCGATATGTCCAAAGAATAATACAGATGTAAATGCAGCGGCCTGAATACGAATGGCTTGTGTATAAGACCGAAATAAGTGGCCATTTCTCTTATGGAAGTGGTATACAGCCCATAATTGAAAAATAATTGAGAAGCTGACTCACCTTTGTTTAACCCTATGCTTTTTCTATGAATTCTTTCTGGTATCGCCAACATGATCTGGACAAACAATATGAACGGGTCCAAGATTTTTCAGTCGCAAATGAGGTGAGCGGTGGTTTTCAATTGGAATGGCCAGAACCGGAATAAACCACGATGCAATTTACAGGTAAAACCAAATATGTCCAGCGCCCTCGCGACCCCAAAATACCATGTTCTAGCCCTCACAGGGTTGATTGGGTCCAAGATACACACTGGGGGTGGAACCTACCTCAAATGTCTACCCAGCGACTATTGCTGAGCAACCATTTCCTGAAGGGACCCTGATAATGGGGACAGGCAGGCCCCAGTGGGACTGGGAACTAGACAGCGGATTATATCCTGGCACAATGCGAGGTATACACTCAGAATAATGTTAGAAAGAGAATATCAACCCCTATAGGTCACATATCAGTGCCCAAAGGAATTTTAAACATTTGGTGATTAACAAGGTGTACATGATCAAGACGGTGAGAGGGAAAACATATATGTTGGTGGTCATGATTTGGAGATACCGGTGCTGGACTGGGATGCGCAAAGTTAAAAATCACACAACACCAGGTTATAGTCCAACAGGTTTAATTGGAAGCACTAGCTTTCGGAGCGATGCTCCTTCAATCGCCTGATGAAGGAGCATCGCTCTGAAAGCTAGTGCTTCCAATTAAACCTGTTGGACTATAACCTGGTGTTGTGTGATTTTTAACTATGTTGGTGGTGATTGATAGATTCAGTAGATGGGTGGAGACAACACCCCAAAGACTCAGGAACTGGAATGGTTGTGAAATTTTTAACAAATGAACAGAGGTCAATGTGATAGACAATACCCCAATGTGATTACGCCTTGCAGAAGAAAGCGCTGTCTCATAAACAACCCATGCTACCTCAACTGTATTAGCAATATGCCTCATTGCTCATATTGGTGTATGTTATATCAGGCATCTCCTCAATACAATCAAAGTGAACTCATCCGAAAGGTACTCCTTGGTCTACCATCGAAGACAACCATACGTTACTAATATAGGCCCTTGTCCTCCATCACCTTTTGGGCTTTGAGTGTTTCACGCAGCGTGGTGACGTCCGAGTTGGCTACTTTGTGGGAAAGTGCACCCAGACATGAGATGTCACACCTGACGTAGTGCCAGTTTCAGGTGGCCCACCTCCAGATCGTGCATTGGATGCCCAGCTTATCCCGTTAGCAGATACTTGGTGGTTGTGTGGCATGGAAAGGGGATTGAGTTCAAACATTTCTCCTGGAATGGGGAGGCACCTGCACCCTAGTGATGCTACTGCAGAAAATTGTTATCTTCCCAAAAGCTCAGTTAGACATGCCATTTCAATGGATACTGTTTCGGCATAGGAGAGATTATGTCCTGACCCGGCAATCCACATTGACAATATAGGGCTGTCATCGGAGCATCCTTCGTGAATTCAAAGCCAGAAGCAAGATTGCTGTGAGCAGGGAAGCACTTATGCCAGCCATTGGTGTTAGCAAAAGTGCTGCATGGATTAATTACATTTACTATAATCAGCAGATATTTATTAATTACACCGATGATGCCCTGTCAGCATTAGGTGAGTAGTTGGATGCAACCAACAGAATGGCATGGCAAAATAGGGAATCCTTGGACTGGCTGTTAGCTGAGAAAGGCAGAACATTGCTATACCTTCATACCCAATGATACCAGCCTGGAGGGACCATTTACTAAAGGGATGGATAAGCTGAAGAATCTGAGGAAAGAGCTTAAGGAAAATACAGGGTCGGGCCCCCTCAGTTTTTTGACTGGTTGGATTGGGGAAGTGGGAGGCTTTGGTTTGTCAAGATTGGAATTGTTGTTGCTATTGTGTTATTTGTCCTTGCCATTGTGCTATGCTGTACTTTACTTCTCATTAAGTCTCTTAGAGTCAAAGAGATGTACAGCATGGAGACAGACCCTTCAGTCCAATCCATCCATGCCGGCCAGATATTCCAACCCAATCTAGTCCCACCTGCCAGCACCCCGCCCTTATCCCTCCAAACCCTTCCTATTCATATACCCATCCAAATACCTTTTAAATGTTGTAATTGTACCAGCCTCCACCACTTCCTCTGGCAGTTCATCCCATACACGTACCACCCTCTGTGTAAAAAGGTGGCCCTTAGGTCTCTTTTATATCTTTCCACTCTCACCCTAAACATATGACCTCTAGTTCTGGACTCCCCACCCCAGGGAAAAAGCTAGGAAGGAGAGCAGAATTGCACACAATATTCCAACAGTGGCCTAACCAATGTCCTGTACAGCCGGAACATGACCTCCCAACTCCTGTACTCAATACTCTGACCAATAAAGGAAAGTATACCAAATGCCTTCTTCACTATCCTTTCTACCTGCGACTCCACTTTCAAGGAACTATGAACCTGCACTCCAAGGTCCCGTTGTTCAGCAACACTCCCTAGGACCTTACCATTAAGTGGATAAGTCATGCTAAGATTTGCTTTCCCAAAATGCAGCACCTCGCATTTACCTGAATTCTGAATTAAACTCCATCTGCTACTTCTCAGCCCATTGACCCATCTGGTCCAGATCCTGTTGTAATCTGAGATAACCCTCTTCGCTGTCCACTACACCTCCAATTTTGGTGTCATCTGCAAACTTACTAACTGTACCTCTTATGCTTGCATCCAAATCATTTATGTAAATGACAAAAAGTAGAGGGCCCAGCACCGATCCTTGTGGCACTCCACTGGTCACAGGCCTCCAGTCTGAAAAACAACGCTCCACCACCACCCTCTGTCTTCTACCTTTGAGCCAGTTCTGTATCCAAATGGCTAGTTCTCCCTGTATTCCGTGAGATCTAACCTTGCTAATCAGTCTCCCATGGGGAACCTTGTCGAACGCCTTACTGAAGTCCATATAGATCACATCTACTGCTCTGCCCTCATCAATCTTCTTTGTTACTTCTTCAAAAAACTCAACCAAGTTTTCGAGACATGATTTCCCACGCACAAAGCCATGTTAACTATCCCTAATCAGTCCTTGTCTTTCCAAACACCTGTACATCCTGTCCCTCAGGATTCCGTCCAACACTTGCCCACCATCGAGGTCAGGCTCACTGGTCTATAGTTCCCTGGCTTGACTTTACCACCCTTCTTAAACAGTGGCACCATGTTTGCCAACCTCCTGTTTTCTGGCACTTCACCTGTGACTATCGATGATACAAATATCTCAGCAAGAGGCCCAGCAATCACTTCTCTAGCTTCCCACAGAGTTCTCGGGTACACCTGATCAGGTCCTGGGGATTTATCTACATTTAACCATTTCAAGACATCCAGCACTTCCTCCTCTGTAATCTGGACATTTTGCAAGATGTCACCATCTATTTCCCTACAGTCTATATCTTCCATATCCTTTTCCACAGTAAATACTGATGCAAAATATTCATTTAGTATCTCCCCCATTTTCGATGGCTCCACACAAAGGCCACCTTGCTGATCTTTGAGGGGCCCTATTCTCTCCCTAGTTACCCTTTGTCCTCAATATATTTGTAAAACCCCTTTGGATTCTCCTTAATCCTATTTGCCAAAGTTATCTCATGTCCCCATTTTGCCCTCCTGATTTCCCTCTTAAGTATACTCCTACTTTCTTTATACTCTTCTAAGGATTCACTCAATCTATCCTGTCTGTACCTGACATATGCTTCCTTTTTTTTCTTAACCAAACCCTCTATTTCTTTAGTCATCCAGCATTCCCTATAGCTACCAGCCTTCCCTTTCACCCTGACAGGAATATACTTTCTCTGGATTTTTGTTATCTCATTTCTGAAGACTTCCCATTTTCCAGCCGTCTCTTTAACTGCGAACATCTGCCTCCAATCAGCTTTTGAAAGTTCTTGCCTAATACCATCAAAATTGGCCTTTTTCCAATTTAGAACTTCAACTTTTAGATCTGGTCTATCCTTTTCCATCACTATTTTAAAACGAATAGAATTATGGTCGCTTGCCCCAAAGTGCTCCCCCACTGCCACCTCAGTCACCTGCCCTGCCTTATTTCCCCAAGAGTAGGTCAAGTTTTGCACCTTCTCTCGTAGGTACATCCACATACTGAATCAGAAAATTGTCTTGTATGCACATAAGAAATTCCTCTCCATCTAAATCTTTAGCACTATGGCAGTCCCAGTCGATGTTTGGAAAGTTAAAATCCCCTACCATAACTACCGTATTCTTACAGATAGCTGAGATCTCCTTACAAGTTTGTTTCTCAATTTCCCTCTGACTATTGGGGGGTCTATAATACAATCCCAATAAGGTGATCATCCCTTTCTCATTTCTCAGTTCCACCCAAATAACTTCCCTGGATGTATTTCCAGGAATATCCTCCCTTAGCACAGCTGTAATGCTATCCCTTATCAAAAATGCCACTCCCCCTCCTCTTTTGCCTCCCTTTCTATCCTTTCTGTAGCATTTGTATCCTGGCACATTCAGCTGCCAGCCCTGCCATCCCTGAGCCATGTTTCTGTAATTGCTATGATATCCCAGTCCCATGTTCCTAACCATGCCCTGAGTTCATCTGTCTTCCCTGTTAGGCCCCTTGCATTGAAATAAATGCAGTTTAATTTATTAGTCCTACCTTGTCCCTGCCTGCCTTAACTGTTTGACTCACATCTGTTCTCAGTTGTACCTGTCTCAGATCGATCTCTTTCCTCACTATCTCCCTTGGTCCCACCCCCTCCACCTTACTAGTTTAAATGCTCCCAAGCAGTTCTAACAAATTTCCCTGCCAGTATATTAGTCCCCTTCCAATTTAGGTGCAATCCGTCCTTCTTGTACAGGTCACTTCTACCCCAAAAGAGATTCCAATGATCCAAAAATGTGAATCCTTCTCCCATACACCAGCTCCTCAGCCATGCAAGCTTTTTAACAATGCCTCTTATGCTCACATCCAAATCTATTATATAAATGACAAAAAGTAGAGAACCCAGCACCGATCCTTGTGGCACTCCACTGGTCACAGGCCTCCAGGCTTCTCGAATGCATCGCTGCAAAGCAACTCTTCATCGTACCAGTCTGTTCTAAGTTGTCTCCCATCACAAAAAAGGTGGCAACACTTTATTATTATGGCCAGCTGTCCTCTGAAGTGCAGATGGCATGTGGGGACACAGCTTCTTGATTTTTTTTTCTGTTTAATTTTTCTCTAAACTTAGTCTGTAAGGATTTCTGAGTCTTTGTTCCTGTCCTGGACAGGGTTTTGGTCCGGACACCCCACAGGTAGAGGAGGAACCCTTTGAGAACTGAACCTCTAAATTTTCTACTGCCCACTTTCAGGCTGCAACTGCATGAATGAGGTTCTAAAGGTCTAGCCTCAATGTGTTCTTTCTTTGTATGAGACCAAAGGGGGGAATAGATGGTAAATATGAATATATAGCTACACAATAATACATGTTGGGACGTTACATAAGTGTAAGGTCTAGGTTGTATGCTTGAGTCAGCCTTGCCTGACAAAAGGTGAAGAAAGGTGACCATGGCTCAACGTGAAGGTCTGCAGCAAGCCAAAAGACAATTGTGGCAGAATCTGATTGGCTAAGGGGATATAATGTAGGCTTAGTGTGATTAGTTATTAGATTACTTACAGTGTGGAAACAGGCCTTCGGCCCAACAAGTTCACACTGACCCTCTGAAGAGCAACCCACCCAGCCCCATTCCTCTACATTTACCCCTTCACCTAACACTATGGGCAATTTAGCATAGCCAATTCACCTAACCTACACAGCTTTAGACTGTGGGAGGAAACTGGAGCACTCGGAGGAAACCTACGGAGACACGGGGAGAATGTGCAAACTCCACACAGACAGTTGCCCAAGGTGGGATTTGAACCCGGGTCTGCATGGTCTTCGAATCTAGACTTTGCTAGCCTGATTTTCCCAGTCTATATGTAGATTAGAATGTTTGATGATGATCACTGAATCTTTCTGAAAAGCACCTACTGATATTAATATCTTTGTACAACATGTTATAATATGGTCACTGTGAGGGATGCCTGATGACTACCCTCACAGATGACTTCTTCCCTTTATCATTTATGGGTTTGCAAGCTATTTCTACATCCTGGTGTCCTGACCTTAGACTGTTGTGCTAATACCATAATTAATTAACAGAGAACATGATCTGGAATGCAATGCTGCAAAAGCAGTGGAAGTCAATTTAAATATCACCTTTCAACCAGGAACTGGATCAACACTTGGAAGGGAATAAATTGGTAGGGCTATGGTGAAAGATTGGTAGAGTGGGAGTAATGATGTCATTCTTTTAGAGAGCTGGCACAGACTCACAAGGCCTGATGGCTTACTCCTCCTTCTGCCTGGTATGGGTATACAATGCATGATAATTGCACTTTTACTGGGTGATATTGTCAGTTCTTTTCATTTGCAACATTACACCAGGCTGTTGAAAAAATGAGCACACATCCTCATTCATATATACACCATTGTCTGCATTGATTCTCTCTATTTGCAGTAAAGGATAATTGTTTTTAAAATGACCCATTAAGACGTTTGCATATGCTTGTATGTTAACTTGCCAACCATATGAAGCCTCATATACACCTTCTTAATTTATTGATACATTCAGGTCTCGAGGTGAATTTGTGTTTATATAATCCATTCACAGCGCATTTATTATGAGCTGGACAGTTGGGTGGCCTTCATTCCAAATAGTGCCATGTCGCACTGACAGACTTCCTACAGCCATACCTGCATCGTTTGTGTCAACATGACGCGAAACGTTTTTGATATCTGTCAAGAGCAGATGGAAGAGATTAAACAGCAGCTAGCAGCACTTTAAGAGAAGCTGTTGAAGCGAGCATGGTACCTCCAATTAATTAATTATCAAGTCAACTGATACAACTATGTGGAGCAGAAGCCAATGGTCCAGTCAAGAGGGGACGATGATATAAACAGTTACAGCAGTATTTCCTTCAAATCATTGCGCAACAAGACAAGAAATTGATCATTAAAAAGGCCTCAGTGATCAAGAGACTTTCACTTAACTACCCCCCCCACCCCCCACCCACCCAACCCCCCCCCCCCCCCCCCCCATACACTCCCCAGTAATTTATTTCCATGTCATTTGTTCCTCCTTCAATTATTTGCTTTCAAGACAGAAGATATACCTTCTTCTGGAAATGAAGTTGAGAACTGCATTGCTAGGAACTTGGGAAACAGACAGCATCTTTAATATTTATATATTTAATTATATAATTCATTGATCCATGGCATAGATAACTATAGGAGATGAAAACCCCCCTTTTTTGCAAAGACCTGGGAAAGGGCTAGGAGAATTACATCTGATAAACAGTATGGAGAAACGTGGGCTCAATTGTCATTTCTCAAACCAATTTTCTGCTTCTTTTATGAAAAAAAACTAATATGTAAAGATCATCCAATGATTTGGTGTGCAATTGCTGCACTCAATGTGATATTGAAGGCACAACTGGTAGGTATGTGTCTTGTGCTGCAGTGGTAGTGTCTTTCTGTCTCAGCTATGAGACCCGTATTCAGTTCCCACCTACCCTAAGGTTGTGCAATTCATCCCTATGCAGGTTGATCATGTTCATTCTCAGGAGCATGTGTAGAGTTGCCTGACCACAATTCATTCCAACTTCACAACCCAATGATTTCAGGTAACTGCTATATAGTCAGCATGCAGAGAAGAAGTCAGAATCTGTACTTCAATGTCCACTGAGTCAAGAGCATTGTAGTGGTAGTGTCCCTACCTCTGAGCCAGGAGATCCAGGTTCAAATCCAACCTGCTGCAGGCAGGGGGCAATGCATCTATGAAAATGTTGAATAAAGTATCTACAGATTGAATCAGCTCAGATGTGAAGACTAGTTAGAGTACAACACAATCATTTAATGTCACCATAAGAACAAATATAGAGGAAAAATACATGGAACCTAATTTTGAAACTAAATGAAGTTTCAGACTTCATTTGCCAGACTTCATTCAAAGGAAGTAAGTCATTCTACTCAATTGTACTTTCATGGGGCATGCAATGTTGCTATCAGCATTTGTTGCCCATCCCCAGTTGCCTTTGAAGTGAATGGCTTAGCAGGTCTTTTCATAAGACAATTTAGTGTCAACTATGATATTGTGGGTCTGGAGTCACGTTCAGGCCAGACCACATTAGGATGACAGATTTTCTTCTCTAAAAGACATTAGTGAACCAGATGTCTCTTTACTGGTGACACTGATCACAGTCAACGTTACTGAGGCCAGTTTCAAATTCCAGTTGAATTCAGCAAATTCAAGTACCACCAGCTGCCATGATTGACTCTGAACCATGTCCCCACAGACCTAGCCTAGTCCTCATTTTACTCGTCGAATGACTTTCCTGCTACATCACCGTCTTTCCATAATCAATTCAGGACTTCTCTTTCGAATGTGTTAAGGTTTTACCCCAAGTCCTACAGTTTCTCTTAGTAAGCTCTAAAACAATGGCTCTGGTTTTCTGTGTTAATGTCTTGTCATGGTCTGTAGGGAATCAGTGGAGCCCCTGGATAAATGACATAACGGTTGAAAATGATCATTTGGGCCTTTTCTCCAAGATTCTACCAAAGCTCCCATCTTTTTTTGTTCATCTGCTCCTAATGTAATCTCTTCCAAATATGTGATTGAAAAATTGCTATGGTTAATTGTAATTAATGCAGCTAAGACTCTCGAGATTTCCAATTGAGAAGTAATGAAATGTCTTTAGAGAAGCCCAGAAAGACTAAAAGCTTTGTTATCTAAATCCTGCTGAATGATGATAACTGCACAATAAATATGTTCAGATAAGCATTGAGTATTTAATTATAGTTTCAATAAAAGACCAGACTCACTAAATATAATTAACATTTTAATCAGTAGCATTGCAAAAATCAGTGGTTTAAAGAATCCTCTTGTATAGATATGAATAGACAATAATGGTGAAATGGGAGAAATTAAATCTAAATAACTCAGAGAGGATGAATTCAAAAATTAGATCATTTTCTGAAAGAGTCTTTTCAACACAAATAAAGGCTCCTGTATCCAGATGTCACAAGGGTATGGACTTCATTACCACAAAGGGCTGCAGAAGCTAAGTCATTACATATATTCGGGACCGAGACAGACAGATTTTCAAATCAGTACTGGAATCATGGGTTGTCAATAAAATAAAACAAATAATTGTGATATACTGGAAATCAGAAACAAAAATAGAAAATGCAGTAAAAAGTCAACAGACCTGGAAGCATCTGTGGAGAGAAAGTATGGTTAATGTTTCAGGTCCAGTAAGTGTTCTAAAGAAGCTGCCAGGCCTACTGAGTTTTTCCAGCAATTTCTATGTTTGTTTCTGATTTCCAGAGTTATTAATCCCCTAGATTAACCATGAGTAATAACATGGAAGATATCATTTTGGGTAGAAACTGCAACAAATGCTGAATCAATGCTCCAAGAATCGGGAAATCTTCTCCATATCCTTGCAGACTCCATTCACACTGCTGTTGGTTTGTCCATCATTGTAGATGCTGACAGTCTTTGATTTGTCTCCATTTTAATGGAGGCTGTGAGTTATCCTATGACAGCAAAATCCAACTTCTGCAAGGAATGTTTCAAGGGGTCATCTCTTCTTAATTTCTTTCAAACTATTGACATGGCATTTTTATCACATCTTACCAATGCATTGTTAGATAGATTTCATAGGTTCCCCACCACTGGAAAAGATGTGGATGTGCCAGTGTTGGTCTGGCAACATTATAAGTCACACGAGACCAGTCCATTTGAAATCACAAGCTTTCGCAGTGCTGCCCTTTCGTCAGATGAAGCAATGTGCATGGTCTTCTCTGATGAAGGGGTCGGTGCTCCGAAAGCTTATGATTTCAAATAAACCTGTTGGACTATAACCCGGTGTCATGCGACTTCTGACTTAATGGAAAAGGTGTAGAGGAGCCAATTTGCATAAAAATTACACACAGTCTTGTAGAAAGTAAAGTGTTTCGATCATAGGCAACTATACTTATACTATTAACTGTGATGGTAGTCATTGAAAGGACAGAACTGAGAAAGGTTTCTGAAGACTGTTCAGGAGAATTGCCTTAATCAGTAATGTTTATGGTACAAAGAGGAATTGTTGCATTCGGTTCTCGGGATCGCAATCGGTCAAGTGTCAGAGAACATTTAGAGTTCAATGCTCACAGCATCACTAAGTTTAAATTAACCATGGAAAAGGCAGAGATTAGAGGATAGCCAGTGTTGTTGTTGTGAGAATAGATCTATCCAAGTAAAGTGAAATCAAAGATTGATGATATTCTAACAAAATAATAAACTGCTTTAAATGTGAGATCGTTCAGGTACAGTCAAGACAAATTCCCTCATTGAAAAAGAGAAAACTAAGCCAGGGATGATATGAAAAATGTTAGGTTAATATTACAAGTAAGAACCAGGGTAATTGCAGAAGGCCAAGAGAAAAAGAGGAAAAAAAACAATATAATACAAAAATAGTGAGGTGACTGGATCGAATTATGTAAGATCCTGAATGATCTTGGTAAGGTGAGTATGAATGGAATGTTTCAGCTTGTGGGTGAGTCTAGAACTCAGGAACAGTGTTCAGAGCAGGTATGAGGTGAATCATTTTCTCTCAGAGGTCTGTGTGATTTTGAAAACCTCCGCCTCAGAAGGAGGTGGAGGTGAGCTCATTGAATCTTGGGAAGGTGGAGGTACATAGCTTCTTGTTAAGCAAAGAAGTTAAAGGGCAGATCTTAATAGGAGTCTGAGCAAAGTAAGCAATAATGAAATGTGTTGCAGAATCAGGTGATGAGTGCATCTTCAGAATCATAGAATCCCTACAGTGCAGAAAGAGGCTACCTTGGTCCCTCTGAAGACCATCCCAGACCTTATCCTCTATCCTATTCCCATAAATCTATATTTACCATGGCCAATCCACTTAGTCTGCAAATCTTTGGGCAGTTGGAGAAAACTGGAGCACCTGGAGATAACCCATACAGACACCTGGAGAACATGCAGATTCTAAGGCTGGAACAATTCTGAAGGAGTATCACAGGAGTCGAAATGTTAACTTTCTTTGGTACCACAGAATCTGCCAGACCTCTGAGTTTCTCCAGCAATTCTGTTTTTAATTATGTGCGAGAAATCTTGATATTTTGATGAATAGGCCAAATACCAGACTGTATGTTATTGGAGATTGGAGACACTGTAGCACTCTCCTCAGAAAAGAAAAGGTGCAAAGGAGATTGAAAACATACATTTGGAATCTTGACAGCACTAGAGAGAGTAGAGAGAAAATGTCTTCATTGACACAGCTCAAAAATCAGAGAAATTGAATGGAACTAATCAATTAACAGAAGAAATAATGGTATCATGAGGGAAAAAAAAACATTTTTCATATAGAGAGTGGTTAGAATCTGGAATGCAAAACATGAGATGATGATGGAGGCAAATACAATCCAGGCTTTCAAAAGATTTTGGGATAAACATTTAAGAGAGAAGATTTTGAGGGGAGCAGGAATACCTATGTAGCGCTTTCAAAGACCATAACCATGTCTGCAATTTTCTGATTGTACAGGTATATTATTTCCGTGGGTTATCTTGATACCATGTTTGGTAAAAACAATGACTGCAGATGCTGAAAATCAAATACTGGATTAGTGGTGCTGGAAGAGCACAGCAGTTCAGGCAGCATCCAACGAGCAGCGAAATCAACGTTTCGGGCAAAAGCCCTTCATCAGGAATAATCTTTTATTCCTGATGAAGGGCTTTTGCCCGAAATGTTGATTTCGCTGCTCGTTGGATGCTGCCTGAACTGCTGTGCTCTTCCAGCACCACTAATCCAGTATTTGATACCATGTTTACCTAGATTGATGTATTGACATCTTCAGAACCGATGACCATGAAAGCTTGAGCTCTTAATAGGGTTAGCTTCTTAGTCTGAAAGTTGCTGAATAGAGTGTGCTAGAGAAAGAAGGAAAGTACTCCATCAGAAGACTTGACTGAACAACACGAATTCATTCTAGAGAATTGGGTGTCTATTGGGCACTGATTCAAATTAAAGTTAGAGCATTAGGCAAAATGTATCAGGTTGGTGGCCCAGGCGTTGGGAGAGGCTGATATCCTCAAGTAAAAACTTTAGTGAAGGCATTAAAAGATACAAAAAATAAATGAATTGCTATTGTTATGAAGTAAGAAGATTTTGTGTTTTAAACTCTTATTTAGTTATTACATATTCGATTTACCAAGAGGGGAAATAACACTTAAAAACTTTTCAGAAAATATTTTCTGCAATTTATGGGAACTCAATGACCAGATAATACAATTTCAGGATGATCTATAACATATAAACCAAACATTTCCAAACCTTTTGATTAGATTCCAGACTGCAATTGAGTCTAAGTAATCCATTATTCCCAAAGTGAGTCATCCAAGCTCTTTGATTAGATTTGAAGCTCAGGTATCCATTATTCAAAGCATAAAGTCTCCAAACTGAATGAATTACTGTTTTCTTTCTCTCCTGACTATGTAAAAAGAAAAAAAACCAGAATAACTTGGAAATGATGGTACTGATAGGAACTGGAGAACCATGATTACAGCATGTAAATGTGTTCAGACCAATTCAGTCATTTTCCAAGATTTACTGCTTCCCTTCTTTTCAAGAGGTCATAAGGTAGACTGCTGTGAAAAGGACAAAAACATTTCTGATGAAATGTAACAAATTAAATTTAATGTGAAGAGATGGACTTTGGAAGGAAGATTAAGGAGAAGGACAATAAACTAATGAAGGAACAAGGGAATCAGAGGTTGAAATGTAGAATTCTATGAAGGTGCCAGGAAAGTTGATAAAACTGCTAAAATAAGTGGGATTCTTCACTTGCTAAAAATAGGCAAAAGGAAGGATTTTAATATCCAAACACAGTTTGTCAGTCAGATAGAACATTAACATGTAACTATTTAAAATTCACCTCAAACTTCCCCCATCCCACCTTGTTCCCTCTTGACCCCTTACTGCAAATTAATTTATGATGGAGGGGTTTTAATGATGATGTATATCTCAGAATTCTTCTTTGCTCTAGTTTTAAAGCTGGCTGAGTGGTGTTCCTGGACCTTGGGAAATCTAACCCATAAAAGGAACTGAATGGTGCAACATGGAACACTGAGGGAATTTTCCAAACTGTTTATGGACCATTGCCAACCCAATAACACCCCAGTGTTCCTGTGATCTATTTAGCTTCTGTGATCTTTTTCTCTCCTTCTCTCATTTCTTACCCCCAACATGGATTGTGTCTGCTTCCCTCATCATCCTGGAGCCTCAGCCAATGCCACTCCAATGCCTGATCTGGATAGCCATCCATCAAAGAGCTAACTAACCATTCATGGATTCCTTATCTCCTCCTCCCTGCTAAAGCTTGACAAACCCAAGGAAGATCCAGTCATTCAGTGTCCTGAATACCAAAATGGTTCTATCTCCATTCAGCTCTCTCTCTACGTCCCTTTTAATTTAAGGGCCAACGGACACAAAATCATGCAAGTTACAATAAACCTTTGTAAGTCACTGATTAGGCCTCAAATGGATTATTGTGTGTAGAAACGTAATGCCACTGTTAAGAAGGGCGGTAAAGAAAAACCAGGAAACTATAGACCAGTGAGCCTGACCTCAGTGTGGGCAAGTTGTTGGAGGGAATCCTGAGGGACAGGATGTACATGTATTTCGAAAGGCAAGGACTGATTAGGGATAGTCAACATGGCTTTGTGCGTGGGAAATCATGTCTCACAAACTTGATTCAGTTTTTTGAAGAAGTAACAAAGAAGATTGATGAGGGAAGAGCAGTAGATGTGATCTATATGGACTTCAGTAAGGCATTCGACAAGGTTCCCCATGGGAGACTGATTAGCAAGGTTAGATCTCATGGAATACAGGGAGAACTATCCATTTGGATACAGAACTAGCTCAAAGGTGGAAGACAGAGGGTGGTGGTGGAGGGTTGTTTTTCAGACTGGAGGCCTGTGACCAGCAGAGTGCCACAAGGATCGGTGCTGGGTCCTCTACTTTTTGTCATTTACATAAATGATTTGGATGCGAGCGTAAGAGGTACAGTTAGTAAGTTTGCAGATGACACCAAAATTGGAGATGTAGTGGACAGCGAAGAGGGTTATCTCAGACTACAACAGGATCTGGACCAGATGGGCCAATGGGCTGAGAAGTGGCAGATGGAGTTTAATTCAGATAAATGCGAGGTGCTGCACTTTGGGAAAGCAAATCTTAGCAGGATTCATACACTTAACGGTCAGGTCCTAGGGAGTATTGGAAGCATTTAGATGGGCATATGAATAGGAAGGGTTTGGAGGGATATGGGCCTGCTGCTGGCAGGTGGGACTAGATTGGGTTGGGATATCTGATCGGCATGGACGGGTTGGACCAAAGGATCTGTTTCCATGCTGTACATCTCCATGACTCTATGAATCTATATAGGCACTATAATTTAGGGAGATGGTGTGAGGGACTTCAGTTAAATGGTGAAAATGGAGAAAATGTGCAGAGGAAGGAAGAGAATATTTGTTTTGATTTGCTCGCTGATGAGGCTCGCATTTGTTGTCCATTCTTTATTGCTCTGGAGAAGGTGCTGGAGAGCTGCCTTCTTGAACCCCTACACTCCTTGGAGGCCTGTGAGAAAAGGACACCCATGATTTTGACCTGGTGACAGTGACGGAAGAGTGATATAGTTCCAACTCAGGATGCTGTATGAGTTGGACAATGGTGACCCTCCAGGATGACACCTCGGAGGTCCATGCAGAAGAAATTAGAGGGAATGTAGATTGTTAAGGGGCAATAGATGTCAAAGGGAAATGAATGTATTCTTTCTTTCAGCAACTGTTACTGCCTAGCACTTGTGTGGCACAATCTTATTGCCACTTCTCAGCCCAAGCTTGGATGTTGATTGTTAGTTTGCTACACATGCAAGATTGCCTTCAGTGACTTATTGACAAGAACAGGCAAGTCTCTATATACATCAGCACTTTCCAAACTCTTCCTATTAAAAAAAACTCTGCACATCTCTTTCTCCTTCCAAAGTACATTATCTCAAGTTTTTCTACATTATATTCCATCACCCTGTTCTTGCCCATTCACTAAGCCCATCCCAATCCTCCTGAAACCATTTTACCTCTTCTGCACAACATTCTCACTTAATTTTGTATCATTTGCAAATTGGAAATATTAAATTTAGTCCACATATATGTTATATGGTGATCAGATTGAAACCAATTACTGATCCTTCTGGCACCCAATTAGTCACAAGCTATCGACAAGAGAATGACTCAACTATTCCTACCCTGTTTCCTGTCTGTTGTCCAATCATTAATCCATGGCAGTGGATTATCTCCTATCCCATGTGCCTTAATTGTTCTAATTAGTCTTGTGTGGGGACTTTATTAAAAGAGTGTGAAAATCTATGTATGCTACATTCATTGGCTCTCCTTTATCAATTTTGTTAGTAACATCTTCAAACAGCTCCAACTAGTTGTATATCTATCTCATCTTTTATGACAGATTTTAGCATTTTCCCTACTACTAAAGTAAGGCTAATAGGTTGTTCACTGTTTCCTCTCTCGCTCTCTTCATAAATAATGGGATGACATTTGCTATTTCCAATCCACAGCAATCATTCCAACATCTACAGAATGTTAGAAGATAATCATCAATATATCAACTATGTCTATCGCTAGCTCCTACAACACTCTGGGATAAAGACCATCAGCTCCCACAGATTCATCAGTTTCTACAGTGCATCCTTCTTACCAGCACAAATTTCCTTCAGTTCCTCAATCTCTTTTCTCACGTGCATCTCCATTTTCTTGTGTCTTCCTCATGAAAACAGACGCAAAGTAATCATTTCACTTCTGTGCCATTTCTCTGTTTCACATTATAGATTGTCCTGACTTCACCACTAATTGACCCATATTTGTTTGAGCCAGACATTTCCTTTTTATGTACCTGCACTCTTACAGCTCTTACAGTCCGTTATTATGTTTTATTTTCCCTTGATTCATATCCCATTCATCCTTCCCTTATCAGTTTTTCGATCCTCCTTTGTTATATACTGTGAACCTCTCAATCCTCAGAATTACTGTTATATCTGGCAACTTGTTGAGGTTTGTACCTTGAAGGAATGTGTAGTCACTGTGAGTCATGTAATAATTCTTTAAAGATTATCCATTGTCCATGTACAAGCATGCATTTTAATGTATTTTCCCAATCCACTGCAGCCAATTTGTGCCTCTCACCTTCATCTTTTTCCTTTATACAAAGTTAACTCTCTTGCTTTATAATAAACTACCTCACTTCCAAACATAATGTAAGTTCCTGTCATATTGTGGTCACTCATCCCAAAATCCTTTCAAGTCTATCTCACTATTTATTATGATCATGGCTGATCATCCAACTCAGTTCCCTGCAACCACAGGACTGTTAATTTTATCCCTTTAGTCCTAAGAACTATGTTTACATCTTTATTGAAATATTTCACTGTTTTGGCCACAACAGTATCCCTACAACATTTCTGGGTGAATTATTTTTCAACTATGTCCTAATAGGCTTACTCCTTATAGTTAGGCTGTGACCCCTGATTCTGAACTGCCCAGTCATTAGGAAAATTCTTCCTGGATCTATTCTACATAATCCTTTTCGAATTTTATAAGTTTCTGTGAGATCCCTGGCCATTTCTGATTTTCTCTGCTTTCCAGATCAACTCAGACTAGCCAAGCTTCCCAAACTTCAGGAAATGCATTAGGAGGCAAGGAAAAAATCTGGAATGGTGACTTGAGAGTTTGGATTCACCAAAGGTGAGCAGTCAGAAGAATAAGAGAGAAATGACAGAGAGCGATAGAGAGAAAGAGAGAGGAATGAGAATGAGAGCTGTGGGAAGAAAGCATTGACAATATCTCAATGAGAACATTTTCATGTCATGTGTGCCCAGCCAAGATCAAAGAGGGAGAGGCAGAGGGCTTGTGTGAGAAGATCAAAGAACTATAGGGATTTAACTATGATTTGGTTACAGGAGTTCTTTAATCACTGTGACCAACTGTGAAGTTGAATGGAAGGTGTCACTGAATGGGGAGTCTTCCCTTTGAGGGAAGATATCAATATCCGACACCCAGGTTTCCATCAAAGTTATGCAATCTTCCAGAGGAAGGTCATGGCTGGTGAGGGCCAAGTGAGCATTCCAGAAGGAGAAACACAGAAGCATGATAAAAGCAGGTTTCCATCAAAGTTATGCAATCTTCCAGAGGAAGGTCATGGCTGGTGAGGGCCAAGTGAGCATTCCAGAAGGAGAAACACAGAAGCATGATAAAAGCAGATTGGCGTAGCTGGTTCCACGTGACCTGTACCAAACTGGGTGAGTTGGACAGGGATGAGATTGGCAAGCATGGACCCCAGCCTGTGATTGTGATGCACTCTGTGTTTCAGCTTATACACAAAGAATGGTAATTTGAGTAAACCAGTGGCAGCTAAGCAACACTTGTGACTTTGTTTCTGCAACATATACCTTGGCTAATGGATTAAGGAAAATGAGATAGAGCAGAAAAGAGCTTGAACTGATTTTCAGACTCCTATCTGACTGACAGATGTCCATTGTTCTGTATGAGAGAACAAATTATCTTTTGAGTTATCAAATGGGGCCTGTCACTAAGTGCCGAGGCAGAGGTTATTTTCTTCTTACTCGATGAGAAGATTGATGAGGTGCCGAAAAGCTTGTGAGAGAAGAAACTGTCTTTCAATTGCCAGTGAAATAAAAGGTTTTATACTTACTGAAACCTTAATTAAAGATAACCGGTCTTATCTTTTTTGTATTCAACAGAGCCCAACCAAGAGCTTTTCTTGGTGTAAAATAGTGTTATTTGAAGAATAAGAAGCATATTTCTAATGAAGACACTGCATTTAATACTTCAGGATAAGAACACTTAAGAATAGTTAGCTCCACAGAGTATTTCTTTAAAGTCTCCCTCTGAACTAACTGCACTCCATGTGCTTGGATCCAACCTTGATTTTGTTATCAAGCCTCCCAGTAAGGGTGGTGCTGATGCAGTCTGGCGGACCGACCTCTACATTGCACAGGATGAGTGCCATCTCTCAGGTACCTCCTCCTACCTCCCCCTGGGCCATCACCCTACCATGGCACATCAGGCTGTTGTATCAGCTACAGTCATTGACCTCATTTCATCTGGTGATCTCCTCCCTACTGCCTCCAAGCTGATAGTCCTCCAGCCCTACACAGCTCGCATCTAACTCCTCCCGAAAATCCACGAACAGGACTGCATAGGGAAACTCATTATTTCAGCCTGCTCCTGCTGCACAGATCTCAACTCTTCCTACATTGACTCAGTCTTTTCTCCCCTGGTCCAGTCCCCACCTACTTACATCCACGATTTCTCTGACATTTAATGCCAGTTTTGGCATTTCCAGTTTGCAGGCTCCAGCTACCTCCTCTTTACTGTGTTTGTACAATCCCTGTACACGTCCATCCCCCAACACGATAGTCCCAGGTCTCTCTGCTTCTTCCTGGGCCAAAGGCATGAACCATCCCTACATACAACCACCCTCCTCCACTTGGCCGAGTTAAACCTCACCCTGAACAACTTCTCTTTTAACTCCTCTCACTTTCTCCAGTTCCGAGAGATGGCCATGGGTATGTGCATGGATAGTTATGGTCTGTCTCTTTATGGGATACATATAACATTCCTTGTTCCAGTCCTATTTTGGCCCCTCGTCACAACTCTTTCTCCAATATATCAGTGATATAATCAGTGCTGCTTCCCTGTCTTATCCAAAATTGGAAAAGTTCAATGATTTTGCTTCCAATTTCCAACCCTCCCTCACTTTTACCTGGCCCATCTCTGACTCCTCCTTGCCCTTCCTTGACATCTCTGATTCCATTTCTGGGGATAAACTAGCTACCAATATCCACTATAAACCAACTGACTCCCTCAGTTAACTGGACTATGCATCCTCGCACCATGTTTCCTATAAAGACGCCATTCCGTTCTCCTAGTTCCTCTGTCTCCATCACATCTGTTCTGATGAAGTCAACTTCAACAAGAGAACCTCAGAAAAGTCCACCTTATTCCTCAACCGAGGATCCCCCAACACCATTGTCGACTGGACCCTCAGGTGGGTTTGAGCCATCTGCTGCACCACAGCCCTCAACCCCTCTCTTCTCCTTCACAACAGCGATATTGTTCCACTTGTCCTCAATTACGATCCCACCAGCAGCCACATCCAGAAGATCATCAGCCACCATTTCCGCCACATCCAGTGAGATACAACCACCAGACACATGTACCCCTCCTGTCCCTTGTCTGCCTTCCATAGGAGCGCGCTTCCACCAGGGCACCCTGGTCCACTCTTCCTTCACTCCCAGTACTCCCCCTGGCACCTTCCCCTGCAACCATTGAAAGTGTAACACCTGTCTGCTTACCTCCTCCCTCCTCAGTATCCAAGGGCTCAAACATACCTTCCAGATGGAGCAGCATTTTACCTGCACTTCTCACAATTTAGTTATTGCATTCGCTGCTCACAATATGGTCTCCTCTACATTAAGGAAAACAAAGTGTAGATGGAATGACTGCTTCACAGAATATCTATGTTCTGTTACAAAAAAGACCCTGAGCTTTCAGTTGTCTATGACTTTAATACACCATCCTGTTCCCTGACAAATATCTCTGTCTCAGGCTTGCTGCAGTGCTCCAGTGTAACTCAGCGCAAGCTGGAAGAACACCACCTCATTTTCCATGTGGGGACCCTAAAGACCACTGGACTCAATATCAAGTTCAATACTTTTAGGGTCTGACCTCCTCCATGTCCTATCCCCCTACCCCACACACCAGGCCTTGTTACCACATGGTCTGCTGTTACACATTACTTATTGTTAGCCACTAATAGTCTCCATTAAAAGCTATTCACTCTCCTTGCTGGATCATTAAAATTCCTTTGTCTGTCCAACTGTTCTTCTCTCTCTTTGGCTCTGTCCCCACCTATTGTTTATTCCTTGCCCCTCCCCCACCCAATTTCTGCATATGAACCAATATTTTGTTGGCTACCATCAGTTCTGAGGAAGGGTCACCGGACTCAAAGTGTTAATTTTGATTTGTCTTCACAAATGCTGCCAGACCTGCTGAGTTTTTCAAACAACTTCTGTTTTTGTTTCTGATTTAAAGCATATGCAGTTCTTTCAGTTTTAACATTATTAATTTATTTCTTGTAGCCACCAATTGTGTAACAAGCTAATCCAATGATAAATGTGTAATGTATCTCAGGAGAAGTTTTCTGATTAGTTGTTGGCCTAGCCAAATCTGTCCACTCAGCCATCATTTTGGTCTCCAGGTGTTAAGTGTTGGCTCCTTCCTCATAAGTCAGCCCCAAGGCAGCATTGGAGACAGGGCGAATGGTGAGTCTCACAGGTTTGAAGTCCCATGTTTGTTAACTGAGAAATTTGCCCAGTTCAATTCACAACTGTTAGGTCCGCACATCTCACCTCTTTGATCCTGCCATCTATAACTTCTCTAGGTCCCCTCAAACATCCCATTCTCTCCTTTGAAACCTCCATTCATCCCCCCCCGCTTGTGCTTCCTGCATATTCTATGATCTTACCTGACACCTTTTATCTCCCAAGCCCCTCCATGCCTCCATATTTGTCCCAGACAGTCCAGGATTCCTGTGCACCCATCCTATCCCCTCATATCTCCGATCATGCCTCCACGTCCCTCGATTTACTCGTGCCTGCTTCATGCCACATCACATTTCACCACTCCCCTCCAGGCTGCCCTACTTCCTTCAATATCTCTATCATCCCCATTCTCATGCTATAGCCATTTATCTCATTTTCCAGATTCCTCAGTTGAATGCTTCATTGATCTTCAAGACTGACTATTGGGCTCATCCCAGCAGGGGTTTGTTTACATTTACAAAGAGAAGTACTACCTCTGTGTGAATAAAAACTGAAAGAACTGCAGAGGCTGAAATTAGAAACAAAAATTGGAATTCCTCTAAAAGTTCGGCTGGTCTGGCAAAACCTGTGGAGAGAAATCAGAATGAACATTTTGGGTCCATTGACCCTTCCTCAGAACTACCTTTATGTAATTGGCACTCTTATGAGATTGTACTAAGTTATTGTTCCTTTGATTTATTTTTTTCAATATTCATTTCCTTATTTGGACAAGAGTGAGAGATGTGAAGTGACCTATTACTCTTTTTTCTGTTGATATTATGAACGCTTATGTTTAATTGCCACTTTTGTTGGGTTTGTAAGAAGAGCAGTGTTTCTTCAAAGGATTTTTTCAACAACTACTTTTTATCTTGCCAGTTTCGGCAACATTTCAAAGATTTGTGCCACAATACATGACTCTTTGTGTTTTTGTGAAGCTCCTTTGGGAAGTTTTACTTAATCATAACACAGGCGCTACATAAATACAAAATGTTTTTGTTGAAATGTCTGATTGCTGCACAAGTGGTAAAAGTAGGCATTATTATGATTTAGATGGAGAAGGAGGATCGACCAAATGTTCGGCTTTAATTGAATTCTCCACATTACAGTGGTAGCTACACTTCAAGAAAACCACATAATTGGCTGTAAAGCGCTTGCAGACATACTGAGATTATGAAACATTCTTCTAAATCAGCGACAGCTGCCTAATTTAAATGAATCAGCAAAGTCCGCTTCGCTGAGTGCCAAATGGTTTGTGTGTTCAACCCTCTGAATGATGCATTGCATGAACACTGTGGGTCTCGGCACCTTGTACCTGGAATAACGGAGAAGCAGACTCCCAATAGAATGCAATGTACTTTTCTCTTTAATCATCCATGAGCTGTGGGCATCATTGGCTAAGCCAACCTTTACCGCTCAGGTCACTAAATGCCCTGGAAACAGTAATGAGTGATGAGCTAACTTCTTGAGTCCCTCAGTCCTTCGAGTGGACGTATACAAATAATGCCAACATATCCATCAGTCAGGAAAGGAATGAATATGAAAGGTGGTGAATTGAGTGCCAATCAAGTGAGCTTCTTTGTTCTGGATGACGTTAAACTTCTTGAGTACTGGTGGGGTGCACCTAACCAAAATATTCCATCAAATTCTACTTTGTGCTTTGTAGATGGTGGACATGCACTGAGAGTCAGGAAGTGAGTTAATCACCATAGAACCACCAGCCTGCCTCTTTTAACTGTTGCTGGTCCAGTTCAGCATTTGGTTGACAGTAACACCCAGGATCCTAGTTGTAGGAGATTCTAAATGGTAATATTATTGAATGTCAAGAAGCTATAGCTGGCTTCGTTCTTGTTTGACATCGTCTTTATCTGATACTTCAGTAGCATGAATCTGAGGACTGCAGATGCTGGAGATCAGAGTCAAGAGTGTGAAAAGCACAGCCAGTCAGGCAGCATCTGAGGAGTAAGAGGATCAACATTTCAAGCATAAGCCCCTCATCAGGAACATCACTCCTGATGAAGAGCTTATGCTTGAAACGCCAATGTTGAATGTTACTTGACCCTATCAGGTGAAGCTGAATATTGGCTTGCTGCCGATGTACATGATCTACACCATAATCTGAGGAGTCATTGACAATATCCCCATTTCTGACTTCATGATGGAGAAATCCTGCCGTGATACCCTGGGACTGAGAGGATTGACCTTTAACAATCACAACTTTCTTCATACTTTTTTAGATTAGATTAGATTCTCTACAGTGTGGAGACAGGCTCTTTGGCCCAACAAGTCCACACCGACCCTCCGAAGAGTAACGCACTCTGACCCATTTCCCTCTGACTAATGCATTTAACAGTATGGGCAATTTAGCATGGCCAATTCACCTGACCTGCACATATTTAGACTGTGGGAGAAACTTGAACAAACTTCACACAGGCAGTCACCCGAGGCTGGAGTTGAACCTAGGACCCTGGTGCTGTGAGGTAGCAGTGCTAACTACTGAGCCACTATCCCATCCAAGAGATGGCACCTAAAGAATAGTGACTCCTACACTAGTGGGTCTGACACAAGCTGCGGTGAGACAGTAAAGGTACACATGTCATTGGTGAGCCAGCTCAGCACTCAGCACTCATGGCTGAGGCATCAGAATGAAGATATGCTCTCTTTCAGTTGTATCTTTCTATTCTTTTTATTCTTAAGCTATTCAAAATGGCACCAGATTATGGATACAGTTGAAGATTTTCCCTGTATTTTATGATATTATTCACTGTGAAATGCAAGTGACAATAAATCAATCAATTGAATAAATCCTTCATTTCATCATTGAGCAGGATATTGATAGGCAAATGTCTCTTGATAACAATGGTGATGGCCCCTTCCAACATTTAGCTGCTAATCAAAAGTAGGCTCATAGGGTGATCATGGCTGGATTCGATTTGTGCTACCTTTTGTGGACAGGATATGCCTGAGCAATTTTCCATATTGCTGTGTCAATGTAACTGGTGTCTGGGATGGTCTGTCCTGACAACAGCCTCCTTGATCAGCTATATGTTAAAGAGCCATTGTCAATCTGTTCATTATAACTTTTTAAAAAATTCACAATTAGAATGAATGAGGCAGTAGATAATGGCAAGTGTGATATCATTTTTTACTTGCCACTCTCCATTATGTATTACAACAGTAATAGCTTTTAAGTGAAGATATATTATATTTTAATCATTCAACGTGTGGAGAATTGTGACAATGCTATCTGAAAATTTCTCAGTTAAACAATGATTTTTAATTGCGTATGAAGCCACTCCGAAGAACCATGGCTTAAGTGTGTTGCTTTTGTACTATTTTACAATAATTAAACCACCTGGAAATATTTATCAGAAAGCAACGCTGAACTAATTAGGAAAGAGAAAAACTGGAAAAGTTCTTTTTTAAGGAAAGGATCTGCTGATTTGCTCAGACCCACCTTCTACTATTGCTCAAAGACAAGCCCTGTCCTACAATCTTGGTTCACACATGAAGAATTATCAGTTAATTGAGCAGAGAGAGAGCTTCTGGTAGCTCTGTAGCTACATTCCAGCGTGAGACCAGTCCTTCTGGAGAAAATGGCCACTGGCATTGTATCAAAGCTCAGCAGTGACAGATTAACTGTTCCCCTTGAAAAAGTTAATACCTTCAGGAGATCAAAGCAGAAAACTGGGAGGAGATAACCAAGTGACAGTCATATTAACAATAATTATGTTGCACTACATTTAACATCTGCTACCATATCCTTTCCAGTTTAGCTACTGGAGCCATTGGCCCTTGGCTGCTTTTGAGATTTCATGCATGCATGCTCCTAAATATCACAATTTTGACAATAAATTGAGATGCCTCAATTAAAATCTTATATCACACATGTTACTATCTCCTATTGTATTCACAATGGAATATGAACATTTCAGAAATAAAGCAATATTTGGAAAATCAGCTTTACAATATCATAATTTTACTTTGACCCTTCATTCTCTTCAAGCATGGCTTTTTACCGGGGACCTAAGACCAATAAATTTGCCTCTACTTGTTTCCAATTGTTGGAGGGATTAAAAAATAGAGTTAGAACCATCAACATTTTTTGAATTATCAGTGACAATATTTTCCTCGGCTTCATTCCTTACTTTCACCAACATTCACAAACTTCAGCTAATCTAGAATTCCATCTCTTGCAAACTGACTTGTACCAACTAAACTCCACCCATCTCTTTTACCCAAGTGATCCTGGTGCATATTTTTTTCACATTTTCCACAGTCCATTGCAATCCTAGTCGACTGATGTTCTCCATAACATAATTCTTTGTCAGTGATCCCTTAACCCTGCCCGCAGGTGGAATTCTAGACCTTCATTTTTCCATCAGTCACTATGGGCTGAATTAGGGTCAAGCCCCTTCCCCAATTTGGTTGCCTTGTGCTGCAGCCATTTAATGGATGCCTTGAATTGGTTTGAGAACGTTTTACCTTTGAGAACTGCCAAACCAATGGCCATCAGCTTTCTTGTCTCAGCAGCACCACCTGGTACTGTGGCCACAGCTGGAATTGCAAATAGTCCCCTAAAGAAGTCTAGCCTTGGATCTAAGACAGGGGTAGGTTTAGTGTCTTGCTGGGTTCAGATTGGCAGATGCCAGGAAGGAGGGAAAGACATAAATCGACAGGACAAGAGAAATGAGGAAACATTGAGGAAGAGCATTGGGAATTATAGGACGGTTTTGCCTGTGGGCACAGGCTACCAAAAGGAAGGCACCTCACATGTCTGGCTACCAGTCCACTGTGTTTGACCTGGTGAGCTGAACACTTGGCACTCGCCTTCACTATCAATTCCTAATGGCAGTTAGAGGAGATACTGGAAATGATGGGCAGGTCTGGGTAAGAAGAACAGTGTTAATGCCATAGCACCCTATTTTATGGCCTGTCATCCAGCCCCACACTGACTATAACATGCTCAACAATCTAAATCCTCTTCCAAAATCCTTCTCTTTACTTGCTGTCACCAAGCCATAAAAAACCTGCTTAAAAACTCTTCCAAATTTTTTATGGTTCTTTCATTTTCTTTCTATTTACTACTCAAAATTTACTGTTTTTTTGAGTTCTTTTAAGTGTTATACAGACAAAATGTTATACAGACATCTCATCACTGTCAGCCACATTAAATCATCGCATTCAAATTCACCATCTACCATAGTGGATTTACACTCATGTCCCCAGAACTTTTTTCCAGGAGCTCTGAATTGTTGGTACCATGATAGTGCCATCCTTCTGAGTTTGATCTTAACTCTTGGTAAGAATCCCTCTTTTACATGGTCCTAAGCAAAGTCATTTTGGGAAGGTTACTTTCTGACAGCAACTCTTCACAAGGAAATCCATTCAAAACAATTGTACTGTGATCTACTGTGGATTCTGTTCCAGACTGTAGTTTATATCTTCATCCAAATACACAGTATCTGTTTAGTACAACATTATTATGTGTTATGAATAGTCCCTGGATAAATACCCATAATTTACGATCATCGTAGTTGAGCAGAGATCAGCTGGCTCCACTTCTTTAATATTTTCTAATCAACCTGTTCAGAATGTTATGACACACCTTTGGGGCACCTGGGACTTGAACTTTGACCTCCTTGTTCAAGGGTAAGGTTAGGGACATTTCCATTGTGCATCTTTATTCATTCCCTCCCTTAATTAGTCATAACAAGATTAGTTCAACAAAGAGTCTCTTTCCATATGGATGCCTTTACCCAGCCCAAATGTACTTATGTTTTAAAAGGTGACAAATTTAACCTTAACTTATGGAGAAACTGTGATTATTGACTACTACAGGGAGTGGTAACAGTAAGCATATACATATTTATATTATATATTATACATCTATTAAAAATGAGATTTGAGTCCAAAATTTGAACATTAAAATGTAATTTGCAAGTCAGTCTTTGGCTTATCCATGACAAATCGATTGTGAAATGGCACAGCTATTAAGGTGGTTGGTTTTGGTAGCACTAACATTGGCAGCACATTAGTCATTTGGAAATCTTGGCTTCGCAGTTAGCTCAAAGAAATTTGCTCAGTTTTCTTTAACAGTGGTGTTGCTGACTTGACGTTTTTTCAGCAGAGGTACTTTATTTCTTTAACCACACATGCACAGGTGTCTAGATGTTTCAACTTCACAGCACATTTTGGCAACAGTGGAATTTGAACTACAAACTTGTATGCTGGCAAACTATTCTCTAACAAAAACAGAAGTTGTTCAAAAAGCTCAGCAGGTCTGTCAGCATCTGTGCAGAGAAATCAAAGTTAACATTTCAAGTCATGTGACCCTTCCTCAGAACTATTCTCTAACCTATTAGAAGGTAGGGACAATGGTTTCAGCAACTAGGAATTAGTGAGGACTGCAGATGCTGGAGAGTCAGAGTCAATAAAGTGTGGTGCTAGAAAAGCACAGCAGGTCAAGCAGCATCAGAGGAGCAGGAGAGCCGACCTTTCAAGCAGGACCCTTCATTGTATCTGGGGAGGGGGAAGTGGGCTGAGAAATAAATACGGGGAGAAGTGGTGGGGCTGGGGGAAAGAAAGGTGGGTTGGTGATAGGTGAATGGAGGTAGGAGAGAATTGTGATATTTTGGTGGGAAGTGTGGAGCAGTAGGTGGGATAGAAGATGGACAAGTAGATCAGGTCAAGAGAGCAGTGCTGAGTCAGAGAGTTAGATCTGGGATGGGGTTGGGGGTGGAGAGATTGGAAAATGGTGAAGTCAATGTTGAGGCTGTGTGGTTCTAGGGCCTCAACATTTGGGTCCAGCCCTCAGATACTGCCTGACATGCTGTTCTTTTTCTAGCGTCATACTTTATCGATAATGGCTTCAGTATGTCTTTACCCGCTTTTTTATATAGTTCTGAATGATAAATCATAAATCTGTTCTTAACCCAGAATTGTCTTCCTTTTAATTCATAGCATGTCCATAGACTGGAACACAACCCATGGAAGATCAGAGTTTAGTTGTTTTGAATAGCCTTTTGTTTTGAGGTGTTGCTGTCTGAAGTTCCCTTGACACTCCTCAGGGACAACTTTCCACGATCTCTCCTAACATAATCCATGCAGGAATTTTAGAATCCTGCTGAATCTACATGCACAGCAATCCTTTGGCTTGTATGCCCTTCTTGAAAAGAAAATATGTTGTACTTAAAAATCCATACGTAAATTTCGGATTGTGATTCATTTCATAACATAAACTAAGCCATGTTTTACAGTGAGAAATGTTCACTTATATTGATAATTCATAGTAACAGTAATTCCTTTCTGCATTGGCTTTGCATTCTTTTTGCCTTCATGAAGGATTAATCAATGGTTGAAAAAATATTCAAATTTTTATTCTCTTCCCAACAGGCTGGTCTTTACAGTGTATAGGGTCATTAATTCTCACCACCTCTCTCACACCATTCCTCCAGGATTATGTTAGATTGTCATAGCAAGGATTGCAGCTTTGTTGACATTGTGCTCTTGATTGACTGCTAGATATTACTTCATTGCAGTGAATTTTCAACTTTTTTTTAGTCTATTACAGCAAAGATTTGATAGATCTCCCCAATTCCCCCTTGAATGTCCAATGCTGCATTGTTCTCTTTACATTTTGTCAGCTTTTCATTTTTTTTTTACGAGTACATGAAAATCCATTCCCTCTGCATAAAGAATTTTATTTGTAGTGAGGCCTGAAGGCTCTTTCTAAAAAAAAGTCATTGGTTATTATAGTTCTGTGATATTGATACTTTGCACATTCTTTATTTGTGAGTTGAAACTGACCTAACCCTCACTTAGAATTAGCAATCGTATACTCTTCAAAAGGGGTCACTGGATATTTAACCCTTATTAAAAACCCTGGACAGTGTTATCCTGTTCTTACCTCAAAGACATTGGGATCACCAGCAGCACCCTTTTCACTGTGACTGCTGAGATCAGTAACTGAAAACCGACTAAGGACCTGAGCTATTAACTCTACAGCTCTCAAGTTCGTACAAAACCAAAAGCAGTGAGTCTATTTTAAAGTACAATAGATATCAGCACGTGAAGCTAATACAATAAAAAGATGAACTTCAAAGCCACAGGTACCCTTCACTTTCACACATGTTTTCTAACATTTCTCATAAGCAGTGGGTGTTCCTCTCAGAGATGGAAGAATTGTGTATAAATATGATACCAACTTTATGTGCTGCAAATTGTATTGGCCTGTTCTAGCTCCAACCACTGTTCTAAGAGGGTTTGATTTTCATGCCAGCTAGTTACCATTATTGTCATCTTACCGAGCTGCAAATCCCCAGTGATCAGAGAGGTGGACCTTCTAGTGGTAATCCATGGGCACAGCAATTGCTGCTGAGGATTCTGTTCATGAGCCATGCAGCCTTGTAATAGGAAGGCCGTTAATGAAAGCCTCCCTCAACATTTCCACATCTCCCTCACACCACCCTAACCCCTAGCGTAGGGGACTCACTGGGAGGCGGCCATGGTCTAACTGGTGATATCATCATGTTGCAGGTGTAGTGATTGGAAGAAAGTCAGCCAGATGGCTCTCTTAGAATATGAGATCCCTGACAGGGGCTGTTATTCTGGTCCAATCGAGGTGTCTTGGCTGACAGATATAGAAGTTCGGTTCACTCTGAGGAAGCTGAATCAGTGTCAAGGACTGTCCACGTGTAGATAAAGGGAGACTTGGTGATGAGATACCAGCCCCTGTGGAGTTATTTCAGTAGCGACAAGAGAAAAGTGTGATTTGGGATAAGCATTTCTGCCATCATTCCATTATTTGGGAAGCTTGACTCATTCAAACCTGTCTTTGGTGACTGGCCCCAGTATGTGGAAGGAATGTGTTATTTTTTTCGAGGCAAATGACGTTGGGGCCGATGAAAAGCAATAAGTATTTCTCCTGATAGCTTGTGGACCCGGAGATTTTTCGGTTCTTAGGAGCTGAACTTTCTCTGAGGCACCAGATACTAAAAACTTTCAATAGTTGAAAGATTTAATTAAGAAATATTATGACCAAAGCCTCCTAAAATTCTGAAATGCTATCAATTTTACTAGGGAATCCATGTTGGGAATTTTGATGAGGCTAAGATGGCTGGCAGAGGAATGTGACCTTGGTTTAACCCTTAATGAGAGGCTGAGAGACCATTTGATATGTGGAATTAGTGATGTAACCGTACAAAAGTACTTACTAACTGAAGCCCAACTGGACTTCAAACAGGCACTACGACTAGCTTTATCCCTGGAAAATGCAGCGAGTGGAGTTGCAGGATATTCCAATGGAAGTGAACACCCTCGCCAGCCCCACTGAGCTTGTGAACACCACTCAAGTGAAGGAAATTCCATAGGTTCACTCAGGACATATCCCAAGCAGAGGGACCCTCGGTCAGCCCACAACCAAACCTCAAAACAAAGCCAAGCCTCATCCAAATGGTTAACATTTTCTTGAGGATCCAGGCCAGCAAGCTATTGTACTTGCTGCTAGTAATAGGACTCAAAAGAGTCCCACTAGACCTAAATGTAGTAAGAGAACTCATAGGCTGATATCCAAGAGAGTGCACACCCTGAAACATCTACCTACATCTGGTTTCAAACAGTTATGTCACTTAGCAATGTCAGAATCAAGCAAAATAAACATCTAATTAAATAGTCACCCAGTTCTAATGGAGGCTGATACTGTGCAGCCAAATTCACTCTGGACTTAAACCTTATGTTTATGCAAGACCTCAGCTAGACTGAGAACCTATACTGGGGAACCTTTACAGATTAAGAGTACAACTTTGGTTCCAGTCTCTTTCTTATGAGAGGCAGCTGGTTCAGTTACCACCAATTATAGTAAAAGGCTTGAGCCCAAACTCGATGGGGTGAAATTGGTTGAGGAAGGTTCACCTAGATTGGCTCAACACTTTTTGATTAGAAAATGGCTCTTTTAGTCCTAATTAAATGCCCTGAAGTTTTTCAGGAAGATCTAGGGACTATCAATGGAACCAAGGCCACCTTCCATGTTGATCAGAAAGCAATTCCACAATTCTGCAAGACCACCCAATGCTATTTGTCAAACAGGCAAAAGCAGAGGCAGAAACCAGAAGGCTGAAAGGTGAAGGAATCATCAAACCATTCCAGTTTGCGGAATGGGCAGCACCGGTCATATCGAACGTGAAACCCAATGGATCAGTCTGCCTTTGTGGGAATTTTGAACAAATGATAAACCACTTTACACAGCTGGATAAATGCCCAATCCCTCACACAGAGGATTTATACTCAAAGCTGACAGGGAGGCTGTCCTGCACGAAACTGAACGTGAGCCATGTATTCTTGCGGCTAGATGAGGAACCTCAGAAGTGTACTGCAATTAATACCCATAAGGGTTTGTATCAATATACAAGGTTGCCATTTAGGGTATCATCAGTCAGTACAATTTTTCAGCAGACAATAGAGCAAATTTTACAAGGTCTACCCTAGGTCACCATTTATTGAGATGACATGCTACTAAAAAGGAAGACTAATAAAGAGCACTTAGAGAACTTGGACATGGACCTTAGCCATTTCTTCCAGGTGGGTGTATGACTTGGAAGGGAAACCTGTGCATTCCAGGCATCCCAGTAACATACTCGGGTTGCAGAGTAAACAAGGCCAGGTTACACTCATTGAAAGGTAACGTGAGGGTGATTAAAGGTATCCCGCCTCCCACAGTTGTACCAAAGTTTAGGGTTATCCTTGGGCTGGTGAATTATTATGGGAAGCTTAGAAATAACCTGTCTTCCCTCCTGGCACCTGTGCATCAATTCTTAAATAAAAGGTCAGCCTTGGGAATGGTCCTGTAGCCAAGCCATGACTTTCAGGGATATGAAGAAACAGCTTTCATCCTCTAATGTTTTGGCACAATATGATCCCAAGTGAGATCTATTGTTGACATGCGATGCCTCCCCATCTGGCATCAGGATAGTATTAGCTCATAGTAGCTGAACGGAGAGGAACATCCCATAGTGGCTAATGCAGAGCTAATGCAAATTTGCCCTAATAGAGAAGGAAGGTTTGGTATTCATATTTGGAGTCAGTAAGTTTCACCAATACTTTTACGGTTGTAAATTTATAATCGTAATGGTCCACAAACCCCTGCTAGGTCTACTTAGGGAGGACAAGGCGCTGCCGCCCATAGCTTAAGGCCAAATTCAGGCAGATACACCACCGACAGTACTGTCACTGGAAGAGTCCATAATGATTTGAAGTTTTCTGGATGCACTTACAGTCACAGCTGACAATATCAGACTTTGGACACAGAAAGATCATTTCCTTGTAAAGCTGGTGGTGATGCGGGAAACCAAAGGAGTGTCACAACCAGGACTGAAACCTGTTTGGACCTGGAGAAACCAGATCACAGCAGAAGACCAGCTTATCATTATGGGGAGCAAGAGTGATTGTCTTCATCTATGATTCTGCCACCGTGAAGTGCACAGGGTCATCCAGTGTTGTCTAAAATGAAGATGTTGGTGAGAATATATGTCTGGTGGCCAGGATTGGATGCAGATATAGCCTTGTTGGTGAGGCAGTGCCCAGAATGCCAATAAGGACAACAATTGCCACCAGCAGCTCCCCCACATTCATGGAAATAGCCAAGTAAACCTTAGACTCAGTTACACATTGACTATGCAGGTTACTCATTGACTCATTGCTATTAGCCATTGTGGATGCCCACTCAAAGTGGCTGAACATGCATGGAGTCCACTCGTCAAACATGGGGACAGCAATGGAAAAACTGCGCGCATCTTTTCCAAAATGTGGACTCCCGGAAATATTAGTCACAGATAATGGGCCATTTTTTTTACCAGTAGGGAACTTAAGTATTTTGTAAAGTCTAATGGTATTCATCAAAAAGAACAGCTCCATACCATCCAACATCCAGAAGTCTGGCAGAAAGAATAGTCCAAACTTTGAAGGCACATTTAAAGAAACAGCCTACAATTCACTGGAGACTAGATTGTCCCAGTTTTGATTTGATTGTAAAACAATGCCTCATTCATCTGCAGGGATAGCTCCAGCAGTGTTGCTAATGGGGAGAAGACTCTGCACCAGGTTAAATCAGACCTTTCCAAACCTTTGCATGGGGGAGGGGAGGGGAGTGAATCGGCATCAGGTAAACCAATGTCAGACACCAAACTCTGCTAAGCAAGAGCACTTTATTGAAGGGAATGAAGTTTGTTATCGGAACCATAGGAATGACGCTACATGGGTAAGAGACATGGTCAATGCGAGGTCAGGTCCAGTAATGTTTAAGTTTGGGTATTAATGTATGAAGTATGACAGTCATGAACAAACACATGGATCATATGAAAGCTGCAAACTCGTAAACGGTGATAATGAGTTTCCTGATTGGGGCTGTTAATCTGATCCAATCAGGGAGCCCTGGCTGACAGATAGGAACAGAGATGTCAGTGTCCACCGACACCCTGGAGTTATTCAGGGAGAGGTGGGAGCCGCAGGGAGTGGAGTGTATTATTTCCCCCTCCAAATCTATTTTGATTTAATCCCTGCCCTCCCCTTTACTGTTTGATCACATAGCATTGCCCTTTGATGTGAAGGGCACTGCTTTTCACAGGCTACTCGGGTGTTTCTTTTCTTCTTGGTGGTACAAATTTGAATAAAGATTAATGCACCTTGTGTCTTTCACTGTGTCTCACACCTGCACACACACAGCATGGGTGAACGAAAAAAAAGACAGAGAGCCAGAGGTTCTGAGGGAAAAAAGGAACAAGAATGTCACACATCATGTTCACCATGTGAGCTGGCTCTGAGGGAGCATGATCTCTCCGCGTGTAAATAAAGGGTGACTTGGTGATTGGATACCTGCCTCTATAAAGTTATTTCAGTAGGGACTTGTTATTTCTAGTAAAATGTGGCAGGAGGAAATGGCCAATAAATTGTGGCCTTTTTGGTTTATTTTCTGACCGGGTCTGATCAGGAGAAAGACAGCTGGGACCAAAAACTAAACATTAACTTTGGAAACCAAACAACCTACAAACTCTCCAGTTTTCCAGCTCACCAAATCCTCCTTGCTCCTTTCATTCTGGCTTTCAGCCACATCTCCCGTAGTCACACTAACAGGAGCTGGTGTGTATATTCATACCTATCGTCTGGAATCCCTTCTTTAAATCTCTCTTTTTCTCTACCTCTCTGATCTCCTTTGACCCTGCCTGAACAAAATTCCCCCAACACCCCATACTCCCCAACACACTCCAGGTTTTTAGTTACTTGTTAGTTACTTTAGATATTGACTCAACATCAGTTTTCATCCATTACATGTCACCAAAGTTCCTTTGGATGACTTTCTCCACTGAAGGCATTTTATTAAGGCAAGAAGTTGTTTACGTTTATTTTCAAGTTTCACATATGACGTGAGCAAAATATCTGAAGAAAATGGTACTGAGGTAGAATTTTTACAAAGTGACATCTTGACTTTTATCAATTAAGTTCCCTGAACAAAGGAGGTAAGAATACGACAAGATTGTATCTTCTGGGAATTACAGCATAATTCTTGGGAGAAAAGGAAAAGGAAACTTTCAGCCCAGCAGTCTCAATTAAACAAAAATGAAGAGAAGTATTGCATCACTCCTGTCTACTCAGTATTTAAAGCGGGATTAAAGTCATTTTTACACAAAACCTAATACTGTCAAAATATCACATACTGACATCCCTGGCTGTTAGCTGAGATTAATGCAGCTTTAATCTGGGCAAAGCCATTTGGTAAAAAGAAAGTCAGGATGATTTAATGTGTGATAAAATATGATAAAACAGGCAATAAATTATAGACGAGAAATGTTAGCAACACAGGCTTAATTGATATTGCTGCTTTTCAAGATTGCAAATCCAGGACCATTAAAAGTTTGAGAAACCTCGCAGGCAGCAACTTGTCATTTTGGGACATAATTGACTTTTACATCTTGAATAAATCGGGATGGTAAGTGATGCTTTCTCCGATAATATAATGCAGATGAACCAGCCAAGGGTCCTGACTAATGGTAACGTGTAATCAATAATTTGTTCAAAGCTTCACCTCTAACGGTGGGGAATGATATTATGTACCTGTCTCTATCCTCCTTAATCTTCTGAAATGCTTGGAACCACACTGTGGTGATTAAGCTCCATTAGCAGACGCTTTATGAGAATCCTGCTCCTCCGTTGGCCAGCATGTAAGTACTAATTCTCTATAAAAGCCTTGTGATGAGTGCTTTTCTCCCCCAAAGGAGAAAGTATGCTTTAACTACAAAATCTAAAACTTCTTTTGTTCTTTTCAATACAGCCTCGCACTCCAGTGCACTATTCCAGTAGTGCTGAGAGACAATTCTTCGAATGAGATGTTAAGCCGAGGGACTTGTTAGGTGAATAATAAAGATCTCACGGCAATATTCCAAGAACAAGGAGAATGTGAAGTTTGCCAATATCCAAGCTATCGTTCTTCACCAAAGCAGCACCGTTGACTACTCATTCAGCTCAGTGCTTTTTATATTAACTCATGCTTTTGTCTCTATGAAATTGTTGCCTTACCTATCCAGACTGCATGACCAAAAGCACAGAAAACAGCAATTGCCTGGATTAGTGGAATCTATAGTTCCCCTAGATTTAGCCTCAAATCTTGTTTCAAACTTTGGGCAAGTTGTTGGCACTCGACGCAGGTCTGCATGATTGGAGAAATGTGAGGCTTAAAACTTAATTACAAGAGAAAACATAAGTTTGGACAACATTGGGGCTGTAAAACGTAGGTAAGTGAGAGAGAGAGGAAGAGAGTGAGAGAGAGAAAATGGAGAGCTTTGCAGCTTCCAACAAATAATGGGGTACGGCATAGTGCCTTTAGTTCCAACCTCAATTGACTGTCTGTGTGGAGTTTGCACATTCTCCCCATGTTTACAAGGGTTTCTTCTGGGTGCTCCAGTTTCCTTCCACTGTCCAAAGATGTGCAGCTTAGATAGACTGGCAAGGCTAAATTATCCATAGTGTCCAGGGATATCTAGGTCGAAGTGTGTGATGCTGGAAAAGCACAGCTGGTCAGGCAGCATCCGAGGAGCTGGAGAATTGACGTTTTGAGCATAAGCCCTTCATCAGGAATGAGACTAGTTGCTCAAGGGGTCTGAGAGATAATTGGGAGTTGGGGGCAAGGTAGCTGGGAATGTGATAGGTAGATGAAGGTGGGGCTAAAGGTGATAGGTCAAAGAGGAGGGTGGAGCAGAGAGATGGGAGGAAGATGGACAGGTAGGACAGGTAAGACAGGTCAAGGGGGCGGTGCCAAGTTGGAAGGTTGGATCTGAGATAAGGTGGGGGGGAGGGGAAATGAGGAAACTGTTGAAATCCACATTGATCCCATGTGGCTGGAGGGTCCAAAGGCTTCTTCCTTTGACTAATAATGAGACAACTTCAACTTAGAGTGTTCCTTTGTACAATACCAGGCCAGACCACTGCATTTATGTTACTATCTGTCTAGGGAACAAAAACATTTATTTTTAAAGTCAACAAACTGTGAAATCCAGGGGCCTTAACTGAGTTAACAATGTTATAAGATTGCACGGTTTTGAATAAGCAACAATAAATTTTACTATACAACATTATAACTGTAATACAATCTACAATACATGTACATTTTCTAACACCTAGAATTAGCATCAAGTAAATACTGTGGTAGAACACCACCAGTACACATCACATAGCAAATGTGATCAAGATAGATCCCACAGATTTCTTCGAAACTTTTCCCAGACATATTAACATTGTGAGTCATTAAATCTCATTACACATTCGAAGGGGTTACAATTCTTCATTTTTTTTGCCAATGTGGCCTTGAAATGTCCTTACAAGTGCCATTCCAGTATCAACTGACTTAACTGTCTAGTAACGTGTAGTAACGTGTAGCACAGCAAGTCAAAAAGGACACCTTTTGTAAAATGCTTCATCCTGCACTCATTATGACAATTTATGAGAATGCTAATTTAAGGGGAAAGTCAGCATTTATACTATATGAGAGGAGAGTGCTAGGAATTAAACAATTGAATGTTGATCATGTACTTTGCTGAATTGAATCAGGAATAATGGGAGTATTTGCTGTCTCTAGAAATACCTTGTCCAATCAGAGTCATTCAGCATGGTTTAAAATTTAAATAGTGTGTGGCAGTTAACTGTCAATCATCAATAACTAATGCATTTTCCATGGCAATATCTTAACTAATGACAGTCTACTTGACAACAAATCAGTGCTTTCCTCTCCTACTCTATAAATATTGTCCCCCCCTCCCCCTTTCTTTTCTAAAAGCTGTTCCTTGGCTCAAGGATACTTTGTCCTTGATTTTTTTCGGAGGGGGAATAAACCAGGCCAGGCTCCGATCAGAGTAGTTCGGTACAGGGATAAAAAGGATTTTGAGAGGCATTTTGTTTATATGTAACTTTCAGGTCAAAGTGGTCAAGCTTTAGAAGTGACCTGTAGAATGAAAGGGGAGCGGTCAGCTCTCTCTAGCTGTGCAGTTTAGTTCAGTCCAGAACTAGTTGGGAATTCAAGAGTGAGCTATGTGGAAACAAGCTCTCTTTCTCTCTCTCTCTCTCTCTGCCCTTCTTCTGCACTGGATGTTCTACTGGAGTAGGCAGCATGCCTACTGGTGAATTAGCTGAATAATTTGCAAGGGCAAATTGTATTCCTAGAGCTGAGAGTTTGTCCAGTACTCCTACCACAAATACTCCACTCTTCTCTGGACTCTTTAGCCTCATTTTACATAATTGAACACATTTCGTCTCACCATGAATTCCTGCTACCAGTACCTTTTCTGGCAAATAGTCCTTCAGGAGTACATTTCTCCTCATTACAGACTGAGAGTATCCTGTGTACCTTAATATTATAACCTCTTTACCTATTGCTCCTGGCCTATGTGAGTAAACTTTATCCTTGCATATATATTTTTAAGCAGATCTGGCAATTCCTCCTTAATCAACTTCTGATCATCTTGTACACTTTGAAACAGTTGTCTAACTTCCCTTGTGCTTTTTGTTACTAGTCCGACAAAACTTCTAGGCTTTTCTGGTTCTCCTGCATCTGGCTTTCTCCTAGTCCACCAACACTGTGATTTCCTATGGCCCACTTTATTACAATGAAAACATTGGAGCTTTTTAACTTCTTTATCCACCTCAAGGGTTTCTGTTTTACCAAGTGGTAAGTTATCCTTATGATCTTCACTGAGATCTACTTTCCCTTTCTACATGAGGATTTCTCTTTGCTGGGCCATGTTATTGGACATGGACAAATTGCTCCATGAGATGGAAAAATGAAAGTAATTGGGGAATTTCCCACACCGTTGACAATAAAAACAGTACTGTGGTTCCTGGGATTGAGTGGATTTTACCAAAGGTTTATGCCGTGTGGTTGTTCCATTCACCAAATTGTTAAAAAGGGCAAGAAGTTTTAGTGGATAACAGACTATCAAAAGACATTTGACAGCCTAAAAACAGTGTTAACCACTACCCCAGTGTTAGTCACCCTGGATTGCACAAAGCCTTTCAAGTTGGCTATCAATGCCAGTGATGTGGGTGTCAGTGCGGTGCTTCTGCAGGACGATGACAAAGGGATAGAAAGACCCATTGGGTATTTTTCCAGGAAGTTGAACGTTTATCAACAGAAATATTCAATGGTGGAGAAAGAGACTTTAAGCTTGGTGTTGGCATTACCACATTTCAGTGTTTATATTACCAGCAATGCATTTGAGTCAACTGTATACACTGATCACAACCCGTTGACATTTGTGGAAAAGTTTAAGGACAAAAATGCCAGACTGTTTCGATGGAGCTTGCAGCCATTCAATTTGACAATGGTGCATGTGACAGGTTGTGAAAATGTGATTGCCGATGGGTTATCGAAACTCAATGAGATTCGCTGGTGTTCAGTGGCAAGTGTGCCATGGCCTGACTTTGCATATGGCTGTGTGTGTTTGCATGTTTATAGTTAGTATAGTGTACCTCTGTTTAGACTACTAACCGGGTTTGTGAAGGGCTAAAAATGAAGCCGTCTTTTGGTTTTGATGGTTCTTTTTTGTTATGGAGGGGATGTTTCACAAAGCTAGTCCTTTTTTTTTCAAAAAACTGTTCCTTGGCTCAAGGATACTCTGTCCTTGATTTTTTTCAGAGGGGTATTAAACCAGGCCAGGCTCTGAAAGGGAATTTGAGAGGCCTTTTGTTTATATATATATATATATATATATACACAGATGAGACTTCTGGCCAAATTGATCATGTAGAATGAAAGGGGTGTGGTCAGCTCTCGAGCTGAACAGTTTAGTTCAGTCCAGAACTAGTTGGGAGTTCAACAGTGAGCTGTGTAGAAACAAACTCTCTCTCTCTCTTTCTCTCTCTCTACCCTTCCAACTTCAACCTGTAAGCATGTGTTCCATTTGTACTGGTTTTTAAATGGGTTTGCTAATTGGGACTGTTGTCTATATTTGGAACAGCATAATTAAGTTGAGTTGGATAAGCTGAGTTCTGTAGGGGTTCTTTATTTTGTTTTGTTAGTGTTCATTGTGTAATTTTATGAATAACTTTTTGTCTGTTTTAAAATCTAGCTGTCAACCTAGCTACCTCACTCTGGGTAATTTTCACTGTACACTCACCGAAACAAATTGCAAAGTTATGTCTGGGCTGCCTGCTTAAGAATGTTTTGAGTGGAATGGCCTAATCCATAACATCATTCAATTCTCCCAGGCTGGTCAATCATTCTACTGTCCTGGGTCTACAATCTCTTGCACTCCCAAATTGTATTCCAATACTCAATTACAGGCACAGCTCTAGATTCACCAAATTAGATTAGCTTATGGATTTTTTTACTAACAGATACATAGAGTAAATGCTATTTATCAACTCATCAATGACCACTCTCAGCTACATGGAATTATTAGTGACACATAGCATCTTGAGCTGCCAGGGCTTTACAAGACCCGTCTTTAACACTTAACTGTCAACTATTTCCTAAATCCACTTCCTGAGTTCTAAAAACACAGAGGTGTCCAGTTGCTCTTGATTAGGGATGGTTCAGTTGGTTTCTCAGCATTGCAACTAAAAGCAGCAAGATGGTAATGGAGTAAGGAGGCTGAGCCCAGGATTTATCCATTCCCAGCAGCTTACTTCCACTTTTGTTCCTTCTTTTTACTTTTGCTCGTTTTCTTTTTCCTGTTTTCCTTGTCTTTCTTGTAAGCCTCTGGTTGCAACAGCAGCAATGCCTTGGTGAGACAGACATCACTCCACCTTAGCCTAGGACTACAGCAAGTGAGGAAGAGGTCCTGGGCTGAGTCCTCCTGACCCGGACTCACAGGCTAAGTTGAGTCTCCAGGTCTGTAGTTTAGCCCGGGCACCTGGAGGAGGAGAAATTAAATCAAATTAATGAAGACCAATTATAATTTTCCAGTCTTCCATTCCAACTATATGCCAGAAATTTGATCTCAATCACTTCTCCATTCACCCATGGTAATGGCCTATTTTTAAATTAAAAATGTCTAGTCTTAGCCCGGCATGAAGTTCGCCAGGTGTTGGTCTCCTGGTGAGGTGGTGTCCCTGTGTTGGTTTCCCAGCATGGCAGCCTTCTCCTGGTGTAGAGGTCCCATCCATGTGTGGAGGCCTCATCCCTGTGTGGAGATCTTCTTCATCTTTAGCACAGGTATTCCAGCGGCCCAACGGGCAATCTCGTCCAGGCGGGACAGTCTCAACCTGACGTGAAAGTCTTCTTCAGCGGAGGCTTCTGGCCTAGTACCAGTGGCCTGGTGTGATGGTCTCATCCCAGCTGCATCTTCAGGGTATCCCATCATTCCAAATTGGCTTTCCCTGAGCCCAGGTGCCTTTAACTAAACTGTGATGAACTTTGATTTAATTTTACTTTTTTAAAATTATATGTGAATTCTGTCATTGATGCAGCACTACGGTGGGGCGACTTATAAAACTTTCATTGCATTTTTCATGGAAAACAGCATGCGACAATAAATTTATATTCCATTCTAGTCTATTCTAATATAGAATCAACATATTTCTGTCCATCTGACAGTCTCACTGACTTCCCTACTATCTAGAGCATTTGAATTCCTCTTCAGCGAGCTGTGAACTATCCAGAGGGAACAATTGAAAATCTTACAATTAGGTCTGTCCTTATATCTAGGCAAAATTGCATGTAACTCCATGGAACAGCCAAATGTTACATCCACTTGAAACTGAGCACTCTCTAAATGTTACAATCTCGCAGGTTTCTGCAGCACAAAAAAAATTGTTAACAAATGAGGGATTAGTGGCATCCACCATCCAACATATTTACATTTTTAATTTAAAAATAAGTGGTTACCATGGGTGAATGGAGAAGTGGTTCAGGAGGAACTCTCTGGGATACAGCTGGTATAGAAGACTGGAAAATTATAATTGGTCTTCATTGATTTGATTTCACTGGGTTCTTACTGAGCTAATTGGCCACCTATTGTTTGAGGGCATGTATTCTACTGTACCCAATCCACTTTCACAGGAACTGTCCAGAGACAGATGACTCATGGATCTGACATCGAGTCATAGAGTCATACAGCTCAGAAACAGACCCTTTGGTCCAGCCAGTTCATGCCAAATATAATCCCAAACTAAACTAGTCCCACTTGCCTGCTACTGGCCCATATCCCTCCAAACCTTTCCTATTCATGTACCTATCCAAACAACTTTGAACATTGTAATTGTACCCACATCCACCACTTTCTTAGGAAGTGTCAATAGCAAATGTAGTTTACATCTGAACCTGGGTCAGGTGAGACATGAACTTTATACGGAGCACACAGTTTGCAGACACTATTTCCATGGGAGCAGAGAAGGTTAATGGGATTCTCTGAAAGACCACTAAATGACAACAAATTCTGTTCATGAAAGTTGATGACAAAAGGTTGTTAATAATTTGAATTTGTCACCAGGGGAGGGAAAATAATATTTCCATATCTGGAACTGTTTTAGGATGTTTTATCACAGAAAATATTTGAGAAGATACAATTGTATCTATTTTTGCTGGAGCAGATAAACATATCAAACTAAGCAATTTGGAAGTATAAGCTTCTGGGAGAGTTAGATCTTTTCATCTAAAGTCTGAGTACTACAGTTGGCATTAATAGGTACATGTCAGGGATGGAAAAACAGCAGATTGGGATGATTGCTCTTGATCATCAACCCAATGGAACTCAATGTCCTGGAAAGTACATTTATGTGAACAACAAGAAGAGATAAAATCCTTCAACTGTAACAGCAAAACAACAGGCTGGCATTATCACCATCCGAAAAAAAAAGTAAGATTAAATCTTATTATTTTCATTTTCTATTTCTTCCAACACCAGTGTTGTTTCGGTAGGCCCCAGTGTTTGACCTTGTTTACTGAATAAGAAAAACAGCACAAATTGACATGTTCGGAAAATGAAAACATGGAGATCAAATGGAAAATGAGACAAAACTCTTCAGGTGTCACTATGGAAAAACTGTCAGCCCTGACTCATTTCTGGGTCAGGCCGTTGTAGGCTCAAGTGCCACCTAAACAACTAATTAAGTCTGACATTCCAGTGTAGTACAGCCATTGCACATCAAAGAAGACAGCTTTTAGTTAAGACATGAAACCATGCCCTGCCTGCCTCTCAGAACATGCTAGAGTCATAATTGATGAAAATGTGGCAATTCTCTCATGATGTTCTAGCCAACATTTAACCAAATCCTAAGACAGGTGGTCTGGCTATTATCTCACTGCTGTTTGTAGGAGCTTGGTGTATGGAAGTTGGCAGGTAGGTATCCTGCTTTAAATTAGTGGTTACATTTCAAAAACATTTCTAGGCTGCAAAGAACTTGAGGACACCAGGGAGTTGTGAAAGACAGTCTATTGATGCAAGTCTTTCTTTCAAAGGGTATGAAGCTTCATATGCTCATAAAAAAAATATGAAAGGTTCACAAATTTGTATATCAAGAAATGCTGCAGTGACTACCATTGAAGGCAATGGGTTTAGATTATATTAGATTACTTACAGTGTGGAAATTCACCTGACCTGCACATCTTTGGACTGTGGGAGGAAACCGGAGCAAACCCACGCAGACACGGGGAGAATGTGCAAACTCCACACAGTCAGTCGCCTGAGGTGGGAATTGAACCCAGGTCTCTGGCACTGTGAGGCAGCAGTGCTAACCACTGTGCCACCCTGCCGCCCCAATCAAAACTTTGCTACACTGAAGTGAAAGTGAAATAGATCATTCAATACATTGGGCTGATATCTAATGCAACCAGGAGCTCAATGCCAGTTAAACAAAGATGACTATGATGTGGAATTTCACATGATCCTGATGAAGAGGAGTGAAGAGAATTAATGATTCAGACTTGTCAAATTTCCTTGAGTTTCCAACAGTTTCACTGTTGTATGTGACAGAAACAAAACTGCTAATTTCATTGTAATTTGAAACTTACATCAATGGGTTTCTGGTCTGCCAGACCGTATTAAATGTAAATCATTTATGGAGATCTTTTAAATTCAGTCTAGATTACAATCGACCTCACTCTTATCAACACAGCTTGAATAGCTTCAATAGGATGTGTCAGCATCTTTTCTATAAAAATGACTTGGAATCTACTTCAATTGTATGAATCCTGTCCTACATTATAACAGTAACCACACATCAAAATTATTTCATTGGCTGTAAGGTGCTTTGGGATTCCCTAAAATCATGAAAGATGTTAAAATAAATCTTAGTCTTTCCTTTCTTTCCAATTATTAGTTTGCACTCTGTTTTAGAAGTGTTGGTCTTTGAGATACCTTTGGCTGCTTTCCAGGAACAAGTATATAAGTCGCTTGTCAAAATTATCACAATTAAGTGAATTTAATTAGTTGGCTACAGGTTAATGGATGGAGTAGATTTTTCCTCTCAAATCCAACCCAGGCTTAGATGTGATTTGAGGAGAGATTTCCTAAATATTTAGATGGAAGGTCTGACTAATCCACTCGCACTGTTGTATGACGATGCTGTCACTTTAAATGGTTATTTTGTCCTTGTTTTTGTTTTGGAAGCGAGGTTGAAAATGCAGAGGGGCTGCTGCAGACTCAAGGGAGTTTAACAGTTTAATGATGGAAGGGGAGCAGCCAGTTCTCCCAGTCAGTTTTTTCTACTTTTGTTTTAGCTGTAGCAGTCACAAGAGTCCAGAAGAGTTGCAGGCTTCAATAAAGTATTCCTCTGACTTTCTCTGAAATCTGTCGCTGGATATTATTCCCATCTGCCTGTGAAGATCTGTATTGAAACAGTTAATTAGTAATATTTACAGTATTGGGTCTGTTAAGTTTTCCAATAGTTAAGTTATTTTAAATTCCACTTTCTTTTGCTCATGTTTCAACTGTTGTGTTAAATAAATTGTTTAGCTTAAAGCCAAGTGATTTGACGAGTTGCACCACACCTGGAACACCCACTTTGCACCTTCCTTTAAAATATGAAAATGTTAAAGTCTATGCTGTCATCTTAAAATATTTTGAGCGGGTCTGGCCTGGTCCATAACATTTTCAAATAAGGTTTTTCTCCATTGGCTCACTGGAACTAACTTTTTAGCTGTTTCTTCCTCTACCATACTACTAATGACATGACACAGAACCCTGGTCCCTGGGAGGACTTCTTATATTTAAGCTCAACTCCAGAGGCAGCCATGTGGAGGCAATGCAGGCTAGGGAAATTGACAGTAGAAGTCCAGAATTTGGATGGAGTTTATGATGTGGCAGCTGCCTCTCTCAGCAGTTGGGCTCAGGCACCAACCCACTGAAAACCCCTCAGCCTCAACCAAAGGCATCAATAAGAACCTTTCTTTTAATCTTCTTAGTACAATGATTCCATTCAGGTCTAATGCAGCATTTTCTCATATTAGCAGCTGAATCTCCTCAATCAGACAATTGGGCTCTGTCTCAATGACAGAAATTGCTCTGGAAACTCATTGTGTAAGGCACAGCAAAATTGGTCACGTTTTGGACAGTTCACAAAGTCAATGGCAAATCTTTCCCTGTCAAGCTGTGCCCCATTCCTCTCATCCAGCCCGATAATAACATAAGTAGTGCTCCGTATTTACATAAATGTGGAGAAAAGTATCAATTGACCCAAGTAAATGGTTGTTAATTATAGTCATTATAGTAAAGTACAGAAAATTACAGTAAAAGCAAACTCACTTAGGTTGGAGTTCAGTGCACATGTTAGAAGCATCTCTCTTAATATGCTCCAAAAACTGACAACCCTAATCACATTTGGACAGCTTCGTGGAGACTCTGTGGCTTAGCCAAAATTCTAATCTCTGTTTCTGACAGATCTCAGCAAATAAGATAAACTCAAACTAGCAAGATTGTTTGAACTCTATGCTAAGTTCAAACAGACCTTATTTTTGATTTGTGGGACCCATTCCATATATAGTGTGACTTATGTGTTATTTTTAGAACAGGTATGTCTGTAGTTAAAAGGTGGAATGGGTCTTCTGAACTGTCAAGCCTGCAAGTTATTTAAAACGTCTGCTTCTTAAACTTTAGAAAAAATAAAGCCTCTGATTTGAAAAGAGTTACAGCTTGCATTTTAGTAGTTAATTGTTCACTAAGTTTGAGGGCTATCATGAATGTATTTTTCCTTATAATGGTATATTTGATGCTTTTACAGCCTATCCTTAATACAGCGGTGAGGGAGAAAGATCTGGAAGTTTTTAGTTTAATTGACAAATCTAAGTGGCTATTAATAGATTAGCTGTCTTCAAAGTGGGGCTATGTATACAAATAATTATTTTTATGGGAGATTATTTCTTCAAGGGATTTAGGTGTATTAAATGTTTTTTTTCCTAACAGTTCAGGTTTTTTTTAAAAAAAACAAATCTGAAACAGCTACTTATAAGTAACCTTTGCATAGGAGTTGGGAGGTCATGTTGCAGTTCTCCAGAACATTGGATAGGCCACTTTTGGAATATTGCATTCAATTCTGGTCTCCTTGTTATAGGAAGGATGTTGTGAAACTTGAAAATGTTCAGAAAAGATTTACAAGGATGTTGCCAGGGTTAGATTGTTTAAGCTACAGGGAGAGACTTAATAGGCTGGGGCTACTTTCCCTGGAGTGTCAGAGGCAGAGGGGCGACATCATGGATGTTTATAAAATCATGAGAGGCATGGCTCGGGTGAATAGCCAAGGTCTTTTCCCCAAATTAGAAGGCATTGGTTTAAGGTGAGAGGGAAAAGATTTAAAAGAAACCTAAGCGATTACTTGTTCATGCAAATGGTGGTGCATTTATGGAATGAGCAGCCAGAGGAAATGGCAGGGGATTGTACAATTGCAACATTTAAAAGGCATCAGGATGGCTATATGAAAAGGAAGGGTGTAGACGGATATGAGCCAAATGCTGGCAAATGGGATTAGATTAATTTAGGAGAGTCTGGTTGGCATGGACAAGTTGGACTGTTTCTGTGCTGTATACCTCGATGATTCTATGACTCTACATGCCAAGGTGATACTGAGTGAAATGGCATGGAGAGTGTAACAGCAATGGGTAGTGGGTAGGATTAGAATAAGTTTTCAGTAAGCTGCTTAGGGGCTATAGAAGCCATGAGGTGGATAGAGGAATACAGTTTAACATGGGGTTGTAAGGGGCCATGGGGAGGTAACTAGAAGGACATATATCAGCACAGGAGATATGAGGAGACATTGTGAATGGTGCAGGGGCATATTTTGGCATGGGAAGTTGGGGGGGTGGGGGGGGGTTCTATTGCTTGACTCTTGAGTGACCAAAAGAAGTTTATCTCTAATACACTATCTAAAAAAACTTCTAGTCTCCCATTTCCTGCCTCCAGGTCTAGTTCTTTATTTATTTCCATTGTTTGAAATGCCTTGGGAAGTTTTCATTTAAGTTTGCTGTTGTACAAAGTTGTTACTGTGACAACTATTAATCGCTCCTCATATGAAGTCCTCTTGTCCTGTACCCATGCATTAATTTCAGATTGTAATTTAGTTTGACCAGTTTTATTACATTCCACCAAAAGATCTTCTCATTTGTCTCATTCCAAGATCAAGGGTCCAAATATTTATATTTTTCCGTCATTCAACAGTTTTCTCTCTGCCCTTGCAGATTTCACCTCAACAATCAGCTGTGTGTTTTTTTTAATATTGATTCCAGAGTTTGCCATGTTTATTAACAAAACTAACTGACATACTGACTAGACTAGCTCAGCAATAATATTTTTTGCAGATGGAGAAAGTTATTATTTTGCTCTATGCTGGATAATTATTAACTAGTTATATTGCCTCTGAATGGATTCAAGTCTCACTATAGGGGCTGCATCAAAAAAATCAAGCCTGAATTTCTAAAGCAGTACTGAAGGAGTGCCACACTGCACGTGTCCTGTCGGATTGATATAAAAGATCCCATGACATGATTATAATGAAAGGAGGAGAGATCCATCCAAAGTCCTAGTCAACATTTCTAACTCAACCAATACCAAAAACAGATAATCACTTTGCTGTTTGTGGGACTTTCCTGGGGGGAGGTTAGCTGCCACCTTTCCGATATTGCAGTAGCGATTACGTTTCAAACGTTCTTCATTGGCTGTAAAGCACTTTGCAACATCCGGAGATCTCGAATATCATGCCCAGGATATCTTGCAAATAAGACCATAAGTAACAGGAATGGAAGTAGACAAGTGATGATGGTGGTCTTGTCTGGGACTCTCTGTAATTTCTGATTCTGTAAGTATGATGAAATCATTTAGACAGCTGTCCCAATTTTGGGACAGATGTTGGAAAGAAGCACTTTACATAGCTGACAGGTCTAATTATACAATTGCTATTTCTGATGCCTGGGTTGATGCCAACTTCTCAATAGACTCTTGCTTACCTATAATTACAACATTTAAAAGGCATCAGGATGGCTATATGAAAAGGAAGAGTGTGGACGGATATGAGCCAAATGCTGGAAAATGGGATTAGATTAATTTAGGAGAGTCTGGTTGGCATGGACAAGTTGGACTGTTTCTGTGCTGTATACCTCGATGATTCTATGACTCTACACGCCAAGGTGATACTGAGTGAAATGGCATGGAGGGTGTAACAGCAATGGGTAGTGGGTAGGATTAGAATAAGTTTTCAGTAAGCTGCATAGGGGCTATAATTCCTGGCAAGTTATTCATGTCTTCATCTGTGAGAAAGAACTAGAGTATTGTTTAGTTGTCCTGTTTTTTAATTAAGTTCCCCAAGTTAGCACAGCCCGCTCATACACCAAGCTTTTCCAACTTCCTTTGTTTAGATTTAGGATCCTAGCTTTAGATTGGGCTACTTCACTTTCTATCCCAGTGAAGAATTTCATTTTGATATGGCCACTCATCCCGAAAAGAATTTTCACAACAAGATCATTAATGGGATCCCTTCTCATTGAGTGTCCTCAATCTAGGATTTGAGAATAAATTCTGGTAAGCTAAATTCACCAATCATAATTTCTGCAAACTAAAATAAAATTACCCCTTTCTTGTTTAGAGACATTAAAGCCACATATGACAAATCTAATACTTCTAGAGACTGGATCAGCTAAATTGGCACATAACAGCAATCTAGCCTGTATATCGTGAGCTGTCTCTGCATACAAAGCTAATCGGCATCTGTATTTATCTTTGCCATTTGACTTCCACCTTTCTTCAAGTTGCAGATTTATAGATGTTTGCACAATCCAAATGTAAAAGCTGGCTCATAGTATCCTCACATAAACCCCCATCACAATTATTGTTTGCCTTTATTCCCTTCCGCTACCCTGCTAGGAAAGAGAAGTCAATAACCCTATAAAACTGATGTAATTGCACAACAGAAGCAGAGCAAAACTAATCTTTAACATTGATGTACGTGAGCAGGGATTTTATGTAGTCTATTACCAGAGGACATGGAAGCATACTTTTATATCTTGCACATTGACCTTAAAAATATTACATTGTAGTTAAGGATGCAATTTATCACATAAAGCATTAGATTGACTAATTAACTACCTTCAGAGCAGTTCCACGTTAAGGGAGCTTCATTTCATCTTGCTCAAACTGCTGTTTGGGATAATTCTATGGCTTTAAAAGGTATGTTTTGTCCATTTTTTTTATGAAGAAAGTTTGAGACAGAGGTGAAGAGCTGTCTGCTTCAAACCAATAAACAGCTTGTGAGGTCTTGGGATATTTTTAAAAATTGGAACAATAGAAGCAGCCTGAATGAGTAGGTTCAAGCTGCCACAGAACCAGGATTTTAGTTTAGCTTTCAGCAGCTGTTGGGCTTGTGAAAGGTGTTACAGCTAAAAGTTTGGGTTTTCTTCCTGCTGTCAGAATTTCATGTAAGATAATCAGTTATACTGAATGTGCCTTTGCAAGGGAGGATGGTACTATATTGGAACAGTTGCTGTAAACAGTTAAATAATCTATCCGTGTGTTATGTTTTCCAATAGAGTTAAGTTATTTCAGTCCTTTCTTTGGTTTGTAATTCAACCTTAATGTCTGAATAAAGTGTAGTTTCCCTCAAGTTTGGTATTTTGAATAATCAAATTGAATTCAAACACACTTGCTATTAAAATAAGGAAAAGTTAGGGTCTAGCTTTCTCCATAATATGTTTTGAGGAGGTTTGACCTGAAACATAACACTTTGAATAGGTGAGGAGGTGTGCTGATGTACTAAGTGGACAGAAATACCCTTTTATCCTGTTCTCCTCAGACTTTAGTTTTCATTGTTCCTTGTTCCTTACCTGCTTTTATATTCCACCCATCACCCTCTGAAACTGCTGGGATCTGAATGCCAAAATTAGGATATTATCTGACAATCAGAGTGGTTCTTCACAAACTGAAATAAAACAAAGAATTGCAGATTTTGGAGATCTGAAACAAAAACAGAAATTGCTGAAGAAACTCATCAGGTTTGGCAGCATCCATGGGAAGAAAGCAGAGTTAACGTTTCAAGTCCAGTGACTCTTCTTCAGAATAGATTTCAATGATCATTTTTAGTGTCGAAGTGCCCTAAATTGTAAAGTGTCACAGTGGTGACCATTCTATTCTGTTTCCGTCAGTCCTAACTTTGGAAGGGCCCATTTCATATGTCACACCCTTACTCATATTAACCTTACTGTGGCCTGTTGTGTGAAATTGCCAACTTAGGTGAAGTTTGGCACTTTGTGCTAAAATCATAAATAAGGTCACCAAGCTTCAGTTCATATCAGATCCTTACAGAAAGAAGAGATATGTATTTTTGGCTTTGATTTGACCAGAAGACACTGAAGTGAAAAATAGCTCTAAATCATACATGATACAGCATTCCTACATAATCCTTCTTTTAAAAACTAAACTATCACATTGATGTAATTCTCGAGATAAAGATCTTAAGGTTTGAAGTGCTTTACTGGTTTTCTTATTCAATGTACTACAAAGGTAACAGTCTTTCTTTAACATGTATCACTGCCTAGAATACTTTTATTTAGTGCATAGAAGTGTTAAAGAGCCATTTTAATTTAAAATAATTGAAGACACAAAAATGGTTGAGTGGGCTCTTCTTTTAGAAGTGCCCCTGCCAGTCTGTAGGGAGAGGGAGCAAGAGGCACAGAAAGCAGACCTTGGGCACTGGAACAGTATGTGCTGCCAGCCTCTAAATTAAAGAGGCTACACTGCGCTCTGTACATTTCCAGCTGAATAAGAAGTGTATTTTCAAGCTTCATCCAAAAGCAAATGTTTCCACTGAACCTTCACTTTTTGTCAAGAAATCATTCCTGCTTAAGAAAAAAACCAAAATCCAATGTTTGGTGATACTGAGCAGCGGACACTCGCCCTCTCACTTTTCCCCAGTGGAATTGATGTATGCTAGGATTCAAGATCATTGTACATTACCTTCCCTCATCACTTAGCAGCCCTTGCAGCTTCAAGGCCAGTTAACTTGAGACAACAAGTCCTGATGAAGGGCTCATGCCCAAAATATCAACTCCCTGCTCCTAAGATACTGCCTGACCTGCTATGCTTTTTCCAGCACCACACTTTTCGACTCTGACTATCCAACATCTGCAGTCCTCACTTTCTCCTAAATTTTACTCAGCCACTCTACAAAATGCTGGGCACCAGATGCACTCCTAAAGGGATCTCAGCCCTGGGATTTTTCTGAGAATTACTATCTCACACTCAAGAGACTTTGCTGGCATGAATGTACTTCTTGTGACATACATTGTTAAACACAGGAGAAGAACTGAATTTAGTCTTTACAGCTGGGTAAAGATGCCAATTAAGGACAATGACTAAATCAGTCACATTCAGAAAGGTTAGAATTAGGATGATTAATTGTCTGCTCTGTTTATTCCAAGACTGCAAAGCTGAAATAAAAGGTGTTGTTAACACATTTTCCAGTTTAAATATTCATTCTTCTTTAACAAAGTGTTCCAGAACATATCATTTGTTGACACATGAAGTAGCATAATAAGTAATGAGAGACTACCAGCTGCATCGCTTTCATTCTGTCATGGTGCTTATTTTCCTGATGCTTTTCTCCTGTTGAAAGGGTTGTATTTGTAAAAATGTCCAACTGAATGAGCATGCAAACTAATCATTCCCAGGTATTTGAACGTTGCCAAGACAATCACTTCCTATTCAACCAATGTCCAGCAATACAATCTTCTAATAAGAGGTCATTATTTAACTATCAAAATTAGTAATAATGGGAACATATCCCCTCCCCAATCCAGTGCCCAAATCTAACATATGAAATTCTGTCCCAGTTAAAATTGAATAGCACAGCATGGATTGGGATCAAGTTCAGAGCATTGCAGATCAGACTGGATTGCAGTTTATCTATGAGTAGAGTCTTACCAACCCTGAACGATGTGGACAATGAGGACTCAGTTGGTAAAATATGCCACGAACGCAAAAATGAGACTCTCAACATGAAAAAAGCAAGTCCAATTTTCCATGCAAAGTTTTAGCAACATGTTAAGAATCTCGCTAGAGATTGGCAAGAGGCTGAGTTGCATGCAATAACAATTCATTATCACTCAATCGCATTACATTTGTACGTAGATTGATATTTTCCTGTACAGCAGAAAGAAACTAGGTGGTGTCAATTTCCAATATGGAAGTCTGAATGGGTATCTCACCAGCCATTTCTATGGGCTACCATCTTTGGTCAGGATTCTCTAACTACTGCAGGCACCCTACATTCACAGAGGTTAATATCATCTCACCACAATATCAGGCAATCACTCACCCTGCACTGACTTCAAGCCTCACAAAATCTATACCTTGCCTTCCCTTGATTTGCCTTTTAGCACAGGTTTAAGAAATTGAATTAAAAAGAAACACTTTAGATGATGACTGACTAATGGACTGACAATTTACTTACAGTTACCAAAATGTAGTGAGACAGGTAATTCCTCCCTAGACCCATGCCATGTTAGAATCTAGTCTGAAGGAGTGTTACCCTTTCCTTCAGGCCCATTGTAACATCTTGTCATTGGTGAATGTGAGACCAGCATATGTTTTAAAACCTTTGAACAGTTGGTAATGTTAACTTTTATTAACAACAGGATAAACAAAGAAAGAACAAAGAAAAAACTACCTTTGCACCTGTGACTAAACAGAGTGCCTTGCCTTTCAACCAACAACAAACTTACAGTCAATGAATGATGACTTCACCCAAGGCAGATCTATTGGAAGTAAATCTACATTAAATCCTGCCTGGCTCAAGCGCCTGATTCAGCATCACCAACATGCCCACTAATCTTTTTTCATGTCATTTGGGTGCCTGAAGTCCATGTGCAGCAGCGACATTCTGGAACCAGCGACTTGCAATGTGTGCCCATGCTGAGCGCTGTGCACAGTACCATAAGGGTAGCCACAGCTGCAGCTTATGGGGAATGCTGAGCTCTTCTCTATCGGTATTGTGGTAATGTTCCTCCTGTTCAATGTCCTCATCCTCCTCCTCATGCTCCTACTCTCCCAGCTCATCAGTATCTATCACATTCCCTCTTTAGCTGCTCCAGCTGTGTATGGTATGTGAAAAGATTCTGCGGCATATTCTGTCTGAAGCATACCAATACCACCCCAGACCAACCCAAACATCAGAACCTCATCTTCACAAGGCCAACCATCTGCTCGACCATGGCATGGATAAATGGCCTGAAGCATATTTAATCTTGGCCTCAGTCAGGATTTGTGTAAGGGAATCATCATTAAGGTTAGAGAATGTAGCTTTTGTCTGAAAAGTTGGTAAATTGCGCTGCTCTATGTACTTTAAAAAATATATATTTGGTATGACTCCAGAACAGCCAGTCTCATTATCCAGAATGCTATTCCAAACTCATAAATATCATTGCACTATTTAAGAAAGGAACAAGGGCAACAAAAGGAAACTACAGACCT